>NC_051069.1:76281722-77569686 GCF_004664715.2 Peromyscus leucopus
GGTTCACCCTGTGACCTTAAGTGAATGATAGGGATGTAAACAATTTACAAGTGTACTTTTTCACTGGAACAGCTCTTTGGATCCTATATCTGTACAGCCATTGTCTTGGGAAGGGGTGAATGTAGGTCCGCCATTGTCTTGGGAAGGGGTGAATGTAGGTCCCCCAAATACCCTGTCATCATGCAAGGGAAGTGGTTTTGTGGCAGGTGACTGCACAGATGATGACTCTGTTGCAGTTGCAGCAACCATAACTTGACAAGAAGGATTGTTTGGGTCTCTCTATCAGGCAATAGAAGATCATCAGAGTGTTGGCCAAAGGTGAGAGACATTCTAATAGCTAAGGGAAGAAAGAGATGATGGTGTTAGCAATGCCTTATAACCATTGAGAGCAGCAGGACTGCTAGCTAATGTCACAGAACCTCTTGCAGAGATTGTGGCTGGCCAGCCCCTTACAGGAGTCTCTATGATAGATCGGACTTAATGAGCAGAGAAGGTGGATTGGAGAAGTGCAAAGGGCCTATTGCCCCAATGTCACTCTGTCCATCACAAGTCCCCTTAGCCACACGCAACAATCACTTTCACAATTGGTTCTCACAAACTTTGGCCAGCTGCCCTTAAGTGTAATTGGAAAATGCTTCACCTCTGGCCAGAGTGGAGACTTCTTTCCCTGGAATTTTTCAAATTCAGCATAAAATGTCCATTGAGCTACTACATACATGCAACTGACAAATAATTATGTATTAGTCAAAGTCCCAGGGCCACTTTCACCTGCGGTGGGTGGCAGTCCATGAAGAAATGATACTCTCCCCAGCCCTAGGCATTTCATTAAGCCTTTGCAGAAGACATCAAAAATGGCATAGTTTGGCCACAGAAGTTATCATTTGACAATGCATTCTTTTTTTTTTTTTTTAAAGATTTATTTATTTATTATGTATGCAGTGTTCTGTTTGTATGTGTGTCTGCACACCAGAAGAGGGCACCAGATCTCATTACAGATGGTTGTGAGCCACCATGTGGTTGCTGGTAATTGAACTCAGGACCTCTGGAAAAGCAGTCAGTGCTCTTAACCTCTGAGCCATCTCTCCAGCCCCTTGACAATGCATTCTTATCTCAGTATTTTCTTCCTTTCTGATTTAACTCCTGTTTTTTCATTATTCCTGGGATTATATTCTCTGGGATTATAGTCCCAGGTAAATTGATTAAGGGAAAGCTTTTATAGGGAGAGAAACCAAGGCTTTGACAGTAATCTTACTAAATTGAACTAATATATAAGCACAAATAACTCAATTCTTAATATATAATCATGCTTCATTATTGTTATTTATGCACACATAGATATAGGCACTGATGATTTATCCTACATATCTATATTTTAATTTATACTTTATAGATTGTAGCCATAGTGGGTTGTAAGCTACTGTATTACTAAAATGTCCTTTCTGTTACCTACAGGATTCAACTAGGAGAACTTCTTCCATTCTTTAAATTAGTTTGAAATTGTCCACTGTTACTTTCACATCAGTAGGGATATCGCCTTGTCAAGATATGTGCACATGAAAAGGGGTATACAGTTTTACTCTACTGAGGTGAATGGGATTTGAGGTATTTTTGTTGGTAGTGTTTATAATGTCACTTTGCATTTTTACCATCAGAGGTCATGAAAGAACAATGCAGAGTTGAAATCTGGAGTTTTGTGGGAAATAACTAAAGCTAAAACTGCAATTTTTTTTTTAGAACACTTGAAAAGAAAACATCACAACACAATGCCATTTGTAAATAAGGACAACTTTTTAAGGGAAATGGGGTTATCTGGTGGGTTATAAGAACATCAGCTGGTTTTTTTTTTTGACATGTGTACTCACTTTCATTTTTAAGAACAACATTTAAAATAAAAACTATCAGTAACTACTTGGATTGAAAACATGAATTTATAATTTCAGTTGGTATTGTAATTCTATAATGGGCAAAAAATATTCTTGAAAATAAGAAGCAAAGAAGAAAGTAAAGTTATGCTCTGGAATATATTTGAATACATTTCTTAGTGTACTTCATGAGAAGTGGTAAAATGTGTCTCAGACTTTTCACTGGAAAAACTGCTGTTGTAAAATGTATTACCTTATTTACAATAAATTATAATTTAAAGACCCTTTTTAAAAATAATTTATTTTTATTTTATGTGCATTGGTGTTTTGTGTGTGTGAGGGTGCCAGATCCCCTAGAACTGGAGTTACAGACAGTTGTGAACTGCCATGTGGGTGCTGGGAATTGAACCCAGGTCCTCTCTGGGAGCAGTCAGTATTAAACATTGAGCCATCTCTCCAACCCCAAAGATCCTTTATTGATAAGTATTTTGGTTGAGTTATGGGCAACGTATATTGGTTTGAGGCTTTTTTCTTTTGCTTTAGATAAATTATTAGAACTGTGAAAGCCCATGCAAGTTAAAATCATTTGCACTTATGTTTTCTTAAATCATAAGGTCATCCATTGGTGCTACTCTTTGTTATACAATAATTTAAAACCTTATGAGATGATTATCGGTATAGTCTGTTGTGCCTCAAAAGATACTGTGTTCAAAGATACTGTGGTACATGGAGCAGGTCACATACAGCCTACTGCGTGATTCCACTTTCATGAAGTACTTGTAGTAGACGCAGAGCAGAGTGGTGATTGCTGAGAACTGGAATGGGGAGAGTCTAGAGTTGTTAAAGAATGTAGACTCTCAGCTTTGCAACGTCAAATGATTTCTGAACACCAGTTGCATAGCTGTGTGAATGTACTTGCTATTAAACTGTAAATTTAAAAATAGTCAATATGGCAAACACTAGCTGATATGTATTTAATTCACTAAAAAAACAAACAAATTGCTGAGCAGGACCTGGAGAGATGCTCAGTGATTAGGAGCACTTGTTCTTCCAGATATCTGGTCCAGTTCCTAGCACCCATATGGTGGTTTACAACTACCCATCTATAGCTCTAGTTCTACAGAACTAATGCCCTCTTTTGGCCTCCTCAGGTACCATACACACACATAGTACATATACATGCATTCAGGCAAAATACTTGTATACACAAAATAATAAATAAATCTAAAAACAACAACAACAACAAAAACCAAACTCTAATGAGTGGCTTGGCATATGAGCGGATATTGGGCAACCAGATCCTTTGTCTGGAGTTGTAAGATTGTTTTTACTACCAGTGATCTGCTTGTATTTCTCAGCAACACTGGTTCTGCCTAGCTAGGCCCTGCCCATCCTAAGAAGCCACCAGTGGACATAGGAGCCCCTGAAGGACTGAGGTCTGGTTGAAAGAAATTATGTTTGATTCAGATAAGATATTTAGACTGAAATTTGAGGCTATTCCAAACTCCTCATGGATTCAACAGAAAGAATACCATCTACACTACACTGTTGTAGGCTCTAAATACCCTAAAACACAGAAATTTTAAACAAAACCATGTACCTAATAACATGTTGTACATAAATTTACTCTTTTTAAATGACACCCTGTGGTGGTATTCTAATTGTACTGAAATGTGATTTTGATTGTATGTTAATAAATAAAGTTGCCCGGGGGTCAGAGCTATTAGAGCCATAGACAGAGTGTGGTGGTGGTGGTGGTGGTGGTGGTGGTGGTGGTGGTGGTGGTGGTGGAACACACCTTTAATCCCATAGATCTCTGTGTGTTCAGGGATACAGCCAGCATTGGAGACATATGCCTTTAAGACCTAGGGGGCTGTACATTCAGACAGTGATGAGGCAGTCACGTGTTTGGGTTTACAACCAATGAGAAGGCAGAATGACTATGGAAACGACTGACACACAAAGGAATAGCTCTCTTTCGGGAAGCTGGAACAGCAGGAGGAAGGGTGAGATTTTAACTCTGAGCTCTGACCTCTCGGCTTTCTCTTTTACATTGTTTCTGTGTTTCTTATTTAATAAGACTGTTGGATACATCAACAACACCCTTTAGTGTATGTAGAATCAATGATTTGATAACTACCATTATTACTATTTTCTTCTAATAAGGGCTATGAAAGACTTTTTAATGTTTGTGTCTTGGAATCCCAGGAATTTTATGTTTCAAAAAGCCTTAATAACAACTCAGGGACAAGTTTGTTGACTAAACAGATGAAATTCTTTTTTTAAGGACTATTTACTTAAACAATCAAAACTTAGCCATCACAAACATCCATGTGGTTATCTCCCAGCCCCAAGTTCCATCCTCTTCCTCCAGCCAGCTCTATTTTGCTGGGCTTGCTATCCGAGATCACAATTCTCAGATCTAGGAAGCCTTCATCTTGCTCCTAGGGACAGCCTGCTCATATCTGGAGTCACTTTCTTTGCCTCAGATAGGTGCAGTAAACTCCTGGCATGATCTAGAATAAAAAAATCCTAGCTGGAGACCTCATCATTTTAATTCATGGCCTTTTCTTGATAGTAACAACTGTTCTTAATTCTTTGGGTATTTATAAAATAGTTTTAGACCTGTGTGGCTCATACTTGCTTGATATTTTTAGTGTGTATAGACATTAAAAGCATGCTATTTAGACATGAAAGCAGATTCTACCTACACAAATATTGACGTATTCAGTGGGTTGAAACCATTTTGCTCAGGTATTTGTTTGTAGTTATGCAGTCAATTTTAACAGAAAAAGTATAAATAAGTATTTCATATGGATTGGGAGAAAATTTGAATTTTTTCCGTGAAGTTTTTGGGGAACTGCTTTAAACAGAAAGGCAAAGCACACATATGTTCTCTAGCCACCATATAAATCTTACTGATGAAAACAAGGTTTATTTAAAAGAATAAGGAAATATAAAGAGACTTGTTTCCACAATCCCAGCAAACCTTTCATCAGTGCTTCTAACAAGTTCCAAAATGAATTTCATCTCTATCCTACCCTTGCCCACAGCAGGAGGTTTTAATGAGCAACAGAATGGTTCTCAGGGTGACAGTCAAAGAAAGGAAAGTCACAATATTCCATATCCAACAGTCATGAATGAATAATCCGTCACTCACAATATTCCATATCCAACAGTCATGAATGAATAATCTGTCACTCACAATATTCCATATTCAACAGTCATGAACGATGAGAGCAGCAATGGCCGTGTGACACCACTGTTAGAGGAATTCAGATCCTGGGAAAGTCTGGGAGGGGGCTGGAGAGTAGCTCAGAGGCCCGTGGACATAGCCCTGTCCCTAAGGTACTTCCTGTATAGGCACAAGGACCTGAGTTTAAACCCCCGGCACTCATATAAAAACCCAGGTTCGGTAGCATGTGCTTATAATCCCAGTGCTGGGAAGGTGGAGGCAAAAGGATCTCCAGGGCTCAGTGGCCAGTAAGTGTAGCTAAACTGGTGAGCCTCGGGTCACAAGGAACGGCACCCACAGTTTACTCATACACATGTGAACATCTACACAGACTAAACAATGAGGAGAACCATTCAGTTTGGAGTCATTCTGTACTCACACCACTCTGCAGTAACCTTCTGACACTTGAAGTTGGAGACAACACTTTTTGCTTCTACCTCAGGTAGAAAATTTATTTCTCCCCTCCCCTATTTTATTTACATATCTATTTAACTTCTGTTCTTCTCCATTTCTTTTTTTTAATCAGATCATAAACTCTTTCAGGGTGGCATTGTGTTATTAATTTTCATATCTTGCCAGTGTTTTGTATAAGAAGAATTTTGTTGAACTGTTGACTTTATTGTCCGTTGGTCTAATTTTTATTATTTGACAGATTAAGCTTTAAATGGATACTTTAAAAGTATTCTTACATCTTGACCAAATGTCTTATTACAGACGGATCCTTCCCTTTCTCCCTCTGTTCTCTACTACATGCCAACCATCATTGTGTATAGACGGAGACCTTGATCTCTGAGCTGCATTATTGCTAGGTAGGTCTGATGACACTTTGATCTTGTATCACTCTCCCTAATTCCAATGTTAGCAGTGATGACTGTCTCTAAGGTAGAACAGTGAGAGAGGAAGGGATCATAGAATCTATTTAACCTGCTCAGCAGTTGCTCAGCTCTCTGAATCCACAAGGTCTCTTGATTTCCAGGATCAAATTAGTATAGGAATAAAGCTGATTGTTTTACTCTGAGCAATACTATAGTGATGGCAACATTCTTTCATTTTGGGCCTCAATTCTGATGAATGTGTACTAAGTTAAAAAAAAAAAACTCATTAATTTTCTACTACTCTTGTAGAGAGTTCCTTGGAGTCAAGTAAGGATAACTGTTGCTAATGGCCTTCAAGCTATGGTCCTTGTGTCTTTGAATACTGTTCTTTGTGTCATGGTTTTCTTATAAGTGAATGTAACTCCAAGGAAGGCAAATTTCTTCATCAGCTTCATTTCTTCCCTCTCATTACAGGAAGCACAATTTGGCAAAGCACGTGTTCTGAAAAGCTGTTTTACACATGGAGGATTAAGTGGGAAGGCCCTAGAGTCCCCATTCCTGTCTGCTGTAGAGCTTCAACCTGGTGGATTCCATAGGTCAAGGTGGGGTGGCAGGGTGAGGGCAGGTTGGCAGGGTGGGAGACAGCTTGGCAGAGTAAGGGGCAAGTTGGCAAGAGCGCATAGGAAATGGAACAGAAACAAATGAGGGCCAGTCTACCAGGAATGTAGTACCCAGATGTCAGAAAAACGTGTAATTCTGACTCAGATCAGCATCCTTTAAAGTCCTGAATAATGCCACCAGTATGCTGTGAATCCGAGTTATGGAAACTTTAGGTAAAGATGCAAGATTTATGCTCCACTCCCCCCCCCAACAAAAGAGATGTCAATACTTGACTTTTTTTTTTCTTTAAAAAACTGAATAAAAACACAGAGATTTCGATATTTAGAAGTCGTTTCAGAATCTTGACCATTTTATGTTATTTATCCTTAAATAGAATTTCTATTTTAAAAAAATCTGTAACAAAACTACTGCACAAAGAGACAAAAAGAACACAATGATTAATTAACATTACAAACCTGAACCCTGGTTTGAAACTCACTTCTTTGTGTAACTCTATGGTGGAATCAGAGGGAAAGCCGCGTAGGAGAGAGTGCCAGCTGTGGTTTAACTCATTTTATAGAGCTTGGACGTGTCACCATCATGAATCTGCTTTGTTTGAACCTAAACATCTAGTGGGTTTGTTTTGGTACCAGGAGTGACAGACAAGCCACCAGTTGATGTGGGCTGTCACGGAGGATTACGTCCGAGGGTCTGAGAGCTCCCAGCACTGCCTGCCACAGAGGCCACAGCCTGGTAGATGATGCAGGGAGGGGGCAAATTGGCAGGAACTCTCAGGAAATGAAATGCAAGCCAATTAGGAGCAGGCTACCAGGAACAGTAGCTTCTTGAACTTTAGAGGACTGAATAGTGTTGGCTCAACTCAACAGCCTTTTAAAGCCTGGATAATACCACCGACATATAGTACTCGGCGTTCATCTTACATTATTTAGTGATGGCAACTTTTCAAGAGAAGAAAGGCTATTTTTCTCTTTCAAAAAGTTCCCCAGGCTTTATGAAATGAAATCTTAGAATGAGGCAGAATTTCAAATATTAAATTTAGAATTATAATTCAAATTTTGTTAAGTATGTGTGTAGAATGTCATGGAAAAATGCATGGGATGTATATCAAGATTCTCTGAGCTGGGAAACCATATTTAATTTATTTGTATTTTATCATTTTTCTTTTTAGCTATCTCTATTGAACAAGGAACCTTTTATGAAGCTTGAACAATGAAGATACTTAGACTAACTAAAATACAAATCACCAGCGTATAGATAACTGTTAGTTAACAATGTATTATTCTTACTTGAGATTTATTTTTTGAAGCATAAATTATTAGAGATAAAATTAATAAAATAGATAAAAATTAAACTTTCTGCTTTTATTTCCTCTTAAATACACTTATTTAAAACATATTTGTTTCATTTTAAAATTGTGTGTACATGCGTGTGATTGTGTGTTGATGTGTGCAGGTGCCCACACAGTGCAGAAGAGGACATTGGATCCTCTGGAGGTACTTGATGATGCACTCTAGGAACAGAACTCAGGTCCTCTGTAGGAGCAGTACATGGTTTTAACTGCTGAGCCATTTATCCAGCCACATAAGTACTCTCATAATCATAAAGAAAATGACAACATTTCCGAGCTGTTACCAATAGGGCTGCTCAGGTTTATGCCTACTCCTTGGATAAATCATAAATGTGAGAGTTTTATATTTTGAAACTTCAGAATAAGGAATTATAAGTAATTTATAAAGCTATTTTAGGATACATGAAGATAGAGTAAGTTATGTTAGTAATAAAGATTTCATGTTGTGGAAAGAATCTAAAGTAATAACAGACTATAAAGAAATAAATACAAAGATGAGAATGGGTAAAGATATCAGTTGAGGATTGTAACCAAATTCTTCCCAGTGTTTCTTTATCTAGGTCATAAAGTGGAAACTTGAGTTTTTTTTTTTTTTTTTTTTTTTTTTTTTTTTTTTTTTTTTTTTTTTTTTTTTTTTTGAGACAGGGTTTCTCTTGTGTAGCTTTGTGCCTTTCCTGGAACTCACTTGGTAGCCCAGGCTGGCCTCGAACTCCCAGAGATCCGCCTGGCTCTGCCTCCCGAGTGCTGGGATTGAAGGCGTGCGCCACCACCGCCCGGCGGAAACTTGAGTATTTTAATTTTAGTGTGTTGGGTCTAAGTCAGGGGGCCCCATGCACTAAAGTAAACAATATACTTTAATAGTTTCATAGAAATACTATCTGTACTTCCACCAGCAGGACACAGTTGGATAGAACTTATTCAGAATGTATGCAATATAAAGGTGCTCAGAACACCATCTTCAAAAATACTGTAATAAATTTCTAGACCTTGCTGCCAGTGCTTTCCGGGCACACTAATGAAAGCTGTAATTTGTACAAGAAAGTAGTTAAGTGTGTGTGTGTGTGTGTGTGTGTGTGTGTGTGTGTGTGTGTGTGTGTGTGTAAACGAGAGATAACGGGCTGCACAGTAGAACAATCACATTCCCCTGAATTTAGGCATAATTATTGTTCACACAGTTTTCCAATTTCAACTGTTGCATCATTTCTGTCCCAATGTCAGCTGTTTCAGGCCAATTTTATTTTAGCAAGTTTGGAGCCTATAGGGAGAGTAAGTGCCATGTTCACCATTTATTAGATGCCTAGAACTTTCTAAGAGATACCAACCTTCACAATCCTGTTAGTTGAAGAATCATACTGCTGAAGTCTTAGTGCTAAGAACAATGAATGGATCTGAGCACAGTGGAGCCTATCTACCAGCACTTGGGATCATGGGTTTGAGACCACTCTGAGCCACACAGCTGAAGCGATTACTTATATTGTTAAATAAAACTCAGGGATCAGATATCAGGATAAAGACCTGATTGATTAGAGAAGCTGTGGAGAAGCAACCAGTGACCTCCTCTCTCTCTCTCTTTCCTCAATCCAAAAAGGGCTCTCGAATCTTTATAAGCCCCTGCCTACTACTTCCTGTGTCTCTCTATATGTCCTCAGTCCTCCAAAACCTTTTGGCTAATTCTGGTCAGCTATTAGCTAGCTCTGCCCTTGATTCAAGGTAACTTTATTGTCAGTCTTGGGAGTGTCAGAGTGTGATCAAAATATTCCACAACACACAGCAAGTTCCAAGCCAGCCTGGGATATGCAGAAATACTATGTCTCCAAAATACAAAACCCAAACACTCTAAAGGCAAAAAAAAAAAAAACAAAAAACAAAACATTAGCCTCTAAGGCCAATGAACATATTGGTTTAGTATCTCTTGGTTGATATTAGTAACATAAAATATATTTAGCATTTCATTTGTTATTGTAAAATTTCTTTTTTCCTTTTATTAATAATAGATTTTTTCCTCATACAATATATCCGGATTATAGTTTTTCCTCTTCTACTTCTCCAAGTCCCCCTTTCCATCTCCTCTCCCCTCTAGATCCACTCCCCTTATGTCTCTCATTAGAAAAAAACAGACTTCTAAGAGATAACAACCAAGCATGATAAAATAAATTATAAGGTGAAACAAAAACTATCATATCAAAGTTGGACACAGCAAACCAACAGGAGGAAGAGAGTCCCAAGAGAAGGCAAAAGAGTCAGAACTCACTCATTCTCACAGTCAGGAATCCCATAAAAATACTAATCTAATAGCTATTAACAGCTATAATATGTACACAGAGGACCCGGTGCAGACCCATGTAGGCCCTGTGCCTCCTGCTTTTAGTCTGTGAGCTCACATGCACCTTGCTTAGTTTATTCAGAGGGCCTTGTTCTCCTGTTTTCCTCCATCCTCTCTGACTCTTATAATCTTTATACTTCCTCTTCAATAGGATTCTCTGAGCTCTGAGGGGAGGGATTTGATGGAGATCTCTAATTTTAGACTCGACTTCTCTATAATGTCTGGCTGTGGGTCTCTGTATCTATTCCCATTTGCTGCCAGGGGAAGCCTCTCTGATGATGACTGGAGAAGGCACTGACCTATGAGTATAGCAGAATATCATTAGAAATCATTTTATTAACCCCTCCCCCTTTTTGTTTTTTTGAGACAGAATTTCTCTGTGTAGCTTTGGAGCTTTTCCTGAAACTCACTCTGTAGCCCAGTCTGGCCTCAAACTCACATGGCTCTGCCTCATGAGTGGTGGGATTAAAGGCATGCGCCGCCACCACCTCCTTCCTGGCAACTTTTTTTTTTTTTTTTTTTTTTTTTTTTTTTTTAAAGACCAGTAGTGTTTGGTTTTATCCTAGGTCTCTGGGCTGTCTAGTCTCTAGTTCTTGGTTACTCAAGCAGTATTAGGTATGGGTCCCTTCTCAGAGTGGGCCTTAGAGCAAATCACATTGGCTACTCCCACACATTCTGCGCCACCATTGCCCAGCATAATTTTGTAGCCAGGACAGATTGTAGTTCAAAGGTTGTAGCTGGGTTGGTGTCCACGTTTCTCTTTCAGTATCCTGCAGAGTACCTTCCTGCACCGAGCAGACTAGAATGTAGGAGTGAGGTAAGTGCTCCAAGTAAGCACCAACTTTTCCATGTTCCATGAGTTGTGTGGGTGTTGTCCTTGGCAATGGGGCCCCTACTGTCAGTTTGTCTCAGCAACAGCCTGTGGTGTTTTAGGATTTCCACAGGATCCCACCCTCCTGGGCCAATGACTCAACTGAATGCATCTTAGTCTCACCACAGGAAGCCTTGCCTGGGTACAAGAGATGTCCAGTTGAGACTCTGTATCCTGCACTACTGAGAGTCCTCATTAGACTCACCTTAATAGACTCCAGGAAGCTTCCACAGCACTAGGTTTCCACACCACCTCCTCATGCCCCCCCCCATTCCAGTTGTCTTTCCCTGAACTCTCTCCCTTCACCTTATCTCCCCTTCTCACCTGATTCCCCCCATGTCCTGACTCCACCCCCAGTCTGTCCATAAAATCTATTTTATTTCCCTCTCTCAGGGAGATCCCTGCATCCTCCCTAGACCCTTCCTCTTTGCCTGAACTCTCTGGGTCTATGCATCGTAGCTTGGTTACCATTTACTTAGCAAGTAATATCCCCTTATAAGTGAACACACACCATATTTATCTTTCTGGGTCTGGCTTTCCTCACTCAGGATGATTTTTTTCAAGTTCCATCCATTTGCCTGCAAATTTCATGATGCCATTTTTTTAACAGCTGAGTAGTGCTCCACTGTGAAAATGTACCACATTTTAAAATCCATTCTTCTATTGAGAGGCATCTAGGTTGTTTCCAGTTTCTAGCTGTTATGAATAAAGCCCCCACTGAACACAGTTGAGCAAATGTCCTTGTAGTAGGGTGGAGCATCCTTTGGGTATATGCCCAAGAGTGTACAGCTAGGTCTTGGGTAGATCAGTTCCCAACTTTCTGGGAACTGCTGTATTGATTTTCATAGTAGCTGTACAAGTTTGCACTTCTATTAGCAATGAAGGAATGTTCCCATTGCTCAATATCCCCTCCAGCATGAGCTGTCATTTGTGTTATTGACCTTAGCCATTCTGACAGGTTTCAGATGGAATCCCAAAGTAGTTTTGATTTGCATTGTCCTGATGGCTAAATGCTTGATGAGATAGGATAGTTGGGTTCTACTGGAGACATATTGCCCTGGCTGGTGTTGATTGTGTTCTTATGCTGGCATCTTGGCATCTGGATTTGGATGATTAAAGTTCTATGAGCTGATTTCTGGATTTGTTGGGTGGGTGTTTTGATCCTGGGTTTCTGTTTCCTCTCTGAATTTTTGGAGCGTGTGATGGCTGTGCATTGTCTGTTTTTCTGGCTTGTTCAGCTGGTGTGTTCATAGGGAATGCCTGCTGGTGTTGGAAGCTGGGTAACTGGGATGAGTTGGGGGAGGGAAGGTTGGAGAATACCTTTGTGATGCCTTAGAGATGGCATCAAAGAGGAAAGGGAGACCACAATAGGTTTCTTGCTACAGAGCTGGCAATGAGACTTGGAGATTTGGATTTCAGGAGCAGTAGGAGAGGTATGGGTCTGCCTTCAGTCTACTTGTTGCCCTGGGAAGAGTTGCCCTTGGGCTAGCCAGGGGTGCCTTCTGGAGTTGGGGACTGGGAGGGAGGTAGAAGAGGATGGTCAGTGGGATCCACAGGAGGTGAAGGGAAGGGTGAGGGAAGGCTGCAGTGGTATTCTGTTACAGAGATAGGGATGAGACTGGGGAATTTGTCGGGCCTGCCGACAGTCAGCTGGGTAGCTGGGTAGAGGCGTGCGGATTGAAGAGACAATGAAGAAGACAGAAAAGAGTCGAGAAGTCTTCTGGTCAATGCCGGACAGCAATGCCAAACATCCCCAAGTTTATTTCACAGCCAGCTTATATACAGTTTTGAAGGACAGAGGTAAAACAATGCACAGCACAGGCATTCAACCATCTATCTATCCTGCCTTGCACCAAGGAACAGGCAGTTTCATTTTCTATCTCAATGTACCTCTGGAGGGCATCAGCAGCTTGCATCTAGCCAGATAGTATGTTCCCTCTTATGGGTTAATCAGGACTTTCTAACAGCCTTGGAGCAAACAAGCTTGAACTCTATTGACTCAGAATAGACCTCAGATTCAAACTGGGAAACTGAGTCAGTTGTGGGCTCCCATAGGGATTGGGTCTTTATTATTGATAAAATTTTCAGTGTTTACCATATATTTTATTATCTTTAGAATCTTGAAAGCCGTATACATCCTGAAAATAATTACATGCTCATGTTGTTATACTGGTATAACAGGGGAATCTGTGGCTGATATGTAAAATTAAATTAATTATAAAATAAAAATATCAAAAAATCCCTGGCTAAAGACATAAAAAAGTAAACCTAGAAAAACTATAAAACCCATAATGTATATTTTTACCTGTTCAAACATAGAACAAAAAAATCATCTTTGGTTAACTTGTGTACAAGACACAGTCTATATAATGAGGACGTGTATGTTACCTTTTAAAATTTATGTATTTTCAGAATAGGGGGACCAGACAGCAATTAAAATGGATGGCCCAGGTGATTCAGCATTTCAAAATGGCTCTGTTACAGTCTCCTCAGAATGCTGCATCCAGAACAGCTTCAAAGGGGCTGGCTGAGATGGTCTAGCCTCACAAAGTACTCCAGCCAAGACTTAACCATTATCCTGATTTTCTGAAGTTTTCCCCAAAGATACCAGCACCCACAGACAACAGGAAATAGTATAGAAAATGACACCTACATTCCCAAGGGACAAGGTATGGGTGGGTTTTGGTTATTCAATATATTACGGATGTTTATCGTTGTTTAGGGGGATTGGTTACAAGTTGTTATTGGTCATAGTGAGAAAAAAAGCTAAACAAAAGAGTTAAATTCAAAGAAAATTTCTAAAGGAAAAGGGGGATATGATATAGAAATGATGGGAAAAAGGGTCAATTATTGAATCTAATTTAATCCAAAAAACAACTATGAATCTCAAAATATTTTACTTTGGTATGGATTTTGGTTTATTGATACAAATTTACAGTTATTTTTCTACACTCTATGTTTCTACTCTTGTTTGGGGTTTTATGCTTATGTAACTCATTTAAAAATGTAATGTATAATTAAAAATACAGGCTAGTAGTTAAACATGTATAATAATCAAACTTGTAGTCTTATTAGGTATGTTTTCAAGGTTAAACAGATATTTTGATAGATATATGGTCTTCAAACACTTCAAAGACCTACACAATATGGCATTTAATATATAACCTAAGGCTTTTCATGACAATGAGACATGTCTGCTCCTGATAGCACCAATTCACTTCAAAAAAAGATGGTGGACATCAAAGAACTTCCATATGGAGTTTACTTTTTTTTGTGGTAAAATTCTAGCCATTTCAGCAAAGAAATTGCCCTTGCCTCAATTGCTGAGAGTATACTGTTCAAACTGGACCAGCAGGATACAAAAGAAAGTGACTGTTGAACTTTGCCAAGACAAGTCCTTCAAAATCCCTGCTTCACAGAAAAGTCTGTCAGATATTCTAGGCCTCTAGGCTGAAGATGGATCCCTCAACATTACAGAAGAACTTTGGGTGACTGACCAGGCAGCTGGATGTCCCTGTCATTAGATAACATTACACCCTTATGGGTCTTTGATGGAATTAAAGACTAAATAGTTAAACTCTTAGTTTTGATAAAAGATAAATTAGATATAAAACTTTAGACTCACAAAGATAAGATAGATATTAGAGTATTTTCTCTAATTTTGCAAAAAAAAACAAAAAAACAAATGGACTGGACATTGTAACTGTAATTCTTTTTTTTTTTTTTTTCTTCGAGACAGGGTTTCTCTGTAGCTTTGGAGCCTATCCTGGACTAGCTCTGTAGACCAGGCTGACCTCGAACTCACAGAGATCCGCCTGCCTCTGCCTCCTGAGTGCTGGGATTACAGGCGTGTGCCACTACCACCCGGCATAACTGTAATTCTTACTTGATAACTGTTTTTGTTATATATAGTTTTACTATGTTAAAGTTAAAACCTTTCTTTTTAATAGATAAAAAGGGGGAAATGCTGTGTAATAATCCTTTTGTACACTGTGAAGATGTGTTGCTCTCATTGTTAATAAAAGATTTTCAGGGCACAGAGAGAATGCTGGGAAGAAGGAGGGCAGAGTTGGAGGAATGCCATGAGATGCAGAGTGAGCAAGATGGGAAGTATGTAGATGAGGCAAATGAGCCTTGGGGCAGCACATAGATGAATAGAAATGGATTAATTTAAGTTATAAAAGCCAGCTAAAAACAAGCCTAAGCTATCAGCTAACCAGTTATAATTATTCTTAAGTCCTTGTGTGGTTATTTGGAAACTGGCTAGCAGAACAGAAAAGTCCACTTACACAGACTCTGTGTATTTTCCATCTTTAAGTGGCTTATCCTTTTTATATTATTTTAGTCTTTCTTTAAAGACTTTATCTCATTTATAAACTATTTACTTTTACTATCACTGACAATACCCAATTTCTTTTTTTAAAAGCTTATGCACATTTTTAAAACATGCTGTAACCTGTTTAGAAGTTTTTCCCATTTGGATCTATCTTTACTGAGCATCTACAGCTTTCTCTGATTGTGTGAGATAAATCTTAAACTGCTGTTACCCACCAGCATGGCTCAGCTTAGCACATGGCTCTGGCAGTTAGCTCTAGCCCACAGGCAGCAGCCAGTAGAGGTGCCTCTGTATGCTGAGCGCTGGCCCAAGTGCAGGACTAGAAATCCACATCTCGCTCCTTGTCCAGAGCTTTTCTTAGATTTCTTAGGCCCTATTTTTGGGTATTTGAACCCCCACACTGGACGCCATTTGTAAATGGATTTTTCTTTGGGCCACCAACTCATAAAACATCACAGAGACTTATTAATTATGAAAGCTCTGCCTGCATGTATGGCTGCACACCAGAGGAGGACTCCAGGTGGTTGTGAGCTACCATGTGGTTTCTAGGAATCAAACTCAGGACCTAACTAGCTCTTTTTTTTTTTTTTTAAATATTTACAGTATGATTTTTTTTTTAAGATTTATTTATTTATTATGTATACAGCAGGCCAGAAGAGGGCACCAGATCACATTACAGACGGTTGTGAGCCACCATGTGGGTGCTGGGAATTGAACTCATGACCTCTGGAAGAGCAGTCAGTGCCCTTAACCTTTGAGCCATCTCTCCAGCCCCCCTAACTAGCTCTTATAACTTAAATTAACCCATGTTTTTGAATTTACATTCTTCCATGCGCTCATTACCCTATCTCCATTTTGCCCATTCTGCATCCTCCATGTCTGGATGGCAACCCTGCCTTTCTTCTTCCCAGAGCTCTCTCTGTCCAGAAGTCCTTGCTATACCTCTTGCCCAGCTGTTGGCCATTTAGCTTTTTATTAAACCAATCACAGTGACATTCTTTACACAGTGTGATCAAATATCTTGCAACAACATGCTGTAATGGATGCAGGAGTGAGAATGGAGTGGAGGAGTGCTGGTTAAGAGGGTGAGGGTCAATTTCACACCAAGAGCACCTCCATTTTGCAGTTGCCTTATGGACTGTTAGTCTCTGTCACTAGGTAAAAGAAGATGTGCTCTGACTACTGAGTGTCAAGATCAGTGTTTTTAGGCCTCTGGACCACAGAGTCCAAGGTATTTTCCTAAGGACAGCCACCAAAATTACTCACCAAATGTAATGGATGGCATAGTCAGCTCCAAGCACTGTGCTGATCTTAGAAGGTACAGAGATGAAACATATAATCCCTAGAGACAGGAACTCACTGAAGATGAGGGAAACACTTGGAATGACATGTGACAAATGATGTAAATGGTGCTGCATTTGAGTGCCATGGCCCCAAACCAAAAGAGCTGTGTAGCAGGAATCTTAAAAGTTCTTATTAATAAAATCAAACCCAAGGCAAGTTATTGGGGTCCATGCTGGTAGATCAGAGAGACAGAACAAGCCACAGCTAACCTCACCTGGTCAACTTCTCAGCTGGTCTTGTTTCCTCAGACTGGAAGCTTCTGTGTCCTCATCCCAATGGCTCTCAGCTGAACTGCTGCTGGAAAGCCTGAAGCTTAACCAGCCACATGCTTAACCAGCCAAACGCTTCTAGTTTCTGGTCCTCATGCCTTATATACTTTTCTGCTTTCTACCACCACTCTCTGGGATTAAAGGCTGGCTTTCTGGGATTAAAGGCGTGTGTCACCATGCTTGGCTTTTTCCAATGTGGCCTTGAACTCACAGAGATCCAGAGGGATTTCTATCTCTGGAATGCTAGGATTAAAGGCGTGTGCTATCACTGCCTAACTAGTGGCTTTTCTGTTCTCTGACCCCAGATAAGTTTATTAAGGTACACGATATTTTGGGGAACACAATATCACCACAGAGCTGCCAGCTCTGCTCAGAGGCACCAATCAGTGTTTCCACAGAGGAGATGGCGTTAGGTCGCAGATGGGTAGGCATCACCTACTATCAAATAGAGCCTATCTTTCTATTCAAAGAGGGCAAAATGAGCATGTCTTTATTTTTTCTTTTTGAGAAAGTTGCGTAGCTTGGGTAGTAGAAGCAGTGATGGCATTACCATTGAGCATCAGAGTCTGCTTTCTACGACCAGCTTCTCTATGAAGATGGAATTCCTCCCTCCTGTTTCTACACCCCGAGTCTCCACCCCTAGCAAGGGGTGGACCAATAGCTAGTTTAATGGGACAAAAAAGAAGAAAAACACACTGAAGAGGAATAATCTTCATGGCATCACAGGGTTTGCACTTTCTGGTGACGGTGATGGCAGGGTGGGTGACACTAGGCCACAGACTGTGTCTGGAGAGCACAGCAGTGCTATCTCTGCAGTCCAGGATCATTGTTCTATGGTGGTAGCGATAGGGTCTTCACCTGGCTTAGTTGCATACTCTGCTTTTGACTGGTTTTCCTTGATGTTGTTTTTCTTTTTCTTCCTGGATAATCCCCTGGTCTCCTCCACCTATTTTTCAGTTTGGTTTCTCAACCTTAACAAAATTTCTGTCAACTACTCAGAATACATCTTGTCACAAATTATTTTCCTACACCTTTGACAATATTTCTTTCAACTAAAAATGTTATATGGATCAATAGGTGTTCATATTGGAGCTGAAAAGGCCAAGGGTAGAATGTGAAAGGCCCCTTATGCCTTGGTAATATTCTCCACATAGAAGTCTTTAAAATATATTTGTGCTTAAGAATTCTTGTACTTGAATTGAGCTTGGTTAGGAAGATGGGAATGATGACAAGAAATCCAAGTTGGAGGTAACCTTGATGGTCCAGCAAGAAGTATCAAGGTTTTAAAAGAATGGAGTATTGAGAAAGAGAGGGAAAAGTCAATTCATGAGCTTGTCTAGAAGAAACTGTATTGGTCTTGGTGATCTGTAGGCTGGGGTATAGAGAGAAGTAGATGAAAACTTGAAGATTTATAGTTTGGATAAATGGGTAGATAGATGAATGGATGGATGATTGGATGGATGGATGGATGGATGGATGGATGGATGGATAGATGGATGGATGGATGGATGGATAGTATAGCCACTGAGCACATAATCCAGCAAGTTTTACATCCACTGAGTTGCTGGATGCAAGGAGTAGTTGGAGATGTTCAGTGTGTAGGTGTAGATGGATAACTGAATTTAAGCATCTTAGCTTAAGGAACCCTTCAGCACTGTCAGTTAGCAATCACTCTTAAAACTACTCTGAAATTTCTGTCATCCATTGTAAAGTATTTTGTGTAACCTGTGAAACTCAATTTTAACTGGAGGAAGAGGTACTATAGTTTTGTTAAGCAGCTGATTAGTTTTTCAAATGACCCATTTCATGGAGCCCTGAATTATCAAACACTTGAAAATAAGTGTATTTTTGTTGGAACAGGCAGACTTCTTTATATATGCACAAACCCCCCACACTCCACCAACATGTAGAACTAATGCATACAGATAAAGAAACTTTAAAGAGAAACAGGCATATAGACCCAGAATATACCTGCAGATCTCACCCGTGACTCCAAGTTAGCCCTTAAGCACCTCCTAAAGTGTCTAAGATTCCAAGTACAAAATATCCTCTACCTACCCAGCAGATCCTCATAGCTCCATTCTGTTGTAGAATTATTTAAAGATGTGTTATTTTTTTATGTTGAATTAATTTAACTCTGTGAAGCTATGTTACTGTGCCTGTCTAAAATACCTGATGGTCTAATAAAGAACTGAATGGCCAATAGCAAGGCAGGAGGAAGGATAGGTGGGGCTGGCAGGCAGAGAGAATATATAGAAGGAAAAATCTGGGAGTAAAAAAGAAGTAGCCAGAGGAGGAGGAGGACTCCAGGGGCCAATCATTCAGATACACAGCTAACCATAGAGTAAAAGTAAGATTTACAGAAGTAAGAGAATGGGAAAAGCCCAGAGGCAAAAGGTAGATGGGATAATTTAAGTTAAGGAAAGCTGGCAAGAAACAAAGCCAAGCTAAGGCCAGGCATTTATAATTAAGAATAAGCCTCCATGTGTGATTTATTTGGGAGTTGAGTGGTGGGTCTCTCAAAAGAGCAAAAATCAACCAACAACACCATTCAGTATAGCCCATCAATTCCTTCCCATGTGCTCATCAGTGAAACATCCTTTTTCCCCCTCTGATACCCTAGTTCACACTTGTCTCTGATAGACTTCTGCATATGTTAATAGATGTTTTATACAAGAAATGCATACACGCATGCAAAAGAAAGAGGTTTTGAATGTGTGACATTGTTTAATGTGTCTGGGGAAATCTTTCTTCCGTTTATTGTGAAGATAATATATTCAAAATACTCAATGCATGCAAGATTCTACTTCAAAGTTACTTGAGCTACATAAAATAAAATATTAGCTATCTATGTATTAGCAATGAATATATTATTAGTAATAATGTATAATTTATATTATATAAAATTAAATATATTATAACTAAATATTATTAATAATATATTGATATTAGCATGTATATATATATGTATACACTATTCTGTGAGCAAGTCTAGACCTATGAAAATACTTTTACAAAAATATTCATGCTTTTGATACCCTAAACATCTAACATGGTTTGAGATAAATTTGTATGCTTTAAAATATTTTTTTTTCTTTTAGCCAAAGAAGCTTTTGGAATGAAAAGAAACATGAAAGCTACTGGAGCAGGAAAGAGACTGGAGATATTGATCATTTTTGTTTTTTAACAAGTGTCAATGCTTGTGGCTTGTGGCCTTTTTGTACCTCAGGCTCTTCTTCAAAGGGATTTCCTGTTCCTCCCTAATCTATTCAGCCTTTCTTCATTTCAAACAGAATTCTGCCTGGAATGGCTATACAGTAACAGAGGGATTCAGTTTGCAGGAAAAAGGCTTTGGAGTTCTGTTTCAACCCTTGCAAAATTTTACACTGAAAAGCCGTATTAGCAAGGAGGAAAATGAAATGTGGCCAACGTTCACAGAAAACATCGGTCTATCTCATGTTTCTCACCAAAAAATGTCATGGGAAGGAAGCCACATCTACTTAGTCTATTCACCTATTCATTCTTTCACCATTGGTGAGTATTTTGCAAGTACTTACTGTGTGCTGGTGGGTCTTAGAGGACAATTGGGACTGTTTCAGATATCATCCTTGTCCCAGTGCAGCTTAAAAGATGGTCAGAACTGGATAAATGTTTACAAAATCATGCAGAGAGTGAGGAATCTCTACTAAAGCTTTTGTGATTCAGCGTGGGAGATTTCATTTCTGTTCCTGTGCAACGACGGTCTCACTCATTCTTCCCCCACCTAGGTCACTCTTATTATTCCAAAGTACTGACTGAGACAGCGCAGATATGGGGATACAGTGGCCAGTTGGCTATTTATGCCTAAGTGTGTGTGTGTGTGGGGGGGGTGTCGAAGCTCAGTGTGGTTATTGTATACAGTTGAACAGGGAGGTGTGGTTATTGTGTACAGATGAAAAAGGAAGCAGGATTGTATACAACTGAACAAAGAGGCAGGTTTAGCTTGATCTCAGTAGTAGCCAACTCTGTAGGGGGGTAATCTTCTGGCAATGGACATCTGGGCATGATGGACATTTTCTACACACATCGTCAACATTTTCCCTAGGATGAGAGGAATACTTTGCCATCCCTCTAAGCCTCTCCCAACTCGGGGCTTTGCCACTCCCATGGGTCTGAGGCATTGGAGTCCTTTACATGGCTACACTCATGTCCAACAATACACATTCACCAAGGACTCCATTCACTCCCTACAGGGGGTTATTAATGCCATATTTACAAAGACTTATTAAAATTTCTATGTAACATTTCTATGTTTTCAATGATTATTAGTAATGATGCCATTTAATATTATCTTGGAGTGTCTACCATCTTTTTTATTGCTTAGTCTTGTAAGACAGGATTACTATAGTCAACATGACAGAGAAAGCAGGTCCAACAATGTTTGTTTGTGCCTTTTAATCCAGTCTGAACCTCCTAACATTTACAAAAGTATAACTACAAATATGGCTAAATATTTATTTTCATAGTCTCTAGTTTCATGTATTTGTTCAGAACTGAAATTCTATATCTTCTCTGATGTCCTAGCAGAGTTAGCGGTACAAACCCCACCCCACCCCCTTTTTAGCTTTTCCCCCTGACTTAGTCTCTTTCATTTTTATGGCTCTAAAAAAATAAAACATGAAAAAGAAAAGCCAGATATCTTTTATCTTTCATGTATGACAGATGTTCCCTCACCATGTTTCATGAGCATAATCCATCTTTAGAGAACACAAGGGTGGAAGTCCCAGCCAGCAGAGGCTCGTGAAATGAATCTTGCTTGTGTTGATTAGCAAATCCTTCATAATGAGTCTTAGGGGCACACACTGGTCAATTTTATCTGCTAGGTTCCACATTAAATAGGAAAAGAATTAACGTGAGACTAAAACGTAGAATGTGGTTCTAGATGGCAATAATGATCCTTCAGACAGAGGACATTCATTCCATTGGTGTTATTTAAGACTAGTTTTGTTGGGGGGTTGGGGCCTTAGCTCATATGTGGAGAACACCTTGTCTACCAAGTCTAATGACTCAACAAGGATAAAGGTCAACATGACCCATGAATAATTTTATATTTAAGATTGTCATTGAAGCATAGGTGCTAATATGGATACTTTGAAAAAGATCTGCTTGTATTTATGTGTACATGTATATGTTTGTGTAAAGGTGTATCACCCTGGGTGCTGGTTCTCGAGAGCCAGAGGAGAATTGTCAGATTTCCTGGAGTTACAGGTGGTTGTGAGACACAGATGGATGGTAGGAACTGAACTCTGGTTGTCTGGAAAAGCAAGAAGAACTCTCAACGGTTGAACCATCTCCCCAGCCCCTAATATGGATAATTTTAATGGATGAACATAAGGAAAATATGTCGCCTATGAGCATGAAACACACAGAAGCTCCAGCCACGCAGGTTGATATGAGCTACAAGTTTGCACAGAGCAGAGAGAGCCTCTCTCTTGGTTAAGCCCAACTCCATCTCCTGATGATACTGGCAGATAGAACAGCTTTGCCTTTCAGATGTTCAGTCAGTTATTTTTAGTTCTTCTGAAGCCTGGGAAATCAGAAATATAACCTCCTTGCAAAGTCCAAGTGGGCCAACCCTCGCAGGGCCTCTGAATCTGATTAGATAAAACAACAAAGAAAGTCTGTTGGGGCAGAGGCAGGAAGAGCCAAGGTGGGTGGCAATCCGCTGAACTCAGGGGAAATGGAGCCTCAAAGAATTCAAAAGTGGGTGAAAAAAATAACATAAGCAATAGACAACTTTCCCACATCTCAGATCACTCTCTAAATACAGCTAGAAAAAATTTCCCCCCACGAAACTTTTTTTAATTCCCGAAGTATAATAAACAGTATGTGAATGTGTGTTTACTCTCAGCACCACACTGAGAGGTCCTCGCTCTAGTACCATTTGTCCTCTATACTAAGCGGTTTTCCTTTCTCTTATGGGCTTGGGGTGAATTGGGACACACTTTATGTTATAAAAAAAATGGTTATTTGTTTAAAAATTCCCAATATAATACTGGAGTAACGGACTTGCAAGCTTTTCCCTTAGTTAAGATGGAAGAGAACCATGGAAATAAATCCATGGGCCGACACCCACCTCCCCCTTCCAGTTAAGAAAGAAAATCCATTCCTGTTTGGCTGCTTATATTTTTGAGAACAGCATATCAGATTTTTGCCTGGCCAGTACTAGGCACAGTCTAACCAAGGAGGTGTGAGTGGGCAGTGTACTGACACTTGTCGTCTGCGGCTTTTGACAGATCTTATACAACAGGATGCATCTCCAGCATCATCACGTTGTAAAAGAAAACAAATTAAAAGGGCCCCAGGTACTGAAATACAAGACAGGGGACATCTGGCATCTTCGTTGCTTTGGAAGTTGTTGGAATATACTGTGTTCCAGCCACACGGTTTAAGACATGGGGATTGTCTTACATGTCACATTCATTTGCTAACTTGGAAATCACTCCAAATTCTTATCCATTTCCTCCAACAGTGACAACATTCATGTGTAAATTTGTTGTGAAACTACAACGTGGTAAAAAAAAAATCGAAGCAGGTTTTTAATTTCTTAGGTTTGAGTAAAGTCAACCCTGCTACATGTCTTTCCTATTTCCTTTCAGAACCCTTTAGCTTCCCTCCTTCCCCAACAGTTCTTTAATCTGCTATGGAGAAGCTGAGAGGCACAGTAGCAAGTGAGAGAAGCTTCTGGTAGAGGGACTGGGTTGTGCTTGGGCCAGGCAACCCTGCAGTCTGTATCCTGGAGATACAGGAGTGATGGAGAAATGGGCTCAGCCAACATCTCAGTACATCTGTGATGCTCTCAGATTCCACTTGTGGGTATCTAGGCCTCTTTGGGCTGTTCCCTGGGCACCGCTGGTTTTGGTGCACAGTCCCAATTCTGTGGCAGCAGAGGGTGCTGTGAACATCAGAATCAACGAGCACCTCCTTTCCCTCAATTAGGCCTAATGCACAGTTACTTCTGCCTTTCTGCTTCCTGGAATGTAACAACTCCTCATGACATTGGGAAACTTCTGGTATTAAAACATTACCCAGGATTTTACACCAAACTCTCATTATTTTCCCCAAAGGAAAACAACTTGGTTAAATTTATGATTCTGTCCTGGGAGATGTTTGGTATCGGCTGTATGAACACCTGCATATACAGAGGCATTATCTGGCTGACAAGGATTTTGTTTGAAGTATCATCATGTATTGCTGGCCAGGTCATCTATTTGCATGGATTAGAGTTTTTGAACCCCTAATCCAAAACAGAAGGCATGGAACTCATGAACTCACTCCAAACATTGTAAGAACTTTGTAATTAAAACTTCTCAACAAAATGTGAAGATTGATGACGAGGCTGTCTACCAACTGAAGGTACAATAGAAAAGTCACGGCTTTGCAGTGGTAGCCCTCGACATCTTTGAGATAAAAAGCAATTGCTTTGGAGGGAAGAAGTTTTAAGATTATGAATTGTTTACACACATGATCTTTTTGCCCCTCTGAGAAGTTTGGGATAGATGCTTTACAAGCCACATCCTCCCCACCCCCTCCCATTTAGTCAAGGCCCACGCTTTTGTTAAAGGATACAGACTGGGAGGTGGCTTCTCACAAGAACAGCAGACAATCCTGACCGCATGAAGTGGAGTGACGTAGGGACGTGCTTCATAAAGCCCTCGTGTCGTTAGATAGCACTCTTTAAATCACCATATGGTTGTCAGGCCTTTCTGTTTAAAAGGTCGGAGACTCATCACCGGAGGATTCTGAAGTGGAGGAGACAGTCTGTCAGTGCCCTGGGAGCCAGAGCAGCTGAGTATTTGAAGTCAGGCCGCCACCCACATCGTGCCAAATGTGCCACTGTGGAGCTGGCCGCGCAAGCGCTAAACAAGCGTGCAGAGATTGTGACACCTGTCCTTCTGGTCCCTCCCTCCCTTTAAGCATCTTTGCCGCTAATCATCTCGTAACCGCAATCAGTTCAAGAAATAAACACCGGCGAAGGCAAGTCTACAATTCTGATGGAGTGCTCGCGGAGCTCAAAGACCCTCTCCAAAGTGTGCCTTGAAAATAATACCCAGATTAAACCTCCCAAACCGGGCCATTCTCTTTGTTGTGAGCTTTTTCAAAGCGGGCATTTCCTTCATGCAATAAGAAACTAAAGCCTTTGGCATGCAATTTCTGAAATTTGTTGTGTGTTTATCAGGATGGCTAGAATCTTAACCAGCATTTTCATTGTTAGGAAATTCTTGTAAAGTTCCTGGTTCTGACTTCGAAGACTATTTAAACGGCATTTTGGAAATGTTCCTATTTAAAGGGTGTTAAAAGGCATGTGAAAGGGGGATTATTTGTTAAAAAAAAAAAAAAAGCCTTTTGCAATCTGACAACAATTTAACTCCAGTAGAGTGGATGCACACAAAGAAATTCTCCCTTAAAAATTCATATGAGAGAGAGTAAGTCTTTAAAATTTCAGGCTTGTCCTTTTACTAGGATACATGTTAGCAGGGCTGTAAAGCTGGTACAAAGTTCTCGTGAGTGCCACAGCAAATGCAATGACTGACTCATCTTTGGGCTTGGATTACATGTGTGGGGCTGTGTTTTGGATGGAGCACTCTTGAATAGCAACACTCCGTCAAAAACACAGTGGCACACCTGTGGTCCAAATGGCTCAGTAAGGCAAAACATATGACATCAAAATGCTGGCAGTCATACTAAAAAAGAAAGGGAAAGAAAAAAACGCCTAAGCTGTGGCAGTGGCGAGACAGCACAAAGCCAATAATGCACGGGAAGAATGGAGCATTTTACATCCGCAGTGCAGGACGTGATTTATCTGTTACTTAGTCCCTGCTTATAAGCCTTCTTTGCTCTGCCTGATGTTGACACGAGCATCACATGCACGTTGTGTGAAAAGTTGCTAAGATGGATGCTCTATCCTAAAAAGTAAATTGTCATCACCGATTGCACAATGAGAAGTGACTGTTGCTTGTGTTTCCAAAGGCCCCAAAATGTCACAAGAAGTAATAACTTGTATTCCCAAAGGCCCCAAAATGTCACCAAGAAGTAACAAAGGGGCTTTGAATGGTCTTTTCAGTGGCACCTAATGGTGCAGAATAAATAGATGTTGCTATTGTAAGAGAGGAAGGCATAAATTACTATTTAATATTAAAAGGGAAAATCTTGATCATTGTTTTTCATATGGAACATTGAGGCATTACCTTCCCAGTTTGATGGACTCTTACCCAGTTCTCTTAAAGCAACATAATAATACTATCAATCTGATTGTGTGTTCCTGTATTTTGCTTTCTGTAAATGTAATTTTAAACATTGTAATGAAGACTATTCTGTTTGCATAGTTCTTTTTGTTTATTTAGTTGTTTGCAAGAAATAGTTTTTTCCATGTAAAGAAATACTAGTAGGCTCATATATACACAGGACTTCTGTTAGAGAAAAGCCTTTACTCCCTTCAAAAATACTGACTTTTAGCAACTGAGTCTGAAGGTTTGTGCACTAAAACTTACCTTATTTTCCTGGTGTTCCCTGGGACAAATTCATCTTGGTTTGCTCCTGACATGGATACCATGACAGCACTGAGCCCCTTGGTAATCTCCCCATGTCATTGTTTCTACAAAGAACAGGTTGCAATGGACTTTAAGTCAGCAGTTGTGACCCGTGCTCCTTATGTGACACCTGACAGAGCAGCTGCAGTTGTCAATGCTTCCCCTGTGCTCAAACCCAAGAGTGAAGGTCACAACAGAGACTGGTAACTCTGCTTTTCAGTGACTGCATGCACATGTGCCGTCTCATGTAGATGGAAGTGAGTTAGCACTAAAAACCTACTGTTTTCTCCGTGGAACTAGCACAAAGGAGATGGTTATTAAAAAACTGTAAGTGGGGCTGGAGAACGGCTCAGCTGTTAAGAGCACTTATTACTAGTCCTTCAGTGGATTCGATTCAGTTCCCAGCAGACACATGGTCACTTACAACCATCTGTAACTACAGTTCCAGGGTATCCAGTGCCCTCTTCTGGCATCTGAGGGCGCTACGCACTCACGTGGTGCACATACATTCGTGCAGACAAAACATTAACCAATGTCAAGTGAACATAAATCTTCTTGCGTTCCTAACCACTTTTCTGTCGGGCATCTGGAAGGCACATGTCCAGCACCTAATTTGGAAGTTTGGTGGCACAATAGCCTTTTTTGAGACACATGCACTGGCAATTGAGAGCTGGGGAAATCAAGTGAATTAGAGGAAATGAATTGAGAGCAGAGTTCTCCAAATACCGAGGTCTGGTTGCTCCTGGAATTATTTTCATGGTAGGCTGCACAACTGGGTTTTCTCCTCCTTAAGGTAACCTGGCTACAGGATGAAAATCGCTATTATGAAAATATTATATAAATCTTTCATTTGATGGCCGAACTTTTTTTTTTTTTTAACACCAGTTGCGATGAGATTTTGAAGAAGTACCCAGATATGTATTGGCTAAGATTGCCAAATTTTTCCATGACACATAATTAATCCCAAACTGATACTCTCCTGGTGTGTTTTCTTTAGGTTTCACGGAATCTGTATGACTCTGCTTCTGCTTTGTAGTCCTAGAAAATGTGTGTATTCAACACATGCTAGCACTTTTTAGAGAATGTAGACATTGTGCAAAAAAATGTTCAGGGCATGTAAAAAGATAGTTTTGAGAACACTAAATTTCTGTTGTAGGCTTCTTTTTCCATTTATTTATTTGTTTGTTTGATTGCTCGTTTTGTGCTGGTGCGTCTGCTCCCCCATGCCACAGCATGCCTGCAGAGGTCAGAGAACAACTTCCCGGAATCAGTTCTCTCTTTTAACCACGTGGGTTCTGGGGACTGAGCTCAGGTAGTCGGACTTTGGTGGCATGTGCCCTTACTTGCTGATTCGACTCACTGTCCCAAGAACACTCAACATTCTTAATTTGACCATGAGACAGTAGGAAAACAATTAGTTTTTCCTCTGCGCTGTGTGTAGGAAAAAATAGAAGGGAAATAGCACTGCTGTGTTTGAGCCTCCACTTTACTGCCATGTTCTGCTCAATATTTTCTGCTGCCCTTCACTGGATTCTCATGAGGATCTCACTGGGAAAATATTGTTGACGTTTAACAGGCAAAGAAACTGAGGCTGACAGAGCTTGATGTTGGCACTAGACTGCTTCCCTGTATGTTTTGTTATCTTAATTAGCATTTGTAGTATCCTACAACTTAGGTGTCAGCATCCCTTTATACATGTGAGGGCCCTGAAGGCCCAGTCTCAGTAATTTGTCTAAAGTCATGCAGTGGAGACGTTCTGGTAGAGTTCTGGTAGTGCCACAACTCAATCCAGGGACAAATGATGCCCAAACTACTCATGCTTCCTTGTGGTGAGGTGTGTGCTTTTGCTATGATGCTGTAGTGCGTTTAGAGAGCGTGTCCCACAAGCAAGGAGCTGTGAAGTGTCTGAAGCTGGGACCATGGCCAGGCAGTGGGGTGGGAGTACTGGGTCTGCCCTGACCTTATTCTTTACACATGGTTTGAATTGGCCTCTTTGCCCATGCTGCAAGGTCAGTGCTTAGAGTGAACTGAGAAGTTCAAAGTGGTGTGCTTCCCAGAGTGGACATGCATCTTTAGACAGGCTCTCTGTGGAAATCCTGCTGGGACCTCCACATAGCACACATATTTGCAATACCTCTTCATGCCTCAGGCTACAAGGGTGCTTTGTAGTGAGAGCCTAGTTCATTTTAGAATCCCATCTGGTCTTTGGTGGGACACATTGGAGAAAGTGAACTATAGATTAACCCCCCAAGCTAGAAAATATTTTCATGGTTCCCATTTCTATAAGGTCACAGGGTGTATGAGAATAGAATGCTTCACAGGAAGTTACACCCCACACTCTCAGAATTTTCTTTTCTCTAGTCCTAACTATATCTCTTCAGATCTTGGGTGAATATGATTAAACTATAAGCAAGGACCATTGCTGAAAGCATCAACTGGTTCTTGTGTAACAAATTTTCACTAGTTGTCTTTAGATAACAATATTCCTATGTTATGGATTTCCTATCAGTGTGGGAGTTATAATGAGCAAATGTTTATTAAATATAATCAATTGGGGCTATTCATATTGTTTTGTACATACAAATGTATCTGTTGCCAAATGGTTCTCATAAGATTTCATTATTTTTCAAATTCATGGAAACTTTGTGGTTTCTGCCTGCAGTTGTCTTTCTTAGGAGAAATTATCTCATTAATTAACTCTCTCCTTTGCAACATTATGTACCTTTAACTACATGTTGAGTCACAAAAAAGTATAAGACTGTTAAATGTTGGCCATTGTCAGAGAGGACCATGAATTTGCCTTGGTCAGGTCTGAAGTCCTTTAGGGCAGAAATGCTTGACCTTGGCTTGATTGTACATCCAGAGACCCTAAGGTCCACAAACCCCAGAAACTGACCTCAAACTTTTGTGTCTGCTAATTGTGGAGGAAAGGAAAATTTCATAGAGTCTGTGACTCCAAAATAGAGATGATCAAGAGATGCACAATACTCCTTTCATGCCACTGTTTTTCTCTCAGAAAAAATGATTGTTTTCTGTCAAAGGACAACAAACAATACAACAATAAAGAAATTCATGCACAAATTCCCTTTAAAGATGTTTCCCTTATGGGTAATTCTATTCTTTTTGCCTGCAGAGGGTGCTGTATATCACTATGGAAGTGGCCATTTTCTTTTGATGCCCAAAGATTAACAAGGTAGAATTCTGGGTATACTTAAAATAAGTGCCTAGAATGGTAGACTCCCTCAGCTATTTCTTAACCAATAATGCTGTACACTCAAAGCTATTTCTAGAGAAAAATTCAAATAATTCACATATCATCCATAAATAGATTCTGCTATGATTTGGATGTGGTTCATCCTTCATGGTTTCACATCAGGGAAGCTTGTTTATCCATATGGTGATATTATGATGGGGTAGAATCTTTAAGAGGTGGGCCTACCAAGGATGAACCTACTATTCTTATTTTGTTATCTGGACATAGTAACAAACTGCCCTCTACATGCATGTCTCTACACTCACAGATTAGTGCAGCTCTCATCAGAGAAATTTCTTTTGCCGTGGATGGTGGGTAATGTACAACCAAAGTATAAAAAATGTGTCAGTGGAGTGCTCAGATACAACTAGGACACCTATAACATGCACACTTTCCCCACACAAGGTTCTGGGGCTGCTGTGGAAGAAGAGGCATAAATATTCTAAGAGCCAGAGTTGGAGGAGGACCAGAGTGAAAAGTGTCTTCTGGGCATGACAGGGCTGCTGTGATCAGAAATGCACAAGAGCTGTGTTTGCTTACACAAGACTTACAGAAGATCAATCCAGTTAATATTCTAACATGGATAGGTGTGGAGCTCATAAGCCCCCCATGCCTGAGGAACCATTGACAATTGATGGTTTCTGAGAAAGGAGAGTCAGAAGGGTGTGGCCCCTGGTAGGTAGATTATGCTTCAGTGGATGGCCATATATCCAGGAGTAAATGAGAGCACAAACTGGAATTGGTGGGTTATCACAAAGGAAAAAAAAAAAGGACATAAATTTTTTGGGGAGTAGGCAGTAGACTTGGGAAGATTTAGGGAAGAGGGTGGATGTGATCAAATACATTGTGTGAAATTCTCAAAGATTTTTTTTTAAAAAGACACAGCACAACTCTGAAGATATGTTACACAACCATGTAAGTAATATCTATGATGACTTTACATGGTCTTCACATTCTTGCTTTGTACATAGTAGTACTGCTCCAGAACCAAAGGACTCACACTTGGCACTAGATAGGTCTTTGGAAAGAGAAGAAATTATTAAGAGGTAAATGTTTTTTTTTTTTTTAATTTTATTTTACAATACCATTCAGTTCTATGTAACAGCCACAGATTCCCTTGTTCTCCCCCTTCCTGCCCCCCCTCCCCTTCCCCCAGCCCACTCCCCATTCCCACCTCCTCCAGGGCAAAGCCTCCCCCAAGGACTGAGATCGACCTGATAGACTCAGTCCAGGCAGGTCCAGTCCCCTCCTCCCAGATTGAGCCAAGCGTTGCTGTGTAAGTCCCAGGTTTCAAACAGCTAACTCATCCAATGAGCCCAGGACCTGGTACCACAGCCCAGATGCCTCCCAAACAGATCAAGCCAATCAACTGTCTCACCTATTCAGAGGGCCTGATCCAGTTGGGGGCCCCTCAGCCTTTGGTTCATAGTTCATGTGTTTCCATTCATTTGGCTATTTGTCCCTGTGCTTTATCCAACCTTGGTTTCAACAATTCTTGCTCATATAAACCCTCCTCTTTCTTGCTAATTAGAAAAAAAAGAGGCAAATGACTATTTTTCATATATATATATATATATATACATATATATATATATATATATATATATATATATATATATATATATATCCATCCATGAGTTTAGCTGATGGGGGAATGTCTTTCTGTATGCTGTGAATATATGTTGCTCTGATTGGTTGATAAATACAGCCATTTGGCCTATAGCAAGGCAGCGTTGAGGCAGGCAGGAAATCCAAACAGATAGACAGGAAGAGGAAGGAGAGGCAGAGGAGACACTGCCAGCCGCTGCCACAAGAAGCAAAATGTAGATACTGGTAAGCCACAAGCCACATGGCAAAGTATAGATTTGTAGAAATGGGTTAATTTAAGATATAAGAGCTAGCTAGCAAGAAGCCTACAATGGCCATAGTTTAAAAATAATATAAGCCTGTGTGTGTTTATTTGGGTCTGAGTGGCTACAGATCAGGCAGGATACAGGAAAACTTTCAGCTACATTTAGCAAATGACTGCTGAACACAATATTATAGAGAATAAATAGAGAAAAAAGGAGGTAGGGCTTGTGAGAGGTCATTAGGTCACTGAAGGGATTAAATCTGCTCTTCTGGGACTCTGGCCAGCTCTGGGGAAAGAGTTGGTAAAAGAGAGCAAGACTGAGCTGCCCTAGACTTTGGCTTCCTTTATTGCCATATGACATCTTCTATGTAGTCCCACCATAGCCATTTGTCATGAGGCCCTCACCACAGCCAGTGCCACTCCAGGCTGTCTGGGCTTCTCACTCTCTGTTCTATAAGCCATTCAGACTCAAATAGGATGTTTTTGAAAAGGAAAATGGATAATTGCTTTTGAAGTTCTCAAAATTAACTCAAATTGTTTATGTGGTTCACCACTTGGGAGAAAGAAACACCATTCCTTCTCAGATGAACATAGAGAAACACAACCAGGACAGCATTAAAGACTGATCTCAAGAACTGCACTCCCTTGGAAAAGAATGCAACAAACCCCAAGCCCTGTCACATGCCATAATTTATCATTTTTAATGTGTGCACATACAAATGACCATACAGTCAGGAGCAGTCATAGTGCTGCACATCAACCAACAACTTGCCTTTCTCTTTATGGCAATCAGCCTTTGCCTCCCTCAGTGTCTTTCCTGCCCTCGTTTTGGATGCTTGTGACCACTTGCATGGTGTACCTGATATTCCAAATTTTACCTCCTTAGGAGAAATATCCATTGGTCGATCCATGGTGTAGGGATAACATTTATGTGTGTGCTGTCTCTTTTCCAACCACAGTGGTCTCTCAAACCTCAGTCACATCCTTGCTCTTAGCTCTGTCTTTATTGTTTTCCTGATATCTTCTGTAAGCACACACTCTCATGAAATGCAAGACACAGTGTTTTGTTGTTGTTGTTCCCCAAGGATATTGGTGGATGTTGTTCCTGCTTTCCCTAAGTTAGCATTTAGGCTCACTGACTTACTGCCTTTCATCCCAGGTCTTTGGCACTGATACTTTGCTTTGTTCTTGCATATGTGTGTGTATTTTATTCTTTGTTCTTTTATTCTCTCACTTCAGATGTCTGCTGAAATGATTGGATAACGTTGATTGGTCTTTCTATGTCATCATTACTAAATCCTCTTCAACTAACTTCATTGTTCTTCATAGTTCTTAGATTACATTACAATAATGTTTTATTATTGTTGTTATTTACCTCCTCCACCAGAGTGATGCTAAGGGTTCTGTCTCCTGTACTGCTGGATGCTGAGGACAATGCTTGACATGTAGCAGGCTCTCAGTCACACCCAATACCACTTTTCAGGTTACAAAATGTTTTCATATAAGCCACCCTGAAACCTTCTTTATTGTCTTTATCAGTGAAAAATATAGTCACACAGTTCTTTTAAAAGGAACACCAATGAAGCCTTTATGTTACAGTCTAGGAGAAAGTAGAAAATTAGGAAGAGAAGAGTCATTGCCTGGCACAGGCCAAACAGTGTTGCAGGAAGTCTCTTGGAAGGGGAAATCATTTTTTCTCTCTTTCTCTACCTCTCCTTCTTCCCTCCCCCTTTTCTTCTGTTTTGAGACAGGGTCTCACCTAACCCAGGCTGGCCTGGAACTCACTATATAGCTGAGGATGATCCTGAACTCTTGATCTCTCTGACTCTACCTCCTGATTGCTGCGGTAGCCCTGGAAGGTTGTAAGGAAGAACCCAACATTAAAGAGGTATTTGTAGTTAAATAAGCACAGTTGTTTTGTTTCAGGGAATTGACTAATGCCATTAACAGAAGATTTGTATATATGAATAGTGATTCTGGCATTTTGGTGATCCTTATTATGATAAGCATCAGAAACTTTGGGGTAGAGCATATACTTCTGATCACTAATCCTTATATTCTTTCTCAATTGACATATGTTTTAATAAGAGGTGATTTCTAAGTAATTTGTAAGTGCAAAAAGGAAGGAGTATGAATTAAATAATTTTAATGACTGTGGTGAATAGTCTAATATCTAATAATAATGATAATAGCCACCAACATCAAGTTTTTATTCCAGAGCAGCCATTGTACTTACTTAGATGGATTTATGTTAATATATATTAAATTATTTTGCAGGTGAGTCTGTGAAGATCAGAGAGGCTCAATGACTTCTGTAAGGTCACACAGCTGACACATGATCCAGTCAGGATCTAGCCAGAGATCATTTTGAATCTAATACCAGCATGCTTTACACCATCTTGCCCAATGGTGATGCTCTTTCCACAAAACAGTTTGAAGGACAGAGGAGTTTTCCTCTGAACAGCATGTCATCATGTCATATTCATCTTTCTGATTCCTTTCTCAGGATTATAATACTTATTCTGGACACAATGTGATTCTTTGTGTGCATGTTCATGTGTGTGTGCATGGGTGTGCTTGTGCATATGAATGCCAGAGGTCAATGTCAGGTGTTTTCCTTATTTTTTTGAGACTGGGTTACTTCCAAAAGCAGAATGCTCCTTAGCTGATTTTCATTTTGAAGCAAGACATTTGTTCTGATACCAAAGTTAGGCCTGGCTTTGGACTCTGCTGTTGGATTAACTTCCAGAAGATGATGTTTGTTCCTCATTCCTAAGGTCTCCAGCTATCCTGCCTTTGGTATGTCTTAATTGAAAATACTTCAGAAATTCTCAACTTTGTCAGAACAGTAGGAAGCATCTTGGAAGCTCATAAATTGTTATGATGCTCAACAATGGATTTGTTGGCTCCTGTATGAAACAGACACTTCCCTAGGCAATGCAAAAATGAAATTCAGATTACTCTGACAAATATCAAGTCCAGTCACAACGAGGATGGCCTCTGGACTTTTTAACACAGTAATTTGTTGGTCATGGGAGGTTTACAAGGTGCAGTTACATTGTGAGTTCAGATTCCCCCTTAATTTTAATATATTAAAATAAAACTCAATATAAGTTATTGCTGGGTCTTGGAGGACGTTATTATAATATTGGGTCTTCGATTATGCAAGATGAATCTGGCCCTTTTCTGGAGCAGTTATTTAATTAAGTATTTTAGGAGAATACTGTTTTGATTAAGTTAAATTTGGCTATAGTGTAGATTTCTATTGAAATGTACATGGTATTTAAAGTTTAACTCCAAAGAATGAAGAGAAAGTTTCTGCTGTGGGTAACTTTTTTATTTATAGTATTTATTCTTATGTCTTGTCTAAGGTGGACACCATGGCAAAATAACAGTGAAGGAAACTCTGGGACATAGGTCAAAAATTAACATTATGTTGTATAGACAGGGTAGTAATGAGGCAAAGACAATAAGTCTGGGCTTTCAGGGAAGAAAGGAAATCGGACATGAATTATGGAAAACTTGGGGACCAACAAAATACTCATTGAGCAAGTAAATCATTCACAGGCCTGCTGCCCAGGACTGTCCTAAACACCGGAGATGGAATAATGAATTGAGTTTCAGAAACTTGCAGACCAGTGGGAGGGGTGATTTTGTAGATATAATTCCAGCACAGGCTGGTCAGGGAGGAGAGGATGCGATGTGCAAATAGTAAGCAGCATGACAATTTTAAATGGGTGTTTTCATCAAGTCTTTCCCCTCAGAGCTCAGGGAACCTTGCAGACGAGGAAGCAGAAAGAGTGTAAGAGTCAGAGGGGATGGAGGACGCCAGGAGAACAAGATGCTCTGAATCAACTAAGCAAGGCACATATGAACTCACAGCGACTGAAGCAGCATGCACAGGGCTGCAGGGGTCTGCACCAGGTCCTCTGGTATATGCTATAGTTTTCAGTTTAGTGTTTTTATGGGACTCCTGAGTGTATGAATGGGGGGGGGGGTTCCTCTGATTCTTGTGCTTTCTTCTGGGCTCTTCTCCTGTTTGTTTGCTTTGTCCAACTTTGATGTGATGGTCTTTATTTTACCTTATTGTATTTTATTTTGTTACATTTTGTTTTTATCTTTTAGAAGCCTGTCTTTTTTTTTTTTTCCCTAATGAGAGACAGAAAGGAAGTGGATCCAGATGGGAGGGGAGATGGAGAGAAAGTGGGAGGAGTAGAGGGAAGGGAAACTATAATCAGGATATAGTGTATTAGAAAAAAATCTATTTTCAATACGAAGGGAAAGAATAGTGTGCGTAGAACTGGCCAAACTACTCTACATATTTGCACTGTTTTTCAGGCTTTTTAAGTATTTGTAGATGAATTTCTAGATGGTCTTATTAAATGAAAAACATGGAGCCAAATATAGGGGTGAAAGCCTTAGAGATCAGGGAAATAGTGATAGCCATCAATCTTACCTCTCCAGCTCTGCAGCTACCAAAAGGTGAGTTACTTCCTGTCTACCCGTGCCTTTTTATTGCCTTGCCATTCTGCTCTCTCATTGACTCTTAGCCCAGCTACCTCACTTCCTTGTTACTGCCTGTCTGTACAGACCTCCAGGTCTCTATGGTTGGTACTGGGATTAAAGGCATGTGTCACCACGCTTGGCTGTGTTCCCAGTGTGACCTTGAATGCACAGAGACCCTGCCTGCCAAGTGATTGGATTAAGGGTGTGTGCTACCACTGCTTGACTTCTATATTTACTTAAAAATGGTTGGCCTTTTTCCCCTTGACCTCCAGGCATGCTTTATTTATTTATTAACATACAAATAAAATATCACCACATTTTAGCACAAATAAAAGATCACCACAAGTACTTTTATATCCTTGGGTTGGAGGTGGAACTGTTTATCTTCAAGGAAGATATTTTCTCAGGATCATTCCCCTCCAAGGCCACGTCCTGTTCTCTCTCTCTGCAAATCTGCTCTGTTTCCCATGACATCACCTCCTTTTCATGCGACTTAACTATACAATGGGTGCTAATTAGAACATGGGAGAATCTTAATGTTTTTATTTTCCTTTAAAAAACTAACTATTCAGGTATGTTGGGTAGGAATAAATATTTCACTTCTTGATGCCTGCTGTAACCCCTGCACAGTGCTATGCTGGCCAGCACATTTTTCCAGCATTAAAAGCTAGTGACTAAAACCTCTGCCAATCAATGCTTACTCTGTCTGACAAGTACAATTTGTCTTATTTTTGAAATATTATAAAAAAAAAACCTTTTCATGGCTAAAGGTTAAAGCCTGTCTCACTGGCTTCCCTTAAAAATATGTTTTCCAGCGTATGCTCTCTGTGTTATTATAACAAATAAAAACATTATTAAGAGCCCTGGGTAAGCCTTTTCCTTTAGATAAGTGCTGGGCTACCAGAACATATGACATCATATTTGGCTCCAGTCTTTGGAAATGGAGCAGTGTAAAAGATGACAAGTTCTTGTAGCTCCATCACAACAGGGATGAAGTTTGAAATGAGGCCGACCAAGTTTGAGGAAACGATTATTTTTTTTAAATTGTACATTTATCATGACACTTCAGAGTTAATCTCTGGAGCCAGGGCAAGTATGAATGAGGTAATATTTATACATGTTATGGATAAGATAACCAAGGGTGGGGTGTGCATTTCCAAGCTAATGTACACCTAGAGTTGGATGGCTGGAGACTGCTGTGTGGCAGAAAAACAGCCTTGAAAACGTGCTGTGGGTGGAGTGAGAGCAGTCACAGTGGGTGTGAATGTTTCTGAACGGGGCATGAAGAAAGTGGTGGGGAAAGAGGCAGGCTGGAGCCCACCAAGACAAAGACTAGGGTACAGAAATGAGAAGTAAACCACGCCCTGCTCCCAGCACACCACAGAAAGGACTCGAGAAGCGCTTATATCTAAAACTTCCTAAGTAAGAAATCAGATGATAAAGGCTAGCTCAGTGCTGGCCATGTGCACATGGGAGTGTGAGAAGAGATTGTAACACTGACTTCATTCCTCACTACCCACATGTTCTTACCATCAGAGAAATGTCTAAAGGGCTCCTGTAGGCCCACTTTGTTTAATTCTGTGGCTTTGAGGAAGGGGAAAGAAAGCATCATGTAGGATGTGTTGACTGAAACACACCATTAATTTCGTGTCTCCTTTATAGAAAGCACTTTTAAAGTGTGCCAAGACATTTTAAGTGTTTCAACAACATGCTTCTGTTAGAATGTAGAAGGTCCATTGACATGGCATCACTAAAAATGTCATAGTAATTTACAGGGCCTTATTGATCCTTAAATTGTATCACAACAAGGCTTGTTCAGAACTTATAGCAACTGCATTTTGTGCCTGGGCCACAGATCAGGGTCTCTACAATCTGAAGTCTTGGCCAACAGAGAACTTGAGTTTTATAGAGGGCCTTAATTTTTGGATCTCTCTTATTACTACCCCACAGATCCCAGATTTACAAGTTTTAAGGTCTTAGAAGAAAAGAAAAAACAGAGATATTTTTTCTCTAACTGGAATAGACTTCCAGATAGAAATAGAAACTATTATTGGCTGAGGAGAAACACTTGTGTATGTGTCTCAGTCTTACGTTTGAATCTACAAAACTGGCAAATAGTTCATTGAACAAACAAACAAAGTATTTCAGGGCTTGCTGACACCCCATTGCATTCTTATCAGACTTTGCCAGGTGCAAATACCAAGAGCCAATCACTCAACTTTCTGTTCAGTTCAAAATTTCTTTAGAGAATATCTTATTCACTGTTCTATTGCTGTGAAGAGATACCACAATGAAGGTAACTCTTAAAAAGAATTTAATTGTGGGGTTGTTTACAGTTTCAGAGGGTTAGTTCATTATCACCGTGGTGGTGCATGGTGGGACTCAGAAAAACTGAACTACAAAGAAGACAGACCAGACAATCTGCCTGGGAGAAGAGGTTTAGAACAACTGGGTCACCAGGAAAGGACACTCACCACCCCTTTGAGCTGCCTGAAGGCTGTGTAGTGTGCTCCAGGGTCCCAGCTTTTGGGAGCTGTCACCCATGCTGGTGTGGGCTTTGCTGATACAGCTGTCTTTGAGCCATTTCTGTAAGTAACACGTCACACATAAACCTGGAGGTAATCCAATAAAACCCATTGGTTTACCAAGTTGGGCTTTTGTAGTATCTGTACTTTGGCCTGTTGTGGGATCCCTATTTGGGGTGAGTAGACATATGTGTGTTATGTCTCCTAAGGAGAAGTTTTGTCACCCAACAGTATGGCAACACTCATGGGACTGGAACATTAGCTGAGAACTGCAGCCTGATCTTCAGACAGAGAGAGTAACACTGAGCCTAGTGTGGGCTTTTGAAACATTAAGCCGCCCCCCTCCTCCAGTGACATACTTTCTCCAACAAGGTCACACCTCTTAATCCTAATCTATCTGAAATGGTACCATTCCCCAGTGATTAAGCATTCAAATAGATGGGCCTATGGGGGCTGTTCTTATTCAAATCACTATGGAGCATTGAGCTGGAGAGATTCCCATGCCTGGTTCTTTCTGTGAATGTATCTGCAGACATATCCATGGTTGCTTATGGATGAGTGACTTGTGTATGGCAACAATATAGAGAATTTTTGGCATAACCACCCCCATTCAGGATCATGCCCAAATCAATAATACACTAAGCATCTGCTATTCCAGGCATAACAGTAGATCCTCCATGATGCAAAGATGGTTGAGATTCATCTTCTGACCTGAAAGTATCTATAGACAGAATCATAGACACATTGACATGTGTGGACACCACATTCCAAGTCTTGCTGTAAGAGAAATAGTGCTGGAGACAGCCATGGCTTTTGCTGTTCAGTGTACAGTAGGTCAAATCCAGGCCTGGCATTTTTCCTGACCTACAAAACATCCTTAATGTCTTGGTTTCCATATGTAAACAGTTAGGAAATTGTCAGTCACTTTGTAGGGATATTGTCAATGAAATAGCATTCTACATAAAAGTACCCATCACTGTGCCTAATGCGTAAAGGGCTTTTGAAAACATGCTTCTTTCTATCCCCACAAGAGAGCCATAGCTGAAGTGATATAGACATGTTCTGCAAGTACATGATCTTTGAGGGAAATAGTGAAAAAAAATGCACTAAGTTGATTTATCCTGGTTACCTGAAGAGCGCTGTTGAGGAAGGCAGGTTAACAAAGGCAGAAGGAAGGAGGTGTATAGAGTTGTACACAGGAGATCACGTAACTCAATAATTGGGTACATACATAGGGGAACTTCGGATAGGGATGGGTTTAGACACGACATTGTAGGGGTTCTAAATGTAATGAGGAATTTTTCTGTGAGAATGATGTGTGGCTTCTGAGTGGGTGCTGACCAGCCACAGTCTATTCTTTGGGTGGCAGGGGGACCAATGTCGTGAGATTGGTTAGGACCATTTTAGAGTCTTGAAGGTTTGTACTGGTGTGGCCCACAGCAGGGAGAAGGGGCCCTTAGACACAAACCCTGACTGTTGAGTCAGCCCCTGCAGAGAGTGTCTTCAGTGACGACTGACGGAGTCAGTGTGCATGATAGACAAGAAGAAGGACGACAAGAGACGCGTCCCATAGAGCAAAGGATCAGTGAAGGTGGGAGGAAAAAGCACCGAAGGCAGAAGGACAGCAAAGGATGAGAGCGATGCTGTGGAACAGTTTGGGCTCCTTCCTAAGTGGGCGTGAGAACTGTCGCCGCTGAGCAGTTCGATTAACACTTCCCTTTTTCCACCCTACTCTGAAGGCCTCCCCCAATATACTGCCCTCAATAAATAATGACCGATGAGGACAGTGATGCTGTGTCCTCTTCATCCACGCCATTCTCGGTTTATTGATGGATGGAGTTCCAAAAATCGGTGACAAGTCAGCTGTTTGGGCTACTGGAATGTATTTTTACTTTGCAATAGCACAGCAGTGGTTTTAATTCTCAAACTGGATAAGTGAGACAGTTGATAAGCTTGAACTGTTTGGGAGGCCCCCAGGCAGTGGGACCGGGACCTGTCCTTAGTGCATGAGCTGGCTTTTTGGAGCCTGGGGCCTATGCTGGGACACTTTGCTCAGCCTGGGTGAAGGGAGGAGGGGACTGGAGCTGCTTCAATTGAATCTACCAGGCTGAGCTGAATCCCCAGGGGAGTCCTTGCCCTGGAGGAGGTGGGAATGGGAGGGTGGATTAGGGGGAGGGAGGTTGGCAGGAGGGAGGACAGGGGAGTCCTTGGCCGATATGTAAAATTAAATTAATTATAAAATTAAAAAAAAAAGAAACGGAAATTTAAAAAAAGACTGAGGGAAAAAAATTCTCAAACAACTTCACAAAATGCTATTTTATCTACGATGGGTCGGAATTATAGTGCTAATGTACTGTAGAATAGTAATTCCTTATCGTCTTATTATATAGTTCATAATGGTTTGCAAAGTGCTTTTGCATACAGTTTGAAAGATGGAACATCTCTGCATAATAATTTTTCCGTGGGGGAAAACAAAAACAAACAAACAAACAAACAAAAAAAAGTGTTCCAAGTTATAAATGCATCCTCTGCCCACTTCTCATTCCAGTGAAAGCACTTGGCTTCCTACATTGCCCACCCCAGAAGCTGTCACTTCAGGGAAATGTCTACCCAGGATACAGAAAGTGGGATAGTTCAGGTAGTACAGGAGGGTTCTTGGTGAGCTGGCTCATCCCAGGTGGCACAGTCAGACTTGAACATTAATCTTGCTGTCTAGAGGCTGGTAACCTTATGGATGTCTCCCTGTATGCTGAAGGAGGGCAATGATATCTCTGTCTCTTATCTCTGCAGTGGTTGAGATGATATGTCACATGAAAGAGCGTGTGGCACAGTGTGTGAAGAGTGAGTACTCAAAACCTTCCTTCGGTCCTTGTACTTACCCACCCATCACTCAATTTGCAAGAGGAGTGGAACCAAGGCTAGGTTGTGAGTTAGTCCCACAACTGATAGTCCCCCACCGGCTCAGTTGCTCAGTAGAAGGGAAGTCACACTTGCTCACAGTCATGTGAATTCCTACAGGCAGCCTCCCTGGGGTGGAGTTTTTAGGGTGCTCAACATCTCCTTTTTTACAGCTCTGTCTGCCTTCACATTCTGTTGGATGAGAGTCACATCCTGTCATCAAGCTGGTGTGTGTGTGCAGGAAAGGGAATGTGTTGCTATGGGATTAGTGTGTGTGTGTGGGGGCTTTTATGGGTCTGGACTGGAAGGGGCTGCTGTCACTTAGTCCTTAACATCATGTGGCTGCACCAAACTGCAAGTGATTAAAAAGTGTGGCCTTTCTGCTGTGCAGGAAGAAAAGGAAAGAGTTTGGATGGCCAGTTAGCAAGGTCCATCAACACTCTCAGGTAGCTGATTGCTGGTACAAATGATCCTTTACTGCTGTGCTTCTCAATCTGTGAGTCATGAACCCCTTTGGGGTTGCAAATCATACATCCTGCATAACAGATATTTACATTATGACTCATAATGGTAACAAACTTAAAGTTATGAAGTAGCAACGAAATAATTTTATGGTTGGGGGTCACCACAACATGAGGAGCTGTATTAAAGGACTGCAGCATTAGGGAGGTTGAAAACCACTGTTTTAGTGTCTTTGAATCAAGAAAGTGTTTAAAATGATGCCAAACTTAATAACAAGTCAACCTCAGCTATTTTAATACACTGGTATGACCTAAAGACACAAGAGTCTTTGGGGTAATAATTTATAGCATTTAAATATGATTTTAAGATTTATTTTAGTTACTGTATATGAGTGTATATATGTGTACCATGTATATACTTGATGCCTGGGGAAGTCAGATTCCTGGAACTAGAGTTATAGGTAATTGTGAACCATCATGTGGGTGCTCGGAATCGAACCTGAGTACTCTGTAAGAAGAGCCAATGCTCTTTAACTGCTGAGCCACCCTTCTAGCCCTGGGGCTCTATCTACTATTGTGAAGACAGCAGGAGACTTGTGATTTATATCTGAGAGACAGCTCATAAGCCACATGGATTCTTAACTATTTTATGTTTCCTTCATGGGCTAGGCTCTCTTACACCTTTCCCAAGGTTGTGCTACTGTTATTGCTTTTCTCTTTATTGCATGGTTGGGTGTCATGAAGAGAGAGCAGATGTTAAGGCCAGCTTCGCTCAGGCTGTCTGGGTTCTGGGCATCCGTGTCTGAACAAGGGTAATAGTGAATATTTGCTGGTGAGACTGAAGTATTTGGAGGATTCATTCTAGCCAACAGGGAAGAATCATGCATGGCTTTATGTTTATTAAATAAATGATTAGTGAATATACCAAGAGTGCAGGTATTGCATCAGTCTTTAGCTTCTACGGCACAGGAAGAATATTATATGACACTGTATGATTATTCTTACGGAGGAATATTGCTGATACCTTTCTTCACAACCTGAAATGAGCTGTGTTGATGCCCAGTAAAACTGACTGACCTGACAATACATGCTAGTTCCTACAGTGCTGATGGTGGGGGGCAAATGAGAAACCAGAAAAGAAAGTCACACTAACTTACCATTTTCACACCCCATAACTATTTAAAAAACAAGATAATTTATATTATAGCTTACCAAACACAATTGGGTTCTCAAATACTGTTGTGATTAACCTAAGATCAAAGGTTCACTTGTCTAGCTTAAGTTTTCCCTAAAAAGAAATGTAATTATTTTGATCACATATAGATTGGCTAATAATAATTGCACAAGGCAATGACATTCAGGTATGTGCATAACAGGTAGGCAATGTATGTGAATTTGCCATGATTTGGCTCGGATTATAACAGGCCTTTCAACTTGGTCCCAGTGTTTTAAATTAAAACATCAAGTCAGTTTATACATCTGGCCTTACTTGGTGGTTTTATAACTTGCTAATGTTATACCTTAAATGTACTTATATTAATCATAGTTCAAAATAGTCACATTATTAAAAAATAATTTTTGAAAAAACAAAACAAAACATGTTCTTAGAAATGGTGAACACACATACTTCAGTATCTGTTGTCAAGTTGTGAGCTGGCTGGGTGGGTTGGGGTGGGAGGCAGAGGAAGTCAAAATCTGAATTTGGGGCACCTCACTCCCAGTGTGTTTCATGTGAGTTTCTCTGCCATTGGCAAAGAGAAGATGGAGACACATGCGGCCACACTGTCACACTCTCCTGCCAGCTGCAAACCTCATCACTGTTCCTGTGAAGTACATTTCCACAGATCGGGTTTCTGCCAGGGAAGACTTTAACAATCCCCTACTCCACTTTCAACCGACAACAATTAGTATTAGCAAATGGTCCAGGCCACTGCCTGGGTTACATATGATTTCTATTCAAAAGAGACAAACGTTTACTCAAACCAGACCCACATGCTGAACACTCGAGCTCTCCTCTTAGGTACAATGAAGTTGAGACAGTTTCTATCTTTCATTTAAATAAATAAAAAAAATCACTCTCACATTTGAAATCGAGTTGGCTGTTTTCCCTCAGCTGGGTTAACCATCTGGGACTTTTGTGAAGGGAACTTTTGGGATACTGTGTTTAGGCTGGGAGTTAGGGACGACAGTCACTATCCTTTTGTCCTTTTGAGTCTCACTCTTAATGTGGTCAACTCTTTTTTTTTTTTTTAAATGTTTCCACAGTAGTTTTTCTTCTTTGTTTCAGATAACACATGGTCAATACGTTAAATTCTTAATACATTTCACAGCCAAAATTTGTTCTCTGAGACTGTGTGTGACAAAAGCCCTTGACTGAGGATAAACAGCAAAGAGTCAGTGCTCCTTATTTTTTCTTTTCTTTCTTTCTTTTTTTCCCTTTGGACTGTGGCATTCTTGTGTGTCCTCGATACTGCTTCTCTGCTTCCTAGGGTAAGGTATTCTTCAGGAAGATGGGGTCTGCTCTGTTTCATGTTTTCAGAGCTCTAGGACTGCCCATCAGAGTGACAGCATCAGCCTGTTTGTGAGTCTAATGAATTCTTCTCAGGCAGGTTAAAAAGTCTGTCTTGATGGCATCCATGGATCTACCCATACATAGGGTTGTTTTCCTTGTGGGTACAAGCCAATTTTATCAGTTAGTTAAAGAGGCTGGTTGACAACAACAGTCCCCTTCTAACAACTGCTTTCATATACTCCCTTTGGCTCCAAAAGTCACAGATAATTCAGGTGATTGCTATGAAATTGAAGGTAGCTGAAAAGATCATTTCATTTCACTGAGAAGGCAACTGCCGTGCACAGGAATAAGATGTTGTTCTCAAGCCCAACGCCAGAGTGGAGAGGGTATAAGTGAAACATACTTCCTGCCCTTAAGATTGTTAATCATTTTCCCATACTGCAATAGATACACCGATCCTTTGAGTGATTCTTTTTTTTTTTTTATGTGATAGGGACGATTTTCAGGAAACCATACATGTTCATAAATTGCTCATTTGAGAAACTGTATGTATCCCAGTTAGGAGCTTTTTAAATAAAGTTTAATAAAGATTCCCTTTCTAAGCCACAAATAAATGTGTATGTAAAAGCAATATATATTCTCAAAACTCTAGTTATGAGGATTATTTTATACACATACCCTAAAGAAAAAACATTTTCAACACGCTCAGACATTTTAATATTAAGTGAAATTTCAACAACTGTCAGTTTGGCATTAATTTCCTTGAGAAGAAAGAAGAAAATAAGATCAGATGTGAATTCCACAGAGCTGGAAGCCTGTGTCATGGCTTTGTAACGTGTTAGCCCGGTACAGCTGAACTGCAGGCTTCACAGAGTCCTTTCTCTTACAGTGTGGGCGACAGGCAAGGAAGCAGTGGTGCTTTCGTGACTTACTATACTATTGTCTTTCTCCCGATCCATCCCATTGTCTTAACGAAGAAGTTGGGCCTGAAACTGCTTCACCTCACCTCAGATCCTCCTTCAGTTTCTCTGATACCTTGGCCCCATCAGCAGGCGCCTATTTAAGCTCCCTCTACCATCCTAACACGGTGAGAATCCTGCAGGTTCAAGTACTTCATCATCCTGCAGTCCCTGTTTGACAAGTATCTCACGGGGAAAATAAATCAAGCTGTCCGCAAATTTCCCTTCACTTTTAGAAGGGGTCCATTTCTTTGCCACTTTCAGGAGAGGCAAACCCATTCTTTGGCTCAAGATTTCCTTCATTGGCCTCCAATGTTAGCCATGGGTGATGGGTCTTTCCTGTCGTTCGTGGCTCTGACTCGCACTTTTCTACCTTCTTCTATGTTCAAGGAGTTGGTCTACACGGGATCTATGGACACGGGGATAAACTCCTATCTTACGGTCAGCTGATTTCAGCAAAACCCAATTCATACAAGCAAATGGTTCAGGCCACAGCCTGGGACTACATATGATTTCTATCCAAAGAGGACAAATTTACTTAAATCAGACCCACATGCTGAACACATGAGCTCCCTCTTATGTATAATGAGGTTGAGACAGTTTCTATCTTTCATGGAAATAAAAAATCACTCTCATGTTTGAAACCAACCTGACTGTTTCCAATTCCATCTGATGTCCTAACTCCCATTCACGGCATGTGGAACATATTCGCAGGTCTCAGGGACTGGGCATCTTTGGGGGTTGTGAATCTACCTACCACAGTACCTTTGTAATCAAGGACAGAGGCAATGGGAGCTGACCTGGGCATCAGTCTTGTTTGGGAAGACTAGCTTGTTCTTGTGGTTTGGTGAGTCTTGTTCCTTTTCACCATTATTTGTCTTCCTTTTCTGATTGTCCATCCTTTGCTCTTCAAGATCCAGCATCACATTGCAAACAGCAGTCCCTCAAAGACAGCTTCATCATCTCCCATTGTTGCTTAAGGCTGAGTCACTATAACAAATACATACGTATATCTTGTATATATCGATGAATCTCTCTACATACATACATATATATATATATATATATATATATATATGAACCAATGAATCTATCATTTATCATCTTTCTATCTAATCTATCATCTATCTACCTACCTACTTATGTATGTATGTATGCATCTATCTATCTATCTATCTATCTATCTATCTATCTATCTATCTATCATCTCTCTATCTACCTGTCTTTTATATATCTATCATCTCTCGTAATATTCAGTGGCCCTGTCTCTCTGGTTAAGCTCTAACTGAGGCAGTGTACAGTTCTCTTTCACTCTAGATGGAAGGGAAGTCCATTGGTAATGTTCTGACTGTTGGAGGGCAGAGTGAGGTCAGCATAAGATCTATACTCAGAATCACTTTAGCTGAAGGGCTGTCCCTTCCTTGGCTCTGCATTCCTTCTGTTCATATTGTCTTGTTCAGAATAAGTCACACGGGCACACCTAATTTCCAGGAGGTAGGATGTGTGAGAGATACAGTCCTTGTGTTGTAGGAAACAAAGGAGAAGCTGATACTGATGAATGTTAGTAATGTATACCATGAAGGGGTAGGAGAGAAATATGTGGAGAAGATGGACATAGAGGGCATTGGCTAGAAGATGAAAGGAGTGGGTCCAAAAGTGAGCTCTGCCTGGTTCTCCTCTTTCAGTCCCAGCCAAAGGCAAGCTGCCAAGTTAACACCTTTGATCCAATTCTTTGTCCTGATGAGGCAAACTTTATATTACCATGCCTATGATGGGCAGCATGATTGCTACAGAAAAGTAAATTGTGGGGAGATTTTTATATAAATATTTTCATTTGCAAAATCTATGTTGCATTATGAAAATAATAATGGATATTATGTAATAGAACACCTTAATATAAAAACATGTTACTCACAGGGAAAGAACACATTCCTTTACGTACATGTGTTAGGCAAATAGATAATCAGGGGAAATGAGTTTGAACAGCTTTGGGTGTGGAAAACTTGACAACTGTTTTTCATTAAGCAATGAAGTTCTTTGTGAAAGAGGTGGGATTTAAGGCTTCTTTGTAATACATTAAGGGGAAAAATACACCCTGCAAATCCAGGAGAAACATGTAGATTGTTTCCTCTTTCCATTTCCCTGCTCCCATCTGACCGTAAGTGGAATGTAGCAGCAGCTTCGAAAGCGCAGTCTAATCACAAAGGCAGTTTGGAAAGCACAGTAGTGCATGTGTAGTCAAAAATCCCAAGGTATAATTGGTATAGACAGGTCTTCCCCATGTGAAGCTCACAGAGAAACATTGGTAGTTACTCAGGATTGCCTGGAAATTTGACAGTCTGGAGAAATGTGGAAGTTTGGTGGATGCCCATCCTTCACTTATTGGAAAGAACATGGCCAACTTATCTTCTTGTCTAATTTCATTCAGAAATTCTGCATTTGCTCATCAGCTGGTGTGATGAGGTGGCTGCCAGGAAAGTCCCTCCAAGAGCTCTTGTTTAACCACCCACATCCTGGCCCTGGCCCACTGGCACTCTGGATCCCCTTTGTGACTCAGGAGGAGTGTGTAAACTAAGTTGGCTATCCACATAAGGGCACATTCTTGGACCGCGGGTGTCTAGACCATTTCCTTCACACAGTGAAGGCTCTTGGGTCTTTTTATGGAACAATTACTAGAGCATTAAATTGCAAGCAGCAGCTTCTTCAGCAGATTCCTCTCCAGTTTTGACAGGGTGTGGAAACTGTCTTCTTCACAGACCATCCTGGTTGTTAATGTGCCTGTCTCCATCAGTTTGAAATACATTCTCCTGCTGAGACACCCTTTACCCCTCACCTACTCTCTCTCCAAATAGGAGCCAAGTAACTCCAACACCATGTGCCTCAATTTTCCTACCTTAAAAAAGAGAAAATTATAAAATGGAAAGGGTGCCTAGTAAGTAACAGTGACAAAGTATGTGTTAAGAGTAGCTGAAAAGTCAGAAATAAATGGGAGGAACACAGACATGTCAAATGAAATTGTAAGATAATGTATTCCTTTTGCTGCCTGAAGCTATGACTCATTTAAAGAAATCTTTAAAGCATTTTCTATTGGTATATGTTAATTATCTGTAATAACGGGTTTAGTCACAACATTTTTATACATGTCTCTAATATATTTTCACCATATGGTCCTCCCCATCCTCCTCTGTTCCCCTGCCCCTCCCACCAACCTCCTTCCTCTTCCAACTATGTGGCTCATTTTATGTCTGGTTTGGGAATACGTCCCTTCCCTAGAATGACCAAAATCCCATCCCACACTTCCCCCATTGCTTTTATGATTTCCTTTGCTTAGATTGTTACCCAAGCTATAACCTTTTGTTGTATAGATCTTAAGTAAGGCATTGCTTGGATTTTCTCAACATCTCATTTAATTCTCTTTCAATTAACTTCCATGATGCCTTTCCCAATTCTGTCTCCCTTGAAATACCTGGTCTGTTTCTGGCAACTTCACTTTACTGGTGTTGTGATGTTTCCGTTACAATACTTTGGCATTGTGTTTGATATTTGACATATCAAACAAGACAAGCCTTGCCTTCTTTGGGTAAGAGCTTAGCATCCACTGATACTCATAAAGGAACCCAATTTGTTTCTGATTATGTTATATTTGTACTTCTAGATGTCTTTTCACCTTTGAATCCTTCCATGTACAGAGAGGGTATGTCTAAATCTTTCTTTGCATCATTCCATTTTGCTCAGTTGTTACACAGTCAACTTTGACATGTTTTAAGAAGAACTGAAGAAAAAAAAAACAAAAAAAATCAAGGTGAACAATCCCCAAGACCTTAGAATTTAGTCAAATCTCAGATCCTTTAGTGATAATTGTTCTAGAAGGTGTCAAATTATTAAACGCATTAGTTTGAAAAGTGACAAAATCAAGATACTTAGTTTGATCATTTGAATACACAAACTCGTTGCTCTTTTACGGCAGAACATCGGCCAATAATGGCTTGTTAAGTACACAGTAAATGTTGACTGGCATTTCTAAACTTGTCAGTTTTTGTGCCCAGTTTATAGCATTTCTCCTTAAAGCCAGTAGGGGGTGCTCCTGCAGCAATAGGCCCGCTTACCAACATGGAATCCTAACAGCTTGAGCCCTATTGGTTTATAAATTATCAGCTGCAGTTCTCACACGTTCTAACAGTCTCACATCTGCGGGCATTTTATGTAGAAGACAAAGTAATGGGAGAAGGTGAGATCTTCAAAGTGTCTTGTAATGGAAGAAGGCTGTAGAACAAACACACAGAAGGCTGCGGTTTACAGCAGGTTGTATTTGGGCTGAGTAGAACCTCTGCTCTTAGGGGCTGCTCCTTTGGGCCCTTGTGCCAGCAGGCTGTTTTGTGAGCTGTCAGTTTCCTGATCTCAATCCTTCAGGGGCAACGTTTTTAAAGAGGTGCTTTAAATAAGGGAGATGAGCTCAGGAGAGCAGTAAGCTGCGGGCTGTGGAAAGAAGCTGGTCTGCTTGCAGACAAATGCTATGGGAAATGATTCACCCCACTCACTGGCTTTGGAGCAGTGGCCTCAAGTGCCCATGGTGCTGATGTCCTGCACAGCATCCCTCCGATCTCGCCTTTCCTGCTTATGTTCCAGAGCCATCTGCACTTGGGTCTCCTTAGCAAATATCCCACTGTGTGCCATTCACTGGCTCCCTCATGGTCCAGCAGCATGAGGGAAGAGTTTTCTTGGTGGTATGGTAACAAAATAGTTTTCTGTTCAATAGATAAGGGGAAAGAAGGAAGGGAGGGAGGGAACAAGGAAAGACACAAAGGATAGAGGGAGGGACGGAGGGAAGGAGGGAGGGAGGGACGGAGGGAGGGAGAGAGGGAGGGGCGGAGGAGAGAAAGATCAAGGAAGCAAGGGATGCAGTGAGGGAGAAAGCATAAAAAGTAATCATGGTATGATACACTGATGTTTTGAGTCAAGCTAATCCTCCCCCACCCCACCTACACACCTCAGGCAGGGCTTCTCCATGTAGTCCTGGCTGTCCTGGAATTCACTCTGTAGGCCAGGCTGGCCTTGAACTCACAGAGATGCACCTCTCTCTGCCTACAGAGACTCAAAGTTAATTTTTAAAAACATCCAGAATCTGAAAACCACAGTAACAAAATTCACACAGAACTTTACTGGGTAGAACCCAGTGGGAACAACAATAACAGAAAGCAATTCATTTCTAATAGAGTTAGTATCAATACATGTAGTAGGGAATATATGATGTAACCTATAGGCAGACTTTTCTGTCTCACTAGCCAGTTCCCAAATAACCACACTGAGACTTATCATTAATTATAAATGCTTGGCTGATAGCTTAGACTTTTGTTTTACTAGCTCTTATAACTTAAATTAATCCATATCTCTTATTTGCATTCAGCCATGTGGCCTGGTACCTTTTCTCAGTATGGCAAGTTCATATCCTTCTCTCTGCATCTCCTTGCAATTCTGAGACTCCTCATTCTTCTTCTCTTTTATGCTCTCTTTTTGTCTGCAAGTCCTGCCTAACCTCTATCTGTCCAGCTATTGGCCATTCAGCTTCTTTATTGAACCAATCAGAATGACATATTCACCCAGTGTAAAGGAATATTCCATATTTCCCCCTTTTTGTCTAATTAAAAGAAAGGTTTTAACTTTAACATAGTAAAATTACATACAACAAAAGCAGTTATGAAGTAAGAAATACAGTTATAATATCTAGTCCATTTTTATTTGGTAAATTTAGAGAAAATATTATCTATCTTATATTTATCAGTCTAAAGTTTTATACCTAATTTAACTTTTTATTATAACTAAGGAAAACTTTAACTCTCATTATTTAGTCTTTAACTTCACCAAAGACTCCAGAAGGGTATAATGTTACCTAACAACAGGAACATCTGGCTACCTGGACAGTCACCCAAAGTTCTTCTGTAATGTTGGTGCATGTATGTTTGGCCTATAGGCCTAGTATATCTGATGGACATTTTTGAGAAGCAGGGAATTTTGGAGGACTGTCCTACCTTGTCTTGGCAAAGTTTGGCAGTCACTTTTTTTTCATTCTGCTAGTCCAGTTTGGATAGTATGCTGTTAGCAATTGAGGCAAGGGCATTTCTTTGCCCAAATGGCTAGCTTCTGCCATAAAGAAAACAAATGCCATATGGAGGTTCTTTGATGCCCATCATCCTCTTTTGAAGTAAATTGGTGCTGTCAGGAGCAGACATGCCTCACTGTCATAAAAAGCCTCAGGTTATTAAACACATTAAATGCCATATTCTGTAGGTCTTTGAAGTGTGTGAAGACCATCTTTCTATCTAAATATATCTGTGTATGACCTTGGAAACATACCTAATATGACTCTCTAAGTTTGACTGTTATAAGAAGTTTGATTTTATAGATGACTATAATCTATATTTCCTAATTATTCTTAATGAGCCATATAAACATAATAACCCAAACAAGAGTAGAAACATACATACAGTATAACAAAATTAACTTTAAATTTGTATCAATAAACCAACATCCATACCAATGTAAAATATTTTGAGAGTCATAGTTGTTTTTTGGATTAAAGTAGATTCAATAATCTACCCTTTTATCTCATCATTTTTATATCATATCCTCCTTTTTTCCTTTAGAAAGAGATCTTTGGATTAACTTTTTTGTTTAGTTTTTTTTTCTGACTATGACCAATAACAACTATAATCAGCACCCCCTGCCCCAAACAATGACGACATTTATAATCCATTGAATAACCAAAACCCACCCATATCCCATCTCTTGGGAATGTGGGCATTGTTTTCTAGACTACTTCCTGTTGTCTCTGGGTGCTGGTGTCTTTGGGGGAATCTTGAGAAAATCAGGATAATTGTTAGATTTTAGCTGGAGTAGTTTGTGAGGCTGGACCATCTCAGCCAGCAGCCTTAGAGCTGTTTTGGATGCAGAATTCTGAGGAGACTGTAACAGAGGCATTTTGAGATGCTGAATTACTTGACCATCTGTTTTTATTGGTATCTGGTTTCCTTGTTCTGAAAATACAATAAACCTTAAAAGGTAACATACATTTCTGTATTAATACAAGTATAGACTGTGTGCTGTACACAAGTTAGCCTTTGGTTTTCTTTTTTTTTATGTTTTGAGCAGGTAAAATATATGTTACATGTTTTGTAGTTTTTCTTTCTTTTTTTTTTTTTTTTTTTTTTTTGGTTTTTCGAGACAGGGTTTCTCCGTGTAGCTTTGCGCCTTTCCTGGAACTCACTTGGTAGCCCAGGCTGGCCTCGAACTCACAAAGATCCGCCTGCCTCTGCCTCCCGAGTGCTGGGATTAAAGGCGTGCGCCACCACCGCCCGGCATTTTTGTAGTTTTTCTAGGTTTATTTCTTTATGTCTGTAGCCAGGATTTTCAGGGAATCTTTCCTGATCAAATCTGATCCATATTAACCTGGAATGAATCCATAGTTCCCCATTTGCTGTGAAAATAAAAGCATAACTTTTTCCCCAAAGTAACATATTTTTTGACTTACATTTTGAAGTCAAGACATTTTAAAAATATATGTTGGTTTTATCTAGCAGTTTTCATAATCCTATGTGTCTTAGCAGCTGTCATTCCTTCATTAGCAATCAGAAACTATAAAGACAACACAATAACATACAAGATCTAGACTCTCTTGTGTGTTTCTCATCTTTACATGACTTAAAAAGGACTTTATTATTTTTAAACTACTTTTTATTTTATGACTGTGTGTATCCTTTTTCTTTTTCTCTCCCAAGTCTGTGTATATTTTTAAACACACTGTAACCTACTTAGAGGGTTTTTCCCCATCTAGACCTGTCTTTACTGAACATCTGTATTGTTTTTTGATTGCATGAGGTTAATCATTTTTTAAAAAATTATTTATTTAAAAATTTTTTTTACATACCGATTCCAGTTCCCCTCCATCCCCTGCTCTTGCCCTCCCCACCTCCCCCAATCCCACCCTCATCCACTCCTCAGAGATGGCAAGGGGAGTCAACAAATTCTGGCATACTAAGCTGAGGCAGAACCAAGCCCTTCCTTGCTGTGTCAAGACTGAACAAGGTATCCCACCCTAGGGAATGTGTTAAAAAAAAAAACCATTTCATGCACCCAGGATAAGTCCGGGTCACACTGCCAGGGGCTCCTCAAACAGATCTAACCACATATCTGTTGCCTGCATTCAGAGGGTCTAGTTCAGTCCCATGCATGTTCCCGAGCTGACAGGCCAGAGTCCCTGAGCTCCCACCAGCTTGGGTCAGCTGTCTCTGTGGTTTTCTCCATCATAATCTTGACCTCACTTGCTCCTGTGATCCCTCCTCCTTTGTAGGAGCTCATCCCAGTGCTTGATAGTGGATCACTGCATCTGCTTCCATCAGCTACTGGATATAGGTTCTATGATGACAACTAGGGTAGTCACTAAAGTGATTATAGGGGAGGGTAAGTTCAAGCACCCTCTCTAGTATTGCTAGGAGTCTTAGTTGGTGTAGTTGAAGTTTTCCTGGTCCCACCTGGCTCCCGTGGCCCCACAGTCAGGACAAATCTTTTTCACCCACCTGTCCCACAGCCACTTGGACCCAAATAAACACACACAGGCTTATATTAACTATAACTGCTTGGCCATTAGCTCAGGCTTATTACTGACTAGCTCTTACACTTATAAATTAACCCATAATTCTTATTTATGTTTAGCCACATGGCTTGGCAACTTTTCTCAGTCCTGCCTTGTTATCTTGCTTCCTCTGTGTCTACCTGGAGACTCCTGACTCAGCCTTCCTTTTCCCAGAATTCTCCATGTCTTCTTATCCTGCCTATACTTCCTCCCTGGCTACTGGCCAATCAGCACTTTATTTATCAACACACATTCACAGCATACAGAACAACATTCCCCCATCAACAAGTAAAAGACCTGTATGACAAAAACTTTAAGTCTTTAAAGAAAGAAATTGAAGAAGATATCAGAAAATGGAAAGATCTCCCATGCTCTTGGATAAGTAGAATCAACATAGTAAAAATGTCAATCTTACCAAAATCAATCCACAGATTCAATGAAATCGCCATAAAAATCCTAACACAATTCTACACAGATATTGAAAGAACAATACTCAACTTCATACGGAAAAAACAAAAACCCAAGATAGCCAAGACAATCTTGTACAATAAAGGAACTTCCAGAGGCATCGCCAACCCTGACCTCAAACTCTACTATAGAGCTATAGTAATAAAAACAGCTTGGTATTGGCATGAAAACAGACATGTAGATCAATGGAAATGAATCGAAGACTCTGACATTAATCCAAACACCTATGAACACCTGATTTTTGGCAGTGAGCTGAATCTTAAACTGCTATGTTAGCTGTCAGCATGGCTCAACTTAGGTCATGTATTGGCTCATGGCATCAGTGGCTAGCTCCTTCCCTGAGAGCCTAGCTTCATGGTGGAGGTATTGGGGAGCCTAGTTTACTACACCAACTCTGGGGAGCTTTTGAGTCCATGCTGCTACTGAGTAGTGTGCCACTACCTCCTGCTCATAAACCCCATTTAAGTATTTGGTAGCCGGGCATCTTAAAAGGGGGTGCCTATGTTTGCCACTAGCACTGATCCAGGAAGCTTCCTGTTAAAGGAGCCATGCCTCTGTTTGTCACTAACACAGAGCCTACTTGAGAAAAGGTGGTTATCAGGGAGCTACATGTGACTCTGTTTTTGTGTGCTCAGAATCTTTCTAAAGCTTTGTTTGGTCTTATGTGGGAATTCCAGCCACATGTTGGAGCGTCATTTGTAGGTGGATTTTTCTGTCCCACTAGCCAGTTCCCGAATAACCATACTGAGACTTATTATTAACTATAAATGCTTGACTGATAGCTTAGACTTGTTTTTAACTAGTTCCTATAGCTTAAATTAATCCATATCTATTGATGAAATTACTAAGGCCACTCCACGTAGTTAAAAGGGAGGTTTATTTTGTGGGGTAACTTACAAGTGAATGGATAGTTTACAGAGTCTGGGAAAGGCATGGTGCAGCCTGGTGGTGTTCTCTAGAGAACTCTGGTCGGTCTACCTCCAGCGTCCAGGGTCCAGGAACCAAGAGAGCCAGCGCATCTGGATCTCAGGTCTTCAGGGTCCTCTCTTGGCCCTGCCTTGTAGGCATGACAGTTACCTCAGTGGGGGATGGAACTTCCAGATCAAAGCTGGAATGGCTTCACATATCTCTTTTCTACACTCTGTCATGTGGTTTAGTACCCTTTCTCAGTATGGCAAGTTCATCTTCTTCTCTCTGCATCTCCTTATACAAACACAACTTACTGACTTCAGTGCTGACCACTTGGTATTGGATAGCCAAGGAAGGGGCTCACCCTAGGGAAGCGGGGTGGTTTGAAAGAAAATGGCCCCTACAGGGAGTGGCACTATTAGGAGCTGTGGCCTTCTTGGAGGAAGTGTGTCACTGTGGGGGCAGGCTTTGAGGCTTCTTTTTTCAAGCGTCACTCAGTGTGACAGTCAGTCGACTTCCTGTTGCCTGCAAGGTGTAGTAGCACTCTCACCTCCAGCACCACAACTGCCTGAACACTGCCACGCTCCCCTTCATGATCATAATGGACTGAACCGCTGAAACTGTAAGTGAGCTACCCTCAGTTAAATGTTTTCTTTGTAAGAGTTTCCGTGGTCATGGTGTCTTCACAGCAATAGAAACCCAAACTAAGACAGGAAGACTAATTCTCCCACTGTCAACATTCCATAATCACCACTTGTTCATTGTTTAGGGGTGAGACCCCACAGTAATGCTCCCCCTTTCTATGTTAGCATGTCTGCTGGTGGTGTCTTTGTTCAGGTCTTATTTAGGCAGCTGTGTTACTGAGGTGTGGTAGGTGTAGTTTCCCTATCATTTCTAGGAGACACAATATCACAACTGTTTCCTGGTTCTTTGGCTCCTACCACCTTTCCATCCCTTTTTTCATGATACAGAATAACTTTTTCAGACATTCCTACTAAAAACATATTTGGGAGACTGGGAAGGTGGCTCAGTGGATAAAAGCACTTGTGAAAATCCAGGTTTGATCCCCAGAACCCATATAAAAAGCCAGAAGTGGTACCATGCATCTGTAATACCAGCACTCCAAAGGTGAGACAGGAAACAGGCAGGAGAATCTTCTGGAAGCTATCCTGGAGTATTTAGTGATGAGATGCTCTACCTCAACAAGGTAGAAGATGAGAACAGATTCCTGAAAGTAGTTGTCCTCTAACCTCTATATAAGAGCCCTGGTTCTCTCTCTCTCTCTCTCTCTCTCTCTCTCTCTCTCTCTCTCTCTCTCTCTCTCTCTCTCTCATACACATACACAATAATTTTAAAGTGTTGTATTTATTAATTTGAAGAACAATTAAAAACTGATCAACATGGCCACCAGTTTCTTTTTATAGCCTTAATTTCATATTGCCTATTTAGTTTTAAATATGAGAATTCCCAGGGACTTGAAGGGCATTCATGAGTAAGCAGAGGCTTTTGGAAACTTCTCTGAGGTCTATAAATTTAGGAATTGGCTTTCTTTTCTTTTACCAGTTAAATTCAAGTATTGTTCATGTGACCACAATACTTAGATGTGATACCGATGCATTGTTTAATTAGTGTGATATAGTCTATTGTTTATATTAGGGTGATAAAATGTATTTAAATCAAACACAAGTATAACTGTCTGCTCTCTGTGTTTAGGATGATGAAATAAATACAAAATGAGAGAGAAAAATTATTTAATTAAAGAAACCAAACAGTTCACATTTGTTGAAGGTCAGCTTTGGAGGTTAAGCTTGCTCCCAAATCATGCTTTCAGGGTTGAAATTCCACCTTTGTCTTTTGGAGTTGGGGGACACTCAGACATGAGCATTTCTAAACTTCAGTCTTTTTCTCTAGACTATTGTATAAGTTAATTACAATCACTTTTGTAAGGTTGCCGGGAGGATTTATTGAGATAATTCTCATAAAGCAACTGGCATAGTGAGCTACATGGCGACTTCTCAGTCATTGGTACCCACCATAGTACCACCATCATGCTAGGCTCACGGGGTAACAAGCAAAGTTTAAGATGCTGTCTTTTTTCCACTTGCACACTAGTTTACCTACTATATTAAAAACCTGGACTCTATGCAACAGATAAGAACATGATTCATTTAAAAATATTCCCACCTATAAGGTATACCTTTCATGTATACATATAATTATATCTGAAATAGGACATTCTTACATTTTGTCCATCACTTTTTATGGCAAAATAAAACACCACTACAGAAGACAAATGTAGAGCTTAGCAAATCCTATGAGGCAAACAGCCTGGGAGCCGCCAGTCATTCAAACAAAGCAGTCAGCAGCCTTTCTAGATAGAACTGGGAATTTGCTCCAGTTCCAGCACTGCTCCTCCCCCTACAGAGCCGGCATGACCCTGAGGTGCTGATCAAGAACTCCATTATGACTTTATGACCAAATGAGTATCCCAGGTCCCTGTAAGTTCCATCATGCCCGTTGAAAGTACTTGGTACATCTCCTAGGTCTCTTTAGTGGACAGATCCTTCAACTATTCTTTTCTTTTTCTTATGAGATATTGTGGTGATATTGTGTTCCCCAAAAATATTGTGCACCCTAATAAACTTATCTGGGGTCAGAGAACTGTAGCTGGAGAGTTTTCTCTCCGAGTCATACCAAGCCCTGGCAGTCCGACAGCCCACTTATAAAATAAGCACACAGACGCTTATATTATTTAAACTGTTTGGCCTAATGGCTCAGGCTTCTAGTTATCTAGTTCTTACATCTTAAATTAATCCATTTCTATAAATCTATACCTTGACTCGTGGCTTATCAGCATCTTCACATGCTGCTTGTCATGGCGGCGGCTGGCAGTGTCTCCCTTTGTCTTCCTGTTCTCTCAATTCTCCTCTCTGTTAGTCCCACCTATACTTCCTGCCTGGCTACTGGCCAATCAGTGTTTTATTTATTGACCAATCAGAGCAACACATTTGACATACAGACCATCCCACAGCAGAGAACAGAACAGCCACTAGATATAGAAGCCAGAAAATGGTGACACACATACCTTTAATCCTAGCATTCCAGAGGCAGTAATCTGTCTGGATCTCTGTGAGTTCAAGGCCACACTGGAAACAGCCATGCTCCAGGCATGATGACTCATGCCTTTAATCCCAGGAAGTGATGGCAGAAAGCAAAAAGGTATATAAGGCATGAGGACCAGGAACAAAAGCTTTTGGCCTGGTTAAGCTTTTAGGCTTTTGAACAACAGTTCAGCTGAGATTCATTCTGGATGAGGACCGAGAGGCTTCCAGTCTGAGGAAACAGGATCAGCTGAGGAATTGGCAAGGTGAGGTGGCTGTGGCTGGTTCTGCTTCTCTGATCTTCCAGCATTCACCCCAATACCTGGCTCTGGGTTTGTTTATATTAATAAGAACTTTGAAGATTCATGCTACAAGATATCTATGAAGATCCTAGGTTGCATTATTAGTGTCTAGTTTATGTAGTTCATGAAGGCAAAGTGTTATAAATGCTTCATTCTTTTGTTTGCCTAATTTCCAAGATTCTGAAAGTTCTCAGAATCCTGGATGAACTGTTTATTTTATCCTCCTCAACAATTTCATTGTCATGTCTTTGGCCAGTGAAATGGTCTTTCAATTTGGCTCTGAAGTCTTTTTGACATCACAGAATGATCCCCTCCTTAATTTGTGCCAACAATATTTCAAATTGACTCGAGCATATTTTATTCTGTGTGTGGAGTCAGCCATTTCTCTGTGGGGCCCTGCTATCTTTACAGTACTTGATAAAGACCAGGGATCCAGGACTCCTCACTGGACCAGTATTGCACATGGTCTACTAGTCTGTTTCAGCAAACTCTTTCTAACATTTCTAAGTCACGTGTGGGCCTTTTACCTTCTTCTTTCAAAAGTTTGTCTTCTTTCGTCTATGCTGAGAACTCTGGTTCTCCAGGATTTAAGGGATGATAGGATAGACTGCCACTTTCTTTGCCATGCAACATTGTGACTGTTCCAGGAGTTCAATTTGATTCCATAGCTTTTCTCTGTTCCTCCCCATTTTATGAAAAAAAAAAAGATTGTATTATGCTTACATTATCATATTAGTAGTCCTACAGCCTTTGATGCTTTTTCATTCAATTTGCATCCCATGAGGACCAGTGCATCTAATGACCTTTAAGTCATCTCAACTGTTGGAAGCTCGTAAATTCCACAGGAAAGAGCAATGAGAACCACATTCTCTCAGCTCTTCTATATTGATAACTGTTAGTCTGTGGCGTTTATACATTATCCCTTTTCTTTCCTTGAGTATCTTAAATGTATTAGCTCCATCTGGGGGGCTTAGTGTGCTACTCTCAAAGAAAGAGGAATCCTGTCATTTGTGATACCATGGGTGAACTTGGAGGACGTTTGTGCTAAATGAAATAAGCCAACACAGAGGTCATCGCTCATAGAGGCAGAGAGGAAGATGGGAGTTACCAGGACTGGGGGCTGACATGTGAGTGGAGAGATGACTGGGATAGAAGTTCAGCCCTGTCTTGCAATATTGTGTTCACTGTTACCAGTATAACAAGGTACCATGTTCTTACAAACTGCTAAGGCTGTAGACTTCAAATGTGAATAACTCCCAAAAATGACTAGTATGTTTGGTAAGAGATGTCTTAATTGTCTTGATTTGGACTTTCTACAATTAATAAATATTTCAAAACATCATGCTTACCTTGTAGAGACATGTAATTTTATTTGTTAATGTCTTTAGAAAAGGCTTGTGTTAGGGTTCTCTAGGGGAATAGAACCTACAGAATGAATATCTATCTATCTATCTATCTATCTATCTATCTATCTATCTATCTATCTATCTATCTGCCTATCTATCAAGGGGACTTATCTCTCTGACTTAAAAGTCAGGTATTCTTTTTTATAAGTGGAAAGTTTATTTTTCTGTTTTTAGAAGTCCATTAGTTTTGTTAAATTATGTATTAATATTGACTGCTTTTATCAGCAACCTCAGAATATATATATATATATATATATATATATATATATATATATATATTGATGTTTTTCACCATGGTTGTACTAATTTACATCCTGGCTAATAGTGTCTATGCGTTTAATTTTCTCTGCACTTTCACAAACTTTTATCTCTTACATCTTAAAAGAAGATTGTATTTTTATTTTCAATTATATATGTTTGTGTATGTGTATGAGTGTTTGTGCACATGAATGCGGGTGCCTATAAAGGCTTAAAATTGGCATTGGATTCCCTGGAGTTTGAGTTACAGGTGGTTGTGAGTTGCCTGCCCCACATAGGTACTGGGAACTGAACTCGGGTCCTCTGGAAGAGTAGTGTGTGCTTTTAACCATTGAGCCATCTCCCCAGCTCCTCTTCTCTCTTTTTGATAATAGCCATTTCATCAGAGGTGAGGTGATTCCTCATTATAGTTTTAAATTGCATTTCTAAAGATGCTGAGTACCCCTTCATGTACTCATGACCATTTTTTTTTGTCTCCATTTGATAAATGAGTATTCAAGTCCTTTGTCCATTCTTTAATCAGTTTCCTTGCTAGTGAATTTTTTGAGTTCCTTACTTATTTGGAATATTAATGATTTATCAGGTGTATGATTTGACAATATTTTCTTATATTCCATAGGATGTCTCTTCATGTTTGATTGGTTCCTTCACTGTGCATATGTATTTTAGTTTGATGTGATACAATTTACCTATTATTGCTGTTATTGCCTATGGTTTTGGGATTTGACCTTAGTGTTTTTCTGTTGCTTATTTTACATAAATTTAGTTTCTCATAACTCTAAAAGGTGGCTTTGCTCAGGAATATTTTCTCTTTTTACAGAGCAAACTCTTCTATTGTTTTGCATACTATTAAAAATACGTTGACTTGCCTTTTCTATGTTTCCTGGTCTTTTTCGCTCCAGTTTCTCCTCTTGAGCTGGCACTCCCTGAGGACGACTTCTCACGTGGGCTGGATAATACCTTGTTGCAGTCTTCAGACCCCATGAACATGCTAACATGCCTATTTTGCACCTATTGGTGTTTTATCTCTAGTGGCATGTTTTTTTTTTTTTTTTTTTTTTTTTTTTTTTTTTTTTTTTTTTTTTTTTTTTTTTGTTTTTTTTTTTTTTGGTGAGGGTACCTTGCCTAATTTGTTAGTGGATATTTTTTTTTTCATGAGGTTTCTGGTTTTGCTATGTAATCTTTCACCTCCCCTTCTTTCTTCCATTCTCTCTCTCTAATTTTTCTGAGGACTTGGGAGGATCCAAAGCTACCGCCAGCACCAGTTTCACAGCACCTTTATATATCCATCTGATTAAATTTGAAAATTTAACTTTATTAAAATTAAACTGAAAATTTAAGTGAATTAAAAAATATGTAGTAATCTGTTTTAGTTATTTATTGTTGTTTTCTTTTTAAAAATTCTTCTCTCATATATTATTACACCCCAACCACAATTCCCCTGCCCAGTCTCTTCTCCTGCCTTCTCTCTCCCCCAAATCCACTCCCCTACTCCATCTTCTCTCAGGGGGCTAGGATGCAGAGTCAGGCCAAGTCCTGTCATGTAGGCAGTTGACTTTAAGGTGAATCTGGAGGCAGGCTTACAGGACAGCAGCAACAGTGAGGTAGAAGAGGGCCAGACCAAGAGAAGGTGGTGTGGCAGTGGCTGCATTACAGGCCATCGAAGAGTCTGGGCCTTCACGGAGCAGGGTGCAAAGCCATATCTTAGCAGGATCTGCTGGGCTGAAGTAACTGCTTCCTCACCTGCTTCAGCCCTGATCAACCAGAGGGGCACCACAGTGGAATTCTCCAACACTTGGGGCTGAGTGTGCACAAACACAACTTGGATTCCTCTGGAAATCATCCCCAGGATGACCGTAAAAGGTGACAGTGTCTCAGAATGTGTTTACAAAGGTTAAGTTTGGAGAAATATCTAAAACAAAAAACCTTTAAGTTTAGGAATGATATGAAGAGATTTCATAAGAATTTGTAATATTTAGAATTAGACTCCAATCAATGAGATTAAAAACTTCAGAGGACATTAATGCAATCAAGTCCCACTAATCTAATATTTAGAAGTACTAATTGCAAATTATTCTTCGGTATTCATGAGCTTAAGTTCCCAGAGCCCATTCTAGAATACTCACATGAGAATTCAATTTATTAAGTTTTTAGCTATCTGTGGAATTTAAGCATCTGTGGTACTTGCATGTTTAGTTGAAAATGGACAGTCAGAGACCACAGGTGTGCTGTGAATACTGATTCTGGAAATGAGACGATTGGAGAGATCTGAAATAGGTTGAGCGGTGAGTCCAGTGGCCATGACCTTTGCACAGTGTGCATTAACTATATTAATGCTTCATCTGTTTGATTTCCATTGGTTTCATGCTTAGACAGTTGCTGGGCTGAATTATTTCCTTGTTAAACAACTCTTTCTTAAGTGATTAATGTCATAAACAGAATTTTTACAAAATTTTTGTACTCTTTAAATTGTTTTTGAACATTCAAATTATTCCAGAAGGTCTCACATGTGGATAATAATAAACACATTAATATAATATCATTGACATAATTTTCCCAAAATACATTTGCTGGTAATTTTATTAGATTATTAAAAAATCAAATTTCTCTTCAAAAATCTAAATTAATTCAAATATATTTTCTTGTAACTGTTTGTAACAAATAATTTCTTGTAACTACATTGTAGTCTTTCTGTCAATTTCAATTTATCCTCCTGTCTGTGGGTTGAAAATTTTGAAACATTTGACCTATTTTCTCAGGGAAAAGACTGCAGTTCTTATGGACAAGCCCCCTGAGGTCATCAGAATCAAAGTTTACATCCAGTGCAGTGGGTCACGGAAAATCTTCTCTTTGGAGAGTGATGTTTTATTTTATAACTGAAACTCTGTCCATGGCTGATAAGAGTCATCTCAGTTCCTCAGAGCCCAGGTAACATGGCCTCAGAAAGTCTGATGCCACATGCCTCTGCAACAGGAGTGCTGGGAAGGCAGAGCAGTGCCAGTGCTGTGTGCCAGGACTAAGTTCTTCCCATCGTTTCTACTCAACTAGGACAGTGAAGCCCAGGCTCAAGTTTATCAACACTTCCAACCCAACAAAACAAAAATGAGACAAGACATGCCCATAGAAGATCCAAACTTCCTTCTTAAGATAGTTCTCAGGGCAAACTTCCTGCCGAAAAAAGCAATGGACAGTTCCGAAAGACGAGGCCATCCACATTGCCTTGAGCTGCTCTTAATCAGGAACAACTCCTGCCGTGTTAGTGTCTTTAAGTCATTACGGCTTTTTACAAAGGCTAATGCATTTCTAAATTGGTAAATGTGTTTTGGATTCATTTTGTCACTTTCTAATCTCAATTTAAGATACACTCTGAGACATTTGGTTCTGTTTTTCCCTCACATCTTACTTACAGAGAACTAATTGGTGGGTGAAGTCTAATGATATTGGAGTGCAGAAAACACTCAAGTGCAGGAGGAGGACTCAGCAGAAATAAAAGGGCCACACTCTCAACATACCTAATAGTGCTATTCAAAGACTGCTTCTCTAGATGTGACCTCCTCCTTAATATTAATGTGGACTCTTGGTTCTTGATTTCTTCCTGCATGAAAACCTACAAAGGGGTTCAATTTGTTACTATTTGTTTCAGAAGAAATCTAAGGTTTAGAACTTTTTGTTTTCTTAAATTAGAGCTACAGACTATCTCATACATATACTGGAAGGGGAAAGAGTGTCTAAGGCAGGCAATTACAAGATTTTCAATTCTTACGAATGCAGAGAGGCTTAATAGCCTTAAAAAGGAAAATCATATTATAAAAACATTTTTATACACAACATAGTTTACTATATTATTTGATCCTAAACAATACTTTCAAATGGAAAAGTTGCCCCTGACTAACAGTTATGCTACAAACAGAGAAATGTATCTGCTGATTATGAGACATTGTCTATAACTTTACTCTATGCAACATGCAGCCATTCCACTGAAACGTGTGGTTACAGATCTCCAGTAAAATATTACAGTGGGAATTATATGCAGATGGTAATCCCGTCTTCTAAATTATAAGCTGTTTCTGTGTTACTTTTGAAGGGCAGCATGCATGCTCATAAATTGGAGGAATGCTATCCTTTGAGAAGATGGATCAAAAGATGACCAACTTTGGAACAGTTAGGAGCTCCGAGGTCTGGGTGAGAGGAGGTTTTAACTGTAGTCGAGGGGACTTGGTTCTGTCCTGGGTCTGCAGAATGTCTTAAAACTGTTTTCCAGTGTTCTGGGTTTGGCAAACCCAAAGTGTGTTTTGCTAAGCACTTTTTTTTTCTTCATTGTAAGCCCATGTGTATTATAAAGGAAATTTAATCCGTATGTTTTTGATTCCTTTACACTTAACTCATCAAAATGTTGTTTTGTAAGAGCTATTTGATGTCCAAGAAGTCTTTGAGTCTTTTTATAACTTTTAAAAGCTTCTTACCCCCTTAGAAACAGGAAGTTGTGCTTTACTAAGGGCAAACTAACTACAAAAATTAGAAGCTAGAGTTTGTTAGAAGACTTCAGACCCAGGATGAATATTAAAATTAATAATGCTAGTAAAGCAAACACTATGTGCTTGGTTACAAGCATTTCCCACAGTTCAGCCTATTATTTCAATTACTGATTATGATGGGCCTGTTACTAAGACTATGTAAAGAGAAACTGCTTCTGCAAAGGCCGTACTCCTCCTGAGGTGGAGCTGGGGTTTGAAACTAGTCAGTGTGCAAACCTTTAACCAATACCATATCCTGCCCATTTCTACAGTGCTAAACTGCAACTTAGGAACTTCAGGTTTTGCATAAAAACAGTTGTATACTGATAATGGATTAGATTCCAGGATCACTGCAAAGAAAGCTTACTTTGTTATGGTTGTAAATAACCCAAATGGAGTGCAACTATGAATAAATACTGTACATTGCATCAACATCATTCATTTAAGACACTTATGGAGTATCTAGTAATGCTGGCTCCTGTGTCCTCTTATAAGAGGAGACTACTGAGAGAAATGGACTGAAGAGTGCCTATTCTGTAGCTGAAATGACCCTCATGTGCTCTTGGAAGAATGGGTTTCCTGTGGAATTCATAAGCATTGGGGGTGTCTTGTCTCTCATCTGGCAAACCAGTCATTATTTTGTTTTCCAAGCACAGTTCTTCCTTTCCTAGATGACTGGAGAAGGTGGAGTTCTTGTTTGTGTAAAATAAGGTTTTTATCCTTGAGAGGCTTGGCTAAGTTGAAGAATAAAATACCTCCAAGCCCCTCCTCACGGATAGTTACATTCATTCGCTAATAGAAACTCACATTTTACTTCATCTGAATTATGAACAAGAAATTGCAATAGAAACTAAAAGCTGAACAGGTCACCTAGCAGGTCAATGTTTATTTGAAAATGCTATGGGTGTTTCACATTATCAAAGTAGATTCAAAATGCTAAAGGCAAGTTGGAAAACAGAATACTGTTGGATATGAGGTGGGGGGAGGGCAGGAGAAGGGTAGGGAGGGGAAACAGTGGTTGGTATGTAAAATGAAAAAAAAATTTAAGAAAAAAAACTAAAGTAAAATATGAATTGTTAAAGCTGATAAAAAAAGAAATGAAATTCTACCCCCAGCACAAGTATAGATAATATTCTATACTTGCTGGGTTTACATATTTTGATAAAAAGAAGCTATTAAGAAGCTGTGTCAACTTTTTATTTATTGCTCTCTTTTAAAATAACATTTTCTTTCCTCCAGAGAAGTGGATACCATTTTTATCTTATAAAATGAAAAAGAAATGAAATAGAGTTTTGAATCTACTTTGACTTTGCTGTAGATCTGAAGACATTTGTATTATCTTTAAGACAAGGCTATTTGCAAATCCAGAGGCCATGTCTCTGAACAGAGAGCAGTCACTCAGGAAGGTGTGAGATGGAAATCTTTGGGAGAGATGGGTGGAAAAGTCAGGAGAGGTCATCAGAATTGTGCACTTCCTTCGGAAACGGGTCTTAGACCCCAAATCAACATTCCTTTAACATGGGCTGGAATAATTTAGAAAGCATGAATTCTTTAAGTCTTCTCAGCTAGATAGATCCTCAAATGTAGCTGGAACTAATTAAAATTTGTCAGGCCTGTTACAAATATAACCGTTTCTTCCAAGCCTTCAAAACAAATCCAAGACTAATTATATTTTGCGAAAATTAATTTTTTCTTCAACATTGTAAGAACACCCAATAAACATGAAAAAGCCATCAGAGAAATACAAATCAAGACTGCATTAAGATCCCATTTCACCCCAGTCAGGATGGCAATCATTAAGAAAATAAATCATAAGAAATGCTGGCTAGGATGCAGATGAAAGGGAACCTTTATGTGGATAGAGAAGTAAGCTAGCCCTGCCTACTATAGAAGTCAATATGGCGGTTTCTCAAAAAAAAAAAAAAAAAAAATCAACAATAACTCCACCATATGACCCAGCTACAGCACTGTTGAACATTTACCCAAAGGACTCCAAGTCTGCACATTACTTGCTTGCTGCAATCCCGTTCACATTAGCAAATCTATGGCACCAACTCAAAAGTCCAACAGCATAGGAGTGGATAAGGAAAATGTGATGTATATACACAATGACCATTTTGTCAGCCATAAAGAAAATGAAGTTATGTTGCTTTAGGAAAATTAATGTACTTGGAGATGATTATATTAAGTAAATTAAGCAACTCACAGAAAAGCAGATAGCAAGTATTTTCTTTCATTTATAGTGCCCAGATTTTATTGATACATAAAATCACGTGGGTGTATGTTATATGAAAATAGAAATAAAACTGTCTAGGGAAACAAAGGAGATGGAGGGGAAAGAGGAGAAAGAGTGGAGAACATGCTCAATCTATTATATATGCTTGTATGAAAAAATGTAAAGTATCTATTAAAGAACTGATGTGTCCAACAGGAAAACAAACTAAAAGAGTCAATCTTTAAAATTCTACAAAGTCCTCACATAAATTAAGTTTTAAAGTGCAAATGTTGAAATATAAGTCTAAAGTGTTAAAAATGGCAAATTATCCCCAAGAAAAGATAAAGCACAAGACCCCTTTCCTTTGTGTTTACAATAGAGGCATGCTGTAGTAAATTTAAAAAAGTCAATATGTTGAAAGAAGACATACGTTTCCAATCATTCCATGAAATATCTCTGACTATCCAGAATGTTCTCATTTCACATGATTTTCCTTGTCCTGCCAATAAGCCCTTCTTAGCTTTGATAGAATTTTATTCAAATGTTAAAGAATTAAGAAAAAATGAACTTTCTTTGAAGGAATAAAAGGATATGGCCGAGCCCTGCATATTTCAACCTTCAAATGTTCTTATTCGAAGAAGAATTACTGCAAATCTTTAATTGTCTTTATTATTTATTTTTGTTTCTGTTGTGGTGGCACTGGGATTGAACTCAGGGCTCCAAACATGCTAGGCAAGGGCTCTTATGCTGAACTATACCCTAGGCCTTCATTTGTTTTATGGAGCTGTTTCTTTGAGTAATTTCTAGGTTCCTTTCTCATCTTTACCAGAGCTATGTTTATTTCTGTCAACTTTTCAGCCAACTTAGAAGTAGACAGATAGCTGCTATGATTGTAAAAATGGGAAGTCAGGTCAATATAGAGACCAACAAAGAATCTGTCTTATTTTGGCTTAATAATTGTGAGCTGTTATCTCATTCTTGGTGGTAGTGATATTTTATTTGTGCTGAAAAGTGATATTTTATTTGTATGTTAATAAATAAAGTTTGCCTGGAAATCAGAGGTCATAGTGAGCCAATAAATAGAAGTCAGGTGGTGGTAGCACTTACCCTTAACCCAATCATATGGCAGGCAGAGTCTCTGTGTGGTCAAGGCCACAGCCAAGTGTGGTGACACATGCCTTTAATCCCAGTACCAACCATAAAGACCTGGAGATCTGTATAGACAGGCAGTGATGAGGAAGTTATGTGGCTGGGCTTAGAGCCAATGAGAAGGCAGAACAGGAAGACAGTAAAAGCTCAGGTTAGACAGGAAGAAGGTCTCTTTCTCTTGGGATGCTACAGCGTTGTGGTAAGCTAAGGCTAGTCAGTGGCTCTTGGCTATTTCTCTGATCTCTTCGGGGATTACCTCTGTATTTGGCTCTGTGTTTCTTATTTAATAAGACTGTTTAGAAATTCATCTACACTTGGTCTACTTTCTCTTTTAATGACAGAGTAATGATGGATTCTTACAATTCTCAGGCAGAGCTGTTGTAGAATATTATTTTAACTATGTAAAGATGTGTTACATTTGTTTATGCTGCATCTGTTTAATGATGTAAAGGTGTGTGTTTAACTATGTAAAGATGTGTTGCTGTTTCACCTTGCCTGCCTAAGGCACCTGATGGGTCTAATAAAGAACTGAATGGCCAATAGCTAGACAGAGAAAGGATAGGCAGGGCTGGAGGGCAGAGAGAATAAATAGGAGGAGAAATCTAGGAAAGAAGAACAAGAGAAGGAGGAGAGAATGAGCAAGACACCTGGGGTCAGAAACCAGGCAGCCACCAACCAGCCAGCCACAGGAAGCAGTGAAAGTAAGATATAGGGAAGGAAAGAAAGTAAAAAGCCCTGAGGCAAAGGTAGATAAAAAGAAACCGGTTAGTTTAAGTTAAAAGAGCTAGCCACAACAAGCCTAAGCTAGGCCAAGCATTCATAATTAATAAGTGTCCATGTCATGATTTGAGAGTTGCTTGGTGGCCCGAAAGGGAAAGCCTAGTACACAGATCTCAGAAGAACACACTCTCCCATGACTCTTATTGTCATAAGGGACAGAATTTAACTAAAAGCCATTAGCCTCTACCAAGGCTTTCAGACAGATTCATCACAAACTAATATCTCATTTTTCATTCCTTTTTTATCCTCTCCTTTAAAAAATCTGAGTACCAATTGTGGTTGTATTTAAGATTTACTTTTATGTGTGTGTGGGGGAGGTGGGGTTGTGAAGAGAGTGTTGGATCCCCCGAAGATAGAGTCATAAGAGATTAGGAGCCAATGTAGGTGTTGGTAAATGAACTCTGGTCCTCTGTAAGAACAGGCAGCGCTCTTAACTGTTGAGGCCTGTCTCTCAGGCCCTGAATACTAATTTTAAAAATTACCAGTAGTGACAAATTATTAAAAATAAAATTTTATTTTTTATAATTTTAAGACTTATTTTTATCATTTTAAATTATGAGTAAGTGTGCATGTTTGCATGGCATTATCTGCATGTGGGTTCAGGCACAGAGTCCAGAGGTGTTGAATTCCCCTGAGCTAGAGTTATAGGTGGTTATGAACACCTAATGTGGGTTCTCCGGGCAGTTCACAGTCTTAAATGCTGAGCCATCTCTCCAGCCCCGTGTTAATAATTTTTAATAGCTTACAATAGTTTAGTTTCTACTGCTAAAAAATACATGCCAACACCTGTTTTCATAGGTTAAAATCAAGACTGGTTGTCACCATTAACATGATGGCCTGAGGCACTTTGAAATTTGCGGTGAGGATTCAAGTGATTTGGTTTGCCATAACACGTCAATTATGCAGTGAACACCTGCTGCCTTGATTTCAAACGCTGGGGTCCATGGCCTCTTTAGAGTGTGTGAAGTCCAGCATGTGAGGTACCACGCTCTGTATCACCTTTGTGTCTGCTCATTGTACCCTGCCTTCTGAGCTCTAGAGTGGAAGGAAGAGCTTCATAGATGTGTAGTTGGAGGGATGGTGGCTTCCTTTCTACTTTGGCACAAGAGTACTGATTGCCAAGGCATGCCACCAATACCTAAAGCTGTAGAGCTACTGCAGACTTCCTGAGGAGATCCCTAGTCCTTCTCACTCCCACCTGAAGACAGTGTAGCCCATTTCTGTGGCTCAGAAATGTAGCTATATTTGAAAAAGAAGAAAACAGGACAGATGAATCTGGGATGTGAGTGGCCTAACTTAAGTACTGTGATATCGCACAGTATCTTAGTTTCTAGTAAGTGATAAAACACCATGACCTAAAGCAGCTTGGAGAGAATAGAGTTTTTTCAGCTTACATCTCCCAATCACAGTCCATCACTGAAGTCAGGGCAGACACTGAAGCAAAGGCCATTGAGGAACACTGATTACTGGCTTGCTGCTCATGATTTGCTCAGCCTGTCTTCTTTTTATAGTATTTTTATTTTATAATTAACTTAATTTCACATATCGGCCACAGATTCCCCTGTCCTCCCTCCTCCCACCCATCAGCCCTGCCCCCCAATCCACCCCCTACTCCTCTAAGGCAAGGTCTTCCCTGGGGAGTCAGCCCAGCCTGACAGATTCAGCCAAGGCAGGTCCAGTCCACTCCTCCCTACACCAAGGCTGAGCAAAATGTCTCAGCATAGGTCCCAGGCTCCAAAAAGTCAGCCCATGAACCAAGGTCAGGTCCTGGCTCCACTGCCTAGGGGCCTCCCAAACACTTCAAGCTAATCAACTATCTCACTTATCCAGAGGGTCTGGTCCAGTTCCATGGGGGTTCCTCCACCATTGGTTCATAGTTCATGTGCTTCCCTCCTATATACAAATGACAAATGGGCTGAGAAAGAAATCAGAGATAACATCTGTAGCAGGAATCTTAACAGGTCTTATTAATAAAATCAAACCTGAGGCCAGTTATTGGGGTGAATGCTGAAAGATCAGAAAAACAAAACAAGCCACAGCTATCTCACCTGGCCAACTTCTCAGCTGATCCTGTTTCCTCAGACTGGATGCCTTTGAGTCCTCATCTAGATTGAATCTCAGATGAACTGCTGCTTGAAAGCCTGAATGCTTAACCAGCCAAATGCTTCTAGTTCCTGGTCCTCACGCCTTATATATCTTTCTGCTTTCTGCCTCATTCCCTGGGATTAAAGGCTCCTTTCTGGGATTAAAGGTGTGAGTCACCATGCTTGGCTGTATCCTTGAACACATGAATTTCTGCACCTGGAATGCTAGGATTAAAGGCATGTGCTACCACTGCCTATCCTAAATATCTAGGGGCTTTTCTGTTCTCTGATCCCAGATAAGTTTATTAGGGTACACAATACTTTAGGGAACACAATACCACCACATACATCACCCTTTACAATGGCCACAAATGATATAAAATACCTTGGGGTAACTCTAACTAAACAAGCAAAGGACCTGTATGATAAGAACTTTAAGTCCCTGAAGAAAGAAATTGAAGAAGATTTCAGAAAATGGAAAGATCTCCCATGCTCATGGATAGGTAGGATTAACATGGTAAAAATGGCAGTCTTACCAAAAGCAATCTACAGATTCAATGCAATCCCCATCAAAATCCCAACACAATTCTTCACAGACCTGGAAAGAACAATACTCAATTTCATATGGAAAAACAAACAAACAAAAAAACCCAGGATAGCCTAAAGAATCCTGCACAATAAAACAACCTCTGGAGGCATCATGGTCCCTGACTTTAAGCTCTACTATAGAGCTACAGTAATAAAAACAGCTTGGTGCTGGCATAAAAACTGACATGTGGACCAATGGAACCGAACTGAAGACCCCAACATTAATCCACACACCTATGAAAATATGATTTTTTCAAAAAGGAGCCAAAATTGTACAGTGGAAAAAAGAAAGCATCTTCAACAAATGGTGCTTGCATAACTGGATGTCAGCATGTAGAAGATTGCAAATAGATCCATATGTGTCACTGTGCACAAAACTTAAGTCCAAGTGGATCAAAGACCTCAACATAGATCCAGTTACTCTGAACCTGATAGAAGAGAAAGTAGGAAGTAGTCTTGAACGCATTGGCAGTAGAGATCACTTCCTAAATATAACACCAGTAGCACAGACACTGAGAGAAACAATTAATAAATGGGACCTCTTGAAACTGAGAAGCTTTTGTAGGGCAAAGGACATGTTCAACAAGACAAAATGACAGCCTACAGAATGGAAAAAGACTTTCACCAACCCCACATCTGACAGAGGGCTGATATCCAGAATATATAAAGAACTCAAGAAATTAGACATCAAAATACCCAACAGTACAATTAAAAAATGGGCTACAGAACTAAACAGAATTCTCAACAGAAACTCAAATGGCTGAAAGACATTTAAGGAATTGCTCAACATCCTTAATCATCAGGGAAATGCAAATCAAAATGACTCTGAGATAACATCTTATACCTGTCAGAGTGGCTAAGATAAAAAACACTGAAGACAGCTTATGTTGAAGAGGATGTGGAACAAGGGGAACTCTCCTCCACTGTTGGTGGGAATGTAAACTTGTACAGCCACTTTGGAAATCAATATGGTGCTTTCTTAGAAAATTGGGAATCAACCTTTCTCAAGACCTAGCTATTCCACTCTTGGGCATATACCCAAGGGATGCTGAATCATACCACAAGGGCACATGCTCAACTATGTTCATAGCAGCATTATTTGTTGGTACTGGCATAAAAACTGACATGTGGACCAATGGAACCAAACTGAAGACCCCGACACAATATTTTAGGGAACACAATACCACCACATACATCACCCTTTACAATGGCCACAAATGATGTAAAATACCTTGGGGTAACTCTATTTTTTTAGAGTTAATTAAAAATTTATAGAGTTAGTAAAAATTAATAATTTTTATTGCATGCTAGGTATTATGGATATTATCTTTTTTTAGATACTGGATATTTCTCTATTAAAAATGTTTCTGGTATCATTTGAGATATAGCTAGAACCTGGAAACAACCTAGATGCCCTTCAACTTAAGAATGGATAAACAAATGTGGTACATATACACAATGGAGTACTACTCAGCAGAGAAAAACAATGACATCATGAGGTTTGTGGGCAAATGGATGGAACTAGAAAAAAAAATCATCCTGAGTGAGGTAATCCAGACTCAGAAAGGCAAACATGGTATGTACTCACTCATAAGTGGATACTAATGTAAAGCAAAGGATAACTAGACTGTAACTCACAACTCCAGGGAGGCTACCTAGTAAAGAGGACCCTAAGAAAGACACAGGGATCACCCAATGACAAAGAAATAGATGATAAGATCTACATGAGTAAACTGGGGGTGGGGGGGTAATGGAGGGCAAGGGTCAGGGGAAAGAGAGCTTAGGGGAGAGGGAGGTCCCAGCTGGATCAGGAGCAGTGTGGGAGAATGGAGAGGGAGATACCATGATGAATGGAGAGCCCAGGGGAATAAGAAGCAGAGTGCTAGAGAGGTCCTCAGAAATCCACAAAGATACCTCCACAATAGACTACTGGCAATGGTCGAGAGAGTGCCTGAGTTGACCTGCTCTGGTGATCAGAAGGCTGAACACCCTGGCTGTCATGATAGAACTCTCATCCAGTGTCTGATGGAAGCGGATGCAGAGATTCACAGCCAAGCCCCAGGTGGAGCTCTGGGAGTCCAATCGGCGAGAAAGAGAGAGGAGGGATTGTATGAGCGAGAGATGTTGAGAACATGGTTGGAGGAAGCACAGGGACAAAAAGCCTGTCTTCTTATAGAACCCAAAACTGCCTGCTCAGGAGTGGCACTCCCCATAGTGAGCTGGGACCTCCTGAACCAATCATTAATCAACAAAACACCTATAAACTTGTCTATAGGTGCATTTTAGGAAGGCAGTTTCTTAATTCAGAGTCCCTCTTCTCAAATGACACCAGCTTGTGTCAAATTGACAAAAAATTAACCAGAACACACAGCTAATCGGGGAGGATGGATAGAGCTAAAACATGCTTGGCTTCTGCTTCATCTTAATTTACAACCAAGTCAGAAATGATAAAAAAAAAAAAAGAAACTCATAAATGTGAGCATCATTTTAACTTGTGGAAATTGAAGTAGTTTTCCTTCATTAATTTGAGTCCATCCCCCTAGGGTTACAAACTGTAGCTAGAGTTTTCCTGCCTTGCCCACAGTCAGGACAAATCTTTGTCACCCGCCAGTCCCACAGCTGCTCAGACCCAACCAAGTAAACACAGAGACTTATATATTGCTTCAAACTGTATGGCCATGGCAGGCTTCTTACTAACTGTTCTTATAGCTTAAATTAGTCCATTTTTACAAATCTATACCCTGCCACGCAGCTCGTGGCTTACTGGTACTTTACATCTTCCTTGTCCTGGAGGTGGCTCCAGGCAGTGACTCCTGCCTTCCTGTTCTTTTATTTCTCCTCTCTGTTAGTCCCACCTATACTTCCTGCCTAGCCACGGCCAATCAGGTTTTATTCATTGACCAATCAGAGAAACTTGACATACAGACCATCCCCCAGCACAGCCAAGTGCAGACCATCTCAGACACCTGCACTCAGGCCCGTGGTCCTAATCATCCTCTATGTGGACCTGCTGGGTAAAGCTACGAGGAACCCGAGAACAGGCTCCCACAGGACACACAGAACATCCCACAGCACAAACAGAGGCAACTATGTGCAGAACAAGAATGGGACTAGTAAGTAGTAACTAGAAACAAGACTAGTAACTAGGAAAGGAAAAGGAGATCCTGGAGATAATAGCCCAGTTAGGGAGCTAGGGATAACTTCTTGGATTGGAGCTTGGGTTCACCAGTCATAAGTTGGCCCTCACATCATCCAAGCCTCTTTGCATAAGATTTTGGCATTTCCCACTAGCTGCTCCAGCGCAAGGATGCTAGAAAGTTTCTTTGCCTATAAACTGGGTGGGAGGGGTTTAAGGACGTGACAATTTAGACGGTCTGTGAGAAAAACCACTTACTTCACAATGATGGCAGAAGCTGAGCACAGGATCCTTAAACATGGCCTCTTTTCCTAAGCTCTTCCAGTGGTCAGTGCCTTGCATGGACCTTCAATCCCCTGCAGAAAGCTCATTTGGCTCAGTAGGAGCAATTTAGGTAAGAAAGATCTTTTTTCCTAAATTTTTGGATCATTTCTATTTATCTCTGTCTTCAAGTCTACCAGCTTTTTCTCCTACTGTGACTAATCTGGTATAGATTCCCAATACTGGAAGTCCAATTTTGGGTTCCAAATTAGTTATCTTCTTTGTCTTTACTATTTACACTTATTTCTGTGATGTACAGATTATGTTTATAATTTTTAGCAATTTTGCCTACTAATTCTGCCATCTATATAATTTATGAGCCTGTTCCTTTTTTAAATTTATGCATGTATGTGTGTACATTTGTGTGTGTGTGTGTGTGTGTGTGTGTGTGTGTGTGTGTGATCCTCAGGCATGCCATTTACCCCTTTTGACACAAGATCTGTCCTTGGACTATCTTTCACCAAATTAGGCTAGACTGGCAGGCCAATGAGTGACAGGAATCCTCCTCTTTGCTTTCCAGCATTGACTACAAGTGAGTACCATTGTACCCTGCTATCTATGTGATTTGGGGACCAGGTCTTTATGCTTAGGAGGAAAGCACTTTCCCAAGTGAGCTATCTCACTGCCCACAGTCAGGACAGTGTGCTTTTTCAAACTATTTTCCTTCTTTGAACACATCATAAATTTTTATTGCATTTTAGATATTATGGATATTATCTTTTCTAGATACTGGATATTTCTCTATTAAAAATGTTTCTTAATTTTTGTTATAGGGTGATAGTATCTTGCTTGGAAATAGGTTGATGTGTTCAAGTTTGTTTAAGGGTTATTAAGTAGTCAAGAATAGTGGTGAATTTAGAGTTAATTTTACTCATTACCAAACCCATGCCTCTTTGAATTCTCTACCTAATTCCTTGTAGGTAATAAAGATTTTTTATGGCTAATGAACACAAGCTCTTCCCAGCGCTATATGAACTCTTGAGTTATTACGTCTTTCCTGTGGTGTTTTTCTCAGCATCCGGCAGTCTCCTCACACATGTGTTGATGAGCATTCAGAGAAGGCTCATCCTGTGGGTTATGTGGAAGCTCTGCTCCTTTTCCACAGCTCGCTTCTCTCTGTGGCACTCTCTTCTCCAGGGGAAGCTGTCTCTTCTACATGAAGCTATCTGTCTGGTACTCTACCATCCAAATATCCAGCTCCCTTTCTTCCTCCAGTTCTCAAATCTGTATTTATAACTCAGGAAAACAGATGGACTTGGTTTGAGTCCTTGGGCCCCCAGCTTTGTGGCCTAGGAGCAGGAATCTTCACAATACATAAGAAACCAGAGCCAGGTTCTTTCCAATAAACTGAGCATCAGAGTTATTCACTGCTGATTGGTGTCTGTAAATCACCAGTTCAAATCTCTGTTCAGTTTCACTGTTTAACCAGGGAGATCTGTATTACTTGTTTTTCACCAGAGTTGCAGTTTCCTTTTTATATTTGTACTTAGTTGCTTCTCTGTCCTTTCCTATCTGTTTCTAGTACACATATACTCCACTTCATGCTGAGTACATCTCAAACTGTTGCTTATTTGCTAGAGATATATACTCACAAAGCAGAACAATTAACATGTTCCCTTATTATACATGCACTACCTGATTTTTTAGGAAATAGAAAATGAGAAAAAAGAAGAAAACTAAAACCACTGTTAAGCTAGACTTGATGGCAAATGCCTATAAGACCAGCAGGACTTAGGAGTCTAAGGTAGGAGGATTTTAATTTCAAGGTGAGCCCAGGCTATACAATGGGACTCTGTCTAAAAGAACAGACAAAACAGAATCATCATTATGTCTGTTACACTGAGGCTATAATTTCAGCCATACAGACATATAGCAGGAGAAAGTTATTCAGAAGAAAATCCTTAGATTCGGGACTGGAGAGGTGACTCAGTCAGCAAAGTGTTGGCTGTGCAAACATAAAGACCTGAGTTGGATCCCTGGAACCCATGTTGGGCACCACCATGCTAGATGTGGCAGTATGGGTTTATAATCCCAGTGCTGGGGAGGTGGAGAAAGGAAGTTTCCCAGAGCTCATTGTTTGATCAGCCTAGCTTATTTGGCTAAATAAGACATCCTGTCTCAAAAACAAGGTGGACAGCCCTTGAGTAATGTCACTTGAGATTGAGGTCTAGCCTCTACATGCACACAGACACACACACAGACACACACACACACACACACACACAGACAGACACACACACACACACACACACCCCTCATACCTTACATCTTTTGAGAAAGACATTGTCCATCTCAGAGTTAAGGGATTCTTTAATTCAGAGGCATCACAGTATTTCTTGCTGGGCACTCTTGCTTGATAAAGATGAGGTCTTCTGGACTTGCCAGTGTCCAGTAGTTAAGGCACCAGAGGACTTACCTTTTCCTTATAAAAACTGGAGAACTTACAGCTTTCCAAGAGTTTTCCAAAAGCAATGAAGAAAGACAGAGAGAAGAAGAGACCTAAAGGAAAGGATGCATAGAGGAGAAAGGAAAGAAATTCCCTAAATCTGGGGATGCTTTAAAGCCTTTCTTAATAAATCTTTAGACTATATAGTAACCATTAAATTATATACTTAATTCTTTTTTTAATTTTAAACATAATTCTTTATTGATTCTTTGGAAATTTTACGTCATGCACCCCAATCCCAGTCACCTCCCAGTCCCTCCATATCTGCCCCTCATCCCTGTAATATGCCCTTCAAATTAATTAAAAACAAAACAAAACAAAAAACAAACAAAAACTCCACCTTGCTCCTCTACCTTTCCAACACCTCTTCATTCATCCTAGTGGCATCTTGTACCTTACAGTTCTATATCCATCAACACATCAACAGTACACTTTATGCTAAGATTAGTAAAGATTTTTGTAAAATAAAAGGCAAAGATACATTATAGGAAACAGTGAAAAGGCATAAACTTTAATATAAAAACTTAACTATAGTGAAGGACCTCTGTTACAAACATTTAGGAAGAAAATTTCAATAATAGCTAGTGACATAAAGCAATCTCTCTCTCTCTCTCTCTCTCTCTCTCTCCATGCACATATATGTGTGCATGTGTGCATGTGTGCGTGTGTGCGTGTGTGTGAGTGTGTGTGTGTAAGCACCAAGACTGGGAATGTGCTACAAGAAAAATGAAATGAAATTTCAAAATGAAGAAATAAAAAATATCAAATAATTTATAATTTTGCTTAAAGCAAGTGTCCAAGATCATTAGTCATATTGGACCACACGTGTTCTGACCAATATTCAAAGAAAGACAAGATGTCTTTGGGATGCTTGTGTAGGGCCTGGTGGTTCTTTGATGCATTGAACGAGTGCCATGATGCTGGAAAATAGAAACAAGAGCTGAAGAGCTTAAATAAAGACAGTGTTGTGTCTGTGAAGGAGACTACAAGGGAGAGATGAGGCAGAGAGCAGATGAGACAGGGAACTAGAACCAGCTGTTTTCTTGTTGTTGTTTTGTTTTGTTTTTTAGAAAAGCAAACTAAGATTAGGGTAGCCAACACAGCATCTGCTGCCAGGGCTACCTACAGCAAGCCCACAGTGTTTCTTCTTGTCCAGAAGAGACAAATTCACACCACCTGGACTAAAGCATTCAGAATGCCAAATAAGGCAAGAAAAGAACCCTTCCCTATGCTGCTTCACAGAGAACATGCTAAGCGTACAAAGCAGACAAAGTATGATGAAGGATGCAAGAGAGAAACACTGTAGCTGAAAGTTTTCCTGTGTCCCACCCGGTCCTGCAGCTGCTCAGACTCAAATAAACACACAGAGGCTTATATTAATTACGAACTGTGTGGCCTAATGGCTCAGGCTTCTCATTAGCTCTTAGATCATAAGTTAACCCATTTTTATAAATCTAAACTTTGCCACATGGCTTGTGGCTTACCAGTATCCTTACATCTTGCTTCTCTTGGTGGCGGCTAGCAACATCTCCTCTGCTCTGTTCTTTCTCCTTCCTCCCTCTCTAGTTAGAATGTCCTGCCTATATGTCCTGTCTGGCTACTGGTCACTCAGCATTTTCTTAAACCAGCATGCAAAAGTATTATCCCACAGCAAAGCACCACATTAATACACGAGCAAACTGACTAGAGTAACAACAGATTTCTCAACAGAAACTCTAAAGGCCCAAAGGGTATGGAGTTATGGATTCTAAGCCTGGGGAAACAATAACTGCCCGTCAGCATGACCATATCCAGCACAGCTGCTGCATAACTGGAGAAAGAAAAACTTTTTATGACAACTGTAAACTAAAGGAATTCATGGTCACTGTAGACGGAATCCTGCATGCAGAAGAAAAAAGATCCATGGGGTTACAGGAATTAAGTCATATCAGAACAGCAATCAATCAAATAGAGAATAGGAAAACTCCAAACACTACAAACTCAATAAAGTGACAGAATCAATACACATCTTTAAATAATAACTTTAAATACTAGTGGTCTCAATTCCCCAGTCAAAAGACACAGACTAACAAATCAAATGTAAAAACAGGATCTACCTTCTTGCTGACATTGGAAGTATACATAACATGTCAAAGAGAGATACTATCTTAGTGTCAAAGCATAAGGGTGTTCCAAGAAAATTGAACGAGGGGGAAAACGAGTATCACAGTTATAATATCTGACAAAATAATCTTCAGACCAAAATAGAAGAGATCAGTTCATGCTGATCAAGGAAACAATCCATCAAGAAGATATTACACTTCTAAATATATATGGAGAGAACACCATACTCCCAATTTTATGCACACCTCTAGGTATAAATACACAGATTAAATCCAAGATGAGAATAGTAGGTGACTTATATACTCCATTCTCACCAACAGAGAGGTCATCCCAACCAAAAGTAAACAAGGAAACATCTGAGTTAAATGACATCATGGATGAAATGGAACTAATGTATCTATGGAACATTTCATCTGAACATTGAAGAATACTCATTCTTCTCAGTAGCCCATGGAACTTTCTCTAAAAATAGATCATATAATAGGATACATGTCTTAATAGCTGAAGGAATATTGAAATAATTTCTTGTATTCTACCTGGCCACATGGAATTTAACTGGAAACCAACAGCAAGAGGCATTAAAGAGTATGTACAAACTCATGGAGATGGAATAATAGGCTATCGACTAATAAATGGGTCAATAAAGAAATCAGGAAGAAAATGTAAGATGTTGTGAAACTGAGTAAGATTGAGGACAAAATGCACTAGAATACAGTGAAAGTAAGGGAAAATGAGATATAAATGAATATATAATGAGATATTTCATATATAAAATGAAATATAAACAAAACACGGTATCTCAGAATATATTTGTTATAATAGAGAATTTTATAACTACAAACACCCACATTAAAAGTCAGAGACATCTCAAATAAAATATATGGAAGAACAAGAATAAGACAAACCCCAAATCAGGAAAAGCAGTGAAAATCAGTGCAGATGTGACATGGAAGATCATAGCCCTAGGGTGAAACTACTGTTGTTATTATATAGATTGGTCATGCAGTCAAGCTGCCTTCTAAGTGTTTGTATTTATACTCATTTACCTGTATTGCTGACAATTTTTGTCAAAGAAGCTTCTCTGTGCAATACATAGTGCTCCATGCAGCATGCCCCTCAGAGCAGCTACCATGAAAACTGTAGGAACAGTTGCTCCCATAGAGATATGTAATATCTGCCACGGTATTGAGTAGAAGGGGCAAGATGGGGCTCATGGTATATACAGCAAACCTTAATTGCCCACAAATTGCCTTCTCAAAAATGCCCAGTACTCTACTGGTTAGGGGAGAAATGGAATTGTAATATTTTCACTGAGTTAAAAACAAAATCAAGGATCAACATTCTATTGGAAGGTGGCCTCCCCACTGGGAAGAGTTCAGTGGTGGCGAGGGAAGAAACATTCTGACTTGGTACATATCTGGAGAGGAATGTTTAATTAGAAATGAAGAAGGAATCCTTCCTCCCAGATTCCAGTGGGCAGGGGAAGTAATTTAAGAGAAGAGTAATGTTTTAGTTACTGAAACTAAAGAAGCCTTCAGCAAGCCTACAGCAGCTTGATCTCATGTGGGAAATTCCAAAAACAAGAAAGTGAGGAATTCCCCAGTGTCACGGGGCTCCTCTCTCTCTCATGCCACCACTTGAAGAACTGTGATGTTTCCTTGCTGGTTTCTTGTCTCTGTGGTCGTTCCATTTCCTGTTGGTGCTGTGGTTTTTTGCTTGTTTGTTTGTTTTTGTTTTGTTTTCTTTAAATATAACTTGGGTTACTTAATAAGAGAATGACTAGTCAGTGGTGATGGTATGAGACTATCATCTTGGCTACTTGAGAGGCTTAGGCAAGAGGATGTTTTGAGTCCTGGACTTTGAAGCCAGCCAGGGTATCATAGTGAGACACACCCCCCCCCCCCCCCCCCCCCCGTCTCAAAAATTAAGAACAAAAACAAAAACAAAACATGCTCAAATGTAGCTCAATGGGCAGAATGTCTGCTTGGCATGAACAAAGCCCTGGATTTGATCCCCAGAACCATATAAACCATATAAATTACTTGAGTAATTCCTGAACTGGGAGGTTAAGGCAGGTGAATCAGAAGTTTAAGGCCGGCTCAGCCACATCGCAAGTTCAGGCCAGCCTGGGCTACATGAGATTTTTAACTAAAAATTGGTTAATTAGTTGGTTGATTAATTAGTTAAAAATTAATAAATACAATATTGGCCCTTTTTAAAATTGGTAATCCTTACCAAAGTGGTCATACTTCAGGAGATACACTTTTAAATTAGGAGTTGGGTCTACATTGATGAATGGTCCTATTTACGTTCTACATCATTTTTACTTCAGTGTAAAGTGGCTGCAAGGGTCCAACTGGCATGGATTAAACTCCAACACCACCACCAATGTTCCAGACACTTGGGCATCAGAGGCAAGAAGCAGCTCCTTGGCCAGAAAGATGGCTGATGAAACACTGGCTTTTTTTTCCATATGTTATGCCAAACAGTGTGCTCAGCGACTTGGGAATCATGTTCGCTTCAGCAGTGTTGGAAAGGAAAAAGATGTCTGTATTTTTTTTTAATGTGGAGTTCTCCTTTACTGGTTCATATTCTTTAAGAATTTCAATATGTTTTGGGGTGTCAGCAGGAGACAGAATTAAAAGGAAGAGGCAGAGACTTCCCATAGATGCTGGAATGCGTCATTGCTGAGTCAGCTACGGGGTGTGCAAAGTAGGTGGAACATGCCTCATTAGGTTGTGGCAGAGCCAGCCCTGAGTATGAGGACCTTGGCAAGGGGTAGCAGAAGTCTTGCCGAGAGGAAAGGGCTCTTCTGAAATCCACAAAGAGAGCTCCAGAGAGAAGGGATAGAAACCACCAGGAGGTCAAAGGGCAGATTCAAAAGATCCAGTCACAGATTCTGGATTACAGTTGCTTTCCAGTGATCCACAAGTATGAAGACATTCAGATGTTTGGGTTTAGGAATTGCTTCTGAGGTGTTGCCTTTCTCTGTCAACTCAAAAGCACAATATTCTAAATTTGTGGGCACAAAAAGTGTAATAAACATATTTTGTTGAACTCTGGGCTTCTTAAGCCACTAAATTAAATGTGTGCCCTTGTATCTAATCATGTAAACTGATGCTTCAAATCAAGAGATGAGGGAGCCCTGTTGACATCCATTATACTTCCAAAGCCAATCTACCCCTGAATGTGTCTGAATTACTAGCCACTCTCCAGATCAGCTTTGCCGGCCCACAAATGGTACACAACCCTGAACATGACCTTGCAAAATATAAAACTTGTGACAGCGCCAAAGATTTGCCAAGGATTTTATTTGGTTGCTAGTTGTAAATTTCACTTACAAATGAGTACATATCTCCATTCCAAATTAGATCAGGTCTCAGAATCTTATCATAGTATCCAGAAAATTCTTGTTACACTACTAGCTACCATCATATTTACGTTATGAGGGCACCAGATTAGCTTGAAAAGTCACCAGTGTACTGAACTCTCCATTTTCATAAGAATCTACTTTGTAGAACTGGTTGAAAACAATGGTGAGGGCCTGTATGGCAGACTGATCCGTCCAATGCTGTTTAAGCTCAGCACTGGAATTTCACAACATATTTTGCATGATTAGCTTATTAATGTCATTAAACTAGAGTTCAGGTTTATGTGCAGTTGAATGTGCATAAAAAGTAAGTGGCTTCTGCAGTCCATGGTCCATGTGAAAGCATCCTGTCATCTTCTATATCAGAACTGCAGCAGAAATGGGATAGCTCTTGGGCTAAGACATAGAGTTTGAATAACGTCAAGTACTGTATGTATGCAGATGTGTCTGCCAAACTGGGAAGCCCACATGAGAACAAAGAGCTATTGGGAGGGGAGGTGGATGAGTCTTTGAGAAAGGATGGTTCCCTACATAAGGGAAAGAAATTTGTTGCCTGGAGCCTGAAGAAAAAGGACAAAGGGATCCCAGATAAAAAGGATGGCTTACACTCCTTGAAGACGGACAAATGTGTCCACAACTAGTGGTCACATGTACACTTAAGGTCTTGTGCTTCGAGACTTACTTGGGATGTCTTGCTTTGCTCTCTTCACATCCAACAACCTCCCAGAGTAGCAAGAAGTAATGCTCGTCCAGTGGTAGGGAGTGAACCCTTCAGAGAAGGCATTCCTGCCAGCTCACACTGGCAGCAGCAGAGGCTCCTCAGGGCCCTGTACAGGAAAGAGACAGCCTAGAGGGAGAATACAGACCAGTTATGGACAACCTTAGATCAACTCTTGGAACTCAGAAATGCCCTGGGTAAAGTGAAGTTCGTAGGTAATATGGTCTTCTAGGATTGCAAGCAATAGGAACCTAACCAAGATTGGTATAGTAAAAGATGTTTAGTCGCTTGTGAGTAATCATAAGGGATGGTGCTAACTTCAATCAAGCATGAATATAGGGCTTCAATCAGTCATCCTCCTCTCTGTCTCCATCTCTCTCTCTCCACACACACACTCACTCACTCACTCACTTCTTATCAAAAAGTCATTTCATGTAAGTAAAACATTCAGGGGGCTTATGGTTCATGTCATTTTTGTAGCTGGTGCTCCTAAAGAAAAGAATACACTCATGTGTCTCACACACCTGAGCCATGCAATTTGACCATGCTGACTGTTATGGCCAGGGATTTGAAGTACTCTGATTTCCTAGCCTTATTTATGGAACATATTCCAGGGTGAGAGCTATTCAATGTCTTTTGGCTGACAATGCTTTGGATAGGGAAGGCTACTTATGTCCAAAAAAGAAGCAAAAACACAGGAAGACCAAGATGTTAGAGGTGGAAATAGTACAAATAGACTGGAGTTTGGACCTAAACAATTCCAAGGCTAACTTGTCAACCACAAATAAAATCCATTTAAGATATATTTTATTTCCATTTGCACTGTTTGCAATGGGCACACTATTTTAGTCCCTCAAACAGAATCTGCTTGGATTGCTTGTTGTTGTCCCAAGATCCAAACACTTTTTTCCCCGTTAAAATTTATGGATTTATCAAAGTACCCCTAGCTTGAATACACATGTCTACTTTCTGCTTCTTGTTATATGCAAAACAAAACATTAATCTGGTCTCCTTGCTTGTTCTTAACATGAAAGGCAGCCTTTAACTATGAGCCTACACAGTGATGTCTGCCACTGCTGGGATTGTCCTTCTCTGAACGCCTTGTGCTTAAATCCCCATTGCCAAGTCTTTTCACATCCTGGCTATCCCATGTGAAAGTGTAAGTGGCCTACTTTGTCCCAGGCTATTCATCACATACTTCTGCTCTACCTTCTTTCGTCTCACAAACATGTTAAAGTGTACTTATTTATCATTTTCTTTATATATTTTTTGATGTTCATTCAAATGCTTGCTCTAAAGGAGAGACATCCTAGCCCTGTTGAAAGCACTCAGAAAAGTGTCCCATGTGTAGATAATCTGTAAATACCTGACAGGATGCTTTCACATCGACCATGGACTGTAGAAGCTGACAGCTATTTATGTTTTGTAGACTTGAGCACATTAGAAGTAAGTTTATATATCTGAGAGGGGTTTTGATGATTGAGAAAGACACACATACGCATGCATGCATGCATGCACAGATGAGAGAGAGAGAGAGAGAGAGAGAGAGAGAGAGAGAGAGAGAGAGAGAGAGAGGGATTGTTTTATGTTGCTAGCTATTATTGAATTTTCTTCCTAAATGTTTGTAACAATAGTAGGGAGCAATGATTGACAGGTACTACACAGGACTCAGGAAATATTTCCCAGAGTCATTCACTATAGTTAAATTTTTATATTAAAGTTTATGCCTTTTCACTGTTTCCTATAATGTATCTTTGCCTTTTATTCTACAAAGATTTACTGGGTTTTTTTTTTTTAACCAACCTTAGCATAAAGTTTACCATTGTTGGATATAAAACTGTAAAGTACAGGATGTGAATTTTAATTTTATATAAAATATTTTTTAATGTAAGTAGGGACCCCTTCTGGTACCCCAGGAAGAGTTGGGGTGCTTTGCTTTGAGAAAAGTATTTCTCAACCCTGCAGTGGTGAAGAGTACTAACAATACAATAAGGAATTTTCTTCTTTGAGTATCTTAGTGTGTCAAGGATTTAGCTCAACTATATAAAGGGACACAGTATAAATTGTGCCCATACTGAGTGGAAGTGTATTCCAAGAAGTTTCCAAACTTGACTAATTACACTAATTGCTACATGACCTGTATTCAGGAAATTCACGTCTGACTGTCTAGTCTAGAGAGTGTTTCTGTTATATTCAGTGCTTCATGGCATCATCTCATTGACATGGTAACTATATGCCAGTGTACTGGTTATTTATATAATGTACAGCTCTACCACCACCATAGACTTTACAAGGGCAGGGATCTCCTCTGTTTTGTTTTTTGCTCAGTGATTATCACTATATCTAACAGATAGTAGATGAGCAATACATTTACATGCTACAAGTTATAAGACTAGTGCTTCATTTAAACTGAGAATGGCTGTGTCCTTGGAAATATGTAGACTTGTGGATGACATATAACACTGCTTGTAGGAGACTAACTGTTCACTGGGGGTCTGTGCTGCAGAAGTAGTGATTGAAAGCATTCCAGCATTCCATTCAGAAAAGAATCTTAAACTTAGATATAGTGAAAATAAATTTCTCATTAAAAAACTAAACTGTCTGAGGGGACACCAATCACACTCATCTTGCTGGGCAGTGTTAGTGGTGACCTCTGCCCCATACCATGACTGGAACACACAGTCAGACATTATGCTCATATTAACTGTAAAGCTTACTGCTGCAGTTGTACATTGTCACGTTCAAAAGGCTTACTTATTTAATGAGTGTGTGTGAGTGTCTCAGTGTATGTACATTTACCACTTGCATGCAGGTGCTGGAGGAAGCCAGAAGATGGTGTTGGATCCCCTGGAGCTGGAGTTACAAGCAACTGTGAGCTAGGAACTGAATCCCAGGACTTCTGCAAGAGCAGCCAGTGCTTATAACCACAACCATCTCTCCAGCCCACATGATGTCACTTTTAACCATGGAAGCACTGCAGAGCATGGGAAAATCTCCCTTCTTACTTTGTGATAGGGTCATACTCTACAAGAGCATCTCTTGTATTCATTTTAAACCCAAACAGTCATTTTCTTGATAGTCTGTGGTATAATCGAAGTCCTGATGAAATCCACATGGCTTACAGTCAACTGAAGTGATGTTGATTGACAGGGTGAAAGCTCTCCATAACTGGCAAGAAATAAGAGTTTATTGTGAAGTGTGGACATTTCTCCCAAATGAGGGGACTGAGGGAAATGTTCAACTCCTTACTTTCTCACTAGAGTCCTTCCCAATACCTGCCTGCCTGCCTTTGACATCAATGGCTGGATCATTTTCCACCCTCACCCCAAGCCAGGAAAGTTTGCCAGAATCATCTGGATCCTCCCCGACAATTGGATGGACCTCAGATTCGGGGGGGGGGGGGGGAAGGAGCACAGATGAACAGAGCTGGCTGCTGTGGTTTCACTGTGCCACTTTTGAGACCAGAGTCCCTTGAGGCCATCTTGCATCTTTTTCTTTTTCCTTTAATGTCACTGCTAACAATTTCCAGGGGATGATTGAAGTGAATCTTGCTATTTTCAGCTATGTCAACTGTTTGGCATAATAAAGCCCCTGTTCTCAATGGCTTGGTTCCTTTGAATGCCTCAGCAATGCTCACGGTGAGCAAGGTTGTGTTTCTCTTTGCTTCCTGCAATCAGATGGCCATGCCTGTCTCTGCCTCAGAACTGATGAACACAGACTTTATGTATTTCCTGAGATAATTACATATATATGTATATACTTATGTTTTTATATTTATATTTTTAATGCCAATTTCCCTCTATCAAAATAAAGACCACACAAAAACAGGAGAATTATCTGTCTTCTTCACCTTTCGATACTCTCACTCCCGGTAAAGTCTTGGTGCATAGTAGGTCTTCAGTAAATGCTATCAAAAGACAACTTTGTGCTCAAACCTCAGTTCTTTCAGTTACAACATTCCAATCTTGGATGAATTATTTAACTCAAATTTCAAAATCTCCCCCACGGAGAGGCTGCTGCACCTGTGCAGAACTTCGCAAGAGGCCTGGTGTGGAGGCGCTAGCTGCTGGGGGCTGTGAGCACTGTGCCATATGATTTTTCCTAGAATGTGTGACAGGAGAGTCTTTCCCAACCTGACATGTTTTGTGTCTAGCTTAGCTGGGGAAGCAAGCAGTTTGATCTTTTGTTCTTGAATGGTGACTGCTCCTTGATGCACGGTGGTTCAGTTTATGGCTTTTCCCCATGCTGGTGCTAAGCAACATGATCCTCTTGATGCTGAGCTGTGGATGAACCAGAATAAGGGGTCCCAGTCTGCCAGGTGATCAGAGAGAAAGCAACACATGCTCCACAGTGCACGGTGTTGCTAAGCCAACATGGTCAGAAGAGAAGCTGGATTCAATGTGGCTTAAAATATTTTTCAACATAAGCAAAGCTCCAACATAAGTAAGAGTATGTATACATTCATATCTTCAAACATACGCACATATATTTATATACATCCATCCACACATATATACATTCACATATTCACATGACTGTGCTAACAGCATTGTCTCTTTTTTTCGTTTTTAAATGTATATTTTTATTTTCAATTATGTATCCCTGTGTGGGTATGTGCATGTGTATGCAGGTGCCCCAGTAGGCCAGAGCCTTTGATTCCTGGAAAACTCTGGTCCTGTGGAAGAGCAGTATATGCTCTTAATTGCTAAGCTTTTCCTCCAGTGTTTCACACCCCAGCGTGGAGTACCTCTGACTTCAAGGCCCAATGGGTTTCAGTCACGCAAGTATGAAGTTCTCCAAATTGCATTTTCCTCCTAATGTCTGTCACTCTGTCCATAAGAGAGAAGCCCATTTTCCCCTTGATTGAAGAAAACCTTGTGATTACATTTAAAGAAAACCAATTTGATCAGAATTGGCACACAGAGCTGCTGTATTGAATAATGAGGCACTAGGAGATACTCAGGGAATGGTTGCATAGCTCACGGGGCCCAGGGTAAACATGGATGCATGGGGAGTGCTCCTTTTTGGGAAAGCATCGAGAATTCCAGAAGAAACCAATCTCTGCTCTCAGAGAGAGAGCACACCTGCATGTGCAGTCTGCAGGAAGCTGCTCTGCACGCAGCAGCAAGTAGAGCAGCAAAGCCTAAAGCCCTGGAAAATAAGGGTTAAAACACCCTTGTCTCTTGCTTTGCTTTTCACCATGCTAGAGTGCTGACCTACGAGATCTGGTGACTTTCTTCGTTCTCGAGCTGATATATACCAGTTGTCCCCAGAAGTGGTTGATAGTTCCAGAGGTCAGAGCCAGTGACAGTCTTCTTTGTTAACAACTTTCTGTAACTTTTGTTAATAATAATTCATAGCATTAGAGAACATCTTGTTGCGTTACTGTCCTTGGGGCTGGAGAGATGGCACAGCGGTTAAGAGCACTTACTACCCTTGAAGAGTGTTGTAGAATATTATTTTAAGGTGTGTTCCTTTTGTTTATGTTGCATTTGTCTAGTTCTGTGAAGCTGTGTTACTGTGCCTGTCTAAAACACCTGATGGTCTAATAAAGCTCTGAGTGGCCAATAGCAAGGCAGGAGAAAGGATGGGTGGGGCTGGCAGGCAGAGAGGATAAATAGAAGGAGAAATCTGGGATGAGGAAGAGAAGTAGCCAGAGAAGGAGGAGGACTCCAGGGGCCAGCCACCCAACTACACAACCAGCCATGGAGTAAGATTAAGATTTACAGAAGTAAGAGAATGGGAAAAGCTCAGAGGCAAAAGGTAGACTGGATAATTTAAAGTTAAGGAAAGCCAGCAAGAACAAAGCCAAGATCAGTCTGGGCATTTATAATTAAGAATAAGCCTCTGTGTGTGATTTATTTGGGAGCTGGGTGGCAAGCCCCTCAACGATCAAAAGAGAAAAAACACCAACAGAAGAGGGCCCAAGTTTGATTCCCAGCACCCACACGGCAGCTTAAAACCATCTGTAACTCCAGTTCTGAGGATCCAACGCCCTCTTCTGGCTTCTGCGGGCACCAGACATACATATGGTACACAGGTATACATGCAGGTAAAACATCCATATACATATTAATAAATAATGAAAAAAATTAAAAGAGGATAAATTGAGTAAATACTGACATAGCACAGGGATGAAGGAAACTGGAAAGACTGTTAGAAGGGGAAAAGCTGACAAATGAAATGATGGTAGACAGGACTTGGTGCTAACAGAGGTGAGAATATGGAAATTGTCCAAGATGACTACCTGGTTCTGAGTTAAGTAATTGAATGGGTGTGTGGGCACTGGTGTAATTCACTGGGAAAGGGAACAGTGTGTGTAAGGAGGAAGCTTGAGGCCAGATCACAAATTAATTCTGTTTGGCTCTCGTGATGTCTAAGTAGATATGCCAAACAGTCTAATATACGAGACAGGAGCTCTGATGAGATGCAGCCATTGAGAAATAAATCTGCAGCTTACATCTGAAGCCACAGCATGAGAAATATTGCTTAGGGAGAAATTGTATACTGGGAGAAAGGGGCATGTAACTGAAGCGCTGGAAGTCTAGAACCCAATGTCCAAATGGGGAGAGATGAGCCTTCCTTCAAAGTGATAGAGACCGAATGACCAGGGAGGCAAGAGGAAAACTAAATCTTTTTACAGATTGGTTCTATGGTGTGTGGGTATTAAGCTGACTTTGGTATCACATATTTCTGCTAGATTGTGTGAGACAAGGATGGAAAGGTGCTCTTTGAACTTAGTGATGTAGAGGCCAATGGGGACCAGATGGGAGGTTTTAATTTAAGAAATAAGCTAGATGGGAGTCAGTTGAAAGAGACAGTGGGTTAAGACCACCTTACATTTTTCTTTTCTTTTCTTTCTTACTATTTTTGACAGACTCTTTTTGTTCAGCTCAAGTTATCCTCAAACTCATGATCCCCCTTTAGCCTCAAAAGTGATGGGATTACAGGAACTCCCATCACCATGCCCAGCTTCTATACCACTTCCCCAAGAAATTACACTACAAAGGGAAAAAGTTAGAGAAAAAGTGGGGGTTAGAGGGGTGTGTGTGTGTGTGTGTGTGTGTGTGTGTGTGTGTGTGCCTTGATTTCAGCACAATGTGGCAAAAAATAGAAACCTTATTTCAGCCTTCTGATTGCCACCAAAGTTTTTTTTGGGAGGATTAGGTAGTAGCTCATATTGATATAATTGTTTTTCTCCTCATTTGTCTGTTTCTGGGAGTTTCACCAATATGTGCCTCCAGGTAGTTAGCTCTTGTATTCAATACAAGGAATTCAATGATAGTTTCTCAGTGAAAACACAAGAAACCCAGAACTGAAAGGGAAATTAAAAGCATCTACTTCCAATTGTGTTGTGGAATATTCCTTTACACTGTGTGAAGATGTGTCACTGTGATTGATTTACCAAAGAGCTGAATGGACAATAGCTAGGCAGGAAGAGGTTAGGCAGGACTTCAGGGCAGAGGGAGAACTCTGGGGAGAAGAAGGTCTGTGTGGTGGTATTCTAACTGTACTGAAATGTGATTTTGATTGTATGTTAATAAATAAAGTTGCCTGGGGGTCAGAGCTATTAGAGCCATAGACAGAGTGTGGCGGTGGTGGCACACGCCTTTAATCCCATAGATCTCTGTGTGTTCAGGGATACAGCCAGCATTAGAGACATATGCCTTTAAGACCTAGGGGGCTGTACATTCAGACAGTGACGAGGCAGTCACGTGTTTGGGTTTACAACCAATGAGAAGGCAGAACAAAATACTATAAATAGATGAACAGACAGGAAATAGGTCTCTTTCGAGAAGCTGGGACACCGTAAGCGGAAGGGTGAGATTTTAGCTCTGAGCTCTGACCTCTCGGCTTTCTCTTTTACATTGTTTCTGTGTTTCTTATTTAATAAGACGGTTGGTTACATCAATATCTGGCGCCCAACGTTCGTGTTACAAATTCATGAAAAAGCTGTTTGCCTGTGGCCTTGTGAGCCCCAGCTCAGGCCCAAGCTACGCTCAGCCGGTTGTGGTGGCGCACACTGGTAGGATTTGCTGAAGGAGACAGAGGCAGTAGGATCCGGAGTTTGAGCCCGGCCTAGGAGGCTTGGGAGAAGCTTTGGCCCGGAATGAACCACAAACAGTGGTGGGACCATGGAAGCAGTGGCTACTGCTCCACGTTGCCAGCTTCTTCTCATCGTGTTGGTGACTGCGATGCTGTTGCTACCAGGGACGAAGGGTTTACTGCTGCTGGTTCAGAGAAGAATTGCCAGGACCATCGTGTTACAAGAAAGCATCGGCAAAGGTCAGTTTGGAAAATTTTGGCAAGACAAATTTTGGTGGGGAGAAATTGTTGTGAAGATTTTCTGTTCTAGGGAAGAATGTTCATGGTTCCGAGAGACAGACATTTATCAGACTGTGATTGCTCCAAACCACAGAGGAGGCACAAAAAAAAAAAAAAAAAAAAAAAGTCTGCATGGAACTATGACCACACCTAACAGCAACTTTGAAATCTTCAAAAGGACTATGGTAAAGCCATTAAGCTGAAAGATCTGCTTTGGACTACAAACTGCTTAGGACAATTTTGAGATGGCTAGCTGAGATGATCCAGCCTGACAGACTACTTGAACAAGGACTTGAAACAAGCCCTGAACTTTCCTTTTATGCAGAGACTGGACAAATGATATAGGACTTGACAAATTAACCCAAAAATTTTCTTTTCAAGATTCCCTAAAGATATCTTCACCCCTAGAAAGCAAAAAGAAAAAGAGAATAAGATATGAGATAGATCACTGAATCTACTCTGAGAAAAAAGGTAAAGAAATAATAGGATAAATAGGTAGATCATTGAATCTACACTGAAGAAAAAGGGGAAGATATAAAAATGACAAAAGGTAGACTAATGAATCTATTATGAAAATAAAAAGAGAAAATATGGATATGATAACATAAAAAGGGAGATTATGGAATCTACTTTTAAAAAGGAACTACTTGTTTTAAATAAGATAAGTAATGAAAATTTTTTGGTCTGAGTTTATCAGATGTTACTGGACTGGACATTGTTAATATATATAATGGAGTTTTTTGTCTGGATCTGTCAAATGTTAATGGACTAGACATTGTTAATGTAATCTTGACTGTATATTGCATATACTTATTGAAGATAGTTTTTCTTGTATTAGTTAAAAGCTTTTTTAATTTTAGACAAAAAGAGAGGAAATGTGGTGGTATTGTGTTCCCCAAAATATTGTGTACTCTAATAAATTTATCTGGGGTCAGAGAACAGACAGCCACTAAATACAAAGGCTAGAAAATGGTGGCACTCACACCTTTAATCCTAGCATTCCAGGGATAGAAATCCCTCTGGATCTTTGTGAGTTCAAGGCCACATTGGAAATAGCCAAGCATGGTGACACACGCCTTTAATCCCAGAAAGCCACCCTTTAATCCCAGGGAGTGGTGGTAGAAAGCAGAAAGATATATAAGGCGTGAGGACCAGAAACTAGAAGATTTTGGCTGGTTAAGCATTTGGCTGGTTAAGCATTCAGGCTTCTAGCAGCAGTTCAGCTGAGAGCCATTGGGATGAGGACACAGAAGCTTCTAGTCTGAGGAAACAGGACCAGCTGAGGAATTGGCAAGGTGAAGTTAGCTGTGGCTTGTTCTGTCTCTCTGATCTACCAGCATGGACCCCAATAACTGACCTCGGGTTTGATTTTATTAATAAGAACTTTTAAGATTCCTGCTACAGGTCTGAGTGGCCAGCCAGATGTTGATGGGCAGTACAGAGTAAAGGTAACTGAGCCACGTAAAAACATAGATTTAAAAATATGGGCTACTTTAAGTTATAAGAGCTAGTGGGACAAGCCTAAGCTAAAGCAAAGCTTTCATAATTAATAAGAATTCTCCATGTCATTTTTTTGTGAGCTGGCGGCCAGAAGAAAAAAATTGCCTCCAAACCCCAAGGGATTCTTTGCTTTTCCAAAGTCCAGAGTTGGTAAATGGCAGAAACATAATTAGCAGCCACCATATGCAGGGATTTCACTACCTAAGTCTGACTCATGACTTCATCACTTAGTTGCAGAATCTTGGGCAATTTTCCTTTTTCTTTCAATTTGGCATTAAAAGTCTACCCCCGGTGACTTGCATGTTTGTGTGTCCCAGGCTTCTTATGTTGGAGCCTTACATCCATAGGGTGATGATATTATGAGTGGAGGAGTTAATGGCATGGAATCCTAACATATGGGATTAATATCTTATAAAAGAAACCGAGACCTTGCACCCACTCAACTACCAGAGCACACTGTGGGTTTGAGGTGTCCTCTGTGAACTAGTCAGCAAGCCTTCACCAGCTGCCGAATCTGAAGGTGCTGTGGTCCTGGGCTCCTCAGGACTCAGAGCGGTAAGCAGCAAATTCACCTTGTGACTATGCTACCCAATTTATCACATTGTTGTTACAGAGCCTATATTATAGCATCACTGTGAAGAATAAATAAGGTGACACTTGAAATTGTAGACAACCCATGGACTGGAGTCAGCTGCCACTTCCGTTGGTTATTGATATTCATAATGTCATCTGCATCCTCACTCCCCTCTCCTGATGCCTCACATCTCTTTCCACCCCACCATTCTGATTGACAGGAGATTCACATTGCTTCCATGGTTTGTAGAAGGAGAGGTCAGAGGACATGATGCATGTCAAAGAAAACAAATTCTTTTCCAATTAGTTTCCTCTAATTTTAACTTTCTGCTTTCACATGTAGGGAATTAAAAGAAACTTGGGTTCCAGGAAAAGGCGCAAAGCTACACAGAGAAACCCTGTCTCGAAAAACCAAAAAAAAAAAAAAATAATAAAAAAAATAAAAAAATAAAAAAATAAAAGAAACTTGGATCTAATACTGCATGTATGTATATTTCCATAGAGGAGATAAAGAATATTAATTTGCATGACTAGTTCAAACCTATTAAGTTGAATTAATTTCAGTTCTAAATTCTATAACTACAAATCTATAATCGGGTTAGGAAATGATTTTCTTTTTTTATAATTAATATTGCATTTCAGAACAGTTGTAGATTCATGGTATTATAAAAGTAATACAGAGTTAACATGTATGTCACACCCAGTTCCTTTAGTAGTAACATCTTTCATAAGTATAGCGCATTTCTATAATTAGTGAACTAGTATTGATTTTATTATTATATAACTATATTACACAAATATAACTAATATTATTAGTTATCATTAATTAAAGACAATACTTTATTCCAATTTCTTGATCTTTAACCATCTGGACACCATGTTGTATTAGTCATCTACAGCTCTAGCTCCCCTTGTTTGAGAGTTTCTCAAACTTTCCTTGTTTAGCCGGGCGGTGATGGCACACGCCTTTAATCCCAGCACTCGGGAGGCAGAGCCAGGCAGATCTCTGTGAGTTCAAGGCCAGCCTGAGCTACCAAGTGAGCTCCAGGAAAGGCGCAAAGCTACCCAGAGAAACCCTGTCTCGAAAAACCAAAAAACAAAAAAAACAACTTTCCTTGTTTCTGATGAACTTAACATTTCCTGATGCAGGAGACCCCTTGTCTGGGATTTGTTCATAGTTTCCTTACAAGGTTATTAGGATTGTGTGTTTAGGGGAGAAGAGATACCAAGAGTTAAAATAGCCCTCTTATGTCATTGTATCCAGGGTACAGACATAGTCAATGTGAGTTTTGATCTCCTGTCCAGTGGTAATCATCAGGTGTCTTCTCTGTAAAGTAACACCTGCCCAACCTTTGACACTGTACTCCTCAGAAAGAAGCTGGGATATGCAAGTCATACTAGGGAGTGGGGACATTTGCTCCATATCCTTGAATGAGATGAGTCTAGGTAAACTACATAGAGTCATCTAGAACTATTTTGCTCCATTAGTTAATTCAAGAATCTCCGTGTCAGTTTGGATGCATGGATGTTTATTGCACACACTGGTTATAATCCAATGCTACTTTTTAACTTTCTTGCTGAAATAATTTCAGATTGGCCTATAAGGATAGTTTGACACATTCCCATCATTCTTCATATTTCTTCTTTGAGAAATTCCTTTCTTTTGATGCTACAGGATATTCTAGACTCAACTTGCATATTTCTAAACTATATTTTCTTCCACATTCCCACAAATCTAACACTTTGTTTTAAAATGATACTCGATCCCAGCACACTTTGAACTAGTTACAAAAATAAGGCATTTATTCAAATTCCTACTAAGTTTCTCACCTTACATCTGGTAACTAATAGAAAATATCAGCACAATAAAACAATGATGATAACATATTTATGATCATAACCCAAAGATGTGCTATAGATGCCCACTCATCACCCAAGATACAGACAGTGCAGGGCACTAGGGGCATCCAACAGTACAGGGTGTACAAAAACAGGTCCTGGTGTTTCTGTCTGCAAATGTTGAGGAGACATCTTGACAGAATCTCCTGTGGCAACTTAAAATGCAGGGTAAACCTTAAAACTCTTCACATCATACATTTATCACCTGCAAAGGAGGCAAGAAGGGAAGGAAGGAGCCCAGAGTGATTAGCCAAGAACTGAGAATTGCTGGTATTTGAAGACTGGTCCCAAGTTAACTGGTATTTTAGTTTTCAAGGTGGGTTAGTTGGTTAGTTTTTGCCAACTTGATACAAACTTGAGTTACCTGGGAAGAAGGAAACTCAACAGAGGAATTGCCCCCATAAGATCAGCCTATGGGCAAGTCTGTGGAACATTTTCCTACCTAATGATTGATAAGGGAAGGCCCAGCCCACTGTGATTGGTGACCCCCCAGAAGGTTGCCCTGGGTTTTATAAGAAAGTGAAATTGAGGGAGCAATGTGGGAACAAGTCAGGCAGCAGCTCTCCTACATAGTCCCTGCTTCAGTTCCTGCCTCCAGGATCCTGCCTGGACTTCCTGCCATGGCTTCCCTCAGTGATGGCCTGCATTGCTTTTGGTCAGTGTTTTATTACAATAACAGAGAAGCAAACTGGGACCGTGACAAAACCAGAGCTCACCAGCTGTGATGAACTACACAGTCCATGCCATGCTGATCTGGAAACGAGCACACCCATGTCCTGTTTTTCAAGAGGCAGCATGGGAGCTGGCTCAAGGGTTGGTGCTGGGAGCGGGGAGAAATTTGACTGTTTATAACAATTCTGTTTATAAGGAAGGTATATCCAGAATTTAGAGTCAAGTGACTCCAAGCTGATCATATACTGGTTTGATGAAGAGAACAAATACAGGTTATTCTTGGTGAAAAAGCTACCTTCGAGCAAACCCAAGAAGAAAAACAAAACAATAACAAGAAAACTTGAGATGAAGATCCAAGAAATTGGAAATTATAACTCAGGAAAATTTCTAGTTAATCTAGTTAGTCTGTTAATCCTGAGCATGGGGCCATCTCTTCCCTTCTCTCCTAGCTCAAGCCGAGCCTTCTACTTCTGGCAGCTTTGGAAGATTTGGGTCTAGCCCTCCTGCTCTCCACAACTGCCCTTGTGGGCCTTCCCTCCTCCCGGTGCTGTTTCTAGCTGAGGTTCTTTGAGCTGAGATCGTTTCCTAGGGGCCTAGGGTATGAGGTACTTAAACTTGGACTCCCTCCCCTCTGGGATGGACTGTAACCTGGAAGTGTAAGATAAAATAAACCCTTTCCTCCCCAAGCTGGTTTTGGTCATGATATTGTGTCACAGCAATAGATCAAATGAAGCCAGAGATCTTACTAAATTGTTACCACTTGTGCCAAAAAGGCTCTAAGGTTTTTTTTTTTTGCCAAGACACCAGTTGGAGTCTCAGATTCCCTGCTGCTTTTCTTTGGAGAGTGAAATGAACAAGAGCAATCAAATGAGAACAAGCAGAAGCCATTTCTCCAGAACCTGCTATGGGGAAGGAGCTATCCAATGTCGTGTACATTTTCATAGAGAGACTTAAAGGCAGGCAGAGAAGGAAAAGCTTGTAATGGAGAAAGGAAAAGCTCTCAGTAAGCCCTGACTGGCAGTTGTTTAAGGTGGGGAAGCTGTAGGGACAGACTGGCTTAAACCTGGGCATTCTAGGTGATTGATAGTAATGTATATACTTAGCTTTCACTAGTAGGTTGTAAGATGCAAATGGGGCCCAAATTAGGGAAGCTAATCTTGGTCATTTGGAGCTGATATTTATGGAGTTTGCTGCTTGACTTCTGGATTGTTCTTCATGCTGTGGTTTGACTTCCTATAAGCCTGGCCTATGGTGGACAGCCTGGCTTCTGGAAACTTAAGATGAGTGGGTGGGTTTCCTGGGCAGGCTGATGTAGGCTGGGTAATGAAATTCTATTCTACTTTTATGTAGGATTTAAGCATTGCCAGTTTGTACATTTAGTCTCTCAGAAGTAGCAAAAGGCTCAGAGGATAGAAGACATGCCTTTTCTCTGAGGCCATCTTAGAAATCCGGAGAAGGCTTTAAGGACAGACCAAAGGCAAAGAATGGTCTATTGTAGACTCCTTTGCCCACTAACCTTGAAATTTCCTCTTGAGGATTCCCTCACTAAGTCATTAAGAAAAACAATGTGCAAACACCAAGAACCACAAACTGAGTAGAAATTAAGCACATGTGGAGCAAACATATTCCCCAGAGAAATGGTGCTCCGCATGGAAACACAGACATGTGCAGTACCTGGTGACTGGAAGGTGCCGTAAATATATAAATGTGCCTATTGAGGAGAGGCAGAAAGAGACTGAGACATGTGACTTGACTCATCAGAGCTGATATGGTTTGGCGGGGAAAGGTAACCTCCCCTGCCAGGAGCTTATGTACTGGCTACAGTGGCCCTCAGCTGATGGTGCTCTATTAGGGGTGTATGAAAAGTTTATGTTGGACCTTGCTGAAGGAGGTGTGTCAATAGGAGTGTGTTCTTTGGGACTTGATCTTGCTCTGGGCACCTCTCTGGCTCTGTCTTTCTGCTTCCCCGGCTATTTTGAGTTGCAAAGCCTCCGCCACATGCTATTGATGCTGTGGCATTCAGCTTCACTACAAGTCCAGAAATCTGAAACCAAGTGGCCATGGGGTGAAACTTCTGAAACCGTGGACTGAAATGAATCTTTTCCCCCTTTAAGTCATTTATGTCTGATATTTGCTTGTAACAATGGATCCTGACCACACAAGAAAAGTGCATCTTCCAGAGACACTTTGAGGAGTGCCTCTGCTAATTTTGCCTTTGAAGCAAACAGCATTGCTTCAGATGCAACTTCACAGCTCTTCCAGTGATGGCCTAGTGAAGCCACCTAGACTTCTAGTTAATTTTTGTGTCTGATCATTCCCTTGATGGGCGGGATTCAGCAGAGTGTGCCCTGGTTAATATTCATTGTGACTGATTTTATAGTCTGACCTCAGTCTCAGTGGACCAATGGCGGGGAAAATGAAAGATATTTTAGGAGACCAGCCAAAATATGTATACAGCATTTATGAAAAATGGAAGCCCAAATGCCCTGATCCCCTCTCCAATTTTCCTGCTTTGTCTGGTGTTAATTGCTTCCTGGCCTTAGCCCTTAGAATGGACCTTAAAATTTCATATCCTGCTCACTTGGAAGCCTAGTATTTTAACCCTTTCTACTGTACGGAAATAGACATGATTTTCATTTGCTTTTTTTTTTTTTGTGCTCTCTTAAAGACAGTTCAATTAACCTCTGAGCAGTAGATTTGACAATTCTGACTTTGTATCTAGCCATTTCTTTGGATTTTTCCCTCTGCTAAGCCTATTGCTGGTGAGATCAAGACATGATCATGATGATTCATTTGTTTCCTAAATCAAGTCAAGCAATGGGGACTCATACAACAGTCTTTGTGGTTTTGTATTTTTAGAACTCCCTGTTAAAGGGAGCGATTTGGAAAGGAAAGATTGTTATGCTATTCCTTGCAGACTTGCCTTGCATATAACCTCCATTTCTTGTGCATCCGTAGAAAAATGTCCCAGTAGCCTGCAAAGAAAATGGTGAGGAAGTAAACTAGTCTGAAGGCCTTTGGACCACCCTTCTGCAAGACTGTTTGCTCCCCCAGAGCCTTTTGAAATGGCTCTGCGTCCCTTCCCTGCATTTAATGAGACCTGTGGGCAAACACATGATTCTGTGGAAACTGGAGGCCGAGTTTAAATGCGTCGATGACAGCTGGCTCACTTGTGAGAGCCCTTGCAAATGAACTTTGCTAATGGCTCAAGCAGATGGACAGAAGGAAGAAAGCTGAATGTTAGAATGTGCGAGAGGCCAAAGGTCAAGGTGAATGAGCCTGGTGGTTTCCTGAGGTCTGCGGGTGTTTTGTGTGGCAGCTGAGATGGAGGGTTGTTTTTAATATGACACATTTTTCTAAACTTTAAGTGGGTTCCTTCAATCAAGGGGGAGGGCAGGCACAGGAAAAAAAAAGTCCCGGTTGTTCATTTAATTCTCAGTTAAAACTGAAATTTAAGTTGGAAGATCATCTAGTATTTATTTCTAAGATATAGACGTTTAAATACATTTTAAAGGATGGTTTATTTAAATGTTTTCTTTTTATAAAACATCTCTTAAAGATTTTTAATATCAGCATAGTATGTATGCCATATTCATGCTCTTTAAAAATAAAAATATATTTATTTTTTGCTTTTGGGACGAGCAAATTCTAAAGCAGTTGAATATATACTGTAAAAAGAATAACTACTATTGTGTTCTCTTTAGAAAAATTCTACCTTCTAGACACTTGCTAAGATTTAGGTTGACAATCCAATGCTATTTTTCTAATTTTTCAACTCTTATACTTTTCAGCTTTAATCAAGTTTTTTGAAACCAGGGTATTAATGAACTTTTTGAATTGTCAAAATCAAGCCTTTAAAGAAGACCATAAATTCGAAAGGAAGGTTGCTTTTGTTTGAGGAAAGATTATTTTCTTTTTTTTTTTTTTTTTTTTCGAGACAGGGTTTCTCTGTGTAGCTTTGCGCCTTTCCTGGAGCTCCCTTGGTAGCCCAGGCTGGCCTCGAACTCACAGAGATCCGCCTGGCTCTGCCTCCCGAGTGCTGGGATTAAAGGCGTGCGCCACCAACGCCCGGCGAGGAAAGATTATTTTCAAAGCTGAGCTTTATGTACCATTCAAGGAAAGAAACAGAGTAATGCTTTGTTGTATAAGGCATATTCATTGTTTCTCTCTTCAGAGAATGGAACAGAGTTTAGCAAGGAGAGGTAGAGAAGGTGCCCAGCAGTTAGGTGGGTGCCATGCCTTTTCTTCAGGTGACACTATGATCTTGGGGTCAATTCTCTATTTACTCAAAAGTAAAATTTAAATGATATGAAACCCTCAATCTAAGAATGTGTAAAACATTAATGTAGCAATTAGATGTATTGTTTATCATCTTGATTTGAAAACGTTTTTTCAGACTGAAATTCATCTGGGAGTCATAAAAAAAAAAAAAAAAAAAGACCAGGATTGGCCACTAGGAATGTGACCTCAAACCACAGTTAGCAGCCTTTTCTTTTGCTGTTGTTGCACATAGAGGGAGGTACAGTTTGTGCTTCCCATTCAGGAACAATTCAGTCTACTCACTGTATTTTAAACATGAATGCACCAATATGGCTTGAGGTCACAAACTTTCAAAACACAATATAGAGCTCCTCCATAATGGCTGATCTTTATTTTCTTTCTTTTTAATTACTTGTCTCATCTTTTAGTTCCTTATTTTCTGTAAAAGTATGAGCTTCTGAAATGATGCTTCTTCATTAAAGAGGTTCTCTAGCGGACAGGACCTATCCTCCAAGGAAAAGAGAGAAACAATCTCTCACCCACAGAAAGGAAGATTAATGCATATTTATCTCTTTCTAATCAATCTCTCAGTAATAGATATTTTCTAGAATATTTTTTCTTGAAAATTGCATTTTATAGGTGACAGAAGTAAGAAAGAAAATCTCAGTTTCCCTGAATTAGTAGTTTCCTGAGCCAGTTTTCTGAACAAGAGCTAAAGTAGATTTGATGAGGAAGACAAGAAATATAAAGGAAAAAATGCCAGTAAATGTCACTTGATGTTGAAAATGACTTATTTTTAATGTAACTTGATGATATGTTAATCTATGATACAAAGTACGTACTTAAACTCCTATCTAGGTTCTTTTGCAGCATGATGCCTATTCTCTCCCTTGTTGAACAATAATGGCCTATGGCTGCAGCAACAGTGTAAACAAATAAATTCAAATACATTGTATTTCAGTAATCCAGAAAACAATGGATGTGGATATTTTTGAGTGTCTCAGAGCTTTCCTCTGCTCTTGGTGTGCTTAACTTGGGGAGCTAAAATGACAGATAGTCAGGGTCGCAAGCCACCCAGAACCAGTCTGTCTCACTCTCTCAAAGAATAAGGAAGTGCGTCCAAGAAGTACACAGAGCAAATGTACAGTTATTGAGGAAAAGTAGGGGAAAACTCATGAGAGAGGGAAGAGCCCCAAGGGAGGAAAATCCCTGCACTGTCTTGCCCAGCCAGCTTTTATGGATCTTACAGTGGGGGGTTAGATGGAGGCTGAGGTATTCCCTTGTTGGGATTATCATTTTAAGTGTATCACCAAAAAGTCACTGAATAGTCCCCATGCCCTATACAGGCTCCCTCAGGCCAACAGGAGAGCTACTCATCCATCCAGAGTAAGGGGTACTCTGCGCCCTGTTCCCCTGTGCCTAGCTTATGATTCACCACGGCTTTGCCTTTACTGCTAAGAAGACTATAATGCTTGTCTCAAAGCTATCCCATGATCACTACAACAGATAAAACATTGTTTATAACCATGATTGTAAAATAAAATATTTTGGTCTAGATTTTTAAAGCAACTGTCGTTCATGGCCTTTCTTGGGGGATTAGTTTATTACTTCTTAGGAAAGCATATTTACTCCTTTGCTACAAAATTAGTGAGGTAGAGGCATGGGAGAGGACCACAAAAACTTCTGAGTAGTTTGGTTTTGAGTTTTTGTTTTGGGCAGGTCAAATGTTGCACTCACTGAAAGAAAGAAATGGACAACATGAAAGCTTATTTTTAAAATCCTCTGCTGAGTACATGTATTGGTCACTCAATATATGTGGAAACTCAATATATGTGGACACTAAAATATGTGGAAATCAATAAAGAAGGAAGGAAATCGATTGATTGACTGAGCAGCCAATCAAACCACACCAAGCTTTTGTTTCTGCTGCTGCATTTGTTGTCCCTTCAGTCTGTAGGTTGTGCGCAGATTTATGGCTGTGGTTTCACCCCCAGGTTCTTCTTCTTTGTGAACTCATCTCTGTGAGCTGTCCCTGTAGAAAACAATCGCGTCATCAAAAACATCTGGACTCATTATCTAGAATGGGATGCTGAAGTCAGTATTTCAAACCTGGTTCGTGTGACTCACATACACACTTGTCTTAGGAACTACACATTTGGGGTTCTCCCAGGCAGATGGTGTTTGGGGGGGTAAAGCTTTGGTAAACAGAACTCTTCTTTGTATTCTTGGCTCTTTGTGTCTTTGCTATGTCACTGGGGGCAAGCTTTTAGTTCTGAATTCTGGGTGTGCTGGTCTTAACTAATTTAGGAACTAAGTATGTCTTCTTGATACTTACTAAGAATGCTTGGTCTTTGTTATTAACTTGGACTTAGAAGCACCATGGAAACACATCTCTAGGTATATCTAGGAGGACATTTCCAGAATGGTTTGAGTTGGGATGACTAACCTTAAATATGGGTGATACTATCTCGTGGGCTGGGGTCCCAGACTGAATAAAATGGACGACGTGAGCTGCTCACCCGTGTGTCTCTCTCTGCCCCATGGAAAAGGAAGTTTCTGATGTCCTGTGACCAGGTGCCTTCTGTTCATGTTACTATCCCTTCCCTGCCCTGATTGACTGTACCTCCTCAGACTAGAAGCCAACATGAAACCTCCCTCCATTAAACATTTTCTTTCTGGGAATTTGGTCAAAATAGCGAGCAACTAACCAGCACAGTACCATTAGAGAGAATACTTGTCAGAAAGCATCCCGTTCAAAGCCGGCAATATGATAAATGCCCTCTTTACATTTTTACCTATGGTAAAAGTCAGAGGCTCGCTATAGATGTGGCCCTGCTTCCCCTATCCTAGAGCTAGTCTGTGATTCTCTCCTTTGCCCACGTCACATTGGCCTCTCTATTGTGTATCAGCACCCTCTCCCACCCTAACATGTTACTCCCCGGAGTGTGCTCCCTCAGCTTCCTCCGGACCGGAAGCAATCTGTTCCCAGAGGACCATCTCTCATCTCCCTGATTTAAGCTGGTTTCTCTCTGCACTCTCTATCCCCACTCCCCATGCACAGGGCCAACTTCAACTTCTCTCCCGTGGGTATTGAGTTTGTTGATTCTCTGATCCACCATGATGTAAGATCCAAGAGGGCAGAAGTTTTTGTCTGTGCTGTGATTACTTCCTACTTTTTAATAGCAACCGCAGTGTCTGCAGACAGTAGGTTCTGTTAATGACTTACCTAAGTAACCATCGTGAGTCATGGTAGGTCAACAAACGTAGGCAGGAAACATCCTTATTAAGTTCAAGATCTCCTGCGTCAGCCCTGTGTCTAGTTTTGTTTTCAGATTCTCTTGGATCTTAAACTTAGATGTTTTTTGAGGTAAAAAACAGTTTCCACAGTGTACTCTTGGATTGTCTATCTCCCAAGGGATGCTTAGAAATGGAATGACTCAGGGTAGTTCTAGGTACCACTTCCTTCCACCCCTCCCCATCTGGATCCACGTCTTAAGAGTGAAACAGGTGATGATGTGGTCTGTCTTTATTTAAGGCAAAGGGAATTGGGCAAAGTGGGAAAGTTCAAATTCAGAGATATCTAGAGGCATCTGTTGCATGACATTTGAAGATAACTTATATGATTGGTGTTTTGATTCACCTTTATCATTAGTAAAATTTCTGTAGTTTTTTCTAGTGAGCTTTTTAGTCATCCCTGGATCCACCTGGGAGGAGAATCCTCACGTTTCTCTGTGCTGCAGACCATGGCTCATAACTTCTTCCTTATTATTGTGTGGGAAGGGTCTGTCTCTGCAGAGAGGAACTTTCAGAGAACTACCCCGATATTCTCATTCCTCTACTGAGAGTAGAAGGGAAAAGTTAAAATAAAACTGGGAATTATCATTTCTGACAGAAACACCAATTTTGTGAAACAAGAATGTCGGTTTTTACCAGATGCTTCTGGTCTTGGCTGACTAATCCAATTGCTCTCTCAACAGCTGCAAGCCCTTTGCGGAACCCCCGCGTGCACTGTCTATCAGTTGGAGCCCAATTGATGCCTGCTGCAGCCACTAAACTCCAGGCAAATAAAATAGCAGGGGTGGATTATGAACAAGGCCAGTAAAAATAACCTTCTCTCTGCCTGTACGTTAGAACGTCACCACTGGGCTTGGAAATGCTCTCAGAAGCTGAGCCTCTGAATTGGAGGAAACTTTGTTTTCAGCTGGGCACCCAAGGATATTGCTGAAAAGAGATGGGGGCTTATTTATGGAAGGTTTACAGCTGCAGTCTGGACCAAGAACTTACCTGAATCCTGTGGACATTGAAGGCCACTTTACAGATGAAGACACCAAGTTATCCCAAATCGCATATCCAGTTAGTAGACTAGATTGTATCTAGGTCAGATGGATTTCAAGTCTGAGCTCTTACACAGAAGCTGGTCTGTTCTCTTACTTGACATAAGGCCTAAGGGACATACCCAGCATGCTTATCCATACCACGATCCCTCCTTCTTTTGAGTATTTCAAATCCCCCACAAATGACAATATCCAAATAAATCCTGCCATGATTTATGGGGTCTTAGAAGTTAAGCACTTACAGCTCGTCCAGAAGACCAGGGTTTGGTTTCCAGCACCCACCTGTTGCCTCATAACTTACCATTAACTCCAATTCTAGAGGAGCCAATATCCTTCTGACCTCTGTGGGTTCCTACATGTACCTGGTACATATAAACCCACACAGGAACAACACATATACATAAAGTCAAACAAACAGATCTTTAGCAGTATCTGCTAAAATACTTGAGTTGTAGACCCTCAAACAGAGAGTTGGATACACTGTGCTCTTTTTATGAAGCCATGCTGACACTGACTTGCTGGGTGGTCAGTAAGGCCCAGCCACTAGTTAAATGATGAGCTCTGTAACTAGACCAAAGGATTAAGTCTTAAAATAAGCACACATTACTGCATTATGGATTGTGTGCCTCAATAATGACTAAGAGTTAAATGCAGCATTCTCTTTCACTGGGTCAGAGCTTGGCTGGGGCTCCTTGGAACCATTCTAGCAGCAGAGCATGATGCTTAAAAGCAAAAGCATGGGGCCTGGTTGTTCAGGCTGGAATCCTTAGCTATGTCATCATTAGTTGTGTGATATTGCGGTATAGTTTAATCCCCCTGCCCCAGTTTATTAAACATTCACAAAATGATGCAGGGGCATTGTGATAGTAGGGGCACAGTGTTAAATCATGGGTGCCAAATGCTTAGCAGTGTGCCACTTAGAATTCAAGTGTTAGCAATTATTAAGTATTACATCATGACATTTCTTAGTATTCTTAGGGATCCTTTATTTATGACCACAGTGAATTTTGTCCCATTTATTTTTAAACCCAGGTTCAGTTACACAGACTGTTCAAACTGGGTAACTATTCCTTTACAAATTTCAAATATAATCTCAAAAAGTGATGTTTGCATTTTTTTTCAGTAAAGATCACGTCAAGTTTCTGACACAGCAATTGGATGAGTGTAGTGTCTTCAGCATGATTGACTTTAAGGGGGTAACACTTGATTTGTATGTGTGGCCTACACAATGATGAATCAAAAGGCAGTTCTGTTACTTTACAGTCATGTCCTGTAAGGAGTACTGGCTTTGATTTATCTCATTAGTGTCCCAATTTTCTGTGATCCCATAAATATATCGAGAATTCTTCAAGATGTCACATGCTGCTTCAGAATCAAACAGGAGCTCCAAAATGGAGTTCATTCCATCTGTAATTGCCAGCAGAACCCCAAGAGTCTAGCCTGGTCCTTACATTTGATACCCGCTGAAGGAACAGATGATCTTTGACTAATTTGGTCTAGTATTTTACTTGACATAAGACCCAAGGGACATACCCAACATTCTCCTGGTGTCTTACACTCAACAGGATTTACAGTTTTATGGAACTAACTTCAAATCCCCCCATACTCCATTTAGTTTACTATAGAAAAGAGTCAGGCAGCAACAAGATGGTGGTCTTTCACGTTAGAGGTAGGCATTATTTTCAAGTTTCTATCTTAGTTGAATTAATGATATTTCTGGGGGTTCGTTTAGTTTGATTTTCTCTTTGTTTGAGATAGGGCCTAAGTATGTAGCCTCAGCTGGCCTGATAATCAGTATGTAGGCCAGAAAGGGCTCAAACTCCCAGTAGTCCTCCTGCCTCAGCCTCTTGAGTACTGGGATTACAGGTTGTATTACCTTTCCTGGATTGCAGTTAATAGTACTAACAGGTAACATTTCATAAAATCTCATGCCCACATTTGCAACCCCATACAATGTCTAATGACAAAAATATATGGTTGACTTAAAATGTTACTTTTTTTTGGCAACTAATTATTCTCTGACATGGCCAGTGTGTGTATCCTGCAAAGCTCTCTCTGTGAAATGAAAACTTGAGGAATTGACACAACAGATCGTTGCTGTGTTAGTTCCTTGGTTATGTTCTTAGAACTGGAAAAGAAGAAATAGTCTTCCTCTTCTCGGTCTCTAGTTTCTCATTCCCATTTTCTTTATCTCCTACCTCCTCCTCTTCTGCTGCTATTACTGTAACTTCCAATTTTTATCCTTGTCTTTGACAAGATGTACTTGCCTCTTCTCTGATTACAGAGATTTAGTCATCTTAGAATTCCCACGTTGCTTAGATCAGAAAGCTCCCTACCCCCCACAGGCATGTACAATACAATCCTGAATTAAATTTAAGCTATTTTCAGTATAGTGCTAACTTTTCAGGGTAATGATTAAGTAGTTAATATGTGGGCTCCACACATTCGTATCATATAAATATTTTCTTGCATTAAAAACAAAATGCCCCAAAAAGAAGAATAAATTTTGCTAGCAAGTCCTCAGACCAGGAGATGGTCCAATAAAAAGAAAGCATGCAGGTCTGGATGGAGATGTTCCCTTGCATATGTGGTGTATGGGCATGAGTACAAATGCATGGGAGAGGGAGGGTGGGGAGCGCAGTGGGTGTGTGCAGAAGTGTCCTTCAGCGAGAAAAGCATTTCTGTGGATGGGGCTTTAAGAAAGCTTGTGTGTTCTTAGGAACACTAGTTTACTTGATAGGAAAAAAAAAAAACTCCAAAAAGGTAAAGAATTCCCTCTCATATGTAGCTGAATGAGGAAAGGGATATTGGGAGCTGAAGAGGTGGCTCTGCAGTTAAGATCACTTACTGCTCTTATAGAGGACCTGAGTTTGGGTCTCAGCATTAACATTGGGTGGCTCATAACAGCCAGTAACTCCAGTTCCAGGGGATCCAACACCCTTTTCTGGCCTCTGAAATAGTGCAATAACCTTATTTTTGTTGGAAGCTGTGGATTTTGAGAGTCCACAAAGGGTGCCAGTATTCTTTATTCCCGCTTCCTTCATGTTGTTTGTAGACAATTAGGACTCAGAAGAATGCCGATTTCATAGACTTGTCATTTTATGTGAATATTGTGACAATGTGACTGTGACAAAACCTTTCAGGTAGTTTCAAAAGACAACAAAAGTGTTTTCTAATAGATCAGCAAAATCAGTTGTTAGATTAGGTGGCTATCTTTTAGTATGAGTGACAACAGAGACTGGCCCACAAAGTGATATGTACTTCTTTTAAAGTGGTATTTTATTTGTGCAGGTTTCCTCGCCCCATACCCAAAGTCATACTACTGGAAGAATGATTTCATTCTGCTTCTCCTGAAGTAAGGAAAGTGTAAAAATGTGCCCCTACCATGATGTATACATATAATGTCTTACCATTAAAGGTTTATTTTCTTGTCAATATTTTTACCCAGAGTTCAATCTTTGGATGTGACAGGGGCTTCAACTTGAATCACAGATCTTAGTGGTTTTCATGTTCTTAGTTAACATGACACCCGAGTTTCTAGGCTAAGGACTTGCCAAAAAGGGGCTTCCCTCCCTCCGTTGGCTATTGGAGTTCTCTGGTGAATCTGACTCTCAGGGTGTACCTACCACTAATGCTTACCTTGTATACATCTGAAGAAGTTGCTTTGTGTTTAAAAACTAACAATGTAGAACTTTTGGTATCCCAAGGCTTTGAATTCCAGGTTAGATGTTTTCTTTTAATACTAGAAGAATTAGAACTGTTAAAAGTGAGTGAGCCCATCCATCTGTGGCACTGCATCTTCTCCCATCCTGGAGATGAAGGGACTGTGAACGATGTTCCTGTTTTATGCCACAAGAGAGACCAAGCATGCATAACCTTATACACCACTCCAACCGAACCTTCCAAACCCCAGACCTAGCCAGCAGGTTTCTCCCAGACTATTTTCATTTCCATAGCATTCACATCCAATAAACTGCACAAAACATAGTGTGAGAGAAGAAAGGGGGACAGGAAATGGCTCTGTTGCACGGTTATTACATCCTATTGCCTGTGGGTTGCTTGTTATGAGTTTTAACTATGTAAATATGACGTACAGGACATCAGAATTTAATCTTAAAGCTCCTATGTAGGAGATAGAGTGTGACTTTATTGTTGGAGCTAAAATCAACTGGGTGTTGACAGGTTTCAAAAGTCACCGAGTAAAGCCTTAAAGAGAAAGGCTCGGACTGATAAGCTGTTCTTTGATTGACACTTCAGGCCTGACTGCCACTATTGAAAACAGTCGGGTGAAAGTTTCGTGGGAGGAAAAAAAAAAGTGTGATTTCATAAGAAGCTATACTGGGAAATACAGCAAGATTTACAAGCTGATGGGGCACAGATCCCGAAGAAAAACAGGTGTGAGGTTTAGAAAAATCTGGAAACCGGGGGAAAGAATACTATCTCTGAATGATTTAATTAATATTGTTAAAGGACTTTATCCAAAAGAATGCTGACTTAGGGAGAAAAACAAAACATTTCTTCCCACCAGCTTTGGTGGAAATTTCAACAAATCATTTGTCAATAGCTTGTGGTGGAAAAGGCCAGTAGAAGAGGAAAGACGAAAGATTACAGTGGAAGGTGGATTTAGGAGGAAGAGGGACACAGTCTTTTTATCATCTTCTCAGTATAATAGAATCTGTTCTGGTGTTATAAAACACACTATGAAAACAATAAAACAAGTGCGTTCTAAAGTAGCCACCACCAGCTGATTGAAATGCCAGGATTTTCCTACAGACTGTATCTTATCAGCTATTACCCATAAGGAAGAATTCAATTCCTATTGTGCCAATTACCACACTATGTGCACCATAAGCTTTTATGGTTTGTTATGGAATGTCATTTGGCCATTTCTCTCTTCCAATATTGCATCCTCAGATTCCGATGGGAAACGTATTCTAAGGTGGCAAAGTGTAAAAGAAATGCAGTCCCCTGGGACTAAATGAAATGGCTGATGTCCCCCTCCTGCAGAAGAACAATTATGAAGGCTGTGTTCATTTCCTGACATGAGCAAGCAAAACCCTCATCTGAAACTGGAAACCTACACATTGGGTCTCTGGTCATTTCCTCATTTAATTCATATTAAGGCCACTACTGATCATGTCTGAGAAGAGCTCACTTCTTGAACTTCCTTAATGATTTCTGCAGGGGACTCCTGCTGTAATTGCACCAGCCAGGGCCAGCCCATAGAGTCTGAAGAATCATCTGTCACTTTTAATACGCTGTTTAAAATATACTGAAACATATTTGTTTTTTTCTTAATCATAGAAATCAGTCAACAGTTTTGTATTTTAATCCATGGAGCATTTACAGAAAGCTAGGTGGTTCTATAATATTTCTATGAAATAATAAACTCTACATTTGTGTGTCTGCAAGATCAGGGAACTCAAAGGTGTTTTCACTGCCATCTTTTTTTTTTTTAGGAAAAAACAATTGCCAGTGACTATAATTGTCCTCATCTAAAAGTAAAATGTCTGAGCTACAGGTCAGAATATTAAACCAAGTGAATTTCACTTACAGGGAAACTCGCTACATCTATAGCTCTGTATTTCATGAGATTGTGAGAATAAATGTTGTTGTTTGGTCTTTGGTCTTTTGGGGGGCCTGTCACCCAGCTCCCAAATAAATCACACATGGAAGCTTATTATTACTTATGAATGTCTGGCCTTAGCTTGGCTTGTTTCTTGCCTAATTTCCTTCACTTACATTATCCCATTTATCTTTTGCCTCTGGGCTTTTCCTGTTCTCTTCTGTAAATCTTACTCTTATTCCATGGCTGACTGAGTAGCTGGGTGGCTGGCCTGTGGAGTCCTTCTTCTTCTCTGGCTACTTTTTCTCTCCTCTAAGATTTCTCCTTCTATTTATCCTCTCTGCCTGCAAGTCCTGCCTGTTTCTCTCTCCTGCCTCACTATTGGTCGTTCAGCTCTTTATTAGACCATCAGGTGTTTTGAACAGGCACAGTAGCACAGCTTCACGGAGTTAAACAAATGCAACATAAACAGAAGTAATACACCTTAAAATAATATTCTACAACAAAAAAATTAGAGGACAATATTCAGGGCTTTAAATTTCTTTATTTTATGAATGTTTTGTCTTCACCTGTGTCTGTGCTCCACCTGAGTGCAGTTCCTGAAGAGGCCAGAAGAGGGCATTGGATTCCTGGGACTGAAGTTCCAGATGATTATGAGCCTCCAATGTGGATTTTGGAAATGGAATCTGGGTCCTCTGGAAAAACAGTCAGGGTTCTTAACCACTGAACCATCTTTCCAGCCCCTATCCTGAGTTTTTAATGGAACCACCTTTCATACAAAACCCCTACATAAATACTCTAATTCACAAAACACTAGGAACGTGTGGAAATGTTCAGATATGACAACTTAACTGTTTGTCTTTCTGAGACTTTTACAGAATCAGCAGCAAGTCTTGTTCAGTGCAGGAATTTGCAGCCCTGTCATCATGTGGTTGCCTATAACTGGAAGAAGCTTAGACAGCCATGGAAAGAGTCACTGTAAACTTCTATGCCCAAGGCCTCTTTCCCATTAATAAACTATCTCTGACAGTTAAGCTAAACTAAGTGCAGAGTTCAAAGCTGCTGGGACTCTGGTAGGACCCAGCATTTAGAGATTCCAGGTGAGATATTCACTAATTACAAAATAAAGCAATTTGGAAAGCATGGGAAAATCACGATAATAAAAAGCCATTTTGGTGATGGGTAGCGCGCGCGCGCGCGCACACACACACACACACAGACACAGATGAGCTTATGGAATGCAACTGGATTCCAAACCTACCCTATACTTCTAAGAAGTGGGGCCATCACAGAAGGAAAAGAACCAAAGTGGAAGGGAAAGGGAGAGCCGCCAACCTCTTCCAGAGGAAGCCCAGGTGCCACTCTTTGACATGAAGCATGTCATTCAGTTCCTATTGTGACACTCTAGTGTTTTGTGTGAAATTCTTGGCAACTCTTCATATGTTGTTCTCAACTCTTTTCTAAGATACTGCTGAAATTTTACTCAGCTATCTGCAAAGAGAAAATGCCCTTTCTCAGCAGGACACTCTTGACATGTTGTTTTAGCCTCACTGGAATTGGCTTTCAGGAGATTAAATCCATTGTTATCTTTACACTGAGTGCTGACAGCCTCCTCATCCCTGCATACTATAAGTCAACTTGATCTCTGGGCAAAAATGTGTATTCGAGGGAGATGCTGGGCATTAGTAACTGCCTCCTCACTTGAGAAGAAAGGCTGGGTAGGCCAGGAGTAGGGTGTGGAAAATGAACTAATCTTTAGTAATGCCTCATGCCTTACACCAAGTATTCACCTCACACACCATACATGGTGCAGCTCTGCCTCAATTGTGTTCTTCTCCCCTGTAGCTAGAGTTTTCCTGCCTTGCCCACAGTCAGGACAAATCTTTGTCACCCGCCAGTCCCACAGCCGCTCAGACCCAACCAAGTAAACACAGAGACTTATATTGCATACAAACTGTATGGCCGTGGCAGGCTTCTTGCTAACTGTTCTTATAGCTTAAATTAGTCCATTTCCATAAATCTATACCTTGCCACGTGGCTGGTGGCTTACCAGCGTCTTCACATGTTGCTGGTCATGGTGGCGGCTGCATTGTCTCTCTGCATCAGCCTTCCACTTCCCAGAATTCTCCTCTCTCCTTGTCCCACCTACTTCCTGCCTGGCCACTGGCCAACCAGTGTTTTATTTATTGACCAATCAAAGCAATTTGACATACAGACCGTCCCACAGCACTTCCCCTTTCTTTTTTCTAAAAGGAAGGTTTTAACTTTTACACATCTCCAAAGTCAGCTTGGTATATTTGGGAATTTGGGCGTAGCTTCTCTTACTACTTCCTGCTGGAGGGGGGCGCTGTATCTTATGGGGACACAAAGAAAATTTTAGGATCATGGAGTAGTCCGTGACTTGAAACAATTCTGGATGTTAGATCATCTGGGCCATGGTGTCATCGGAGACCTTTCAGGTGGTCTTGGCTGGTCAAACCTGATGTATCTTAATCTGGAACAAATCCATAGCCTCTGGTTTTCTGTGGAAACAAAAGCAGAGCCTCTTTTCCAAAGCCACATATCCTTATAGCCAAATTTTGAAGTCAAGGTGTCTTTAAAATACACATTTTGGCATAACTCAACAGCTTTTGCAATCAAATGTTTCTCTTCAGTTACGAATATCAAAGAGAACATAATCCAGATTCTCTGTGTGGTAGCCATCTCTATGTGGCTTATTTTTTATATTACCTTGAGCCTTTTGCTTTAAACTGCAGCCTTCTAAGCCTGAAACGGCGCTGTGGCTGCTGGCTCCTCCCACTTCAGCTTCCCAACATGGCGGTGGTACGTTTTCTGCCAGCTCTGGGAGCCATCATGGGTCTGTGCTTTTATCCAAGCAGCGTGTAGCCCAGAAACCTCTTTTTGTTTTGTACTAGCAAAGGCTAAATCCACTATGCAGCTTAATGTGCCACTTGCAGAGGCCTCATTCCCGCCATACTGCAGACCCAGCTCACACGCCAGGAACCCGCCAGTAACTCAAACCGGCAGGCTGCTGCTCATTTGAGAGAGACAATTAGGAAGCTGTTTTTTGCTCCATTTTAGAATCTTTTCTCAGGTTTTAGGTAGAAACTTTTGTCAAGTTGGGCACCATTTGTAGCTAGAGTTTTCCTGCCTTGCCCACAGTCAGGACAAATCTTTGTCACCCGCCAGTCCCACAGCCGCTCAGACCCAACCAAGTAAACACAGAGACTTATATTGCATACAAACTGTATGGCCGTGGCAGGCTTCTTGCTAACTGTTCTTATAGCTTAAATTAGTCCATTTCCATAAATCTATACCTTGCCACGTGGCTGGTGGCTTACCGGCGTCTTCACATGCTGCTGGTCATGGCGGCGGCTGCATTGTCTCTCTGCATCAGCCTTCCACTTCCCAGAATTCTCCTCTCTCCTTGTCCCACCTACTTCCTGCCTGGCCACTGGCCAACCAGTGTTTTATTTATTGACCAATCAAAGCAATTTGACATACAGACCGTCCCACAGCACTCCCCTTAGTAGGCTAAGGGTGAAAATAGTGCCTAGATTCTAAGAGCTTGAACTGACATCAGGTGATACTTCTTCCACTGCCTTCAGCCAGGAGTTCCTGTAGAACTCCTCAGATGCTCCAAAGACTCTCTGGATTGCTGAATGTTCACCCGATAGCGATACTTCAAAAGTTCTCTCTCTCTCTCTCTCTCTCTCTCTCTCTCTCTCTCTCTCTCTCTCTCTCTCTCTCTCTCTCTCAGATAACCAGGTAGACACTTCTGTAGGGAAGAGCCCTGCACACATCATGATGTTAGATCAGATTAAAAGATTCAGGTAAGGCTGCTTGTGGTGGTACATACCTTTAACTCTAGCACTCGGGAGGATGAAATGGTTCCGACCAAGTTCAAGGCTAGTCTGGTCTACATATCAAGTCCCAGTCAAGCTAGAGCCTGTATAAAACATAAAGGTTTCAAGTGAGCAAGAAATGTGTGTAGTGGGAATGAGGCAGGCAGCAATTTACAGCTAGGATGGTGGATTCTCAGTGGGCCGGAACAGCTTGACAAGGTTTGCAGATCCGACTGTTCATCAAGGTCATGGCTTGTGTTATAGCGGGACAGTCAGCTTCTGTGTTAAAAACCTACGGTCAAGGGTCATTTAGGCTCACTCCTTTGTATGCCCCACATTGGAAGGCGCTTCTTGTTTTCCAGCAATGGCTGCTGTTCTGGCTGAAGTATGGTTTTTAGAAAGGAATCAGAGCAGGTGATAAAGTAAAGGAGACACAGGTGCAGACAGCCAAAAGCAGCCATGTCAGTCCTGGTGATGGGTGTCAGAGCCAGGTGGCCTTTGCACACATGGTTACTTGCTAGAAAGTCACCAGGTGACTTGCGAGTTCTTGAACTTGTGGAAAGGGGGACAGCGCCATAGGTGAGAGAGTGGAATGGAATCAGACAGTGTAAGGAACAGATGATGTATTGTAAGAATACGGTGTTTTATGAAGCTGAAATATAGGATTCATGGGAGAGTGTGGCAAGAGAGCCTTTATCATCATAGGAAACCAAAGGCATGATAAAGTACCCACGATCAGTTTCTTTCAACCTTGTCTGTTGTGACAGAGCCAGAGCCCCAATCTTCTGGGTGTCTATAAAGAAAGATGAACTGGCAAGGAATAGGCTCATAACATGTGTTATAGAAGCACATGCTGAACTGTGTAAAAAGCACCACATGAGTGTCTCATTTCACTCTTATGCAACTTGATACATTGTGTATACTATTATTTTCTCTTTTGGATTTATGTGGACATTTGGGCTGTGAGAAGCTGTATCTGCCCAGAGTAAAAGCCACTGTTCAGGTCCTTAGATCCTGGATTTACAATAAAATCTATTAGACTCCAGAGCTGATGGACATCTATAAATGAGGCTGCTTCTCATTAAGTGTTATACAGGAAGATCCATTTATCTACCTCATCGTGCTCTACCATAGCTGGCAGATACTACCATATTCCAAACATTTAGAGTTTCGTGTATAACAAAAATATCTTTCAATCATTTTGAACAATTGACTAAATGTTTCACACTGGATCAAGTTGTTTAATTTAAAGATGAAGGCACCAATTAGATGTTTAAATGCAAAGCCTGTGATATTTAAACATAAGTACATAAAACGTATATTATCAAAAATGTATATTATCATTGCTCTCCCTTCAAGGCAGAGCAGTAACTGTTTAAAATTTAAATTTACCCAAAACATTAGTTTTCCAGATAGATAGATAAATCTATTGTCGTGGTCCTGGGCTTTAGTCCTGGAACACTCACTGAAATAAGAAAGTGTGTGTGTGTGTGTGTGTGTGTGTGTGTGTGTGTGTGTGGTGTGGTATGTATATATGTATGCGCACATGTGTTCCTGTGAGTTAGTGTGAATGGTGGTGATGGGGGTGTCACTTAACTGAGGTGAATACGGGGAGGCTGACCCAGGTGGGAAGCAGAATGAAACACCAAATCAAAGGCAAGCCGTCAATTGTTCACTGGGCTCTATCAATCAAAGAGGCACCAGATAATATGGCTGTGACTTTAACTGTAAAAATGAAACAGAAAGGAACCATTTAAAAAATAACGAAAATTGATTGCTGGTAGAGAGAAGAAGAAAAGATAATTTTACATAGAAAGACAATCTTGAATTTTAATGTTTAATGAAGCTATAAAAAAAAGCTATTGTGTTATTTTCCCAGTCCACCTGATAGATTCTAAGACTCACCAACTAGTTTTTCTTCAACTATCCAATAGCCTATCCTTTCATACATAACCTCTCAAAGCTGTTTCACAGTTATTTATATACTTCTCTCCCAATGGCTTGTAAGAGATAAACCTTATGTCACAGTGAAAACTACTACATTTCCACGTAGAACCCCTGTGGAGCCTTAATGTTTATTCTTCCAGTATAGTCTGCGCTAAAGAAATTTCATTTTCCTTTTGTTTTATTGAAACATTGTAACACCCTCACCCCCTTCCAAAGTTACAATCAGATCAAAATGGCATTTTATTTGCCCATCTGGAGATCACCAAAGGCACAGGCTTGTTGGTGTAGAGGCCATCTGTTGTGAATGGAGACACACATGGAAACTTAATCTTGGAGTTTCATTTTCAACTTTCTCTTTGGCTTGCCTGAATAGAAGGCAGTTCACCGGGTTCCTGGAGATGCAATCTGCAAGGCCAGGGACCGGCTGCTGCCTTTTAATGTCACAAGCACTAGAACTCGCTGGACAGTGAGCACCTTTCTGCTAATATCTAAAGAGAAGCGTCTCATAACCCCCTTCCCCCACAGCATGAGTTCAGGACAAGGGGAGAGGCTCAGAAGGACACCTGCTCTTTCTCTCTGAAGGTTGTTCTGGTCTCCCAAAGCAATTCTTAATGTCTTGAACAGAACAAAGACTTTTTGCTTCAATGCTTTATTGCAATTTTACACTTTTCTCATCTCATATTTCTATTTTGAGTTGGAGAAAATCTTTTGGGTAAAAAAACCAAAACCAAAACCAAACCAAACAAACAAAAAAACCATTTCAAAAACTGTATTATGCCGGGCGGTGGTGGCGCATGCCTTTAATCCCAGCACTGGGGAGGCAGAGCCAGATGGATCTCTGTGAGTTCGAGGCCACCCTGGGCTACCAAGTGAGTTCCAGGAAAGGCACAAAGCTACACAGAGAAACCCTGTCTTGAAAAAAATAAATAAAACCAAAAACAAAAAACAACAACAACAACAAAAAACTGTATTACTTTAGCCAATGTGCTTACCCCCAAACCACAAGGAACTGAAATTAGAGATGTGTGTTGCTTTTGTCTAGCTTGGCCTACATACAGGTTCAACTTGATGTCTGTAGCACAGACAATGTATTAACTGGACTAGCTTGATTCTGAGAGCCGGTGCATGCTGTGAGTGAAGAGGTGGAAAGGAAAAGACTAAGGCTTCACAGGGAGGTAATGCTTGTGGCATGAAGTCTACAAAAGGCAAAAGACTGCCTGCCATATATATGCAGGGCATACTATTCCTAGAACTGTTGCAACATAAATAGAACTGTTATTAAACAAATATTGCTTTATCCATATATAATAAATCTGTACATACAGTAAAGTGATAGTATAAAAATCTAGGTGAAGATAGTTCCATAGTATTTTCCTTTGAATTGAAACTATCCACGAGGAGGAAGGAAGCTTGTAGAAGTCAAGAAGTAAACAAATGTCACATGTTTGGGAAAACTGCTCAGGGAGGAGACTGACCAGCTAAAGCTGTAGAGAGAGACTTTGCCCGTGGAGCTGTCGGAAAGCTGTGCAGAAAGCAGCAGGCTTATGGCTTTTGTGAACTGTCACTGCGTTGGGATGGGAGTTGTGGTGATGCAGCTGCTTTTGAGCCTGCCTGTTCTTACAAGCAACCCATTGTGTATACTCCTGTTAGTAACCCCAGTAAAGCTCACCGCTTCACAGAGTTGGACTCAGGTGCAATGGTTACTTTGTTCTGTCCTGGGTTCCCTCTCTGGAGTTAACTCTGTGTGTGTGTGTGTGTGTGTGTGTGTGTGTGTGTGTGTGTGTGTGTGTATTGTGTTGTCTCCATAGGAAAACTTTGTCACACAGTAGTTACCTAGGTGGATAGACAGATGGATTTCCTTGTCTGAATTATATATCATTGCTGACAAATTCCAATTCATTTTTTGAGGAATGTCCAGGATTATGCCATCTATAGCAGATTTAATAAAAGTGTTTTGGAGAAACTTATGACACAGAAAATGCTAAGTATATATCTTCATTGTTCATAATGCAGCAGGGCAGATGAGAATCAGCATTTTATCCGTGTAAATGGAGCTGTTGGTTACCCCTGCAGAGCAAACAAATGAAACAAAACAAAACAACAACACCTCATTTCTGAGTTTCCTTGTCTTAGTCTAGGAGCTAAATTGGATGATGAATGTTCTTACACAGCTTTGGTTAAATCCTCTCTAAACTGTAATCAAAGGACCCCAAGGCATCTTCTCTTTCAGCTCCTTGGGATTTAAGAATTCAAAACCTTTAGAACTCTGGTGAGTGATGAAATGATGGATGTTGCAGTCGGACCTCTGATAGACAGGACTGGGTAAGATCTGAAGGATAACGTGTAGCTAAGCAGGCACAGAAGCCAGGAAAGAGATCTCAGGGAGTCAGCGTATGGAGGCCAGAGGCAAGGGAGAGAGGGTGCATTCCAGGGCCTCAAACACAGGTAACAATAGGAGGATGGTGATGACAGAGCAGGACTATAGATGCCGGGATACGGGGTCATAGGGTAGTTCTGTGTCTAATGTGTTGAGGATGGCTGTATTATTTGCTATAATGGAGCTGAACCGATTCACATGCACACCGTCAGGGAATCTTTACCAACATGGACCCTTGTCTTTTTTTTATAATAACCATCCTAACAGATGTGAGGGTATCTTATTGTATTGCATCTTCCTAGAACTGTTGCCATTTTTGTCTTTAAAATAGTATTTATTAATTTTTATAGAAGTTCTTCTGCCTGCTGTTTCTTTTCTTGTTGAGCTGTTCTAAGTTCCTGGCATCTGACACTCTTGTCATATAGAAGCTTTTTAAGTATGTTATTCCATCTTTGTTTTATACCCCTTTCATTTTGTTGATTTTTTTTAACATACAGAGTATTTTAGCTGGGTATATTTCTACTCATCACATTTGCTCTTACTCTGTGTGCTTTGGGGATATGGCTATAAAATCGGTGTCAAGAGGCGAGGCTAAATTCAAAGAGATTTTCTGCTGGTTTTTTTTTTTTAATAGAAGTTTCATGATTTCACTTACTGCATTCAACTCTTTAGTGCGTTTGTGTCCAGTTTCTATCTCTTTCAAGAAGATGCCATTTTTTACATTTATTGAATAGATTGTCCTCTTTCCACTGTGTTTTCTTCATGACCTTGTCGAATATCATTTAGTGGAAATACGTTTGGGTTATTTTGGGGTATTCCATTCTGTTCCATGGTTCTAATGTATCTGTTCCTATGCCAGTACCATTTTGTTTGGGTTGCCATAATTTGTGGTATACTTTAAAATCAAGTAGTAAAATATCCTGCTTTCTTCTTGAGGATGGCTTTAGCTGTTTAAGACCCTTGGGTCTTCCATAGGAATTTTAGAACTTTTTTGTTGCTGCTTTTGTGAAAACTGTGTTGAAATATTGATAGAAATTAAAATGAATCTCTAGATTACTTTGGTAATGTGGAAACTTAAAAAAATATTCTTGTAATCCATGGACTCAGGATAGCATGAATATCTGTCTTCAATTTCTTGCATTTGTATTTAGATATTTTATCTCCTTGGTTAAATTGATTCCTAAGTATTTTTATTGTTTTGATATTAGTATTAATAGGATGAATATTCATTTTTTGGATATTTTGTTAGTTTATAAAAGGCAACTAATATTTATATGTCAATTTTCTGTTTTGCAATTTTACTGAATCAATTCATTAGTTGTAATAACTTTTGAATGGAATCATTAAGGTTTTCTGTATATAAGGTCATGGCATCTGCATAGTTTTATATCTTCCTTTCTAATTTCGATAACCTTAATTTTGTTTTCTTTGCTAATTGCTCTGACTTAAATTCCAGGTGTTATACTGAATAGTAGAAACCCTTGTTTTGCTCCTGATTGTCAAGGAATCATAAATGTGGGGTTGTCATAGATGGTCTTTAATATATTGATGTGCATTCCATCTATATGTCTTAATTTTTTAAAATTCCTTTTAATTTTATGCACATGTGTATGTGCATGAGAGTGTGGGTATACTTGCAGAAGTCAGAAGAGGGTGTTGGGTTCCTGAAGCTGAAGTCAAAGGCTGTTATAAATAGCCCATTGTTGGTGCTGGGAACCAAACTCCAGTCCTTTATGAGAGCAGCAAGTGCTCATAACCTCTGAGTCATGTCTCCAGCCCCATGACATTATCTTTGAAAGCAACAGGAAGCCTTGAGTCTGAACTTGAGCAGGACCATGTCAGAGCAGAGTTGGAATTCTTTTTTTTTCCATAGAAAGATTTATTACATTTTTTGTACATCATAACAGAAAGAAAATTTCAAATGTATGTAATTATTGAAAATTTTGAATGTTATTTTTTTCTTTTATTTTCTTTTACAATACTATTCAGTTCTACATAAGAGCCACAGATTCCCTTGTTCTCCCCCTTCCTGCCCCGTCTCCTTCCCCCCAGCCTACCCCCCATTCCCACCTCCTCCAGAGCAGGGTCTCCCCCGAGGACTGAGATCGACCTGATAGACTCAGTCCAGGCAGGTCCAGTCCCCTCCTCCCAGATTGAGCCAAGTGTCCCTGCCTAAGTCCCAGGTTTCAGACAGCTAACTCATGCAATGAGCACAGGACCCAGTACCACTGCCTAGTTGCCTCCCAAACAGATCAAGCCAATCAACTGTCTCACCTATTCAGAGGGCCTGATCCAGTTGGGGGCCCCTCAGCCTTTGGTTCATAGTTCATGTGTTTCCATTCGTTTGGCTATTTGTCCCTGTGCTTTATCCAACCTTGGTTTCAACAATTCTCACTCATATAAACCCTCCTCTTTCTTGCTAATTAGACTCCCGGTGCTCCAACCGGGGCCTAGCCGTGGATGTCTGCATCCAGATTCCTCAGTCCTTGGATGAGGTTTCTGGCACAACTATTAGGGTGTTTGGCCATCCCATCACCAGAGTAGGTCAGTCCTGGCTGTCTCTCGGCCATTGCCAGCAGTCTATTGTGGGGGTATCTTTGTGGATTTCACAAATTGGGAATCAATCTCCCCCAAGATCCAGCTATACCACTCTTGGGCATATAACCAAGAAATGCTCAATCATACCACAAGAGCACTTGCTCAGCTATGTTTATATCAGCATTGTTTGTAATAGCCAAAACCTGGAAACAACCTAGATGCCCTTCAACTGAAGAATGGATAAATAAATTGTGGCACATATACACAATGGAATACTACTCAGCAGAGAAAAACAATGACATCACATCACCAGTGAGGCTACCTGGAAAACAGGACCCCAAGAAAGACACGAGCACCCAATGATGGAGAAATGGCTGAGATCTACATGAACAGCCTGGACATGAGTGGGAGCAATGAAGGGTGAGGGTCGAGGGAAAGAGAGCAGGAGATCCCAGCTGGATCAAGAACAGAGAGGGAGAACAAGGAATAGGAGACCATGGTAAATGAAGACCACATGAGAAAAGGAAGAAACAAAGTGCTAAAGAGGCCCACAGTGTTGGAATTCTTAAAAGGCTGGAGGAGGCAAGAGAAGGTAACAGAAAGCCCATGAGAGCACTTCTGTACGATTCCAGGGAAACAGTGATGTGCTGGCACTAGGGATAATGATGTGCAGGCATATGTGAGGCCCATCAGTTATTTGCATGTATGGAACACTGTTAGGAAATGTAGGACCACTGAGCATCTCTTCCTCACCCCCACCTTCTCTCCTTTCCTTGTATCTTGTATCTCTCGTGCTGACTTGAATAGGTATAGCACTCCATCAAGACTTAGGGAAAATGCACAGTAATGTTTGGTATTCCTGTTCCTCTAGTTGCCTGGTTTCTTTTAACCCTATTTTATTTTAATTCTTAGATCCTATAGCATTCATTTTCTCACATCCCCTTCTCAGCGGTGCTTCCTTCTTGTGGTCACACTTACACACTAAAGCCAGGGAGGACAAGGAATCGGGTTGAACAAGTCTCAGCTAAAGAAGCCAATGGACTTCTATTACTTTTGATACATTGTAAAACTATTTATTTAAATCCTGTCAGAACCAAAGATTACCTTCTTTTCCGGAATTCTAGAAATCCCCCAAAGAAATGGTACATCAAAAGAGTGCAAACCAAAACCAACCTCCATTTATTTCAGATTTTTCTTTTCCTCCCTCCCTCCCTCCTCCCTCCCTCCCTCCCTCCCTCCCTCCCTCCCTCCCTCCCTCCCTCCCTCCATTCCTTTCTCCTCCATCCTTCTTGTTCTCTCTCTCTATGTCTCTGTCTCTCTGTTTCTGTCTCTCTGTGTCTGTCTGTCTGTCTCTGTCACTGTCTCTCTTTCTCTGTTTCTTTTTCCCCAGACAGGGTTTCCCTGGCTGTCCTGGAACTAGCTTTGTAGACCAGGCTGGCCTCAGACTCACAAAGATCTGTTTACTTCTGCCTCCTGAGTGCTAGAATTAAAGACTTGTGCTACCACAAGGCAGCATGAAGTTTTTCCAGTAAGGCAAGGCAAGGCTCTCTGAAATGAACAGAATGTATTTAGTATAACTCTGAGGAGCATACTTGGTATATTGGACCAAAAGATCTCCCCCAAATCCTTTAAAAGATCTCTTTCCCAGGCTGCCAGGCTGCCAGGTTCCTGGAGCCCTCTAGTTTTCCTTCCTTAAGGATGGAGTCCTGAGAACAGTTAGGACACAGACATTCTCCAGCATCTCTAATGTTTGCGATTTATTGTCAGCCTGGCTGTGTATTTTGTTTGTTTGTTTTGTTTTTTAATCTTCTTTTGAGACAAATTCTCATTTTGTATTTCTGGCCTCAAACTCATGGAGACCTGCCCGCCTCTGACTCTCTAGTACTGGGATCAAAGGCGTGTGCCACCATGCTCAGTGGTTAGTGTGATTTTCTGAAGTGTTGTGTCATTCCGGAGAGTTCCAGTTTCTTTTATCTCTAAAAGGTGAAGGGTTAGGCTAGACGAGATCTGAAGTCTCTTTACATGCTGACCTTTAATAACCCCAGGCCATGCAGGAATGTAAAGGACTGATCTCTAACTACTCCTGTAGCCTGCTGATTCCCCTTGTGCACGGATGGTGCCTGAAGTGCAGCTGCTCTGTGCCCTGGCTACTGTTCACCGGAGCCCTTAGCCCACAGACCTTTCAGTAGATAAAGTCTTGCTTTGCTTTACAATCCAGATGACTGTGTCAGTAGGTTTTTTAGCTGTGGTGACAGGGATATTCAGATGCCATAAATCCCCAGAAAGGGGGCACGGATTTCTCAATAGAGGCAGATGCTTTTTAAAAAGATAGATTGGTTCTTATTCAAGGCCACAAACTGAAGTAAAACAATAAAATACAAATGGGCAACTGGACACTGCTGTATTCAGAACAGAGCAGGCTCAGGGAAGCATGGTCCTTCTGATTCTTCTCTTAGTCCCTGCTTCCCAGAACAGCCTGGCCTGCCATGAGCACATTGTTGGTGTTTATTGAACGAGTACAAGACATTCCAGTACCAGTAGGGTAAAACTACCTTAATATGCACCCATGGCCTATGCTGGGTAAGGAAGAGTCCCAGCTGGGCTTTAATGGAGCGCTTCTCAAGGTGGTGTGCAAGAGCCAGAGTGAGCATGATAGTGAGGGGCTGTCCCCATCCATTTCCCAGGGGCCATTCCTAGCCTTTGTTTGATCCTAGGAATAATTGTCATGCAGGGTAGCATGCTGACTAAGGGAACCACACCCTTTCTGTGGGAACTGTTAAAGAACAAGAGTCCAAAGCAAAGGAATTGGAATCTGTGTTTTTCTTCTGTTGAATGTCCAGCTGTCTAGAAAGTCCTAAAACATAGACTTTGAACGTTAGCTCTGCCCAGGTGCAGGCTTGTTTCTTTGCTTTTGTTTTTGTTTTCCTTCATCCCTATTAAAATCCACAAAGGGACTCATAATGTACAGTAGAAAGAACATAGATGTAAGGTGAGTTTACATATCTGGAGAGCCTCTGATGAATGGAGAAGAGGAGACCGTCACTTGGCAACCCCAAGCAAGTGCAAGTCAATCCATTTTTATTTGGTGTCAGGAGGGCAGGTCAAGTCTTCACTCTACTGGTGCAGAATGAAAGTCCATGATGCTGTAGTAGAGCCTGGTGATGGTGTTTAATTTTAGTTTTACCTTTGTGTCAGCTAGTCCTTTGGAACAAAACTAGAGTGGCGTGACTCTGCTGCAGTCCTGGATTTAGAACGATTACTGACTTGTGGATCCTTATGTCACTGAGGCTGGTGAGACAGCCCAGCAGGGTTCGATGTCCCAGCCTAAGGCATATGAGGATCAAATTTAGGGTTGAAATGGGCAGAATGAAGGCTGGACTGACTTCAGGCTAGCACCTTTGTGAGTCCTTGAGGTATACCTGTTCACACATATGGTACTAACACGGCGTCCTGATTTTGATCTGAAGATAACTTATACCAAGGTATGAAAAATGCTGTGTTTTAATTCAATAAAAATTCTCTTCAAATTCGATGGATGGTATTTTTTGTTACAACCTGATTTTGTTACACTGGAGGAAAATGATAGCTCTCCTTGAGTTCTCAACCAGAAACAAGAATTATATATAAGCAGGGCCAGTGTCTCTGTGCTGAATATTTTAATTAAGAATGGATGCCATTAATGCCTATATGTGAAGACATGTTTAAGTGTTTTAAAGGAGCTGGTATTGGCGATGACTGTGAGCTCTGGGGCACTGACATGTCATGTTGGGAATTACCTCTTTCATGCCCTGGGCTCTCATCACAGTTGTGAATCCTTAGCCACTGAAACTCAGAATAAAATCAGTGAGTTATCCAGTGATAAGCTCAAAATTCCTGCCTGGGTTTAAATCTGGTGACTCTATGAATGCGATTAAGCTGAGACTGGGGAGCAATTTTAGCTCAGAGGCAACACAATTAAGAACACGCACATGTGTTCTGATAGAGTCCTATTTGTTCAAATGTTTTCTTTTTGGTATTAAAATAATTCCATTGGTGTTTTCTATTTATTGGAGTTAGCCTGGAGGTTCTTAACTCCTGACTTGGCTCTTCATTTCTAAATCAGATCTCTGGCTTGGGTCTTTTTCATTCAAAAAAAAAATCACCTAACAAGTTTTGCCTCTACCACCATAGTCCAAAGTTCCAGGGCTAGAGTCCTGAACTGGGACAAGAGTGTATGACAATCCTGCCTTCTAATGTTGACCTGAATATCGTTCTCATGGCTAGAGTTTTTTTCCCCATTAGAATAATGAAGCATTTAACGTAATTTCTCTAATTCTTCTATTGTTATCACGGTTTAAAAACAAGGGTGCTTGTTTCCAGATGTCTGGCTCAGCAGTACCCAGGAACACATGGGGCTATTTTGTAGTGGCTGATGGAGTGTGGTGGGGAAAAATAAAAACCAGATGGATACAGATTAACTCTCTCTTCTCAGTCCAGGCTTCTCTATGGATACCGGTCATGGTGTTTTTCTCTCTCAGTTTTATATCTCCAAGTCAGTCATAAGCTGGGCAATCAATCAGAGGAAACCATTGGGTTGGTCCAATCAGCTTGTAAGGTCATTTTCTTTTGCGTCTTTCTGATTTGGGGGCAGTAGTGGTTATTAGTTACTATGTAAATGGCATAGGGATATTTCACCAGAAATCTAAACAACAGACTCTGACCAGCTGCCCAACTCCTCAGTAATTACAGAGAAGGCTGGTACTCAAAGATCCTCCAAGGCAAGTTTATACTACCTCCAAATTCTGATTTAAATTCCACATTTCCAGGTGGCCTCCCTTTAGGATGAGCTAAAATGGCCTATAGAAGAGTCCTCTTGTGGTGTGTGTGGGGGTGTGTGAGGGGGATGGTGTGATGTGTGTGTGTGTGTGTGTGTGTGTGTGTGTATGATCTAAAGACACAGCAAGTAGATTTTTTGGCCTTTTCTTTGAGCGCTTATTCTGAACATGACATTATACATCTTCTTCCTCTCATTATAAGAAGAGAACAGAAGAAAATTGTTTCCATGGTAGTGTCCTCAGGCATCCTTTCCTATGATTCCAGTGGCCCAGCCTCCTCTCTGAGGAAGAGGCATCTCTCTTTTTCACAAAGGAGCTGAACCCAAGCTTGTGTTCTACCATCAACCTGGTAACTGAGGTTAGGTTGGGTTTCTGTCACCAAAACTAAGACGGAGATTTCTATCAAGTGTTTCATTAATGGGGTACAGTCAAAAGAGGAGGAGCAGTGAGTCAAGAAAGTGAAGAAGGAACCTTGTTTATTCTGCAACAGCTTCAGTGTGGTTACAGGGTGGAAGCCACAGGAAAGAAAGTGCACCATGGAGTTGTCCCCAGTGTAAGGCAGAGGGTTGGTCTTGTCTCTTGTGTTTTCGAAGGTGTCTTCCATTCTTCCCAGTGTGAAGTCAATAACGACTTCCTAAAAAGAAGTGACAGACTTGAGTATATTACTTCAGGGTCCTTATTTCACAGATTTTTAATGTACTATCTCAGTAATCTTTGTAAAATTGCAGCACTCACAAAATTTTTTACAAAATCTATAACTTTTATAAAATGACATTTTTGTGCTTCTGGTTAAAAATTAGACTGTGAAGTCCCCAACTTAAATAACCTCTTTAGGCTATACAATTAATTTGCCCCAAAGAGGTTAAAAAAAAAGAGCTGTGCAGAAAACTAAATGTATGCTCTTGACTTTGGTTTGCTATGCTGCTGTTCAAAGAACTCTTGTTGTTCCAGTTTCTTATGAGTGATGACTGTGGAGACCTCGGTTTTGATATTATTGTTTACAGTTATTTTAGGGAGAGGGGAATACAGTTATTTTAGGGAGATGGGAGTTTCCAATATAATTGGAGTCCTCATAATTAGGGGATACTCTCTCTTCCTTTTTAATTTTTTTTTCTGTTCAAAAGTAATGAGCCCAGTTGTTTGGATAGAAGAAAAATGCTTCTATTATGGTTCCCATAAGTGATGTGATCATATAAGTGGTCAGGTTCTTTTGAATATCTTAATTAAAAAATTATTTTTCTCCTTGTGAATGAATGTTAAGTAGATTTCTACTTGGAGAAGTTTGTGTGTTTTCCTCCCTTACTATAGATACTGGGTACCTGCTTTGGATTTTCTACCATTTGTTTGAGCAGAATCCTAAGGATATGACATAAATAAGGTAGGGGTTATTTTCTTTAAGCATTCAAATTTGAGTTACATACCCCAACTTTTCCCTTTTCTTTTTCTTTTTTCTTTTTTGACATAGGATCTCACTTGGTGGCTCATGTGGACCTTGAATTCAGGATCCTCCTGCTTCCAATACAACTTTATGAGAGGTTTGAGACTCAATGCATGGGCACATTAATTAAGAAAGTCATAATCTGATTTTTTTCTTCCTTGTGTAAATAATGCTTTTGGGTAGACTTTAGGTCAGAGTTATAATTCCCGTATACTCTAGTCAAACATCAAACAGCATCAGAATCACCTATTGTCTTATAATGATTGTTCCCTGGATAACATATTACACATGAACCTTTAGAATTTAGTAATGGATACATGGATCCAGCAGGCAGCACAGTAACTATTATGGTAACTACTTGTAAATTAATTAATGAATACATGAGAGAGACAGAATGGGACCAGACTGAGCCTCATCCTCTTCAGATAGAAAGTGAATTGAAGATACATCTTTGCTCCTTACATGGGGCTTAATTTTTTAACATGGATGTATTGTCATTGTACATGAGTCTAAGTCACATAAAAACATATAAGTACATGATTTATGTCGGTATTTGGTGCTTGTGCCCTCCTGCCAATGTTTCTCCACTTTCTGTTCCCATTAGTCATCTTGCTCTGTCAACAGTTTTGCTTCTACATGGCCAGCGACAAGCATGGTGGCCTGAACTTCTCTACCATCTACACACCTTCTCTGTGTCTTCACAGTGAAGCAGGACTGGTTCTTCCTGGTCTGTCAGAGTGACTTACTCCCTTGGAAGAGTTGAGGGTGCACCAACCTCGAAGCTAGTGTGTCTAGCATCGGAAGCTCATGGATTTGCTATAGGGTAATGGCTGGTTCTCTTTCGACATAATTTGTGAAACAAAAAAGTTGAGCAAGTCTCCTTGGGGTCCCATCACCCCAATCTCTCTCTCTCTCTCTCTCTCTCTCTCTCTCTCTCTCTCTCTCTCTCTCTCTCTCTCTCTCTCTCTCTGTAATCCATTAGGAGTAATCTGGATGACTGCAACAGGTTATGTCTTAAGGTTTTCAAAATACTTGTTTGTAGCATGATCACAAACAACAACCAAAGGTCAAAAACAAGCAAGCAAGCAAACAAACAAACAACAAACTCAAAAATGCCATTATTGAAAGAATTAAATAAAGCTTGGGAGAAATGGAAACACCAACTAGCTGCATACTTAAAAGTAGCTTTCAACTGGGCTATATTAGCACATAGAATGTTTACTGAATAGAAATCTGTAACCATTTTGGTAAATTTGGAGTTATTAATTCATAAATAGGAATATTAAATACATTGAAAATGTTTTGAGCAAAATGTTTTTCCCCCAAGGCATAGAAACCTAAAATAATGATCAAATTATTGCTAAATATCTTTTCCTGATGATTAAAATGTTTTAAACAACATTTTAAAATATCCCCAAAGCCTGGGCCTTAAAAATGGGACCCAGTAAAGAGAGCACTTTCTAATAAGTCCATGCTGGCATGTGTCTAACAAGACACATTTCCTTTTGTTGTTTGGAATGATATTATTTAAGGACACTTGATCAGGAACCTTTTAAAAGGTCATTAAGGACATCATATGGCAAGTTTTCAAATCAAGCAAATGTAGGTTCAGATCCATAAGGGAAAATAATTGTTTTCTTTTCATCTATTTGGATTAGATTGAAATCATCCCCAGTTCCACGAAACTGTAACTAATACTGTATTACTTTCAGATACACATCTTTAGAAGAAATAATTCAAGGAGACTTTTGAGTGCATGTGTCTATAATATTGGTTGATTCCACCAGCCTTTGGCTCTGAGATCCAGGCCTTTACATAGTATTTAAAATTCATCTTTTAAAATACATCTCTCACTGGGTAGAAATGAGAGCTAAGCAGAGATTTATCCATAAAGAAAGCAGAGGCCCTGGGAATCAAAGTCTGTCTGAAGCTTTCTAAAACTATAACAAATGTTCATCTCTGCATAAGGATACTGTGCAGGACTTTTGTTTTGTTCATATCATCATTTATTTCCCAGGAGTCTCCAATGATCTTGTATTAGTTTTACAAGAGTATATTCTCAGTACTTCTTAAATGTATCCTTAGAATATGGAAAACTGGAAGGAATAAGAGTGTCGTCCTCCACTCCCCAAACCTTAACAAGTGAGTAAACCAGACAAACTGCAAACTTAGGACTTTTCTTGTCCCCTCAGGGAACTGAGCTCATGGCAGCTTTTGGAGAGAGTAGGAAATGAATACTGTCGCCCTGGGACAGACACAGGTGAATGCAGTAAGAAAATAAGCAGCTGAGGGCTTAAGAGAGCAAAGGCAAAATGTGGGGTAGGTTTTGCAGAATCCTTTGGGAGAGAGTTGAGAGGGGAGTTTTCTACTTGCAGGCTCTTCACGACAGGGCTCACAAGGCACCCTAGGAAAGACGGCCAAGAGTCCTGATGTGTCCATCATGCATGGCACTGGCCTGGAGTAGGGGTAGCATTGCTCCCAAGAGAGCAAAATCATCACCCATATCCTTCACTGTGAGAGACAAAGCCTTAACATGTGTGTTGGGGGGAAACACAGATGCCACTGTCTTCCTCAGGGACCTACTAAAAAACCCATTACAGTTAGAAACACACAAGCTGAAAGACAAACAAAATAAATGAAAAATACCCACCACAAACCCCTCTTAAGCTAAGACATAGACACATTGAAAAAAAAATCTATGCTTCTATCATGTGGGCCAAGCATCTGGCTAAAAGTGAGATTTTATTGTTATCATTCCTTTTTAGTTTTGTGAGACAGAGTCTCACTCTATAGCTCTGTCTGTCCTAGAGCTTGTTATGTAGACCAGGCTGGCCTTGAATTCACAGAGATCCAACTGCCTCTGCCTTCTGGGTGCTAGACTTACGGGTGTGTGCCTCTCTATCATTCTAACACTGAAATTTTATCACTAGTGAGAAAGCAAGCTCCCCACTACTTAGCTGAGGAATGCCAAGAGTGAGCAGTGACAGCAGCATAACTTTGGAGACTTCAGGATGTAAAACCCAAGGGCTGTTACACTGCTGGATAGTGTACTATTTGAAGGGAGAGTCTTACTCGTCGGAATCGTAGAACAAAGTGTAAGTGAAGAGCTTTGACTTGCAAGGACAGCTGTGTAATTTTCACCTCTATAAAGTCTTTCCCACCAGAGTATACACACCTGTTTCCCCCCTAAGGTTTGATTTCATTTCCTTTTGGTTTTTGGCATAATAGTCAATGCTTCCCCAAATTTTAACTAATCCTAGGGTTTAAGGACACACAGCTCCTTTAAAAGGCCCAACTACTTTGTGAGATTAAGAAGCAATTCCAGTTTTGAAAATTAAGATGAAGACCTCACAGAGATTATTAGAGCCTTTGAGAGAGAGAGACAATCCTGGATTTTGTGGGAGGGGGGACTCCTATGATGAAGATTTTAAGACCAAACACACTGGGTGGGCAGGCTGGTGGAGTTTGAGAAAGCAGGATTTAGTAGTAGTTTAGGATAGGTTAGTATTAATTATAGTGGCAGTGGTGGTGCCTAGTAGAGGAAAATGAAGTCATTTGAGACAGGTCTCTGAAGGGGATATTGGGACCTGGGACCTTTCCTTACTCTATTTGCTTCTTGGCCACTCTATAAATAAGCCTCTTCCATCGCACACTTTTGCCTTGATACATTGCATCACCAGAGTCAAGTGACCATGGACTGAAACCTCTGAAATTGTGTTCCAAGTGAGCACTCCCTCCTTTATAAGATGTTTATTTCAGGTGTTTTGTCAAAGTCATAGATGGCCCACCAGCACAGGCAGGAGGGAGGAAGATGGAAGATGGTCTTTAGACACTTCCGTCAGTGTGCCATCTTCTGGTACTTCTTTCTTAGCTACATACTTGATAGCCACTATAAAAATAAAGAAAAACAAGGCACAGTATAGTAAAGGTGGAAAGGTGAATATGTGCTCAGATAACAAGAGTAAGATTAAGTTTTAGGTTGAATAAAAATGAGAGTAAGATCAAGCTAAAAGAAATGTGCATAAAGTAGAAAATTTTAAAAATAATAAACATTCTTAATAAAGCCTAACAGTAAACAGTAAAGTTATAAATATAATTTGAAGTAAAAGATAAAAGGATCAAACCAGTAATATAAACTTAAAATTTAAAAAGCACTGAATCAGTGAAAAATAGAGTATAAAAGTGTCAGGGAGAGGCTGGGGAGATGGCTCAGTGGACAGAGGGCGGCTGTGTGAGCGTGTAGACTGGAGTTCAGAGTTCCAGAAGCCACATAGGTGCTGAGTGGGCATGGAGGCCCACCAGTAATTCCATTATTAAGAGGGAGGAACAAGCTGGCTGTCTAGACTGTGTCTGCAAGATCTGGGTTCAAGTGAGAGACTCTTTCCAAATGAATAAGCAGTTGAAGAAGACTTTTGGCATCAGCCTTGGACCTCGACACACATGTAAACACATAAACATGCACACACACCAAACATACACATAAAAAATCAGGGAGTATGTTTTCAAAATGGTGTTAAAATAAGAAGAGGAAAATTATTACCAAAGACATAGATGAAAATACTGTCTTCTAAGCAAAGAACAAGATTGGTCAAGAAAAGAATACAAGACACATTGTATCATAATAGGCAATGACAAGGCTCTGCACCCCAGGCACTGGAGAAATCAGGCCAGCCATGCAGGGTTTACATTCTTAAACAATCCATATCAGTATTTTGCATTTCAACCACAGCCCTTTCCTGGAATGTTACCCTTTTCCTCTTCCATGATCTCCCATCTTCACCTGTCCTTAATCAATCAATAAATCAATATTCGTCTCTCTTGAATATTTTTTGGCTTATTGTTGCAGGGGATATAGTTCGTCATGACAGGGAAGGCATGGTGGTGGGAGCAGAAGGCTGGCCAGTCACATGCATCCATAAATATGGAGCAAAAAGTGAACAGGAAGTAGGGCTGGGCTCCAGAGACTCAAGGCTTGCCACCAGTGGCCCACCACCTCTGGTGAGGCTTTGACTTCTAGATGTTCCACAACCTTCCCAAACAGTGCCCCTAGCTTGGGATCAGGTGTTCAAACTATGAGTCCATGAGAGACATTTCACATTCAAACCACAACACACACTGAGCCATGTTTTTGTTGGTTTTGTTTTTGTTTTGTTGTTTGAAGTAGGGTCTTACTCTAGCCCAGCACTTGACCTAGAATTCACTGTGCAGCCCAGGCTAATCTTGATCTTGAAGTAATCCTCCTGCCTCAGACTCCCAATTTCTGGGATATAAGGTATAAGCTGCCATGCCTAGGCCTGTTCTCTTCATCATGTTTCATTCACTTTTCACATTGTAATTAATTGCTACTTTCTCCCCATGTTAAATGTTGTGATTTCACAGCTTCTAAATGTGCAAACTCCAGATATAATATTCTAGGTGCTTCTCACTGAATCTCTTTAAATATGTTAATATTAGCTCTTGGTAAAACTCATGATCTGCATATACTCTTTACAAATGGGGCATTATTGGAGAGTTGGATAGCTATTCATACAGGCTTTGGCATTAATTGCCTTTGAATTACAACTCCATTACTTACTGCCTTGGTGTTCCTCTTTTTATAAATGGAGATAAAATTAATACCTAATTCATCACATTGTTTGAGAGGGCAAGTAAAGTGATACATACACAATGTCTGACAATTCCTTGGACCAAAGTGAACCTTCAGTAGATGAGAGCTGTTCTAGTTAGCTCAGAATTATTTTAGGCTTTGTAGTGGCTGAAGGTTTACACCTCTGAGAGTATATAGAATGTGCAAATGTTTCCTTTTTATTTTAATGTATAAATGATATAAAACAGGAGCCTTTACTACACTTACAGATTAGCACCACTCACCGAACTATCATGATGTAATCCTGGCAAACCACCTGGGTTTGTCAAAATGAATAATCAAGGTGCTTTGTCGTGTGGTTCTGTTGAGTCTTTGGTTAGTGGGAATCTGGTAGAGACCTCAGAATATTTTATTGATGTCTCAGGGCTCCCATTCAATACTGCCTGGCTGTTTGGAGTTTGAGTCAATTCTGTGTAGGAGCCACTGACCTGAGAGAATGCAGGGAAGCAGTCTCAGATAATAGAATGCTTGGATGGATGTTCTACCTGGCTTCTGTTCTTTGTCAAAAGATGGGTCTGATATTGACATCCTGAAGGTTTTTGACACTTGGTTCAATTATCAAGTTAAAATCTTGATGTCATTGGAGCAATATTCTAGAAGACCTGTTGGTGTAGGTATGTGTGTGGTTGGTTGGTTTATTGATTTGTTCTTTTTTTTTTTTTTTTTTCCCCCGAGAGAGGGTTTATCTGTGTAGCTTTGGAGCCTGTCCTGGAACTCACTCTGTAGCCCAGGCTGGTCTCGAACTCACAGAAATCCACCTGCCTCTGCCCCCTGAGTGCTGGGATTAAAGGCATGTGCCACCACTGCCCGACTTGATTTGTTCTTATAAGCCTAAAATCTACATTCTTTAGCAACAGGACTGGTACTTAACCATTGTTTTTATCTAATTCTTTGTCATCCTATTTTATCATTAAAGACTCAGGAGCCAGATGCTGGGATGAAAACCTGTTATCTCAGAGAGGCAGAGAAAGCAGCCAGCTTCTTCCTCCTCTGCTGTCATCCCAGAAAGAAGCTTTCTTTTACACCATCTCAAACAAGAACTCCTCCAACTGGATGTCCCTCCCCTCTACTTCCTGTGTCCCTCTCTCCATCCTCCTGACTTCCTCTTACTCTCTATGGCTTTTTCCTGTCAACCGATTGCTTGCTCCACCTCTCAACCTATGGTTGATTTTATTTAATCCTGTTTACAATATTCAAGCAGAAATCTCTAGGATTAAAGGTCTGTGTTAGGGATGAGCCACACCACAGCTAAAAGCAGGTTCCTCCCATAAGCAACAGAGTCTCAGGGGTCACAGTGTGATCAAATATTCTACAATATTTAACTGAGAGTTTCTTTAACGTTTGACTGTGGACTCCATTGTTGTATCTAGAGAAAGCTCTTCCATCTGGAGCCTGAGAATTTTGTCCAGGCAATGACAGTACATTCCTAGGAAAGTCAGGCACCACTGAGATGTGACTTTGTCATTTAGAGACCCAGATTATTTTTCTGTTTCTGAGGAACTTAATTTTTTTATGATTTGTGTTTTTCTTGTTTATCTATTTTTTTTTGTTTTCACATCCCAACCACATTTTTCCCTTCCCTCCTCTCTCCTCAGTCCCCCCACCTCACTCCATCTACTCCTCCTCTCCTGTTTCTCTACAGGAAAGAGTAGGCCTCTCATGAATATCAGCCAGCCATGGTATATTAAGTTGCAGTAAGACTAGGCACCTCATCTCCTATTAAGGCTGGATGAGGCAATCTGGGAGGAGGAAAGGGTCCCAAAAGCATGCAACAGAGTCAGCCCCTGCCCCCCACTGTTAGGAATCCCGCAAGAAGGCCAAGTTATTCCACTGTAACACTTATGCAGAGGGCCTAAGTCAGTGCCATGCAGGCTCCTAGGTCAGTTCAAAGTTCGTGAACCCCTCCTCCGAGCCCAGGTTAGTTGAGTCTGTAGGTTTTCTTGTGGTGTCCTTGACCCCACTGGCTCCTACAAGCCTTCCTCCACCTCTTCCACAGGATTCCTTGAGCTCCCTCTATTGTTGGTGGGTCTTTGCATCTGTTTCCATCAGTTGCTGGGTGAAGCCTCTCTGATGACAGTTGGGCTAGGCACCACTCTATGAGTATAGAAGAATATCAATAGTAATTATTTCATTGACTTTCTTCTTCTTCTTCTTCTTCTTCTCCTTCTTCTTCTTCTTCTTCTTTTCTTCTTCCTCTCCTTCTCCTTCTCTTCCTCCTTTTCCTCCTCCTCCTCTTCCTCCTCCTTTTCTTCTTCCTTCTCCTCCTCCTTCTCCTTTGCCAGTTGTGTTTGCTTCTATCCTGCCTCTGGGTCCTGGCTCTCAGGTGTGAGGTCCTTCTCAGGGTAAGGGTCTCAAGCTGGGCCAGTCATTGGTTGGCCACTCTCACAGTTTCTGTGCCATCTTTACCTCAGCACATCTTGTAGGCAGGACAAATTGTAGGTCAAAGGTTTTGTGGCTGGGTTGGTGTCCCAGCTCCTCCATTGGAAGTCTTGTCTGGTCACAGTTCACACTGTTCACACTCCATATTCCCCATTGCTAGAAGTCTTAGCTAGGGTCACCCTCATAGATTACTGACCATTATACTAGGTTTATAGTTCATCCCAGAGATGCCCCAAGCTTCCATTTGTCTCTCTCAGTGTTCTCTCCCTCCATCCTTCCCCCACCTGTTCCCTTCTATTCCCATCTGCTAGGTGAACTTAAAAAAGCTGTTGGTATTTCTCAGTAAAAATATTCTCCATGCTTTAGAATATGCAAAGCACTTAGCTAATTCCAGCAATGCCTCTAAGTTTAGAGAGAAGGTGGTTGCTCCTGAACCAATAGATGTGTTTCCGAATTAGCAGATTCAGAGAATTACTACTTCTGTTTTTTGGTAATGCAAATGTAATTCCCATTTCATATAGGAGGGAACATGTGTTTTAGAGAGATTAAGCACCTTGTCCAATGTCACATAGCTGGGAATGGGCAGAATCAGGGCATTAGCCCTTGCAGGGCTGATTCCAGACCGGCTTTTCTAAGCACTACACTCTTGGCTAGTTATGCATTCGTATTTGTATTTCAGTTACATTTTGCTGGTAAACTGTGGTGTTCAACTCATTTTAGGTTAGCCTTCCTTGGTGAGAAGTAACGATACACACAACCAAATGTGCACTATATATTATACAAATATACATAACTTTTGAGAGCATTCTTAACACCACCACTAATGTTACAGCCTGAGTACTGGAAATGTTAGAATGGCCTAATTATTGGCAGTGGTCTTGCAGAGAGGATTTGAGAAAAAAAATCCCTGTGCCTTGTCAAAAAACACATTGGCAGGGCAGGAACAGGAAAAGCTTGCCATTAAAGTTTCAATTTGCAAGGCCAGAAAAAAAAATCTCTACTGCTGTGGAATTCATAAAGCAACAGAGCAGTTGTGTTATGATCTTAACAAGATGTAGGAGCAGCAAAATAAGCTAAACCAAGGATGACCAAGTCTACATACTAGTGGCCACCAGGAGAGCACAAATGAGAGAGTGACTGTGGGAAAGGCATTTGGAAATGTGAACCAGACAGTTCATTTTGTGAATGGTAATGTTAGAAACTAATTGGTAAGACAGGGAAAAATTTAATCTGCATATACACTCTATTCCCAACATTCATAAAATGAATTATGAGATGAGCTGTAGAGATAAAAATTGATTGGACAGTAACACAATTAATTAAAACCAACCAACCACTGCCAACAACAACTACAAACAAATCTGAGGTATCTTTCATGTCTGGATAGGAGATCGGGATAATATAGATGCCTCATCTATTGAGATTTAAATACTTAATTATAAATATGGGACATGATCAAGTCACCTAAGTAATAAGACATGGAAAAATCTAATCAGCATACTAGGCCTATTTCCAAGTGTCAAGTGACTGTTCTATATGACCTTTGTTACAATCCCTGCCATTATATCACCAGCACGTCTTTATAACACCTTAAAAAGCCTGCCTGTTTCCAAGAGTGGTATTATAAATATGTTTCTTTATCCCACTCTCATTATAACAGGAAGAGGTCAATGGTCTAAAGGGTAGTTTCATATAATAAGAGGGATAAAAACTAAAATCAATAAATCTCCAGATCATAAATGTTGCTATAGTCTGGCAAGGTTGAGAAAATTATGAGCCGAGCCTCATGATGTCTGGGTATTGTAGCTTGTAAATTTCTACCAACATATTATGTGGGTATGCATAATGTGTCTGCTGGACCCTTTATAGAACTTGCTCACAAATGTGATGAAATTTTGTTTGGTATTAGTTCTAAGGTTAGTGGGAAAATATTAATAGAGTATCTCAGCTTATAAAACGATGTGTTCTTATTTTATTGATGAAAACGTGTCTAATATTATAAAGTCACATTTTTCCTTTGGCTTCATGACTTTAACCAGGAAACTCAAATAGGAAGTCATTTGTTTACATCGCTCAGTAAATTAGGAACATGGGATACATCGGCAAAGCTTTTGTCTGTGTTTGCGTGTTCATACTGAATAGTGGTAATTCTAATGCTTCCACCAAAGCAAGAGAGATCATCAGGGATGTAACAAATACTCCATGGAAGACATCAAACAGGTAGTAAATTACTGATTGCAGAGTCCAGCATGAACTTTTTGCCAGTACTTAGAATTAAATACATAGATGCTAAGAACAGATTGTGCACATTCAATTCCTCCCTCTGTCATATCAGAACTATATGGTCATGGTCCAGATTCCTAATCTCTTTGTGTTATTTATTTATGGATCATTTCCTTTGCTTCCAATTGGAGATAAGAAAAAAATCCTACGAAGCAAGCTCTTGTGAAGATCAAATATTTTTTGGGGAAATAGATAGATAATGAACACAACTTAATACTATCTTCCATATGTAGAAACCTTTTAGTGACTCTAAAAATAAACAAACAAACAAACAAACAAAAAACCCAAAATGAAACAAAAAAAAAAGAGTGCCAAGTGTGTGGTCTGAATTTTAAGGAAGTAAAGACAATTAGTGGTAGAAGGGATCTCACAGACTCACTATCAGCACACAAAGAATATACACTAGGTGTCTTTCTTGGTGTGAAGTCTACATTAGTAAACCAAATAGATGAATAGATGAATATATATTCAATGTATTGGGTAGTAAGTTCTATATAAGAAAGATTAAACAGATTAAGGGGTGAGTAATGACACTGAAGATGTGTCGACTTAGATAAAGAGAAAACTTACAGGAACAGAATTCCCATTAAATCAGACAAGCTTCTGCATTTGTTGTATCCCTGTCAGGCCTCCTGCCATTTTGACAACAATAGTAATGCAGTGGGAAATGGCACAGAAAAACAAGAAAGAAAATAATGGAAACTGAGACCGAGGGCCAAGTACACACACACACACACACACACACACACACACACACACACACACGAGAGAGAGAGAGAGAGAGAGAGAGAGAGAGAGAGACAGAGAGACAGAGACAGAGACAGAGACAGAGAGACAGAGAGACAGAGAGACAGAGAGAGTGAGTTAGTTGGGAAAGGGAGAAAGAGCAACACAAAGCTTTATGGACCAGTGTGGAAGTGTAGTAGACAAACACTGCTGTTCAGAGTTCAGCTGGCTGGTCAACTCACTGTTTGGAATTTGGCTGGATGATCAACCTACTTTTCAGAATTCATTTAAAAATTAGAAACATCAGTCACCACCCAATTGCTGTTGACAGGCAGCTTTGAGAGAATCCAGTTCCACTTACTGAGGCTCATGATGAGGGAGTCTTTTGGCTTCACCTTGCTATCAACAGATTAGATACAGCAACTAAGGATTACACTCTAACCTCATAACATAGAAAAGGCTACCCACAGTGAAAGTTAAAGAAAAACAACAGAAAGCAAAAACAGGCCCCCCTGAAGCAGAGCTATACAAGAGCTTTGGAGGTAGCATTGTCTTTATCTAAAGAGCACATCAACTGACACTCAAATGACTAAGCCTACATTAAAAAAAATAAGGTTAGATGTAGTCAAATTCTTTGCTTCAACAGGTCACTGCATTGAGCAGGAAAGGAAGAAATGCTTCACCAAGGCTTAAAATAGCTCCCCCCCAAAATTTAAATATGCAAGGCTTTGGGGAGCAATGATCCAAAGGTACATTGCAAACACCTGTGATTTAGTGGGTATCTTTGTAAACATTGTAACATATGTGAAATCTATTATCAAGAAGTTTCTTTTTCCATTTATAACCTTAAACTCATCTACTCTGGCCTCTATCAGACCATGCAGGAAAAGCTTTCTAATTGACAGACTTGTATGGGCATACCCTGAATACTGCAGTTCTTGATATATCAATTTTAGAAGATGAAACGTGTGGGGACTAAGACAGGGGCAATGCAGCCAGAATAAGCTAGCTTTTCTTGGATTTGTTGGCATTGTCTACTAGATGATGGCCCCAGAATTCATAGACAGCAACCCTACCATTCTTCTAAGGCCACCAAATGTGATACTTTTGAAGACATACATGCCTGTGAATCTTATAGCTAGAAAGAATCCTCTATTATCATGTAAGAGTCCAAAAAAAATTGGAAGATTCACAGGAACTTCCAACATAATCATTTTGATGGACTTTTACTGACATAATGTTATAGGAATCTTAGTAATGGGTAGGCCATCCAGCTCTCGGGTCCCCAGGCGCCTCCCCTCGCCCCACCTCATAGGCGTGACAGTTGCCAGAGTCTCAATGGGGGTTGGAACTTCCAGAACCAAGCTGGAATGGCTACCCACTACAAATCTTTCCCTCTCCCACAAATATATAAGAACATTACCTTCTACCTGGTCATTGGCATGTCCGGTAGGAAACTATTTCCAAGGTATGTGGCTGAAGGTACAAAAATCTAAACCTCAGGCACTAAGACAGAGTGAACAGCAGAAGTAACAAGGCCACAGCACAGCTCGTCCACAGGGGCATGTGCTGCTAGAACACACCTGGCCCACGTGAACACTGGGCAGCAGGGTTCTTATTACAAAGAATCTGGTATCAGAAGGCAGGAGGGTGGCTCACAAGTTGAACATGCATGGCTTGGGGGTCTAGAACCAGAGGGGGAACCCGATGCAGGCACAGTTCAGATTCTACCTGTAGAAATCATTGAGCAGATTAAAATTGGGGAAGAGTTGGAAGACAAGCAGAAGTTACAGGTCAAAGCTATTGGGCTCGTCTTTGTTTTCAGAGCAGCTAAATTTCTCATTTCTCTGCCTGTCAGATATATTTCTGGGCTCTGATTTTCCTCTGGTGATGGGGGACAAAACTTTTTCTGTGAGCCAGTGTTGGCAAGTGGGAGTGGGCAGACACCATCACATGGGGACCTTTCAGAAGATTATCCATTTTCATAAATTATTCTCAAATTGCTCTCTCCATTTGAAAGAGTAAAGAGTCTCCTGAGAGTGTATTTCATCATCAAAACATTTTTTTCCATGATGCTTTGTGTTTAGAATGAATAAAAGTAGATGGGAAATTGATTAAGGCTGACAGTTCACTGTGAACTCCAGTGTATTGCAAACTGAGCTGGCAAAATTTTTCCTTACCAGGAAAGAGATGGGACAGGGGAATTAACCTATCATGTCACTTCTCAAAGGCGGCTCTCACAGGAGGGGCTTTGTCAGAACGTGTTTGTTATGATCTTTGTGCCCTTTGATGGTTTTCATTCTTAGCTTTGGGCTTCGGGAACATATTCAAGATATAGCTTTACTCTATGACATCTGCCATGGGGCGGGGAGGGGGGTAGGGGGCTTCAAAACCACAAAGCAAAGCCCATTTAATGATTTAAAGTTCACAGCCTTATCAACAGCAGCAACTGTTCACCATCAGGGTCAACATGCCGTCGCCACATGCTATGGACGTGGCAGTGAGTTGATGATTACTGCGTTTGCAGGGTACCGTTACCAAAGATCTGTTTGCAAGCACTAATTAATGAATTCTCTCTGGACCCGTGTGGAGAAACGCTAGAGCACTTTAGTTGGTCGGTTTTACAGGCAAGCAGAAATGACTGCTAACTTTCTCCACTCACCACCCTCGTCATGTCATCTTTCAACTCTCTCCATGGCCTCTGCTTCATATGCTTCCTGATGCTAAGGGCATTCAATGTCACAAGAAAGAAAGAAAAAAGGGGGGGAAAAAGGAAAAAAACAAACCCACACGCAACATAATGTTAGGGATGCAGCATTTCCAAAATGCTATTGGTCCAGTGAAATATTTCTGTGTGAAGATTTGTCAAGTGAGCCTGGGAGTAATGCATCCTGTTTCCTCCTTAGAGATCTCATAACCCTTTACCGTGTTAAAGGCTGTGTGTAGCTACAGTCTATATCTCTATTTGGGCAATACAGGATTTCAGGAAAAGCACAGGAGGAGATGAATGTCTGAAATGCCAGGGACTTGCAGGGAAATTCAGAGTTCAAGGCCATCTACCAGTCTCCTCAAATATGTGAAGAGTAGTAGCTCTTTGGAAACCATGAGAGCCTGGCTTATTAGGGAGATTTGAAGTGTGCATTTTGGATCCTGATAACTAAAGTGTCTTAGTGTTCTACTGTTGTGAAGAGAATCCATGACCATGGCAACTCTTATAAAGGAAGGTATTTAAATGGGGCTTGCTTACAGTTCAGAGGTTTGGTCCATTATTGTCATGACGGGAAGCATGGTGGCATGCAAGAAAACATGGGGCTAGAGAGTAGCTGAAAGTTCTACATCTGGATCTGCAAGGAGTAGGAAGAGAGGGATGCTGGACCTGGCTCGAGCATTTGAAACCCCAAAGCCCACCCCCAGGGACACACTTCCTCCAACAAGGCCACACCTCCTAATCTTTCTCCAGTAGTGCCACTCTCTATTAGCCTATGGGGCCATTATTTTTCAAACCACCACACTAAGAAACATAAAAACTCCAAGTAAGTCATTTATTCTCTCTGGTTTCTTTTCCTTCTTCTGTTTAAATCAGGTTTTATTCTTATTGCTACAAGAGTTTTTGTTGTTTGTTTGTTTTGTTTCCCTGAAAGACACTGAAAGTGTCATTTTTGTCAGAGTACGGTAAGAACTGTAGTCTCGCATGGAAGCAGAAGGGACTCCTCATGAACTAAAACAAAAAGAACTTTTCAAAGAGAACATTTAATAAAGCTCTTTAAAATTCAAAAGCAAAGGCATGCTGGTAGAGTACAGAACTGGAGTCTCGGGAAGTCATCCTGTCAGTCCAGACTGGTCTTCCTTGTTGGCAGTCCTGGAGCATTACTTCTGGGTCTTTTCAAGAACATATTGAATAAACAGATCTCTCTAAACAGAGATGGTTACCTGCATAAGGCATGCCCTAAGGGTTCACACAGAGGGCTCCAAGCCTGGCAGCAGTGTTGGCGAAGGAGTGCTGTCTCCTGGCAGCATCAGGGAGGGAGGACTATTGTCACTAGCTCTTGGGATTGGAGAAATCAGAAGTAAGGATTTTTGCTTTAACTGAAATGGTTGGGAGCTAGGGGTCCCCTATGATTTACCAGGAATACATTCATCCTTGAGGCTGAGTCATACCCTGGAAAGATCAGCAGCCTCTTTCCTGAATGTGCACTGCTGTCTTCCCTGAATGCATTCCACCGTAACCCTTCCCTTCTACAGTCTCTGAAGTGAGCAGTCGTCTTTGCCAATCTCTGGTTGCCTGCTTTTGCATATACATCCCTGTAACTGACTCTCAGGCTCATTCTCACTGTGGTCTAGGAAAGAGCCAATCTTTCTTAAGATCCTTTTTCTTTAGTGAACATTCTTAGCTCTTTCAACATGCTTGGTTTTATAGTTAACTCTAAGATGGCAACTCTTCCTCCCTTTCTTACTGCCAATAACTTTGTGGGGATAGGGCTTTACTGTAACCTCTATATATCATCCATGCATAAACACACTTGCTATGTTTGGAAGGAAATGACGACAGAGAGACCTCTATGACTCATAGTTTTTGACTTGTCTTGTGTTTAAAGATGATAATACTTGCAAAGGGCTTTGCTACAAGCATTTCACATCACATTAATAAATGCCAAACTCAAAAATAGAAAACAATCCCACAAAAAAGGTCAACAAGATCTACCAGCAGGGAGTTAAAGGTTAAAGGCATACCTTTTTGGTCCAGCCATGTTGAACAATTATCAAAGAGAATGGAAATAGAGAATTTCCTGTAAAAAATCAGTTATTTCATCATTAAACCTTCCTAATGAACTATTCCAAGGAACAAATGCAAAAACCATTAAAGTGATTTCTAATTTTTAAAAGTTCCTTTTCAAGATTGTTGTTGTTGTTATTAAATTAGTGGTGGCTCATGTAAGGCTTTCCTACACAAAAGCATAAATACTGCAACCTATCTAAACTGTGGATAGTACCTGGAAGTGGTCAATGGTAAGAGAAGTCAGTCTACATTAGACCATTCCACTGTTGGACAGCAGGACCACCAGAGCCCCATGTACTGTCAATTGGGATATCAAATTGATGCTGAGACTGAGTTGGTCTTTCTGGTAAACTTTTAGGAGTGGAGTGAAAGCAAATGAGCTATGTTGTGTGTGGGCAGCCTTGTTATTGGAGTGTGATGAATGTAGCTATTAAACATTCAGGTAAAAAATGATTTGCTGCCTCCAGTGCCACAGGGAGCAACTTTCTCTCTGTCCTTACCCAGTCAAGTGATACAAAGCAAACTTGGCTGCTGAATAATTCCATGTAATTGTTCCCTGGAGGACCGAAATGTAGAGGAAGGAGGTCTTTTGTGTACAAGTGCCCATTTAAGGCAATACAATGGAAAATGAATCCATCTGTGGGTGGATGCTTACCTGCAATTATCTTTAGTTGAAATTTCCAAATGTTGAACATAATGAAAATTCCCTGGATAGAAAAACGTCCCTGGTTAGCTTCAGTAGCTACTCGTTACTTTGTAAATGGCCTTGCCAGGCAGCCTGAGCAAAAGGAAACTTCTTCTATGAAAATATTACCTGCAATGCACAGGGGTCGGTTGCCTGGTCTATGGCTGGTAGTAATTCCTCCAAAGGGTCTTGTGATTTTTTTTAGGGAGGGGGTTTTACCTCCTCACCTGTCTAAGCTCTTTGTAGGCTGTGTTAGATTAGGTGGGACCTTCTATGTCAATCTCCCAAACTGGAATTAATTGGTGAGCGAGACAGGTCCAGGTGGACAATTAGGATTTTCTTTCTCAGGAGAGGTGTTAAATATTTCACACCACACATTACACATATATCATGCTTTACAACCCCTCATTAGCCCACACAATAAGCTAGGGGACAGCTCCAAGCCCTTACCCTCATGTGATAGTTGAGGGGAGCTAAATATGAAAAACGTTACCCTTGGCTATACTTTGTGTGGCAGGTAGGAGCAGACTTGGGGAGCAAATTCTGAAACAATGAAGTAACCAGTTAAATGCTCACAGGGAGTTGATGCTGTAGCCTTTCCTTCCAAGCTCTTGGAAAGTGTCCCAGGAGTCTCACATAGTCAGTGCATGGATAGGTCTGCCTGTGACATTTCCAGGACAACCCTCATCTTCTGCTGTCTCTGGCCTTGTTCCCCATTGGATGCCAAGGCTCTTTGCTCCTCCTAGTTTTGCTGTTAGATTAACCTTATTGTTGGGAGCTTTGGGGACCCTTTTCTGTCCTACCCTCCATGCTCTCTTTTTGACATATTGTGTCATCAACTGTAATTATCCTTCTTCTGAATGATCGCAACCCCAAATCTACTTCCTCCATGTCTCAGAACTCATGTGTGGATTGAGAGGACCAACTCCCACATCTGCAGCTCTCTTTTGTAGATGCCTTATTTTAGATCAATTTCTCTCACCTGGTTATCATTAACATCTTAAAAACTAGATGGGCACTTCAAATAAAATACACCTCTTCAAAACACACACACACACACACACACACACACACACACACACACACACACACACACCAGCTAAGTGTATGCTGAAATAATGCCTATAATTTGTATGACTGTGCAGTGGAACCGTTTAAATTACTGTAATGAATATAGAGAAACATGAAAATGTTGGGGGTGGAGAGATGGCTCAGCAGGAAAGAGTACTGGCTGCTCTTGCAGAGGACCTGGGTTCAGTTCCTAGCACCCACAGGGCAGTTGTTTGACACCAGTTCCAGGAGATCTGATGCCCCCTTCTGGTCTCTTGAGGCACTGCGTGCAGTGGTAGCATATGCATACACGTAGAACAAAGGAAAATATGAAAATTGGTGTTATTAAACTGTGCTGGGGACAGACGGGAATGCAGACTGCTGTAGTTGTTCTGACCCACTACTGACATGCCTATGAAGACATGGAATATATGAAATGAAAGTGTAGGTGATGCCAGTGGTGGGATTACTGGAACTGCCTATAGAAAACATTTCTGTAAAGTTATCACACCCATTTTATAATAAATTTCAACTTTGATCCAGCCTCTCACTTGTTTCTCCTTCCTGAGGTATTTGTGTCTGCAACAGCACAACTTTCTCAGGCTTGAGGCTGATATCTATACATTCTATCTCTGAGCAAAAAAACAATGATCAAGATATAAGATGAGTGCTATTAAGGAAAGCTTATTTTAATCTAAGATAGTCTTTCTAATCAGTTTTCATTATTTTAATAATTCAGGCTTTAAATGCATTTGCCAAATTTAAAAGTGGGTTAAATTACAAAGAAAATTTGTGTCTCCTTATGTCTTTTCTTTCTCCAACATGGAGACTGCAGTCTCCACTGAATGCTTGGAAAGCAGGCAGGGGCCACTCTGAGTAGCGAGATGCTGTAGCCGTCTGTTTTTATTTTTTTTACATTTTATCTTTGCTGTCTCTGTTACATCGGTCATCTTTGAAAACAGCTGTTTAAGATAAGTATCTCACTTCCAGGAAATTATGAGAAAACTTTCTTAGGCAGAACTGATGCTCTTCTTTGCTTCCGGGGAAAACGGAACAAGATGCTACAAGACTAAATTCCCCCGGTTGTCTTTTCCGGTCCTGTCAGCCTTTCCTGAGCTCTGGTTTGGTCTCTGGAAGCATGCAATGCGGGTGAGCCTGGGGTTTGGCCCGGAGTCCCCACAAGATCACTGCAGGCTGTGGCCATTCTGTACCTTCCCACAGCATCCTCCAGTTGCTTGTGTCCTGCTCAGGCGAGGATTCAGGTTTTAGAGAGTGTGAGTCTGATGCAGAGCTTTGGAGCTCCCTGCTGCAACTCTGTGAGCTGAAGCTAGGAGGAAAAAAAACCCAAAACAAAAAACACCCAACAGGTTTTAGCCCTGGATCCTGGCTTACTGTTGACTCTGAGACAGCAGGAGCGGTTGGTGCCCTATGGCCAGAGCCTCATTGGCAGCTAACCCTGCCCCAAGCTGAGAATGGAACGGTTCAGCATCGCTCACAGGTTATTAAAGATTCTGCTTGCTTTACAACGGTCTGTTAACAGCTCTAATGTCTTTAACATGTGCAGCCTATTGACTTTTAAGTAACATTTTATTGAAGTAACTGCCGTGCTTATTAGCCCGTAAGATTTACGCTTCATTTTCAGTCCTGGATCTGAAGGAGGGAGCAGGCTTCCCTGAAATGGTGAGGACTAAGATAAGAGATGCTGAGCATTGATGGGAGCGTATGCGGCACAGTAAGGAGGATTAGGGAAGAAAAGAAACAGGTCTCCTAGGATTTGAGGTGAGCTGAGAGGTCTCGTGGTAACAGTCACATCTTCATTTAATGGGGCTGACATTTGGAAGAAAAAAAATACTTGCAGATGCGGCCCGCGAGAATGTAATTGTGTGGTTTTGGCTCTTAGAGTGTTAGGTTGGATGATTAATTTCAACAAGTGCTAAATTTCATACACATGAACACACAGCCACCGGGACCAGTGCTCTGCTACCTAGGCATTTTAGGAAAAAAAAATCAGAATTACCCATGTGTCTTCACTGTTAGTCCCTAAAATCGTGAAGAACAGTGCTACTGTGAGTGCACATTACTATGTACAAAATAAGTTCATGAGCAAACACCTTCACAAAAACAGTCACAACAAGCAGGTGGGGTTGATCTGGCCCTGAGAGCCAGATTTGTCATACAATGAACTATCAGATATAAAAGAAATCTCTAGGTTACCTAAAGTAAGATGTATGTTAAATGTATTAGAAATATGTAAATGGCTGGATGTCATAAACAGTTTCATTTTTTTATTGATTGCTGAAGAAACAGCTATGTACAATTGTGAGTTTATTTAATAGCAGAGCTGCTGTCCACACAACTGCGTATTTGTAGGCTCAGTGTGAAGAGGGAGGAAATGAGACCCTGCAACCAACATCTCTACCAAAGAATGGACAGTAAGGAACAATCTCTAAGAGAAGCTATGGATAGGGCATTTACCACTATCCAATTTCAATGAATCTAGTGACTCATGGAAAACTGTGTGTCTCCTTTTATTTTTCAAGTTGTGGCTCAGAACCCGGCTAAAAAACTTGAGCATAGGTCATGGGTTTCTCATCACTGTCCCCAACAAGAGATAAAGCACTCTTGGATATTTATGGAAAAAAAAAAAGACAAGAAAGGAAGAAAGGAAGGGAATAAAAAGGCGGACGACTGAGGATGACTGATAGTAAACCATGGCTGGCCCTGGGATGGTACCACTTCTTTTGTGTTTGAGAACATATTTGTCTCCTCATTTTTGAGAAACCACATCACCCATGCTGAAACTGATGCTAGAGAACTGTCTATCACAGCCTCAGGCTCAAATTACCAGCATTTTAGACCAACAGAGCACTTGAGAAATGTACGAATATATTCACAACAGGAGGAAAGTGCCAACAGAAACACATCCTGAACTGGTTCCCAAACAGGATGACAGAAAAAAAATGGAAGAGACCACACACAACTCAGCCACACTGCACAGGAGCCCCCTCGAAAAGACAGTTGTTTTGTTTTTCCCACCTATCAGCAGGCTGGGAGTGCTTCACTTGGGGAGCGGACTGCTCCCGCCATTTAATTAAAGTTTGCACTTAGCTCAGCAACTCAGAGTCTGCGCAGCTAGGGCGTATGTCTCTGCCAAGGAGTCCTGTCTCCCAGGGACATTTCCTTTAAGAAAAAAAAAAAAATGGGGTTGGTGGTGGCAGCAGGACAAGTGTGCCCGAGTTCTGAAATCACGAAAAAGTGTATATATCATGTGTGCATACGTTGCACATACAGTCCTCAACATGTTTTAATTAATTTTAGGCCAGCTTTTTTTTCAAAATTGTGCAAATATTATTTAAGATAACAAAACCGTGAAGCGAAGCTCAGATAGCCTCTCTATTGCAAAAGCCTGGAAAGTCAATACAGATTTAATAAAATTAGTCTCTCTAGCCTGCTGGTTTCTGGAAATAGAATCTTTTTTTAAAAAAAAAGATTGTTAAACCACCAAGGCTGACATCAACTGCATTTTTTTCTTAAATATTCAAATTATATTCTCTGAAAAGCCTTGAAACTAACCAGAGCAAGCAAGGCAAAGTGCTCCTTAAAAATGTAAAATAGAGTCCTGAATCTAGTTGGCTTGTCTGCAGTCTAAGTATCCAAGTGTTATAGTTTAAAAAAAAAAAAAACAAAAAAAACAAAAAACTAAGTATCTGAACACATCTGTGGCATTTTATTTAACTGATTAATTTGAGATCTGTACCATGTGCAAACAATTGATAAATGGCTAAAAATGGTTGGTGATTATAAATTTCCAACATTTTAGAACCTCTATCAGAATTTTTTTCAACTTTTGTTAACGTTTTGAACCCAACACCTTTAATAAAATCAGGGTGACAGACCATGAAAACATTTACTTCAGAATTACAGGCAAATCTGATACTTTTGTTGAAAGATGCCCTGGGGCACGGGTGCAAGCATTCCTCAGGAGGATGGCAGAGATGTGCAGGACCCTGGTAGAACCCGTGGGTCCTGGGAGGGCTGCAGGACTTTGATATTCAAACCAACCCAAATGAGAGCCACTGCAGAGCAAAGGGATGCAGACTGTGGGAAGGAGAGTTATCTACAGGTGAATTTACTTTCTTATTGGTTAGATTTGCTTTCTAATTTTAAGTAAAATGTGGCTCCGAAAATTAGTGCCTGTGCAATGAAGTTATTTAGCACCCAAGCTCGCAACTCATTTCATCCACCCCAGAGTCAGACCCTGAATGCTAACCGGCATTTTCACAAGCTAACTTAAGCACGGATTTTCAATAACGTCACCCTTTCAGGCCTCCAAATAGTGTATTTTATAAAAACAACAGGAAGTAGATTTGCAGCTCCCTGGACGGGAATAAAAGAATGATGAAACTTACATCATTTCTAGGACTTGACAGACTCCTGTTTAGCGATGACCAGGTTATCTCAGAACAGCATGGTTCTGCTCCATGTCCGTGATCATGTTCTCCCATGCTTTTACTGGCTAAAAGTTAGATTTTCAAAAATTCAGAGCATTATTGCAAATGATTTTTTTTTGTAAGTGATGATTATTTCAGAATGCACTCTTTTTTATTTATTTCTTGCCGTGTTGCTTTCTGGAGAAGTTTTTATAAGTAATAAGGGCTTAAAAATATTTCTGCTCAGGGGTTTGAGACTACAAAATATTTGGACACTTCTCAAAGCACGGTTATTTGAGAGATGGGAATTGAAGTTTGATGTTTCGAAAGTTAAAATGATTGCTCAAAGAAAAATACACTCCTAAAAAAAGTTCAAAGACTCTGTATTGCTATATCAAGTTAGTCTAAAAAAGAATGGAAACATTTGTTCCCACAGGGCCAGACATAATTTTTTTTGTATTACGGCAAAATTTAGTAAAATTGCATAATAAAGGCTGAAGTTGAAAATAAATGACTTATATGCAAATAGGAGCATCATTTAAAAGAAGACATGAAAACAGAAGTGAGGCCAGTAGGCAAGGGGAAGGGATTAACAGGACTGTAAGGAGGGGAAGAGTGAGTAATGGGGGTGAATGCAATAGAAATACATTATGTATATGTATGAAAATGTCATAATGAAACCAATCATACACAATTAATATATGCTACAGAAACATTTAAAAACACAAAGAAATGAAAATGTTCAGCAATGACTTTTTTGGACTTTAAATAGACAATCAAAATACAATAGCTCATTCCTTTTTTGTAGTCTGTATGAACGCAAACCAAGTCATAAAGAAATGTGTACCTCTGTATTTATGTGGACTTTCTTTTCTCCCTTTCTACTCATACCTTTGGTAGCACTTCCTGTCATTCTAATGGGAAACTGGCTCTCCATTATTCAGATATTATATGTGCAATTTGAAGTTTTAATGTAAGGCAACAGCATATTAGAACAATCCCATCTTAGATGAGAACTTCTATGTATTATTACTGTCAACCAAAGTCTAGGAGAATCTGGAAAATTGCAAGGAAATAATTAGCTCTCTATAAAACCACCTTGTCTGTTTGTGTTGCTATTTATAGTTATGATCAGTGCTTTAGTTGCATAGAAATTATTCTTTATCCTATAATTTACATATTATCTTAAAATCCATTTGTGTGTATGTGTGTCAATGCGAAACATTGTTCACTGTATGTGATAGGGAAAATTGTTAGATTTATTTTAAAGTTCTACAGATCTGTTGGTTTTGAATTCACCACAGAGGAGAATGATTCAGAGTATTAGAATAACTCATAAAATCCTTACAAGCCACCAGAATCTTGACAGTTTCTTTACAAACAAGTCTATTCACACTGTTAGATTTTGTAAGGCTGTGGCAAGAATCTCTCTAGAGACAGAGCTTATAAAGACCTAGTAACTGTATGTGCTTGGTTGTTTCAACAGTTCTCAAGTTAGAAAAGACACTGGAGGGCCAGGGAGATGGCTCAATTGGTAAAGAGTTTGCTAGGTAAGCACAAGGTTCAATCTCTAGAACCCGTCAAAAAGCTGGGCATGGTCGTATGCACTAATAATGCCAGTGGAAAGAAGGTTGAGACAGCAGATCTCTGGAGCTCATCCAGCAGCCAGCCTACCTCATCATGTTCAGGCCAAGTGAAAGATCTATTTTAAAAAAGCAAGGTGGGCTGTGCCTGAGGAACAGCACTCAGGGTTTACCACCTGCATCCATACACACAGGCATACCACGCACGAACACACACACAGACACACAAACACACACAGACACTCCCTCCTCCCCCCTGCCAAAGAAATGCACTAAAAATCAATAGGAAGACATTGTGGGTGGTTCCACCCCTGGGTTCTATAAGAAAGCTGACTGAGCAGCCAGGAGGAAGCAAGCTGGTAAGCAGCACTTCTCCATGGCCTCTGCATCAGCTCCTGCCTCCAGGATCCTGCCCTGCTTGAGTTCCTGTCCTGACTTCCTCTAGTAAAGGACTATGATTTGGAAGTATAATCCAAATAAACCTTTTCCTCCCTAACTTGCATTTGAGTCGTGGTGTTTTGTTGCAGCAATAGTAATCCTAACTAAGACATATTTTACTAATCGAAGCACCATAGTGTCTTTCACAAGACAGCTCAGTATATTGCCTAGAGGAATCCATGTTTTCTGGGCTGATCCATCCAAAGCATTGGCAACCTCTTCTTTCAGTTATTTTCTCCCTACACTGATTTCCACACTGACCTTCTCCATAAATTTTTGGGTTTCTTCAACAATGAAACACCAGAAAGAAATCTGGGGAGGAAACTTGGTGTTGTGCCACCTGCCTGGGGAAGCCAGCCTCTGTCACCACCATCCTGCATGGAAATACTAGTCCCTGCTGGCATGCTGGCGAACATTCAAAGCACTTATTATTTTTACCCGATGTGCCTGTTAAGAGTTGTCAATCGCAGGTCTTCAAGAGTTCCCGTTAGTGATCCCTCTGTTGCCATAGCTTCACTTTCTCCTGTAGACCATGATCCTAGAAACCAAGCTGAGGCTTTATTATAGCTGAGCCTACATGACTGGTACAGCAGAACAGGGCGCCCATCACAGGATTACTCACTCTCAAATGAAGCCTTAGATCAATGGAATCAAAGGAATTAGCTCAGTTTTGAGCCGTGTTTGGGGGTAACAAAATGGTGGGTCTCCTATCTTGAAGTCATTCATCATAGCAGCCCCCTTACAGCAGCCTACACTCAGGACTGATGCCAGATCCACAGAAGACCCTGGTTCTTAGCTTCCATACACACATACACTACCATCCACAGCTTAACAATTTCACAGGATAAGCCAGAATTAGGAAGACTTTAAAGCTTGCTTGCGGGGAGGGGTTGTGTATCCTGGGAAACTTAACTCTTAGTTAGGAGAGAAGTGCATGACCATGGCCACTCCAAAATTTCCACCCTCAGGAAGATGGACTTCTTTTTCTAAAGGTCAGCAGATAAAAACACGTGAAATCATTCCGTTTATATTCACATAGATGGTGAAATTATATTTTAAAAAGGAAATAAATATCACAGGGGTCAAGGTGGGAAGGGAAGGTATAATAAAGGGGCAATGGGGACTTCTGAATTATAGCTGGGTTGAAATTCTTACTCAGTGTGTTTATTATTCTTTATACAATAAATGTTTTATAAAAGCTTCATATTTTCTACATTCTGTACTTTGTAAAAATATAGCAGGGTTAAGCTGGAATATGAAGTACTAAGATGTTTCATTTCACACTTTATATTGTATTTGCTATATTTTAAAATTTGTGAAAATATAGTGATGTTAAGCTGGAATATGAAGTATTAAAAGATGTCCATTTGTTTCCTACTGTCTTTTATTTTGACAGCGCATTCGTGTTTGTGTATGTATGTGTCCATTGCTGAGTCACCCCATAAACACATAACGTATTTATGTGAAAATTTTTCGTCATCTATCTTTAAAACTTGGGGACACTCCTACACTGCTGGAAGAGAGCAGACAGCAGCTCAGCTCAGGGACATGCCTCACATGTCATGTTATACTGAAAAGGAGAAGCCGGACAGAGAGGACCGTGGCCGTCCTGTAGACAGTGGTCACTGGAGGAGGGTTGGGTGGAGGAAAAGAGCCACTGAACCATCGCTCTGTGCACATTTCCAAGTGCTTTCCCTGGGAAGTGTTGCACTATTTGAGTTTTCTTCACAGAATTTTGTCTCCTTTCCCCAATCAATGCCACTGGTTTTCACCCCAATTACACCCCAAAAAAGCCATCTGTTGAATCTGCTGGAAGATTCTTGCCAGCAAGGGAGAAGTGTGTCCAGAAACGTTGGCCCAGACTGAATCCCCTTGTTCCTGCTTCTTTCTGGAAGAGCCTGGCCTGGCCTGGTTACATTTGCACCCAGCTTTCCCTGTGGGGTGTGTGTATGTGTGTGTGTGGAGAATTTACTAATATTGAAATGGTAACAGTATTTTTTGTTGTTAATGCAAACAGCCTTAGAGTTAATGTTATGAACACATTTCCATTTTGCAATGGTGGATACAGAAGTGACAAGCAGAATTTCAATGACATTATTCCACATTACCTAAAAATAACTTTGGAAGGAACACTGGAAAGGTAAAAATGGCCCTTTTATTCTGTGTAATAGAGATCAGTTGGGTGGGGAGGGGAGAAATGTGCTGCTGTAAAAACAAAAACAAAAACAAATCACAAACAAAAAGCAAAAGTCTGTCTTTAATCCAAGAAGGAGTTTAACTGCCATTTCACAGTGTGTTTTATTTGTGTTTATTCCGATTTCTAATCCTACCCTATAGTGTTTTTCATTTTTCTAAATGTAATGGCCCACACATGCAAATTCTGCTCTGACATCTAAGAAACGTTAATTGTATTTATTTTTGTTTATTCCTTTTGGCAGTTATTCAAAACTTATGGTTCCTTGCCAAGTAATGATGTAGAAAACATTATGAAGCTTGGTGGTGGTTATTGAAACCGATAATTTCACTAGTATTTTGGAGCCCTGGCACGGCTCAGGCACAAGGCTTTCTTTGTTGTGGTAGGATTCATTTACTCCAATCTCCACACATCTTTTGCTCTATCTGGGGGAAGAAGGAGGGCAGTTCTTTATGTCAGAGGGGGGAGAACTCAAACGGGTTCCTGAAGTCAGCCACTGCTGAACCCACGGAGAGTCGGTAATGTTTTTAATGGGCCCAGAGAACAAAGCTGGTTCGCGGGGACGAGAACCATGGTGCACTTCATTAGGTGTGCCATGGGGTGGCGCTCCAAGGCCCGAATTCGCCCGCCCAGCTCCAGCCTCAGAGAGTGAATCTTCTCAGGCTCTTTCTCACTGTACATGTAAAATATTTACATTAAAAACCCCACTGACGGACAGCACTGATGAAAATAACGAAGTAATTAAAAGTCGGTTGGATACTTGTATTCTTAGCTATCTCAAGTATGTTTATACAGGTGACAGAAATAAAGGTTTGGGATTAACGGAGTATAGATAGGGCTGTCGCAATTTCAGTTAGAATTAAAATTTTTCCTAAAAATTTTTCTTTTAGTAAATTAAAAAAGTCTGTACATATTTGACCTTTCAGGGGTCCATTTTATCTTTTCAATGTATTAATGCTACACCCTCATGCTCACAAGTAGGTTTGGACTTTCTCTGCCGTTGCTCATCTTTTCTCTTACTTTCTATATATCGGACGGATCAGGGTGCTTCTCCAAATTACTAAATGTCCATAGAAAATCCGAGTCAACACTCGGATTTCTGTGTCATAATTTCTTGAAGAATCTGCTCCTTAATCATTGTACATGCTATTTTCTAAGAGCTCTGACGGCATAACTTATAAATAAAATTATCATGGTGATCTACCCATGTGCGTTTTGTCAAACAACTATTTAAACTCCTAAAGAAAGTTTCAATTTAATATAAAAACATTTTGAGCTTAACTCTAAAATGTTTTTAAAAAATATTTTTTATGCATAAGTAAATGAATATCATATATATGCTATGAAGTTGATACATGTCAGCACTTTTTTTTTCATGGTCAGATTTTAAACTCACTAAAAAGAATAAACTTATCAGCTGTACTTGGATTAATTTTGAATTTCTAAAAATACATGATCTAATTCTTTAATAATATTTTAATGTCAGCAGATATAAAATGCCAAAAATGTTTAAATATTGATATGTTGTTATTTTCTATGGAGGTATTTACATATTAAAAGAAAACCAAGTTCTATTGTTGTAAAACTTCTTACATCCCTGATGCTAAGAAAGGGCCCTTATTGTTGAGAAGATTACACACACTTAATATCATATGTTGGAAATGAGTTCCTCATGCAAAGTCTGGTAAGTGCTGAAAGTATTTGTCTATAATTTTAAAATAATGATGAAAACTAGAAGATCTGGTAGGTTTCATTTGAACATAGAATTAAGCAAGGATGTCTACTTTCAAACTCTCTTTTTATAAGTGGGTATGGACTTTTTCCTAGAAAATCAAATCTGGTCTCCTCTTTGATTTTCTGTTTATACACCATGGTTATATTTTCCTAGTGAAAAAAAGTCCTTCCTTGATGCATATATATTAATATATTATATATTAATATACATATATCTAATCAGTGAGGAAGTCAAAGTAAGCTTTCATAGCACAAAGCTGAATTTTCATGGGTAGGCTGCTAAAATCAAAAAGTAGAATTCAAAGCATGTATTGCAGGCTTCTACAGCTATTTTCATGGAGCCAAATTTCATGCTGCTTCCATAGCTTTTACAGAATTGAGAAAACAATTTGAAAAGCCAGAATAGTAGGTTTACACATTTAAAAAAATGTATGACTTCAATAAAGCGATATTAAAGTATCCACAGTATAGAGAGCAATACCTGTTTAAGGGACAACTCTGTGTACTTGAAGAATGAAGACAAGAAGACAGCCACATCCCCAGGGCTCTCCTTGCACTAACAGTAAAAACACACAAAGAGATAGGAGTTTGTTTTGCTGGGTACCCAGGCCGGAGCTGGCATGGCAGTTGGGAAGGTTTTATGCCCTGAACTGGGGTGGTGGAGATGAGTGGAAGTCAGATTCTCCCACCTTCCATCTGTGGATGCCTGTCATCTGGGGACAATGACAGGCACTGTATTTTCTTAACCCAATACGGACAGAGAATGTGTTTGGATTGTATTGTGTGACATCCCTTCTGTACCTAACAGGCCCGAGATGGGCGGGGCAGGGTTGGCTTTGTTCCGATGGTCCTAATGTGTTCAGCTGCCACCTCGCTTTGCTGATTGCAATCCCTTGTTTTATGGTGTCTTTTCCAGCTGCCCCAAAAATTCACTGCATTGTCTTCTAGGTTTATTTTTAATATCCTGTAACCCAAAGATCTAAAAGGAAGATGGAAACCGGAATCCACATTCTGGGTCCCACTTTTCTTTTTCTCACGGGGAAGAAAGGATTTAAGGTCTGAGAACATTCCTCAGAATGCTGGTTGAAGAAATGTGTGCTTTTCCTCTATCTTAAGGAAGGAGCCGTCTAAGAACACATTCACAGGCTTCTTGAATTGATAGAGGAATTGGAAAATAACCCTATGTAAATATACAAAAACTTTCAAGTCAGACAACTCTTTCTTCACCACATTTATCACTGAAATGTTTCCCGTCTCGGAGAGGGAGCATGACAGTAGGTGCTTTGTTGGCATCTGGGGCCTTCTGGATTCCCCGGATGAAGTGTTTTCTCGAAACCGTTCTTCTGAGACACAAAGGATCAGCGTTTTCAGCTCGGGGACGTGCAAATGTCTCTGAAAGCACCTTGACTGACTTTTCAAATTTAACTTGTTGTAGGTGAAGGATGTATCAGTTCGCTCTGTCAGTTCAGTCCTCTGAAGCATCAGACTCGAATGCCGTCTCTGCCCAGACGGTAGGGAGCCGTGCCTTCACGTCCCACGCAGCAGCCGTGGCTCCTTTTGGTCATTTTTCAGCCCTTTCAAAACCTGAATTTAGCGGTAGGGGCCTGCCTGTAAATCAGAAGGACCAAGTTCCTTGTTTCAGTGTGGGGTAGTTTTCCTCTCTTCTGTCACCACAGCTGTCAGCAGGATGTCTCAAACATCCTAATTGTCACCAGGGATTGGATTGTTCCCTAACTAATTGTTTAGATCAGCTAATCTGTATCCAAGGCATAGGCAGCCAGGAGCTTCCTGTGTTTTAGACAGAACTCCTGTCTTGCCTCTAAGCACAACTGTTTGGGTGTCCAAGGGTCAGAGGACCAAAAGACATACCTGCAGCAAATGTGAATTGCAGACTGAAGACTCAGGGGGAGCTCTGGCCACCTGCTTGTGTCTCAGTTAAATAACGGAGAATCCAGAGAAAATGCCATTTATGGGTTGCAGTTTGCCCAGAACTAATTCTGGGTCCCCTATTGGGTCTGCACTTACATGGGCTTTGGGGTGCTCACAATGAAAATGTGCTAGATATTTATCATGGTTCCCAAGCGTTTCTTCAGTGAAACTTTTAAATATTTTGGTAGTAGTAGTGGAGAGGCCTGGCATGTTTTTCACCTACAGTAAGTAATAATCCACACATTCACCTTACATGGATGGCCATCCTGTCCAGAACCTGGGCTTTACTCAGCTTTCTAAAACAAGCATTAATTCATTACTTAAAACCCTGTGAGTCCTTGTCTTGCATTCATCTCATATTTTGCCTTCCACTAAAAATTGAGCCAGGCAAGATTTTCAGAGGTTTACATCTTACAACCATATAGTTTCTATTTCAAGGTGCTTTGAAAAGAGCTAATGAATTGATGTAAGATTTCAACCAAAACAACAACAAAGAACCGTGGTCTTCTAAGACCTGCACTCACCAAACTATGATAAAGCAAGCAATCAATTGAAGGCAGCACTCTTCTGAAGTGAAATTCGGAAGTGTGCTGGCCCTGAAGGCTTTGTGAACAGGAGATCAGGGCCTTTTAAAACCAGGAGCATGGAAAAGAGGCCACTCAGATTTAGAACAGATGCCATCATTTCTTTCTTTTCTCTCTTTCTTCTTTCTTTCTTTCTTTCTTTCTTTCTTTCTTTCTTTCTTTCTTTCTTCCTTCCTTCCTTCCTTCCTTCCTTCCTTCCTTCCTTTCTTTCTTTCTTTCTTTCTTTCTTTCTTTCTTTCTTTCCTTCTTCCCTTCTTTCTTTCTCTCTCTTTCTTCTTCCTTCCTTCCTTCCTTTCTTTCTTTTTTCACTTAAAATTCTATTTCATTTAGACTGATCCTTCTCTCACTTACCTGGAAGTAAAAAGATTAATTACATAACTGTCACTGTCTCCTAGAAGCAGGGTGTTATGGGACAGACTCAAAGAAAAAGCCAGTGCTTGCTTACTGTGCCTTAACTAGCTACGGGGCATCATAACAACCCGGCAGCCCGTAGGCTCACTGTTCCCAGTTCCTGGGAAAACCGGCTTCAAGGGAGGTGAATTGATTTTCACAGATCACAGATTTTCCTAGTGGAAAAGTGCCGTGTATTAGACAAATTTGGGAAAGCCTTTTTAGAGGAAATGGGTTTTGAAATGGGAATTAAAAGCAAAGAGGAGAAGGGAGGACTCGTTCCTCAGAGGCCGATAACACAGGCAACACAGGCTTCCAAAGTGAAAGCAAACCGCTGACTCTGGGAAGCTGCTGCCCAGCTCCCGAGTGCGTGTGCTGCCGGCACCGCGGGCCTTGATCGCTCTGAGCAGTTACACAGCTAAGAGAACTCAGTGATTTTGCAGATTTCTTTCTTCTTCACCTGTGCAGTTCCTGTCATGCCAAAAAACACTTTCTTCTCGAATGAAAAAAAACAGCATGTATTTATTGCAGAAAAAATATGGAAAGCATAAGATATACATGTGCACAAAGGAAAAGGAAAAATGCAAACACACCTAATTCTATGTTCTAAGATGAGTCCCCTTGGCCTTTGCCATCTATAATCTCAGACTTTGAAAATGACTCATGATTCAGACAGGCCTTGGCCGTCCCCTCCTGTCACTTTTTAGACTGAAGTGTCAAGTGAAGATTTATTTTCCTCAATATTTTTAGTCCATCACTAATTTAATGAATGCTTCAAATTGAATTTACGTGCTGAACAAATTTTCTGTTGATAGAACGAATGTTCTTCCCATTTGATACTATTTCTTTATTAAAGTTTCTTGCAACAAACACAGATGTATCAAGGGTGTAAATGTGCCCACACAGAGACACACAGACACACAGACACATAGACACACAGACACTCAGGAAGACAGAAACACAGACAGACAGACACAGACACACACAGACACAGACACACAGACCACAGACACACACAGACACACACACACACAGACACAGACACACACAGACACACACAGACACACACACACACAGACACACACACACACACACACACAGCTGTTCCTGTACTTCCATACTTGATTTACCAATTCTCAGGGACAAGCAGCAAACCAGGGTTCAAAACAAAGACAGGTCACTCCCATTCACCACCAATAGGTGGCGATGGCTGCCAGTTGCCCTTAATTAAAAAAAAAAAAAAAAAGAATATAGTCTTTAAAAACTGTTAGCCATTTGATACATTTGATAAATAGAGCAGTATTAATCATTCTAATTCATAATTCTTCGATTCTTCCCTCTCTCTCCCTCCCTCCCTCTCTCTTTTTCTTTCTCTTTTTTTCCTTCCTTCCCTCCCTCCCTCCCTCCCTTCCTCCCTCCCTCCCTCCCTCCCTCCCTCCCTCCCTCCCTCCCTCCCTCCCTCCTTCCCTCTCTCTCTCTTTCTTTCTTTCTTTCTTTCTTTTTTCTTTCTTTCTTTCTTTCTTTCTTTCTTTCTTTCTTTCTTTCTTTCTTTCTTTCTTTCTTTCTTTTTTCTAAGAAACCTTGGAGGTTCTTTACATGTTCTCTGGCTGTTTTTGAAAATTGTCTGGCTTGTTGTTTGTTTTGTTTTTCTCATTTGTTTTTTTAAATTGGGTGTTTATCTTTTTTCCTATTTAGGAATTATCTAGAAAATAAATTGTATCTATATAAAGACACCAATCTCCACATCACGATGAATATTATACAGATTCTTCATTTGTCTCTTACTCTGTGCAAACCTATGTAAGAAAGATGTACAGAAATTTCCAATACTTCTGGAGCCCTTCCTATTTTATGCCTATGATGTGTACATCTCTGTGTGTAATGCCACCTTTTAAAAGCCCCATGTTAAGATGAATATAAAAATATTTCTTCATTTTTACTTATTATTATTACTATGCATTTTTGAGACAGGTTTTCTCTTCGTAATACAGATTAGTCTGAGCTCACTGCATCTCAGTGAGCTGGACTCAAAGTAGCAGAAACCCTCTTCTTTCAACCTCGCAAGTGCTGGGGTAGAAGTGTCCTCCACACCCAGCTTTAACTTTTGGGTTCATTTGATGTTTATTTTGCTATAAGGTATTGAAAGAGAAATTCAGCATTTTTTATCTAAGCCAACCAGTTGTTCTGTGTTATTTTTAGGATAATGTCACTCATCTGTACGGATGAGGAATGGCAGCCTTGGCCTGTAATGCACCCCTGTATCCAGTGGAATCTGTTTCATACCTTCCTTTCCCTTCTGTCTGTGTGGTGACTATCCCCACCCTGTTCAGTGCACCTTGACACCTCATGTGCTTGTCCATCTCTGTGGTGGTTTTGCTTTTAGGTTTCACTCTTAAAGTATTTTATTGGACTTGATTTTTAAAGCCAGATTTATTTATTGTTAGTTTATGTGTATCAGTGTTTTGCCTGCATGTATGCATGCATGCATGCCACATGTGTGCTCATGAAGGTCTGAAGAGGGCGTTAGAGCTCATGGAACTGGAGTTACATGTTGTGAGCTGTCATGTGGGTGCTGGGAATTGAACCCACATTTTCTGCAAGAGCCATACAGGATCTTAACCACTGAGGCATTTCTCTAGACTCTAAATTTGATTTTTTAAAGGCTATATTAGTACATACTACATAAATGTTAAACAAAGCACGGTGTATACATACTCACTCCTTGTGCTGGCTAATTTTAAGTCAACTAGAGTCATTTGGGAAGGACTCTCAACTGAGACAATGTCCCCACAATACTGGTCCGTAGACAAGTCTTTGGTGCATCTTCTTGATTAGTGATTAATTCGAGAGAGACCAGCCACTGTGGGTGGTGCTGTTCCTGGGCATATGACACTGAGGTTTATAAGAAAACAGGCTGTTCAGCTCTGGAGACCAAGGCAGGCAGATATCTGAGTTTGAGGCCAGCCTGGTTTACAGATCAAGTTCTGAGAGACAGCCAGACATACACAGAGAAAATCTTTCTCAAAAAGCCAAAAAAAAGGGGGGAAAGAAAATGAAAAAAGAAAACAGGCCAAGCAAGCCATGGGGAGCAAGCCAGTGGGCAGCACTCCTTCGTGGCCTCTGCGTCAGCTCTTCCCTCCAGGTTCCTGTCCCGACTTCCCTCAGTGGTGGACTGTGATGTGGGACTGTGAGCTGAAATAAGCTCCCCCATCCCTCGAGTTGCTGTTGGTCCTGGTGTTTTATCACAGTAATAGAAACTCTAAGACATTTTCCCTTTCCATTCTAGTCCTTTGAAAATATAAAGCTTATTTGATGAAACAATCTTTGCACTTTTGTCTGTGCTATGGCTAGATAGTAATACTAAATTTTTGTAAAGAAATGTTTATAGGGATTGAGAGATAGCTCAACAGTTAAGAGCCCTGCCTTCTCTTCCAGAGGACCAGAGTTTGGTTTCTATAACCCATGTCAGGCAGCTCATCTCCTCTTGTAATACAAGTTTCTGGGGACTGAAGACCTTCTTCTGGTCTCCTTGGGCACCCACATGCATATACATACATGTGTGCATGTTCTTGCCTGCTGACAAAGCAGGCCAGAATGAGGCATTAGTCTCCAAGATACTGAATTATTGTGAGCTACCAAGTGGCGACTGGGGACTGAACCCAGGTCCTCTGCAAGAACAAGAAGTGCTTTTAACTGCTGGGCCTTCTCTCCAGCCCATTGAATAACTTTTCTCTAGCAACACATTTAAGAAGGAGGTAGGTGTCATTATGAAGAACACAGAGATTAGTAAATTAAGTCAATGATAGCGAAAAAATTGATTTCCCCAAGTCACACAGTAAGTGGCATGACCTAGACTCGAATCCACGAAGAACTAAGCTCTAGAGTCCTGTTGTATCTTATTCTTTGACTTCTTCTCTTCTTTCCCCTCCTCCCCCTCTCTTCCCACTATTAACATGCAGAGTCTTCCACTTTTCATATTTCTCTGAAACCTGCCTCCCATCATTTAAGGCATATCCCATGTTTTCTATCTTGATACAACATCTCAGAGAACTACAGAGTACTTGATACTATGGTGTCACCTTATTTAATCACTCTGTGATTGACAGATATTCAGATTCTTCTGACTTTTGGGTCAATATATAACAATGTTTCAACTGAAATTTATTTACACAAATTTTTTCATGCTAGTGACTTTATTTCCAGCCAACATGCTGCTGCTGGATGCAGGTGAGGGTGTGACTTTGTTGTGTCATTCCCAGATTGTTTTTCACAGTGAGTGTATTAAGGAAAATCCCATAGATAACATTTTCCCATAAGCCTCCCTGCTTCTTCTTCTTTTTTTTTTTCTATTCTCCCCACCAATGTTCTAGGCACTGAGATGTCAGAGGTGGTGCTCACGGTAGACTTGGCTCTTGCTCTCAAGGATTCACAGCTTTGACTCATACTAGACACTCCTCTCTCCATTCCCCCAGATTGCAACAGCAGAACACAGCACAGAAAACGACAGAGGAAAAAAGTTGAAGACATCTCTCTTGTTGTCTTACCGTGGCCTTCAGTGCCTCTGTCTACGCAAATCCCCCTCCAAAAATCCCCCTCCAAGGGGAGCACTTCTATCCTGTCTTCTGCCATATCTCCAAGACTCTGAACTCACAATCTCTAGGAATGACTTTCAAAGATTTTTTTTGGAAGCATAAATATTTATTTGTAACAAAAGAGTTTGTGTACAGTGTTGAAAATCTACAACTTATTAAATTCATATTTGCACTTCACCTTTTTAAACAAACATTTATAATCATTATTTTATACAGATATAGATATGTAAATATAACATTAAGTTCAGTGGTCCTTCACCATTTTCCACTTAATTTTTTTTTTACATAAAAACAGGTTATAAGTCCAGAGTTATTTGATACTGTAAAATATTTTCTCTGTAGAAAATAGTAAAAATGATAACATTTCCCAATAAGCCCTTTTAAGCCAAATATTAGCTGAATTATACATATAAATATTGATTAGATTCTGGGATACAGAAGAAACCTATCTTCATCTGTTCAGAGAGCTATGTTTTACTTAAGTTGTAGTGGCGCCCGCTGGAAGGATTTGCTGAAGGAGGCGGAGGCAGGAGAATCACAAGTTTGAGGCCAGGCTGGGCTACACATGTCAAAGATACTTTTAATGACAAGAGCACCAACAAAACGTATGGGCTGTGGTTTCTATATTATTCTATTTCTTGTTACAATGATGAAATACTTGAGGTTGGGTATCTTTATGAAGAAAAGAGGTCAGTTTAGCTTATAGTTCTGGATGTTAAAGAGTAAGGCATCAGCTCCGTTGATGACCACAGCAGATGGCATCTCAGTGACAGGAACATTCTAAGATGGAGCCATCACATGGCCAGAGCAGTCAAGGAGACAAGGGAGTGGCCAGGCTTGTTCTTTCAGTAACAACTTTCTCGTAATAACTAACTCAGGTTCTGCAGGAACTACCTTAGTCACTTCGAAGAGCCCCACAGTGCTCTAGGGACTAGGTCACTGGGGCCTCATAGCTAGGAGGTCCTATTATCTTCTAACATTGTGCACTGGGAAGCCAGTTGCCAACATCAAACACTTGGGAGACAAAACACACACAAACAAAAGCCAGCATTCACTCTCTCTTCATCCCTCCCTCCATCCTTCCTTTCCTCCCTTCCTTTTTAAAGTAAGGATCATTTTGCCAATAGAGTGTAGGTCTCCAACTCAAACATCACTTTTTTTCTTTCTTCTTCTCTTTACATTTTTTCTCCTCTTTCTCCTCCTTCTCCTCCACCCTTCTCTTCCTCTTCTTCTTCTTCTTTTTTTTTTGTGTGTGATAAGTCCATGTGGTATATGTACTAATTATTGTGGGTGTGTATGCATAGGGATCCTGTGTAGATGGATGACATGTAGAAGCCAAAGTTCAACATGAGTGTCTTTCCTTAACTGCTCTCCACCTTTATATTTTGAGACAGTGAACCTGAAACTCATTGATTTGCCCAGGTTGGCTAGTCAATGAGCTTCTGTGATCTCTGTCTCTGAGGGCTGGGATTACAAGTGCCCCCTTTCAAGCTTTTCATGGGGATGCTGGTGATCTGAACTCAGGCACTTTACTAACAGTCATCCCCCAGATCCCAAAGTAGCACTTTTTAAAGTTTCTTTTCTTATCATATCACCCGAAACATATTATACACTATTACAAATTGTGGGGATTTTTTGTTTTTTTTTTTATAATATTTTTATTTTATAATTAACTTAATTTCACTTATCAGCCATGGATTCCCCCATCCTCCCTCCTCCCACCCTCAGCCCTTTCCCCTACCCCCCCACTCCCACCTTCTCCAAGGCAAGGTCTCCCCTGGGGAGTCAGCCCAGCCTGGCAGACTTAGCCAAGGAAGGTCCAGTCCCCTCCTCCCTACACCAAGGCTGAGCAAAGTGTTTCAGTATAGGCCCCGGGCTCCAAAAGGCAGCCCATGCACCAAGGACAGGTCTTGGCTCCACTGCCTGGGGGCCTCCCAAACAGTTCAAGCTAATCAACTATCTCACTTATCCAGAGGGCCAGGTTCAGTTCCATGGGGGTTCCTCCACCATTGGTTCACAGTTCTTGGGCTTCCACTAGTTTGGCTATTTGTCCCTGTGCTTCCTCCAACCATGATCTCAACATTTTTCACTCATACAATCCCTCCTCTCTCTCGCAAAGGATATCCAAACTGCAACTCACAACTTGAGGGAGGGTACCTAATAATTAGGACCCTAAGAAAGACACAGGGATTGCCCAACGATACAGAAATAGACAATGAGATCTATATGAGCAAACTGGGTATGGGGGTGGGGTAATGGAGGGCAAGGGTCAGAGGAAAGAGAGCTTAGGGGTAGGGAGGTCCCAGCTGGATCAGGAGCAGTGTGGGAGAGGGAGATACTATGATGAATGAAGACCCCAGGGGAATAGGAAGAAGCAGAATGCTAGAGAGGTCTCCAGAAATCCACAAAGATACCTCCACTATAGACTATTGGCAATGGTTGAGAGAGTGCCAGAGCTGACCTGCTCTGGTGATCGCATGGCTGAACACCCTGGCTGTCATGATAGAACTCTCATCCAGTGTCTGATGGAAGTGGATGCAGAGATCCACAGCTGAGCCCTAGGTGGAGCTCTGGGAGTCCAAACGACAAACTGGGTTTTAAGTGGCTTCTCATGATGCCAGCCTACTTATTCTGTCTTCAGTTTCTCAGAGATCCATGACTCGCTAAAGGTACTAGTAACTACTAAACTAAACTATTCACTGAACCTCTTAGAAAATAAATGGACTTCTTTCTAAGCTCTTCTATTTATGTTGTGAGACTCAAGGCCTTGGTCAAGGAAGGTTGGTGTTCTACCAAACCTGGCTTCCTCCCTCCATCTTTCTTTCTTTGAGACAGTGTGCCACACTATATCCCAAGCTGATATTAAACCTGCAGAGATCCTCCCAGCTCAACCCTGGAGTTCCTGCATGACAGATGTGGTCAACCATATGTGCCGAGGATTCACCTCTCAGAAGGAGCAGTAGATGTGGCCATCTTACTTTGGCAAAAGTCGAGTTAGGAGAGCACTTTTCCCATAAAGACTGGCACATGTGAATAGATGGCACATGTCCTTTGAGACCCAGGTCAGAAGTCACCACCCCTCTCAAGTCACGGGTCTCTCTGCGATTCCGTTTTTGACTTGACATGTGTTAACTGTCTTTTGACTTTGTCTCTGAGCTCAACCTTTCATTCCAGTTAATTGAGGACCAAGACATTCTTCAAGTCTTCTCTCACCCCACAACTTGCAACAGGCCTAGCATATAGTAAATGTAATTTTTTTTTGAGTGATTGGCAGGAGGATAGTTAGGTGAACGGCCATTGTTTTCCCAAGTTCTCTATGAACTCTGAGACTATTAAAACTAAAATAGAGTAACTATGATGCAACCCTACATGTTTAGTATGTCACATCAGAGAACAAAGGGGCGTGCTAAAAAAATACTAGTACATTTACGATGCAGTCAGTGACCACTGAGGTTAGCATTCTTTCACTGTCCCGTGAGCAGGGAACTTCATTACGTCATCCAATGGAGACATAATATCCCTGCATTGCTGGTTCAGTATCATTCAGTTGAGACTGACTAGTGCTTTTTTTTTTCTTTTTAGTAAAGGGGATTTCTCCAGGCACTTCTAAGATTGGGGAGAGTACATTTCATAAAACAGCTAGTATTTGAAAGAAATGTTTACCTGAAGGATGACTTTTCATTGTCATCCGACATCAGGGGAGCACAGGCTGAAATGCTCACTAAAATCTGAACACTGTCTTTAGCGGGTTCAGCATTTCTATTTAAAAGTCATTTCCTCTTCATCCCCATAGAGGCTGTGTTGCTTAGTGGTTAAGACCGTGGGTTTTGGAGTCATAGTACTGGGTCCGACGCCCAGCTTAGCATCTCAGGAAAGGCATTTCTGTCAGTCAGCTAGTGCGCTCAGTTTCAGGGGGTTCTAGCATGGCATGAGGCATGCAGAACATTTTTAGGCCATTTAAACTTAGCAAAGCGGCACTCATTAAACCAGCTCTCCTAAGCCTCAGTCATGTTCTCACGCTCCTCACACAGCCCTGAGTGTTTACTCATTGCTCCTTCTCAGTCCAAGAGGAGGACCGCTTTTCTCTCTAAATTCCATTCTGGGGATTATAATAGGATTTTGCAGACAGTAGATACTTCATAAATGTTTGCTATATGAAATAAAAGGGGTTTGCCACCTAAGAATACACTCATAGTGTCGCTATTTCTTCTTCTTGGTTTGTAAGGACAGGTTTGATTAGCTCATAAAGTTATTGTGTAAAGTTACTGTGTGAAGTTGAGTGTGAGATTGTTTTTTAAAGGGCTAGAAAGTATAGTGATTCCTTTATTCAGATAGTCTATGGACTATAGACATCTTGGGATGATCTGACCTCCTAGTTAAGGCTCCAGCATTAAATCCAGTGAAAAATCCAATGGTCATCTCTAGGACAGAACACTTGAGTGATTTAAACTACAATATGAATTGAAGGGAGGGAAGCCTGGTGCTTACATAGGGGCCAGAAAACAACCTTCAACTTTGGGTGCTGGCCCTCAGGTGCCATCTACCATTTCTTTTGAGATGGGTCTCTCCTTAGCCTGGAACTTGTCAGGTGGTCATAGTGGGCTCTTTGGGAAGCCCTAGATATTCAGCTGTCTCTGCCTCCTGACTCTGGGATTATGAGTGCACACCACACTTGGCTTCTCTTACATGGGTTCTGGGGATTGAACTCAGAGCCTCACGCTTGCAAGACTGGCTGAGCTGTCTCTCTAGGCCCTAGAAAAAATCCTTCTATCATGCATGTTAGTCAACATTTTCATAGCTAAAGTTGACCCACATAAAGAGCTGAAAACCTACTCACATTGCTGTCTTTGTGTCTCTGAGGTAATATAGTAAGAGCTACATTTTCAGCAAAGAATGGCTTTGGCTGGTTGATTTGTCTCATGAATGTGATCATCTAGGCATAAAAGCTTAAGTAAAAAGATGTGTTGTCTTTAAAATAGAACCACAGGGATTCCTTGAGCATCCAAAGAGCATCATGCACAAGAAGGCCCCAGACATTTCTGATGACTGTCCTTTGCAGGGCACTCAAGCTACAGTTTGCACCTCTCTTCTTTCTCCATCCAGTGTGCTCCAGAGAACATCAATGCATGTCTTCCCCAGGCAACCATCAATTTTTACAATTTTTCTTGAATGCTCAATCCTACAAGCTGTTGGGAATAAAGAGCCGTGCCTATTTCTTGGCTTAAGAATGTCCATTCACCAAATACTCAGTTTCTCTTTTACCACTAGCAGATTTTTCTTCATGCATTTAGAAAGGTAGCTTCCCCACCTCCTGACTTCAGCTGCATCCCAGCTGTGTTTAATAAACAGAGACTTCAAATTGTCTACCCTGTTGTTTTCTGTCTCATTGTTTTTCCATCTGGCTTTTTACCCCATATCCTAGTGAACATATCCATATTTTTACCGATAGTAGTTTTTTTTTTTAATTTTTCCTTGATGATAGCGGTTAACATTCCCTTAAAAGCTCACGTTTCACCTATGCAGCTTGTTCACATTTCAACTATGTTAAATTGGGTGGTTTGGTACAATTTTAGCAGCTTCTCACTCCGATATAGTCCATTATGACCTGCGATGATTTTGAATTCTTGGCAACTTCTTTGCATGCCACTAAGCATCCTGAGAAGGAAGAGTTGTTAAGAATTACAGGCACAGAGCAGTGACTTCAGGAACAAAGAGGACACATCTGACTTCAAGAAGAACAAGATGGGATTTTGCAGTCACTTGCCAAGAGCTCCCTGCTTTCCCAGGTGGAAGGAGAAAGGGGTAGAGGAAACATCCTTCGTCCTGAGGGAGAAAAGACCCCAGCATACTCCGGATTGGATACTCTCTTCCTAATGCATGTAACAACATCAGTACTCTATTAATTGTTTCTGCCATTGTTGATAATATTTGCAGTTCTATTTCATTTCAAGTTTGCCCAACTAGGAGAATAAAGCAAATTCTCTCTTTCTATACTACCCTGAAAATCAAGTTTAATTATAGGTGAGGGAAAACTTTAAATTCATTTGTACAACTAAGAGATTTGCAGAAAAAAATTCATGGACATTTAAAATATTTGTTAATTTGGGGTTTTCCAGAATCAGTGTTTACTTAAGTGTTGATTAGAGCTGGGTGTGGTAGTTTCATTCCTTGTTGCAAAGGAAGCTGGGAAAAAAGACTGAGTCCCCTCTGCTCAATCCCCAGCCGGTGTGTGTGTGTGTGTGTGTGTGTGTGTGTGTGTGTGTGTGTTTAGAAAACAGCCACTTATTTGCAAAGAGTTGTGTGAATAGATCTATTCTAAAATAGAATAGCCTTAATTTAATCATGCATTTTTTGTGTTTATTTTCACATTTATAAATTGCATTAAATTAAAATCATTCTTAGTGTAGTGCAGTGGTTGAGACTTAAGACAAATGGCCTGGATTCAAATGTCCTTTTAGTCAGTTGATTTGGGACAAATTATTCTACGTCTTTTGGGCTTGGGTACTTTTCCTGAAAATGAGGTTGGTAACATCACCTACCATGGAGAATTAATTTAAGGGTTGACGTCCTTAACTGAGGCTTGGCCCTTGGAACCATGTGCATCACCCTTTTTTTTTTTTTTTTTGTCTTTAGCTGTAGTTACAGTAACTGTCCACGGGGGTCAGAGGGTCACATGGGTCAGTGGTCAGTGGGCACATGTGTTGATCCAGACAAGCACAAGCCTGTTCTGATTCTGGGAGCATTTGTGGAACACCAGCTGTGTGTTCAGCACTGTGAGGCAGGGAGACAGCTTCTGTAGAAACAACTCCCAGGCTTCCAGAGCAGTAACAAATAAAGAGGTGAGAAAACCGAGAAATGGAGTGAGAGGAAAATACAGCCTTGTCAATTGAACAAAAATGTCCTTACAGAGTGGAAGGAGGAATGAGATGAGAAGGAAGAAGAGAGGAAGGAAGAGGGTAGAAGAGAAAGGAGGAAGGGAGGAGGAAAGAGGAGGACAGAAGCAAAGAAAGATAGAAGGAAAACAGAAAAGATGAAAAAGATGAATTAAATTATTCTCAGATATCAAAAGCAAACAAAGATCCTCCCACAATGCTGCCACTGCTGGGGTCATCATGGGTACAAAAGCAGCTTTCCGGCCAGTCTGTGGTGAGCAAAAGTAAGAAGTGAAAGAGAGAAAACAGTGGAGAAATGTGGAAGAGGAAGATGGAGAAGGGGCAGGAGGAGGAGGAGGGGAAGGAGGGTGATGCTCTCTTACTGATGAGCACTTGCTCGAACAGGATTCTCTGGCATAGGTTTAGGAGGATCTCTGACATCTCTGCTACATTTCATAGTTCACAGCCCTAAGCACCACACCAGTGGGTGAAGGACTTGCCCTGCCTTAGCCTCCACTCCAGAGGATGGGCTCATACCTAGGGGAGGCAGGGCCCACAGATTACACGGATCCCAATAGGAGAAGCACGGTGGACTCTACTTTAGCCATTCATTTGTTTATTTCTTTGTAAAATACTGGCTGAACCCATTCTCCTCACATGGAGAGTGCATATATTTAATTAGGAACTTCTACCAGGTGTGTTCAACTGTAGCCACAAGTTTCTCTGGTCCTGTCTCACCCTGAAGTCTGGACAAACATTTCCCACCCAAGGTCCTGCAGCAGCTGCCTATAAAATATTACACAGGGGCTTATATTAATTACAAACTGTATGGCCCACAGCTCCTGCTTTTATTAGCTATCTCTTATATCTTAACTCAATCCATTTCTATTAATTTATATATTGCCATGTGGCCTTGGCATTACTGGTCTGAGGGTATCTTGTTGCTCCTTGGGTGGTGGGCTGGCATCTCTTCCCACTCCACCCTTCTTCTCTCTGTATCTCCGCTTGGATTTCCCACCTGGCTGTAAGCTTTCTTGCCATAGGCCCAAACAGCTCTATTTAACATCTAATGGGAGCCACACATGCAGCCCATAGAAAGACATCCCACAGCATTTAACCTATGGCTCATGGGCCACATCTATCCCAGGATGGGTTTAAGTTCAGCCCAATACAATTGTAGATGACTATGTTGTGTCGTAATATCAAAAGGTTAGACAGCCCTATTCAGAACTAAACTCTCCAGCATTTCTATTCCTAAAATCTGTCTCTAGAAAGCTGATGCTATCACATGAATGCTTGGCCTCTGGCCAACAAGAGACAGTCCAGTTATCTTCTGCCCATTTATCATTTAAATAACCGTGAGGGAGGACTCCCAGTAACATTGGATTGGCACTCAATGGACAGAGAAATGTCAGCTCCCTGCTGACCATGTCGGGGTAGCATCCCCGGCTTCACCATCCTCTCACCAGGTAGAAAGCCAATGGTAGGCACTTTATAGACATCTTGAAGTCAGAGTTAAAGGGGAGATTTTCAGTGTGGGAGGTCGAAGTTAGGACTGAATAAAGACCATAACAGAGGTTCAAGGAGATGGCAAAGTAAGAATGTCGGATCACGAAGCTGAGCTTGTCAATTTGATAAACTGGCTTCCTGTGGGCTTCCAATGGGACAGTTGCTATAGTGTCCCCCCAATATCTTTTAATATCTACTTTATCAATTTTGTGGTTTAAGGTTCAATCTAGTACCCGAGAATGAATTAGTTCCTAAACAGGCCTCCGTCACCATTTATTTGTGTATAATTTCCTAAATTTAAAGTTCCCAGCATAGCCCTCTCCTCAGTTTCTAATAGGGAAGCCCATTTACCCTGGAGCAAGTGTGCTTTGCCCTAACTGAGCTTATGGCTTTCCAAACGAAAGTGCTAGTAGAAGCCCATCCGACCTCTCTGGCAGTAAGGTCCACCCCAAGCACTGATTACTTTGGTTGCCAGGCCTGTAACCTGGAAAGCCTGCCCCAGGAGTCCACTGTTGGGTGTGTAGGAGACCCTGATGGGACCACCTCCCCACCCCTTTCATTACCAAATCTACCATGTCTGCTAAAGTACTCTCAGACCATGTGTCTTTTCTTCAGCCCCATGGAGGCAGCTTCAGTTCTGACCTTTGAGAACCATTTAGTGCCTTCCACTTAATCCCCTGTGATTTCCAGCCCCCACCCAGCTCCCAGAAAGAACAATCAGAAATGCTTACGTTCTCCCTGGCCTTCAGCAGAACCCTGTTTTAGGAAAGATGAATCTGGTCCAGATCTTCAGTCCAGCCCTTGGTGGTTACTGTCTGCTTAGTCTCCAAACTAAGACCTTCTATTTCATTTCCAGAGTATGAAGCTCCTTGCTAGACCACATTCTTTCTCATGTATGGTTTCTTCCTTACCAAATAGTACTTTCTTCTCCTTCTCCTTCTCCTTCTTCTTCTTCTTCTTCTCCTCCTCCTCTTCCTTCCCCTCCTTCTTCCTCCTCCTTCTTTTCCTTCTCCTTCTCCTCCTTCCCTTCTCCCCCCTTTTCCTCCTCCTCCTTCCCCCTCCTTCCTCCTCCTCCTTCTTCCTCTCCCTCCCCTCCTTCCATTTCTCACCACTTCTCTCTTTGTAAAACTAGTTACTCTTTGAAACCCAACTGAAATAAACTAGGACATGACTGCTTGGAATATAGTGAGCACACTGTGGTTTCTGAGTGGCTGTCCCCACAGACTGCTACTTCAGTTTCAATCTTGGTCACAACATTTCATGTTCTTTCCAAGGGAAGGCATGCAGCAGTGTGGAAATACAGACATCTGTAGCTCAGACATCAGGCTCAGGCAGGCTGGAGTTCAATTCCTACTCTTTCCATTTTATGACTCTATGATTTGGTGATGGCAAGTGGTGGTGGTGGTGGTGGTGGTGGTGGTGGTGAGGCTTTAAACTTCTCGAGCCTCAACTTCTCTGCAATAAGATTTGAGACAATAATATGATTAAATAGGAAGCAATGCATAGAGCCTGCTCACAACTGGAGCATTAGAATCTTCTAATTAGGTGATAATTCAAAACCCATATAAGAGGTCTTTTGAGAATCAAAGAGGGCATTATTAGTGGTTTATTCAGAAATCAGGTGTATACACACGAAGCTATCACACATGAAACAGGGACTTTGGGGAACCCTCTGAACTAGAAGTGGGTGTAGCTAAAGAATTTGCCTTTAAGTTGGATTGACAGAGCATCTCACTACAATAACTGTACTCTCTGCTGATATATATATATATATATATATATATACATATATAAATTATATATATACACACATATATATAAATTATATATATATATATATATATATATATATATATATATATATATATATATATATCATTTGAATGTTTCCAAGGTATCTCACATTGAAATTTGATCTCCACTGTGAGGAATGAAGAGAGTGGAAATTTAATCCATTTACAGTGTTTGGAGGTGGGGCTTTTCTCAGATTAGTGTAGGATGTGGTCATCAGGGAGGAACAGCCATGGTTTTATCTTGGTAGCTTTGTAAGAAAAGGGAGTGAGTCTAGACAGACATATACACACATGTCCTTTTGTCTCTTGCCACAAAATGCCCTGCACTGCTTTGGGATATTGCATCATGAAAGTCATCACCAGATGCGGCCTCTTAACCTTGGACCTCCACAACCAGAAGCCAAAGTGAAACCCTCTTCTTTGTGATCATTTTTGCCTACTCGGACTTCTAGAAGAGAGACTTGGCCAAAGCTATTTCTTTTTCACTGTTCATGAAACCAGGGAGCCATGCCACTACACATGTGCTTGCCAGGGTCTCCTCCCCCTGAGCAGCCAGCTCCTTTGCAGCTGAGCTCCTGCAAGTCCTGTGGTTTCCTCGGAGAGTTGGAGTTTGCAATGTGATCTCTGCATTCATGCCTCATTGTTCACAAGTTAGAGCGACACATAGGCTGGTCCAGTGGCCTTGGCAATCCTAGCAGGGGGATGAATTATCAGTCCTCAGTCTAGTCAGCCTTGTTGCCTTTTCGAGAAGAACAAGTCATATAGGGCATCTGGGAGGGGTCCTTGCTTCTCCCTCCCTCCTGTATGTTAGATTTCCTCTTCACTGGCTTTTGCTCCCAACCCCTATTCCCTTATCATGATTTATTGTAACTATGCCTTTTAGTGTCAGTTTCTCTCACCAAGCTCTAGGCTTCTTGAGGACGAAACATATTTCTTTCTTGTCTTTATCTTCAGAATGTAGTATAGTGCCTGGTACATTTGGGTTCTCAACAGATGTTTAAATGATGACTTAATTATTACATACAAATGACCCAACAATGGCTGTGCTCTTGGTTGTACCTCAGAGCAGCACCCTGGTGAGCTGAACTGGTGGTTGGAGTCTGGGGTGCTTCCACTGGTGTGGTGAAAAACCCAAGGTGACTTGGACGAGCTTTGCTTGTTTGAGCCCCCAAAGCCACTGTTGCACCCGAGCTGAAACTTGAGGACTGTTGCATCCAGAGAAGCTTTGCCAGGGGGAAGCTGTAGAGCAGCATGTGGGAGGCAGATGTCAGGTTGCCTCATACTTCCAGGGGAGGTTGAGATTCCTGAAGCCCTTCTGCACTATATGACTTAGAGGTTCCACAGAAACCACACTGCTTCCTAAGGGGACCATTGACCCAGAGGAAGAGTTACCACTTAGAAACTAGCATGTTGGTTTTTCTTTGAAATGACTTTTCTTCCTAAGGGTTTTGGGGGATCTCATGGTGGACTGTTTCTTAATCTCAGCCTTGATACTTGAAAGATTTCTGTCAGGAATTAGCAGCTAAGGAAGATGCAATGTAAAAATATGTGATGTAGACAGAGCTAAGGAGCTCACCCAGAAGGCCCACCAAGAAATGAAGCCAGATCTGGACAGTGAAGATTTTAGACCCAGGAAGAACAGAGTGGTGGTTAGTGCCACCGAAGAGTATGCTGCAGGCTCTGCGATTGATCAGACCTTGGGCAGGGAGAAGGATCTGAAGGGAAACTGAGGCCAGCAGCAGCACAGGACAGGTAAGCAGGTTTTCAAAATCAAGGCTATTCTATAAGTCTTAAGTAGGGTGAAATGTTTAAAATCCCAAGAGTGGTAGAAAATGTAGGGCACATGGAAGGGACTTCCATGACATATCTTGAAACAAACATGGCACTGAGCATAAAGAAAAGCTGTCATGTGGTAGGGTGAGGGATGCCATTGGCATATTGTCAGTAGGGTGATTAGATTAGTAGCAATAAACATAAGGCAGCATTTAAGTTGGGTTTGACAATAAACAAGCAGTTGACTTGGAACCATGCTTCAGCCAGTCCTCATGTCCCCCACCTCCAGTGACCTCATGGGGCAGCCTGTCAGCCTGCCGTCTTCCTGAATGAGTTGAACAGGGAGTGTACAGAGCCTGCTCTGTGGTCTGTCAGTTCAGCACCCTAACAAGAACAACTATATCACCAAAATATAGTCTTCTTTGTGGATAGCATTGACTAAAAAACAGGGTGGATATAACAATGCTCAAATAGAAGGTCAGATTCTAAGCAACACCAATGATTCTATATGTATTTAAATCTGTTTTGGAGATAAGTAGTCCATACACTATGCATCTGATGGGCTTGTTATAGCCTGAGAACAGTGACGGTGAGTGATCACACCCCATATATACATATAGCTTTTTCCTCTTCTGTGTTTTATTATGGTTATTATTATCCTCAATGTCTAGGTCTTCTCCTCCTTCCCCCACAATGGTAGTTTGAAAGTTATTTAGAGTTGGACTTACTTAAAAGTTAAGTAAGGCTGGAGCTATGGCTCAGTCAGTAAAGTGCTTGCAACAGGAGCCTGAGGATCTGGGTTCAAGCTTCAAAACCCACAAAGAAAGTAGGGCAGGACAGAGCATGGTGCTGGTGGAGGTGGGGCAGAGACAGGTGGATCCATGAAGTTCCTCACTTAGCCAGCCAGCCTCACTGAAATCAATGAGCTTCAAGTTTAGTGAGTTTACTATCTCAAAAAGTAAAGGTGGAGAGTGATCAAGGAAAGGCATGTAATATTGCACATGAGCACATATACACCCCAAAAGGTACAAACACACACACACACACACACACACACACACACACACACACACACCTCAAAGGGGAAAAAGATAACTTGAGAACTTGAGTCCCTTTGGTTGGAGAAATGAGTCAATCCATTTGTTTTCAAGCATTTCTGCTTTCAAACTGTTTGAGTCGTTCTGAGGGGAGATGAAGCTAGGGCTGATGCAGACTGCCCCTCCCCCGATGGCTCTGTGATATGGTGTGGTGCTGAGGACATTCTGTCTTGAGTCTGTCTTCCCCTAAAAAAGAACCAACAACCCCCATTCCCTTAGTACACCCCCATTTCCCCCACAGAACACCCAAAGAAGCCACTAGTAAGCAATGGTCTCTGGGCTCTTGAACAAACATGTAGTCGAGAGCATCTGAAGTGTTAAGTGTTCAGATTGGAGTATGTCAGCTGGGCCACCGAGGCCCCCATGTCTTCATAGCACAACTCTGCAAATAAACAAAGCTTTGAGTTCATGGGGGGAAATGCAGCTTATGTAGCTCTTAGGACTGCTCAAAGGGCCTCTGTTCCCTCTCTACACTAATGTGTTTCATGAGAAGACCAAGGTTATTTTACTGCCCCAGGGTGCCTGGACACTTTCCTTTGGTCCCTTCAGATCTGTAGGATGAAAGTGGGATGGTGAGGAGGAGAATTCCCGTTGCTGTCTTGGGTTTCTGTTCTCTAGGAAAACATGTTATGTTTTCTAAGATCAGATACTCAACTGTTTATTTTTAGCTTTGGTGAGTGTATTATTTTACATCCCTCAGTCCTCATTTTTTTTTTTTTTTTCATTTCCAAAGGAATCTCTTACCTCTGCTGCTTCCTGTTTGGGATCTTTTCATGAGATCCCACTTTAGTCTACATGCAGGTAGTATCTCTGGCTCAGGAGACTTAGTGACTGCATATTCCTTAAGTGTGGAGAAATAGCAGCCCCAAGTATTTCCTACTTAGAAACTGTAAACACAGCCCCAAAGCAAAAAGGTAGCTAGCTACCCTTTCTAGAACAGCCTAGATGTTGCTGGGGTGTGGACTGGAAGAACAAGCCTTCACCTCACAGCTGAAGAGCAGGAGCTTTGCTGGCCCTTTAACCACTGTTCACTGCCCCTCGCCTGGGTTGTCTTTGCTTTGTTTAATTTTTCTTCAGAACATTCAATTCCCAGCACAGCACTTATTATCTCCCGGTCCCTCTTACCTACTGTAGAATTGTCTTAAAATTACCTGTTAAATTTTAATTCCGTGGTGCTAGGTGGGGATGGATAGTTTGTATTTGTGACATGCTGATTTTAAATCTTAAATTGGCTCTAAAAAGTAATTATGCCATTTGGAAGGTCTCATCTTGGATTAATCTAGCTCAGGGTTGTATTATAAGTTTCACCAATTCAAAAAGCAAGAAGGGAGAAGGAAAGTAGCTCTTTGTAATAAAGAGATGGAGATGAAATGTTCCCCCCTTCCTTTCTTTCCTCCCTCCCTCCTTTCATAGGGAACTCTGATGTTGGACTCCCCACATGGACTTAGTTCTCAGTACTTTTTATATTGCTTTCCATGTTTTCCTGTAATTCTGCAAGAGTATCGGGTTTGGGAACTGTGTGTGTTCAGAGGCTTTCCAAAGTATATCAGCATTTGACAAAATCAGAGTGTGAAATTTTTTACAATGCAAAATTCATAATACTGCAAAATAATGGTGCTACTTTGAATCTGTTTGGAAAGAAGATAAGGGCACAGCAAGAAATAAAAATGAAGTGAATAACGATCCAAGCAGCACCTGTTAGTTTCTATCCTGTGTGTGGGTGGTGAGCTCGCTCACCATCCACACTCTCAGGCATCTCCCTCCCATGTTTATTAGATGTTGCTCTCTGAATATTCTGTGAACTTTCAAAATGAAAATATCACTTGCATGCAGAATAACAGTGTGTTCACCAAATCTTATTAGACAGGAGATTTCCTCCCAATGACTCTCAAAGCTTTTGTTCATATGCTTTTGACTGTAAGTTCCATCTGATGCTTTCTTTTTTTTTAATAGTATTTTTATTTTTATAATTAACTTACTTTCACATATCAGCCACGGATTACCCCGTCCTCCCTCCTCCCACCCTCCAGTCCTTCCTCCCCAATCTACCCCCCACTCCTACCTCCTCCAAGGCAAGGTCTCCCCTGGGGAGTCAGCCAAATGAAATGGAGGAAAAGGTGATCTGATGCTTTCTTAACTTTGAAATTTTGCTCCCTGAACATTTGAAATGTATTGGTTCTCTGCGGTACACTACGCAGTTCCATCTATTATCTAACTTGATGTTCCTTCCTGGTTACCTGAAGGATAGATACTACAAATCAAATGAGAGACAGGATTTAGAGAGCTGAAAAATTATATACCTAAAGGCCACACAAACAGCCAGACACAGCCCTCAGATTCACAACCAGTCCATGACTGAAAGTCCCATGCATCCCGCTTCTTGTTAAACAGACTTCCTAAAAAGCAAAACAAAAAACAACACATAATTGTTTTTCATCCACTAGGGGCGCAGGAACCCTCAGCATTGTTAAAATTGCTGAGAACTGGAAATGGAGGGATTCTTTGGAGAACTTCATTTTCCAATGTGAAGAGTAACCAAAGAAGAGTGGCTTTAAAGTTGGTCTCAGCCCGCTCTTCTACAACAAAAGCTCTTAGTTATAACCAGTGAAATAGAATTAATAAGCATAATTGTTTCAATGCTAATAACTGTACTCCAAACTCTTATATTATTAAAAAAGAATAAGTGAAAATAATGTTTTAACCATATTCATATAAAAGACAATCATCGATTCAATTTTGTGTTAACTTTTAAAAATTTCAATGACTAAAGATAGGGCAGTTACCATTGTAAATGCCTTTTTTAAAAAGCAGGCTGAGAAAATGACTCAATGGCTAAAGAGCCCATCATGCATGCATGAAGACCTGAATTTCAGTCCCCAGAGCCCATAAGGAGCTGGGCACGCATCTGTGACCCCAGAATACCCACAGGGAGGTGGAAGGTGGAGGCAGGAGAATTGATGAACGCTCATAGGCTAACCTGGCATATGAAAGAGCAAGCAAGAGACCTGTCTCAGCAAGGTGGAAAAACAAAGACACCTGGGGTTTTTTGATCTCTGACCTCTATGTGTATGCCATGACATACACACAACATGCATGTGAGTGCTCACACTCACAAACACAAATAACACACACATATATGTATATATATATATATACCCACACCATACATACACACACAAGATAAAAACAATCAGTTTAAAAATGCATGTAGATGGGTGTTAGTTGCCACCCTGGCTGTCTGCTGGTTCCTAGAAGGCACAGTTAGGAGGCCTGTCTGTAGAAAGAGCTGCAGGCCCATGAGTATCTATGGAGGAGTATCATACTGGGGTAGCCACGACCAACAGTGAGTGACAGGAGCTGCCTCAGGCAGAGTCTCAGGGCCGCCTCCCAGCATCTATTTTGTCCTATGCCTACTGAAGGGGACATCGCAGTTATATTTACATCATTGCCCATTAGAGACATACAATTCAAAACTACATTGAGGTTATACCTTATGCCAGTCAGAAGGGTGTCTTTAAGAAAACAAACAACAAATGCTGGCAATGTGGAATGGGAAAAAACACTTGTCACTCTTGCTAGCAATGTGAGTTAGTCCAGCCTCTGTATAGATCAGTACGAAAGTTCCTCAAAAACCTTTAAACAGACCTACTGTATGTTGCAGTTAAACCACCGTTGGTGTGGCCAAAGGGATCTAAGCATCACACAGAGACATGTGTGCACTGTAACTGCTCCAGCACAATTCCCAATAGCCAAGCTGATGAATGAATAAAGGTGATGGAGTGTATATAAACAATGGAATATTATGCATGCACAAAAAATGAAATCATGCCATTTGCAAAAAAAATGGAAACAGAGATCACCATATCATCTTAAAAAAACAGTACACATTTTCTCTCACTTGTGAAATCTAGATTCAGAGCTAAGAGGTAGAGATAGAAGGAAGAGTTTTTAGGAGGAGGGGAACCAAAGGGGTATGGAGAAGGGCAGTGAACACTGCCTGTGTGTGGGAATACCCTGAGGAATGCCTATAATTTTTGCAAGTAATATATGTTAGAGAAAAAGTTTCCAGAGCATCCTGACACTGTAGTAAACAGGCTTGATACTGCTCTTGTTTTCGTGTGGAACCTAACATTCCATGACCCGAGTCTGCCCTTCGCCCTTTGAAGGCTCTCACTGATTTTCACTTATAGATCCTTTGACCGCCCTGCTGAGAAGTTGTATTGACATGCGTGTGCTTTCCGTCATACATCCACATTCTAGACTATCCTAGTAGTGCATGCTGTTCCTCACAGAGTTCTTAAAGTGCTTACGATGTCTTACTATGCTAGGAAGTCATTAAATTAAGTGTTTTTTAAAAAGTTAAACGTGTGTGTGTGTGTGTGTGTGTGTGTGTGTGTGTGTGTGTGTGTGGTGTGTGTTTGGTTATTATTCTTTACTAGTGGAAGATTCATTTCTGAAGTTTGTGGGTTTTTTTATTTTTTAAAGCCACCCCTCAGCAGGCTCTCTGCCATCCACCGACACAGCCTTCAGGAGACTAAGCAGTACAAGAAGGAGAAAAGCAGGGTCTGCTCTTTATTGGCAAGAACCATGAATGAGTCTCTGGATTTGCTGAGGTAGCATGGACATCGTGAAAACTGACATCAGGAGCTGCAAAGGGTTCCACGCACTGCTCAGCTGCTGTGCAAAGACTATACTCACTTTCAAAAACATCTACCCAAATAGTACTTTTCCTCCAGAAATTCTATTAAGTAAACTTTCCAGAGACTTTGAAATGAAAATTGCTTCCATAAAGCAACATCTTCCTGTGTGTGTGTTGGAGTGGGGGTTGGGGGGAGGGCTTGGATCTTAGGGAGAAAGTCCCCTTAAAATCTCTATGAAAGAAAGTCTCAAGTCGAAGACCCCCTCTATTGGTGCTAAATCTCTTCATACCCCAATTACAAGCTCCAGTGAAATGATCTGAAGCCATGGTATGGCTGTCATCTCATAGCTCATGTGAAGAGTTAGGTCTAGAAGAGAGATCTGGCCACTGGTCAGGCAAGTGCAGTGATTGAGAAGGCAATGGTCTACTAATGAGACTTGCTAATGGAGTTGTTAACTTAGATCCATTGTAGTGGAAAATCTAATATTTCAGTAGCAAATTCATTACTTAATTGCAATAAATGGAAGGTATTTACACATTTCCATGTGTTCATATATAGGCATGCCATACCACACACATATACATGCACAGATGTGTGTATCCCTTCCCAGCCACCCTCACCAAATTTACCTATGGTCTGGGAGGATAAGATTTTCATCAGATTATGGAATGCAGCCTAACCTTAAATTCTCATGTCAGGCATGGTCTCTGACATATGTTTCCCCCCTCCCAACTTCCTTGGATTTTTTTTTTATTCCATTTTTACAGGAGAGCTTTGACTTTGCACTAAACCATGCCACTAACACGTTACTTAATCTAACCGGCACATTGTAAAATTTTACACGTGCGCTCATCCAGATAATTACACAATTAATTTTCACTTAGCTCAGCTGAAACAGGGATAATGAAATTTCCACTGGTGTACTGTTACGTCCAGGGGCCAAGGGTCAGTTTCCTGTTTGGATAAGGGTGAGTTTAAAGAGGGTTTCTGACGGTCTCCTTACTTCAACTGGTTCTCATAACATTGTAATGGAATTTCAATTTACAGCTCTGTCCATCGAAAGGAGCAGATGTCCAGAGTGTGCCACCAACGTGTGAGGCTGCTTTCCATACAGGTGTGCAAAGGAAGCAATCAACTCCTGCTTCAAACCTCGTCTTTCTACTTTCCATTCTACAGTAAAAAGAGACTGGCTGGCAGATGCTGGCATTCATTTTTCCCTGAAGATTTAGGCATCTACTCTACTGTGGTATCAAAGGAAAGGTCAAAGTTCCCACAACTTCTAATTCAGGAAGAAAACAGCAGTGTGGGACCTCTTGTTGTCCTTGAGTTTTTCAGTTACTTTAAATCATATTCTTGTGAAGTTTCTTCTTTCCAACATCTAGTTTTCTGGATGTTAAAAGTCAAGACATTTTACTTTGAAATTAAGCAGATCTTAATATTTTCTTTATAGTTCCTTGGCTTTATCAGAGTCTCAAGGTTGACGTGTGTTTTAGGGACTAATGGGATGGCTCACTTTCTGCCAAGCCTGATGACTGGAGTTTGATTTTGGGGGCTTACATAGCGTAGAGAACTGACTCCTGAAAGTTGTCCCCTGACCTACATATACGCCGTACCAAGTACACTTTCCCCACAAAAAAATAAACAAAACGCTTGAAAATGTTTTAATGTCAATACTGAGCATTTTATAAGTAGTGGTGAAAGATGCCCAATAAGAAATTATGGATATCTTGAATAATTCTTTTTTGTTTGTGGTTTTTTTAATCCACCAAAGAATCCTACTAAAACTGCATGGGTCTGAAAGTGGAACTGCATACTAACATTGGTTAACTTATGCTGAAGCACTATGCGTATCAAACACTCATTGTCTGGTAGGTGATAAAATGTCCAGCCAGAGCCACATGTGTGAATGAACAAAGCCTCACTGGTTTCTCTGTTCGCATGACAATTTCTGGTTACGTTAACATGAAGGTGGAGACTTGTTTTTTGAAAGTAGGGCCTTGAACCTGGGATGTAAAGGAAAAGCTCATGTATTTATGCGGAGAGCCAACAAATTACTGAGGGGAACCACAGAAAGTATCACATGCCCCATTTCTAGTTAGATCCGTTTTGCTTTCTTCTAATACATTTTAATGCCCATGTATGAAAAGTCCAGGATAAAGGTTTTATATTTTAGTAGCATAATAATTCCATATTTTAAGGGGGAGTTTCTTCTAAAATAAATGTATTTTATGCACAGCTGAAATAATTGAAGAGAAAAATGTGTAGCCGATAAATATCCTGTGATGGCTATCCTTGGTTGTCAACTTGACTATACCTGGAATTAACTGGAACCCCAAGAGGCTGGATATACCTGTGAGGAGTTTTTTCATATTAAATAATTTGAAGTAGGAAGACCCATTTTTAGTATGGATCTTTTGGGGTGGGAAGATCTGTTTATAATGTGGGCTACAGCATCTGCTGGCAGCATATATAAAGGACATGGAAGACAGAAGTTTGCTCTCTTTGCCTGCTTACTCTTCTCTCACTGGCAAGCCCATTCCTTTATTGGCATTAGTACCTGCTTCTTTGAGATTCCGTCATATACTGAAGACGAACTGAGATATCCAGCCTCACGACTGAACAAACTACTGGATTCTTGGATCTTCTATTGGTAGACAGCCATTGTTGGACTAGCTGGATCACAGCCTGTAAGCTGTTCTAATAAATCCCCCTTCTTTATTTATCTAGATTTATTCTATGAGTTCTGGTCCTCTAGAGAAGCTTGCTGTATACATCTTTGTTTATAAAGTAGGCATCTGGAGTCCACCCTTCCAGTGATACAACAGGCATGCTCTTCCTTCTGATCTTTGGCCTGGGCCTTCCCTCTGCCTGGAATGTTCTTTCAGACAGCTCCAATGCAAGCACCCTGCTTTTTCCAAGTGTCTGTCTGAATACTGCCTTTGCAGTGAAGTCCTCCCAAGCATCTTGCCTTGAAATCACAAATCACATACTCCCACACCCTCACCTGGTCCTAACTCTTCCAGGCCTCCTTGTTTCCTAATCAACTTTTTCTTCTTCATAGCACTTCTCATGTTCAGGCAGCCTGGAAGATTTACATATGGATTATAATAGTCATTGTTTAGTCTCCTCCAAAGGAAAGTGGCTCCATGTTAGCAGAGATCTTTGCTTTTCTTGATGTCTGACCTCCAAGAGCTACAGTGGTGTCTAAGGGCTCCTAGGAAAAAGCATGCTCAAGAATTGTATGGATGAAGGGACTCTATAAGACTATGTGCTAAGCTCTGTTATTGTTTGCTGCAGCCATTAAAAAGTCTCAAAAGGTAAGAGGGGCTCGCTGTTTACAATAAAGTGATGAGTGAGTGAGTGAACACCAGACAGAGTCATTCTGCTTTCACAGTCTAGAAGTATAGAGCAATCTAGGAAGATGAGCCACTAGTACTGTGAGTAAATGAATAACAGCTTCAAGAAATACAACATAGCAGAAAACAACCTTTTTGCATGTAGACAATTGTATCACTAGATTAACACACCAATCTACGTGGTTGACTTACTCATTATCTTGAATCAATCACTAGCTTTGTTTGTAGTTCACAGTTTTCTCTCTTTTATTTTCGTAAACATTTAGGGCAATTAATTACATGTTCAGCATGTGTCTATTCTGTGACAAAGACCATGCATAGGGAGGCTGTTCATCTTGTGTCTGAGCCAGACTTGAAAAAGGGCAGTTAAGCACAAATTATTAAGCAGATACAACATACTTCCATATGTTTACAAGAAATATCATAATATCTTGGTTGAGTTCAGTGTACACAAAAGCAGAGTTCTGGAAATAGTCAGGCTTCATGACTGTTTTCCTTTTGGGAGAAAAAAAACTTTTTCCTTGAGAGATTTTGAAGTATCATTTGGATTTGTGTGATACTCTTGGGCTCCTGGTGAACAAGTCACAGGCAGATCATTAGAAATGGTCATCAAAGGAGCAGCTACTGAATAGTGAGGGGACTCTGGTAGGTTTTCATTTGGAGATAGGGAAAGTTTTATATTTTCTTTCTCTAGATGTGCAGAATACAAATTTGCCACAAGTCACATTTTAAAACAAAATGGACAATATGTTGGTGCTTATAAGTCCTTCCCAATTTATCATGTTGTTTTATGAAATTCAATTGTATAACATCAATTTGAAATACAATTCAAATGGAAATAAATGACCACTTTGATGTCTGGGCCATATCCCACCACAACTCCATGCTTGAGTGCTTTGCATTTTATTGCAATGCCACCTTTCTAGGGAAGTTCAGGTCAAGTTTGAGTTTAGCCAGCTTAGTAGTGAGGAAGTACAGAGGCCAATAAAAGTCATCTCCCTCATTAGAGCACGGCTCCGTGCACTTCTGTATAACTACTAGCTTCCCCCCCCCCCCACAACACCTACGTCCTACGAGATACACACAGCTGCTGAGTTCATTCCTTTGTCCACTGACAAGGTAAGCCCAGCCAAACTCAACCTTCACATGTTGCCTAGACCTTGCTTTATAGCCAGTGCCCTTAACAAGATCTGTCCAGGAACTTTTCAACTGCTCAGCACCCCCACTTTTCTCAATTAGAGTCTTGAGCCTCACTAGCCTTCTTTCCCTAAGCTCATAGAATTTTCTGGGATCACATGTTCATTTTCCATTGACAACACATAGTTGGCTCTTCAGGGAATTTAGACAAGGTGGGAAGAAGTATCACTGACAAATAAGCAGAATTTGAGGGTCTCTGCTCTTTATATATCACTGAAAACTCAGCGATGGGTTTGCAGTGCCCGTGACCTTTATCTGTCACTTCCTGATGGAATCATTACACTGCTTCCATATGCTTGATCATTATACTTCCCCCACTTCGTTTTGACTCTTTTCCTGTGTTCTGTGACTGCATGTCCATTGGATTTATGCTGAAATCAGGCTGTGCCCTGACCTAAGTTACACCATATGATTTAAAATGGTGACTCCCCACCCTACTCCACAGACTATGCTTTGCCCTGAGAGACTCCATTTTATAAGCAGCTTTGGACTCCAGTTTTTGTTTAGAGGATGACATTGTACATAAATGGGCATATGAAAGATACCATCTGTCTAACACTGCTGATGTGGCATAGACTGACAAGTGACTTATTTCTGGGAGTAGAAAGGGAGCCACCTTATAAGTTTATCTTGGTGACCTGGGACTGTAGGGAACTAGGACATAATAAAATCATGAAAAAGAAACAAAGCCCAAGAACTTATCAAACACAGTAGGTCAAGGAAAGAGAGTAAATCCTTCACCTTCACTTCTCTCTCTCTCTCTCTCTCTCTCTCTCTCTCTCTCTCTCTCTCTCTCTCTCTCTCTCTCTCTCTCTCTCTCTCTGTGTGTGTGTGTGTGTGTGTAGGGACAAGCAGGCAGAAAACTCCCAGTGGTCCTGAATGTTCAACTTGGTTTGATCTCCATTGCTGGCATGGCTTACTTGAATTGATACTTATTTGTCTTTTTGTTTGCTCATCTGTACCTACTGTTCATTCTTCTGTCTGTTTGTTCAAATAGGCCTGCTCTTGGGTCTTTCTGAAGAAAGAGAGTAGGGACTATATGAGCCTGGGGGTTCATGACCAGGGGACCCACAGAGACCCCTGACCTGAGCTCGGGAAGCTCATGGACTCTGGTCCAACAGTTAGGGAGCCTCCATGGAACCGACCTAGGCCCTCTACATGTGTGTGACAGTTGTGTAGCTTGGTCTTTTTGTAAGGGATCTGTCCTTGGAGCTTAGCTGGATTTTGGGAACCTGTTTCCCATGCTAGATTACCTTGCCCAGCCTTGATGCAGAGGGAGGAGCTCAGCCCTGCCTCAACTTGATGTGGCATGCTTTGTTCAAGCCCATGGGAGGCCTGATCCTTTCTGAATGGAGACTGAGGAGGAGTGGAAGGGGAGGGGAAGTAAATGGGAAGAGGAGAAGAGAAGAGGGAGAAGGGGAAACTGGGATCACTATGTAAAATATATGAAAAAAGTTATTTAAATAAAATTATATACATATGCCTCAACTTTTATCTTTGCAGCTGGCATAAACTCTGCATTTCCATGCCAACCTGTGATGCAGCTACAGCAGCAGCAACAACAACAGCTCCCCAGGGGCTTCCAGCTGGTTAGGTGGCCTACTTCCATGGACTCCTTTTCATTTCTCTGTTTCCCAACTCCAGCCTCTTTGGCCCCTTTCACACTCATCTCCCTCTTAAGCTTTTGTGGTCCTTCTGTGTTAGATAGGTAGATGGTAGATGATAGACATATAGATATATAAATGATAGATAGATGGAGAACAGATAGATTTACTGTGTGATATATGAGAATGTGATCTGAGAATCAACATCAATAATTAAGACTGCAATAAAGGAACCAGCATTTGCCTTGGTTAGGGTTATCAAGGAAAATGATGGTTGCTCGCAAATTCCTATCATTGGAACCTTGTGAATTTATGTTACGCAATAAATTCTGACACTGTGGAAAGACACAAATGTTTTTATCTGGGTTTGACTTAATGTATTCACAACACTTCAAATGGAATATTGGGAACCTCACTGAAAGATTCTGTGTTGGTCATCAGGCCCTCCATTAAATATTGTACCATCACTCCTTATAAAAAGCAGTCTACTGAATACAATCATGGTATCTCTGGGTTTTCTATTTTTATTTTTTTTCACTTAAGGATAAGAAAAAAACAATTAAATTCCTATTCTCCTTTCAACTAAAGATAATAAGTTACAAAAAAATCTACTTGAAAATCTTCATATGCATTAAAACCCCTTTCTCCTTGCAATCAATTCAATGGTGGACTCAAAAATCTGTTTACTTGAAATGTCCTCTATTTCCTTAACTGTTGTTACACATACATATCCTTAAATATATAAATAAAACTTTAGTCTGTAGACTGTTACTTATATGTATATGATTTCTGGGATGACCACTTGGCATTGGATGACAAATTTGGAGCTTCCTGCCTGGAGAACACTATTTTTCCCATTCTCAGTATTGCTTAGATGTCTGTAGTTCTTTGTCTAGGATCGAGTCCACATGGGATTTCCTCCTTCCATGTTAGCATGTCTATTTTTTTGGGTTGTCCTTGTTTGGGTCTTGCTTTGGTAGACAATTTGATGAGACTTCATGGGTGTAAGTGTCTCTGACATTTCTAAGAGATGCAGTCTCAAAGAAAACTTCTTGTTCCTCTGGCTTTTATAATCATTCCCCCTGATCCCTTCTCTTCCTCTATGATCCATGAGCCTTAGGTGCAACAATTTTATTGTAGATTTATCAGTTGGGGCTGGGTACTACACAGTCACTTGTGTTCTACATTTTGATTTTTCTGTAATTGTCTCCATCTGTTGCAAGAAGATACTCTTGGATGAGGGATAAGACCTATACTCATCTGTGGGTATAAGGATAAATGTTTAGAATGTGTTCAGAATTATCTTAAATCACAACTTCATCAGCCCTGGATGTTGGCTAGCATTCCAGTTCCTATCATAATTTCCATCTTGTTGAGCCCTTTAAGTCCAATTAGAGAGCAGGTGGTGGTTATTGCTAAGGTATATCTGCCATTACTACATCCCTAGGGTGCCATGTTGATCATTATTGTGGTTCACAGGCATCGTAGCTGGGTAGGACTGTTTTCTGCTTTCCTCCTTTGGGAGTTTGCATAGTACCTTCTGATACCATGACAGCTAGTTATCAGGAAGGAGGCTTTCAGGTCAGATTCAGCTTGGATATTCTGGGTCCTGTGTTTGATGTACCTGATGTCTTCAGCAACAGGGACTTATCTTCCATCTCTGGGTGAAAACCAAAGGTAATAGCAATAGCCTATAATGTTTGGGTAGTCTCCTGGACAACCATGACTAACAATTCAAAGGGAGTGTCTCATGCCTGGTGTAGGGGATTTTTGTTAATCTATGGCTCTGGAGGGGGAAGCATTGTAAGCCCAGGTGGAGAATTTTATTTAAATAATAAATGTAAATGTATATAGAGACATATATATGTTATATGTAATTTTAGATATGATACCTTATGATTTTTTAAGACATCTTTACTGTAATTTTACCATCTTTTCTGTTTCTTCTGTATTCATCTCCCTTTCTGTTTCTTCTGTATTCATCTCCCTTGCCCATCCCGTTAAAGGTTCTCCCTTATTTTCCCCATTCACCCTTCAAATCACATGTACACTTCTCTCTCTCTCTCTCTCTCTCTCTCTCTCTCTCTCTCTCTCTCTCTCTCTCTCTCTCTCTCTCTTGCTCCTCCTACCATAGTCCATTTTATTTTCCTGGCCTTTACAGTTACTCCGGTTTATAATCTCATATCTGAAGATTTGGAACTAGGAGCTGCAGATGAGAGAGAGCTTGTGACATTTGTCTTTCTGGGTCTGGGCTACCTCACTCAGTATGACCTTTTCTAGTTCTACCCATTTACTTGAAAAATTCATCATTTCATTTTTCTTCCCAGCTGAACAGTATCTGTTGTGTATTTGTACATTTTCATTATGTACATTTTTTTTACTTGAAGGACTTTTAGGTTCTTCTCAGTTCCCAGCTGTTGTGAATAGAGCAACAATGAACATGGCTGAACAAATACCTGTGGAGTGGAATGTCAAGTCCTTTGGGATATGCAAATAGTGGTATAACTGAGTCACATGGTAGATTTCTTTTCTTGTTTTTTTCTTGAGAATTCTTCATACTGATTCCCAGAAAGGCTGAACAGTTTGCAATCCCAACAACAGCAGAAGAGTGTTCCTTTCCCTCAACATCCTCTGAAGCACTTGTCAGTTCTGTTGGTCTTTGCCATTCTGATTGGATAAGATGAAAAATCAAAGTTGTTCAGATTTGTACATCCCTAATTGCTAGGGAATGCTGATCATTTTTTTTTTTTAGAAATTTCTTGCCAGATTCATGTCCATTTTTTAGTGGCTTGTTTGTTTTTATGACTCTTTGTGTTTTAAATTCTTTTATATTCTGGATATGAATCTTCTGCCAGATGTGTAGCTGGTAAAAATTCTCTTCTATTTTAGTTTTATGTGGCCTGTATGTTTTTGAAAAAATTGTTTTGTATAAAAGTAGAAATCATAGCTGAATATTATGATTGGGCTATTATGTGCTAAAACAACTTTTAAACAGTGAAGTAATGCAGAAGTATTGATTATGGCTAAAACTGATCCTGGATACCATATCTGGATCTGCATAGCTGAGCCTTTCTGATGAGAGAACCCAGGGCATTCCAAGAGCCATTGTAGAGTCTTTATTAATGATTAATGACTTAGTGGTATGCTATCTGCACAGAGCCACTTTATTCAGTGGTCCCCCATTGACTTTTCTGTATGCTTGATCTTGTGGCCACCACTACCACCTTTATCAGTAGCTAGAGGTAGGATAAACTAGAGTTATCTTTTTGTCTGTTGATTGGCTTTTGGATTTTGCCTAAGTTAAGTCAACACAATTTCATTTATCCCTGCTTTATGATGCTCAGTGTGTTGCATAGGCTTGGAAAGTTATTATTTTAGACATTCTGGTGTAATGTCTTCATATATTTATGTCTTCATCTAGTCCTTGTTTGTCCTGTTTTTTAATAAATGAACACTTGAAATTTAGGATACTCTATGCTTCATTCCACAGCCCTCCAAATTAGTGGCTTTATTAGGATTTGTGAATAATGCTGAAACCAAGTCTCCACAATTCTATGCAAACTCATCCTATATAACAAGTTATAAAATGAAGGAAATAAATCAATTTCCCATTTCTGTTTACATCTGCACCTTTTTAAACTTGGAACTGTCTAAACGCCCAAACTTCTTTTCATCCTTGACATTTAAATAATTATATCAATTGAACTTTTTGAATAGAAATTCCCAACAAGAGACTCCATAAGACATAGTAATAATTAACCTCACAGGGACCTGAGTTCTTGTTTTTTGGAAATAAAACCTCCACAAACCCTTTTTTACCTCTCTTCTACAAAAAGGAGGTCTTTCACATTTCAAATATTGTTTTTTGCTGCTGCTACACATGGCAAATTAATTTGGCTTTTATAATGAGGTGGAATGTTTCAAACCTAAATTAACACCTTGGCTTTACTCTATGAGAAGACCTCCTCATTACTCTCTACTACCTTAATGGCTCTGCTGTTCTATGGACCAAAATAGTTAATGTAATCTGACATTTATGACTTCCACATAATATCAACTGCTAAAGTTTTGAAAAAAGGTTTCTGTTCAAGAAAAAAAAAAAAACCTCAAACTAATAAGCATGCACTCAATATTAAAATCGGGTCAGAGATCCTTTCCACTTTCATTATATATAATTTATGCCACTTGAATGTAGTTTAATAAGGTCATAAAAATGCCAGTTGTGGTATCTCATAATACTTTTTATAAACTGGTTTTACAGTCTCCCCTTTGTTCCAAAGTTCAAAGTGACAATTGAAAGGCACAGGTTGCTTCAGGGTTCTTGAAGTTTCTCCTCCAAAGAGAGTGGATGTTCAGTCTATAAATTATGCACATATATATGAAATGCAGCATTTATAAAAAATTATGTAATATCTACTTAGAGATAGGAAGGAAATTATGCTCTTTACTTAAGATATATTTTTCAAATGTAAAACCATTTTTTTCCCCAAATCTCGAAAATAACTGAAAGATGTTCCTTTCTTTCAGGTGCATTTATATTTATGTTGTTGTTTTTAATTAAGAGGAAAAAAACAACATTCCAAAAAATTGATTTTTATATCATTCTTCTGGCCCTACACACTTGTTCAGATGAAATGAAAAATTTCCAGCACTTCTTCCTCACTTGGTCACCTTGAGACAATACTCCAAGGTGCTCTCACAATGATGGCATTGTCAGCTTACCATGACTTCATTCACTTGCTGACCATTGCCTGGCTTCCTGACTGAGGCAAATAGGGCTTTGCAAGCACTTCCCTTAAGTCATTTCAGAGGAGATAAATTAAATAACGATTGCAATGTAATATTGTGATCGTGCTAAAATATTTCCTTCAGGTCTCAACTTTGAGCACAAGTTTCCAATAATATATAATTTTTCATTTGCTAGCTCAAACTTTTGGTTTTATTAAATTCTACAGCTGTGCTCAGTATTTATGCGTTTGGTGACCAACCTTGATATATTATAATAATACAGAGCCAAGACATTTATGTAAGAACTCAGAAAGTTTTTAAAAATCACAGATATTCAACAAGTTTTGCTAAAAACACCAAGCAAACCAAAGCACTAGTGAGTGTTTCAATATATGAGCCAATATGGAAATTGGTATCTATGCTACTTGCTCATAGATTTATTTCTATTGTCAGTTAAAATAATTAGGAAGACCATTATAGGAAGTTCCTAGTCAGTGCTCAACTACGCTATACAAATGCTAGTGAATTGGTCATTGGTGAGAACAGAGTAATTCCTTAATTGTTCTCTCATTCTGCTCACAGTAACAACAACAGAATCCAGCATTGTATTGTTTTCACTTGAAAAAAAAATGTGTGAATTACTGTCAAATTCTTGAGTTCATCTCTGGTCTGACACTTAGCAGGTTGTATCATCTTAGGCATACCCCTTACACTCTGAGTTTTTATCTCCCACCAGGATGCCAATAAGAATATGACATCCTGAAAAATTAAAACCAAAATAAGATAGAATGAAAACAAGAATCCATATCATAAAATAAACATTGCAGTTATTAGAGAGACATGTATGTGCCATGTGAAGCCATAGAGGAAGTTAACTCCTATTTTTCTGGAGTACTCAGTAAAGATCCTGGCTTCTTAAGTCAGATACTGCTATTTATTGGATATACTGATGCTAGGACATACCCAGACCCTTAAGGCCAAGGTGGCTGGATGTAATTATCAGGAAATTAGAATTTAGGGCCAACGGGGAAGAAAAGTTGTCTCGGGTATGGGGGTGACAATCTGGGGGAAAGTGTCTCCCCAGTAGAACCAACCTATTAACAGCTCATATGACTGGATAGAATTAAGGTAGAAATTAATATTTCTGTTGGATATATATATATATATATATATGATATATGCCTAAATATAGTTCTCTCTTTATTTGTAACCATTACCCTTCAGTTAGCATTTAAGACACAATTCAACCTTGATAGCAATACTGTGTTCCACTTGAAGAGCAAAAACACACTGTTTCTAATTCCCTACAAACTTTTGTTTGTTTGGAAAGATTCTCTGGACTTCCAGTAGTCAGCTGGCTTCCTGGTGGGGAGTGAAAAAAGAAACTTAGTACATATCCATGAGCAAACACACATTGAATTAGGAGATGAAACCAATCCTAAGTTATGTGGAGCCTGAGATAAGATTTAAATAAAACTATTTGTTATTGCAATTGGGATGATTGTAAGAGAACTTCTACTTTATCCTTCAATAGTTTTATATCATTTCAAGCACAGCTTTCTTCCTCTTGAAATACTTTTTGCAGTCTCTATACTTGAAGGCATTACAGTACTCAGTATTTTATTTTTCATTCTTATTCTTCTCCACACCTCTCTCGATAACTCTTCTGATGTAGACATGGCAGAGATGGGAACCTGGTGTTGATTCAGCTCAGTGTCACTCAGCTCAATCTTCTCATCCTCAGGAAGTCTAGCATGTGAGTCTAGTATTACATCACCATAATGATTTGCTGATTTGATTCTCAGAATGGTTTTCAGAAGTCATACTCAGAGGTAGAAGGTCGCTTTCTAAAGCTCAACCATGGAGATACTATTAGAGGACTTTGCCATTTTAAATTTGTGACTTTCTGAACAATTGAAATATACAACAGTCCATAGAAAGCCATTTGGTGCGTAGGGTGAGGGGAAATTTGAGAAATTATTGAGAACACTGGGTAGGCCAGATCATTCTAAAGCCAGATCTGTGGTCCATTTGCACCGCATTGTTACAAGAAGGTAAACCCTTGGATGTCCCGAATGTGCTGTCCATCTCCATTAGTTCCTAGGTGTATTAGTTCTGTTGTGTCTAGAAGATGCTGTTTCATTAGAGTCACCCACTACCTCTTCCATATAGATTGCTAAGCATTGAGGGGAGGCATTTGATAAAGACATCTCATTTAGGGCAGAGTGCTCCAAAGTCTCAGCACATTGTTTAGTTACAGGTTTCTGTGTAAATTATCATCAACTTCAAGAAGAACCTTCTGATAAGGATTGAGTGATGCACTGATCTATGTATGTAGCAATGTATGTATGTATGTATATGCTACTAGGAGTCATTGCATTGCTATGTTCCTTTAGCAGAAAGTTAATATTAGTTTTTTCCCTAGGACCCATGACCTATCCAGTCTCAGGTTCTTGGCTAATTGATCAGTGTCAGTTATGGGTTCTATCTCATAGAATGGAACTTAAATTCAATTTTCAAAAGTGATTGGTGACTCTCATAATTTTTGTACCACTATCATACCAGTATATCTTGTAAAATCCTAACACTGAGAATGGGAAGTGGATATGAAATTCCATCCCATAAGGAAGAAATTATTAGCAATTGACATCGCTGGGAGAAGGAAAATCAGTTTTCTCCAATGGAATATCACTGAGTATATAAACCATATTTCAGGGAAGACCCCATGCTCAGGAGCAGTTAGCCAACACAAAGCAGACTCCAGTGTGTGTGTGTGTGTGTGTGTGTGTGTGTGTGTGTGTGTGTGTGTGTGAGAGAGAGAGAGAGAGAGAGAGAGAGAGAGAGAGAGAGAGAGAGAGAGAGAGAGAGAGAATAAAATTGAGTGGGCAAGAAAGTAGAGAAAGGATTAGGAAGGAGTTAGGGGAGAGAAAAGACATGACCAAAATATATTGTATGAAAGGAATTTAAATATGTTTTAAAAATAAGGAAAACCCTGTAGTGATCAGTGAAATACCTTCAGGTTGCTTTCCATGCAGACTTCATGCTCACTGCAACATCTTCAGAGAGTAGAAGCCTCTGGATGACAGTCTTCAACAAGAACTCTTCAGTCCCTTGTTGGAGATACATAGCGTCAGTCTGCAAGGTTGTATGCTTAGGTTCTTCGGTCAGTCACTTTGCATTCTTGATGAGTTAATGAGTTAAGACTGTAGATAGCACATCGAATACTGAAATCATGAGCTCTCTCACTATTCAGATGTTACCATAGTAAAGGCAAACGTTTTGAAGAGGAGTCAAGAGATCCACCCTAGAAAGTGAAAACTTGACAAAATTAGATTTATTTTTGTGTGCCTCCTGGAATTTTCCCCATTTTCTCTGAGAGCATCATGGATGGGAAGTGAGATAGAGACCTAGGTTAGAGAAACAGAATAAAGAACGGAGCCTTGGGTAAGAATTTGAACAAGGAGAATCTAAAGACTAAGGAACAAGGAAGGAAATCAGAATACATAGAGGAAACCTTATTTCTATACATGTAATTCAGTTGGAGTTTGGAGAGTAGTACCCCCAAATTTAGACAACGCTAAACAAACCCAAGATTTAACTCTTGCCAAATGGCTTTTGAGCATAATAATTAACCTCTTGGAGCATTAATTTATTCTGTAAAATGGGAGACAGCCCATTGATTAAATATGAAATAGTATTTATAAGGCACTTAGTGGGATAGGTGGTTGGGAATAGAGTCTTAATAATATGTAAACACTGTTTCCTCAAGGAGCAGATTACACACTTCTTGTGTGGTAAAGGAAAGCTGTCTTTCCTGAGCAACTATACTAGCTTCACACCATTTCTTCCAGTCACACCAATTCCTTTAATCATGAAAACATTTATTGTTTAAATCCTTCAAAACCCAGCGCAAGAATTCTGAGATAGTTTTGGAGCCCCATGTACTATCAGTGGCTCTCAAGCCAAATATTTCCACGCAACCAGTAAAGACTTGGCTAAGTCTGGTGATAACCACTTAAAATAATATAAAAGGAAAGAAAATTATAATAAAGGCAAAGAAAAAGAAAGAGAAAATGGGAAGATTATTGTTTCTATCATGAAAAAATAACAGATAAAATTATCTAATCTGTCTTTCATCCCTACAGAAAATATTGACATAAAGTTCATTTTAGTGAGATAACTCAAACTCCTGTCTTTAAGAGATTTCCAATTATTTGATGTCAAACTGAAAGTAGACAGAAAAAATAATTATCTAAAACATCTGACCTCGAATTTGAAAAGCAACCATGAACACATATCTGTGCATAATGCTTTATAATAACACTCATAAAATTTTCCAGTTGATTGTCCCTTAAAGATAAAAGAATATTTATTTATATCTGTTCATTCTATGACTAACTGTAAAAAAACACACTTATTTCAGATGGTTTATGAGAAAATTCTTTGTTTATAGTCCATCATAGGAAAAACGGAGTCTCATGTCTTCATATATGATTAAGTACCAAAAGAACTTCAGTGGCAATTTTGAAACAACAGAGTGTCTGTCGAGTCAAAGAACGCCAAGTTCTCTTCATTGGATGACAATGCACAATCCTTTTCAACTTAAATTTTATCTTACACTCTTTGTGTGTTAAACAACTAAAATAGTCATGTCTGGTAAGTGAGAAATCAAGTAGGGATTCACAAGCTTAAGAATTAGTAGTAGATGTGCTGCATTCCCTGTAAGGATGGCCAACTTACTTCTACCTCTGCCCATATGTGGTGTCCCTCCCTTCGAGAGGTGAAGACACTTCCTCTGCATCTGCCTTGGCCTTCATTGACATCATGTGACAGAAGCAACTCTATCCTACACATTCTGTGGCAGGCAATTTTGACTTTTTTTTCTTCTTGGAAACTTGTCACCTTCTAGGAAACGTGACTTCTTTGCGAATAAAAAGAAATCAAGAGAGACTTAGAAAGGAAAGGAAACAACTGGACTACTAAGCTGTTCTGAAGTCCCAGACATTTGAGAGAGACATTCTACATTGTAACTCAGGTGAGTTTCATGCCCAGCTGCATAACTGGCCTCTGTCAATTTCATGGGCTCTGCCAGCTCTGTCCAGTCAACCTGTAGAGGGTGAGATTTTTGTTGTTTTATTTTAAGCACTAATTCACCTGTGATTTTCTGTGTAGAAAATAAGCAGTGACTATACCTCTTGCTGTCAGGTCCTGAGCAAGGATGTTATTTGGAAACTGGGTTTTGTAAATTGTGTTCTTTAGTGGGATGGTTCCAGTAATAGCAACTATAACAATCTAGGTTTATTATTTCACAGGAAGAATTATTTTATTGAATTGTAATAGTCTTCTTCTGAATAAGACTTTAAGTGCTGGTCACATCCCTCCTTTTTGCTGTAGCAATTTCTTATGGCTAAAAATTCCATCTGGGAGTACTGACAAAATACAGATGGTCAACCCAATGCAAATTCTGACACAGGGCACTTAGGTCTGTCAGTTACTAGCTCTCTCAGAGATATGGAGTTCTCAAACTCTTTCCTTGGTCTTTTGGACACACTGAGCAATCTAGATGATAAGAGATGCAGCATTGTATTGTAAACTGACTCTCTGAAACACAAAACACAGACACACACAAACACAGACACAGAGACACACACAGACACAGACACAGACACAGACACACACACACACACACACACACACACACACACACCCCAGAACTGACTACTGCAGTTGCGCAGAGGTCAAGAGCACAGCTTAGCTTACCCTGATCCATACCTTAGGTTCCTCAGCTGTAACTTTTCTTGAAAATTTCAGCTACAACTAAAATGTTTTCTTTGAAAAGCTCCATATTCTCTAAGAAATTTCCCGAGATTCCATCCATGAATAATGCTTAAGAGATCTATTTCTTTTTTAAAAACTATGTTTCTCTTGTTTTCTGTGTGTGTGTGTGTGTGTGTGTGTGTGTGTGTGTGTGTGTGTGTGTGTGTGTGACTTATTCAGTGCACGCAGATGCACCATGTACTTGCTTGACCCATGAACACCAGAGGCATTGGATCCCCTGGAACTGCAGTTATAAGTGTTGTGAGCCATCACGTGGGTGCTGGGATTCAAACCTAAGGACCCTCAAGAACAGCAAGCACTCTTACCCACTGACCCATCTCTCCAGACCCATTTTCTCTTTCCTTCAAAACATTATTTTTACTTAGTGTATGTGTTTGTTTCTCCTTGTACATGTAGGTGAGTGCAGGTAACTGAAGAGGCCAGAAGAGGGCACTGGACCTCTTACAACTTTGGTCTTAGATGATTGGGAGTCACTCAACTTGGGTGCTAAGAACCAAACTCAGATTCCTCAGTGAAATCAGTGTTATTAACTACTGAGTCATTGCTCCAGCTGCTAAGAATCCCCCCGCATTTATTCTTTGGGTTTTTCTATAGTAAAATATCCTGCTTGGCTCATTCAGAGAAAATACACACATTTACAGATTTTAGGCACATTCATAGGGTAAATCCCATGTTTCCTGTCTCCTACTCACCACTGAAACACTTGAATGTTCTAGACCATATTTTAAAAATGAAATGGAAATTCTTCATGGGACTCACAGCCATTCCAGTACCTCTCTTTCTTTCTCTGCCAAACTTCTGACACATTTATTTCCTAACATGCTCTCCCTCTCTGTAACAACTCTGCTTTCAGTATCGTTGGTCTCTTTCTTGAAGAGCATTTCCTTTTGCCTGGCATAAAAGACCATAGTACCCTCCCACCCCAAGTTCATGTGTTAATCCCTAACCTCCGATGTGATGAGGAAGTTGGGACCTTTGAGAGGTAAGTAGGGTTAGATGTGGTCATGAATTTGTGGGGTCTCAGGTGGGATTAGCGTCTTGGAAGACAAGATACCAGAGTTTACTTTTCCTCTTTAACAACCAACTCAGAGGTAGCAGGGACATAAATCAAGATGTGTCTGCTGATGGCCTAAGAGAAGAAGCCTCATAATGAAATTTCTCTTGGTAGTACCTTGGTTTTAGATGTCCAAGTCTCCAAAACTGTAAGTAAAACACATCTCTATCATTTATGCCACCCAAACTGTTACTGTGTGCATCCTTGTTGGGGCCTGCTGACAGTCAGCTGGGTAGCTGGGTAGAGGCGTGCAGACTGAAGAGACAATGAAGAAGACAGAAAAGAGTCGAGAGGTCTGCTGGTCAATACCAGACAGCCCCGGGTTTGTTTCACAGCCAGCTTATATACAGTCTTGAAGGACAGAGGTAGAACAATGCACAGCACAGGTGTTCAGCCACTATCTATCCTGCCTTGCATCAAGGAGCAGGCAGTTTCTTTTTCTATCTTGACATACCTTTGGCTGGCATCAGCAGCCTGCATCTAGCTAGCTAGTGTGTTCCTTCTTGTGGGCTAATCAGGACTTTCTCATAGCCCTTCAAGGAGGCTGTGTGGGCTAATCAGAACTTTCTCACAGCCTTGGAGCAAACAAGCTTGAACTCTATTGACTCAGAATAGACTTCAGATTCAAACTGGGAAACTGAGTCAGTTGTGGGCTCCCACACAACCTGAATTTAATCTAGCTTGCTTTCCTGCCCTTCTGGTGCCATCTACCCTGGCTAGTTTTGACCACTTTGTTCTATACTCAAATGGCAAATGTTGAAGAGCTTTCAAGGCATTCTAGGAAGTTGTGGGGAGTTTTCCCACTCTGTGCTCTGTTTTTAGGAATTCTTCCTCTATCTTGGTTTTTATGTGTCATCCACATGAGTCATGCCGTGCTCCAGGGAGCATTGTCGCATTAGAGTATCAAATCTATAGAAACTAGTAGCCCTTGTGTATGTGATGATAACTTTCAAAGTATAGTCAAATTGGCTTTTTGAGGTTTTATTTTTAGTATCTATCTACCACATCTGTATTTGACTTTTGCTATTTCATAGGCATCTGTGATGAATATTGAGGGTAAAACTCATACCTTCCATACATCTCCAATATTCCCCAATGTTGCTAAATGGCATCTCCTTTCACATAGTTGTTTATGCTGGAAATCCATAGGTATGCTTGATACTTACCCCTCTAATCACTCACCACGTCTAATCCTCCAAATCAACCCTACATCTCTAACCCATACAAATCTCTGTGCTCACACAGTACCCACTTATTTCTTATGTCGCTCCCCACAAAGAATCCAATGACTCTTGAGCAGTGGCTCCATGTCTGAGGTACCTTCCACACTATGGACCTGCCACATACAGCATGTGGCTTTCAAGGTCACCATGCAAGAGATATACAAACAGAGGACTGCCTAGAAAAGACTCTGAAGTTTGGAGATAGAGTGCTTCCTAAAAGTCCTTATGCTGAAGGCCTGGTCACTAGGTCAGTGCTGCTGGAAGCTGGAGGAATCTTTAGGAGGTAGGGCTAAATCAATGAGTCTCAAGTCTAGAGAGAGACTTTGTCTCAAAGAATAAGATGAAGAAAGATTGAGGAATATGCTTGATGTCTACCTCCGGCACCTACTCCCACATGCACACCAGCATGCACAACTGCACATACCCACATAAACATGTACATGCTTGGTATACAATTAAATTCTAAAAAATGTACAATTAAATAAGATATATTTTAAAACAAAGGCAATAAATGCAGAAAGGTCATCTCCTTACTGTTTTACCATATTTTACTATTTGTGGTCTCGAGTTCATGTTTCTTGTTCCTACAGGTAGAAACAGCATACAATGCGGTGTCACGTGTATCTCATCCTAACTCTCAATGACTTTATAATGATATCTTGAATGTGTGTCAACAGCTTTGACCATAGAAATGTGGAAATACTCCACAGTAAAGCTCCCTTTTACTTCATGTTGTAACAGGACTTTAAAGTTGCATGTTGTGTTGAGAGGGAAGGGACAAAAATATAATACTACTGTATGCTCCTCCATTGCCATTACAGAAGTGTGCATTAATCATAAGCTTCCTGAAACCTTACTTCTCAGCTTAATACTTCATTCTGATGCTTCTAATTCATTCTGGAAGTTCAGATATAATTGCCACTTTTGCCTGATTCACAAAAGTAATTGGTTCTCCATTTTGTGCATCTCCTACCACTGCCTTAGCATCTGAAGGTAATTATGTTAGTGTTTTCCAAGCACCCTGTTCTGTACAGATTTTCTCACTTTTTCACCAGTCTATCATAAGTCAAAGAAATTGGAAACCATAAGTAAAAAAAAAAAGGAATTATGCATTGTCTAAATATCTAGTATCACATGGAATCGTGTAGGTTGGAGAGCTATTTAGAGAAAATAAGTACATCCTCCAAAAGCCTTGTGCCCATTCCAAATATTTTCTGACATCTAGAGAGATTTATGGTGATGAAGTTAGAGCTGTCTGATCTCCTTTCAATCCAATGACATTCTCTACACACAATAGCATGCATTCTTTCCAGGGACTTTTGCTATCTGGAATTTAAATGAGTATAATTTAATTGGCTCATTTTCACTACCAGTTAGTAATCACAATGTTCCAAAAAACCAATCATTTCATGCCTCCACTTCCCAGGATGCACAATGGAGCTTTACACATACCAACTACCCAGCTGATGTTTGCTGATGTAGTGACATTCTTTCTTCCATGGCTAGCTTTTGAGTGGTAAATGTTCATAGGTTTCTTGGCTATTAAGTTGATTACTAATGGGAAATGTTTAAGAAATATGACTAAGCATTAAGCAACCGACCAAATGAGACCTTGGATTAAAAATAGCTAAAATACATTGAACTTAAAATTTGTTAACATAATTTTGTACTGAAATTATTTGTGTGGTAGGACCTGACTGTAAGATCACATTGTTTCTTTTTTATTAAGAATTAAATAATGCTGGCAAGGTGGTGGTGGCACACACCTTTAATACCAGCACCCAGGAGGCAGAGTCAGGCGGATCTCTATGAGTTTGAGGCCAGCCTAGTCTACAGAGTGAGATCCATGAGATCCAGGATAGGCACCAAAACTATACAGAGAAACCCTTTCTCAAAAAGCAAAACAAAACAAAAATTAAATAATGTTTATGTCCTATTTTCATTTCTGTAGCTGTCATTAAGAAAACTACTCAAAAATAATGCTTAGGGGAGAGGGTTTGTTTTATCTCACAGTTCCAGGTTATAGTCCATTATTGTGCAGAAGTCAAGAAAGCCCCTGATGTCTTGAACTTGAAGCAACCAGCTACATCATACCCACAGTCTGAAGCAGGAGAATGAATGTATGCTTAGTGTTTAGCTGGCTTTGTCTGTCACATAGCTTAGTGGCCCAGATAGGGAACAATGATGCTCACTTTGAACCTAGGTCTTCCAGTATCATCTGAGGCAATCATGGCAATCCCCTACAGAAATGCCAATGGACCAACATGATCTAGACAATCCCCCTTTAAGACTCTCTTCCTTGGTAATTTCAGGTTGTATCAAGTCAACATAGTTGAGTGTATGTTGTCAGTTTATTGGTGTTTTGATGCTTGGCTTGGCTCACAACTGGGATGTAGAGAATGAAATGAATCACTGACATTGTAACGATCCAAAAAACCCTGACATCACTGAACTGAACGCATTGAGTTGCATGGCCTGTGAACTGAATGCGTTAAAGGGTGAGTTGTATGGCCTGTGAATTACACCTCAATAAAACTATTAATAAAAACACATACAAAATAAGATGCCACCTTTTCAGGATTAACAGCAATAACCAGCAGGCTCGCACAGAGCTTTCAAAAGCCGCTGTGCCATCACCACATGCCCGTAAAACCCTCTAGGACAAGGCCTCTGTGATTCAGAGTGTGGGCCACGCCCTGTCTGGCTCATTTTCCGGCAGAAGCCACAGATGCTTTGGCACAGAGGGAAGAGATTGTCCATGATGCTATGGTATTTATCCTGGTCACTGTCTGCCTGGGTGTGGCTGTCTGGCTATACCCAGTCTTGTTGGAGTTAGTCACCAGTTGTGATCCTTCATCCAGCTCACTGTGCACACAATGGCCAACAGGGGTTGCAGGGTGCCATTTCCCAACATGTCTGTGACCACATGCCAAGGTCAGGCTGGGCCAGGCTAACTCTGCTCTTTACACATACCACAGTGTCCTGGCAGCTCTGGGGCTCTACCTCCTACCCTCTCAGGCCTGCTGACCTGGCAACTCATGGTCAGAATGAGGCCACAGTGTACTAGGGATAATTGCCGGTCTTAGAGACTAATGGCAAACCAGATATTATAGTGAGATTGAAAATGGCCCAGATTCTGACCTGAAAGACCTAGAGGCCTGAAGTAAAAACAACTATGGATGAGAGAATTGCCTCCATGAAGAAATCTCAGGCTTGAAGAAAGGTAGTCTGAGAAGAAAATTCCTAAGAATCAAATTGACAGGTAAAATGGATTGCTGGTTTAAGATGAACCCATGACCAGGCAGGAAGCAGAGAGCTGCACAAAGGGTTATCCCAAAGTGATCTTACAGTGAAATAACTTCTTGCTGTTCTACGAAATTAAAAGTGAAGACAAAAGTTCATAGAAAATGTCAACACCTTATGAGTCTTGTGATAAAAAGTTTTAAGATTTTTCCAGAATTCAAGTAAGAGAAGTTGATTGTTTAGGAAATCCTTTGCTCTCTGTAACTTCAGGATGTGCTGATAAATATTTACCTGCATCATGATGCCTGACGTGTTTGGTACAAATATACTAAATGAGGCATTTTAGTTCATTAGTTCATTGATGGAGGAAAGAGTAATCCAGTTACTTGGAGAGTGCTCAAGTCTATTACTACTTTGCTACTATATAATGGTTGGAAATGGCTGAGATGGAATGAAGTCAGGCAGACAGAGGGGATTGGGTTGGTGCTCAGGATGTACATTCTGGTCCAACTCTGGAGTGTGGCTGTAGATCTGGCTGGATGGAGAGATTGGATGTGTCATGGAAGGGGCTTGGGAGTGAATAGTCAGGGTGTGTCCTAATGGAAGTCTAGAGGTTAGCTGCACTGTGGCCATATTAGGACAGGGCACTGGACAGGGTATAGATGCTAGATCTGGTGTGTTCCGAGAGTATAGGTAGAAAGAAGAAACAGGGAGACTAGCTCGGGCTAGACCCTGAAGAAGGCTGGGGAGAGAATTTTTTCAGGTATAATTTGCTATAATTTGGACATGTAAATAGAATGTATGTTGGAACTCCTGTGCTTCCTTAAAGGGAGACATCCTTAGGGTACATTATGATTTAACCTGTAGGTGAAAATCTTTTCCCATGCTTGCCTCTCAACCCAGAAGATCCTTGAGGTTTACTGTGAATTAACACCACACTGGAGAAGTAAACTGTAAATGACTTACTTGGCCAAAATCAACGGCAGGTCAGTTATTTCAAGACTTGTTCCAATTTAGTGTTTGAGAACCATCAACACCTCTACCATGCTGTTAGTATTGACAGAGGGGAGGTACAGCAGACCCTCTTCTAGAGGTACTGGTCTTGGAAGGCAGGAAAGTGCCCAGTGGGCTGCTATACAGAGGTTGTCTTAAGAAAGAGTGTGGAACAAGGTCTTTGAAAGAGAAGTGTTGACTGCAAAGCATGTGTAGGGGAATTAAAAAACAAATAAAGCAGCCCCTCTGTGACCAAATGATGAGTGATGTTATTTGAGAACCAGAAAGTTAAAAACTGGCATAAGCAACTTTATTCATGCTAATCTATTCATCAGTTAGCTGCATTCAGAAGTCGGCACAAATACATCCTGGATGGACTAGGAGAAATTTACACAGAAAAGGTGCTATTGTGACTTTGCCAATAAATTGTGTATTTCACCATGTGCTAATGATTTTTTTCCAAAAAAGAATACACTGTGGCCTCAATAAATTTTTATATGTCAAAATAATGAAACTGAACTCTATTTCCTGGTGCCAACTTTCTATAAAGTCACTCTTTAAAAAATATTAATCTCACTGCAGCATGTAGAATTTTACACGCAGCCTCAGAATAGGTCTGGCATTATACATCTTTATAAAGTGAAAAGCCTTGGGATCGATTCAGGACTCAAGTGCCAAGATTTGTATCTACACATCTGACTTCTTACTGTTTTAAAAAAATGTATTCAGCATACACTGATCCCCATGTCTGTCCTATGCTATAATAGTACTCACCGGTTAGTACCAGTTGATTGATATTGCTTTTTCATGATATTTTGAATTGTGGATATTTTAAAAAGTGTGTGATGTGGAAGGCAGCAAGTAAGTGTATTCTTTCTTTTTTATTTAGGGAACATTGTAGTAGCCCTGAAAATATGTAAAGTTAATAGCACTGTATTAAACAGGATTCAGTGTTAGTCCCTAGGCTGGAATTTTGATCTTGGCATAGCAGTCTGGTTAAGAGCTGAGGTGGCCTGGATTTAAGTCTCAGCTCTGTTCATTAGGAGTAGTGTGACTGTGAGTGATTTACTTAACTATCTTGTGTCTGGATTTTTTTTCATGCTGCAGTGATAAAAATACTAATATCATAGTTTCTTATGATTCAGTATTTTCAAAGTGTTTTAGGTAGAGCACAAAGCAAATGCATAAGTTCTTCTGAGTTTTCTTGTCTCTGGGTGTGATGGGGAGCTACAGAGAGAAAAGAAAACCTACATTCTAGAGTGTGAGTAAACAAATTGATATAATAAAATGAAAATCCAGTTACATATATTGAAAGAATATGCAAAACTTCTAGTTGTTTACAAATAATTAAAAAACTTCATAATCAGGATTCTTCTAAACAATGATGCTAGGCCATGATTCTTCCATTTCAAGATAATAATGAGTAGAAAAAGTCTTGTAATCATTTAAGGGGAGTTCATTAAATAGACAAACAAACCACAACACAACACAACACAACACAACCTTTAAAAAAAACCACCAGGGTTTGTGATATCTGAAGTAGTTCTGTTCATCTTTGAGATGCTCTTGAGAACCGGCAGGCTCACTACCACAGCGTCTTTGGGAACCAGCAGCCAGTGGACTAGCTGAGAGACTGAGAGGGCAAAGGAGTGGTAAGGAGAGGGAGAAAAGAAGGAGGAGAGAGAGAGAAGAGGAGGGAGGAGGAAGAGGAGAAGGGAGGAGGAGGAAGGGATTAGGGATACAAAATATCCCTTGCAGAGAGTAATCACTACTGTCTGCCACTCTGACCTGATGGGCATCCCTGAATAACTCCAACCCCAAGGACTTGACTTTAATCAGGGCACATTATTTAAAACAAATTAAATTAGCAGCCATTGCTTAATGATACAGTTCCCTAGGGTAGTGATATGAATTGGAGTAAGCAGTAAGCTAACCAAAAATTCATTAGAAAATTTGGAGAAACAAAGTGTCTATAAAGAGCTGTGAAGAAAGCATAACTCAAGTACAGATTTGTGCAGATCAAGATCAAGTATAAATCTTTTCCAGGAAGAATCCAGAAAAGCCATCAGGGTTTTTCTTCTGTCTGACTTGAGGTGCTACAAAGACAGGAAATGAAAGCAAAGATGGAATGCCAACCCTAGTGCTCCATTGTTGAATGTGTCCCCAATTGCAGAGCCCTGATTCCCAGTCAATAACGAAATCTTTATGTTTGCTAGATGGCCACTAATTTACTGAAGGAAGGCTTTATTGCTACACACAAATAATTTACTAGGTAAACAGCAGCAACTAACAGAAAGAGCAAATCTCAGGGGAGAGGGGACCTTATATCCAGAATTTCTAGGCTGTTTATTTTAAATGTCTAATTTTCAACAAAATTACAAGTGCAAGAATATAAGAAACTGTGGCAATTGTCAGGTAGTAGAAATTTCCAGTGAAAAAGCATGTGTTTAATAGGCAAAGACTATATAATAAAGTACCTTATCTGTCAGAAACCCAAGGAAAATGTGCAGTAAGGATAAAAAGAAGTGTGAAAATGATTTTTTAATATAAAGAATACCAATAAGCTGAAAAAAATAAAATGAAATATAATTTGCAGAGTTGACTGATAAATTGGAAAATTTTGGTAGAAAGTAAAAAGTAGCCGAGGAGCTGGCTGAAGACAGGATTGCTGAGCTTAGGGACAGATCAGATGGTATGATAGAGTCTAAGCAATGGCAGGATGGGAGAAGACAAGTGAGCCTCAGGTGAACCATATGAACACCATCTACAAGACTCCAGGAAGCATCAAGCCCGTGGGGGACTCCAGAAAAATAAGAGAGAGAATATTTGAAGAAAATAATTCTTAAGGAAAGTCTCACATTTGATGACACATATTAATCTACACATCCAAGGAGCTTAGCATTAAAGGTAAACCAAGAAGATTAACTACTGGACTGGATTAACTTAGTCCTGGATTTATGAAAGCCTAAGTGGAAGGGGCATTAGTACAGATACCAAGAGAGGGGAAGGTACCTCCTCACACTAGAGAGCCCTCAACAGGCAGCCTCTTCTCAAACATGGAGGCCAGAACACAATGGGAGGACACACTCCAACTGTTAAAAGAAAAAACTATTAACCAAGAATTTTATATCCATAAAGTATTCTTTTTAAAAAAAATGTGAAAGGAAATAAGACAAAATCATTGCTAGCAGACCTGCCTACCAAGCAAGACTAAAAGAGATTCTTCAGATCTATTGCAAAGATCTATCTGATGGGGAGCAATTCAAATCTACTTGAAGAAATAAATAGCATTAAAAGAGTTAGCTATAAATAGTTAGCTGTAAATAAAAGCATGGATGTACTTTTGTTGTAATTCTTCCTATCTTACTTAGAAGAAGTTATAATAATCACAAGTCTATGTGGATGGCTGTATTTTATGTAAAATGTAATTTGAATGGATAGTGTTGAATATTACTGGACATACTAGATGTTATTCATCTAAAGTAGACTGTTATACAATATTAATCACAAAAATAACTACCAAGAAAATCATTTTGAAATACAGCAAAATGGTGGAAAAGGAATAAAAATATTAAGTTAGAAAATACTATTTAGGACAGAGGATGCAATGGTGGAGAAGAGAAATAAAACTCACATTAAAATAGGCAAAAGTAGCCGGGCGGTGTTGGCGCACACCTTTAATCCCAGCACTTGGGAGGCAGAGGCAGGCGAATCTCTGTGAGTTCAAGGCTAGCCTGGGCTACCAAGTGAGTTCCAGGAAAGGCGCAAAGCTACACAGAGAAACCCTGTCTTGAAAAACCAAGAAAAAAAAAAAAAAAAAAAAAAAGGCAAAAGTAGAAAACAAAATGTAAATGGCAGCTTGTGAACCCTACCTTGCTAATTGCATTGAACGGAAATTAATACCAAAAGAAAGGACAAATATTGTCAAGATTGCTAGAATAACTAATATATACAATTAAGATCTATGCTGCTTACAAGAGATACGCTTCCGGTTAAAGACACAATGGGTTGGAAATAGAAGCATAGAAGACACACTGCATAGAAGCAGTGAATGGGAAGATAGTTGCCGTGGCTGGAGTAGCTGAGACAAAATAAATGGCGAGACTGTCTTGTTAGGGTTTTCATTGCCATGAAGAGATACCATGACCATGGCAACTCTTATAAAGAAAAAATTTAATTGGGGTGGCTTGCTTACAGTTTCACAGATTCAGTTCATTATCATCATGGTGGGGAGCATGGGGTGTGCGAATGTTGTCCTGGTTACATCTTAGCTTGCAGGGAATATGAAGTTGATGGAATCACTGGGCCGTATCCTGAACATAGGAAACCCAAAGCTCACCCCTACATGACACACTTCCTCCAACAAGGCCATACCCACTCCAACAAAGTCACACTTCCTAACAGCGCCACTCTCTTTGAGATTATGGAGGCCCAATTACGTTCAAACTATCACAGAGATAAAGGTTGTTGTTAGAGATAGGTAGGTTATTTTATAATTATAAAAGAAATAATACACGAAGAAGATATAGATTAAATATGAACCTAACAAAAGAGTTCCCCCCAAAAATATAAAGCAAAATTTAGCAAGAGTTTGAGGAAGAGTTAATTAATTCACAAAAATAGTTGGAAGCCTTAGTGGCCCACTTTTAGAAACTAAAGTTATTTGGCAAAATTTTAGCAAAAAAACTTAAACAATATTATACATAAATTAGATGTGTCAGATATCTAAAAATATTTTCCCCACAGGAACAAATTATATTTTTCCTCATGTGTGCATGGAGCATACTTAAGGATGGACCACATTGTGAATTTTTTCTAATTAATTAATTATTTTTTTTAAAAAATTATAATTAATTTAATTTTACATATCAGCCATGGATTCCTCTGTCCTCCCTCCTCCCGCACCCCCTCCCGCCCTCCCCCAATCCACCCCCCATTTCCATCTCCTCCAGGGCAAGGACTCCCCTGGGGTTTTAGTTCAGCCTGGTAGATTCATTCGAGGCAGGTCCAGTCCCCTCCTCCCTTCACCTAGGCCGAGCAAAGTGTCCCAGCATAGGCCCCAGGTTCCAAAAAGCCAGCTCAGGCACTGAGAACAGGTTTTGGTCCCACTGCCTGGGGGCCTCCCAAACAGTTCAAGCTAATCGACTGTCTCACTTATCCAGAGGGCCTGATCCAGTTCCACAGGGGCTCCTCAGCTATTGGTTCATAGTTCATGTGTTTCCAATAGTTTGGCTATTTGTCCCTGTGCTTTTTCCAATCATGGTCTCATCTCTCACTCATACAATCCCTCCTTTCTCTCTCACCGAATGGACTCCCGGAGCTCCACCTGAGGCCTGGCCGTGGATCTCTGCATCCGCTTCCATCAGTCATGGGATGAGAGTTCTATCATGACAGCTAGGGTGTTCGGCCATCTGATTACCAGAGTAGGTCAGTTTGGGCTTTCTCTTGACCATTGTCAGTAGTCTACAGTGGAGGTATCTTTTTGGATTTCTGGGGACCTCTCTATCACTTTGCTTCTTCCTATTCCCATGGGGTCTTCATTTATCATGGTCTCTCTTTCCTTGTTCTCCCTCTCTGTTCTTGATCCAGCTGGGATCTCTCGTTCCCCTAAGCTCTTTTTCCCTCGACCCTTGCCCTTCATTACCCCCACTCATGTCCATGTTGTTCATGTAGATCTCTTCCATTTCTCTGTCATTGGGCGATCCCTGTGTCTTTCTTGGGGTCCTGTTTTCTAGGTAGCCTTCCTGGAGTTGTGAGTAGCAGTCTAGTCATCCTTTGTTTTACATCTAGTATCCACCTATGAGTGAGTACATACTATGTTTGTCTTTCTGAGTCTGGGTTACCTCACTCAGGATGATTTTTTTTAGATCCATCCATTTGCCTGCAAACCTCATGATGTCATTGTTTTTCTCTGCTGAGTAGTACTCCATTGTGTGTATGTACCATATTTTATTTATCCATTCTTCAGTTGAAGGGCATCTAGGTTGTTTCCATGTTCTGGCTATTACAAACAATGCTGCTATGAACATAGCTGAGCATGTGCTTTTGTGGTATGATTAAGCATTCTTTATATATGCCCAAGAGTGGTATAGCTAGGTCTTGAGGGAGATTGATTCCCAATTTTATAAGAAAGTGCCATATTGATTTCCAAAGTGGCTATTTTAATAGTTGAAAAAGATTGAAATTATATCAGTATGTTCTCATACTGCATTGAATGAACTTATAAATCAATAACTTAAAGAAAATTGAAATCAATAATCTCAAATAATTAATAAGTCAAAGAAGAAATCATTTGGGAATTCAGAAGCTACCTGACATTAATTAGAATGAAAACACAACCTATAAAAAAAGCTGTGCGACCTATTTCGCAGTATTCTATGACAAAAACAAAGTGTATATCTAAGAGCCTATGTTTAAAAAAGGACAAAGATTTCAGTTCATCCAGGATTCCATCTCAAGAAATTAACAAATAATCAACAAAATAAGTGTAAATCAAGAAGAAATAATGAATTGTCAGAAAAAAATAAGACAGAATTGGTTTTAATAGAAAACTGACAAAACCTCAAGGTTACTCTTGGGGAAAAAACCTCAACAAACTTGACTAAGTTTTGGTTAAACTGAACAAGAGAAAAAAGGAATGATTCCAGTTATTGAAAGAATGAGTGGAACCAAAATTTAAGGAAGTCTGAGGGAATGCTGTGAGTAGTTAGATGTGAGGGGGGAAAGCATCAGATGAAATGGATGTTTCTATGAATGTATCATCAAAACTAATTCAAGAAGAAACCTGTGCTAGAGAGGTGGTCACTTAGTAGGTAAAAGTGCTTGCCAAGCAAGTGTGAAGACCCAAGGTGGAATCCCTAGAGCCCACATAAGCCCCAGATGTTTGGTGCAAGCAGCTGCAATCCCTGTGCTCCTGCAAAGAGGTGGGAGGCAGAGAGAAGAGACTCGAGAAGCTTATGGGCCAGCTGCCCTGGTGTATGCAGAGGTCATGATTCTCAAAGCAAGGTGGGATTTGAATCAGCACCGAGGTTGCCCTCTGGCCTCCACACATGCACTCACAGACACACATAGACAAATGGACATGGACAGATGGGCACACACACGGACACGGGGACACACACACACACACACACACACACATGGACACACACACACACACACGGACACACACACACATGCACGTGGACACACACACACTTTTTTTTTCCTTAAGGAAGAAACACAAAATCTGGAAACATATTACAGTTTAAGAGGCTGAATTACTGGGCTTAAAATTTAATTAGTGACTTCTAGTAAATGTTTAAGAAAGAATTAATATGAACCTTCCATAAACTCTTCCAAAGATAAAACAAAATAAAAACCAAAAGAAGGAGATACTTCTCAATATGTGGAGGCTAGTGTTAATTAATACAGGTGAGAAATAGGCCTGTAAAAGAATCCCCCCCATGTCTTCAGAGAAATACTAATTAAAATGACAAGGATATACCATGATATACCATCTATTAGGATGCCCATGTCCAGCTCCCTGGCAACTCCAAATACTGGCAAGAAACATATGAGCTCTGATTCACTGCAGAAGGGCAAAAATGGGACAGGCACTTTGGAGGACATTCTGACGCGTTTGTGCATAACTCTACTAGTTATTAACATAGCGCTCAGTCGTTGTGCTCCTTCATTGAAGACATATCCACAGAAACACCTGCACGAGAACGTTAACATCAGTTGTTCACAATTACCAAAAACTTGCAGGCGGCTGTCCCTTGATTGGTGAATCACTAAAGAAAAAGTAGCACAGGCAGACAATACAATATTAATTAACATGAAATGGGAATGAGCAATTGTGCTATGACTAGATAATGAGGAATTTTAAATGCATATTTCTTTAACCTGAAAATATTAAGGGGTATGTGTGTGTGTGTGTGTGTGTGTGTGTGTGTGTGTGTGTGTGTGTGTATGTGTGCTCAGTGCCACAGCAGGAATGGAGGTCAGAGGGCAACCTGACTGGAGTCAGTTCTCCCCAGAGATCAAGCTCAGATCAGATAATTATGCCTGAGAGCCAGGGGATTTATCATCTCATTAGCCCCCAAATACATGTTCCTCAGTCAAAGTAGCCAGTCCGTAAAGCCTACACATGTGGTGATTTCAATTATATGACATTCTGGACAAGACAATACCATAACCAGTAAAAAGGCCAGTGTTGCTATGTATAGTGAGGAGATGATAAATAAGCAGAGCACCTCTGTGTGCTTAGAGCAGGGAAATGTCCTGTATAACAGTAAAGTCTGCCTATGAACTGCTTAGAAAATGCAATTCAATTACAAAGTTAAACAGTGTTTTGTCTTGTTTTGTTTTTCAGCAGGTATGTCCCACTCCTAGATACATGGCCAAGAAAAAAGGAACTATTTATCTACACATAGAGTTGTACACAAATGTCTATGGAAACAGAAAGGAAGCAATCGCTAAGTTTTCCCAGGAGGAAATACTGCAGAGTGTTCATCACTGAATATGGGTCTCTGGAAGGGTGAGTTTCTCTGTTAGGGAGAATGGGAAGGATGGATACATGATGTGCCATCTGGGTTCTTCCTATCAGAAGCTGCTGGTGCATTACTCCAGTTAAAATAAAGCTATGCTAAACTAACAGATCCCCTATGCTGTTCTCTTGGTAACCACTACACAGAGCTGCCTGTGAGCCACTGTTCAGTCACAAAGTATCACCTCTTCCCTGGAAACTCGCCATTGTGACTTTCAATCAGAGACCTGTGGTGAAGGCCACTGATTTATTCCTTCAAGGACATCCACCGCAGCCTGGCCCTTCAGTGAACTCTGCTTTTCCCCTGTCCTGGTGGGTGACGGCATGTCTCCCTGAGGTATAGTCCAGGGCAATTCCTCACGGGGGTACACATTCTATGTATTAAATCACACAGCTCAACCAGACCCTCTAAAAGGGAGTGCACATTTCTCCAACTATTTTCAGGAGACATAAATGTTTATTCAAACTTATTTACATTTTAAAGCCTTCCTTTTTTATTAATTGTGATAGTTATCAGGGAAGCCTGCAAGGGGAGCAAGCTGCATTGTGCGTTTGTGGCTCTGACTCTGGATGGGTACCTATGGTTTGTTGTGCTCAGTAGAGCCTGAACAGTAGGGCAGAGAAAGGCCAGGGATGCAAAGGAGGCTGACAAAGAAAACAGAGGCAGAATCAAAGAAACGAAGCCAGCTACAATGCTGGGGAGGAGAGACTCTAGGTGGGTAGAGGAACTGGGCTCTCGGCAGCCATCTCCAAAGACTTCCCCTCTCACGATCAAGTAATGAATTGCTCTCCTCATGGGGGCCAAGTCACAGCCATAGGGAGGTCACTTTTCTGTATTCAGCCCAGCTCCCCATAAATGGCTGTGTCTAGCTGTGCTACTCAGATGGGTAGGAAGTTATGGGAGAATCCACTGTTCTCCCGCATCAGTCCCTCCAAAAGGAAGTGCCAAAGCATTTGCTGTGGCAGAGAAAGTAACATGTCATAACTTAGCTTATTTTGTGGGGGCTCCTGTTACGGGATATTTGTACACTGTGTGAAAATGTATTACTGTGATTGCTGTAATAAAAAGCTGAATGGTCAATAGCTAGGCAGGAGGTATAGGTGGAATTTCTGGGGAGAGAAACGAAGAGGAGGAGGAATTGAGGCACGCAGGAGACACAGAGAGGAAATAGGAGGTACAAGATGGAAGAGAGGCAATGTCTTGTGGCAGAACACAGATTAGTATAAATGGGTTCATATAAGTTATAAGAGCTAGTTGAGACAAGCCTAAGCTAAAAGCTGAGCTTTCATAACTAATAAGAAGTCTCCACGTCATTACTTGGGAGCTGGCGGTACAGAGAAAGACTCGTTGCAGGCTTCTTTACCCCATGATCATCCATCCGTATGCTGGTCTCCTCTGAGGCTTGAAATTAGAACACCAGGCCCAAGTCTGTTTACAGTTTAACATGTGTAGGGTCTGCACCACCCAGCACGCCCAACAGGAAGTGTGTGTAGGTCATCTCCTCCCTCCCTCCTCCAGGAGCATCACCCTGGTGTGTTTAGACAGGAGAGCCCAGAAAAATGAGCACACCACCAACTCTGCCAGCAATTCAGAAACAGAGATATCTGGAAGTGATAAAAAAAAAAAAAAAAGAAAAGAAAAGGAAAAAAAAAAAACCCTAGCAACTGATAAAAGCTTCCCTTGTTAAGTTTGGGCCACACATAGTCTAAATAAAATATACCACTTAGGAAATGATTTGTGTTGATAAAACTTGATGGAGTTGTTTTTCCAAATGTCTTCTCCCTGCTGGGAATTTCACACTTTGGCAGGCTCTGCCTGGCCTCCCCAGTTGCCAGCCTCCTTCCATGACCTGACCTGGTGTTGTTTATACGGCTGTTTACACATGTCTTAACAACCTTTGCAAAGGGTCTGTAATGACTTTCACTCCTGGCAATGTGCAGCTCGAGGCAGAGCTCTAAAGCCCGACCACGTTGTTGTGTTTATTTGTGTAGTGCCCTCCCAGCTTCCCCTGAAACCTGACAGAAGGAAGGGCCTGGAAAAAAAGTATGCTGCAGGTTAGATTGCCACAGATAAGTTTTTAAGACCTGGGCTCTAGTTGGTCGCTAGTGAGGAAGCACAGTGAAGCTCTTTAAACAGAAACTGTCCTGTTTCAAGGGGGCTGGCTTTAGAGATGGCACAACAATGCTTTGTATCCGCTTGAAAAGTAGCTTAACAAGGTCAAAGCTCTGAACAGTAAGCGACAGAATGATGGAACGTAAGTCCACTACTTTCTTGAGCCTCGATTCTCTCATCAGCTAAATGAAGGTAGTAGATCAGACCACCAAGGGTCAAAAACCTCCAACAGGCTGAGCACAATGTTTCCTAGGCAACCCTATACAAGAAGGCCCCTGGACTACAGATTAGGAAAGATGGAAAGTGGCGTCCTTCAGATGTCTCAAAGAACAGTTAATCTGATGGAAACATCTACATTATCTAGCATGATGTTTCAGTCCATATTATCCTGCCTTCCTTTCTGCCTTGGAGAGTCTGACAGGAGAAGCCATCCTGTCCTGAAATGAATGTGGGAGAGTCAAGTCAGAAGAGCAGAAAGCACCTGAGAGGGCAGAGGAAGGAAGGAAAGAGAAGCCCCATGAGGGATGGCTCAGGTTCTGTACACACATAATAGGGTGTGCCTGTCTTTCATAGCATTCATGTCAGATGAACAGAGCACTGATGAAATCAGATGTACTCACACCAGGAAAACTGATGCTACAGAGTATGTCCCTAAGAAAAATTGATATGTAGATACCAAAACTGGGTCCATTTATTGTCAAAGCATCAAACACATCTTACTTTGAAGCAAGAATATGACCTGTTGGAATCACTCAATATTTTAAAACATGGTCACTGGCTTCCTTAACAACCTGGTTCATATCTTTAAAAGGCTCAGAAGTGGTCTAAATATAAAGTAAGTCTGTTCAAAGTAGACAGATTCAAATGAGTAGTGCTCTCCATCCCACACATCCACTCAGTACTAGGGGACGATCCCTTCACATAGATTTCCATGTCAGTTCCCAGCATATGGTGATTAAATGGTCACTTTGTATTAGGCCTTGGAATACAAAGATGAAAAGCATTAGACATTTTTTTTATGCAACAGAAGCAAAAATAGAAATAGGGGATGCATCATTAGCATTTTGTCATCAATGAAGAACTTTTTTTTTTTATCAGTTTGGGGTCTATGCCCTCTAAATGCTGATCAGGTAATGAAGGTAATGAAAATAGCTTCCTTTGGATTTTCTGTTTGATGTTGGTTACAGCATCATAATGGTTGTTGACCATTCTAACTTCAAGACTCTTAGTCTCTTCAACTGCTCTTGTCTAGGCATCTTATTTCTATGCTACTTTACTCTCTGGGTTATTACTGATTTCATCACATAAGCCCTCCATCATCTCTAACCAGAAGGATTAATCACAGCTGTGTGCTAGTGACTGGTGCATACATTCCAAGTCCTCTGCTTTTGAAATCTGTGGATTTTTACTGCAGTTCAACTGTCTTTGACTTACTCTAAACTATCAGAGGGTAAGTATGGTAGATATCATATGTTTGTGGTTCACAAGAGGTAACATCTGAATATAATAGAGAGGGCTTGGCAGTATACTCTAGGAGAGGGAGGAAAAGTAGGATGGATATGTAATATAAAGAGCATAGCAATAGAATGCAAATATATGACTTTAAAGTATGTATTTTTTTAGGGAGAGATAGATAGATAGATAGATAGATAGATAGATAGATAGATAGATAGATATGTCTGCTGATAAGGCATGTAAATGGTTAGGAAAGGAGGATTCATTCTAAGAATGTGGAATTGTTGGGTACTTAGAGAAGATCTCACTTGAATCAAGTAAAAAATGAGAGAAAAATATTGATGCAGAAGAATAAATTAGGCCCAGTATTCGAACAGGATTTCCAGTACAGAAATGCATGTAGAGATAATAATGTTTGACATCATTTTCTTAATCTATTTTTTAAGGACTTTACTCTTTCAAGGGATAAAAAAGTCTAATTTTCCCCAACCTGCCTACAAATACCTACCTAGCCAGAAAACTGACCCTGAAGGAGTTTCTAGGTGCTACCTCCATACACCTGCCTGGACTCAGCTTGTTGCCACTTTATGATTCTGCTTCTATTGTGCCATGCCCAGGAGAAGGTGATCTGGGTATGCCAGACTCCCAGATGGTCTCTCTCAAGCTACAGCTTCTCCATTCTACCACATGGCTTTCAACTAAACTGCCCCTTGCATTAAGCTACAATGTCTAACTTTTAGATAGCACCTATCTTTTTTCAGTTTTCTTTTCATTTATTGTCATTTAGACATGGAAGATTGTTATACTACTACTGCTACATTTTAGCTTCTCTGGAAAATTGAGCAAACCATCTACCAGCCAGCAAGAAGACAGAAAGATCAGGAGAAAGGACCAATGAAGCTGTTATCTTTAAGCCTAAGTTACTAGTTTATGTGACGGACACTTCTGGCCAAGCATTTCATCACCATCATTGGCAGAAGACAGGAGGCATCGTATTAAGAACAAAGGTATTCTTGCTTCACTTAAAGAGATAGTAGCAATGGGCAAAAATCAACATTGTCCCATTAATTCTTCAGTTCTGAGTATGTGAACTAATTGGCATGGCAACAATTTGCAAAGCACCATGGTCAGAAATAATGAAGTTTTAGCTATACAATTTAAAGGGCTCTCACTCCTGAACATTCTCATAGCTTGATCTCTTTGAGAACACCATCATATCAGGGTGAAGGTAGAGAGACTCAAGCCTGGCCAAATTCTATTTTCTGGATGCGTAGTGGAAATGTTATCTCCATTTCGCAGTCTTTGTAATAATAGCCTGTTTAAAATCAAATAAAGCTGTTGAGCATGAAAATACTTCTGGCAGTATACAGCACCATTTTGAGTTTGATTCTTCACTAACTCTAATTATTGCTGCAGTGTTGGCTGTGTGCCCTACTTGAAACCACATCCTTCTCCTTTCATCACATTAGAAGTTCTAAACATGCTCTGTCCATTGTCCATTTAGTGGATGTGGTGACTGAGGACTGCAAAGTGCAGGGACTTGCCTAAAGTCTCCAGAGGCTTAGGTGATCAGCACCAGGATGTCTGATTTCTACGTCCTAGTCTTTAATCCTTGTGCTTTCGGGGTTTCCAGGAGATTTGAAATGTCCCTCTTTCATCCTTTGTTGTTGGTTTATTTTTCTTCAGTGTGTATTGTGCTTAGCAGCAGTGATGTGAAGTGGCTGTCCTGGCTCTCAGTAGCCTTGGATCATGTGATAGAAGCAGTCATAGGTGGAGATAACCTAAAAAGTGTTTGGACCAGTAACTCCCACATCTAAACTGGGCTAGGCCCTTAGAAAGACCCAACACTTGGCTTGATATTTTGTTATTGTTGTTTTGAAATTCTTAGACATTTTAAACATGGAATCCACCTTCTCATTATTCCAAACTGGTGTAGCAGGCCATGGCTCTGGCACAGTTTTAAGTCATGTACCATAGAGGTGGAAGAGGTTAGGCGAAAGATATTAGAAAGAGTTCTGTATGAACTTAACCTTGAAACAGAAGAATAATTTAGTCAGGACTAGAAGGCAAGATGAGGTCATCCAAACAGTGGACAAAGAGATCGACTCCTGCAGAGGGTGAGTGAGAGTCCTAAAAGATAGACTCCATGCCTTGCCTGACAGGATAAAGGACTTTGGAAGCTGTGGTGGCCTAGGCAAAGTAGAGCTTGTCTGCATAATTTACCAGTAATGCTGAATGTCAAAGCGGGTCAGCAAAACACATCACCTCCCACAGGAGCCACATGGGTTCCAAAGCACAAGTTGTTATGCCAATACAAATCAACTGGCCTGGTCTCTGGGCACCATCATTAAAAGTGAGGGAAGAAACAAAGGGCCCAGCTGCCCGGGGCTTCTGAGTGGAGGGTGCAGTAGAGGACTACAGTGACCATGAAATCGAGGGTTCCACTTCAAGACAAAGAGATGGGTGGGCTCCTAACAATCAATGAGCAACAATCACTGGTAACCATTTTATATTGTGTAAAAAGGACCAGGTGCCATTCAAAGTACTCACTTGTGGTAACCCTATTAGTCTTTCTAACAGAAAGATGAGATCTGTACTCTGGGGAATGGCAGCTTACTGAACTGACAGATGAATCAACACATAGAGCTTAAACAACTTCCCAACACCACACAAGCAAAAAAGTGGGAGTGGAACTCAGATCCAAGTTGTCTGTCTCTAGAGTCTGTGCTTCTAGTTACTTTAAGATATTGAATATACAATGTACATTTAAAGATAAATTTTCTTGACAGAGTAAAAGGCCTTGCTGGACATACCAACTCTCCAGATTCTGGTCCCCAAGTGCTCCTCCTTTGAGGTATGGAGGCAGCCCACACTCTCTTATGCTTGAAGCTGATTTCATTTTCCAAAGATGGCCCCCACAATATGTCTGAACCATGGACACATCTTAGAATGTGACATCGATGCCCACCCCCTTGCCCAACACAAAGCCTATATCCTCCTCTACCTTGAACCCGAGTGGCTGTACGGTTACAACAGAAGTGATTCACAGAGGAGGCTCACAAAAGTTCACTTCAGCTTCTTCCTGGTTCTCTGGGGGACTGATTCATGAGACCTAGTCATGCTGTGACACAAAGAGATGATGTGGAGAAGTATTCTGTAGATGAGGGTTTCAGTCTGCATCCCTAGCAGTGGGCACAGCTGAGATCAAGCATCACCAACTCCACCCCCATCCCCCAACCCAGACATGAATGAAAACATCTTCGAGAGAACTCAGATCCAGTCATTGGTTGGCACCACAGGTGATGCTCTAAGCAAGGCTGCCTTGCTGAGTCCACTAAGCCCTTGGGACTGTGAGAAGTAACTACACAAAGAATTATTTTTGTTATTTTAAACCTTGTCTTAAAGATCCTTTACCACTTGCCCATTGTCATGGAGTACCCAGGTCTCTGGAACAAAATCCAATGTTGTTCTGGCACCAAAGCCAGTTTGTTCTGTTCCAGGGTAGATGACAGATATGTAGAGAGAAGAGGCGTGAAGCTGAGAGAGCAGAATGACTTTTGCTCTGAATAATAAGGTGGAAAATTGCTAAGCATGTGAAGTAAGACAACTTGGGTACACACGAAATGACTGATATCCTTGCCTAACAATGGGCACCCAGAAGAGGATCTTGTCTCACTGTCGTCGTCGTGTCCCCCCCCCCCCCAGGTCTGTGCAACTCTCGTCTTTCCTGGTTCACAGCAGCTTTCCCACAGAAACCTGGACAGCCTACAGAACTACATCCTCAAGGCCTGTCCACTCACTGAGGCCATGTTGCTTCGCTATGGGCCCTGTGATGTCATGTTCTTTCTTTTAGAGCAAAGGTTGGCTTTTTTTTCTGATTTTGTTACTAATAACCCATGTATTATGGCATTACATGTCTTGTGAATACATTTATTTTTCTCCTATGTATTATGAGATAACATTTGGGAACAGAAAGACTGCTTAAATTTTGTGGTTTTGATACGTGTTCTGGGCTATGACGCTTGTTTAGTAAATCTTTGAATATTTTTCTGAGTGTGTTGGTACACCTGGTTCTCAACCCTGCACCAAGGGTATTACCATGAAATGAATAACCCCAGAGAGAAATGAGTATACAATATTGTAGGGAACAAAGGAAGTCTCGAGTGAGAAAAGTCCTGGGTGATCATGTGCTGTTGACAATGGCCATGTCAAGGACCCCAGAGCCTAAGACCTATGGAGGAATGGCAAAGCTTTTCCAACCAAAGTGAGGCTCGGAGAAATAGCAGCCTTCCTCTGGTCCAAGTGTGGATGTTAACAGTGCGCACAGAAACTGTCCACCCTAGCTTTCTCCCCAACCCCATATTTATGGCCTGAAGCCCCCTCTCTTACCAAGATTGAGCCCAAGTAGATTAGCTTAATCTGCCTCCTTATCCTGCTGTATGTCATGTTCCTGCCTCTCTGTTCAACTATGTATGATAAATGTGCTGAGCTTCCAGTGCGTGCATGCATGCATGCATGCATGCATGCGTGCGTGAGTGTGTGGTGTGTCTTTTTCTTCATTCTCTCACCACCCCAGTCAGGTCATCTACGAAAGCCATGTGTGGACACAGAACAGCTTTGAGAGTCATGGTTTTGACGCTGTAACTGGATGCTTCAAGTGCCAGTGGCAAAGATAAACTGTGTGTAGAACAAATGCGCCTTGTTTGTAAACAGGGCTTGCAAAGATAAACCTGCTCCCTGCCCATATGTGTTTGCCAGCTGTAGTGTATAAGGAGTTCCTTTAGGTTTAGTGTTAGCAGACTGGGGAGTCCCCCTGCAGAGGAAGCTTTGCTGTCCTTACTCTCAGTGGACCTCTAGATCAGGTTACACAAAAGATCCAGCATCCTTTCATGCCTCATTTCATAGCTTACCATCTTAGTAAGGATCACTTCATAAACTCCTGAACAGAACTGTAAATTTGGTCTGTAGAGTCTTGTGCTGCTTAGTCCTGGGTAAGCAGGGACAGCTTGACCCAGGTGCTAGGTTCTGAAGCCTGCACTTCCATATTGGACCTTCTCAATGTAAGCAGAGCTGAGCTGACCAGGCTACGGCTCTGAGCGGTAACTGAAGGCTGACTGAAAGCTTGCTAACATCTGCCAGGTACTAAACTTTAGCAGCTCATCTTGGGAATTTGAGCAGGCTGAGGATGGAAAAGCTGTTCATCTGGAAGGGAATTTTCTTTATCCTTATCTGTGCTATCCTTATAAGTCTGAGTTTTAAGGCAGCATTCAAGGCAAGGAAAGAACCTGCCCGAATGCTGGGTGTGGAATCACTTTTGTATTATCTAAGGGACTAGTGAGCTTGGTTTCCTTGGCTAAAGTTTTCTGGGATGCAGACTAGTCAGTGCTGTAGGACAGTCCACACCAGGAGGAGTTAGTCACCCTAATGGCAGCGGGGGAACTTGACAGTGAATCTTATGTTTAGGCATCAAAATGATGCCACAGTGTTTGGTGCAATACCATATCAGCTCCATATGGATCCCCTTGGGTATATTTTATGTCTATGCAACATTTTCATGTATCTCCATCAACACACTGCTATTAAACCAAGGGACACTGCCAAGGTCCAACTGTTTTGACAATAAAAGAAAAACAAAACAAAATGCCAAAAAGCAAAACAGAGAACAATTGTTGGAGGTCAAATGTTGTTAGCCTCTGAAAAAGGGTGAGAAGGCTAAGAGGTTAATTTAACTATGACTTACGGCAAGAAACAGTAAATTAGATGCTGTATTTTCATAACCCCGAGAAGACCAAGTCTCTCCAGTCCTTATCACAAACTTTCAAGGGAAGGATTAATTGTACTCATCTTGTAGAGTAACAAAGCGAGGTGCAGTGAGCTAATGCAATGTGTTCAAGACTACAAGGCTCTCCGTAGACACCTCCCCTTCTTGCATGTGTCCCTTTACCAGGCTTGTTTTCTAAGTGTCTTGGATTTAAGAAGGATCTTGAGTTGTGTTCATTTAAATACAGTTTTTCTCAACATTTTACTATGAAAAATTTCAAATGCACAAAATTTTGAAAGAATTTTGAGGGGAACATCCCTATCTTATGGCCTAGCCTCTACAGTGAATGTTTTTTGCTTTATGACATAACTAACCAGCAAGCCATCTTATGCCACATTTAAAAACTGAGCTGCAGCCAGCAACTAACATTGTAGCACAAATTAAATAAAAAATATCAAAGTTTACAGGCTCTTTTTTCTAAGATAAAATTTGTATACAAATAAACACCTAAATATGCCACTTGATGACTTCTGATATGTGCACGTCTGTGTACTAGGCCAAAGTTCAGGCTGTCTATTACCCTGGAAGTTTTCCTCTGACTCATCCCAGACATCCTTGTCCTCTGACTTCATCCTCCCAAGGCAACTACTGTTCTCAGTTCGTTCATCCTCACTTGCTTTTGTCTGTCTTCAAATTTCACATCAATTAAAACATACAATAAAAAGGTGTTTGTTAGCTTTTCAAATCAGCAGAAGTTTTGGGAATTTAGCCATACTTTTAAAAAGATTCAGCTGTTCATCACTTTCACTGTTTTCAGTATTGAGTGAATATGGACCAGGTTGTCTACTTTCTTGTTGATAGACAGGAATATGAGCTGTGGGTTTTTAATGTCTTAATTTAAATACTGTGGTTCATATTAATACTAACGATATATAGGTGCTTCACTTATATGAGCTCCATTCCTGTCCTACTCATTTGTACTTGTATTAGACTGTTTTCTGTTATTGTAGCAGGACACTTATGATAAAGGCTGTAGTCCCATAGTCCCCTTTAAGGCCACACCCACAACAACCCTGGGGCTTCTTATAAGCCCCCACCTCTTAAATGCTTACACCATTTCCTGGCAGTGCCACTGTAGGGACAATGTCTTTCACACATGTGCATTTGGGGCAAAATCAGTTCCCAAATTCTTTTTTTTTTCTTTACAAGATTTACTTTTATTTATGTGTATGCATGTGTGTGTGTTTGCATGTGAGTGCAGCAGATATGCATAGAGGCCAGGAGAGGGCGAAGGATCTCCTGGAATAGAATTGTAACAGTAGTATGCACTTTTAACCACTGAGCTGTCTCCTCACCACCCCTGACTCTTTATACGTTATGTGGCCATCAATAGAGAGCATAGTTATTGATTTTTGTAGTTATCATTAAAACCAGATAAGATTTTTTAAGAGTGCCAAACAAAAACTAAATTATTGCTGTCATTGGCATTTTTCTGTGTAGTAGCTATTCCGCTGGCCCCTTTTCCTTCCTGTAAATTCAGCTTACTATCTACCGTCCATTCAGTTCAGTCTCGTAGATTCTCTGTGTCTGCTTTACTGGGTTTGTATTAACTTACTCATGTTTGAAGAATAAATTTACTGGCTGGAGAATTCTTACTTGATAGACCTTTGAGGATTTTGTCCAATGCTCTCTAAGCTACGTGGTTCTGGTCTATAGTCAGCTACTCATTTTGTTAAGTCTTTTTTTTTCTAGTTGACACAAATAAGTTGTGCCTGATTATAGGGTAGGTAACATCTTGAAACATTAATATCATGTTTGTTAATTAATTTAGGGCATATGTTTTATGCTAACTTTTATATTAAAATAACAGCAACTTTCCTCACTGCTGTGGAAGAATGTCTGACAGGCAACTTAAAGAAAGAAGAGTATATTCTGGCTCAAGGTTTGAGAAGACATAGCCCACCATGGCAGTGAAAGGACATGTGGGTGTCAGGAGCATGTGTGGGTGCTTGGTCGTATTGTGTCCATAGTCAGGAGGCAGAAAGAGAGGAGGCTCGGACTCAGTACACTTCCTTCTCTTTGTCATTTGGGGATCCCAGTCTCTGGGATGGTACTGTCCATATTCAGGTGGCTCTTTCGAGGTATGCTTCCTTGGTGAATTTAAATCCAGTCAAGTTGATTGTGAAGATCAACCCTCATGGGATACTTGGGAGTGTCCAACAATTTAGACATTTGTCATGTCTTTGTACTGGGAATGTTCAAAATCCTCTCTAGTAGTTAGCTTGAAATATTAATCGCCATCAACTGTAATTATCCTGCTGTGCTATGGGACATTGAAAATTATCCCTATCTAATGGAGCCTCGGACTGCTCATTTCATTGAGGCTCATTTCTACTGGGTGGATTGTTCTATGGGCTCTATTCCTGCCCAGTTCCTCTGTACATGTATTAGCCAGCTTTTGCCATTACAACAAACACTAATAATGATGTGTCTACATTTAGGTTTCCTTGAGATCATTCTATCAAGAACTGGCTGGGCTTCTTGAGAATGCAAAATGATAGCTTTCATCATACTCAGGGCTACTTTGGACACTATTTCTCCAAGTATTTCTTCTATTTTCCCATTTCTTCTTCAGTAACTCCCAACATGCTCCTACTGATGTTTCACAAGTCTCTGAGGCATTACTTTTTTTTCATTCATTTTTATACTCTATTCCTTACACTGTATGATATCAATTGAACAAAAGAAGTATCCCTTGCACATGCTAGGACCACAGCAGATCCCAAACTAGAAACATCACCAAACCCTATGTACACACCAGTGTTTTTCCTATACACACAGACCTATGATGGAGTCTAATTTGTAAATTACACATAGTAAGAAACTAATAACATTAGCTAATGCTATTTAATAGTAAAAAAACAAAGAGTTATAAAACTAACTGCAGAAAAATTACCAGCCTCACTACTCTTGGACCTTAGAGCCATTATTAAGTCAAAAAGTATTACTTGGTGGTATGGGTTTTCATCATGCTGAAGTTGGTTGTAGATAAGTTCATGATTTCATAGAAAGCGACACTTCACATAAAGAATCCTGTCCTCTGATTTCCTTTTCAAATGCGATTTGAATTCCTCTGCAGAATTCTTTCACCTGAGTTCTTGTCCTTGTCAGTTTTTCTATGTGAGTCTATTTTATAACTTATATCTCTGTTTATATTTTCTGTATGCTGTAACATTGGTTTCAATGCTATTTTGTCTTATACTTTGGATTTGTTTTCTTTTAATGTATTTAAACTAGCTGACAAAATCTTTGTCTAGTAAATCTATCATCTAGGCATTCTTAGTTTCTATTGACAAGGCCCCGCGCCAGCTCTCTATGAGTTCTCTGAGAAGATAGATAATATACAATAGTTATCTTCTTTGACATGTGTTGAATTTCATTTCCTTGTGCAAGGTTGTAATTAGATTATATAAATATATAATATCCCCTCTGTTTCCACTTTCTCTTGTTTTCCAACTTGACCCCAAATCTTCAGGACAATAAAATCAATCAGACCTCTTGGTCTTACCAAATTCTTCAGTTTTGACTTGTAGATAATCGTATTAACATTATTGGTCACTTCTTTCTGACTTTGATTATCATTCTGAATGCCCTGAACAACCATACTGACCATCCTGATCCATGTTTCATATTTTCAACACTGTCTCCCTTTATTTATATATTTCTGGCTTTAGGATGTCTTACATTCCTTATATTTTCTGGGATGATTTGTTGTTATTATTGTCAATATTTTTTAATCAGATAAACAATACTGTACCTTCTCAATAACAGGGCTCTTTGTGTGTATTTTCTCATTTCCCTTTCTAAAATTTTAGGGCATTTCTCTCTCATGAATCTAAGATAAGAAACCAAATACTTTTGTTTTCTTTCAGAAACTATAGCTCAGTCATACTGTTGTGGTTGAAAGACCCCCTTTAAGTCATTTCCATTTCTCACTGCACTATTTTTTGCACAGCAATTCCATGTTCTGGGAAAAAAATAGGGCTGGGGAGATGGATCAGCAATTAAAGGCTAGGCTTACAACCAAAAGAACAGGAGAAAAATACATGAACCCAATGGCATATAAGATAAAAATCCATTTCAAGACCCATTAAATTTCTAGCAACAAAATTCAAAGTTGCAAGACATTTCTTCTCTATATCTTTTACGAATTTGAGGAGGTGTCCATCAACACTTATCTGAGGCAGTTTGGAGTAGCTTGGGAATGGTAACTGTGTTTTCTTAAAGCAAGAGACGTCACGCAGCACTTTTGTTCAGATAAGTGGACATTGGAGCTGAGAACAACGTGTAGGGAGAGAATATCACGTGTCCAACTAATTAGGGAGTTATCGCCTGGAAAGCTCCAAACCTCTGGCTTTGGGAGGAACAGCTGTCCAAGAAGGTTTCTGGGAGCCATCTTGCCTTCATTCTACAATCTCCTGATGACAGAGTAGGTGGCAAGATTGGTAGCATGCTCCTTGAAATATCACTGCCCTTTCCTTTTTGGTGAGAAAATAGAAAAACTATGAAGAAATAAAAACATTCCAAACATTCACTTGAAATGCCTATGATTTATATACAGCTGGACATGGGATTTGGGATGGAAGTTATGAAGCTTCACATTATATTTTATATTTTCAGTATCAAACATATATTATTAACCACCAAAAATATCCATGGCAGAATTATTTTATTCACCACCAAATCTGTGATGGAATTAGATCTAAAATACAATTAGCTTTATATCCTCATTCATAACTCCTGTCCATTACCTGCATTTCTTCCTCATCTCATTATATTTTCCTTTTTTTTCTTGGTCCCTTTTCTTCATGCTCTACTGTACCCAAATGTACATTTGTTTGCATATATACATATTAGTGGCTAGACTCTGCATATGAAAGAGAATGTGCAGTTTATAAGGCCAACTTATAATCACTGACAGTGGGATTTAAGTTAGGTTTTCTGAACTTTTAGTGGTCAATGGGGGCAGAGTATAAAAGAGTCACACACTCTAGGATTTTAAATCTACCCCCAGGCAATTACTTCAATGAAATCAAAACTCTGTAATACTGGAAACCAAACCAAAACAAAAACCACTGACATGAATTCTAGTCTCATAACTGTAAGTAGTTTATCCTTAACATGAATTACTGCATCTCATGAGAGCTCAATTTCCTCATATGTACTATTAGTTGAGCTAAAAGCTGATAAAATCCTTGCCAATTCTAATATTCTTTCATCCTATCATTCAAGTTTCTGGCAAACATGGTCCTGTGAAAATCCAATCAGGAAGAACTGAAACATGAAAGAGAAATGATTCTAAAGGCCCATTTCCCCCAGTTCCTGGATTATAAATTTGTTGAGCCTGGAGAAAATACCTTATTTATTCTTTACTACATACCTGCACGTAGAAAGGTCTACTAGGCTGAGCTATAGGAAAATCCTGGCAATATAGTTCAAATATTAGCAAATATCAGCAGTTCCAGATGGTTCAACCTAGTCAGTGTGTTATCTTGAGGGCACTGGGGATGTTGAAGCAAGAAGAGCTTTTGACATCCTTGGCTGGCAGCACAGAAGAAATGGTTTGGGAAATAAAGAGACGCATTAGTCCTTTGAGCTTTAGACTCTGTTATAGTCATTGTTTGCATTCCCAAATTTATAAGAGGTAGAATGTCTTGGAGGTGTTAGGTCATAAAAGTTTGGGGATTGTTGCTTTTATACAAGAGGCCCAGGGAAGCTCAGTCACTCTACCATAAGAGTGCACACAGAAAACATTCTCTGCATGAAGACATAGGCCCTCACCAGACACCAAGCCTGCAGCTGCTCTGCTCTTGGGCTTCCCACCCTCGTTGCATGAGTTGGCTGTTTGAATCCTGGGACTTATGCAGGGACGCTTGGCTCGGTCTGGAAGGGGGGAGGACTGGACCTGCCTGGACTGAGTCTACCAGGTTGATCCCGGTCCTCGGGGAGACCTTGATCTGGAGGAGGTGGGAATGGGGGGTGGGCTGGGGGGAGGGGGGGGGGGGCGAGAGGGGGAGAACAGGGGAATCTGTGGCTATTATGTTGAACTGAATGGTGTTGTAAAATAAAAAAAAATCAAAAAAAAAAAAAGAACCATATGGATATATTTCTGGTGTTTATCAGTCACCTGGTTTGTGACCTTTTTCTCACAGCAACATGAAAAGACTGACAGACTCATAATAACTGTCAGGTGAGGGCTCTGCAACCAAGCTGACCAGTTTCCAATTCTACCTCTTCCTTTCTCTAGCTGAGTGAGTGACATTGAACCGTTGGTTTTTCTTGAACTTCTCTGCTCTCAGCTTCCTCATCCTTTAAAGTCAAATAACTACATACAGTTGCCCCATTACCTGTTGGGCATGCACTTCAAGTCCCCCAATGGATCCTTAAAGTTGTGACAAAAATGGAATATACTATGTTTTCCTATAGAAACACATATGACAACATTTAATGTATAAATTAGGTATAGTGTAAGATTAACAACAATAACTAATAAAATAGAACAATCACCACAGCATTCTGTAATGAAAGTTATGTGAATGTGGTGTCTCTTTTAAACTTACGGTACATATCCTTTCTGTGATGGTATCAGATGATACACAGCCTCCATCCACGGTGAGCTGAGGTGAAGAGAATGAAGGAAGAAGGGAAATGACTGACATAAGCATTGTGGCATAACATTAGGCTACTTTGTTGCATGACTCAAACACTAGCCCTGTGAAACTGAGATAGTTGATCTGATAGCCATGAGAATAACTAAGTGACTAACAGGTGGATGGCAAGTGGGGTGTATGTACACTAGACAAAGAGATGACTCTTGTCCCAGGACAGTTAGGAGGGGATGGCCTGTTTCAATGGTGTGTAATTTTAGCCTTAGACAGTGTTCAGTTGTGATTTTTTTCCAGTTAACACAGTAAACACTGTGGTTTATCATGGGTAACCACCAGAAAGTGAAATCCTAGATAAGGAGATACTGAAAGAGTATCTAATTCATAGGCTGTTTGAAGGTTCAAATACATATAAAACCCTCAGCACACCACGTAACAACAGATAAGAGCTCTGTAAACGTGAGGTATTATCTGCATTAGCTACTGGATGGGCAGCTCAATAAAATGCACAGAAAGGATGTAGAAACAACTAGCAACCTGGAGATGGAGAGGATATATCTCACCGTGCTATTTAGCAACATGAATTATAAATGGACACCAACATACTATTTATTAGTTAATAGTTTTCAAAATCTCTAAAAATTGGGACACAAAGTCACAAACACACATTTAACTGAAATAAAATTTCCCAAATCTAACCTCCATCATATGCTTTGTGCCTTATCCTATTCTGTTCTATTTTTATCTGATTCCTAGACATTAAATTGATTTCTATGACCCATAAATGGATCTTGGTAAGTCATATTTAAACTTTCACAAGACCAGGATATATTGAGCTTTGGACAAAAAGGAACAAAAGCATATTCTGGTCCTACAAGGTGAAGTCTAGGTTCATAAGGCAATGTGCAGATCCAGGAAACTTTCCCTACACTTGACTCTCTCCACCTCTGAAGCAGACAGTTGGAGGTTCTCCCTATCTCATTCTCCTGCCCCAAATCTCTAACCCATCACAACCACATCAATCAAGAAGAAAGTACAAATTATGCTTTTGCAAATCCTAATGTGTAGACCCAGGCAACTTACTTTTCTTTCACATAGACTTTAAGATAAAACCTTCCATCATCAGATGTAGGGGAGAAGTGATAGGTTAAATATTTGTAGCTCTCATTCTTCCACTGGGCTTTCAACTGCCCACTTATCATTGGGTTAAAAGTGCAGCCAGTGAGTGTATCTCCTCCTGGCACACAGTCCAGCAACGTCTGCATCATAGACCAGCATGAAAGTCATAACTGTCAGCACACACCACATTTTTCACAGTAGCAACTTTACTTTCAGCTGGTAAAGGGCATACCTCACCACCTTTCTTTTGGGGTGGGACCAAAAGATACGATTCATAAAGTCAGACAATAGTATAGAAATTCCACAAATAATAATAATTAATATTATTGATATTGTTGATAATAATAATCAATGATGATGATGATGATTGTGTGCTGTGCATCCAAGTTCTTGATATCCTTTCCAAAATAACACTTGAAATAGGTACTTAAAGGGCTAAGTGGGAAGGGCAGAGTTTTCAGGACTAAGAAGCCCACTGTGACTCTCAGAGGTTCAGAATTATGAGGCAAAACTGTGTCACCAAGAATTTTATTCTGCTCAGAATTATCTTAAGTATAGAAGTTTAACATCTTCAGATCCACATAACATGCCTGTTCTTTCAGCTTCCTCAAATCATGTTTCTTTCTTCATGAGCAGCTCTTTTCTAAATGAGGGAGGCAATGTAGAGAGGAGAGCTGTAAGACAAGGCTCAATGCTAAAAGTAGCTGAGAAGGTCATAGCTATCACTATGTAGTCTTAACCTGTGCAGGAGCTGTGCATTTCTCTGCTGATTCATGTAGCAGATGGATCTTCATTATCCATGTAATGGGGACAAAAGTCCCTGAAGCTCCAAGAATCATTAAGTACAAAGATAAAGTTGCAAAAACAAGTAAACTGATCCCAGAGCCCAGGTTCTCCTCTCTGGTGCAGAAACACCACGAGACACTCACCTGTCAGGTTGATTTTGCTGGAACAAATAGCCGATAACAAACTGCTTAGAGCCAGCTGAATTAAAGACATCATTTTTATTCTCATTTGAGTCTTACAGACACACAATAGTCTGCATATTATTTTGAGAAAAATGTATAAAAGAACCTAAACTTGAAGAGAACTGTTTAGTGCTGCAGAGTGTTATGCATATGCTTTGGAATGGTTACTGTTAATTGGCAAATCTGCAGAATCAGAATCAGAATCAGCTGGAGTCAGACTGCTGGCCCTGCCTATGTGAGGCTTTCTTTTTTTTTTCTTCCTTTTTTTTTTTTTTTTTTTTTTTTTTGTTTTGTTTTATTTTGTTTTTCGAGACAGGGTTTCTCTGCATAGCTTTGCACCTTTACCTGGGACTCACTTGGTAGCCCAGGCTGGCAATTCTTGATCACATTAGTTGCAATGGGAAAATCTGCCCATTCCATGACTGGGCTCCTGTACTGTGTAAATGAAGAAAAGGAACTCTTCCTTGCTCTCTTCTCCTGACTGAATGTCGTAAGACCAGTTTCTGCAGATTCTAGCTGCACTCACTTCCCCAACATGGTGGACTGTACTCTGAACTGTGAGCTAGATTAAACACCCTCTCTCCTCGGTTGCTTTTGTCTGGGGGATTTTATTAAAGCAACAGTAAAAGAAAAATATATGCCTCTCCTGTCTGCCTGTACATTCACACGGAGCATCTGCTCATTCATATACAAGTGAGAGCATCAATGCGTAATGCAAAGGAAATAGCCTAAGACTCACTTTCCAGGTTAGACTCAAATCATTCTTACTTACATCTTGTTGTGTCTGTAATACCCTGGAGGTGCCCTAGCTAGTTTTAGACAGTATTACTGCACTTTCGTATAGCTGAAGTCCAGCAGGGTTGTTTATCTTCTCCCCATTTCCATTTATAACTAGCAAGGCTAAGCATCTCCTTTCCAGGTACATCAATTCTGATTGTTAAATAACTCATGTAGAGACATGCTTGTGCTTTGGCGTATTGGGGGATGCCTCTATGGTCTTTTTGCTTTTCTTTTTTTTTATATAAAAATCTGAGCATTACATGAGAAAATCAATATACTCAACAATCTTTACAGATTGTTAAAGTGAAGTGGGCATCAGCTGAAGTGGACAGAGACTGTGCAGCAGAACTAATCTACCCGGAGCTTTGCAAGAATGAGCTTGCCTTTCCCAAGTCTAAAAGCACAGAGTGGTCGTATATGAAGCGCATCTTATGGATATGAGCCATTGAAAGCACAGAACTACCACTGTCCTCTTCTCTTCTGTAAAGAAGGCTCTGGAATTGATATTTTAAACAGAATCACAAGGTTCACATTTTTTTAGGATAACTGATCTCAGGGTTAACGCTGTGAGCCCTAAGAGAATTGGAAACCATTTGTTATTTATTTTCCAAATGTATTGTCTGTCTCTCTGTATATCCACATGAATGTCTGCCTCTCTGTTTCTCTGTGTATGTCTGTCCCTTTGCATCTATCTATCTATCTATCTATCTATCTATCTATCTATCTATCTATCTATCATCTATCTATCTATCTATCTATCTATCTATCTATCTATCTCTGTCTCTCTCTTGCACTGCTTCCCTCCCTTTCCCCATGCTCTCTATATATGTATACATGCTCACACTGAGGGGAGGGGTACACATTAATGTATAAGCCATTGGTCGACATTAGGCGTCTTGCTCATTCTCTCTCCACCTTACTTTTTGAGGCAGTGTTTCTCACTGGATCTGAAGCTCACCCATTTGACTGACTGGTTGGCTGGCTAGCTAGTCCCAGGATTCCATCTGTCTTCATCCCTTGAGTTAGAACTAGAATTACAGACACATGCCACTGTGCTTGGCTTTTATGTAGATGTTGAGGATTCAGATTCAGGTCCTTGTGTTTAGATGACAAACACCTTACTAACCAAGTCATCTCCAGCTCCTCCAAATGAGTAGCTTCAGTTCCCAGCATCAAGGAATTTTGGGGAAACTCCATCCTCTGCTTGTCCATTTGGAAGTCCCTTCTTTGTCCTTTAAGGTCCTCAAAGACTCACTTGTAGGAAAGTCCTGTAGGAGAGGGAAATCTTTTTCCCAAACTGATCTCCCAACAGAACTCTTTGTAATAACCCTGGCTAATTTTCTTTGGATCTTGTTTTAGGAAATGTTGGTCATAGGCTAATGGAGGATTTGGGGGATGAATTTCAGTTTGGAGGCCACAGTTCCAGCTTTAATCCTGGGTTGTTAGGAATCGTTATAGGAAGGTGAGAAACCCTACAGCTTAATAATTACACCTCACATCTGTGTGGTTTTTATAGTTCCACAGACCCCCTTTCTCACCTTTTCTCATTAAAAATAAAACCCCACTAGATTCTTGTGTGCCAGCAGGCCAGGTATTATAATTCCCTCATTGCAAGTAAATAAATAAACTCATAGAAGGTGAAGAGTTTGCCTACCTAGGTCATGTGTCTCAGTGTCTTGGGTCTTATTAATGACACAACACATGCAAGCCTTAGATGACCTGGCAGCTAAGATTCCAGGGATATGTCCGCTTATATCATTTTGCTAAATTTACTAGTAATGTATTATCTTTTTAAAAATGAGGCTCATGGCAATATTAATTAGTCACTGGTTAAAAATAATTGTGACTTCCTTTCTCAATAGTAATGATGGAATGACTTGAACTCAGGAGGCCCTGTTCCTCTTTCCTGCAGTCTACAGTACACCATGATTCTTTTAGTTAGTATAGTCCACCAGAGTAGTCATCTATGCAATAACAAATGGAACTTACACATCTTCAGGTTGTCATTCTTGCAACTTCGGCATCGCCTTTTAACATTTTTGTGAGCTTTTTTCCCCTAGACTTTTTTATACCCTGACTTCTTAAGGCTTTTTCTAAATTATTTTAGTATAAAGCTACAAAAAATAGATTCCTATCAAAGTTATAAAGTTCTACATTTATGTGAACCTGTAACAAACCAGCCTAAACAGTGGGTGTTCAACTACATTAATATGCACTGTTTTGCTTCTTCAACAGTCTCACCCATCATTTCTCAGTCAATTTTGACATTTGTGAAAAATTTAGCATATAAATGAGTACAACTTATAAGGACCATTGAACATGTACAACCAAAAAGTATTTTAAGTTTTAGATTCTGTATTTTAACTTTGTTTAACGACCCCAATTTCACAGCTCTTTTTCTTCTAGAATAAACCAAGTCTTATTTTCTTAGGCTTCCTACCACAAAAATACAGATATCTCTAGAAACACTCCATTCCCCACCCCAGCTTTGTAATCTTTTTTGTTCTAACCGATCCAGAGAAAATAAAAATGCATCACTGTTGAAGTCCACACTGCTCAAGAATAAATTGTATCTTGCTTTGAGTCATATTATATGTTCATTACATCTAGAAAAACAATCTGGACAATAAAAGTGCCAAATGTTAGCTCAAGCTATAAACACACGATGGCATGTTTACATCAGGCATCAACTTTTCTAGATTTCTTTTGGTAATGCTTCTTGCTTCCTGCTAAAATTCTTAACCCGTTTGTTTCTTGACTTATAAAATAGATTAATTATTTTTGATTAATGAAAATTAGGAACCTTGATTGGCCCTTATTTGGGGCTTGGTTGCATTAAATGAGTCTAGTGTTGATCAAAAATGTATTTTTAAAGGGAGTTTGGGCTAATATATCAACAAATGAGGAGCTATAAACATGATTAATATACACATTAGACTTTCCTTATCACACTTTGCTGGCAGTTTTTATCCGGTCACAGTTAAAATTCCATTGAGTTCTTTCTGTTTTTGTATAAAATACAGATTATGTGGAGACAGCAGTCTGAACAACTGGAGTTTCATCTTGTCTGCCCATTAATTATTAATGGTGTTTCAGGACTTCTTATCTGTCACTGTGGAGAGATGGAGGGCTGTATTTTTATAGTCATTTCTAGTAAGAAAACAAACTGTGTGATGCCTGTGCACTGGGCACAAGGAAAGGACAAAAGTGTGTCTGCTTCATGCAAGCGCTCAGAAGGTAGGCAGCGTTTCACTGATTTTAGCATCTCATGGAAGGACAGTGTGAATTTGGAGAGTAAACTAAAGCTGAGAAAAGCCCGTTATCTCCTTTGATATCTTTTTAAAAATTCCATGATCTTGAAGATGTTGAACACGGGTCACTGTGAGTACTGGAGACCCCAGAGACCAGGCACAGATTATGTTGATACTGCCATAACTCCATTATAGTTGTATGTCTCAAATGCCTGAAGAGATGACTTGATCTTCTTACAGCGGGACAGTGTTGCAACTTGGAGCTCCCAGTGGAAAACACAACTTATAACATGTGACTTAACTTGGTCCCCTCATCTACAGTGTGCCTGAGGAAGCAGATATCACAGACTGACGCACAGCTTTTACAGCAGGACTTAATAATCGACAATGAGCCTTGACATTTGGAAAGCTTTCTTAGCTTTGCTTATTACAATCAGTAAAATGTATAGCCCTGATTTTAAGCAAGAAATAAAACTACCATAAAGGATGAGTGAAAAGATATTTCATTAGTTTAAATTTAATAAGCTGGGAACCAGGGGAAGGTGGAAAAGAAAATATATGTTAAATTCACAATAGAATTTCTATGTATTAGAATATTTCTAAACTCTGATTTATTATTTATTATTAATAAGATTCAAAATACCAAGAAACTTTCTTGTGATTACTTGTTACCTTAAACAGACTACTTCAAGTTTTCTTGCATGTTTGATTTCTCCTTTGGAGGAAAGACTGCTGCCCATTAACTCCTTCCATTAATTGCTATTAAAGAATGTAAGAATAATCTCACAGCACATGAGAATGCACATATACACAGTGTTTCTCTGAGCATTCATTTATATAGTAACTGTATCATCACAGTTACTGTCAGTGACAGAAACCACTAGTTGTCCCAAGCATCCATTCTTCTTTTCATCTCTCTAGTTCAAGAACACACTTTTCAAGTTTTCTAGATCTAAAACTCCTGGTCACTGAGGCTTTTTTATAGCCAGTTGTGACCAAGTGAGTGTGGCTATCACCACATAAATGGGAGCACATGTGGTCTGTGTCACATGCTTAGGAAAAAAAATACTATTTGCTAAGTTTCTTTTTGATAAGATGATCAAGGACCCTTCTTAAATCTTGCAGATGCTGGGCATGGTAGCCCATGCCTTTATTCCCAACACTTGAGAGGCAGAGACAGGAGGATCTCTGTTAGTTCAGGGCCAGTCTGGTCTACAAAGTAAGTTCCAGACCAGTCAGGACTACACAGTTTCAAACACACACACACCCAGAAAAAGTCTTTGGGAGAAGAGAAAAATTCTGGGACTTTTCAATGTAACAACATTGAAAGGCCTGGGTTCTTGGAGCATCTGGAAAAAAATATGCACCTAATTATGTACTCCATGGAAGGCACCATACAGAAGACATGGATTCCGGTAGTATTTCAGGCATTCAAGCTGAGGTTTCTTCCTCACAGCAAACTACCTTATCCCTCACTTACTATTCCCTATGGGGAGAGCTCCAGCCATGAATAACAAGCAGATATTCACAGCTTCAGAGATCCTGCCTGCTCTGGCTAGTTCTGATAACACTGCAGCAAAAGCCCACAGATGAGGTATCCTATGTTGCTGTCTATAGTTGTGATAAAGACCATGACCAAAAGCAACTTGGAGAGGAAAGGGTTTATTTCATCTTACAGCTTATAGCCCATTGTTGAGGGAAACCAGGACAGGAATCCAAGGTAGGAACCTGGAGGCAGGAAATGAAAGAAAAGACTATGAAGGAATGTCTCTTACTGGATCATGGCATGCTCAGCTTTATTATTTTTTTTTATATAAAACTCAGGACCACCTACCCACGGTGGCACCCCCCACAGTGGGCTAAACCTCACACATCAATCATTGACAAAGAAAATGCCCACAGACATGTCCATAGGCCAGTTTGATGGAGATGTTTTCTTAATTGAGGTTTCCTCTTCCCAGAAGATTCTGGTTTGGGTCAAGTTGACAAATAACTAGCCAGAACATAATGTTAAACACGACTGGAAAAAATCAATTAAATTATTCCTAATGGTATTCTGCTATACTCATAAATTGGTGCCTTGACCAGTAGTCAGCGAAGAGGCTTTCTCCAGCAGCGATGGAAGTGGATACAGACCCACAGGCAGACATTGTGGGGAGAGATAGTCTAAATTGGAGGTATGCATGGAGTTCCTCCCCTTTGAGCTCAGGGAATCCCGTGAAAGAGGGGGAGGAAACATTGTAGGAGTCAGAGGGCATGTGGGACACCAGGAGAATATGACCCACTGAATCAACTAAGCAGGGCTCACATGGGATCACAGAGACTGAAGCATGGGACCTGCATGGGTCTACAGCAGGTCCTCTGTGTATATGTTATGGCTGTTAGCTTGGTATATTTGTAGGACTCCTAACAATGGGAGCATATGTATTTCTGACTCTTTTGCCTGCTCTTGAGACTCTTTTCCTCCTATTGGGTTGTCTTGTCCAGCCTTGATATGAATGTTTTTGCCTTGTTTTATTGTATCTTGTTTTGTCATGTTTGGTTATTGTCTCTTGGAGGCCTGATATTTTCTGAAGGGAGATAGAGGTGGAGTGGATCTTGGGGGAAGGGGGAGTGTGTGTGGGGAGCTAGGAGAAGTGGAGGGAGGGGAAATTGTGGTCAGGATGTATTATATGAGAGAAGAATCTACTTTTAATTAAAAAGTATTTTTTTCAAAAATTAAATTTTTTTAAGGCAAAACAAAATTTATCATTTATTTACAACAAAATTAATTAGGATAAAAACCCACTATATGCAGCTGTATGTACCCTTTAAGTCATTTCTTTTGTAGAAGTAAAAAGTTAAGACTAAAATTCAGACAGACATTTAAAGGGAAATCTTCTGTCTTAAGAATCTGAAAAGCAAACTGTAAGTAGTTCATTCTACAAAAAAGTTACTTTTGTAGGACATAAACAACTTTACATTATAAACAAAGAATGCCACAAGTTTAACTTAAAATTCTGTTTGTCCTGTTACAACCTTTAGCACAATAAGACAAAAAAAATTCAGTTGGCTTCTAGTCTCAGAAAGCTTTGTAGCCCTAACAGATGTGGAAAGATGGTATTGAGTCTTTCCTTTGGCTCAGTTAGGCGATGAGGAAGTTCACCGAGCTTTTAAGGACTGTCACATTAATATGAAGAACACACCAATTCTTACTTTTTAAACATCATCTTGAACAGTAAACAGAGCTCAATACAAAATCTAAAATTAATATTAATTAAAATCTAATATTATTTTGGAAAACCCCCAGCAGTGTCTGTCCTTACTGAAAAAGAACAAACCTCCCAGTGTGGGGTACACACCAGCACCCCAGCACTTGGGAGGTGGAGGCAGAAAGATTGGTTTAAGGTATTCCTAGGTAAAAAATTAAATTTTTTAAAGCTTTTGAAATAAGTCTTAATATTTTTGAGAATTGCCAAATCAATTACAAAAATGAAAATTTATGCATAGAAAAATATTAATATATTAATATTTATATTTCTATATACACATAACCACACACACACACATATATATATATATATATATATATATATATATATATATAGAGAGAGAGAGAGAGAGAGAGAGAGAAAGAGAGAGAAAGAGAGAGAGAGAAGTAATATATAGGACATATAAAGAACTCATAAACCTTAAATAACAAAAAACAACAACAACCCAATCAATAAATAAACTAATTGAAATGAACATATGAAAAAATATTCAACATTCTTGGTCATCATGGAAATGCAAATTAAACTACATTAAAATACCATCTTACTCCAATCAGACATTCATACTTAAGAAAACAAACAACAATTGCTGGTATGGATGTGGTGCAAAGGGAACACTTATGTACTGTTGGTAGGAATGTAAATTGGTCTAATCATCATGGAAATCAGTATGGAAAGTTTCTCAAAAAATACCTAAAAATAAAACTAATATATAAGCCAGCTGTATCACTTCTCGGAACACATTCAGAGGACTCCATAGCAACACACTATAATGATATCTTCAGATACATGTTTATTGAAGCACTATTCATGATAGCCATGGCATGGAATCAGCCTAGATGTTGGCCAACAGATAGATGGAAAAGAAATTAATGTGTGTGTATGCGCGCACGTGCATGCATAATCAGTTTATTCAATCATAAGGAAGAATGACATTGTATTATTTTCTGGAAAATGGATGCAACTAGAGATGATCATATTAAGTAAAATAAGTCATATACAGAAAGACAAATATTGAATTCTTCTCTCATTTGTAGGCCCTGGAATTCTCTGAACATACAATATATACATATACATGCATGTACACACACATACAGAGGAGAGGGTTGGGGCATATGTTTTCTCATCCAGTGGAAACACTGCAAAATTAGTTGACAAAGCATATTTTTTAAATAACTGTAAGCTAGGATGAGAGACAAATATCTCTGAGCTGTTTATATTAACCTGTCAGGATAACAATACAGGTAATAGAAAATAGAACAATGGTATATGAGAATAATAATGTATTCATCACATCAAAAGCATGGGTCCATGCTTTACTATCTGATCCTTTAATATAAAAGTTTAAGATCATATTTTTAAGTCATGTTACAATTTAGAGTCTAGTCCCATGCAACTAGTTTATTTTAATTCAATTCCCTCCATGCGACGCTCTCTTCCTCCAGCCAATAGAATCACATGAAATTAACTGGCCCCAAATGGCTCTAGAAAGAAGATAATGAAATAGCTGATATAATTACACAAACTTCAAAAGGCATATATGTAGAATTTCTGATGTTATATTTTGTGTCTCTGGATGCTATCACTGTGACATCTCACAGGGATGTCATCTGAATCTAGATCATTGGATAGGTATTGGTAGATATTTATCAATTTATAATTTTGTGAAAAAATACTCTCAATGATCAACACACATGTCCCATGGAGCATGCCTGAACAAATAGTAGCCATGTAAGTGTTCTGTGTTCTATCTGTGTTCTAAGAATTATCAAAGAGCAAAATCTATGTTTTGGTTTTTAACTTCCAAGTGATCTTCCTGCTCTGGCTAACTAAGTACACTCAGCAACAACTCACAGGTGATGGTCCTAGATGACAATGGTTCCAGCAAGAACCAATGAAATCATGGCTCAATTCCTTGTTACAGTGGTATACTTCATAACATCTGAATTAGTTTCTTGTGTGAAACTATAGTTGACCTTTAAAATGTGTTAGTGAGAGATCTGGCCCAGTGACAAAGAGACTAAAATCAGGAAATAGGGAAAAATAACAACCTAGAGAATAATGGTTGAGAGAAGAACATTAATACTAAATAATGAAGAAGAATGTAAATAGATAAGGGATTCAGGGAGCCCTGGGCCTTTAAAAGGTTGGAAGAGGGATGGCAAAGATAAAAAGTGATAAGACATGTCAAGAAGAACAAAGTCAATGTGTGTACATTATTCAGTTTAAGGAATTAGAGTCATGGGGTCAAGTGTGGGTAACATTAAATATGAGTAATGAGGAATAAAAGAAGTAAAAAGTGAGCTAGCTTCATAAATCAATTCCAGAGCAACTTGGCTGGGGGAGGAGAGAGAACAGAGGATAACCCACTGTAGCCTGTTGAAATGTCAAGATGTATTACCAATTACTAAGTATCGGTGTGTTCATTCAAAACCTCAGTATTTGGAGTCATAAAACTTCACCCCAGCAACTAGTGGGATCATCTAATTTTCACATTGAAATATGCTTAAAGAAAACAAGAGAGAAATGCTAGCATCAGTAGTAAAAAAAAAATGCAGCATAACAGCAGGCAGATGGAGAAAGAACATAGGTGCCCTTGTTGCAGCCCGTTGTCCCAGGATGGATCTCATAGGAGACCTCATTTGGCCATATAGATGGTGCCAAGGAAGATGCTGCTGCAAAGGACAGGCAAAAGGGGGAGGTTAGGATGCAGATTTGGGCCAAAGTCAAGTGCCAGGACCCCTGCTCTTTCTGCTCCCACTGGGAGCTGTACAGGCAGGAGGAATCAATTATTCAAGATGAAATTACTTCATCTTCACTAATCTTTCTAAGCCACCCTTCATCCACTTCTGAGAGCCTACAGAGAGCAGAGCTCCCCAACAGACTGAAACTGAACATGGAATGTGAATAAGAGGAAGGACTCCAACAGTCATTGGTCATGTTGTCACTAAGGTTTCATGATGGATTTGTTACTGACATACTATGCTAATTGATACTATTCTAATTGATACGTTTCCACCAAGCTGGTGTCCCACGTGACTGGACCTATAGAGTTTCATTTACAGAGAAACATGCATAGGATTGGTATGATTCTTCATCCATATTATAGATAACTTCTTGATCTGAGGATAGCATTGTCCCAATCTTTAATATGTGAAAGAGAAGCTTCAACCATTGAGTATACATATGTCGTTCTTTCAAAGATTATTAGTGTTAAGGGAGTCAACAAAGTCTAGCATACTAATTTGAGGCAGAACTAAGCCCCTAGGAGTGGATGGGAGTGAGATGGGGGGAGATGGAGGGGCGGGAGAAGTGGAAGGAGGAGGAACTGGGATTGGTATGTAAAATGGAAAAAAAAAAAACTTTTAAAAATAAATAAAAAATAGTGTTGTTAAATTTTTTTTATTTAATTTTATTTTTTTTATTTTACAATTCTATTCAGTTCTACATAATAGCCACAGATTCCCTTGTTCTCTCCCTTCCTGGCCTCCTCCCCTTTCCCCCAGCCCACCCCCCCCCCCCCGTCCCCACCTCCTCCAGATCAAGGTCTCCCCCGAGGACTGGGATCAACCTGATAGACTCAGTCCAGGCAGGTCCAGTCCCCTCCTCCCAGATTGAGCCAAGCGTCCCTGCATAAGTCCCAGGTTTCAAACAGCTAACTCATGCAACAAGCCCAGGACCTGGTACCACTGCCTAGATGCCTCCCAAATAGATCAAGCCAATCAACTGTCTCACCTATTCAGATGGCCTGATCCAGTTGGGGGCCCCTCAGCCTTTGGTTCATAGTTCATGTGTTTCCATTCGTTTGGTTATTTGTCCCTGTGCTTTATCCAACCTTGGTTTCAACAATTCTCACTCATATAAACCCTCCTCTTTCTCACTAATTAGACTCCCAGCACTCCACTCGGGGCCTAGCCGTGGATGTCTGCATCCAGATTCCTCAGTCCTTGGATGGGGTTTCTGGCACAACTATTAGGGTGTTTGGCCATCCCATCACCAGAGTAGGTCAGTCCTGGCTGTCTCTCAACCATTGCCAGCAATCTTTTGTGGGGGTATCTTTGTGGATTTCTGTGGGCCTCTTTAGCTCTTTGTTTCTTCCTTAGTGTTGTTAAATTTTAAAAGCTAATAACTTCAGTCCTACACTGTGGTCACACATTCAGAAGCACACACAGCTTTTGCCCACATTTCCAAGAATTGTTCTGTGGAGTTCAATATGGCAAACCTAATGATCTGTATACTTCAACATGTACTCCCTTGGGAGCACCTTACAGGGATGGGTTCTGCTATAAACCTAAGTATGACAACAGGAAAGGGAGAATGAGATTTAAAGGGTAGCTACAGCTTCCTTGGCTCACTATAGTGGCAGTATGAGCATCTGGAGCAGTGATTCCCATCATGCTCTACACTGACCTTCCATTAGGAGGAGGAATGGAGCATTTTGCTCCTTTGTTTCGCCTTGACCTTTCTGGCATGCATTTTGGACTCTGTAGATAGAGATTTTACATTATTTTCTTTCTTGAAGATATGAATGACAGAAATGACTTTTTTCATCTTGAGAAGTGCACAATTGCTAATTTTAAAGCGGTGTGTGTGTGTGTGTGTGTGTGTGTGTGTGTGTGTGTGTGTGCTGTAAGCAGGGATGCAAGGAAGGTTTAGTGGGAAGAGGCTGAAGTAAGAAGTCTGGTTGTCCAAGGTAAGAATCCCAACATGGGTGTCACAATGCCACCTCTTTCATGAAATCTTAGGTTCTTCACCTGGAAAAGTAAATATGAGCATATTGCATTCCATCATGCCTTTCAGACCCAAATATTCCTGGTCTTCAGAAGTTACTCAATCAATACTTTCTCTCCTCATCCAAGAAAAATTGTGGAAAATTTTTTCATTTAAAAAATTACTACTTCCATTGATAATGAATCCTCATTATTTAATCTATTACTCCACCCCAAGAAAGAAATGAATACTTGCCAGAAATTAGTAGGTCTGAAAAAAACTGTTCCATCAAAAGCCACCCCAAATTGGTGTGTTGAACACTTGCAATGTTAACAAATACACATATGGCTAATGTCACCACCATGTACTTTATATCACAGTTCTGTTTTTACCCACTGGTATAGCTGGATTTGGAATTAGGAGTCTTCCAGAGATCTTTCAGATTCTTTCCAGCCTCACCCTTCAGACAACTTGCAGCCAGCCAGTTATTTCACAACTAAACCAAGTGTCTTAGTCAAGTTTCTATTCCTATGATTAAGACCATGGCCAAAAGGAACTTGAAGGAAGTGGGTCTGTTTGGTTTATACATGCCCACTGCAGTCCATCATCAAGAGAAACCAAGGCAGGAACTCAAGCAGGGCATGAACCTGGCAGCAGAAACTGAATCAGAGGCCATGGGGGAGTACTGTTTGCTGGCTTGCTGTCTGTGGCTTGCTCAGTCTACTTTCTTATACAACACAGGACCACCTGCCTGGGATTGTACTGCCCACAATAGACTGGACTCTCCCATACCCATCATCAATCAAGGAGATGCTTGGCAGACTTGCCTACAAATCAATTGGATGGAGGCATTTTTCTCAGTTGAGGTTCCCTCTTCCCAAATGATTATAATCTGTGTCAAGTTGACAAAAAAGAAAAAGGAAAGGAAAAACCTAACCAGCACCCTAAATGATCCAGAAAGCCATTGAGATCCCTTTAGTCACCCCTGAAATAATCCTTTCCATCAAGAGATCAGAGTCAGTGTCTCATAAGGGGCTGTTGAACATCAGGCCGGTTCCAGCATAGAGCTACTTTCTTACCTGAACCTCTGCTTAGACTGTTTAAGTTATCTCCAATACACTCTTCCCATCTTATTTCAACTGGAACATTTTAAAGGGGAAAAATCAAAACAAAATAAGACAAAACCTTCCTAACATTCATTTGCTTCATGGGAAGACCTGACCATCTTCTAAATCCATCCAGCCTATAAATCTATCTGCAGAGATTTGATTGGGTTTATGCATCTTTATCCTATTTATTTGTGTCATTTACTTCTTTTATTAGTCTTGTCTCCTCAAATTACTTAGATTGGACATTTCATGAAGAAGATGAACATTTCTTTTTTGCATTTTTAACTTTCCTTGATTTGTAATACATTATGTACACTATTAATTTTACAACATAAAATTAATTTACTGACTGATCCTTATATCATAATTTATCAATTTTTATTTCATTTAAAATGCTCTCCATCCATCCATCCATCAATCCATCAAATACATCCATTACTTTACACATCAAATAAATGTCTATTGATCTTTATGGAGAAACATAAAGTAGATATGACATTCAAGAGTTTGCAATCTTTCTAGGAGGTATGAATAATTGCCACATAAAATTATAGTATTATAAGGACTACTACATCATAAAAGAGCCAGCATTATTTATGTATACAGGTGGGAGAGGAATTGCTAGAGAAGGTAGCATTAAGGAAGAGCCCTCATTTATGAAAGCAGTGTCAGGGGTTATGTTCCAGGCAGAAAAGACAAATTTTTTTTTGTTTTTTCGAGACAGGGTTTCTCTGTGTAGCTTTGTGCCTTTCCTGGAACTCACTTGGTAGCCCAGGCTGGCTTCCAACTCACAGAGATCTGCCTGGTTCTGCCTCCTGAGTGCTGGGATTAAAGGCATGCGCCACCACCACCCAGCCCAGAAAAGACAATTTATTCATCACCCTGGAGCATTCAGCCATGGAGACTAGAAAACAGGTGATCAGCAATGGGAAAAGAGCTAGTGAGCTAGACAGGGACAGAATTATGTCTTGGATGTCACACAAAACACCTGGGGCCTGTTTCTTTAACACAGAAATATTTTTTTCAATAACTTTTGAGAGGAAAAGAACTAGCTTGTCTCTTGACCAAATTTTAATCATTTGCATGATCTACTGTGTTAGTCATTCCCTAACAATGCAGTCAATATTTGTGGGCTTTTTTAGAAAACCCACATATTCCTTTGCTCTTCTCCAGGAAAACTGTATAATAGCTGGTTCTGAGAAAGTGTTTTGGGAAGAACCAGTAGCACAATATGAATCTCTGTGTTAGAATTTCAACACCTAATCTTCCACTGGACCAGTAAGCTGGAGAACAGTATGCCCCTTTTCTTTTGTTTTACCCTGTGCACTATTGCTTAGAACATTGCTGGCTCATGGAAGTTCATCAAACTATTTGTTGAATACATGAATGAAGAATAACTGAGCAACAAAATACATAAGACAAATACTGACAGAACCAAAAACAGAAACCGGCAAGCCCACTATTAGAGATAAGAATGGATATCAGAGACAGACAGATCCAGCAGGAAGAAAGATCAATAAAGACAGTTGAATTTCATAGCACTATCAATCAACTGGATGTAATTGACATCTATAGGCTGCTTATCCAACATCACATATCCTTCTCAGGCTGACTTGGGACATTCACAAAGAAAGACTTTATCCTGGCCTGTAAAATACATCTTGGCAGATTTAAACAGTAGATGTAATAGTATATCTGCTCACTGACCACATTTGAATTAAATTAGCAATGAATATCAGAGACTGAAGGAGTGCACTCACCAACTTGAACCATGATGCAATAATCCTGTAACAGAAACATCTGTATTGTAAGGCAGGAATTTGTATGGGTTCACTGGAAATATCTTTGGATAAGACCTTATATTTAATAGGTAACAAACTCTCTTGTTAGCTTTTTCTTCATCTTCCTCGTCCTCCTCTTCTTCTTATTCTTCTTCCTCTTCTTCCTCCTCTTCCCCCTCCTTTTCCTCTTCCTTCTCTTCTTCCTCTTGTTCTTGTTGTTGTTTTTCTTCTTGTTGTTCTTTTTCTTATTCTTTCTTCTTCACCTTCTTCTCCTCTTCCTCTTCTTCCTCCTCTCTCTCATTCCCTTCCCCCCACTCCTCATTCTGTTTGTCAAATAGAACAGTTAGTAATTTCCCATCTGTTTCATAGACTGTGGCCATCGTGAATAGCAGTCAAGTTCACAGGGATGTTGGGTTTGATATCTATTTTAATTACACATTTTCCTGGACCTTCACTGATGGCCAAGCTGGTACTACATAAGCAAGTTCACCCTCAAATGCTTTCTTCTGACCCACTTTCACTTTACACAAACCTTTGTCCTTTGCTGTTTACTCTTTTGTTCAAATGAATTTTCTTAAATTTTTCGTGTAATACAGATGTGGTCCCCAGGGTCAAAACCTTAATCCATAGAGGTTTCTTTCACCATAACTACTTTCAGAATTACTGAAGTCAGTTTAGTAAAAATTGTAGAGATTGTCAGAAACATGATTAATATTCAACATTTTTTCCTAAAAAGCCCTATAGAGACAAATAACACATGTTTTCTCTCATTCATAGACTCAAGGAGGAAAAAGAAAAAAGAAATATATGAAATTAAAAGGGGGGGCCAATGGGGAATGTGGGTGGAAAAGGGTATGGGGAAGAATAAGAAAGCAATAAAGGGTAAACATAATCTATGCACATTATATGACTGTATGGAAATAGCATAACTAAGTCCTTTTGCACAATTTATGTACCAATAAAATTATTGTAAAGTTACTCTTGAATTATATTGTACTCTGCCCAGCTACACTGGGCAATCAATCAATAGCTTCTATGATATGTAGATAAAAATGGGAAAATGGAAGGATTCTTGCCATTAGTGGTTTCCATGGTCATATATTCCTATTGTGGTATGAAATAACTTTGGGTTCAAAGCAGTCTATTGGTGAATTTGCCCCACATGAGTGCCAGATATTGGTGAAATTATTAAGGCTACTTCACGTAGTTAAAAAGGAGGTTTATTTTGTGGGGTTATTTACAAGTGGAGGGATAGGTAACAGGGTCTGAGAAAGGTATGGCGCAGTCCGGCGGTGTTCTCTGGAGAACTCTGCTCGGTCTACCTCCAGTGTCCAGGGTCCAGGAACCAAGAGAGATGGCACATCTGGATCTCAGGTCTTCAGGGTCCTCTCTCGGCCCCACCTTGTAGGCGTGACAGTTACCTAAGCCTCAATGGGGGTTGGAACTTCCAGATCAAAGCTGGAATGGCTACCCACTACAGCAGTCTGGTTGTATTTGTCCAAACCTTAACTTGATCTTTGCTCTTCTTTGCTGTGGTCCATGTCTTTCCCCAACCAGTAGCTCCCTTCTTTTTTTAATGACTTTATCCTTACCTCATATTTTTAACATTTATTCTCATTTGTGATTAATGATGAATTATTCATGCATAGCCAACTTGGTACCCAGCTATGGATTTTATTATCCAATAAATACCCACCAATACAGATGTCTTAGTTACTGTTCTATAGCTGTGAAGAGACCCCATGACTAAGGTTACTTATAAAAAGAAGCATTTAATTTGGGGCTTTCTTACAGTTCCAGAAGATGAGTCCATGAACATCATGGTTGGGAGCATGGGAACAGGCAGCAGGCATTATGCTGGATCAGTAGCTGAGAACTCGTATGCTGAGGCAACAATCACATGGTGTATATGGAAGACCAGCTGAGACATCCAGCCTTGTGGACTGAGGAACTACTGGATTCCTGTACTTTCTGTTCATAGCCAGCCATTGTTGGATTAGCTGGACTATACCCTGTAAGTTATTCTAATAAAACCCCATTTACATACATATATATATATATATATACTATATAGTGTATAAATTATATATATGGATAATTATAACAACAAGTAATAATAATACGATGACTTATATAGAATATAACATTATATATATATATATACACACCTATGAGAAAGAGACAGAGATTCATTCTATAAGTCCTGGTAGTCTAGAACACTGACTAATACAGAGACCTAATATTTAGAGTTGATATAAAAGAATATCTAAACATCTTGATGCTAACAACAACAACAACAAAATTATGAGAAAAGTGAATAAGTAGGAAAGAATGAAACACACTCAGGAACAGTGAAAAACAGACAGTAAAAACTATTTTAAAAGTGCTTAGGTAATGGATGTAGAAGACAAAAACTTCAAAGAAACTATAATATTTATGTTTAGAAAAACATTTGAAACTGTAAAATTTTTACTAACTGTAAAATCAAGGTATGAAGATATTTCATACAGTAGAAAGAAAATATAGAACTTATAAAAGGAAGAAAATGGAAATTCTGTATTCAAAAAGCATAATACAGTGAGTCCCAGCAGTGCACATGAGCTGGCAGAAAAAAAAAAGAATCAGCAAACTTGAAGATAAGAACTGAGGCAAAGGAATGAAGAGAAATGAACAGAGCCTCAGGAAAGATGTCAACAACAGGAATCAAAGTTATAGGTGCTGGGAGAATCACAAAGGAAAAAGAGAAAAAGATGCAGGAGAAATATTTAAGGAAATGATGGTTGAAGACATCCTGAATTTGACTGTCAAGAATGCAATGCCTACAATGGAGAAATTGATTTACCCATGCTATAAAAGCAAAGAAATGCACACCCCAAGAAACCACAACAAAAATGCTTCAAACAGAGGGAAAGGGACATTGCAAAAGCACCCAGAGCAAAAGAACATGTTCTACAATTAGAGAACTTAGAAGGACAGCTGAACCCCACTTCCATCGCAGTGCAATATATATTGTTTCAAAATCTAGAAAAGGATGGGTGACTGCCAAGAGCAACTTACAATCTACATATTCATTACAATATCTGGCTATATCTTATCAATATTAAAATTGGAATGCTAAAACCATGCCAAAATCCATTCACAGAAATATGCAAGTTGAAAGCAACAGTAAATGAAAGGACTTGGAGCAGGGCTGGAGAGAGGGAGGGCTCCGTGCTCAAGAGTATGCAGTGCTCTTGCACAGGATCACATCATAACATCCACATTGGGAGGCTCACAGCTGTCTACATCTTCAGCTCCAGGGTATCTGATGCCATCTTGTGGCCTCAGAGGGCACCTGTACTTACCTTCACACACACACACACACACACACACACACGTATGCACAGGGAGAGGGAGGAAGGGTGGAAGGGAGAGAGAGACAGAGATGGAGGAGGCAGAGACAAACACACAGAGAAACAAAGAGATATATAATTAAAAATAAAATAAATCTTTTTTTCCTTATTAAAAATTAGAGCTGGGCAGTGATGTCATGCACCTTAACTACTGACACTTGGCAGGCTGAGGCAGGCAGATTTTTGTTGAGTTCTAGGCCAGCCTGGTCTACAAAGGGAGTTCCAGGACAGCCTGGACTGTTACACACAGCCCAGGCTGTTACATAGAGAAGCCCTGTCTCAAAAAAAACAAAAAACAAAAAAGCAAAACAAAACAAGAGAACTAGAATAGGTAAACTCATAGAGACAGAAAGTAGAATGGTGGTTCCAGGGGCTGGGAAAAATAAATGCAGGATTTTTTAAAGGAGACAGAAGTTCTTTACAGGATACTGAAAAATTTCACAAATGATTACACAACATTGAAAATAGAGTTCATGGCATGGAATTGAATAACGGGGGATGGGGTGGGGGAGGGGGCTAGGGTATCACAATGAGGCCCACTGTACAGCTGACTTCTTGGCAAAAAAAATGCAGCAAGGAAGGAATGGAATGGTACTATCAGAGTGCCAAAAGATAAACAATATCCTTAAGAATCTTACACCACACAGATTATCTTTAAAAGAAGAATGTGAAGTAAAAATGTTCCAAGATTTCCTTTAAAAGCCTGAGAGAATTTATTGTCAATGGAATTCTCATACAAGACACATCTAACCAAATTCTTCAGATTGCAGTCAAGGGACAAAAGACCGAACTTCACAATCGGATGTGAAATCAGTATGCAGTAGAAATAATTGTGCATGCAAATGTGAAAGCCAGCCCAATAACATAGAGATTCTCCTTTTAACTGTCTTTAAATATAGCTTGCACCAAACGATGTGAATTGTGAATATAATTATATTGCTGAACCAAGAGCATAGAGAGAGGTAATGTGTTTGACAATGTACAAATTTGACAAAGGATGCCACAAGGTGAGAACAAGGCCACACTGGGAGAAAGGGGATGTATCACATGGTAACTCAAATACCCCAAAAGAAACAAAGAGAGTTTGAAGACATAAAATTTTGTGCTTTTTGTTCTCTTGGCTTCTAAAGAAGATAGAATATTGCATAAAATAAGACTTACATCAGTGTGTTGTTGAATATTTAACCCTTGTAAATACTAGGTATAATAGTGAGAGAAAAGTTTCTGTATTAACTGAAATCAAGGCAATCTAGATCTAAAACAGATTCTAATAAGTTGTATAAGTTAAAAAAAACAATTTAAGAAGCAATTTAAAAATCACTAAAAGAACTAAAGTGTTATACTAGTGTAGCTAGAGTTTTCCTGCCTGGCCCATGGTCAGGACAAATCTCTCTCACCTGCCAGTCTCACAGCTGCTCAGACCCAACCGAGTAAACCCACAGAGACTTACATTGCTTACAAACTGTATGGCCATGGCAGGCTTCTTGCTAACTGTTCTTATATCTTAAGTCAACCCATTTCTATTAATCTATAAGTTGCTATGTGGCTCATGGCTTACCGGTATCTTAACATCTTCTCATGGAGGGGGCTGGCAATGTCTCTCTGACTCAGCCTTCCACTTCCCAGAGATCTCCTCTCTCCTTGTCCCGCCTATACTTCCTGCCTGGCTACTGGCCAATCAGTGTTTTATTTATTAACCAATCAAAGCAACACATTTAACATACAGAACATCCCACAGCATACTAGCAAACATACAATTGTATAAATAAAAGCAATAACAGAGAACAGAGATTTAAAAAAAAAGATTTGAATCATACAGAAAATCAAAGCCAAAATGGCAGATTTGAATCCAACCCTATAAAAGCAGCAAATAGACTACATAATTGGTAAAAAGATGAACAAATCGGACTAAAAGAAGATTGAATTATTCAAGTATACATTCCAACATACTTTAGATTCAAAGATAAAAACAAGCTAATCTCAAATGGTGGGAAACACATAAATATAAATGTAAGAGAGTTGGAGTGGCTATAGTGATATAAAAATAGTCTGTGAACCAAAAAGCATGTTTTATAATAAAAAAGAATATTTTTACAATTATAAAAAGTCAACTCCTTGGGAAAATATAAAATTATATACATATATGAATATAACCCAAATGCCTAGAATTACATGAGAAATAAGTAAAACTTGTGAAAAGAGAAAAAAGAGAAACAGATTCTATACCTACTCTCAACAACTAGACAGAAAGTTTATAAGAAAGCAAAAAATGAATTCTGTAAACCAAGACCTAACAGACAACATGAACCATCTAATAGTGGCCAAATATGTGTTTTTCTAAACCATTCAGTTCATCAAACATTCTCCATGTAGGGCATATCATAGACCTGAAGAACCATTATATTTAATAATACTGAGCTAGCACAAAACATATTGTCTAGTTATACAATGTGAAATCAGACTTAATAACCATGACTGCATAAATGCCTGCAAATTAAATAATATATATACTAGTAAACAATAGGTTAAAGAAATATCTTGAATTAAGATAAAAAGCAAAATATATTAAATCTCCAGGATCCAGCAAAAACAGGATTCAGGGAGAATCTGTAAGTAAAAGACGACATTAAACGCTATTTCAAATGAGTAGATTTCCATAGTATAAAACCAGAGAAGAGCAAACATACCTCAAAGCAAATGGAAGCAAGGAAATGATAAGGTTTTAACATTAATGAATAAAATACAGAGTAGAAAAACAATAGAAAAAGGGAGGAAAACTAGCTTGGTTCCTTAAAAGATAAACAACTTGGTGATGTTTAGCTAAACTGACCATGAGAAACAGAAGCTTCAGCTGGAATCAGGCAGAAGATATGGCCAGCCGTCAATCTTACAGATGTGGAAGAGACTGCTATAGAGATACTATGAATAGATGTTAGATTTGCAACAAGCTAGATGACCTGAATTAAGGGAACACCTTCTTAGAAAAGCATAGAAACAGGCTCAAGCAAAAAGAGAAATTCAGCCATAAAGGGGGAAAAAAGTCAAATAGTTTAAGCTTTTCAGAAAGGAAGGCTCAGACCCAGATAGCTTCAGAAATTAATCCTAACAAATATTAAAAGGAGGATTAAGTACAATCCATCACGAACCCTTTCCTAAAATAGAAGGTGAGGGAACACTTCCCCATACATCCTGTGAGGGTAGTCTTATTCTCCTTCCAACACTAAAAATATTACAAGAAAATAGTACAAAGGTTTGCTATCCCTTACAATTATAGATGCAAATTCCTTCAAGAGAATGTCAACAATGGGTAAAACAAACTGGAGCAGGGAGGATGAGGAAAATCATGAAGTTAGGAGGGGAAAGATAGGCATTATATCTAGGAGGAGTGGGAAATGAATATGATCAAAACACAGTGTGTGCATATATGAAATTCTCAAAGAATTATTAAAAATATTATATTTTTAAAGAGGAAATTTGGGCTTCTTATACCAAATATAATTTTAAAAAAGCAAAATAAAATGAATGATAAACTGATGTAAAAGCTAAAAGTGTAAAACACTTATAAGTTAACATAGAATTAAATCTTTTTTTCTTTTCTTTTCTTTATTTTGTTTTTTTTTGTTTGTTTGTTTTGTTTTGTTTTTTTTTCGAGACAGGGTTACTCTGTGTAGTTTTGGTGCCTGTCCTGGATCTCACTCTGTAGACCAGGCTGGCCTCGAACTCACAGAGATCTGCCTGGCTCTGCCTCCCAAGTGCTGGGATTAAAGGCATGTGTCACCACCTGGCATAGAATTAAATCCTTATGAGATTTGGGAGGGTAGTGGGTTTAAGGATGATACCATATGAAGAAGCAGCAAAGAATTAAATATTACATACTGTAAGCCATTAGGATCAAAAGTTTGAGGTTTTAATACTATAAAGAAGACAAAAAGAAGCAGAAAATATTCAAATCTTCAAGTCATATTTTTAGAAGGTATGAGTATCTAGGATATATAAAGAACCCTTACAACTCAATAATAAAATAATCCATCCAAAAGTGGGCAGAGTGAATGTTTCTCTGAAAAGATAAAAGGCTCATTATGACACAATGACTCTGGGCAACAAAGCACCTGTGAGCACATACACAGTTTTCCTCACAACTGCACAACACACACACACACACACACACACACACACACACACACACACACACTCACTCACGCTAGGTTCTATACCTCCCACCCAACAGAGAACCTCATCAAAAGGGTTTTGTTTAATGGGACCTTTTGACTCAAGAACCTCAATGAACCTGTGATATATATAGTCCCGGGGGAAAAAAATCTGAGTTTCAGAGGGTCAGATGAACTGTTGATACTGAAACAAGGAATACAGAGAAGAAAGAAAAACAGTGAAAGTTTTTAAACAGGCATCTGGAGGCTGGTGTGGTGGTGTGAATCAGTAAGCCCAGCACTTGGGAAACTAAGACTGGAGTGACATGAAGTTGAAGCCAGCCCTAGCTACTTAGAAATGCCTTGTCTCAAAAAGTAAAACAATTAAACAAATAAAACAACAAAAAGTCTAACAAAAGAAGTGTCTGTCTTGATTGTTGTCTTAGGATGCCCAGGTGAATAATGGGATTCGAAACAGAAGTGCCAGCTTCACCAACCAGCCCAGGGTAGATCCAAATTTCAGGGTAGCATTGAGACGTCCTTGGGCCTTCTTCCTATCAGATGACACCAATAAGATGGCTGGGTTAGGAGGGCAGGGATGATGGCCAGGGGATGAGAAGGAAGGGAGGGACTAACATTTCACATTCTGAGAACAGGAAGACGAGAGTGGGCGGGAGCATTGGGAAAAGTACAAATGTAGAAAGAGTAAAAGGGAAACAAGATCAAGAGCTTCAGAGACATTTCCATCTAGAGGGTGGCTGGAGCAGATGGTCAGGTCAGTGAATCAGGGGTTGTGAAAGATGGGCCTGAGTTTATCTGACCTCATCATGAATATGGTTCGATGTGTTCCCTGACATAAAATTATCTAGCTGTCACTCACTTAGCTGTGTTCAAAGATCTCAGGTGGCCTTTGGGAATGGAAGTACTTCATTTTTTTTACTCAGGAATTTTTTTTTTGAGCACCTTCCCTGAGATCCACAGGGAGGCAGGTAGTTAAGGCAGAGCAAAAGGACAGCCTGTAGAACTCTGGTATCAGTTCACTACGGCTACGTTTCCTAGATCCCAGGACTGTTAGGGTGAGAAAGGTGGCCTGGGGTGGTGAGGTGCAGCTGTGGGTTGCTCACAATCAAAGGAGGGGCTCTTTGTGCTTGGCATCTAGACTGTGTCTTGAGAGGTAAGTCTAGAAATGGTAGGGAAGTGACAGAGTCATTCTTCCTACCAGGAATAGGGTGCTAGGTTGTGGTTCCAAGCATCCTTCTGAGAAAAAAAAAAAGCAGGAACTGCAGGAAGTGTGATACCATTCCTCACTGAGAAAGGGAAGCAGCAGTCCACAGCACCCCACAGCTAAGATATAATTAGGGATCTAAAGTACAGAATCCACCACTGAGACTAGATTTCTAGGGTGTGAGGAGATGTAGCAATTCTCAGGTTGGGCCAACCATCCCCCTCCCTCCCTGCACCCTAAGCTTACACAGCATTACTAATTTCATTTGTCTTAGTCAGAGTCAACTAGTGTCCTCAAGTTAGAACACATTGAGATAGCTAGGTGAAGATCAGAAGTAGCAGGGAACACTGTCTTGGCACTAGACAGTGTCTGTCTCCTGTGTCAGTGTGGCCTTATTTATGTTCCTCAAACACCCTCTAACCGGCCAGGAGAGCCAGCCTCTTTTCTGTTTCTCTAAGGACCAGTGGCCTTTCTGAATCAAGGCCATCGCTCTGCCAACTTGAAATTGTAGAGGCTGTCAAAGAGGGAAGGATCAGTTTACCCCTCTTCTAAGGATCCCCACAGGCCAGAGCTGATATGCACAGAGATTAGTAAAATACTCTGATATGCCCATTCTGGCTTCCATCGTGGTGATCTCAATGAAAGAAGACATTGGTCTTAGGTTTCTATTGCTGTGATAAAACACCATGACCAAAGCAACTTGGGTAAGAAAGGGTTTATTTCTTCTTACACTAACACATTATAATTATAAAAGGAAGTCAGGACAAGAACTCAAACGGGCCAGGAACCTGGATGCAGAGGCCATGGAAGAGTGTTGTTCACAGGCTTGCTCCTTGTGGCTTGTTCAACCTGCATTCATATAGCACCCAGGACCACGAGCCCAGGGATAGCACCACCCACAGTGAGCTCCACTCCCATCGAAATCATCCATAAGAAAATGCACCAAAGGCTTCCCCAAAGGCTAATTTGTTGAGGGCATTTTCTCAAGAGAGGTTCTGTTTCCCAAACAGTTCTAGCTTGTGTCAACTTGATGTCAAACTAAGTAGCATAACTGCCTTTCACATCCCAAAGATGTTAACAGTAATTCCCAGAGACCTTGGCATCTCCAAAATCTCAAATAGCCCCATTATGACACCCCTAGAACTTAGAGAACTAGCTGACTTCCTGCCTCAACTACCACATCCTTCCTCTCTGGAAACATTCCTTTCCATGCACTGATGAAACTTTCATACACTCAAGAAGGTGAATTTCCACAAATCCAGTACCTTCTATATTCTATCAGCATCCTCACAGGATCCTGTTCCCAGGACAGGTCAGAAGGGCAGTGTCCATGCCTCTCAGACCCTTGAGATGTTGCCCTACTGGCCACCTTAGAAGTCATGTCACTTGGGCTATTTTCCCTCTGCTGCCCTGAGATCTTATCTGAAGCCATTGAATTAACTCTAGGAATATAGTCCCTGTCAGTCTAAGGAATAATTTCCCTGATTGTCATCTATAGCAACTGGCATCTTTATTTGTGCTCCTTATCCATTAGTGTGCCTTACAGTAAAGTCAACTGTATGCATTGTGGGAGGTCAAGTCCACAGAAGCTGAAACTACTTGTAATGAAGTAATGAAGGCTGCCCCTTGCCTTCTAATGCAATGTCTTGGAAACCTCTCTAAATGTTTGCCATTAGGCTCCAGACAGGAGTTGGTCGTTACCTCTTATGTACACTCACAGTGAATTCTCAAAACACTTCACATAGGCTCTGGAGATATGGCTGAGTTTAAAAGCACTGGCTGTACTTCCAGAGGTCTATGGTTTGATTCCCAGCACCCACTTAGCAGTTCACAACAGTCTGTGACTCTAGTCCCAGGCACAAACTTTCATGGAAGCAATCCCCCACCCCAACACACATAACAAATGATACTAAAAAAAATGCTCCAGAGGAAAAATCTTGGGAACTGTATGGCACCTGAAAGGTTCAGGTAAATCTTGAAGTCGCTGGAGGCCACAAATGACAGGCATGGCAGCTCCCAAGCAAATATAGTGGAGAAACAGGCTTAAACAGATACTCACAGCTGCTCTGCTCTCTGAACCTCACCTCTCAGGATGGTGCCCGTGGATTCTTGCACTGCTGTGCTGTAGAGCTCCTGCTTCCATGCGCCACCACCAACGTTCTTATCCTACTGTGGCAGGATAACTGAGAAACACCTTCTCTAATTCTCAAAGAACTAATGAGCTGTGACAAGAGATTGGACGGGGAAGAAAGGCTTCCCTGAGAGGCCACTTACTTTGCTGGGCCTGGTTTTCTAAGGTCTCCTGTCTGCTGTGCCATCTCTTCTGGAGTAAGACTTGTTGAGCCTATGAAAGAGAACACCACAGGACTGGTAGAAATCTTCCCAATAAAGTGGCTTGAGCCCAGAGTTCAAATATTTCCCATTTAAAATAGCTGGTGGCTAGTTTCCCAGTCAGATGCACTCCCAATCAGAACAAGTTTGCTTAGTCTTGTTCCAAATGTACAGCATCAGCATCTAGGCAGCAATGGGGTGGATGTGTGGGTAAAGGTGGTAGGCCAGACCTGCAGAGATGGGGCTGGCCCAAGCATTGTGGCTCTGTCTCAGCGGGGAAAGTGTAGTTCAAAATGGCAGCAAAGACAGATCGGTGGCAGCATGAATTAGCCTACTAGTTCATCTGTCTGCCCCCAATATTGTAACTTCCACCGCATCTTTAATGTTACATACTCAAAACAAACCTTATCTAAGATAGGCTAATTTAAAGTGTCCTTTTCCTTTGAGTGATTTTGAAAATATTCACTTTCTTTCTTTCTTTTTTTTTTTTTTTTTTTTTTTTTTTTTTTTGGTTTTTCGAGACAGAGTTTCTCTGTGTAGCTTTGAGCCTTTCCTGGAACTCACTTGGTAGCCCAGGCTGGCCTCGAACTCACAGAGATCCGCCTGCCTCTGCCTCCCGAGTGCTGGGATTAAAGGCGTGCGCCACCACCGCCCGGCTGAAAATACTCACTTTCAAGAGCTCCTGGGTTTACAACCTGTGTGCAGGCCATAAATCCACCAATTGGCTGATCCCCCTTGATACCACAAGGAATGGGCAGAAGCTGCTAAGTTCAAACTGTTTCTAGGGAGCATACTATTGGCCTAGATGGTGGGCATCCTTCTGTTCCCATCACCCACTGGCAATTTTGAAGAATCCCTCACTTGATATTAAAATAAAGTATGAGGATAAAGAGAAGCCATGATATCCAACTTATGGCACTTACATGGAATGGATGATGTTTCTGAGTTAAAACTTAGGATTTATGAGCTGGAGAGGTGGTTTATAGTAAGATTGCACTCTTCTCTCACAGAGGACCACATTGTAGTCCATAATACTCCAATGCTTGTATAGAAGATCAACAACACAAACATCAAGCCTCAGTGTGAAGTGCTTCCTGAGTGCTATGGAAGTGCCCCTACCATGGCTGATTTTAAGCTGTTCATATTGTGCCCTTAGGTAGAGAGTTGGGAAGAAATGCTCAGAAGCAGCTGGTTACATAATGGCCACTATACAAGGACAAGAGAAGCTCAAGAGCAGGTAAAGAGTAAAGTTATCGGGAAGTGATAGTTTCTACATAGTTACCACACTTAATTTCACGAAGTTATAATTTAAAAATTAAATTTCAGCTAATGGCTCTATATATAATAAATTCAATGCGCCCAAGTGTTCTAGCTTGGGTGATAGCAGAGAACTGAGTATGGAAAGAATTGCAATTTGGATTTGAGTTTTAAATGCATCAGAGAAAATATAGTTAGTCCTTTTTAACATCCGTGGTCCTGCATTGAGCTCACAGTCAGCATTACCACCAACATAGACAACTGGAACTAAGAATGTGCTTATCTAATGTCATAGGTCTAAGAATGCCAAGCAGGCAGTCCTCACTGCTGTGGTACCTACATGGGGAAAACAGCCCGGATTCCTTTAGCTCCACCTTACTGCCCCATAGTGTAAGGTGGCTGTCTGAGCTCCAGCTATCATACATACATCCAGAAAGCACAAAGGAAAAACTAGAGGAAGAAAAGCTAATGAGCTTTACCTAAAGCACTAGCAGAAAACGGTTCCAGTTAAATACTGGTCCAACCAACCACAGTCACACAGCAATTACAGACTTAGGAGAGGAGATAGTCTGGACACCAGTCCCTGGCTATGTACCAAGGTTTACATGGCTAAGGATAAACAGATGAATAAATATGAGAAAGCCATTTTCAGTCTGTACTTCAAACTTTTAGACTCATCTCTTTCCTTTAAAAAAAAAAAAAGTCTGGGCTTATCACTGTATTAGCAATAAAATATGATCTACTTTTAAATAGCCTAACCATGGTCAGAATAATATTTTGGTAGCTCAAGTGAATTCTGCTCCAGCCCAAACTGGTCTGCCATCATCCTACCTGGCATGGGCTGTGCCCCAAATAGGCTGGAGACATTTTCTCCCCATTATCACCTTGTTAAGCTGCATGTCTCAGCCCCCTGCCTCTGAGGCATGTTCTGGGATCTTAACGAGGTGATAATGAGGAGAAAAATGATGTGGCAGTACTTGGTCTGGTCCATTCACTGTAGTTCAGAAGAGACTGGGCTTTAATTAAAAATAATTTGCTTTAATATAAAACTTGCAGAATGTATTTGTATGTGTGTGCTTTGTGACTAGAAGAAACAAGGGAGACGTGTGTTTCTACTACTGTGGATCTGAGAGTTGTCTTTCCCTCAATTCAGCAAAGATGGGCGTTCTTGGAAGAGAGACAGAAAAGTCTCAAAACTGAACCAGTATAGGTGAGGATATGGAGGCAAGAAAATGGAGAATCAAAGAGGAAGAAACGAGGTGTTGCACACATAGCAGGAAGGGACTTCTTGATGACTCTGCCAGTTCCATTTGATCATTTGGTGCCTTGTGGGTGTATACTTTATGGAAAAGTGTTCTATGATATCTGCGTTTGGATCATTAGTATCACTTGAACTTCTTGTAGAAATCAGATAAACCATTCCAAGTGTAAAGGGTTATAACATGATATTTGAGTACAACATACATGTCAGAGTGGATTTGTTTAGAGGGCTTGACAGAGGGTTTGTTTTGCTTTGTTTTGTAACTTGATTATCTGCCAAATATGGAGGGTAAAAACTACTTCAAACATTGTTTCATCAGTAAAAACTTATTAATTTTCTATAAATGGTTTTATTTAAGATCAGCATGTTAAGGGCCTTTATAGAGCATTTATCTGGTCCTTGACAATCCTAAACAATAGAATCTTGTGTGTGTGAGAGAGAGAGACAGAGAGACAGAAAGAGAGAGAGAGAGAGAGAGAGAGAGAGAGAGAGAGAGAGAGAGAGAGTAAATAGCCTGTGATCATGGTGTGATCTTTTTTTAAAATTTAATTTTACATATCAGCCATGGATTCCCTTGTCCTCCCCCCTCCCGGACCCCCCCACCTTCCCCCAGCCCACCCCTCCAGGTCAGAGACTCCCCTGGGGATTGAGTTCAACCTGGCAGATTTTTGTTTGTTTGTTTGTTTTTTCAAGACAGGGTTTCTCTGTGTAGCCCTGGCTGTCCTGGAACTCACTCTGTAGACCAGGCTGACCTGCAACTCAGCCTGATCTGCCTGCCTGGCTGCACAGTGGAATCTTTAACCTATAGATGTAACTAACCGTCTTATTAAATAAGAAACACAGAAACAATGTAAAGGAGAAAGCCGAGAGGTCAGAGCTCAGAGCTAAAATCTCACCCTTCCGCCTGCGGTGTCCCAGCTTCCCGAAAGAGACCTACTTCCTGTCTGTTCGTTTTTTTTATAGTATGTTGTTCTGCCTTCTCATTGGTTGTAAACCCAAACACATGACTGCCTCGTCACTGTCTGAATGTACAGCCCCCTAGATCTTAAAGGCATATGTCTCCAATGCTGGCTATATCCCTGAACACACAGAGATCTATGGGATTAAAGGCGTGTGCCACCACCGCCACACTCTTGCTATGGCTCTAATAGCTCTGACCCCTGGACAACTTTATTTATTAACATACAATCAAAATAATATTTCAGTACAATTAGATTACCACCACATTAACCAGGGGTTTTTATATAATCAATTTGAATCTAGGTCTGAACATCAGTATTTCTTAATCTTTCTACACAGATTTAACACACAAAGTTAAGAACCATCGATCCACCCACTCTAGTGCTCTCGTTTTACAGGCATGGCAGCTAAATGCAGAAAAGATAAATGATTCACCCAGCATTAGGCTAAGAGTTACTTAGTAGAGACCCAAAACTATAACCCAGACTTCTTTTAAAACATTTCTGTGGGCAGAGGACAAAATAATTGATATAGTTCACAGCTTCTGTGTCCAAAATTTTATCATTTGCTCATGCTGTTTGTTTATATCTGTTAAATGTCATGTAATAGCATCAGTATGTAAGACAATTTATGACACAAAGCCATGGTTTGAAGTACCCAATCATCTAATTCTCTCCCATTAATTTAAAAAGGAATTCCATTTTAAGAGATTTTGACTTTTCAAAAGAAGGCATGCCAAGTTTTAACTTCAACAACATTTACTTTTACTCAGTGAAGCTCTTTAGACATGTTTCCTAAACCTTGGGAAAATACATAATAGTGGAAATAATCATGATAACTTAAAAAGTAAAGAAAAAGAAAAATAACACCATCTAGTTATAAAGTAGATATCTTGACACAATTTGAATATAAAATATGTGTTTGATTCACGTTACTTAAAATATTTTCAAGTTTGTATTTTTTTTCCTCTATCACTTCTGAATTAGAAGTGATACTAGTAAGTGAATTTGCCTCTTTAGTGCCTAACAACTTTTAAAAACCAACCCATTTCACTAGTGTTGAAGGAAGCCCCTGATGCTTGTCTTTGGTGGGAGAATCTGAAATGCCTGCCATTACATGTCTCTCTTTTCAAGACTCTCAAACACTTCCCTAGCTTTTAGGTGTTATAAATCTACCCCCATGAGATCATTTTCCAAAGAAAGTACTGACCTCATCTTGCATAACGTGTCACCGAATGGGCCTCAACACACGGAGTCACGCATTCCATCACAGCGCAGAAGACCAACAGGCCTCGTTCCCAGTGTCTGTCTGTCTATCTTCCCGAGGGACCCGACCACCCGTCATCCCATTTGGCTGTGGTGAACAGAGAGAAGAGAAATGGCTGGGACCCACTGTGCTGACATACAGTCATGCCACAGTCCATTTGTTCCTCTGTTCTGGCAAGTCGAAGCAAACGGAGCTGAAGGGGTTTTCTCGAGGCTGAATCTTCAGGCCCAGTACACTCACTCCCTAGTCTGCCCTCCATGTCCCACACTGGATGAACTATTCCACCCACAACCCCATTTTACTTTAGAAAGCTCCAATACCTTTCTCTTGAGTGTCTATATGGCTGGCCAGCAGTGACTGTGAGAGTCGTGATCACCTGATACTCATTAAGAAAAAACAGAGTTCCTAGGACAGTGCACTTCTGTCCAAGCTAAACTATCAGCAATAGGAATTATAATTACTGCCGAAAACTGTTAATGTATGGAAAGCTTCACCAATCCATGATCTTAATTTTTTTTTATTAATGTCATTTGCAATATTCTAAAAACTTTGATTGAAATGTAAAAGGGTTTTATTTCTAATTTCTATAGTGTAGTTTTATTGGCATGTGAAATTTGGAGAAAATAAAGTAAATGCATTGTTGTCTCTGTGCATAAACACATGAGCGAGGATCATCCTAAACAGTAAGTATCAACAGATATATTTTCTGTAATAGTCGTATTTTTCTTGTGAAGATGTTATATCAATGATATCTCTTGAATTTTATTAACCAATGATGAAGAAAGAAGTATAAGAATCCTATTGGAAGTAGAAAAGTTTGAAAGTTCTCCCAAGGGAATAATCACTGGGTTTCCATGAAGTATTTATTCTTCTAAATATATGTAATATGTTTGATGTTTTAAAGCCAGATTTTCCCCTTTTTTGTTTTGTTTTGTTTTGTTTTGTTTTGAAGCAGGGTTTCTTTGTGTAGTTCTGGTTGTCCTGGAACTTGATATGTAAACCAGGCTGACCTTGAACTCATAGAGATCTTCCTGCCTCTGCCTCTCAAGTGCTGTGTTTAAAGGTGTGTGCCACCACCATCCAGTGATTTTCCCTTCTTAATCAGCATAAAGTACTTGATAGCTACATGCATTAAAATTCCTACTGAATACACTGCCTATTTAGTTTGAGTCTATAGATTAACTGGTTTTCCCAGAAAAATAATCCCATTAAAGAAGACCTAATTCACTATAATTTCTTAATAACTCTCCAAAAAATGAAAAAAAAAGAAAGGAAAATAAAAATAAAAATGACAAGATATAATTGAAACAAGGAGTCACATTTTAGGTTCTTTAGTGAAGGTCCTTTTTCTGTTTAAGGAGCTGGTATTGAACAGAGTCCAGTCTTTGGAGAATTAGAGTCCCTTGCACATATTATTACTGCTTTAACATCAGCTCCGATATGGCAGAAAATATACAGATGGTATCAGAGGTGGGGTGTCAAGGATAAGATTTCTAGTCTTGAATCACTGACCAAAGAGATGTGAGCTTTATGTAAATTAATGGACTTCTCTTGAACCCTCATTTATAAAGTGTGAGACTTTTCAAGTCCCTCTAGCCCCATGGATGTTAGACCTGAGGAGGAGGAGAAAGCAACGATGACAAGTGCCTCAAACAAAACGCTCAGGGGGTCAGGCGAGAAGCCTGCCTAGCGTGGCCTGGCCCTTTCTTCTCATTAGGCCTGTTCTCTCCCACATGTCCTCCTCCTCCTCCTTACCATTAGGGGAAAAACGCAAGAAGCGAGACAGCCTCCTGTTGCGTTTCTCGAGGCAAATCTGCCAGTCTGCTCAAGGGCAGGTTTTGTGGAGCCTTGGCTGATATCAGATTATATTTTAATTAGATGTCAAGTTCTAAGACCATGATGCTGACATGATAAAAGGTGGGGTATTCACTGTCTCAATTACAAGCCCCGGGCATCTCCTAATTTATGTTCTGCTAATCCCTGGCTATTCTTCTTAATGTGGCCACAGCATAGACATTCCAGATCTTCTCCTGTTGGCCCCATGTTTGCTTTTCTGCTATCTCAGAGGAGTTTTTCTCCCCATCGGGCTCACCCCACTCTTTGAGAGAAACCACCTTACCTCACAGCCAAACTGCTGGCCTCAGCTGGGGCAGAGGGACAGGGGCACATCATGCGCCTTGCGGAGCCTTTGGTGGAAGTGTGGCCAATTAGTCACACGTTTGGTGTTCTAATTAGGCGAGGCTGGGACTCTGGAAAATGTGCTGTTGATTTAGGTACTTCCTCAAACAATGCTAAATTGTGTTATGCGAAATTCAATTAGTCTTTTTTTTTTTTTCTAAACGTTTCCACATCTGTTCTTCTTTAAGCCTGAAGTGATGAGGAGAGAAAGAGAAGTGAAAAGCCAGAGTCTCCACTGGTGAAATATGTTAGGCCTTGGGGACCAGCCCCTTCCCCAGCTCTTGACCCTGAACAGTGATATACAGGAAGGAACAAAGTTGGAGAGCTATCATGGTGAAGCCCTTTTAAATAAATCATTAGAGTAGAAATATTGCAAATACACGAGAATGTAATTACAGATGATGACCATAAACCCCACTCCGTTTAAAAATGGATGGCCAAGGGAGGAACCATTAAGAGGTAAATGATTATAAATTCTGCTTAAAGGTGGTATCTGTGCTTATGCTGGTTTTTTGTTTTTTTGTTCTTTTTTTTTTTTAAGGAAAAAAAAACTGCTTTGGTGTTAGTTTAATATCTTGCATCCAGGTCCAGACATAATGGGAATTTATCCTCTCCTATCTTGAGATTTTTCCATATAAAACTGAGAACAGCCTGAAATTCCAAAACACTTAGGGATGAACAATGACGGAGATGAAGACGTCTAAGCTGTTTCCACTTGTGCCAGCATGCTTCACAGTTTCCATTTGTGCCCCTGATGGCAGCCACGCGATGGCATGAGGCTTTGATCCCCAGAGGATGTCTCACGCTGCTCCCATTTGCTAGAGATGCCGGGTTTCTGCTTTTCAGCATCTCGGCTCCAGCCCCTCCCCCCTCCCTCTGCTGCCACAGCAGCACGTTTAAAAGCATGTCCATCACGTGTTTTCAGGTTGGATTACACCATCTATCGACAGGCTTGGCCAAGAGGCCAAACGGCAATGTCTTTTTCACCAAAGTGGCTTGGCTCAAAACCGCAGGCGTCCAGAGGTGAAGGTGTACACGATTTGGTCCTTGTTTCTGTTATCGCCTTTTCAGTGACTAACATTTCAAAGCCTTATCTGTGGCTGGCAGGCCATGTTTCAGTTTTGTCAGAGCCCGGATATAGACCGTGTGGTTTTCTGATGATATATCTCCATAAGATTTGTGGAATGCTAAAGATGGAGTTGTCAACACTACTTTATGACACCTCGGTGCATGTCAGAAAGTGAAAATATTTTCAGAAGTGATAGCATTATTTTGACTGATGACATGTTCTTTTAAAACAATGAGTTATTTAAATTTAAAAAAAAATGAAGAAACCCAAATAAGACGTTACCCACAAGCAATGTGATTTATCTGGAGTCTGCAGCTCTCATGAACAAGAGTAAGGAAGGATAGGAAATCAAAATGATAAACAGAGTTTGCACTTTTCACTAATTAAAAAGCATTGTGAATTTGATTATTTTATTGAAATTTTTATTCCCTAAAGGGAATCTGCTTCCCAGAAAATAAACATCAGATACTAATATGATCTGGTGAACAAATAAAAAATGTAAATGACTTAACTAATTTAAATAAAATATAGTTATTTCTATGATCTTCAGAAATAGTTTATATTTGTGGCTAGAAATGAGAGAAATACATACAACTGAATAAATTATTCTTTTTTTAATTTTAGAAGAACCATCAAGATTTTGAAATTTTTGTCTAACATCAAATTTTACAGGAATACTGGTAAGGAATTATACTTTATTTTTATATTTTTCCCATATGACATGACAATCACTTGGGAAGAAAACTTTATTTTCTCTGTTTTTCTGTTTGTTTCATTTGCAGCTTAGGGAAGTAATTAAGAGACAATATGAATTACACAGTGCAACAGTATTAGATTTAAAAAAAAACTTTTATTGAAAATCTTAAAAAGTCTAGATAAACTTAAGCTAAATGTTGATGTTTTTAAGGAGGCATACTGGCCTTAACCAAATAAACAAGCCCTTTGTGCTCCTGCTTAGAGCCTAAGCAGTCAGTCCATCCATCATAGCTCCATTCCTGCTGTTCTCACAGAAGTTAAATAAGAGACCTGTGGCTGGATCTCCTTGGCTGGTCAGAATAAAACTAGCCCATGTTCCCCTGCATCATATTGACAAAGCCATGGCCAGGACTGCCTAGCACCGCACCCCCACCAAAAAAAAGAAACACCTCACCAAATCTTCTCATACCTCCCTTAGCCTCAGAAAAGCTTAGAGCCTCACCACGACCTCATCAGTCCAACCTGAGCTCCCCAACATTCACCCTTGTTTTCTGTACTTATCTACGATCAAGCATGTTTTAGGGCAAGACCATGGCTTGTAGCATTCCATGGCCTAGACAGCTCCTCTCTTGTCCCCTTACAGCTAACAATCTCACTTCAATTTGGTGGCTTCTTAAGGTCATTTCTTCAGGGACTTTCCTGACTCTCCTGTATAAAACAGCTCCCTGGCTTCTATTACCTGAAGGTGATATTTAACCCTATCATCAACTACCTCTTAAATAGTTTTTCTTTATATGTGTGTAAAAATGTGTGCATGTGTATTTGTAGAATTAGAAATGACTATGTAATTGCTACATCACTTTTACATAAATTGTGAAATGTAATTCTCCATTCAAAGGAAATGGGTTCATAATCATTTTATGCTGTTTAACTTCTTATCCTCCATCATAAAAGTAAACTTTACAAAAGATATTTTTGTTGTTTACTGTCTCTCTCCCCTTTAGAACATAAACTCTTTAAGATTATGTATATTATTGATGTTCAGAGCTATAATTCTCAGTGCCTAGAATAATGCTTGAACCATCACACGTGCTTAGTAATTTTATATTGAACAAATTAATTAATTAAAATAGGGAATAGATAGCCAGGCAGTAGTGGTGCTCCCTTTTAATCCCAGCACTCAGGAAGCAGAGGCAGGCAGATCTCTATGAATTCGAGGCCAGCCTAGTCTGCAGAGCAAGTTCCAGGACAGCCAAGGCTACATAGAGAAACCCTGTCTTGAAAGACAAAAAAACAAAAGCCTTTATCATGGTCTCTCTTTCCTTATTCTCCCTCTCTGTTCTTGATCCAGCTGGGATCTCCCACTCCCCTAAGCTCTCTTTCCCCTGACCCTTGCCCTTCATTACCACCCCTCACATGTCCAGTTTGCTCATGTAGATCTCATCCATTTCTCTGTCATTGGGTGATCCCTGTGTCTTTCTTAGGGTCCTCTTTACTAGGTAGCCTCCCTGGAGTTGTGAGTAGCAGTCTAGTCATCCTTTGTTTTACATCTAGTATCCACCTATGAGTGAGTACCTGCCCTTAGTGTATGAGCTGGCTGTTTGGAGCCTGGGGCCTATGCAGGGACACTTTGCTCAGCCTGGGTGAAGGAAGGAGGGGACTGGACCTGCCTCAACTGAATGTACCAGGCTGAGCTGAATCCCCAGGAAAGTCCTTGCCCTGGAGGAGATGGGAATGGGGGGTGGGGGGAGGACAGGGTGGCAGGAGGAGGGAGGACAGAGGAATCCGTGGCTGATATGTAAAATTAAATTAAATTATAAAATAAAAAACAGCAACAAACAACAAACAAACCAAGATAGTGAATAGATGGTTTTACAATGTGATGAAAAACATTGGGACATAACATTGGGAGGTCAGGTTGCATGCCAATCATGAAAAAGCTTTCCTAATAGAGGAGAGAGTGGACTTTTATTCTATAAGTAAGGTGTAGTCAACAGAACTTTGAACATGAGTTTACTCTCTACATGGTAAATGGGGATGTTGATAAATAGGAGTTTACTCTCTACATGATAAATGGAGAATGTGGGGATGAGCAATCATGATACTAAATGAAGATGGTTATGAAATTGATTGGAGCTTTTCTCAAGTAATTCATACTGTAAGCTCCAAGATGAGGCCATAAACATGGCCCCTTTATGAAACTAAACTTATTCTGTGCTGAGATATAATTATTTTAGAGTTATATGCATATGCATATAACAGAATAAAGTCCAAGCAATTAAAGTCACATAAAGGCCAGGCTCAATCTGTAGGTTTAGACAATATCCACTTGACCACAAATATTCACAGTGAGATATCAGGTGTCATTTAACTCTACAGAGAAATTTTCTTCCTTTAAATATTAAAGGTATATATCTTTCTAGAAACATGAGAGACTATTTTTCATTTTCTTCTGGAGCAATTACTTCAGGCCCATTGGATGTTTCTTCCAAGTGGAGCACCCAGAGGTTTCTAGAATATATATCCGTGTATGTGTGTGTGTGTGTGTGTGTGTGTGTATGAATATGGAATGGCTGAACAGTGGTAAGACTTGCTTGAGAAAAGTCTGTACTAGACTGTTGCGAGCCACAGCTCATGGATCATGTTAAAAGGGAGGGAACATGTAGGCAGACTGAAGGGACATCTTGTGCTTTTCCTCCAGTGTTTTCATGCTTGCATAAGTAACTGATTTGTCCTTCTGAGTATCTGTCTTCTGAAGCCAGATCCTAAAAATTGTAGACCTATCTATCTATTGTCAGCTTCAGATATTATGTAGTTGGTTTCTTGATTCAGGTTTCTGAAGACCTAGAATTTCTTCAGTGTGGCAGAGACTTTTGCTCCTGATACTGGCTTTTAATCTCAGGTAAGCCAGTTGGAGGAGGTTGACTATATTGACTGCTATGTTAGAAAGAGGGTTTTACTCATAAGTAATGTATTGACATGTGACTACAGTGAGGATTTTAGTGAACATGCTATCCAAATTCTACATGTATCAGAAGACTTGTGGTGCTCTAACATGGGTGGTAGAATGTTGCCTGTTCTCTGAAACTCTCTGTGGTCATTAGTAATGTGTACCGACTCACAGAATTAATAGGTCAACACATAAGTAAGTGCAAACCATTTGGAAAATGTCTGAAGAGTAGCTAGCATTGATTTCCCAAGAAACAACTATCTTCAGTGTGAACACTCCAAACAAAGGCATTCTTCAGAATCCATGTGTCACCAGTTCTGGGAACTTCTTTAGATGTGTGGATGCTCAAGTTCTTATCTAAAATGGCTTAGAATTTGCCACACATATTTGTATGTGTGTTCCTATATGTTTTTAATACATCCAGATTACGAACAATCCCTAAATACAATGCAAATGCTATACAAACAGTTGCACTTTACTGTGTAGGGGAATTGACAAGAAAAAAAGACCTATACATGTTTGGTATAGATCATTAGTTTTTCAAAAAAAAATTTTATTCACAATTGGTTGAATCTATGCACATAGAACCCATGGGTATGGAGGGTCAATTATATAATGATAAAATGACAAAGAGAAAGGATCACATGAGCAATAGGACACCAGTGGCTGGCTGCAGACAATATCATACTTGAGAGGTCATTAATGATATCATTTTGGAATGTGAAAAAACCTAGGTTGAACTAAAAGCAAATGGCTGTGCTTCCAGCATTGGCACAAAGTTGCTCTATCTTCTGTGTTGAAGAGCAGGACTAAGGAGGAAGGCAATTTGAGAGATCACTGGTAATGGCAAGAACACAGATTTGGCAGTAAAAGAGCTGAGTTAAAATACCTACTCTGTTGTACAAGTTTCTTAATGCAATTAAAAGCACTCTATTGTCTGTCTGCTAAAAAGGGTGACAATCCCTGTAGGACATCTGGGATACCCACGAAATGTGTAAAGGGGCTTCACCAATTACAAAGCACCCTGTAAAAATGGCCATATTTAGTTCTGATTGATTTGCATAATATATATGAACCAAGTTGGACAAGAGTGCCCTGGACAAAAGGATCACAGTCATGGAGGCAGCTCCTTGAATCCCTTGACGAACTCATCTGGAACTAGATTGATGATCTGTAAGCTGTCTTTATATTACTTTTGTATCAGATATGACTGAATTAACTAAGCATTTATTTAAGACCCTTGTCTCTGTGTTACCAGTGAATTGAACTCTAGAGCTCTAGCCATGTGTAAAACAGAAAATGGTCCTTGGCTTCTTGACTGAGACAAAAGAGGATTCCATATCTATATGGAATATATGTATATGTATATATTCAATGCGAATGAAAGAGTATAGTTTAACATATACTACCATGAGGGTTTGCTTTTGGTGAGTAGATCTTGAAAGTTTTCCTTAGAAAAATTGTATTTGGCTGAGATCTCAGAAATGAGTGGAAGATGATAAGGTAGAAAGAGAAAACAGAAGCTATGTATTCTTTAAAATTATTTATTTATTTATTTTTATTTTATTAAGAAAAATGTTTATTCAGCCAGGCGTTGGTGGCGCACGCCTTTAATCCCAGCACTCGGGAGGCAGAGCCAGGCGGATCTCTGTGAGTTCGAGGCCAGCCTGGGCTACCAAGTGAGTCCCAGGAAAGGCACAAAGCTACACAGAGAAACCCTGTCTTGAAAAACCAAAAAAAAAAAAAAAAAAAAAAGAAAAGAAAAATGTTTATTCATTTTACATACCAATCAAAATCCCCCTCTTCCCTCCTCCTGCCCCTCCAGCCTTCCCCTTCTAACTCAACCCCTCATTCCCTCCTAAAAGAAGGTAAGGCCTTCCATGGGGAGGTACATTTAGGAGAGGCAAGTCCAAGTCCCTCCCCATGCCTCAAGGCTGCACGAGGTGTCCCATCATAGGTACTGGGCTTCAAAAAGCCTGCTCATTCACTAGGGATGGATTCTGATCCTACTGCAAGGGGGCCCCTTAAACAGATCAAGCTACACAACTGTCTCAATATGCAGAGGGCCTAGTCCAGTCCCATGCAGGCTCCACAGGTTTTGATCAAAATTTCATGAGTTCCCACTAGTTTGAGTTGGTTGTCTCTGTAAGTTTCCCCATCATATTTATTTACTTATTTATTTTACATCCTGGCTGCAGTTTCCATTTCCTCCTTTCCACCCAGTCGTCGTGTCCCCCCCCCCTGCCCCGCCTGCTTCCCCCAATACCTCAATTCATTCCTCTTCCATTTCTATTCAGAAAAGGGCAGGCCTCCCATGGATATCAACAATAAGTTGCAATAAGACTAAGCACCTCCCCTCATATTAACACTGGTTGAGGCAACCCAGTATGAGGAGTAGGGTCCCAAAAGCCCACAAAGGAGTCAAAGACAGCCCCTGCTCCCACTGTTAGAAGTTACACAAGAAGACCAAGCTACACAACTGTAACATACACGCAGAGGGCCTAGGTCAGTCCCATGCAGGCTCTCTGGTTGTTGGTTCAGTCTCTGTGAGCTCCTATGAGCCCAGGTTAGTTGATTCTGTGGGTTTTCTTGTGATGTCCTTGACCCCTCTGACTCCTACAAAGGATGTATATTCTTTGAGGGAAAAAAAGTGTTGAGGAAAGTAAGGTGCATGGATCATTCTGTCGTTTCTAAGTTGAATGATACAAGATACTGTTGGTAGTTAACTGTGTTTAACTTTAAAAAGTGGCATTTCACTCAACTTAATTAAGTAGGCTAAGTACTTAAGAAGCAGAAAGCTCTGTATGATGATATTCCAGAGGTAAAGAAGAGCTGTACCTACAAGACTTTGTGAGCCATATTGAGGCTCTGGTCCTAAATAACTCATTGATTAGAAATTTTCTATCAAATTTCCTGACAAAAAGCTTCTTTTCAATTAAGTTTTCCATATTTTCCTTTGTAAAATATGAATAAAAAGTTAATTTGAAATTCTACACAATAAACAAAAATTCTCTCCTTTTGTTTCATGTCAGTGACTTATAGCTTCCAAATGTAGAAAAGGAAGGAGATTCTGAGTTCTGAATTGGCTTGACATTGTCTGTCTCAACTTATTCTTGCTAAACACAAACACGTACAGAAACACCAGTGTCATGTAAGGCACCTTGTCATAGTTATTAGAGTTTCTATCGCTGTGAAGAGACACCATGACCACAGAAACTCTTGGGTTTTTGTTTGTTTGTTTGTTTGTTTTCAAGACAGGGTTTCTCTGTGTAGCTTTCCACCTTTCCTGGAACTCACTCTGTAGACCAGGCTGGCCTCGAACTCACAGAGATCCACCTGCCTCTGCCTCCCGAGTACTGGGATTAAAGGCTTTCACCACCACCACCTGGCCACAGAAACTCTTATAAAGAAAAACATTTAATTGAATGGCTTACAGTTTAGAGGTTCAGTCCATCATGGCAGGACATGGCAGTGTGCAGGCAGACATGGTGCTGGAAAGGGAGCTGAGAGTCGTACATCTTGTATGCCAACAGAAAGTAGTCTCTGACACTGGGAGTAGCTTGACCATAGGAGACTCACCCCCACAGTGAAACACTTCCTTCAACAAGGTCACACCTACTCCAACAAAGCTATACCTCCTAATATTGTCACTCCCTTTTGGGCCCATTCTCTTTCAAACCACCTCACACCTTATATCTATGTTGGACCCAAACAGACATGTTCCATCTTGATCTGGACTGGACTTCTAAATCACAGTAGTGACTCCATGCTCCACCTGAGTTGGCTGAAGGCCTTCCTATGTTTTGCCGTCTCTATGCTTCCTACCTATTAGATATGACTTTTCAAGGTAATCAATTATAGGAAGACTCCAAGTGCCTGTCACTATGCATTCTATTGAGAGCAGCTACTCTCCCAAAATTTCTCACCCAGATCACCTGGCCTAAAGCAAGTGTATGTCTTGGTGATTTCCAACACCTCTCTTGAGGCACAAATTATTCCAGGGTGGTCTTCCTTACTTCAACAAGTCAGTAAACTCACTTAATCCCACTGCAGGGGCATCTGAGGTCCTGACCTGGGAGTGTTGTCATTGGAAGGCCTATGCTTCAAAATACACTTTAAACAGCTTCATTGTAGGGAGAAAATAACTTTCTTCATGATAATTCTACAGTTGTAACGTGTAAAGAAATTTCAGATGTCACATTCAGATGAGATGTTCTAATAAATTCAAGTCACATAAATGAAAAATTGTGTTTCTTGTAGCTTTTTATAAAAGAGGGAAGCAGGTATTAATATTGGTCTGTCACTTTCACTCTTGTTGAGATTTTAGTGGACATGGGGACAGAAGGGGGTGTGACAGGAGCCCACAAGCAGCCTGCTTCCAGCAGTCTACAGGAGAAAATGCATTAATTTCTCTGACCATGGCGATACCATGGACTTCTGTGTTTTAAAGGAAATTTTCATTTTAAAATATTTTCAATTGGCTTGGTTTTGTAATTTCTTCGTCGAGACTAGACTTCCTTAGGCTATTCCATTTCTTTGGTTATAAGTGCTCCCTCTTTCCTTCACTCCACCGGTGTGAACTGGGCACGCACTGCAAATCGTGAATGTAGCGTGAATGCAATGTGGATTGGGAACGGAATGTGAATGCAAACCTGGATGATAGGTTTCAAAGTCAAACACCCACTGGAGGTCTCCTTGAAGGCTGAGGCTCTAAAAACACCTCACTGTGTTACTTTAATAAGCAGCAGACTGAGCCCTAAAATTCATTAGGAGGCTCTTGGCGGCTTCTCTCTGTCTTTCCCTGGCTCGGGTTTCATTCTGGGCAAGAAGTCATACATCACACTCAACGGTGTGTCTCCAGAGCCAGCTGAGAGAAGTGCAGAAAAACCACTGTTAACAAGGGAGTAATTACATTCAGCCTAAATTAATTATTGGCCGCTCAGGACGGGTGAGCGAGGGCCACACAGATGGCCTCTGACTCAGTTCCCACCTTTGAGGAAAGAAATATTCCACTGTGGTTCACATGACCGCATAAGATAACAAGACACAGGACATTTCTGGTCTACTGAGCTTGAATTTGCCATATTTGATAATATGACATGGGGCTTATTTGCGTTAACACTGTAGGTACATTGTATTTTTGAGGGAAAACATGAAGGATAGTCACATGGGACAGAGGTCATTTCGCGGCAGTCAGCGTGAGGACCAGTGAAGTCAAGCCCAGGACCTTTAAAATGCAATTCAGTCGAAAGAACATGTCATGGATCAGTGATCAGGTGATGGAAGGTGTTCGTGAGGAATTTAGATTAGCACAAAATTCAAACAAACCAAGAGGAGCAGGGAATAGGGAACCTGGAGAGCAAGGAAACCATAGCCTCAGCAGGGTGCAGAGGACCCTAGCAGATCCTAGGTACTAGGCCCCACAGGGGCAAAGACTGAACCTCCATTTACTTTGCTCAGCAGCCAGCAGTTGGCTTTTCTGGAATTTATTAGCCAGTTTAATCTAATGTTCATTTGTGAAGCACCATATATTTGCTAGAGTTCTACATAAGATAAATTCAACTTGATAAATAGTTTAGCGTACCATGATGTGCTAGGCACTTTGATAAATACTAGAAAATGTATGTCACACTCTGGCCTCAAGAAATTTGCAGCATAGTATCCGAGAAACAATAGAAAAATTAATACCAGGAATGTGGAGGCGGTAAAAGACCAGAGCAAAGCAAATCCTGGTTGGCTCTCAGGGGTAGGGCTGGGGTGTCCCAGAAGCAGTTTTCAGGAGAGGACTCTTTCGGATTGGGAAATCATAGGAGTTCGGAGAAGCAGCATATCATATAAGAGAGAGAGAGAGAGACGGAGACAGAGACAGAGAGACAGAGACAGAGAGACATAGCAAACTTGTGGAAAAGGCAGTTTATTCTTGTAGAGAGACTCATGGGACAGATGATAATGAGGACCCTGCCATGGGTACAAGGAATTACAGCAGGGCTCAAGGCAAAGAGGCTTCAGATTTACAATAATAAGGCAATTCATCTAGAGGGGAAAAAACAAAAGACCTAGAGAAGGAGAGACTGGAGATAAGTATTTGAGGAATTTATAAAAAGATTTATGGAAGAGATGGTGTATTGGCTGGTTTTGTGTGTCAACTTGACATAAGCTAGAGGCATCAGAGGAAGGAACCTCAGTTGAGGAAATGACTCCATGAGATTCAGCTGTAAGGTATTTTCTCAGTAAGTGATCAAAATAGAAGAGGCCCAGCTCATGGTAGGTGGTGCCATCCCTGGGCTAGTGGTCCTGGGTTCTATAAGAAATCAGGCTGAGCAAGCACCCTCCATGGCCTCTGAATCAGCACCTGCCTCCAGGCTCCTGCCCTGTTTGAGTTCCTGTCCTGACTTCCTTCAGTAATGAACAGCAATGTGGAAGTATAAGCCAAATACACCCTTTCCTCCGCCACTTGTTTTTTGGTCATGGTGTTTGTTGCAGCAGTAGAAACCCTAAGACAGGTGGGGAGACACAGCACTAAGGCAGTGATTATGAAATACCTGATTTAAAAAGTCCTCTGTGAAGGACCAACTATTTCACTGGTTACTGCTAGGGAGGCAGGTAAAAAATGACTACAAATATCTATGGCCGGGCGTTGGTGGCGCACGCCTTTAATCCCAGCACTCGGGAGGCAGAGCCAGGCGGATCTCTGTGAGTTCGAGGCCAGCCTGGGCTACCAAGTGAGCTCCAGGAAAGGCGCAAAGCTACACAGAGAAACCCTGTCTCGAAAAACCAAAAAAAAAAAAAAAAAAAAAAAAAAAAAAAAAAAAAAAAAAAAAAAAAAATCTATGAACTTCAGGCACGGGAGAGCAGGTGGATGTTGAATAAGAGGAGAATTGTAGGAACTGGGTGAGGTAGTAAGAAGGGAAGTTGTTTAGGACAAGTTGCATTTGGTGACTGCTGGGATGTTTATGTGGGACACCTTCAGTAAGGAATTACATTTTCAGTCAAGATCTACGTGAGAGACAGTTTGGGAAGCTTAATATGTATAAAGGGAAGATACACGAGAATGGATGCGTTGAGCTATAGACTGAGAGGGAAAAACATATTGAATTCTATTGAATCCATTCGTTCAGATAATGGGTAAAGAAAGAAAGAAATGAAATTGAAACTAAGGTGGGAGAAAAACCACATGGAACATGGAACGAGAAGAGACCTGGGGAGAAAGGATTTCAAGAATGAAGCAGAGATGAAACCAGTGTTGTTGGCATGCTGAGAAATCAAGTAAGAAATAAACACACTCCATTATCTAGGACAATCAGAAGTAGTAAGTGGTGGTAAGGTTCACAGAAAGATGTGCATATCGAGGACCACTTAGGAAATAAGCATGCAAGGAGATTTTTCCCTTGAGGAAGCTTGATTGATGAGGATAAAAGAAAATGAGCAATAGTGAAGGAGGATAGATCTTTGGGTGGAAGAAACATGAAGCTGTTAGAAGAGTCAAAATGAGAGGAAGAAAGACCCAAGGACAAGACTGGAAAAGCAATCCTGAGGAAGGAGTAAGGAAACTGTTGCTATGAGTATAGGGAAGGTCATTTCATTTCCTGAACCTAGGTGTGGTGGGAGTGGTGTGGAACAGTTTTTGGATAATGTCATTGTTAATACAGCTAATGTAAAACATGACTAAATAAAGAAAATTTTAATAGCATCTCAACTATCATAATAGCTGTAAAGTTCCACCATATCTTTTGTCTTTATAAAAGTGAACTTTGTCAAGCAGTCTCCTTTAGTGATTAAAGGTCTTCGTTCTCTTTTGTCGTAAGCTCACAATAGAGTAAGTGTCTTATATGTTATAGAAGTAACTCAATAAGAAGTAAATGGTAATATGGCCAGTGCTAACAGGTAGGAGTTCAAAGACAATTTCTCTGGGATTGTGACTCTGGCTTTAGAGAGAAGTGTGCATCCTGGTGTCTCTGAGGGGACAGGATGAGGTTCAGTTCTCTCAAGTGTTGGGAAAATTACAAACTAGATTTAACTTCTATGACTGAGCGCACTATGACTGAGCGCACTATGACTGAGTGCACTATGACTGAGCGCACTATGACTGAGCGCACTATGACTGAGCGCACTATGACTGAGCACACTATGACTGAGAACACTATGACTTAGTGCACTATAACTGACTGAGCGCACTATGACTGAGCGTACTCTCAGGGTTATTGTCACGACATGAGTTCAGGGTGCCGTTGGTGGGAAGACGTGAAGCTGGTGTACGGTAAACAAATGGACACGTCCATTGTCTTCATCCCCTCTAGACAGACAGCATCCATGACTTTGGATTTATAGGTAGCACCCTCTGTTGGCACCAGTCGAAGCATTTAACAGGTTGACAAATTGGCAAAAGGCAGTTGTGGACATACCTCAGCACTATGAGCAGAATGCATACGGACACCATACTGCTTGAGAAGCCATACCAACTTGGCATGTGTCTTTTGGAGAGAGAAACCAGAAGAAAAAATGTGGGCATGACTGATACTCAACAGAAGTTTCTCTTTACAGGATATTTGTCAGAGTGGGAAATAACCATTAGGAAGAGTAGAGCTTCCACAGTCTCACTTGCTAATGATGAAAGTTCAGAGCACATCAGGCTTTGGGATGAAAACTCTAACTATCTAGGAGTATATCAAGGAAGACATTGACTATATCTGCAACCAAGCTCACATAATTCCTGACATATAGAGGTGGTCAGCCATCTGTATATTGGTCAGGCAGTGACTCTAATAGCTGAAATATATATACAAGTATAATAATTAAATACATCCATAAGTTGTATAACATGTATTAATTAATGTGTAATGTATGTTGATATATTAATATCTAAACATGTTATACGTTAATTAAACATTTAAATATAAATATACTTGTATTTGAGTAGAATGTAAACACTTACACAAATAAAAGCAAAATAATCCAAAACACCAGGGTCTTATAACCATTAAATATAAGTCAATATTGGGATTTTCTGACAACGATTTCAAACTACCATATGTTGAGGGAAATAGAAAACCATGTGGACAAAAAGTGATAGACTAAGAAAAGTAATTAAAATAGGATAACCAAATGCACATTCTAGAATTGATAAACACAGTATTCACGTTAGCAAATTATTTGATTTGCAGGCTGCAGGAATGATTAGTTAACTGGAAACAGATTTAGTGAAGCACACAGGAAAAAACAGACAATGAAAGACAGTGAGAAGAACAGTGAGATATGTGGAACGGTGCAGGAAGGTGCAGCATGCATGTAACTGGAATTCAAAATGGATGATAGGCAGACTGGGCAAAAAAGAGGGGTAAGCAGCTGCTAATAAAATTTCCAAAATTAATGAGATATCTCAACACATAGCTTTCAGAGACTCAGTGTACTCCAAACAGAATAAGTCAAGCAAGATAAATACAAATAAAATCACACAAAGCATTATGGTAAGATTATGAGAGAAAAAAAAAGCATTGAAAACAACCAGAACAAAAGCCTCATTGCCTTGCGTAATAGGCAGGTTTTTCAGAAAAACAGAAGCAACAGGGTAATAGAAAGTAGGCAGAGCTGCACCCTCCGTGGTTTTATGCACACAGCCAGGTCAGCTCCTTGGGCTCTGTCATAATCCGTCCATTCCTGTGGTGCAAGCATGCTACATGCTAGTCCCCTATACTGTTGACATCATGCTGATCCAACCTAGTGACTGAGAATTAGCAAATGTTTTGAATAAACTGGGAAAATATATACATTCCAGAAGGTGAGAAATATTAAAATTCCCATTCTATGAACTTACCAGTGTCTTCTTAAAATGCTATTTTGTCTCAACATATTTCAGTGATGGATTTTAGTTACATTGTTCTTACATATTCCTGGTATGGCATCCCTTGCTGTTTTTGGATAACCATCTCCACCCCGTTTCTTTCTTTCTAATGTTCCCCACTCCATCTGGCTCTCCAGAGCCCTGTTCAGAATTATATCTTAGAGCAGCAACCCCCAACATTTGGCTGCAGTGACAGAGGGATAACACAGATTGAGTCCCCAAGCCAGCAGACAGTGTAGATAAATGTTTGTAGTGTAGTGTTTGATGTTTTGACTTTTCAATACTCTGAACTGTTCTAAGACGCCAGAGCCTCAAGCAGTGATTTACAACTTCTCTGTTTCCTCTTGCAGAGTGTGCTAGGAAGGGACCATGGCTTCTGCTCATTCCTCTTCAGCCTTAGATCAGACCTACCCTTACTTCAAGTTTTGATCACTTTTGGTCAAAACCAAGAGGTCATTATTTCTTATTCCTTTGAAGCCTAGCAGACATGTGGCTTTTCACATTGGCCCACAGTGATAATAGGCCTAGATGGAATTTTTTTTAAGTTTTGTCAATCATTATTACGTGTTTGGAACACAAGGAGAGAACCTGGCAAAAAACACTACACTACATTAACCTGGCATTATCAACCACTATATTTATAATAAAACTCATTAGTTCATATAGAATCTACCAGTTTGAAAATACGCTAAATAATATCCATTGCATAATTTTTAAGTTCCTTAGAATAACATTCGTGTCTTTCTTCATATTATCATTGTGTTACCATGAAGTCCTAAATGATAAATAATTTTCATTTTTTTAACTTAGACTAGAAAGGACACACTACGAAGCACAAACCATTAATACCTTTTGTATGAATGATACCGCCCGGACAAATGGGTTCTTCATAGTCACAGGAGTTGTTTACTCTAGTGGATTTTGGCAGCGTGCAAGTTCTTACAAGAACATAAGAAATGTTTTCAAAAGTAGGGATTTTAAATTTTATCCTGTTGCTTATTTTAAATGTTCCTACACATAATTTAGGGAAATAAAATGTGTAAGCCTCAGTCTCAACATTTATGTCCCCAAATGATCTCTACTTTGGACTAGAACCTAAGCACTTTAGTCTAGTAAACCACCTAATATTAGAGTGGATGGGGCGGCTTGGGACTGAGACTGGGGATTTCCAGTTCTAAGTGCTTCACGCTGAAGTTTTCTAAAGCCAAGCCTCTTGTGCATAAGAACTAGTTTCCTTGTTTTCTCACATTGTCTTTCTCTGGATTTGATAGCTTTTGATATTACTATAATTAATTCAGACTTAATCACAGAGAAAGTAAAGAATTTTCCTACATGCTCATATGTGGTTTGAAAGTATTTTTCTGGTAAACCATTTGGGATTGATTCAAGTATTTTTCATTCCAGAAGAAACTATCCTTTTGGAGATGGAAGAAAAAAATCTCTACTGGTAATAAAAATGTTTATATATACGTCAGGTAAGTGCAAATCAAATACAGTTGCTTCTGGTTCATTTAGTACTTAAATATTTTGTAAGTAATGCATGATCTAAAATGGCACAGATTGATGCTTAGTATATGATTGTTATTAAAAATTGAAAGAACAAATGAGTTTTTATTTGGCTTAAAACAGCTAGTAAGCATGTAGTTATGACACAGATACAAGGACATATCATTTTTATTGCTCATTTTATTTTTAGTTACGTGCGTCTTTGTGTTGGTATATGCACTTCTCTTAGTTACTTTTCTATTGCCGTGATATGACACCATGACCAAAGCAACTTATAGAAGAAAGGGCTTACAGTTTCAGAGGGTGAGTTATGGCCATCATGGAACAGAGCACTGCTGTGGGATGGTCTTTCTGTACGTTGTGAATATGTGTTGCTACTATTGCTTAGTAAAGAAGCTGTTTTGGCCTGTGGCAACACAGGATATAGCCAGGCAGGAAACCCAAGAGAGAAACAGGAAGAAGAAAGGCAGAGTCAGGGAGATGCTGGGAGACGCCAGGGGAACAAGATATAATGGAACACAGGTAAAGCCATGAGACACGTGATGATGCACAGATTAATAGAAATGGGTTAATTTAAGATGAAATAGCTAGCTAACAATAAGCCTGAGCCATAGACCAAACAGTTTGTAATTAATACTAAGCTTCTGAATGATTATAAGCTGCTACAGGCCAGGTGGGACACAGAAAAATGTCTGGTTACAGAGCACAGCAGCTGTCAGGCAGACAAGATGCTGGAGCAGTAGCTGAGCGCTCATGTCTTTGCACAAGAACGACAGAGAGAGAGAGAGAGAGAGAGAGAGAGAGAGAGAGAGAGAGAGAGAGAGAGGTGGGGGAAGGAGGAAGAGAGAGAGAGGGTGGGAGGGAGGGAAGGAGGGAGGAAGGGTTGGGAGGAAGGGAGGGAGAGAGAGAGAGAGAGAGAGAGAGAGAGAGAGAGAGAGAGAGAGAGAGAGAGAGAGAGAGAACAGGGGACTGGTGTGGTCTTTTGAAGCCGCCTCAAAGCCTGACCCCTATGATATACCTCCTCCAACAAGGCCACACCTCCTAATTTTTCCCAAACAATTCCTACTGCAGAGCAGGTATTCAAACATGTGAGCCTATGTAGGCCATTCTCATTCAGTCCACCGCAGAATGTACATGTCAGGCTCACGGAGGCCAGAGCGACCAGATCTCTCTAGAGCTTGAGTTGCAGATGACTGTTGAGTCAGCTGATGTGGATGCTGGGACCCAAACTCACATCTTCGAAAGCACTAGGTACTCATAACCATTGAGCCATTTCTTCAGCTCTCACATTATTATCTCTTAGTAACAACTGTATCACAATGACTTCTTGTGTAATTTTGTACATGCAACTAAATCATTTCCTTTGTTTTTCTGCTTTTCAGCTCCAATCTCCTAAAGAATACTTTGTTCTGGAGTGAAATGTTTGAGCCAATCCCAAATGATTTACCAGAAAAATACTTCCAAACATATATGAGCATGTAGGGAAATTCTTTACTTTCTCTAGCCTGTGATTAAGTCTGGACTAATTAGATTAATGGGGTAGAGACAATGTAGTAATTATCTGTTTAAGCCATAGAGAAAACTGAAGAGGACATTTTAGGAAAGTCAGAACCCAAACATCCAGTTTGACTAGGCATTCTTTCATTCCAAAAGTGCATTAACCACACTATTGCCAAGCCCCCCACCCCCACCCCGCTCTCCTTTTTGTTTTGTTACCAGGACAAAAACATTTCAAAAACTTGACAGCCTCAGGGTAAGAGAATGAAAGTCAACTTGCCATCTTGGTCATTTGCATGTTTCTGTGCTTCTCTCTCTCTCTCTTTCCACTGAAATCCCTGTCACCTTGTCTATGAAAACGACACATCTGTGTCACGGGCTTACTTTGAGGGAGCAAAGTAACTGTGAAGTACAATAGAGATTGTGAGATAACTACACAAAACCACGTTTCCCTCTTGAACACATGAGGTAGCTCATTTTCTAATCACAGGGACAACTCTGGCCACTGCAATAGAGGTGGGAGTGACTGGGCCTCTACCAGCCTGGCTTTCAAAACTACCTGTGTAATTGTGGAGGTGGTCTTCTCTCACCATCCTCCTCAGCTTGTGTGGCCCAGGAGGCTTAGTGAGAAGGTGAATTCCTTTACCCATTTCTCCTGTATGGTCTGTAGAAAACTCTAGCCTTCCTCTTTTCTGCAGTCCCAGAGAACTGCTCACTATTTCAAGGAGACAGGAAACTCTCACTTCAGCAACAGAAATGTGGAGAGAGAGTGTGTACCAATAGCACTTTCTCTTCTAGTACAGGGATCACAATGACCCTCCATTGAGAAGAAGGAAGGCCATTGTGCTTTAAAATGGACAAGTCAATTGCAAGGCAGAGATTCACAGAATGCTCATGCTTTAAAATTGCTTCTTTAAAATCATGTGCCCTTCCGTGTGTGTGTGTGTGTGTGTGTGTGTGTGTGTGTGTGTGTGTGTATGTGAATGCAGGTGTTCTCAGAGGCCAGAGGTGCTGGATCACCTGGAATTGGAGTTCTGGGTGATTGTATGCCACCTGACATGGGTTCTAGAAATTGAACTTGTGTTCTCGGGAAGAGAGTGGCAATGCCAAGAGCCTGGTTAGGAAGCCATGGTCTGGTCCAGAGAGAAGGACAAGGCCTGCAGTGAGACAACAGCGATGGGTAGAGGGAAATGGAGCACTTAGAGTCAGGGGAGGCTGTGGGAAATGCTACCCACCCCTGCCATAAGAAGGGTCTCTCACCCACCACGGCTGAAGAGGCTCCTTCTCCGTCACCGCTTTCACAGCCTCTCCACTGGCTCTGACCTGAACTCTGCCTCAGGTGAATACATAGACGTTTAATCTCAAGAAGGGATTTCTAGAACATTGAATAAGGGTTAAAAGAGCTGTCTCACTTTCTCAGGTAATTAACACCACTAGAGATTACATGGGGGGATGGTATTCTTACACTGTACTGGCTCCAGTTCTCAACTCCAAAGTTGAGAGAGTTATTAAGAAATGAACCAGAAAGGGAGAGAGCAAGTAAGTGAGAGAGAAAGAGCCTGTGTGAGTCTGAACAGTTTTGCATTTCTCTGCACGGACTCCACCGGTTTCTCTCTTCACTCTCCCCTCCTCTATTTACCTCATTCACCATGGGTATCTTAAAAACAGCAGCAAAGAGACCCGGGGGACACACAGTACTATAAGCTGTAATTATGGTGACTTATTTTTTTAAGAGTTTAAAAGTGCATCTTTATGGCCTTTTGTAGCCACAGTAACTTTTATATGCTTGACTGACATAAACCATGAATTGGCATAAAACATTTCCTCAAACTGTACAAGCATGGAGATTTCAGCTGCCCTGCTCTCCCCTGCTCTCCCCTCCTCCCACTGAAGTCCCTCCTCATTTGTTTAGTAATGCTGATTAGCTGTAGTGCAGAAAAGGCGGCTAGTGACCCTGGAACAGTCTTCTGGTTACTGTAAAAGCTGCAATGAACTCAAGGGAAGGGTCAGTGATTCCCGACTGCACACGTACCAGGACCTCGGAAGGCCCTGTACTTAAAGATCACTTAGAGGTCGGATTTCCTGCTTCCTTATGTGGGGGTTTGCATCTTCCTTTGTTGACTTATGATATACTTTTTTAAGTAAAAGGCATTGGCTTTCCCTGTCAAATAGAAGAGGTATTTTCATACCATAGATGTACATACTTCCAATGTTTCGTAGAGCAAATATCTTATAGGGATAAGCCAGAGTCAACTTTCCTGAGAGTTTTGACCAGAAACCTAAATATTGGCTAAGGGCTTCAGAACAAGATCCTCATCTTTATAAAACTGACTTTCTATCCAGAGTCCATGAGTTACATGTACATAGAGAAAAACAGTTTTTGCTTCTTCTAAAAAGATGGATCTTCTACACCAAATAATCAAAACTTACACTCAACTATGTTTGTATTTTTCATAGAGATGGCTTTATTGAATTGTCAAACTAAACTGACAAATAATGATTGACTATTGATATTACCATATTGCTCTGGAGTGTTTAAAAGAAGTTTGGCTACCTTTAGTAGAGCCTTCTGTTTGTTAAGAGTTGGAAAAATCTTGAGTTGAAAAAGAGAAAGTTCTCTGTAACCATATATTAAATGAGTGATTCATACTTCAGTTATTTCTCTCCTTGTAATAAGGGATTTCTCTGATGAGCATCTCAAACACTCCCTTCATTTTTTACTGAACACATTGTGCAAATGCTTATGGAAAGCAGTCTTTAGTTTGCTGTTCTTCAGGTTTTCCTGAACTGGACATCTATTTTCAGTCACTGTGTGGAGTGACTAACAACTCTTCCCTGAATGACTGAGGAAGCAAAGCGGCCTAGATACTTACTTTGCCTCCCCATTTTCCCACAAGTAGACCAGGAATTGTTGCCAAGTATTTGCTAAATGATTACACAGTGAAAGTTGCATACTACATTGAGGCTATGGTTAATTCAACCTGAGGATACATTTAGAGGTTTAGTCTCCCGCAATAAAAAAAATCCAGGATTCCAGGGCCCACATTGCCAGGACTTACCAGACTCTAAAAGGAACAATTCCAAGTCCAAGCATAGCCAGGAAAGTGAACAAACAGCACGTCATTGTTTCCATTGAGTCCTGAAGTCTTACTAGTTGGATGACCAGAAAAACTCATGTTTGCATAGATTGGGGTAGGTCAGTTCATTTCCACAAAGAAAGGAACCTGTGAGGATGATAAGCCACTCTGTGCCTCCCATTACCAGTGTTTTGCTACTGGAAAAAAAGGGGGAACAGATTTAAACAGAGAGAGAGAGAGAGAGAGAGAGAGAGAGAGAGAGAGAGAGAGAGAGAGAGAAGAGAGAGAAGGACGAGGAGGAGGAGGAGGAGGAGGAGGAGGAGGAAGCATAGTCTCATTAATTCCTCATTTGGCCAGTTAGATTTTGAGATTAGCAATGATAATTATATGTTTCCTCCTCTCATTTGTCCCTCTTTCCTTTTATTCATAAAATTAACCAACTCCATGTGTCATTTCTTCAGAGAAGAGCTGAGGGCAGAAGATGCCAGGAATGTTGTAGCCTTACATCTTAAAGCTCAATCCATTTTAGAAAATAGTCTTTCAATTACAGTTTCAAAAGGATGTAGGGGTGAAAAATTCTTCCTCCACATTAAATAGCAATAAAACATTCCCCAAACACATGGACTCCTCAGAGTGAACAAAGAGAGTAGGCCTGTGGCTCCCTAGCAAGGGTAGATCGTGGCTTTCTTGTGGGGCAGTAATCACAAGAGGAAGAATAGCTGGGGAATATCTGGGATGGCACAGCTGCAGCGCTCATAACCATGCCAAAGATGACTGCATACCCACTTAGCACAGAGACACAGTGCTGCTGTGGTCCAGGTGTCAACATTGGCTTGCGTTTGGGAAATATAGGAAATCAGACATACCAACGAGAGCAGAAAGACCTGTGGTCCAAATTGCCCTCAACATTTCCAAGAAATTGAAAGGTTTTGAGGTTCTGACATAAATGGATTCATTAACAAATAGATTCCAATTCACAACAACCCAGACAGTGAAGGTGGAGGCTCTTTTTTTTTTTTTCTAGAAATGAAGTTAAATTTCTGGCATACATGAATTTAAAGAACGATATTCAAGGTTTCACTCACAGTAGTCTGGTATTGTAGACATTATGCCTATTTTGTAGGCTGGGAACCTGAGTGAGAAGCTGAGTCACTTATGTAAGTGGTGATCTGGGATTCTAATTCAGGGAAAAGAATTCAGAGGCTGGCAGTGTGCTGATTAGAGGAGACAAGTGACATTCTTCCCAGTCATTAGTGTGGCCTTCAGTGTTCACAGCTGGGTAATACTACCAATGATGTTTTTGCCCAGCAGCCTGCAAAGTACCTTCTAGCATTCTGAAAGCTAGCCAGCAGAGAGGACGCTTCCAGCTCAGGTCATTGATTTTTCCGTCTCCTACGACCAAAGGGCATGGTGCCTCCAGCAATAGGGTCTTATCATGCAGTTTTGGGTGAACAAATATCTTAGTCAGTATTTTATTTCTCTGAAGAGACACCATGACCATGGCAGCTCTTATAAAAAGAAAGTATTTAATCGGGGCTTGCTTACCGTTTCAGAGATTTAGTCCATTCTCTCATGGCGAGGAAGATGGTGGCCTGAGAGCAGACATGGTAGCTGAGAGTTCTACAGCTGGATGTGAAGGCAATAGGAAGGAAGAGAGAGCCACTGGGCCTGGTTTAAACTTTTGAAAACCAAACTCCACCTCCAGTGACACCCTTCCTTCAACAAAGTTACAGATACTGTAAAGGCTACCTCTCCTAATGCCTCTCAATGACAACACATTTAAATACACGAGTCAATGTGAGTCATTCCTATTCGAACCACCACAACCACCAAGAGCAATAGCAATAGCTTATATTGTTTGGGATGTTTTGGGGGCTTCTCTGACCAACAACACAGAAGGAGGTATCCCATACCTGGCACTGGGATTTTTATTTGATAACCTATGACATCTGGGAGGATCATCTTCCATCCCTGGAGGGTACCTCTGCTTAAATTCTTTTTCTTTCTTTGAAACAAGGTCACATAGCATAACCATGGTTGTCCTATAACTTGCTATATAAACTGAGATGGCCTCCAACTCACAGACATGCACTGCTTCTGCCTTCTGGGAATTGTGATCAAAGTTGTACACCACTGTGCCCAGCTAAAACTGGTGATTGGGGAGATCACGGGCCCTAAAGGGGAACACATTATTATCATTTTGCTAAATGAACAACTAGTCAAACTGCCTTCTAAATACTCGTGTTTATATTCATAGATTAGTTTTTTCCTCAACCTATGTCAGAGAAGCTTCTGTTACAGCAGGCAGCAATTAATTCAGATAATAATAACTGGTTGAAGTGCTGAGAAGAAGGGATTATGTATATCATCTCCAAAAGTTCAGAGAAAATCATAAAAAGGGGCACAGAAAAAATGGAACAGCCAGAAGGTAAGGAGATGTGATACAGAACAATTTCTTCTAGATACAACATGGCCATCAAATTCATGAATTCACTGCACCTGAGATTACCTACACAAGACTCACACATGATTGAGCCATCAACATTTCATCATGGAAGAATGAAAGGCTCATAAGGTCCTACACCTCCCAGAGGAACTATTGATAATTAATGGTGGATGGAGAAAAAAATGACACTTTTTTCAATGGTGTAGCTGTTGATAAGTTCCTCTGTTCTGGTGAACAATCTTTTACCCATCCTCATGCAAGCAACCATAATTAAACTTAGAAGGCCATCCCTAACTAAACGTAGTAGGCCATACACAATGAATCCATGAAAGCATGAAGGAGACTTGTTGTAAATAAGAAGTGTTTCAGAGGAATGAGAAAGGGTGATGGGTGGTAAAAATAATTAAAACTCATTGTATACTTGCACGCAAATATTAAAATGAGACTTTTTTTAGAGGGAGAGTAAAAAGAAGAAAAGACCAAAGGGAACAGCAAATATTTTGAAAAGAAGATGATGTAGTAGAAATAAAAGAGTTCATTGTCCTAAAAGGTGGTAAAAAAAATAGAGAGTGGGAGGAAAATGTCCAACAATTAGAAACTATGGGAGTATGTTAGCCCTAATAAATCCAGGAACCATGTAGCAGGTGTTCTAGAAGACAAGGTCATAGTCTTCTCTGAAATAGTCACTAAGAATCTAGTTGCTTAGATTCTTAGATAGATAGATAGATAGATAGATAGATAGATAGATAGATAGATAGATAGACACGTATGTACGTACGTACATACATACATACATACATAGAAATGGATAGCCACAAGTTGACAGGGAGCTACCTGCAGACCTATTTATTTGACTTAAAATAATTAGATTTTTAATGATGCTACAACCCAAAATACATTGATAGTAGTAAGAAAGGAAACAGATTTTCTAGAGTATGGGAAAGAAAATGGCGACTTACTAGGTTTGTAGCAAGATAGTTCTTTAATACATTGATGGGACTTCACTAACCTTAGTAAGAAAAGGAGAAAAAGTGCCTCCAATCTAGAGGGCAGAACAGGAAAGGAATGGGAGAGGGGGAGAGAAGAGAGGAAAGGGCAAGGGATAGAGAAAGAGTTGGGGGAATGCTGTAGGGAGGGAAAACACTTTCCATCACGAAATTATTCAGAGGTTCATGGCCTCTTAACTCCTTGTCCCCACACATAATTGATAACCTTAGCAGTGATTTGGGGGGAAAATGAACTATGCTTAATGAACACTATATAAATGCTAATAATTCTCATGGATAACTGTGACTGTGTGAATTTGTAAAACAGAAATTTCATAAGGCAATTTCACAAGAACTTAAAAAGCTGCTCATATTCTCTACCTCAGAAATTAATTTCTTGGAATTTATTTTAGATTTGCAAAAGTTGGCATGGTATCATTTATAAATTGAAAGTTGGCACTTACATAATATAAATTCAGTGATCAAAGTGTGTTATACACATATATGAAAATGTTACTGTGTGAAGTCCAAGGTTCAATACCCAGCACCAGACAAAAAATGGGCTTAGGAGTAGAATGTTTGCCTAGCAAGTCTGGACTCTTGGACTTAATCCCAGGAATGGGAAGAAAAAAAAAACAGAAAGAAAGAGGAGGAAGGAAGAAGGGAGGAAGGAGTGAATTATAATGAAACTTATTGATTTGTACAATTGATTATGATGATAAAGGCAGTACATATTTTGGGCCCCTGATATTCACGCCTTTAATCCAGCACTCAGCAGAGTCAGGCAGATGCAGGTATATCTCTGTAATTTAGAGGCCAGGTGGGGCTACTCGATGATACACTATATTGTGTGTGTGTGTATGTGTGTGTGTGTGTGTGTGTGTGTGTGTGTGTGTGTGTAAAGTATGTTTCTGGAAGAGAAGGAAGAGGTGTCAACACAGTGTTTGCTAGAATCCCTGGGGAATATACTGGGAAGAGTTGATAAGCAATAATCCTATGAAGTGAGTGATGGTGGGGAAATGCTAATTTCAGTAGCAAAAAAGAAAAGGAAATGTCAGAAAGAGAAGCAGAGACAGTCCAGAGTCAATTTGGAGTGCTCTGCTTCCAGCGTACAATGAATACACAGGCACAGGTTTAGAACCACAGTTTAAGAATTTTCAGGAAATTCGCATTATATATATATTTCATATTTATGTGTTATATATGAATTATTTGTATTGTCTTTAGACCCTCCAAATCTCCTCCAAGATCCAATTCCATTCCATTCCATACCCACCCAACTTTGTGTCCTTATTAAAAAGAAAATCAAAACAAGGTCTACTGCACTGTCTCCTTAGTGCTGCCTGCACACTCTTAGGCATGGAGTCATCCACTGCAGCCTCTAGACCCACCAGGGTCCACACTGTTACCTAAAGTGAATCCTTTCTTTCTCTCCTGGCAGCCATTAGTTACTAATGGCTCCTCAGATAAGGATTGCACTTCACACCTACTCTCCCCTCCATGCTGGGATTGTTTGGTTTGGATTTCCTCAGGTCTTGTGCATGTTGTCACAACCACTGTGAGTTCACAAATTTATATATGCAACTGTCCTATTGTGCCTGATACACAGTTTCTTGTAGTTTTTCACCACCTCTGTCTCTTGTTTGTTCTTTCTTTCTTTCTCTCTTTCTTTCTTTCTTTTTGATTTAATCTTTTTATTTTCCTTTTATTTTATTTTACAATACCACTCAGTTCTACATATCGGCCATGGATTCCCTTGTTCTCCCCCTTCCTGCCCCCTCCCCTCCCCCCCCAGCCCACCCCCCACTCCCACCTCCTCCAGATCAAGGTCTCCCCTGAGGACTGGGATCGACCTGATAGACTCAGTCCAGGCAGGTCCAGTCCCCTCCTCCCAGACTGAGCCAAGCGTCCCTGTATAAGTCCCAGGTTTCAAACAGCTAACTCATGCAGCGAGCCCAGGACCTGGTACCACTGCCTAGATGCCTCCCAAACAGATCAAGCCAATCAACTGTCTCACCTATTCAGAGAGCCTGATCCAGTTGGGGGCCCCTCAGCCTTTGGTTCATAGTTCATGTGTTTCCATTCGTTGGCTATTTGTCCCTGTGCTTTATCCAACCTTGGTTTCAACAATTCTCGCTCATATAAACCCTCCTCTTTCTTGCTAATTAGACTCCCGGAGCTCCACCCTGGGCCTAGCTGTGGATCTCTGCATCCAGATCCCTCAGTCGTTGGATGGGGATTTTAGTACAACTAATTAGGGTGTTTAGCCATCCCATCACCAGAGTAGGTCAGTTCAGGCTGTCTCTCGACCATTGCCAGCAGTCTATTGTGGGGGTATCTTTGTGGATTTCTGTGGGCCTCTCTAGTACTTTGTTTCTTCCTATTCTCATGTAGTCTTCATTTACCATGGTCTCCTATTCCTTGTTCTCCTTCTCTGATCTTGATCTAGCTGGGATCTCCCGCTCCCACAGGCTCTCTTTCCCTCGACCCTCACCTTTCATTACTCCCACTCATGTCCAGGTTGTTCATGTAGATCTCAGCCATTTCTCCATCATTGGGCGATCCCTGTGTCTTTCTTGGGGTCCTGTTTTCCAGGTAGCCTCCCTGGTAATGTGAGTAGCAGTCCAGTCATCCTTGTTCCACATCTAGTATCCTCCGATGAGTGAGTACACAGGCCCTGTGAATAGATGAATCCTAACTTCCAATCTTCATATGCATGTGTTCAATCTGGAGTACCTGTAAAAGATTGAAAGTCTGGTATATACCTTACGCCTGTCAGAATGGCTAAGATCAAAAACATTGAAGACACCTTATGCTGGAGAGGATGTGGAGCTAGGGGAACTCTCCTCCACTGCTGGTGGGAATGCAAGCTTGTACAACCACTTTGGAAATCAATATGGTGCTTTCTTAGAAAATTGTAAATCAATCTCCCCCAAGATCCAGCTATACCACTCTTGGGCATATACCCAAGAAATGCTCAATCATACCACAAGAGCACTTGCTCAGCTATGTTCATATCAGCATTGTTTGTAATAGCCAAAACCTGGAAACAACCTAGATGCCCTTCAACTGAAGAAAGGATAAATAAATTGTGGCACATATACACAATGGAATACTACTCAGCAGAGAAAAACAATGACATCATGACGTTTGCAGGCAAATGGATGGATCTAGAAAAAATCATCCTGAGTGAGGTAACCCAGACTCAGAAAGACAAACATGGTATGTACTCTTGTTCTTTCTTTTCCCTCTTCTACAATAATCCCTGAGCCTCTCCTGGAGAAGGGTGTGATATAGATGTCCCACTTTGAACTGAGAACTCCACAGTATCTTATTCTCTTGATCTTGACCAGCCAAGGTTCCCAGTAAGGGCTGTTCCTGGTGCCAAGCTGATCACAGTTACCTAGCCATCCACTGATGGACATCTAGGCAGTTTCCATTTCCTGACAATTGTGAATAAAGCAGGAATAAATAAGAATGGACACATGTATTGAGAATAGAATGTCATCTTCTGGATATATGCCAAGAATCACATAACTGGATCATGTGGTAGATCTATTTCTAACTTTTTGGGGGAACCTTCATACTGATATTCAGTTTTCTGAGGTCTCACTTGTCAATTGTTGACTTTAATTCCTGGGCAAATGGAATCCTATTCAGGAAGTCCTTTAGGGTACCACCCTTTCCTTCCTTCTCTTCCCCTCTCTCCTTCCTTTTTTCTGCATATGAAATACTGATTTTCCCAGTGCCAATTTTTTAAAGAGACTTTTCTTCATTTTGTGATATTGGTGCACTGATTGAGATTCATTGCCTACTGTCCATGGGCAAACACCAAATAGTATCATTTATATATGAAATATTAAAAAAAAGAAAATACTAAATTGAGCATAGTCAGCAGACATGATGGTCCATGCCTGCAGTTCCAGTCCAATGGAGGCTGAATGAGGGTAGTAGAATGGAGGCTAGTCACCATCTGTGTCAACCAATAAACACTATGCCACATACTTAAAATTTCTGAAAAATAATAAATCTTAACTATTTCATTATTAATAATCATATTAATTATAATTTTGTGACATGGTAAATGTATTAATTAGTTTCACTATGATAATTATTTCATAGAGTTTATAAACATCAAAATGTTATAACTGAAATACATCTGATTTTATTAAAAAGAAGAAAAATTTAAGGTTGTTTATTCTCTAAAGGCTACTTAAATTTTTGAAAGGTTTGCTAAAATGCAAATTTTAAATATAATCTTGTTTAATTATATGTATGAAAAATAACTACTAAAATCATAGAAAATTATAAATCTAGAATGAGTCTCACTTTGCATGCTTTGTGACAATCTTTAATCTTTATTATTCTCTAAAAAATTGGAGCCTTGGGAGTCTGGATGAATCATTTTCATAAAGTGTCCATAAGAAAACATACAAGGATTTCTAACATGCAATAATTCAAAGGCCTCACCCCTCCATGGAGAGACTGAGCAAGAAGTATGTATTGAAAGTTAGAACAAATGTGTCAGGGATCACAGAGCTGAGGAACACATTAACTAGCCATTAGCTTTGACATAAGATAACATCTATGCTGTGAAGTTGTCTGTCTAGATGTAATTTCTTTTATTTATTTATTTTTAGAATTTCATAAATGAGTTTATCTACATCATTTTACCCTTCCATTCTCTTTTGAACTCCTCTTGTATCTTCCCCAACTCCCTCATAAACTCATGACCTCTTCTTCACACACACTACTGAGTCTATTTAATGTTGTTCTCTCTCTCCCTCCCTCTCCCTCTCCCTCTCCCTCTCCCTCTCCCTCTCTCTCTCTCTCTCTCTCTCTCTCTCTCTCTCTCTCTCTCTCTCTCTCTCTCACACACACACACACACACACACACACTACTGTGTTTATTTAATGTTGCTGTTTATTATTAATGTTGTAATGTTTATTGCATGTGCTTAGGGCTGACCCCTTGAGACTGAATAACTTATCAGGGGACTTGCTCCTAGAGAAAATTGATTCTCCTATTTTCAGAAGCTATTGATTGTCAATAGCTCTTCATCCAGGGATGGGGACTGGTGAAGTGTCTCCTATCCATTTTGACATGTCAACTGGTATTGTCATTATGCATGTATTTTGAGGAAGCAATATTATTGACATTTGGTGTTTTCAACATCTTTGCCATGTCTAGAATTCACTGTCTAGTCCTCTGGTTCTTACACTCTTTCTACCCACTCTTCTGCAATGTTACCTGAGCCTCAAATGTGGAGATTGTGTTATAGATGTACTAGTTTTGTCTGGGCACTACAAGGTCATTTATTCTTTGCACTTTGACTAGTTGTGGAACTCTGTGGCGTCTTCTTCCTGTGGCAAAAAGAATTTTCTTTGATGAGAATTGAAAAATACACCTATCTGTAGGTTTAAGGATATATATTTAGAATAGATCTAGAAATTATACTGGTTTAGGAAAATGGTAACAGTAGGTTCTCTGGGATCTATGCCTCTCCAGACAAGAGTAGTTGGCTAGATTTATAATACCAGGCATGAATCCCCTCCTATTGAGTAAGCCTAAAGTTTGATTAGAAAATTACTGATTACCCCCAAGATGTAGGCACCACTATTGCTCCACTGGGGATATCTTGATGGGCCAGCTGTTGCTGTGAAACTTTGCAGCTGGGTAGGACTATTAATTGCTCTTCTTCTTTGTCAGCTTGCATATCACTTTCTGATATTACAAGAGTTAACTTCTTATCTAATAAACATATCAAATAAGAATACAGGTTACTTGTTGTCTTCTTATATTACCTACCACTCTTGAGGGTATGATGATGATACTGAATGGAAGGATTTGGGGACATGAAAACAGTAGAAATGAAACCAAGCTATATTTGACAAACAAGACAAATGAAACTTTATTGGGACATCAGCCCAAGCAGGCTAACATTGAATCCAGCTGAAGGGAGATGCAGTGATGCAGATGGAGATTAGCTCCTGCTTGGTGACCAAAAGGAATACAATAAGCTTGTTTTGCTTTGGGGGCAGGCTAAATTTTAGTGATTGCTCATTAGCCATGGGCAAGGTTTCAAAAAATGCTCTTCTTGTGCACAAGCATCACAGCTTTGTACTTGGTGGTCTAGCAGGCAGTGAACTCCATCAGAAATTTTGAGTTATAGCAGGCCTCATGAACTGGCACTAACATCTTGGTCTTAAGGCAGTGCTGATGGACAATAGCAGAGTAGAAGCATGTTGTTAAGTACTGAAAGTTGTCAGCTCCAACATACAGTAGTCTTGGATAGATAGAACATTTTCCAAATGATTGGCATGTCTACATGCAGACTGCATAGAATGTGACTTGAATGTTTTGAGACAGGACAAAGAAGAGATACAATGTGAAGATGGAGATGCCAAGTCTTTCATTCTATTTTAGTCATATATCAAGCTCTAGCAAAGAGTGTTTTTAGCAAACAAAGCTTTCCCATTTATGCAAAGCATCCTGAGCAATTATTATTACAAACCACACATCAGAAGTGTTACCTTACAGCAAAGCAATTGGCCAGCTAGTATATTGCTCAATTTTGTGAACTCCCACGTTAGAGATTTTGAAGTTAATAAAGAGCCAGTGAATCTGAAGGGCTAATTTGGCTTTTTCTTTGGTAATAACCTTGCCCCTATTTTTTGTTTGGCCTTTGCATAGACACCTTTAATGTAGCTAGTTTTAGCTTAGATTTATCATAGGAGCTCCTAGTCTGTAAACATTCTGGCCCTGTGGCCCAATCTGGTAGTTTATGGCAATGCTTCTGAGAGAGTATGAGATGGAGTTGAAAGTAAACACTTGTCATGCTTTTAAGGCTCAGAGTTTATCTGCTTTTTGTGTCGCCTTGTGGTGCTCCCTACCTATTTTAGTTCTACCCTTTGTAGCACAAGCTGACCCTCCCACTGTAGTATGATTCCCTGAGAGTGTTCCTTTGTTATTGTTGTAGTTCTCTATGCTGGGAGTCATGGAAATAAAGCTGTGAAGTAGCACATTCAGTGGCCCAGGATCCGAATATTCCACCAGTTATTTTAAAAGGGAGGAGGTTTGCATTTAAAGTATCATCTTAAGTTCTCTACACCACAGGAGTTGTATGAGTTATTGAACCTACTCAAGTGCCACTCTTTGATGCTTTGTTTTCTTTTTACAAAATAGCACATACTAATTATACAGAACAAGTGTTTTCATTTTGATATTTCAATATGTGCATATAATGTGCATACACTTGCATGTGTTAATCATATCTATCTCCATTACTCTCTCTCTTCCCCATCCCTTGATTACTTTCTTCTTATCTATTAATATCCTTCAACTTTCATGCTGTCATTTTTCTTTTGATTCAACACATAAGGAAAAACATGTAATAGAACTCTTTCATTCCTTTATTAAATTTTTATTGGTGTGTATTAACTGTGCCAAATCAGGGATTTTATTATGACATTTCAATACATGAATGTAATATTATTTGATGTTATCTATTCCTAATTACCCTCTTATTCTCTGCCTCCTTCCCTTTTTATTGTTCCCCTCCTTTATCACTAATACCCTCTAGTGTCATGTCCTCCCTGATCCTATCTCCCACACATGAAAGACATCACAGAATTCCTGCCTATCATTCTGAGTCTGGCTTAGCTCATTTAATGTTATGATGTCCAGTTCCATCTGCTTTTCCATACATGGTAAGATTTTGTTCTTCTATGGCTGAATTAAATTCCATTGTGTGTATCTGCTGTCTTTCCTTTGGCCACTCATCCCTTGGGTGCCCAGGTTGAAAATGCAACTTGGGAATCTATTGGGAATTATTGGTGAAATTATTAAGGCCACTCCATGTAGTTAAAAGATTTACTTAATGGTGCAACTTACAAATGAAGGAATAGGTAGGTTGAGGGTTCTGGGAAAGACGCAGCAGTAGTCAGGCAATGTTCTCTGGAGAACTCTCCTCCGTCAACCTCTAGCATCCCAGCAGCACATTGATCTCTGGTCTTCAGGCCCTGCCTTGGCCCCGCCTTGTGGGCGTGATAGTTACCAAACCTCAATGGGGTTTGGAACTTCCAAACTTCCATTATTCCATTATCCTTTTAATTGTGCAGGGGTGTGTGTGTGTGTGTGTGTGTGTGTGTGTGTGTGTGTGTGTTCTGCCTGTGTACAGGTGCACACACCTCTTGTGTGCAGGCCAGAGGTTGACAACAGGATATCTTCCTCAACTGCTTCCACCTTATTTTTTGAGACACGTTCTCTTCTTAAATATGTCATTTTGGCTATCTCAACAAGCCAGTAAGGCCCCAGGATCTGCCCCTCCCCCTCCAGTGCTAGGGTTGCAAATGCATACCACCACACCTGGCTTTACAAGGTAATGCGGATCTGAACTAAGGTCCTTACGCTTGGACAGCAGGCAGTTTGCCCACTAAAGCATTTCTCCTACTCCCATTTTTTAAAATTCTTGATAATGGACATTCTGACTGGTTAAGAGAGAATCTTAAGATGGTTTATTTGCATTTCCCCGATGGATAAAGATTTTAAATGGTTTTTAAATATGTTTACTGGCCATTTTTATTTCTTCTTTTAAGAACTACCTATTCGCCGGGTGGTGGTGGCACACGCCTTTAATCCCAGCACTCGGGAGGCAGAGGCAGGCGGATCTTTGTGAGTTTGAGGTCAGCCTGGGCTACCAAGTGAGTTCCAGGAAAGGTGCAAAGCTACACAGAGAAACCCTGTCTCGAAAAACCAAAAAAAAAAAAAAAAAACTACCTATTCATTCCATTTGATCATTTAATTGGTCTACTTGTTATTTGTGTTTATTTTTTTTTTCATTTCTTTATACATTCATGATACTAAATCTCCAGTAGATGAATGTCTAGAAAAGATTTTTCTCCCATTCTGTGAGCTTTCTCTTCACTCTATCCATTATTTTCCTTTGCATTTCAGAAGCTTTTCAATTTTGTACAATCCCATTTACCAATTCTTGCTATTATTCCTGAGCTATTGTACTTCTATTCATGAGTCGTGGCTTATACTTAGATCTTGAAAGACATTGCTCCAATTTGAACTGATATTTATATGGGATGAGATAGGAATCCAGCTTCTTTCTTTCTTCTACATGTAATATACAGTTTTCTCAGCAGCATTTGTTGAAGAATCTGTCTTTCCTCCAGTGTATGTTTCTGAAATCTTTGTGGAAAATCAGCTGACTATAATTATGTGGGTTTATTTTGTGGTGTTCTATTCTATACCACTGTTCTATGTGTGATTTTTTTATACCGATACCATGCCATTGTTGTTGTTATGATTGTTTAATATTAATGGTAATGTGATACCTCCAATACTACTCTTTTTGCTCAAGACTGCTTTGACTACTTGGGGTCTTTTGTGCTTCCATATGATTTGGGGGGGGGGTATTACAGGTTTACATGACATTAAAAAAAACTTTTTATTGATTCTTTGTGGATTTTACATTATGCATCCCAATCCTACTCATCTGCCCCTCCCCTTACATCTACCCTCTGCTCTTGCAATCTGCCCTCCCTGCTCCCCCCAAAAAACACAAAATTTGAAAGAACAACCAAAAACCAAACCAAAACAAAAAAATTCTCAGCATGGAAGCTGTGGTGTGGCTCAGTGAGTCACATAGTATATACCCTTTAGTCCACAATTTTTACTTGAAAATATTCATTGCTTTGAGCCATTGGTCTAGTTGGAGGCCTCTGGCTTCTGCTACACTATCAGTAACAGGCTCTCACTTGAATGCATCTTGGATATCCTGTTGTCCTCTATCATGGAGATCCTGCATTTTTGGATCTGCAGGTCAGGTTCCTACATATACTCCTGCAGTTCATAGATGAGGTAGATGTTGGGTGGCCTAACACATCGCCTGGTTCTGGGCCTGGGTGGTAGCTGGGTTGGTCAGCCCGCCAGCTCTCCCTCATCATCACCACCCAGGCGAGCTCTCCAGTACTGCTCTGGCTAGCTCACCCGATTGCAGCAGGTATCAAGGAGTGGGGCCAGTTCTGCTCTCAGGCCCTTGGGTCTGGCTCTCCTGCACTCACACCACTGGTACCAGCTCCATTAGTTTACCCAGGCAAGGTGCAGGGCCTGCTCTCCCAATTGCTACAGGGAGGATGTTGAGGGGTGAGGGGGATAGAAGTGTGGGGTGGGGGGATGGGGGGGTGGGGGGGTGGGGAGGTGGGCGGTGGTAGTCAGCTCTCCTGCTCTCACATCCTCAGAGGCAGATCACCTGAATCCCTGCCAACATGGTCAGTTCTACTGTGCTGCCCAGCTGGATTACAGAGCTATTTATCCCTAGTACTGCAGCCAGTGAGGGACAGGGTCAACTCTGTGCATCCTTATCCTCACTGCCTTCCATGGTAGCAGGAGCCACAGGCTTTAACACAGAACGAGGCTGCAGCAGTGCCATGGACCCAGACATGGCCCTTGGCAACAGCCCAGGCCTAGATGACACCATGCCCCGCCATGGGTGGCACTGAAGACCACTCAGCTGTGCATGACCCCAGCAGAGGCACAGCCTTTGGACACAAACATGGTCCTAGGTGGCAGCCCAGACTCATGGTATCTGTGTGGCCCTTGGTGACAACATGGACCATGATATCAGCACAGACCCAGACTGCAGTCGGACCATGGACCCAGACATGGTCCTTAGCAGCAGCTAAGTCTGGATGTCATTGTGGCCCTCTCTGGCATTGCAGGTCACCCATATCACCATGGCCCCAGTGGCAGTGTGGTCCCTGAATGCCAACACGTTCCTAGGTGGCAGCCCTGACCCCAGGGCGTCTGCTTGGCCTTCAATGTTAAGAGGAGTGGCAGACATCAACAGAGACCCTGGCTGTTGTAGGGACATGGACTCAGATAACACCATGGCCACAGGTGACAGCACAGGCCACCCAGATTTATATAGTCCCAGCAGCAGCTTGACCTCAAAGACCAAAATGACATCAGGTGTTAACCCAGACTATGGGTCTCTGCACAGCCCTTGGTGGCAACAGGAGCCACAAAAGTCAACAGAGAGTCCAGTTGGAGGAGGGCCATGGACCCAGACATGGCCTTCAGCAGCATTCCTGGCCTGGATGTCACCATGGTCCCAGGTGGTAGTGCAGACCTTCCAGATTGTTGTGGCCCCTGTAGGGGCACATTCCTCAGACACTGACATGATTACAAGTGGTAGCCCAGACTCTGGTCATCCGCGGGGCCCTCAGAGGTAACAGGAGCCACAGACATCAAGACAGACACCCTCAGATGCATCAGAGCCACAGCCTAAGACATGATTTTGGCAGTAGCCTGTGCCCAGACATCATCATGGATCTGGGTGGCAAGTAGGCCATCCATATCAGCCCATTCCTTACCAACCTCGCCCCTAAGACCCACTTCTCTTCCCAGCACATGAACCATTCTACCTCTTTCTCTCTCCCAATTTCCCACCCTGCACTTGCTCATCATAATGGTGCCCAACCTCCTGGCACCAGAGGTGCCAGCTGGACTGCTGGTTTGTTTCTGCCCACCCAAGCCAAGAGACTACCATATGAACTTTTAGATATTTTTCTAGGTTCATAAAGAATGCCATTGATACTTTGATGCAGATTGGATTGGGCCTTTTGACCAATTGATAGTATCAACATCCAGAACATGGATCAAATTTGTCAACTCAGCCTTATATATTCCATCATTTTTATTTCACAAATAAAGAAAATGAAAGCAAGAAAAACATGTGACTTACTTTGTCTCCAAGATTTGACATGGTTTCCTCAATTTCAGCCCAGAGTATTTATTGTCTTACTCCATTGTGTTATGCAGAAACTCAGTATTTCCAGTGTTTTTATTTTCTCAATCTCTTTTACTAATTCCTTACTTGTCAACATGGTGTTATCAGCTTAAGTGTTTTAGTTTGCTTTCATGTTGCTATGATAAACACTGTGACCAACATCAACTTGGAGAGAACAGTGTTTGTTTAGTGTTACAGGTTAAAGTCTATCATTGAGGGAAGCCAAGACAAGGACTCAAGGAAGGAACCTGAAGCAGAAATCACCATAGAAGAACATAGTTTACTGGATTAACCCTAGGTTCACAGTCAGCTACCTTTCTTATATAGCTCAGGTTCTTCTGCACAGGAATGGCATCACTTGATGTGGGCTGATTCTTCCTACATCAATTAGCAATCATGAAAGTACCCCACTGATATGCTCACAGGCCAATTGATAGAGAAAAATCTCTCAATTAAGAAGCTCACAGATGCCGGGCGGTGGTGGCGCACACCTTTAATCCCAGCACTCGGGAGGCAGAGCCAGGCGGATCACTGTGAGTTCGAGGCCAGCCTGGGCTACCAAGTGAGCTCCAGGAAAGGCGCAAAACTACGCAGAGAAACCCTGTCTCGAAAAACCAAAAAAAAAAAAAAAAAGAAGCTCACAGATGTGGTGGTAATCTAATTGTACTGAAATATTATTTTGATTGTATGTTAATAAATAAAGTTGTCTGGGGGTCAGAGCTATTAGAGCCATAGCAAGAGTGTGGCGGTGGTGGCACATGCCTTTAATCCCATAAGATCTCTGTGTGTTCAGGGTCAGAGCTATTAGAGCCATAGCAAGAGTGTGGCGGTGGTGGCACACGCCTTTAATCCCATAAGATCTCTGTGTGTTCAGGGATACAGTCAGCATTGGAGACATATACCTTTAAGACCTAGGGGGCTGTACATTCAGACAGTGACGAGGCAGTCATGTGTTTGGGTTTACAACCAATGAGAAGGCAGAACGACATACTATAAAAAAACAAACCGACAGGAAGTAGCTCTCTTTTCGCGAAGCTGGGACAGCAGAAGGAAGGGTGAGATTTAGCTCTGAGCTCTGACCTCTCGACTTTCTCTTTTACATTGTTTCTGTGTTTCTTATTTAATAAGACGGTTGGTTACATCTACATCTGGCGCCCAACGTGACAAGAATCCATTAAAAACTGCTTGGCTTGGCGGCAGGTCTGCTTTCCCACAAGGGCGGCAGGCGGCCCGCGGCGGCGGCGGTGGCACGCGGCGGCCGGCGGCGATCGGCTTCTTAGTCCGAGCCTGGGTCTAGTTCTGCTTGACCTCAGGCTGGACTATCGGTGAGCTGCTTGCTTAAATCCTGCTTGCTTAAAGCCGGTGCTACAAACAACTCAGAGTTGCCCTGCCGAACAGGGCCCTGCCTGTAAAGCCAACGCACGTGGTCGGAGCTTAAGGAAGCCAGACCCAAGCCTTGATTCGGCACAAGAGGGAACACGTGGCTGCATTTAAACTTTAGCCAGCTACGCTTTCTTGCTCTCTCTCTCTCTCTCTCTCTCTCTCTCTCTCTCTTTCTCTTTGGATTTACACCTGGGACACTAGGTGGCTGTTTTGAAAATCCCCTCGGATTTCTACTGTCCTACGCAGATTTGGTAAGTCATAATATATCAGATATTTTAAAGGAAACTATCTAAAAGAGAATTTTTTTCCACGTTTAAAAAAAAAATGGGTTTTATGTGTACATTGGAAGAAAATTGGTTTTTGTTCGAAATTTTAGGCAGTCTGGCAATGGAACAACTATATAATATTAGTATTGGTGGAATTATGCACCTTATCACTATAATAATCCACATTTTAATATTTAAAAAGATAGTCAATTTAAGTGCCAGGATAACAGCTTTAGAAGAACTTGCTAAACCTGTAAAAATTCAGACAGAAGAAATTAACAGTGAAGTTGTTTCAAGTCGGGATCATAAGGTTGCAGAAAGAAAGCCTGTTTTCACACAGTCACCCTTAATTTATCCTGTAACCGTACAGCAGATGCCTGATCAAATGGCTACACAAAATAATTGGGCTCCAATTGAAATGTTGGATTTAAAAAGGTTTAAGGAGGCAATAGTATCTTATGGCATGCATTCCCCATATGTAAAGCAAATGTTAAACTCTTGGTCAACATATAATAGGATAGTACCACAGGACTGGCGGGACCTCGCACAAGGTGTTCTGGAACCCAGCCAGAGACTTCAATTTCTGACTTGGTTTAAGGAGGAGGCTAAAAACATAGAAAAACAATGGAGGGATAAAGGAATACAAGTTTGCCAGGATCAGCTTATGGGCGAAGGCCAATATGCTTCAGCACAAACACAATGTTTATATGATGTCCAAACCCTAATTTTATGTCGAACGGCAGCCTTGAATGCATGGGACAAAGTTGAGGAACCAGGAAAAAAATCTGAGTCATTTACAAAGGTGAAGCAAGGCCCAAAAGAGTCTTTTACAGATTTTTTACAAAGACTGGCTTCAGCAGTAAAGAGAATGGTCTCGGATTCAGAAGCTAGTAAGGCAATAATTGAATCTTTGGCCTTTGAGAATGCAAATGCAGCATGCAAAACAATAATCAGGCCATTAAGGGCAAGATCTGCACCTATGGAAGATTGGATTAGAGAAACAATTAATGTTGAAGCTGATGAGCATGATGATACATGGGTAGGAGAAGTAATTTCAAAAGGTTTGAGGAGTGTTAGATGTTTTGGACGTGGAAAGCAAGGACATTTGAAAAGGGACTGTAGACAGGTCATTCCCAGAAACAATGTTTCTTCAAGGAACAATGGCAACAGAAGACCCCTTCCTTCTGGAGTATGCAGAAGGTGTGGTAAGGGAAAACACTGGACCAACGAATGTAGATCAACAAAGGACAGACAGGGTAATCCTTTGCCTCAGTCTTCGGGAAACTCCCAGAGGGGCCTCGCGCAGGCCCCCAGTGCAAATCCAGTTCAAACCTTTCCTGCAGCCATAGAGGAAATGCCTGCTCTGGAGAGCAATTAAATAACCAAATGCCTATTGGAATAAATCATGCTGGTCAGGATGATGAAACAGAGAGAATAAAAAATTCAGGAGAAAACATAAAGAAAATTTTTTGGCAAACTTCTATTAATGAACAAAGACCAAAATTAACAATAAAAATAAATGGTGTTTTGTTGTCTGGTCTGGTAGACACAGGTGCGGACGTTACCATAATTGCACCAGAATTTTGGCATCCAACTTGGCCTCTTCAGGAGGTAAACGTTCAACTGTTAGGAATTGGGACATTATCTCAGGTGAAACAGAGTGCAAGATGGCTCGAATGTATAGGTCCAGAAGGACAGAGAGGAAAATTAAAACCATATGTGGCTAACATAACTATGAACCTGTGGGGTCGAGACTTGTTGCAACAATGGAATACTCAGATTAACATCCCTCCAATCTCAGAAACAAATCATAAATTAGCACATGTTACTGAGAGAAATATTAGAAGATATTGTTCTAATGAGTGGTCACCAGCCATCCGTATTATACAAGAACAGGGCACAATAACTGATGATCTTCCAAAGACACCAACAGCTCTACCTTTAAAATGGTTAACAGACAAGCCTGTATGGGTCCAGCAATGGCCTTTAACAACAGAGAAACTCCAGGCTTTAGAAGAGCTGGTAGAAGAACAGTTAAATGCTCAGCATATTGAAGAATCAACCAGCCCTTGGAATTCTCCTGTATTTGTTATTAAAAAGAAATCTGGTAAATGGAGAATGGTAACAGACCTTAGAGCAATTAACAAAGTAATTCAGCCAATGGGCTCTCTACAATCTGGGATGCCTTTGCCTACTCTGTTACCAAAAGGATGGCCTCTCATAGTTATTGATTTAAAAGACTGTTTCTTTTCAATACCCTTACAAGAAAAAGACAAAGAAAGATTTGCTTTTACAGTGCCTACTTATAATAATTCTCAACCGGTTAAAAGATTTCAATGGAGGGTCCTCCCACAGGGAATGTTGAATAGCCCAACTCTGTGCCAATATTTTGTGCAACAGCCATTGGAAGTGATACGTAAAAAATTTTCTAAATCTATAATTTATCATTATATGGACGATATTTTACTAGCTGACTCAAATGCAGATACTTTAGAAATAATATTTGAAGAAGTAAAGAAAATTTTGCCTTGCTGGGGATTACAAATTGCTCCTGAAAAGATACAAAGAGGAGATTCTATTAATTATTTAGGATATAAAATAGAGCTACAAAAAATTAGACCCCAAAAGGTGCAAATTCGGAGAGATAGACTACAGACTCTTAATGACTTTCAAAGATTATTTGGAGACATTTCTCATCTACGAACTATTGTTGGGGTAAAAAATGATGAACTGACTAATTTGTTCAGAACCTTAGAAGGTGACAAGGACTTAAATAGTCCAAGAGAATTATCACCTGAAGCTGAGAAAGAATTGGCCTTGGTAGAAAAGAAAGTGCATGAAGGACACGTGGATCGTATTGATCCAAAGCTGGATTGCATTTTGGTTATTTTACCTTCTAGGCGTTCTCCTACTGGAATATTAATGCAGAGGGAAGATATTATCTTGGAATGGATATTTTTACCAAATAAACCAAATAAAAAATTAAAAACTTATGTGGAAAAAATCTCTGACTTGATTTACAAAGGAAAACTGAGACTTCGTCAATTAGCAGGCATAGACCCAGCAGAAATTGTCGTACCATTAACTAAGGAGGACATTGAAAAATTATGGACAGAAAGTGAACCTTGGCAAAGAGCTTGCAGTAATTTTTTGGGAGAAATTAACAGCAAATATCCCAAAAGCAATAGAATTGATCTTATAAAGAGAGCTGAATGGATCTTGCCTCAAATTGTATGGCAAAAACCCATATCTGGAGTTCGTACATTTTATACAGATGCCAACAAAGAAGGAAAGGCTGGTTACAAATCAGAAAATTTAAGTAAAGTGGTTCAAAGTCCGTATAATTCAGTTCAAAAATCAGAATTGTATGCTATTCTGTTGGTATTAATGGATTTTTCAGAACCTCTCAACATAGTAACTGACTCTCAGTATGCTGAAAGAGTGGTGTTACATATTGAGACTGCAGAATTTATCCCTGATGCTTCAGAATTAACTTCACTATTTATTCAATTACAAGATACAATCAGGAAAAGGGATCATCCTTTATATATAACTCACATTCGATCCCATACTGGTCTGCCAGGCCCTCTAGCACAAGGCAATGATGAGATTGATAAATTATTGATAGGAAATGTGCTGGAAGCCTCAGAATTTCATAAAAAACATCACGTCAATAGTAAAGGTTTAAAAAAGGATTTTTCCATAACCTGGCAACAAGCCAAAGAAATAGTAAAGAAATGTCCTACTTGTTCCTTCTACAATCAAACGCCATTACCAGCAGGATGTAACCCAAAGGGTACTCAGAGAAATGAAATCTGGCAGATGGACGTGTTTCACTTTGCAGAATTTGGAAAACTGAAATATGTACACCACACCATTGATACTTTTTCAGGATTTCAATGGGCAACTGCTTTGAGTTCTGAAAAGGCTGATTCTGCAATCACTCATTTGCTAGAAGTTATGGCCATCATGGGTATACCTGCACAAATCAAAACTGACAATGCTCCATCATATGTCTCTGTTAAAATGAAACAGTTTTTTGCTTATTACAATATAAAGCATATTACAGGCATACCACATAATCCTACAGGTCAAGCAGTTATAGAAAGATCAAACAGAACTCTAAAGGATATGCTAAATAAACAGAAATGGGTAACAAAAACCCCCAGAAATAGACTGCATAATGCTCTTCTAACTTTGAATTTTCTGAATGCCAATGAGAAAGGAACAACAGCTGCAGAGAGACATTGGATAATAGAAAAAACTACAGAATTAAATCAGCCTATATACTTTAAGGATGTGCTGACCTCAGAATGGAAACCAGGGTATGTATTACATTGGGGACGTGGTTTTGCTTTTGTTTCTACAGGAGAAGATAAGCTGTGGGTACCATCAAAATTGATAAAGGTTCGATTTGAACAAGAGAGACCTCTTAATTGAGGAGGTGATAGTTCATCAACCAGCATGAACATCCAATTTAAACTAACTTGTATCAATAAAACATGCCTTTTCATTTAATCAGATAATAACTTGCCAAAAAGGAACATCCCCAAAATTAGTCTTGGGGAAAGGTTTTTGTTTTTGTCTTTTAGGAAAATGAAGGTTAAGGAATCTGAAGAACACTGGACAAATGAGACAACTGAAGAAAAGGGACAAATCATCTATCCCAAGAAACAGAATGAAACGGTGTATGGGTATATATTATCTAAAAAATTTTATGTCTTCCTAAATGTTTGTTTCTGCTTTTCTCTAAAGATTTAACACTATTGGTTTTCTAATAGTCCCAGTTCAATTAAAATTTAAAGCTGACTTTGGAGTTGGAGAATGGCTCTCTCCTTCTTTAAAATCAAGCATGTTGTTAAAAGGTAAATGCAAACTCCCTGTATCATGCCAGAATAAGAGCCATCTTCTGCTATGGTACAGGACAAAAGCAAAATTAATTAAGGGACTATTCTATTACTAATCTCAACTCTTTGATTCTATTCTGATTCTTTAAACTTTTCTCAAAGTATAAATTTTATATCAAAATTTATAAGATTAATATATATATATACATTTTAAACTTTGTTAAGATATGAATGGTCACATAGAGTACTAACTAATTCTAGAAAAAAGGCTAGCTGCATATATATGTTTTTGTGTTCGAGTCTCTTATCAGTTTTCTGCAGGAAATCACGGCCAGGCCTAACATCAACTGAAGTCTACAGAAAGAAGATGGGGCCCCACAACAACAAAAATTCCACGTGGACAATAATAATATCATTAAGCTGACAAACATCATCCACAGATCAGCTTTGAACTACAAGGTGCTCAGAGCAAATTTGAGATAACTAGCTGAGATGATCCAGTCTCAAAGACTACTTGAATAAGGACTTGAGATAAACCCTGAACTTTGGCATTATACACAGACTGGATAATGAAGGATATAGTTACCTCTCCTAGAATTTGACAATTAACCTAAAATTTTTCTTTCAGGATAAAGAAAACTTCGCCCATACCCAGCAGGAAGCAATTTTAAGAATACGACGCCCACATTCCCAAAGAGGTGGTGTGGGGCGGGTGGTTTTTTGGTCTTTTTAATGGGTTTTGGGTCTGGGATAATTTTCAGTATTTAGGGGGGTTGGTTACAAGTTATTGTCAAGGGTTAGGAAAAAGGCTAAGCAAAGGAGATTAGATTTAAGGTTCTTGTTTTTAAAAAAAAAAAAAAAAGAAAGAAAGAAAAGAAAAAGACAATTACTAATTTTAAATACTTTACATTGGATTGGATTGTTTTATATTGTATACAAATTTGAAACTGATATTGTTAGAAAATGCTATATGTATATTTCTAATTGTATTTATTCCATCCATTTAACAATGTAATACAAATTTCTGATCCTTGAATGTTATTATTATCAACTATTAGGATATAAAGAAATGAAAGCTAATAGTTAGACATTATCATAGAACTTGTAGTCAGATTAGATATGTTAAAAAATTAAGCAGAGATGTTTTAGACAGGTCATCTTCAAACCCTTCAGAGATCTACAGAATATGGCATTTAAAATGTTTTAATAACTTAGAAAATTTTTCTTTTTTGAGACATGTCAGCTCCTGGCAGTACTAATCTACTTCAGAGAAAATATGGGCATTGAAGAAACTGCATAAGGAGTCAACTTTCCTTGTGGCAAAAGTTAGCCACTGGACAACAAAGTATCCTCGAATCAACAGGACAAAATGGACAGACAGAACACGAAACAAGGGACTACTGATTCTTGCCAAAACAAGTGTGGTTATGGCTTTATCAAAAGGCATCTTCTGAGGCAAGGACAATACGGCCCCATCCCTGAAATGGCCTTCGCATCCGGAAAAGGTACGGTGCCCTTTTCTTCAAAGCAGCTTAACAGGCAGAGGGCCAATGGATTCTGTTGTACAATGGAACAGCAGCTGAAAGCTCATGCCTCTCGAAAGTAGACTGGCCTTTAATAGAGGGATGTGGAGAAGAAGGGGATGCTGAGATGAAGCCATATATACACAGCCAAGAAGAATGGACAGCTGAATTAAAAAACTGTCAACAATTTCCAGAATTTAAAATCCTGAATCATGACAGGACACTAGTGGAATTCAGGTGTTTCTGGTACGTGGACTGCTCTCACCCAATGTGAGGTTGAACTGTTGACCTTGTGTACATCCTACTTCACAAATGAGTCTGTCAGATACACTAAGCCTATAGGCTGAAGATGATGCCCCAACACTGCGGAGAAACCTCAGGTGACTGCCCAGGCAGCTGGCTGTTTCTGTCAACTCACAAAATTTTTTGGAAGTTGCTTGCATGCACTTCCTGTTTTTATTTTTGTTAGCTAATATTATTCCCTTCTTGGGTCTCTGAGGGAGTTGAAGATTAGTTAGTTATGGTTGAAGATTAGTTAGTTATAGTTGAAAATTAATTAGGATAGAAAGTGCATTAGATACATCTTGGATTTACCAAAATAGGATAGATAATGGAATTATTTTCTCTGATTTGTCAAATACCTGTTTAGGTATTTATTACTTGTATATATTGTATATAGTTATTGTACTTTTGTATATAGTTTTTCTTTTGTTAGTTATAACCTTTTGCTTTTTTTCTTTTTATTAAAATAGAAAAGGGGAAATGTGGTGGTAATCTAATTGTACTGAAATATTATTTTGATTGTATGTTAATAAATAAAGTTGTCTGGGGGTCAGAGCTATTAGAGCCATAGCAAGAGTGTGGCGGTGGTGGCACACGCCTTTAATCCCATAAGATCTCTGTGTGTTCAGGGTCAGAGCTATTAGAGCCATAGCAAGAGTGTGGCGGTGGTGGCACACGCCTTTAATCCCATAAGATCTCTGTGTGTTCAGGGATACAGTCAGCATTGGAGACATATACCTTTAAGACCTAGGGGGCTGTACATTCAGACAGTGACGAGGCAGTCATGTGTTTGGGTTTACAACCAATGAGAAGGCAGAACGACATACTATAAAAAAACAAACCGACAGGAAGTAGCTCTCTTTTCGCGAAGCTGGGACAGCAGAAGGAAGGGTGAGATTTAGCTCTGAGCTCTGACCTCTCGACTTTCTCTTTTACATTGTTTCTGTGTTTCTTATTTAATAAGACGGTTGGTTACATCTACACACAGATAATGCTAGGCTGTCAATTTGACAGCTGAAACTAATCAGGAGACTAAGAAACACAAATCAGAGCAGACTATGAATTAGATATAAAAGTAGTCTAATTTATAGAACTGTAATGAAACATTTTATTAATAAAAAGTTGGTTGTCATGTCATTCTATAGTCAACAGAAGAAATTGAGTGAAAGGGCACCAAGTGCTGTGTGCTGTGTACTAAAGATGTACTTCCAGCAACTTGGACCCAACTGGAAAGAATGTTTAATTATCTCAATAAACTAGCCTTTAATAAAAAGATGATTGTAAGAAGATAGATTCATATATAAAGTCTGTGAAGTTAAAAAGATTAGCATTACAGAAAAAAAAAAACGAACTTAAAATACTTCGGTGGCAATGGCCTATGCCATAATATGCATACTTAATAAAGAAAAACAATTACACCTCACATTTTTGTTAAAACTGGTGAGTTCTAAACTGGGAGAGGTCTCAGTAAATTAAAGCTCTTACAGAAACATCAGAACCTGAGTTGAGATCCTTAGGACCCTCATAAAGCTTCTTGCTGTAGTAATCTCAGTGCTTTTACCGTGAGATCGGGGCAGACAAAGAAGAATTTCTGGAGTCTCATGAGACAGCTAGTCTGTTGTATGTCATGGTGAATGAAAGACCTGCCTCAAAAAGGTGGAAGGTGAGGACCCTCACCCAAGGTTGTCCTCTAACCAATACACATGTGCTGTGGCAAACACACATTCTTGTTCACACACACTCAAATGCATGCACACATGCATCTATATATCCACAAACATCTGCACATCAATAAACAGAAATAAATTTTAAATGTAAGGAAATTGGTTGAATTCTTAAATTTTTTTAAAATTTTATTTTACAATACAATTCAGTTCTACATATCAGCCACGGATTCCCTTGTTCTCTCCCCTCCTGCTTCCCTCCCCTTCCCCCCAGCCCACCTCCCATTCCCACCTCCTCTAGGGCAAAGCCTCCCCAAGGACTGAGATCAACCTGGTAGACTCAGTCCAGGCAGGTCCAGTCCCCTCCTCCCAGACTGAGCCAAGTGTCCCTGCATAAGCCCCAGGTTTCAAACAGCCAACTCATGCAATGAGCACAGGACCTGGTCCCACTGCCTGGATGCCTCCCAAACAGATCAAGACAATCAACACTCTCACCCATTCAGAGGGCCTGATCCAGTGGGGGGGCCCCCTCAGCCTTTGGTTCATAGTTCATGTGTTTCCATTCGTTGGCTATTTGTCCCTGTGCTTTATCCAACCTTGAACAAGGAATAGGAGACCATGGTAAATGAAGACCACATGAGAATAGGAAGAAGCAAAATGCTAGAGAGGCCCACAGAAATCCACAAAGATACCCCCACAATAGACTGCTGGCAGTGGTCGAGAGACAGCCCGAACTGACCTACCCCAATTGTTGTGTTAGAAACCCCATCCAATGACTGAGGAAACTGGATGTAGAGATCCACGGCTAGGCCCCGGGTGGAGCTCCGGGAGTCCAATTGGGGAGAAAGAGGAGGGTTTATATGAGTGAGAATTGTTTTTTGTTTTTTTTTTTGTTGTTGTTGTTGTTCTTGTTTGGTTTTTTGTTTTTTTGAGACAGGGTTTCTCTGTGTAGCTTTGCGCCTTTCCTGGAACTCGCTTTGGAGACTAGGCTAGCCTTGAACTCACAAAGATCTGCCTGCTTGCTGTTGAATTCTTAAATTCTTAAAGGACAGAAAGTGATGGCTAAGATGGCAGCCAACTTTCTGAATCAGTAGCTATACATATGTTCTGTGAAAATATAATCACAAACACATCAATGGGGGTTAAAAAACAAAAGATTTATAATTGGTGGTTCTACGGTCCTTGGAGAAGAGCAGAGATTTTGAATGGTCCTTTTTGTGGCTGTTGTGACATACTCACAATAAAATTTCAATTACCCTGTGTGTTAGAGGGACTTTATAGCACGTGTATTATTCACCCTTTTTGTACCTAATAGCAAGATACCACGTTGCTCTGATGTGTAGCCCTGTTTAAAGAATACAGCATATGGAAAAACTCTATCATAATATTTCCCTCAACACAATGTAGTTTGCAGAATATTTTCCAGCCACTCATAGAATTTACATATGTATTTCCACACAATGTTCACAACAAGAATTTCATAACTAGACATTTTTATGTGGTAAGAAAATATTATGGGTTGTTGAAAATGAGAAAGCCATGTTCTGGGCTATGCTATTGGGTATATTGTGCTTCTGCTATGCATTGCCTTTAGGAAGGGAGTGAAACGTGGAGGAAGAGGGGAGGTGCTGGCCTCTGTAGACCATTTTCTTAGTCTCTATATAAGTAGGCTAATAAAGGAGTTTGGCCAATGGGAAACAGCCAGAGATGAGAGAGCAGAAAAATGAAGAATCTAAAACAATCCTCTTTGGAGAGTGATTCCACAATGGCTGTAGCTCAGCCTCTGCCCAAACTCATTATACTATTGCCCATTTAAATTATTGGATTTTCTGTCACCACATAATTGATCCTGGCAATGGTGCCTGCTCTTCAAATTTCATTCCCTGGATACTTTGTGATTTCAACAAGGATTAGGTACTCACATACGTGAACATATACATACACACAAAAATGCAATCAGATTATATTTAGAAGCTGAAAAATAATTTTAGCTTAGTTTATTTCCTAATAGTTTAGATTTTTAAAATATTCAATTTCACCAGGTGAAAATGTTGATATAACTAATACAATATGCTAAAAGCAGAGACAGTAAGAATGTGAGTTTGAGGACAGCCTAGGTATACAGTGAGACTATCTCAGGAGAGAGAGAGAGAGAGAGAGAGAGAGAGAGAGAGAGAGAGAGAGCGCAGAAAAAAAATCACCTTGGTTAGTTCATTAATTCATAGACTCTGGTGGTCTTGTATTTGGATTATAATTGAGAATTAGAGAAATTATTTAGGTTATTCAAATATTAAATAGAAAATATTTAGATATAAAATATTAGATAACAAATACTGAGACTAAGTACAATACTGTATGTTTAACTATAGGCCTTACCACCATCCTGTGTACATAAAATGTGCTAGATACTGTTTATGGATTCTTTTTAGTTTCAATTGACTTAAGTCAATATGAAGATTAAATTTCTATTCACTTTCATTCCTACATTTTATATGTCAAATGTCATTTGATAACATATATCATTTCATACAGCCATATATCCAAGTTTCACAATGATTAATCCAATGTTTTTCTGATTCTCTGTGTGTGAGAGAGAAAGAGGGAGAGAGAGGAGTCTTGCAATGTAACTCACACTGGTGTTGAACTCATGATCCTCTTGATTCAGCCTCCTTTCCCAGTGCTAATTTAAAAGGCATGCACCTCCATGCCTGCCTCCAATTTTATGCTCTACTTTTTTAGATTTGTTTATTTGTTTTATTATCTTATGTGAATTGGTATAGTACCTGCATGTATATATGTACACCACGTGTGCCTGGTTGGTGACCACAGAGGTCAGTAGAGGGTGTTAGATCCCCTAGGACTGGAGTTACAGACATTTGTGAGCTGCCATATGGGTACTAGAAATAAGATCCAGGTCTTCTTCAAGAGAAACAGTGCTCTTAACCTCTGAGCCAACTTTCTGGCCCCTGATTTTATTTATGCTAAATTTTATTAATTTTTACAAGTTGCACAATAGTGAAATGAATAATTAAAACCATTCTCTTTCCCAAAGTCTGCTCTGCAGGGGAGTAGGGAGATAGAGGAGGAGTAGCTCTCAGCATTCTGAAGTATAAGCTGTTGACTTGACATATATTTGCATCCACCACAGTGCTCTGGACTCATCCAGAGTTTCAAGGCCAGTTGTGAGCACTGAAGAATTGAATATTTTTTTGTGCTGAAGATTTAAATGTTGTATTTACAATAACCTTAAGACCAAGAAGAAATCCCCATAGTCATATACTCAAAAGAAAAAAAAATATCATCAGGAAAAAATGGATATTTGATGATGTTTTTGCAATTTAAAATGTTTTATCCTTTTAAAATGGAAATATTTGATGAAAGAAGCAACTGTGGGGTGCTCATCACAAGGGGAAACATGACTGCTCATGGGTATCTCTCTGATAATAGTGTGACGATAATATCTAACCTTTGATTCACTGGAGGAGAGTGAGATCCCCATGGGAAAGTACAGTGTGAAGCCATGAGATACTGAGATGGAGAAAGCAATGTCATTTTGAACAGTCGTGTGAAGCAGAGCTGATCCCAAACTACAAATGATGGAAAATACTGGTCATGTCATTACACATGTGCCCTAGGAGATACAACATGAATTAATGAAAGCCATATCAGAGCATTTGTATATCTATGGACCTGGATTCCTTTGACCAGCTATCTTTCCCTATCCTGGTGCATCTAGACAATGGTCAAGTCCCCATTTCACTTGAAAGGATTCTGGGAAAACCATGGATGAAATCTTCCATCTCAAAAGTCACACTTAGCCACCATTTATTTATTTATGCGTTGAACACTCAAATCATTGTATGAGATGTTATCTTATTTTACAGCTAATAAAATGAGGACATAGAAAATATTAGAGTAATTTGCAAATAGTCATGGAGTTAGTAAACAAAAAATCATAATTGAACCTAAGGCATCCTTTTTTTAACCTTCAGTGCATTTGTGCTTAACCACAACTATATACTACTGTTACCCAAGAGCTGCATCTGTTCTCATCTTTATCATTGTTAGTGTCTTTTTCTCTAGTCTCTAAATCATGACTACAACCCACTAAAGCTGCCTTCATCTCTCATCTACTCTTACATCCACTTTTCTTCCCTTCTTCCTCTTTGTTTTCCCCTTCCCTCTCTCCTTTTCCCTTACTTTGTCTCCCTTTTCTTTCCTTCCCTATTCCCTCCTCTTCCCTTGTTAATTTAACTGAACTAATGAATACTTACTATATAACAAAATCCTGGGCAAAATGTATGGTTGCTAAATATTGATTTCTTACTCAGTGTGCTTTTATCTAAATTTGGAAGACTGACTTCACAGATCAAATAGATCTCTCAAGTGGAATTAATCAGTTTATGTAGAAAAGTGAGTGAATAGATGTAGAAATTTTGTTGAGTGATGTTCAAACCTGTTACTTACAAGGAAAAAAATGCTATAAAATTTGCATTGAAAATACTGCCCAATGAGAAGATAAGAATACAAAAATCTGAAGATAAAAAACAATTAAAATCATACTTATTCTCTAACATATTTTCAAGATGATTTCAATTTTATAACCTTTCCTCCAGAGGCTTTCTGAATTCCCCATCCCTGGCTTTATTTGGAATTTGAACTTTGCAACAAAGACTTTTTTTTTCATAGTCAGCAATCTAGAAAACAAAGTAAATGTTATTTCTTAACTGGTCTGGTTTATTTCACATGGAACTGAGTAAATGTAGACTGAAATCCTGTTTCTTCACTTTCCTGCAGAGAGGGTGGCGGGTGAGTACACCACAAAAGGCTGCTACAGTTGTACTTTCTGTTACGTGCACCTCTTTATACAGTGACTTTCTAAAGGGGGCTCTACCTGCCTCTTGTGACACCATAGAAAATAGTTTTTACCTAAAATTTATTTGATTTATTTATTCATGTGGAGGGAGAGTATCTCTATGTATCCTCGGCAAAGCTTAAGATCCTTCCATAGTTCAAGCTATTTTCAAGCTCCTGAACTGTCTGCCTCGCCTCAGCCTTCTAAGAACTGGGCTAACAGGCACCTACCACCACTCCTGGTTCTCTATGTCTTCAGAAGGAAGTTTCCGGACATTCTGTACCATACTGGTTGATTAGTAAGATTCTGTGGCTTATTCTTGCCCATTTGTGCTGGTTATCTGGTGTTGCATCTTGACCACACAGCTGGAAGGCACTAAAATGGTGCTGCTTACTTGGTAGAGTTTGACCACTGGGCCAATCTGTCATATACAGAGAGCCAGTATTTCTATGCAGATGTGATTTTCAAAATGAACTTTAACTAGTGTATAACAACCCCCTACATACAAACACACTGCAGGAGGCAGGATCCCAAGTCAAAAGACCTTGCCTTGCTGTATAGGGATGTTCTTGAAATCTTAAAGGATGAGATAGTTGTCCCTGGGAGACTCAGTGTGGTGCATTTTCCATCTGGTCCAGAATCATTTCAGTTTTTAAATAAGAATTTTAGATGCAGTTGTTATGCACATCATTTCTTAATATATGTAGGGGTGTGTGTGTGTGTGTGTGTGTGTGTGTGTGTGTGTGTGTGTGTGTGTAGTTTTAAACAAAATGAAGTAGCAGGTTAAATAACTGAACTTTCTTTGATTCTACAATATACCATTTATCAAGGAAATGCCTCCTGACTATAGGACCTTATCTTAATTAGTTGTACAGCAGAACTCTTCAGTGCCAATTGAGGATTTATGTGAGTTTATCCTAGATGGTTTTAAAAAATAGAAATGTTTTTGATGTGGCTCTTTTTCTGTGTGTGTGTGTGTGTGTGTGTGTGTGTGTGTGTGTGTGGTGGATGAGGCCTTTTGTTATAAGAACAATCAGTTAGAAGAAACTATCAATGACTGTTCTTTTCATCTTCATTATAAATGATTCTACCTGTGCATCATTTTGGGTCCATTTGCCTACACATATTTATAACCATGGGTTTCATTTCCACAAAAAGGGTACATAATAAATATAAGGTTTACTAATGATTGTTTTATGTGACTACCAACCTGCCAAGTAGCATTCTTAATTATTACCAGGAAATAGTGCATTTTCCAAACATATGTTTTAGATTTAAGACTAATATGTCATGTAGGCTGTCTCTACTGGACTGATGGGAGCCCAGTGGGACTTCAGAGTGTCTGCTCTGGTGGGTGACTTTGTGGGACAGATAAAAGCGCCAAGAGAAGGACATAGACCAAAGCCTCAAAAGTTTCTAAGAGAAAAAAATCCTACAAAAAATACATCAAAGGGTTATGTTTTCATTGCACACTGATATTTTCACTAGGCAGGATGGAGATTGATCTTCCTCTAGAAGCCATGGAGTAAAAGAAACCAGACACAAACCTGCACAAATGAAGCTAATTGCAAGACTCTAGTTTTCTCTGCCTGGTATAACCAGAATCTTTGCCTCTAAAACATTTTAAGGAGTGTATGTGGCTTTTTCATGAGTCTGTGCAAACCTGGTATGTTCATTCAAAGAATTTATTCCATGACTTGGAAAAGGAAACTGAAAATCAAAAAGATCTGGTCCAAATGGGTTATATTTCTGAATATGCCCCTAAAACAATTGCATTCAAATCCATGGGAGTTTTGGTGAGTTGGTTTGTTTAGCGAGCACACATTTTGTTCACAACCCACAGTTCCACAGAACTGGTAAAGAAAGAAAGAAAGAGAGAGAGAGAGAGAGAGAGAGAGAGAGAGAGAGAGAGAGAGAGAGAGAGAGAAAGTCCTGGATATGTATAATACTTAATTAAGCATGGAACAGTCTATAACTGACAAAAGATATACCCTGTCATTCCAAATTCTGCTTTTCTTACAAAAGCATATTCAAAGCAGAAGACCATCAATTCTACCTTGGGGATTCAAGAGTTATTTTAGCATAATTCATAGAAGGACTGTTTCTTTTGTTAAACAGGGTATGAACACAGTCTTATCAGTGTCTTCATATGACAATGTGACTTTCATCATAACAAGGTCATTGTTCAACCAAATCCAGGACACTTGCTGGGCTTCAACACTTAGGGCTGAGTTCATGACAAGTGGAGAATGTCACACAGAGTACTTACTTCTACCTTCTGGGCATGGCTTGAGGAATAGTATTTTCATGTAGCCACACACAAATATTTTCATATTTTCACATTTAAAATGGAAGGAAATGTATCCTTTACTATAGATGACTATGCATATTATTTTCTATAATTTCTTGTTTTAATTTTTTTTATTCATTTTAATACCAACCACAGTTGCCCCTCCTTCTCCTCCTCCTGCTCCTCCCACCTCCCCACAACCCCACCCTCATCCACTTTCCAGAAATGGTAAGGTCATCCTGAGTGAGGTAACCCAAACCCAGGAATGCAAACATGGTATGTACTCACTCATACTTGGATATTAGGTGAAAAGCAAAGGATAACCAGACTACAATCGACAACCCCAGAGAACCTAGGTAACAAGGAAGACCCTAAGAGAGATGCATGGATCACACTAGGAAGGGGAAATAGATAAGATCTCCTGGGTAAACTGGGGCTGGGGAGTGGGGTGGGGAATAGTGGGAAGGGGATGGGAGATGAGAACATGAGGGCACAGGATGAGTGAGTTGGAGAGAGAGAGAGAGAGAGAGAGAGAGAGAGAGAGAGAGAGAGAGAGAGAGAACAGTGGAAGAGATATCTTGATAGAGGGAGTCATTATGGGGTTAGAGAGAAACCTGATGCTAAGGAAATTCCCAGGAATCCACAAGGATGAGCCCAGCTAAGACTCTTGGCAATAGTAGAGAGGGGTCTGAACTGGCCTTCTCCTGTAATCAGATTGGTGAGTATCTATATTCTAAAGAGAAGAGTTAATTACAGACAAGTTTGAGACCAAGTAAGAGCCAAGGAATTCATTTTTTGCCATAAATTCTGTTCAGTGTTTGAGCTAAAAACTAAAATTCATCAGTCCGATGAATAGCATTTAGTATTTAATGCTTGAATTTAATAAATTACCCAATGTCATTTCATGGAGAGTATGCATAATAACTGATGCCGAAGTAAGACAACAGGTCCACTTCCCCTGGACAGGGGTGATGTTGGAAAGTGTCATGGGAAATCAATATTTAATTGCAAATTTCCTTATTAATAAAGAGAAATTATGAAGACAAAAGAGATGAATGAGAAATATTCATTGACAAAACCAAGGAATTTCTCAAAACCTCAGACAACACTAAACAAGGAAATTCTGCTTTCTTCTACTTACTCCTTCCCTTCTTTGTCTTTTTCCTCTAGTTCTTTCTTCTTCAGATTCCTTAGGCAGTTAAGAAAAAGAGAACAGAAAATGGACACTATAAATGTTTGCACCAAAGTCTGTATCTTCCAAATGTCCTGGGGGGTTGACAAAGCCCTGGAAAGGCCTTATGGTTTTCTGCTGTCGTTAATGCAAACACTAGCAGAGAGTGTGCACTAACTCCTCCTTGAGCTGTGACTTTGGGATTCACCTTCTGACAGCATTTCACAAACATCTTCTTGTTATTAGCTAATTCCAGTATCTTATTTGAGAAAGAGGGCTTCTTGATGAGAGAGTTTCAGGAAATACAGTAGAAAATGAAAATTTTTTGATGGTTTTCTTAACAGTTCATTCTAATTGTGAGCAAGTGTGAATAATTTACTTATATACCTATAATTCACCATTGAGATTGTCACAATACTAAGTGAAAATGCACAGATGTTGTGCACTTGAATCAGAATTTGAATTCATCAAACCCTGGGCAGATTTCCTAACCGTTCTCATTCTTTGTTTTTTTTTTTTTTTTTTTTTTTTTTGTTTGTTTGTTTGTTTTATTGGGGTTTCTTTTTGTACAAAACTAGAGTGAAGATAGATTCATAGCATCACCATATACAAGTATGGCTGGATAGACAAAGTACTTGGCACTTGCCCAGGGCAGCCTTCAGTAAATGATGGTGATGACCCTGTTAGAAGGGTAGCCTTTGCAATATATGGTGTCTGGTATAGGGGCAGTCTGCAATAAATGGTGGCTGTAATGTTAGTACCCAGGGACATGAAGCAGTGGCACACCATCACATTGGTGCTCGGTGACCTTGTCAAAGATGGCATAATATCCTCTAAGCAAATTTATCTCTCTAGGGTTTTGTGAACTTTTGGCCACTATGGGTTGCAGACATGAGCTAAATCACTTTGTGATAAAATGTTCAAAACCAAATATCCCTTCAACACAATAATATAGAGATAGCAAGCATTTGTGTGTGGAGGCGGGGGATGTTGACTAAACTTAAGAAAGTGTACATGTGTACACACACATGTATGTGTGCATGTATGTGTTGAATTTCAAACTAATTTTTCACTAAGAATACAGCAGTGGAAGCCACACTTGATCATCTGGATTCCATCATGATACATTTTACTTGTATCTGTATGTTCTGTAGTATATACTCTTTTCATTGTGTATATGTATGAATTTCACTAAAGTTTTAAATTTTAAATAATAGAAGCAACACAAAATTCTCTCTTAAAATTACATTGAATCCATATTTATTGATTGATTGATTTTTGGTGTGTGGGCAAGTGTGATGGCTGATCTTTATTTTCAATTTGAGTACATCTGGAACTTGCTGGGACCCAACCTGCGGGGCATGCCTGTGAAGGATTTTCTTAATAAGACTATTTGAAGAGTGGAGACTAACCCTAATTTGGTTCCTATCTTCTGGCGGTAGCTCAGATAAAATAATATGGAAGAAGGAAACCAGTTTTGCCTGCTTCTCCTCACTCTTGCTGGCAAGTTCATCTATCTTGTTCAGAAGTTAGAATTAAATCCAACTTCTTCAGAATTCCATTATAGTCTAAAGACCAGCAGCTGACAGCAATCCTCTAGGACTTTGACAGCAGATTTGGATTACTGGAACATTCATCCTCAAAGACTAAATGACTACCAGACTCTTCACCTTTTCATCTTGAGACAGGCATTGCTAGACTACCAGCCTGTATTTAAGTGAGTCTAATAAATTCTATTTATATATATTCAGTTCTGTTCCTCTAGAGAACCCTGACTAATGTAGATTGTAGTTCCAGAAGTGGGATCCTTAGAGAAACAGAATTTTAAGAAGGAATTATGTAAGTATCTATAAAAGTCTTTCCAATTCACCAAAACCTACAGTTACTGAAGCCTCATATAGTAGCATAAAGAACAATAAAAGTTTTTGGTGTGAAATATTTTTAATAAATGAATAAATGCATTTTATAATCCTGACCCACCTATTGTGAGGAGCAAGGATTTTAATGTCATAAATAAACATAAAAGTTTTGAAAATTTGTGGAAAAATAGGAAACATAACCATGCTGGTTGGTTGCTTCTAGCATCTTTGGCTAAACAGTCAAAGGAAAAGAATGAGATCCAGAGGTACATAAGCAGACTAAAAATTTCTAATTGTGCCCTGGAAGAGAATCTTCTCTCTAGCAGCCCTAGAGCTGAACTTAAGGACAATCAAACTCAAGTCCTTATGGTTGAATTACTATAAAAATTCAAATTCCAACCTCAAAGAGTGTCAGCAGTCAAAGGAAGGGCACTGATTGGTAAGGGATGGGATCCTGTAACTTAGGATAGAGATATGTGGGAGGTGCCTAAAGAGGCTAAGACCTGAGATTCTGAAGGGTTTTTAATCACATGAGGAAGTAATTTCTCCACCCTTATCAGAGGATGCATCCCCATGCCCACCCTTTGCAGCATAGCCCTCTCTACCCCTGCCATATTATTTATTGGCACTACTATATTCAGTTCATGCATTACAGCCTTCTGCACACTGTAGCTATTCTTATTCCTACAGATACAAGGGTATTGATCCCTTCTCATGTGGCAGGGGGGGATGGTATGCTCAGAAGTCAGAAGAGGATATTAGGTGGCCTTCCCCTTCACTCTCTACCCTCCTTTGAGACAAATCTCTGCCTGACCTGGTAGCCAGCAAAAATCAGCAATCCTTTGGCCCACCGTCCACAAGCCTATTATTACAAGTACAGTGGCTACACCTGGATTTTCTCATGGGTGCTAGGATTTGGGCACTGAATGAACCTTTTTTCCAGCCCCAAATTAAGTTTTAAGCTACCCAAACAAGTATTCACTATTATTCACCCAGTCATTCCTTTTTACCCAAATAATTTATTGATTGATCTGGGATATCTATTTATCTCTGTGTACTTAACTCTTGCCTGTCCTCATATCTGATTCCTAGAAATTCATAAGAACCTTTCCATTCATGGAAAAATTTTATTCTCTCTTATAACAAATGTCATACAGCCTGAGTGACCCATATTCTCTACTGCCGTGGGCAGTAGCTTTACACACTGCATGCTTCCCAGCTATCCAAAAGACCACAGATTGCTTGGAGAGATTTTTCTCATTTTCTTTTATTTTCCACAGTACAATGTCTCACACTTGCTTTCAATGTTTATGTACTTCTGTGGCTACCCAGAGATTGGACAGTTTCTTATGGAGAAGTTAAAACAAAACTCCTATTATTTCTACCACTCTGGAAGTAAATACGGGAGGTAGGGGAGAATCCTCTACAGTACCAGCCCAGATGGCTAGTGTACCTCACAGAGAAAAGATGGTAGAACAGGAAACCCACAGTGAGACGTGACTCCCAAACTACTATACAGCACTGTCACCTTGCGGTCTGATCTTAAGCTCAACAAGGGTAAAATGACTTCTTAAGAGTGATGACAAGCAGCAGTCATGTGTACCCTGAACTGTCACCACCTTTGTGGGTAATAATGGGCACCATTTTCTGCCTCTTCCTAAATGGTAATGTGAGATCACAGGAGAAAGCAGGGCCTTGAATGGGTGACTGTCAATCAATCGGACCATGAAACACAAAATGACAAACATGAATTAAATTGAGACAGAAAACCCTGGTGGAAGGGTAAGTCCAAGAATCCTATGTTTCAACATTTCAAACTAGATGTAATAAAAACAACTAATCAGTTAAATTTACTCCTCAGCCAGGCTGGCTTAGAGCAACCATCTAAAATACAAAAGAAATGACATTTGCCCACCAGAAAATGAAATGCATGAGATACATATCCCTGAAGAAGAATGTGACACCAACACCCCTAAGAACCTTTTATTTCATAAGCCTCTGTGAGTGAGGCCAGGACAGCTGCTCACCTTCCCAGGGCAGTGACTGTTAGCACATCCCTTGAAAGACCCCTGGGGAGTAGAGAGACCCTCAAAAATTCAAACCAACTCGATGACTCCCCTGAACATAAAAGTATGTTTAAAAAGAACACATCTCCAATGAGCATTAAAAAGAACTTGATGTTGATTAGTAGTTTTAATAATAAGGCCAAAATAAACAGAATAACTGGAAGGCAGTAGCACAGGATATCAAAGGATGATAAACTTAAGGAGTTCAAAGGAAGCACACCCTTCCGATACTAATGTAAAATCTGTTCAAACACAGAGGAGCTGACGTACTGTAGATAGTCAACTTTGTTCTTTCATAACTTATGTTATCCATTATGATCAAATAATGCCAAGTTATACTGAGAAATATTATTTGTTTGGCAAGGGAGTGAATGATTGAATGTACATTTATTGGGCACCTGTTTTGTCTTTTTCCAATCCCTGTACTAGGCCTTTTCTCGACCATTACCTCATTTATTTCTCACAACAATCCTGTCAGTTAGGAGTGATTGTCTTAATCAGAAGAGTAAGAGGACACACTTGTAAAACTCAGCAAAGGAGTTCACAGACACAGCGAGTTAAGGGACAGGCCCAGCTTTCCCACCCAGAGCTTTTAGTTCCAAGCTGCCTATGTTGTCCCATTGGGGAAAAAAAAAAAAAAAAAAAAAAAAAAAAAAAAAAAAAAAAAAAAAAAAAACCACTGCTTCTCTTTTTTAAAATAAATCACCATTGTCAGGAAATTTGTGCTGTGTGGACAGCTGGTCCTAATGCTGTCCAAGGACGTTCTGAATCTACCTTGAGACCTTCAGAATCAGTCACCAAGATGGAACCAGTTTAATGACAGTCGGGGCACCTACTCCATCCATTATGCCCAACAAAATGGAGAAAATGAGCCTTCTGCTTGACTCATTTACTTAACTGCTGCTTGGAGAGGGGAGGGGCGAAAGGGAAAGAGGCCCTGTCAGTAGTGCCTGAACAGAGTGACTAAGTTACCGGCACTTCCCAAAAAGTATCTTTCCTCAGAGTTTGTTTTTACAGGCTTTGGAGCGGGTGACTCAGACGTTTCTTTGTTGCTCGGCTCTCTAATTAGAGTCTAAAGACATCACCTTCAGAAAGGGAGGGATAGTGGCCCTAACCCTCACTCCTACCATTCCCTGGATGAACTCCTGGAAATGATGTGTGTCTGCTACTGCGAGCCGATGAAAGGAGAAAGTGTACCCCCTGTTACAGCCAGCTTCCCTAGAGGCGACCCCACTCTCACCCCTACCACCGCCCCACCCCGCTCTAGCTCCTGGAAACCTTTCAGAGGCTTCTAACCCTTCGAGACAGACATTTAATCAAACACCTACTTACTCTGTGACCCCCTTGGAGTACCAGTCAAGTGCTGGTGGCTTGTAAGATACACAGTTTTATCACCACTTTCCTAAGGTGAGGAGAACCATAACCAGGGAGTTGGGGGGAGGGGGCAGGAAGGGATAGAGCAAAGAAAGCTTTTCCAAATAGGCTAGGCGGAGCATGGAGCCAGGCGATTTCTTCCTCAGTCTAAAAATACTGTGGAGAAAATGATGAATGAAGACAGGCACTATTTGTTTTATGTGCCTTGGGAAGACACCGCCCCAAAGATTTGCTCCCCAGGAGCGTCACAGAAAGCATCCCCTGTTCCCAGGGTGTTGGTGACTCCCAACACCAAAGGGCATAGCTGAGAGATTGCCGCTGAGTGCGGCTGAGCGGGAGCAGTTGGAGTTGTGCTCATTCTGATAGTCGCTGGAGGGATGGACTTAAGGGCATGTAGACCTCAGCATCACCAAGGCGTTTTCAACAGAGGAGAATTCCTGATTACGCAGGAATGTGACAAGGTTTGTTTTACGTGGTTATCAAAATCTCTGCACATTTTAAGAGATGGAACACTGGACATGTTACACACGAGAAGAGCGCCGGGTGATGTACGGACCAAGAGTTAGCAGGTGAGATTGAGTAACCACTGCTTAGGGTAAAAAAAAAAATGAGACGCTTCAAGAAAATGCTTTATTTAAAAAAATGATGTAAGTAGGCACCCACACCCAAATCTACCCAGATGATTTTTTTTTCTTCTTTTGGCTTCCAGGGTTTAAGCCATGTTTAACTGAAATTCCTTTGTTTTTTTTTTGTCTGTCGGTTTTAATCAGATAGATCACAGGAGAGTACAAATATATAGCTTCCCTACAAAATTTAACAGGTTTGGCACCAGGGGGAGGTCCACATTTCAACATGATATCAGCAAAGAATTCATGCTTTTTTTAAAATTATTTGTATTCTATTGTGTGTTTGTGTATGGTATGCATATACAAGGATGATGCTTGTGCATTCATGGGGATGTGGGTGTGCATGTGCCAAGGCCTGTGTGTGGACAACCTTGGTGTCCTCTGCCCTTCACCTTGTTTGGACAGAGTCTCTGTTTTTTACTGCTGTATACTCCAAGCTAGCTGACCAAGTGAGCTTTGCCTGCTTCTCTTCCGGGCTCTGCCTCCCATCTTACCATAGGAATGCTGGGATTACAGGCACCTACTTTTGTATGTGTTCAGGGGATTCAAAGGCCAGTCCTCATTTCTGCCCAGCAAATGCTTTACCCACCTACCCAGAGCCATTTGTATGATTTTAACTGACAAATAATGACTGTACGAATCACATACATATGAGATGCCTTGGGATGGTCTGACACATGTTCATAATTATGGATGAATAAGTAAAGTCAATCAACAAGTTCACCATACCACAATTGTTTCAGGTTTGACAACCTGAGAAGAAGTTTGGAATGACAATGTGTCTTTTTTTTTTTAAAAAAAAAAAAAAGGAAAGAAATATGAACATTTGTCCCATAGTATAAAAATGGGCAGCTAGAGAAAGAACTTAGATTCCTTCTTATTCTTTTAATATAAAAAGATGGATCCCATGCTGTATATTTTTATAAATAACGAAGTCATAACTAAGTCGATTGTCAAACATTGTCAAATTACCTTTCCAATAAAAGCTCTCTGGTCAGGGTTTTTAGTACCTTCTCAGCAGCCAATTCCAGTAGGTGGTTCATGCCTCCACCTGTGCGGCCTGCATCAGCATCTGTGGATTTCTAGACCCCTTTTCAGCTGGACATGGAAGAGTCCCATGGGGGTGTCTCATCCAAAAGTTTACATGGACTCCTAGATCATTCTTCCGTATCTTCTATGCCAACATTCCCCATCTCAACAAGTAACAGCACCATCTTTCAAAATCTTTTGAAGACTGCTAAGTCCATGGGGAGAATCCCCCACCCCACCCCCCCGTCTCTACCACATCCATTCAATGCTCAAGTTTGTTCTTGGTCTGCAGAGACATTTCTTAACTTCTCTCCCTCTATCTCTTTCCATGTCCTCCAGTCTGTATTTAGGAGGCAATGTGATGTCTGTAAACCATTGGGCCAGCTCTATGTACAGCACATCATAGCTTCCTGTGCTTCTGATGCATCTAAAATACAGCCTGCCAGGACTCACATCCACCCATCATTGCTGTAAGTCACCATGTGCCAGCCACGGTGGCACTGCTCCTTCTCACTGTACTACCTTCTTCTTTCCTCTCCTTTACTGAAGTGGCTTTTCTCTTCTGGCTCTTCCCTCCTTTGTGCTCACATTCTCACTAACGTCCCATCAAGGCTTATTTGAATGTCTCTCCTTGAGTGAAGCTTTCCCTACCTCATAAATATAAACTTCATAGCACCTCAAATTTTCATCAGAGCATAATCATCCACTAATGAGAAATCTGTCTTTCCCTTAAGTGTAGGACCCCCAAAGAACAGGGAGCACTTCTCCTAATCATTCTCCCACTTGCCTGAAACTTGGCTGGTACTCAAATATTGGATGGATGGTTGGATGAACAGATTAATGAATATTTTTGTCTGTTCTGTCTAAACCCCAAGTAGAGAAAATTCAAAGCAGGCTGCTTCCTCCAAAACAACTACAGGAACATTTGAGGTAAATTGTAATTCCTGACATTAAACCTTAGTGACTTGAAATTCCATTGATATGATTAACTAATAAGATGCTTATAACCATATAAGGGCTCTTTGTAATGAAAACAGGTATGTTTATACCTGATAAAATCATTGTGGGTAAGTTATATTTGTTGTTAATCTCTCTGTTTTTAGGGTTGGGTGTACTGGAGTTCAAACCTAGAGCCTTGTGAAGGCTAGGCAGGTACTCTAACAGAGCTGAAGCCCTGCCCCCACAATCCCGCTTTAGTTATTTATTTTGAGAAAAGGACTCATGTGGCTCACCTTGGCCTCATTGTGTAACTGAGTATGGACCTTCAACTTCTTATTTTCCTGTGCCCATCTCCTGAATGCCAGGGATACAGGAGTGGGTCATCATCCTTGCCTTATAGAGTGCTGAGACTGAATCAGGGCCTGGCATATGCTCGGCAAACACTCTCCTGGCTGAGCTCTATCTCCAACCCTGTTCACAAAATTTTTGGTATTTATATCTTTGTAAACCTGTTTATTTTGGGCTCAGAAACATCAGGTTTCAGTTTTACTCTGATTATTGACATTTCATATGGGCATATCATACGCTGGTTGTGTCAGAAAAGAGCAGAATAATTGCAATAAATTTTGTTCAACATTACAATTTATTTCTATATCAAGTCAAGTATAAAGGTCTGACTAACAAAATATTAGCTTTCCATGCTTTTAATCAGTTTGTCTGCCTTGTGGGATGCTGTCAGTGTCCATAAGTCAGTTGCTCTACTTAGTAGTTTATCTAATTATTCAATGATCTACCCAATCTTGGTCACAGCCACATTGGTTGAGTGGGCCAGGTGGTGTTCTGTATTTCATACATGTAATTGATCAATTATAAGTATGCATGACCGGCGATGCTGTTCCCATCATGAGAGGAAACTAAGGTATAGGACAATAGGCCAAAGTCACACATTTAGGAAGTCATGAAACTGGTCTCTTCACCCACAGTGCCTTCCTTACTCAACCTCTGAACTATCACAATAACTAATAAAATGAATAAATCCCTTCTCTTTTTTATTCACCATGGAATTACCAAATTTTCCCTTTGATTTTTCAGAAAAATATTTGTAAAGTCTATAATAGAATATTTTATCATTTCATTTTAATAAAATGTTTTATATCATATCATTTTTCTTTACTATCTTGACTCTGTGTGGCAGATACATGTTTTAATTGGTCACCAACTCATTATTACCTGGTCACACATTCTAGTTCCCTAGCAACTACAAGATGAAGACTCTGAACATCTTCATTCTGCCTTCTTTTCTGACTCTAAGACTAGAGGAGTCCTGAGGGCCACACTGAAGTCCATAGCACCTTCATCTCCAGATGAGTCGAAGTTCTCTTGGTTGAGATTTCCTCAGAGACTATATGGCACTAAATTTCAGATGTGTAGTCACGTCAGAATCCCCAGTGACCTTGTCACTCATCTAACTCTTGTCACCCTAATCTGTACAACCTACAGACAGACTTTTTCCCTGAGTCATTTTGTGGTAGCTTAAAACCTGAAAGGAAAGAAAAGGACAAAATGTACTTGAAGCAACATTTGCTTCATATTTAGCTCCAGAGTACTGGATTCCCAAGGACTGTGCTAACCCATAGGAGGTCAAGCCTCATGTGAAAGGAAGGGATGATAACTGACCTTCCTGGAGAGAAATCTCCTGCTTTTCATCCCAGCAGACAAGTTGAGTCAGAGTCCTGAGAGCTGACAGCTTCCTCTACAGATGCATTCCAGCCTGCTCCAAACAGATTCAACATTCATGAAACCAAAGAACCAGCAGAGACCTCTGGGACTGCCTAGTCCAGTGGTTCCCACATGTTCCATCAGCCAAGATTCCTTTATCTCCTCCCCCTCATCTCGGCCATAAGCCATGAATTGGAAATTTTTTTTCAACTGAATTGAATGTGTTAAATATAATGCACCATATTTGCCAATGTTTTTCATCAAAGATAAATACAAATAACTGTAAGCAGTCTGAGCTTCCTCCACGGCCCTCATCCCTCAAGAAATCGAAAATAATTTTTAATTCTAAGAAAGGAAACTTGGAATTATTCATTACAATGTTATGAAAAGTTTTGGAATTGCTCTTGGAACCTCATTATAATCCAGTAAGTCTATGTGTCTAGATATTTGAAATACTTATATATGTATATGTATGTATATAAAGTCTTAAACCTTACTGAGGTCCATAGAAACATAGTGATCTACCCAAGATTATACTGCAAGGTAGACCAGAAAAAACATGGACAATTGACTCCAATTCTAGAAAACTCAGTGAGAATATTTGCTCGAAGTTGAGATCAACTGTTCAGCCAAGACTTGATAACAGCATCAATTCACTAGAAAGTGAGAGCAAGCATCGAAAACAAATCTGCAGGAGTTAAGGAGTGAGATTTAGCACGTATCCTATGACACTGTGGAGAGGAATGAAAGCCCAGAGGTATGAGAAAAGCCTGGACTTGGCTATGAACTTTCCTGGAGTGTGTGTCGGATTGGAATTCAGCTGACAGAGACTAATGAAGAGGTGAGAAATATTCAGGGTGAGTGTTCATGTCTTTACAGAGGAGGAGGAAACCTAAGGAAAACAAATTACATCAGTTAAGGCTAACAGGATAGAGATAAGAGAAGCAAAAGAGCCAGGGAGATAAGGTAAGCCCATGGGGTTAAAGAGTATTAGGAGGGCAAATCTATCAGAGGGGGGAGGGTGATGAGCAAGAGATCAGAGCTTCTAACAAAGGAGGTGGGCACACAAGGAACGGCAGTTCTGAAATTCGTTGGGTAAAAGACTCATTTCTTTAAGTCAGGCTTCTTAGGGGATAAAATCTAAAAAGATAAGAGAGAAAGAAATAGGATGAATCTGCAAGAACAGAAGGGTTTAGGAAAAATACTACTGACAAGAGACAGAAAAGGCATTTTTCCATGTGAGTGAGTGAACACTAAACCCATTCATCCCCTCTCTTCCTAGCAGCAGGGACTAGAAGAGAATACACACCAACAAAGATGCACACATTTGCATGTTTCTATCAAGTTCTAGATTCATTTTCTCTATCAGGAGGCACAGGTTTAATTATAAACTAAGTACATGCTTCTAAAAATATTTTGGTTCAGTCCTTTGGGGTTTTTTTGCTAAGTGAATTGTGCTTTCATTTTAGAGATAAAGTAGTGGGGTCAACAGAAATAGAAAATGCTAGAACTGAGAGAGAGAGAGAGAGAGAGAGAGAGAGAGAGAGAGAGAGAGAGCTCAAAGTTCTGCACTGACATCCAGAGCTTTCTGAAGACTATCCACATGGCAACATATCTACCCTACTTCTTCACAGATGAAGAAATGAAGGAGAGTAAACAGAAGTTCAAGTTTGTATGTCTTTTTATTTTATTATATAAAAATGCTAGGAAAATAAACAGGCATAATCTCTCACCACCCTGTATTTCAGACTCAAAGCACTAAGCATAAAGTGACTACCCTTGACTTCTCAGAAATAAAAACTAAAGCCTTTTTGTGAAAACTAGTGTCAAAAGAAATGTGACTGTCGTGTCCTGAATTGTCCAAGCAGAGTGTTCCTTTTGCTCCATAAGGAAGAAACATTACTGTCATCTACCATGAAACAGAAAGTTTGCGATGGGATTCTTTGCTACTGTCACACCTATGTGGTCACCTTCAAGAGTGTAGCACCCCATTGATTATTCCATTGTTCACCTACTGGACATTCCCTTCCTCAGCTCTGAGAAGTATGAAATCACATCCCTTAGAATGATAAAGAAAACATAAAAATAGATGTGCAATTAAAAAAAAAAAGAAATACGACCTGTCCACCTTTCCAGTTGCAAAGAAAAGAAAGTTCTTACAAGTTCTTTAGTAATAAGAGTCCCCACCCATTGATAAGTTTCCAAGCTCATTTGTCCAACACAGGCTAATGTTCAATTATTCATACATGTTTCTTCACATTACCTAAGTAATTTATTCTGAAGCATCCAATCTCAGGGGTAAAAAAGAGGGCACACTCTAGAGATGAATGGGGCCTGGATCAAAGCCAGATCTGTCATTTGCTCAATGAAGTCTTTTTTCAAGCCCAATGCCCTCTTAATACAATGTAAATATTAATGCTTATTATGAGAATCAACTGACATAACACATAAAATCATTAGTTAATATGCAGAGACCTTTAATATGCTTGTCAGGAGGGAAATGTTTAATATACACTAAAATTATTATTATCATGACTATTAATATTATTGTTGATTTAATCATCAGTCCACATAAATCCACAAATCATAAAAGTAATCAGCACAAGCCTGGAGCCCTGGCACCGAGGAGGCGGAGTCAAGAAGGCTGGCTACCAGTTTGAGATTCCATACTGAGATTTTCTCAAAAAAACTCAGTAGTATAGGGAAAATTTCAAGATGCCGGGATAAACAAGGGCTCTCTGAAAAGGGCTCCAGTACCACAGGAAATGCAGGGAAGAACTGACACGTGAGGTTGTGTGAAATAAAAATCTTCTGCACAGGAAAGGTAGCAGATAACAGAGTGGAGAAATAACCTAGAAATGAGAGAAAATATTTCACACACACACGCACACGCACACGCGTGCACACACACACACACACACGTACAGAGAGAGAGAGAGTTAAAGGGGGATTATTGAAGAAGAGGAAGCCTGAGAAAGAGAAAGAGGAAAAGAGATTAATATCTTGAATATATAAATAGCTCAAAATATTAAGCACCAAGAAGACAAATAATCCTATCAATAAGTGAACAAAACAAAACCAACAACTACCCAAAGACAAAGTACAAATGATCAATAGATGTTTTAAAAAACATTCGACATCCTAGCTCTCAGGGAAATACAAATAAAATGATAATGAGATTTAATCTCACTCCGGTCAGAACAGCTATCAGTAAAAATGCAAACAAGTACTGGTGAGGATGTGGGGGGTTGGGGGGAAGCTTTACACATTGCTGGTGTACACTAGTTATGTAAACATAAGGAACCAGGGTCAGATGTGTGTGTTTGTATACATATTATAGAATTCACCATCAGTCCATAAAGCATAAAAATAACTTGTAGTAACCCACGCCTGGCACTCTAGCAATAAGGAGCCTGGGGCAGGAGGTCTATAAGTTGGAGGCCAATCTAGGCTACAGAGTTAAATCTCACCAAAAAGTCTCAGCAACATAAGGAAACATTTTAAGATATAAACATAAACATACAAGTATGAATGAATGAGAAAATAATGAAAGGGGGTTACATGGGAAGAGAAACAGTGGGATTTGGAGGTGGGACATAAATAGGAAGTGATTATGATCAGAATACATGACATAATTGAACAAAAAAAAACATTATGAAACCCATGATTTTTGTATAATGAATATACACTAATAAAAGCCTTTAAGATAATAATAATAACTTAAAATATCTTATTTTCCCATTCCCACTTAAATATAATTCTTATTTTCCTTGGTAAAGCAGGCAAGTAATCACCAGCTTGGCATATTTTTTGCAAACAACAACAATAAAATATTAGAAGCACATAACAAAAGAGGGAGTATTCATCAAGTCTCTGAGAAACAGATACTGTTTATAGAAAACTCACTGCAAATTGTGGGCCTCAAATATGCAACATAGTAAAATTAACAGCATAATAGAAATGTAATTGCCATGCCATGGTAAGCCCCTCAGTCACTCTCTTGTCTTCCTACAAACCTCTAAGGTGAACAGCGCTGCCTCTAACTTCAGTACACAGATGAATACCACAAGGTATCCCAGGAAAAGTAAATGCCTCTGGGGTAGTTATGAGGCAGGAGTACATGGACTCTGAAAGGGGTATGTAATATGTGGCTTTTCACATCTACTAATTTACCTCTCAGTGAAATTCAGGTACCTTTGACCTATCAGTTAATAGCAAAAGATGGAGAACTCTGGGAGATAATTTGAGTGGAGAGTGAGGAATGAGGACATGCTCAAGTTCTTGAGAAGAGTGTCCTCACAGTGGGATGTTTGGGGACAGCCCAAGGGCTGCACAGTCTTTGGTGAATCCTCAGAAATGTTTTTGTTCTATGAATATTGTGGAATCATCAGAGGATATGACTTCACCCAGAAAGATAAATATGCAGCTCTGAGGGGTGGGGGCTAATTACCCAAGCAGGTTTGTTTGGACTCACAGTCCAAGGGAATACAGTCCACTGTGGCAGAGAAGACATGAGTGCAGGAGTGTGAGGCAACTGGGTACACTGTGTCAGTAGACAGGAAGCAGAAAGAGATGAATGCTCCCGCTTGGCTTGTTTTCTCTTTGTTATTCAGTCCTGGGCCCAATGGCAGGAAATGGTGCCACTCACATTTAGGGTGCTCTTCCCTCCTCAGTTAGACCTTTCTGTGAACACTGCCATAATCATCCTGAGATGTAGACAAATTTCTAAATGATCTTATTAATATAAAACACGGAGCCACATATAGGAGTGAAAACCTGAGAGAGATCAGAGGAATAAGAATAGCCACATGCTAACCTCACCTTACCATCTCTGCAGCTTCCAAAGGGAGCTTCCTGTCTACCTACGCCTATATGCCTTGCTGTTCTGTCATCTGATTTGCTCTCTCTGTCCAGCTACATTACTTCCTCTTCCTGCCCAGATCTGTCACTTCCTGTCTGTCTGTACAGACCTCCAGACCTCCTTGGTTAACTAGTGTTGGGATTTAAGGTGTGTGCCACCACGCCTGGCTCTGTTTCCAGTGTGGCCTTGAACTCACATAGGTCCAGACAGATTCCTGCCTCCCAAGTGATAGGATTAAAGGCTTGTGCTAATATTGCATGATTTTTGTGTTTACTTATAATGGCTTACTTTTTCCCTCTGATCTCCAGGCAAGCTTTATTTATTAGAGCACAGATAAAGTATCACTACACTGAGAGGTGTGTTTCCGTGGTCTAGTTGACAGCAAGGAAGAACCCTCATGGAAGGTATAACATGCAAAGCTGGCTTTTATCATTAAGATGTCTACGATGGCACAGCATTAGCATTTGCTCAGTCTCTGCAGTAGTTTTCAGGGTCTGTTCTGTGTTCCCACTGGGCATGCTTAGGACCATACTATGTCCTACTCAGCCAGAAGTTCATGCCTTCCTTTCTTGCCACTGACATAACAATTTTATAGTTGAATTTTCTTTAAAATTCTTATGAGGAAGCTGCAGTTTGGAAGGACATCTACTCAATAATATGCTTACTATTCTGCTAGTGTGACAGCCTAGACTGTCAGTGAAACAGCCTATGCTGTCTTCTGTCTTGATTTCTTTCATAGAGAGCTGGCAATTAAAACTTACCCTGGCAGCCGGGTGGTGGTGGTGGCGGCGGCGGCTGCGGCGGCGGCGGCGGCGGCGGCGGCGGCGGCGGCGGCGGCGGCGGCGGCACGCACGCCTTTAATTCCCAGCACTCGGGAGGCAGAGCCAGGCGAATCTCTGTGAGTTCAAGGCCAGCCTGGTCTCCAAAGCGAGTTCTAGGAAAGGCGCAAAGCTACACAGAGAAACCCTGTCTCGAAAAAAAAAAAAAAAAACTTACACTGGGGAGTGTAAATAAGATTTGGGGCTTTTGTCTGTTTAGTGCAAGTAAGGATTGGTGACTGTGAATTATTCCATTGTTTTATTACTAGATGCAGAAACACCTGCATTGGAAACACCTGTGCTAGAAAAGTCAACACAACATGCAAAAAGCACGCTAAAATCTTAAGGTGATATACACAATTTTGCCTTTTGTTGTCTTATTTGGATTATTGAATATAGAGAGGTCCGATTTAGAAGAGTAATTCTTTTCATCCAGGATTCCCCTAACTCAAGTCCTTTGCTCCAACTGTCTGCCCCAGACATGAAACTATCTCAGCAAGCATTATGCAGTGTGAGGCAGGAGACCAAACCCGACTCCTCCTTCCCGCATTCCCATCTGAGCTGTGAAAGTAGGACTCAGTCCTTCTGCACACACTGCTCCTGAAGCCCCTGTCTTCCTGTCAGCACACTTATAACTGGGACTGGTCTGGGGCCTCTGTCCCCATGTGTAGGCAGCCCCTTTCTGAGTCATTTGCATTTCTGGAATGCCCTCTCTGACTCACCCTCACCACCAAGATTACAGTTATCTGTGCTTAAATACCAGTCACTCCCCCATTGGAGTAAGAGGAGATACTCAGGCAGTCCCAGTGAGGCCGGAGAGCACGGCCATCTCATCAGTTTTCGGGTTAGAATTGCCCTGTCAGGCTCGCAGATAAAGGGCAGTGGAGGATTCCCAGTGCATTCCTTCCAGAACCACTGCTTTCGGGGGAGGGAGGTGCTGGCTCCCAGAACACCAATGAATACCCTGAAGCTCCTCAGCTAGGTAAAGTCTGTGACCTCCTGCATTAATAGGGACAGTGTTCTTGCTTTGCTTGTGATGCTGTGGATAAAATCTACAGCTTGTCAGGTGACATTTCACGTATTAATACTAGCTGGTATTTTTAGATGGTATATGTGATAAACTTAAAAATAAGATATCTTGGACATTTATACTGATAATGATTCCTATTGTTAGAATTTCCAGCTTGAAACAAATATACATTTACCCTCTTTTGAAACTTTAAAAGGCAAATAAGCTTAAAGAATTAAAACTTCCCACCTCACCCAAACTGGCTCCCAACAACTTGCCAGGGGATTTTTAATGTGCCATATCCTTTCACCTCTTTGTCAAATTAAATTATACTTGTAAAATGCTTTCTCAGTGGCATTGATCATATACCTCTCCTCATCCCAAACCAAGGACACGGGTGGTAGGTACCAAACACAGCAGAGGGGGGGGGGTTGCCCTCCAAGCCCACTTCCTCTTCAGTGCCTTCTCAGAACTTTGGTCATTTTTTTTTCTTAAATCTCGCTGTGATTATTTGAATGAAAAATGTCCCCATGGGCTTTGGTATCTGAGTACTTGGTTCACAACTGGAAAGGTGGTACAGCCTTGCTAGAAGAGGTACATCCCTGGGGGTGGACTTTAGCTCAAACTCTCTACTGAGCGGTTGCAATTGAAGATGTAACCTCTCAGCATCACGATCCAGGTGCCTACCTCCATGTCTCCTTCACCATTATGGACTCTCCCTCCGGAAATAAACTCTTTAAGCTGTCTTTAGCCATGGTATTTTATCAAAGCTACAGCAAAGTAACTAATACACTAGGCATAAACATGAAAATTTAGAAGACAGTTTTACACCAGGTCTATGTAGCCTATCAATAACTTGATGCTGAAAATTTATTCTAACTTTTGGAGGAAAAAGTCTCTACCTTCTATTTTCTCATAGCACCTTGTATTTCCATCATTACAATACATAGTAGAAGGACTTTCTTTTGCTGTAATAATTTATTTACAGTTTATTACATTGAACACATTTTACTTGAATGCAAGCCTCTCTTTATAAAAAGCTTTCACAGTGGTCAGTGCAAGCCATAATTTTCCATGAGCAAATAAATAACTGAAATGTACAAAAAATGTTCAACTTGTTTCCATATACAAAGATATTGGTATCATTTCTTGCAGCACATCCTTCCGGGTTGTGTTTTTTCTCCCTTAAACGTGATGCACTGTATGGATAAGAAGGGAGCTGAAGCTGAGGACTATGGGTTTAGTAATCCTAAAGAAAAATGTGTTGAATGTGTCATCTAGATCATGTTAATCATGTGCTATATTCCTCTCTGTAGAAGAAAGAATAACTCTCCCTGAGAAGTGTCCACCTAATCCTCAGAACCTGAGAGTATATTAGGTTACAAGAAAAAAAGAGCATCAACAGATGTGATTAAGCTCATTCATCATAAGACTGTAAAACAGAGAGTTTGCCTTGGATTGTCCAACATAATTACATGAACCACTAACTGTGGAAAAACCATATGGTCAGAAAATTGTGGTATAAAAAGAGGTAGGAAAGACCCAGGGAATGAAAAAGATTGGGATTGCCCCACCCCCCTGGCCATATGCTAGGGAATCAACTAGCTTCAGAAGCCCTGAATTGGCATCTAACTTGTAGAATCTCAGTCCTATACTCAAAATGAATTGAATTTGGTCAACCATTGATGAAACAAGTGAACAATCTTTCCCCTGGAGGAGTCACAAAGAAACACAGCCCTGATAACACTCAGTTGCTTGCTAGTTCTATGAGATCTGCATGGTGCTCTGACACGCAAAACTCTGAAATAGTATGTTCATGGTATTTTAACTTACAAAATGTATAGTAATTTGTTTCAATAACAATAGAAAAGTGGTATACCCTGTAAGTGGCATTCAGATACATTTGACCTGTGGTGGCTTGAACTAGCTAGAACTTAGAATAGAGGGTACATCTTTGTTGAATTTGAACTCTAAAGACACATTTTGTTATTATTTTAGGAGGGCTCATTCAAAAGCATTATGTTGTGATTAATTAATTCATTCTTATACTCAATCACTCTTTCTACAAACACTCTTCAAGTACCCACAGTCTGTGTTTACACTGACATCTGTGATGGTCCCTAAGCTTTAGTGGCAGGAATTTTGTTGTAGATTTATCTGTTGGGACTGGGCTTCCCATGATCAGCTGATCTCTGCATTACGACCAACTGTGACTTTCTGTAATGGTTGTTATAAAGAGAAGCTTCTATGGTGGAGAGTAAGAGATACAGTCATCTGTGGATGTAAGGATAAGTTTTAAAATACAGTTAGGAATTACACTGGTCTAATAAAGTGGAGGTAGCAGGTTCTCTTCTAAGATCCACAACCTTACTATCCCAGGTAGTTGGCCAGTTTTCTAGGTCCAGGTATGATTTCCCTCCTATTGTGTGGGATTTAAGTCCAACTAGACACTCACCAGGAGATGAATGCCATTATTGTAGCTTTAGGGATATCTTGCCATGCTGGTTCTTGTGGTTCATAGGCATTACAGTTGGGTGGGACTGTTGATTGATTCCCTCCCTTGGCAGCTTACATATTATTTACTGGTACTAAGAAAGGCCTTATCACAGAAAGGAGGCTTAGTTGGAGGGACTGGGTCTCTCCCTGAACATGAAGTTCACTGATTGGCAAAGCTGTCTGTCCAGAGAGCCACAGGAACTCCACATTCCTAGCACTGAGATTATATACGCCCACCACAGTGCTTATTCTTAGCTTTTACATGGGGGTCAAACTCAGGTCCTTGGTTGTACTATTTTACCTTCTGAGCTAACTTTTCAACCCCCATGAATCTTTTTATATATGTAGCAAGTCATAGAAATCTCCGCATTCTTGGGTTCAGTCCTGCCTCTTATTATCACAATCACTTGGGTCTAAGTCCTAATCTTTATTTGTTTCATATGTGTTGATATCTTCTCCAGCTAAATAGCAAAGGAAAGTATTGACAATTCATGATTTTTTATATCATCACCCTATCCCCACCTTGATAATAGGGATGGAAGAAATATCTAGCATATATAGTACTTGATATGTTCTAGACTTTATTTGAGCTACCATTTTGAAGCAATTCTGTAAGGTACATATTATTTGATTTCCATTTCTCTACTTAAGTGAGGAAAATGAAGCAATTCTCAATGCATATTTGTCATGGAAATTAAGAAACTATGGGAAATTCTACATCTATCAAATGACAAGAGTATTATGCAGTTTATGTAAAGGTGGTATCGAAGCCTCTCGGGCTGCCTTTGGCATGACGGAGAGCGATGCATATCTAAGGAAAAGTAGAAAGCCAGAAAGACTGACGTACACCTTTTAACCAGTCGAGGCTGACTGCGCAATCAATGGCACAAATCAAAAAATAAAACTCTCTTGAGTGGATGTGGGACTAAGTTCCAACAAGCTGTCTCCCAAGCCCAATGAGGTTGTATCTGGCAGAAATGAAATATTGTAATTTCTCCATAGTTTACCTTAATGTATATTTCACCACAGCTCCTACATGTTCAACTTAGGGAGCTATAAGTTTATTTTTATTTTTTTATAGGTCTTTGCTTGGAGAGGAAGATACTTTTTCACATCAAAAATCACCCCAAGGCTGTGAGGAAATGACTATCCAGACACTGATGTCTGGATATAAAATTCACTCCACCCCCAAACCAAGCCTTTCCATGCAATGCCTCAAAAGAGCCTCACACAGCTGCCTTAGTACCAGCGACTATTACACACACACACACACACACACACACACACACACACACACACACACACACCATGAATGCTCTACAGCTACAGCCCACAGCCACAAGCTCTGATCTACAAAACTCAACCAGTGGCTCCCTGAACAATGTTTAGATTGTGGCCACCAAGCAGGTGCTAATTCTCAGCTGCGAACTCTTCATCAGTCATTTGGGGCTTGTTAATGATTTATTCACACTATGACTAACTTGATAGTTCCTTCTAGCCCATCAAGCAATAACAAAAACACAGCTCATCTCAAAAACAGTTTAAGCAAAGGTCAAGGAAGTCTTAGAAATTTGGCTTTGCTGAATCAAAGCAGCTGGCCAAGCTTTTCCAATCCAGATGACAAAAGTGGTATCTGCAGGCCAGAGCCCCTCCCAGAAACTGTCTATTCTTATCTCCTGCACCATTCACCAGGGGGAGATGCACAAAACCTGCTGTAAGTGCAGTGGTGGAGCGTTGCTTTCAATTAAAGATAAACAAAAACCTATTCCTTCCAGCTGGGGATACTTGACTCTCCCTATTTTTCCATGTGAGAAATGAGGCAGAAAGCTCCTTCAGCTCTTCTGAAGTGTCATGAATGTTTTACTGAGGTTGGCACATCTTCTCTACATTCTGAAATGAGGACCTCCAGGGCTGGAGATTCACTGCCTTCTCTCTTTCCTGGCATTCGTCTACCTCACCAGCAGTCACGCAAGGATCTATTCATCTTTCTATAGCTGGCTGGGCAATGAACTGCAGTGGTCGTACAAAGATAAAAGACCTGGTAAACTTGCCAAAATAGAATCTTTGTTAACCTCGAAAGAATCACAAAGAGGAGGGGGAAAAACTAGTGATTTGTGAATAGGGACCCACTTAATTTTCAACCTGATGAACACTCTTCTTCAGCATAGATAGATCATTTTGTTTAGGGGACATGGACACTATTCTATGATCCATTAGTAGTACACAGATGGAAATTGTGCCTTTTTGTTCAGCCTACTAACTGGAGAGTCCTTCAAACTGAGATTCAGAAATTGCCCAGGCACAAATTTTTCTAGAATATGCCTTCAACCATGTTCTCCATAACTTTGCCGCTCCATGTATTTCCTACTGGAATGCACAAAAGCACTTGATATCAAACATTGTCCTCAGTCTTCATACAGCCCCTTAGACTTTCCAAAGCAGATCCCAGGGCTGGAAACATCAGAATGTTTCCTTCAGCCCCAGGAGGAGTGTGGAGAACAGGAGCCAACCATCCAAAGAGCAGCCTAGGTAACCACAAGCTACGGGAGGAGACAGGAAAGGCCCAGATGAAGCCTGTAAAGATGTAAAGCCCACACTGCCAGCTGAACACATTGAGACATATTTTCTGCCTGAAACAATAACAATCATAAATGAACTATTGTTAACACAAAAATAGCAAATACTGGTAAGAGCTGTCATTTTGGTTTTCTTTAGACATGATAAATTACATTTGCAAATTAGTGTCTGATCTGAGATGACATGGAACAAATGGTAATATTTACATTCTGCACATTATCCTTGTCAGATTAAGCTGCAGTTGGCCAGTGTGGATATGAAGAGGCCTCGAGAGGCCTGCCTGCTAGACCAGCATGTAAATTGTGTCTAAACCATGCACACGCCTGCATTTATTATCTCTTCAACCCAGGAACAGCCGTGGTGGTTTACATGTCAGTGTTACAGAGTTAGGGGAACTCCAGGCAAAAAGAAACAGTAAAGAAGAAAATACTTCACAGTAGGCTAAGGACCACAAAACACAACTAAAGAAGCTGCCAAAGGCTTCCTATTGCTTTAGTTTAAGGAGAAGAAAGAGACAGAAGAAGGAAGTAACAGGGGAGGCCATAGATGCAATCCCATTTTAGCCTCACAAATTAGCCTCTCGTATGGACAAGATGAGCTCCACTTCACAACCATGGACACAGACTCCACAAAGTCTTTCTACTGGAATACTGGACTGAGAAAATAAAGTCAGAACAGGATTTTGGAACACGGTGCTATTGGAATAACCTGGTAAAGAGAACTCAGTCTCTGATCATCCCACTATTGCATTTTGTAGAAATGTAGTACAGAGGAAATTGCTGCTAACCCCTTTCATAGGACACAGAGCCAACAGCCTAAGTTCTAACTCACTCCCTCCTTTATCACCCACACTGTGTGAGTGAGTCAGAGCATCCTGTGGGGATAGCTTAATTGACTGGTTTTTAAAATTGAGCCTCAAACACATAATGTTCAGGATGGCATGAGGAAAGTGGATGCCTTTCTTGCTCCAGAGTTTTGTGGGGGAACAGAATTGCAGTATGTTATTCATTGTTTTGGAAGAATAGGACCCTCCAATGGGAGAGGCCACTTCCAGAACCTCAACTCCAGCATCATTCACTGAATGAAGTCATTAATGTGTGATGCTGATTTAAACCAATTATCTGGTGGGGTGGGCGTCTTGAGATATTTCAGGAAATTTGATTATGAAGCAAGTAAAAGATATTATCTGCAAATTGTTATTGCTAAGGGCGATAATGGCACTGTAGTAGATTAAAAAAAAAGGTCCATTTTATGAGAGATATGTTGCACATATGTACGTATGTAAGGACTTGTTTTTACAGTTTGATAAAAAATACATATAACAAGCAGCCACTAAAAGAAACAGAAGAAATAAAATAAAAAGCTCTTGATAATTTATGAAACATGGTAATGTGTCTAGAACTTACGGCATAACTCTGGCTATATGTTTGCGTGTATACTGTGTATGTACTTATAATGGCCCATAATTTAAAAAAAAATAAAGTGCCTTGAAATATGGAACTGATTCAGTTCAAAACACATTTAAAGAAAAGTGTGTTTTAAGATGTGTTTGAATCTTGGGCTTCACTAGGGTCACTCAGTTATTATCAGGTAGCCCTGGGAAAGCCTGCAGCAGAACTCTGCAGTCTGTCAGCATCGGCTACTCATTCCTGAGCAAGAAACATTACAGAAGTTAGTATCACGACCCAAGGAAGGAAGTGCTAAAATAGCCAACAACATTAATAAGACTTCTTTACTCACTGCTCTGGGAAAGAGCCCTGTAAACTACAGATTGGAGTGACATTCTTGTAAATCATACTTTAGGGCTTACTCTTGCTTTGGGAAGCCAGTGCTTCACAGTATGGCTTTCATTGGTCTGTATTCCATCAATGACCCTCCCCCCCAACACCTACATGTGTACACACTTAAAATTTTTAATTAAAAATATTTTGAAAGTGATAGTGGATGACATTGACTTCTGATCTCTACAACTGCACACATGGACAAGCACACACACACACACACACACAAGACAAAATGTTGTTTTATTTCGGCTACAGTATCTTAGACCCATTGCATCACACTCTCTAGGCATTGGCTGGAATCTGCTCTTCAGGACAGTCAGATTATTGATTGCTGCACAGTAAAGATGGAGAACAACCATTTGCTCTCTTTGCCTTGTCTTGCATCTTGGCTGCTCAGCACAGGTCCTTTTCTCTCTCCTTACAGGTCCCTGTAAGGATGGGCCCTTGGGCTTCAGTCTCCATAGCTCATTAGTGACTATTCTGTTTATTTTTCCATCAGTTATACTCACAGGCTGACACTCCATTAGACTGTTCCTATCTTAACCATGAGCATACAGGGTCTTCAATTCTTAGCTGAGTCTGGCATTCCTGTGGCCTCCCATGCCGCCCATCCTCTACTAGTGCAATCTACAGATGATAATGTAATTATCATCTTATTTCATAAGCATTGACTTCCTCAGTTGGAAGGGCCACAGAGTTCAGGGTAAGTAGTCAATAGTTATTTATTCAATGAGGACATGAACGAGTCCTTCTGGCTCACATTTCTTCTAGTAGTCACAGTTGTCTTACTCTAATGATTATATAACAGCTTTTATGAACTATCTCTTCATTATCCTCAAAAAAACTATCAGCCAAGATCACAAGATGCCAGTTTCAAGATATGGAGACCTGTAGCCTGGCCTGGATTTCCCAGATGACACTGGTATTCTGGTAAGATTGAGTCAGCTTCTTGTTGAGATTCTGACTACCCTTCTCCTGTCTGTAGCAAATGACACAAGATGGTATTCCTAAAATGTCACATTTAGACTTAAAAGTTGTAAGAGGAAATGCAAATCTAAGACAATTTTAGCTGAAAATAGTTTTGTATATTAGATTTATTATTTATGTCCCATGTGCTGATTTAAAAGCAGATCAAAATAACTTCTGATAAGGAATAAATTCAACTGAATTGTTGGAGAAAGTTAAAAGATCGGAAACCTACTTGCTCTTCACCAGAGCTAGAGTGGCTGGGTCCGAACCACATTTATTTTAAAGGAAACTAGCACAGAAATGGATAAGTTGGTCAACAAAATTTTGGTTCTTCAATCTGAGAAATACAAAGGGACAGTTCATTTTTAACACAAAGTAGATTAACTTTGAATCTAACCTACATGGGCTTTGCCTAGCAGGTCAGCACAGACTGAATGAATCTGATAATATTTTATAATCCTGAGTATGCTTAGGATGTTGCATTGTCATTCCAACTAGGCAAATGGCTCATGTGTAGAACAAGCATGTCTCATTTCAGTCTTCTAGTGGCCCTGTGGAATCCTAGAAACCAGAGGCTTTATATGGCAACTAAGAAAATTAGAGTGGCCTTCCTACGTACCCACCATTTTTATCCTGCATCTTGCCATTCCACTTTTGTGTATCATTAGATTTAAAGCTGGTGAGTTTAATTGTTACCTTGAATCCAATCTAAAATGATTTGACTGGAAAAGGAACTAACAATTACTTGTTATTGATTTTTGGTGGGTGATATATGAAAACTATTAATAGAAAATAAAATTACATAATATGCTATTTGGTGACTAGATATCAAAGGAACATGCAAACATCTTGGCAAGAATATATATCTTGAGACTTACCAGCTTTTATGAAGAGGCCAAATTAGGAACACTAAGTTTATCTACTTATGACAACTAAATCAGAAGGCACTCGTTTGAATGGGAATCATTTGCCATGCAACTTTATTCCTACTGCAGAACTGATAAATAGCAATATCTTCAAGTTGCAAATCTGGGATCAGATTCCAAACCCAAGATGGCTTCCAGGACATGTGACACCCTATGAGGCCTGGCACATTCAACTACTCTTATGATTTTCATTATAGTCATTAAGGAATTTTTCTAGCAATTGTTTTACAGCCTGTTCTGAGTCCTAACATCTGACTTTCTAAATGGTTAAATGTCAACTTCCTTGCTGACTAGGCCTAATAGTACCTATAAGGAGAACACATTGTAACTTCTTTAATTTCCATTCAGATGGAACCATTCTTGACCTAGATCAGATGGGATTGAGTAGTCATGTGTAGCATGGTATAGTATAGTGTGGTATTGTGTGGGGTGGGGTGGTATAGTGTAGTGTTGTGTAGTATAGCATGGTATGATGTGGTGTGGTGTGTAGTAAAGCATGGTATGATGTGGTGTGGTGTAGTGTAGTGTGGTATAAATGTAGTGTGGTATGGTATAATGTGGTGTGGTGTAGTGTAGTGTAGTGTGGTATAAATGTAGTGTAATGTGGTATGGTGTAGTGTGGTGTGGTATAAATGTAGTATAGTGTGGTATGGTGTGGTATGATATGGTATGGTATAGTGTTGTGTGGTATACTGTGGTGTGGTATAGTATAGTATGGAATGGTGTGGTGTGGCATGGTGTGGTGTGGTATGGTATAGTATAGTATGGTGTAATGTAGTGTGGTATGGTGTGGTGTGGTGTAGTGTAGTGTGGTGTGGTGTAGTATAGTATGAAATGCTGTGGTGTGGTATGTAGTGTAGTGTGGTGTAAGTGCAGTGTAGTGTTATACAATATGCTGCCAAGAATGAAAACAGAAGTAATTGAGGACTTTTTCAAGTCATTAAAAGCAAAGAAAATTGTGTAAACTAATAAAGTTGAATAGCCTAATAACAGACTTTCTAGAAATTAACGCAGGTGATTTAAACCCTGTGCTATTTCCTTATTCTGAAGCTGCTCAAATGTGAATTGGCAGATCTGTAATAAATCAGTAATTACCCTGATCTGCCATCATAGCCTACATAAGGACTTGTTTCCTTAAAATTAAAGGCAGGATAAAACAAAGAACAAAATCATAAGCTTTGTGGACACCTTTGAAACTCAAGCTCAAGAAGTTTTCTCTCTACTTGAGAAAAACATGTCCTCACATATTCCAAGTCTCTGCTTCCTGCCTTGTCTAATTTCATTTTTCTCTCCACCTTCTACTGCTGTTAGCCATCAAGCTCCAATCCCTTTCCTTGAGTATTGAAACTGGTTCCCATATCTTGCTGCTAACCATGTGTTTTGCATATAGTAGGCGTTTAAAACACAACTGCTATAAGAATCCTGTGTCTACGCAGACCATGGTTCTACTGTTCACCAGAGGCAAAGAACAGAGGAAGACTAGAAAACAGAGTAAAGAACTGCTCAAAATTCACCTTTTTCAGGTCCTCTGGGCTTTTGTTGTTGTTGTTTGCTTCTAGACTATTCCAGATATTATTTACAGCTCAGAAAACAAGAATACTTCTTTGAACTCTACCACAATAGGCTTTTCAGTACAATGTAAAGGAGGGGAGGTACTAGTTTAGTTTTCTCAACTTGAATGATCTAAAACCCACCAGGCCTGAATGCCTGCTGTTAGCTGAGGCATTCTGAGAAGGATCATGGTGCTTCCTTGGATGCCAAACCGAAGGTCAGGTACCCATCTACTTCTTGCCTTTCTTCCTAGCCAACCAGCAAAGTTCATTTGTCCTCAGTTAAGAACAAGCAACTATAGATATTGGCTCCTCAAATCCTCTAGCTGAGTCTACTAGAAAGCAGCAAGCATTGATTTACTCAGTCTTCCAGAATGTTTACTGGGATTTTGGAAAGTCCTTCTCAATATACAGCCATTAGACCTAAATTCTTAGGAAGAGTTGAAACACTTTCAGAGAAGAGGCTTTAAAAAAATCAGAACAACCAAAAGATGGATGTCTGCTGGCCAAAGACCCTAGAAGGAATCTTATTCTAAGTGGATCCAAAAGAAAAAAACCCTGAGAAAAATCAGTACCAGAAAAAGAGGAAAGTGTTTAGAATATTTTTGGAACCATCCCAGGTAATTTCACACTACTATGAAGCCTTGAAATATTATCATTAATCAAGCCAAGCCCTTTCAGCTTGTTTATTTTTATACATGAGGTTAACACAGGAGACATTGTGATGAGATGAGATTTTATAAGTGAGTGACAGCTGTCATCTCAGGTCTGAAGCCGTAAGACCATTAAGACATGCTAGTTTATATCTTGGGTGTTGAAAACTTTGGCAGTTGTGTCCAAGAACCTTATATGAGAGATTAGCTCATTTTTCCCTTGTTACTCTCTTTCACACAAAAAGAAAATACCTTAGTACGTAAGTTACAAGGACCTCTGGCTGATAACTGATTTATACTAAAAACACTAAACACAGTCAAGAGAAAGCAATTCCTGCTATTTCCCCAGCTTGGAATTTGGATCCATTCCAGACATTTCTCTCTGAATCAGGCCCAAGCATCCCCATCTGGGGTACTAGCAAACTGATGAGCTCTTCTGCTTCATAAAAGCCCTATCTTCTCCTCCCCCAGGCACAAGGAGACAAGCTTATCGTCGAGGTCTCTCCACAAAAAAAGCCTTCCATTTTCTCTGAATTCAGTGGGAAAGTTCAGTTTTCTTTTTCACTTCAGTACATTTCAAAAGTGATAAGAATATGTTTTGATATCATCTCTAGCACCAAATCCCATCTGCTGCAGCCAGAATTTACAAATCAAGCTGGACTCCCTAAAATAGGCTGGTGCCATCTAGCTCCTTTGAGCCACACTTGCTGGAGCAGTCAGTGATCTGTCTATCCATTAACACTTGGGTAAGAATGCTCACAGTTACTCTGAAAAGCTCGATCCAGAAGAGTCCTTACCAAATCCTGATGCACACATGTGTCTTTGAACAATCAAGAGAGATAATATTCAAATGGAAGCTGATGGAAACGTAACTGGTAAACCACCTACTCCCAGTGTCCAGTCCTCAAATTGCAAAGTGGGTAAGTTCAACAGATCCTTTTGTCCATTCCGCCTTAATTTAATTTAATTTAAATTCTTCAGTCAAACCACATTAGATAGATGGTGGGCTTGCCCTCATTTGAAAGGATATGGGAAAGTAAGAGTGTATGCTCTCTACCTCAGTAATGCTTTTCAACTCCCACTTCCTGTCCAACCAAAGAGCTTTCTTTATGACCTGCCAATCTTGGTTAAAGCTAACTCCCTCTTTTTCCATGTCATGGGATCAATTAGAGAACTACGACAGAGGAATATATTTTCTTTTCACTTTCTCTCTATAAAGGAGTCTTGGTCATTGACCAGTATAATGCCCCGCGTTAGTCTGTTCAAGCTGCTATAACAAAATTCCTTAGATTTGTTCTTTCCTTAATGAATTTATTTATTTTACATCCCTACCTACCACAGTTTCCCCTCCCTCCTCTCCTCCAAGTCACTCCCCTCCTCTCCTCTCTGCCCCTCCTCCCAATCCTCTCCTCCATTTCTGTTCAGAAAGGGCAGGCCTCCCATGGATATCAGCAAAACATGGCATATCAAGTTGCGGTAAGACTAAGCACCTCCCCTCTTATTAAGGCTGGACAAAGTGACCCAATATGAGGAGTAAGATCCGAAAAGCCCGCAAAAGAGTCAAAGACAGCCCTGGCTCCCACAAGAACACCAAGCTATACAACTATCATCAATATGCAGAGGGTCTAGATCAGTCCCCTGGTTGTTGGTTCAGTCTCTGTGAGCTCCTATGAGCCCAAGTTAGTTGATTTTGTGTTTTCTTTCGATGTCCTTGACCCTTCTGGCTCTTACAATCCTTCCTCCCTCTCTTCAGCAGGATTTCCTAAGCTTGGCCTAATGCTTGTCTGTGGGTCTCTGCACCTGTTTCCACCAGTTACTGGATGAAACTTCCTGATGACAATTGAGCTAGGCATCAATCTATGAGTATAGCTGAACATCATTAGGCATCATTACATTGACATTTTTTTCTCCAGTACTGTTTGGTTCTATCCTAGGTCTCTGGACCATCCTAGCCGCTGGTCCTAGCACTCTAGGCAGTGTCAGGGAGTGGGCTCACTCTTGTGGCATGGGTCTGAGGCTGGAACAGTCATTGGTTGGCCACTCTCACAATCTCTTTTCCATCCTTGCCCTAGCACATCCCATAGGCAGGACAGACTTAAACACAGAGAAAATCTATTTCTAATAGTTCTTAAGGCTGACAAATCCAGTGTCAAGGCACCAGCAGATCCGGTGTCCAGTGAGATCCTATTTCTTATAGTGGTGCCTTCTATGTATCCTCAAATGGTGTGAGGGACGAAGAGGTGCTCAAGCCTCCTTTATGAAGATAATCATATTCTTGAGAGTGGGCCCTCATGACCCTCATGAAGGTCAATTTCAACACACAGATGTGGAGGGAATACTTTCAGATCATAGCACAGTCCAAATCAGAAAGACAGCCCTTCCTGGTGCCTATTCTGTGACTGAAATCAACTTGAAGTTGCATTTTATACCTTAAATTAGGTCTACCATTACCTACCACATACACCCTAAGCTCAAGAAATAATCAATTAGCAAGAGGAAGGAAGGAAAGAAAGAAGGAAGGAGAAAAAAGCAATTGGTTTAATGTAAATAGAAATACTTCAAATTTTAATGATTTAAAAGAACATTTATTATTTCTCATGATTCTAGGTGATGATTAGACCATTCTGTTTCTGTGTGGGGATCAAACCCAGGGCCTCAAGCATGCTAAGCAAATGTTCTACTGCCACTAAGATACACCCCAGCCCAGGGCTTCTTTTGCAAATTGTATGTCAGTGTGGCTGATCTCTATTGCTAGCTGGTAACTTAGCTACAAACAGTTGCTGTAGGTCACTAGTGAGGAAGGATTTCCAGACAGCAAACACTTGAGGCATGTAAGTCAGGTTATCACTATTGGAACTACTCAACTCTGCTATGGTAGTATGAAAGCAACTTTGCACAGTTTCTAACCAAATAGGTTAGCTGTGTTCCTCAGCTATCTCAGGTCTAGGTCTAGGGTGACCTCAGTGAGGTACTTGGGAACTGACAGGTTGATTGACGTGTGTGTGTGTGTGTGTGTGTGTGTGTGTGTGTGTGTGTGTGTGTTATAGATAAATGGTTCTCACACTTGGATTCTCACACTTAGGATTTCCCAGAGAAAGCCTAAACCATAGATTGCTAGGCTTCACAACCAAAACAACAACTAAGTAGGCCTGTGAGGAGGAAGGGGAAATTACATCTTTGTGAGGAGCCCCTGATGCTGATGCTGACCAAATATTATGAGTCTCATGGGTCAATCATCTCAGCTAAGATAACTTATTTCTGCTTTGTAGGTATTAATCTTCCATAAAGCTGGCCTGTGTGCTATCAGGATTCTAAAGACCAGAGGAAAGGTCAAGCTCCAAATTACAGATATTCTTCAAGTCTTAGCTTATACCACACTTGTCTTCAATTGGCAAGCAAGTCACATAGCCATACTCCAGCAGTGCAGAAAGAGACCACTCAAAGTTGTGGATGAAGGGGAGTTTAAGCAAATTGGACACCATTACTGCAATACACTACCACAGAACACCAATATATCTGATGCAAACACAAATTTAGAACAAAATAAACTCCAAACACATGAGAACTTTGAAACATATGGAAGTAACTTACAAACACAGTGGGCAGGGCAATCATAGAAGACACTATTTTCTGCCCGATTTTATGTATGTTTGAAAAGCAAAACACATTTGGTTCATCTGTGCAAGGCAAAGGATTCAAATTTATTCCATGTGATATTCCCTAATTAGAAATTGATGCAGTCAAGTAAACTGAGGAGCAGGTATTTTATAAAAGGAGACCCAGTACATTTAGTACATTTTAAGGTGAAATATTGGGGGCTGGGGATAAGTTGTCTGAACAACAGAAAAGCAATATGATCTCCCAAAGTTGTTTTACCCAGCAATCACTGAAGATAAATATTTATGTGTCAGCTTCATCCTTTCTAATAGAGACATTATTAAACAAATACAACTCATTTTGGTTAAAATATCACAGAATACAAATTGTAAAATATCGAATGAAATTCATTGTTCTGAAAAATGTTTGTTCAATAGGGCTTGGAACAGGGATATGAAGTGGAACTCTGAAGAGAACCCCCTCATTGTGTTGTAAAAAGTCAGCATTCAGGGCTGGGGAGATAGCTCCATGGTCCAGAGCACTTGCTACTCTTGCAAAGGACCCAGATTCTGTTCCCAACACCCATGCAGCAGCTTACAAATGTCTGTAACTCCAGTACTAGGATATCTGGTGCCCTCTTCTGGCCTCCATACACACCAGGTAGTATCATGATACACACAAAAAATAAATTTTTATATAAAATTTTTAAATATCTGGCTCATCCCTCCCAGGGATTTCACCAACTCCTAGATTTGTGACATCATAACTTTGATTTCTAAAAGGTGTTTTATGATGATTTTCTTTTTCAGAAATCTGTCATCCAATTAATCACTAAAGCTAAAATGAATGATGCCAAAACCAAATGACTCACACTCTGCCTAGCACTGTGCTTTGTGAGTCGTAGAAGTATTTATACACTTTGGTGTAAGCTGAAACACACGGAATATTTTTGCACTTGAGTTTACTTTTTGAGGGATTAGAAAATTGGTTTTGTTTATGTGATGAGGTAGACTCAAAACTGATGACAGACAAAATGATTCCACAAAATGTGTCTCTCCTAAAGTAAATATAGCATCATAGCTCGAATTGGGGAATGAGATATTTTACCTCTAGGGAGACCAACAATATGCACTGATAAGCCAGTTTTTATGGCTCTGAGAATTTGGTTAGCTCCAGAATAGAGACATTATTACCCTCAATCTCAAAAGATTTATATCAGAAGTGAGGCCACACAGGCACACATCACATGAGGCAATGACCAAAATATTTATGATATTAGAAAAGCAGCAGGTTGAGGGCTGTACAGTTGGTTGGAAGATTTGAGGGGAAATGAAAAACCCTCCATCTTCCCCCAGGGCACAGAAATAGGAATGATGGATTACATTAAGTATGTGGTTTCTGTGGTGGACCTTATGAAAGCTATGATTTGATGATGCTTCTGTGGAATGAAAAAAGAGAATATGAACTTGTCCTTTCTCCACAAGCATTGAGTTAGCCTTTTTCTTCTCTAGTGCTTTTCTCATGGTCAGATATGGCTACAATCTTTTGTTCTTTTGTCCTATAAGGAAAATAGTCTCCAGTTATGGACTGAATGTTTGTGTCCATCCCAAAATTTCAATATTGAAAATCTAACCCTCAATATATGATATTTGGAGGTGAGGTCTTTGGGAGATGACTAAGTTTAAATGATGTCATGTGTGTCCTTAGAGGGAAAGGAAGAGTGATTGGAGTCCTCTCCTCTCATCTCATCTCCTCCTATCTCTTCCTCTCCCCTCCCTCACCTGCCTGCATGAGAACACTCTTATAAGGTAACTATTTTCAACACAGAAAGAAGACAGTCATCATGGGATACAATTGATTGGCACACTAATCTTAGACTCATGGAATTCAAAACTATCAGAAACAAATTCTTGTTTTTCATACTCCGTCTACGGAATCTTGTTATTGTAGTCTGACCTCCAGAACTTTTGGAGGTTTCCAGATAGATTGTCAAGAGGAGACCCAGCTAAGTCTTTGGATTAAGCTTCTGAATCAAGGGCCTGAAAGCAGCACTGATTCACTTCACTTCCCCCTCCTGACTAAGTGACAAAAAATAATCTCATCCCAGCATGACTACTATCATCCCACAACTTCTCTGGGTTACTTTACCTCCATAAAACAGGAGGACATCATACATTATCAGCTTGTTGGTAAATCACATTTAAAGACAGGAATAATGGTTTGCTTCTCTTCTAGAAAAAAAAAAAAGAAAAGCTAAAATACATACTAGCTAGAAGGCTGTTATATTGTGAAACTTTTTAGATAAGACTTGCTTCCTTCTGAAAAATAAGAGCATGGATTAGAACTTAAAATAAAATGGCATTTTTTTCATTGGCATAGGCAAATGTGGTATGTCAGAATGCTACATGTTGACATTGTGTGACCATTCAGAATTTGATTTCTATACTTCCTTCTAGTATTTATCAATAGAGATGTGTTTGGCATGGTGGGATAAATTAAGAGATAGAACCCTGCAATTGGAATTTATGGGAAATCAGATCTTGCAGCTTATATTTTTGACTGGGTTTAGAGACATGTTAACTGCTTTGGGTGTCTCCAGGGTGTCGTCAATTAATTGAACTCTGGCCTTGCAGAGATTGATTGACACCCAGATGATTGAAGCAATGGTTGTGTCTCAATAATAATTACTCTTCCTGAAAGCACTAGCTTTTTCTTGTCTCCTCCAGAGAGCTGCAGTGGTGAGGGAAATGGAGAGTCTAGTCTTTCACAGATCATGTGTCGCTTACTCATCACTTGGGAGGTGGCACTTGTTAAGAACAAAATGGAAAAAGATGTAGAAAAAAAGGAATTTAAAAACTGAGGCACTGTTAGGAGGACCAGCCATTAACCTATTTCCCCAGGACACAGCTTTGTTTGGGGAAACATGCCCCATGAGGTTCATGGCCAGCATGTGTGGAGGTGTTGAGGTCTAAATGCAAGCTGATCCTTTCATATAGTGGGCAATCATTCATTAAACACATTATAGGGCACATGTTCATGCTTCCCATACATTTTCTTAAATGTTTCCCTCAAGAGCTCCATTGAACAGGCAAGCAAACTGTTGTTCAGAAACTCTGCTGTCATCTCAGAGCTAAAAAAGGCAAAATGAAGAGGAAAAACTCACAGCTACCCCAGTTCTGGTCACATCTGAAAACATGAACAATATGTGGGTAACAAGTGGGGAGTTCCTGGGAGTTTATTTACCTCACCTTTCAAACAGCGTGGAGAGGAATAAGATGATGGGGCCTTGGTATGTTAATTTTCTTGACATGACTGAATGAAAATTTTATGTCCTAAAGAGGGAAAAAAAACAATGTGAGGTATGAGTCCATATATATTTCCTACATGTACAAATCACAAACAGTTCTAAGTGAAAAATAATTTCAGAGGAAACCATCACAATACTTTTGCCCTACTCTACAGGATAAACAGAGGTTGTAACTTAAACAGGAGCAGAGGAGCTGTTCCTAAGGAGGCAGCAACTGCACTTGCTTTTTTTGTTAATGTGAGAAAGTTTCATGGTTGCTAAATTATTTTTTATAAGAAGGGATATACACCATATGAGGTCCAATCTCACGTCTTTTCAGGTGCTAAGTGGAATCTGCCTTTTGGAGTGCTTTTGAAAAGCCTAGAGACTGAAATCCACAAATTTTAGAAACCCTCTTAAAAGACAAAGTGATTGGCATTGACATGATGATTCAGAAACCATCATGTATCCATTCAGATATGAAGCCTTGGTCCAGCCCACAGGATCCATGCTTGGGTTGGCAACCCTGTATATAATGAATAAGCCTACTCAAGCAGCCTCCGGCAACAGTGGAGTTTCTTTTAAGGAAACTGGGTGTATTACTTACTTTCCTATTACTATGGTAAAATAAAACACCATGATCAAAGCAACTTATAAAGAGGACATTTAACTGGGCTTATGGTTTCAGATGGTTGGAGTCCATGGTGGCAGAGAGGAGGCAAGGAGGCAGGCTAAAACCAAGAACCACATCTCCAACCATAAGCAGGACACAGTGTATACCAGGAATGGTACCATGGATCATTTGAAACCTCAAAGACCACCCCCATAAAAGTGACACACCTCCTAAGCCTGCCCAGACAGTTTCACCAAGTGGGGACCAAGTACTCAAATATATGAGCCTATAAGAGCCGTTCTCATTTAAACCACCACACTGGGTGACCACCAGCACTCAATCAAAACATGTAGGTTTAGTCCTGTTTCCATTGCTTGCTAACTATGGGAATAGGAATAAAGTATTTAATCTTCCTACTAATGTGTAAAAGATAGGTAGGAATTAAAGAAGTATTGTCGGGATAAATAAGATATTGACTGCAAAGCAGGTGACCAGTGTCTTGCCATAGTAAACGTTGTTTATTATTAATTTTGTTAATTAGAGACATACATATTTCTTTTCCAAATTTTCCCCCAAAGGCGTTTTTTTTAGTCTTGCCTCTTCCACATTACTCCCAAATCCCAATACCTTCACATTCTAAATAGAGATACTTGCTTGACTACTATCATACTCATTATTTAGTATCCATCTCAAATTAAGAAGACACATTAACTCACACCAAAATGCATGTAGTAAAGTATTACAGTATTTTCTAAAAACAAGTCAGAGTCAGTATCTCTTTACTTCATTAAAAAGACATCCTTCCTCTAAACTTCAATTCTTTTGACATTAAACGAACCAGTTCTTTAAGGAGTATTAACAACCAGCACCTTATTTGAAACCTTTGATATCTGCCTGTTTCCCAGTGCTGTATCGTATTCTAGTGCCTGACAGTATCTGGGGATGCTGCTGTGAGACACAGCTGCTTCAGCCTATGATGGATTGGTAGATGACTGGTACCTCACAGAGGAAGTGACTTTTAGTGCAATGCAGACTAGGCATGTGTTTAGTCATCTCTCAGAAATGTGGAATGCAGTAACAGAAATAACCAGATGCCCTGGAACACAATGCCACAAGGCAGACTTGGAAAAGGAAGCAGCTACACTTTGTGTAATAAAATATGACTAGTGACCCCAAGTTTTGCTCCCATTTGTATGCAGTATATTACTTAACAAGAACACTTTCATATTCCTAGGGGAAAATTCCAGAAAATCCTCAATGTTCCTGAAAGATCTTAGCACTTTCATATTTTAATGAAAAAAATTATTCTTGAAGGGTTTATAAAAGAAAGGAAAAATAATTGGTTTGTAAAGTCCAAAAATATATTTGAAAGAATAAATGCTATTAACCATGGTGAGAAAATAGTATTTCCTTGCCTGTGATATTGTCTGGTGGGTTTTTGGTGACAATTTCTTTTTCAAGACATAATTTTATACTAATACTTACAAGTCAGGAGAGTGATCTGAAGATTCAGCATAGTGAAGTCATAAGATGAAGAAGGATTTAAAGTTGAGCTATAAACAGCATGAACCAAACTACTTTCTCTCAAACATGACAAACTCGTTACCAATATAATGTACTTTTGAGATTTATAATCATTCTCTGTATCAATATATGTACAATAGATCCTACTTACGGGCGTTCTCTGTTAATAGTGAATTGATGGTGGTGATTAGCAGTTAAGAGTCAAAACTGTATTACCCACTGTACACAACACTACGCTAGGATCCTTGTAGAATATGGGAGGCAATGTATATGGGGAATGGTTTTACTACAGTGGAATGGACACCTACAATTCTCAAAGCCATGTGAAGATTAGACAATGCCTGAAGTAAAAAGAGATGGCTGAGACGTTGAGAGTGTGGGTCAGAAGCTAAGCATGTGGGTCGCTGGTTGAGTGGGTATTTAGAATGCATGAAGAGAGTGTTGAACCCATGACAGAACATGTGCTTAACATGCATGAGGCCCTGGGTTCCAGGCCCAGCATCACATAAATAAAAAAGATAGATAAAAAGCAGTGGCCATGCATCCCTGGCATTTGGAGTTGAGTAAGAATTCACACTTTGTCTCTGCTTGTGTTCGGTAAAAGCTGTCATGAACCTGCCCATTGTGAACCCTACATGACCCAAAAGAAAGTCTCCTTACAACCTGCTGTTATTTCTGCTTTGCTTTCCTACTAGCCATTATTTGGCCCATTATTTCATCACTTGTTTATTCAAACTCCTTTTTAACAGCATTTCTATATTTTTTATGAAACTCATTCTCCTATTTGTCAGCATTAACTCATGGAAGCACCATAATATAATAATTAAAATTGCATCTCTGTCTCAACATAGGGCAGGTTACTCTAAGGCTCAATACCTTCTTCCTTACATGTTAGAAGTGAATTTACAAAACCTATTATCATAGAGGACTAATATGAGAACTAAGTGAAACCAGGTACTTGGTACAGTGCCTGTACAGAATACATTTTTAACATGTTAGCTGTCAGTCTTATTACGGGGAAGCACATTTTGCCCTTAAAGCCAAGTCTATGTTTCCATCACTGCAATGGCCATGGGTTTTCTCCTTTCCAAAGCCAAAGCAGAGGCATCATCACCAAATTGTTTTTATATGTGTGTGTGCAAATATATGTGCACACAGGTATACTTGTGTGTGTTTCAACTAGTGTTAATGATAGGATTTCATTATATTATATTTACTTAAAACACAAGATGGAAACTGTCTTTGTCTTTCACTGCCCATGTTGTGGGCAGCGGATCCAGCAGGATGCTCCCTGTACACCGAGATCACAGAATGGAACAGTGTAGACAAACAAGCTGGTTAAGTGATCCGGAGAAAGCAGTCACTTCTGGTCTTATTATAGAAAGTTTAAATGGGGGGTGTTTTTCTTTTGACATCAAGTAAGTAGATTGGGCAGGAGAAGTTGCAAGATCTAATACGAAGTAGGAGTAAGAAAAAGTGCACTATGCCATCAAGGTATATTAGTCAGACTCAGGAATTGTGAGAAAACACCAGATGTAAACCACTTAAGGAGAGAACAGTTTATTTTATTCCAGGGAGTCCAGAACATGGCCACTTGGCCCCAAGTCATCAGGCTCTATGGTGGAGAGGTGTGTAGAAGAGGGGGTTCTCTTATTTCATGAGAGAAATGAAGCAGAAACAAGAAGGACCAGGCATGATCTTCAAAATCATGCCCCAATGACCAGTTTCCTCTTGTTGGGCCTTATTTCGTAAAGCTTCCAGAAGCTTCCTCAAATAACGGCACTGACTGGAGACTTACCATGTCTTACACAGCCTGCTGGGAACATTTCATATTCACACTGTAAGAGAAGAGAACTTCAGGAAGCATGGCGTGAGCTCCCAGCAGAGAAAGCACTATAATTTGTCTAGAGTTGGGTACCCCCACGGAAGTGGAGGAGAAGTGCAGCAAATGAAACTTAGAATTTGAGCTGGACACAATCAAATCATACCTATGAGGCTAATTTATGCCATAGCCCAAAAGAGACTTCTAGAAAATCATCTGTAGAGATCTTCTCATTACTTCTTTAAGCTGCCATTTGCATTATACGACTAACCCCACAAAGTCCAAATATTCCAAACTTGACCTGGCTTTTCATGTCATCACAAAGACATACCTGTCAGAGTAAAAGAACAGAACCTATGTGCTATTGTTTTACACTGTTGTGTTCATCTTTTAAATATTAGACTTATGCTATATGCACCTCCATTTGTAATCTTGCCCAGGGTCCTGGAAGTGTGAGGAAAATGCTCATGACTACAGAAAGGTTTTCAAGTACTGGTCCTGGTGGAAAGGTTCCTGCTCTTTGCCTCAGTTACATGTTCCCATCAAACTAGTCACTGTGTTTCAGCAACTGAAGGTAGGGGCTGGGGGCATAGACTCACAATGTCCAGTCACTTTGTGTTAAAACAGAAGTTAATGTTAGTTCTCAGCTTAAGAGCTCAATAGGACCTCGCTAACCCCAAACTTCAATAAAATCATCACAGTCAAGCATCAAAGCCAACATGACTCCTAACAACTGATGATGCTAGAGCAGGCCGAAAAAGGAAGACGTTCCTGTCAGACATATTCTCTGTTCACAGTATGTCTTGGCTTGCCACGTACCTTTATGTTTATAGGAAGAAAATTATGATGAATCCGTGAGTTTTATTGTGCCCAATAAATAAGGTTTCTGGGCTATCACCCTGATGGCTATAGGTGGATTGTAAGAATGCTGGCTCTCAGGAAATATTTGACTAAATATTTGACTAAATATTTCACTCCAGCCAATTGTCTGAAAGAGAGCATTGAAATGAAGAAATCCATCGCATTCCTCATGACAAGATAGCAAGTTTTGTGCGATGGCAGTGGGGAGAAACATAGCTTCTCCCCTACACCACATGACAATGAATATGGCTTTATAACAAATGGTGTGAGGAATTCTTTACATTGGCAGCATAACAATTTCTCCAAATCAAGGCTGGCCAGAGCCAGGTTAATGGCTTAGGATAAACATGTGTCTTCTTTTACTCAACTGGAAAAGTCAGTAAGGATTTTTCAACCTAGCAGAAAAATAAGTGTCCAAGGGATTCTGGCCAAGGCTATTCAGGGTATTCAGTGTGATACACTTTTAAGACAATAGATTGACACAGTATTGCAAACTGGTGCTTGAAAACTAACTACCTTGTTCAGAATACTGAAAACAATTAGAAATGCATCTTTGCATGTGTTGGGTTTGACTGGGATACTTTGATAATCTCAGTGTAAATAATTTTGAATATTTTATTCAACACTCCAACCTGATCCATTTCAACTCTTCCTTAACATCGATAATTTTCTAGATCTTGGGAGATGATTCAGTCAGTAAAGGGCCTGATGTGTAAGCATGAGGACCTGAACTTGATCTCCTAGCACCCACACAAAAAGCCTGCCTGAGTCATGTACCAGTAACCACAGTGTGGGGAAGCCGGGTAAGGAGGATCCTAGGAATTTGCAGGCCATCCGCAAGCTCCAGGTTCAGTGAGAGATTCTATCTTTTAAAAATAAGAACAATTAAATGAGACATGCACATCTGATATCTGACATCAATATCTGGCCTCCACACCCATAGATGAGTATGGAAACATGTACACACACACAAAGACATCATACACACACACACACACACACACACACACACACACACACACACACACCCTACAATGTTTGCTTTGTAAAATGAGCCCAGATGTTACATGCAAACAGAATCTATGATAGTAATTCTTCTCTTCACATTTCAATCTTTAAATGGACTCTTGACTTAAAAAACAATTCATTGTTGATTTCTGTTAAAACACAGCCCATACTAAGTAACACAAGCATTCTGGTCATTTAATTCACAGCTTTTTATCCCCTGGTTCCCTTGTGTCTACAAAAGTACATTTGTGAGATCTGTCCCACCCTTTCTTTAGGTATCAGCTCACTGCCTGAGGGACATCTAATCTGTGACAGACTTCTCAAACACCTCCCTGGCAATGAAGGCCCCTTGCCGGCTACTGCTGAGATCAAGATGTTCATTCATTCATTTATTACATACTGAGTGCTGGCAAAGGGTAGAAGTCTTGGGCCTCATTAGCACTGTTAATGTAGTTATCAAAGTTCCTTCACTTAGGAAAGAAAATGAGCTCAGTGAGTCACAAGACCACTAAAGATGAAAGGTGAGGAATTTATTAAACATTTGTCCTGAAAATGGTTTTTAAAGACTGATTTTTTTAAAGTAAGATAACATAAAATGGACAAAACTGAAATTGTGATGAAAGTTACCCACTATTCTATCCTTTGCCCCCCAAAATACCTTTCCTGCTATTTTAAAAAAGAGGTTTAAATTCACTTGTATTTCAGGATTCCTGAGTAAAGAGGACGAGATAAGACCTTTTGTAGAATATTATTTTAAGATGTGTTACTTTTGTTTATGTGCCTGTTTAAAACATCTGATGGTCTAATAAAGAACTGAATGGCCAATAGTGAGGCAGGAGAAAGGACAGGTGGGGCTGAGAGGCAGAGAGAAGATATAGAAGGAGAAATTTGGGAAAAGAAAAGAAGTGTCCAGAGAAGGAGGAGGACTCCAGGGGCTAGCCACCCAGCCACTCAGCCAGCCACAGGGTAAGAGTAAGATTTACAGAAGTAAGAGAACAGGAAAAGCCTAGAGGCAAAAGGTAGATGGGATAATTAAAGTTAAGGAAAGCTGGCAAGAAACAAGCCAAGCTAAGGCTGGGCATTTGTAAGAATAAGCCTCCACATGTGGTTTATTTGTGAGCTAGGTGGCAGGCCCCCCAAAAAAGCAAAAACAAACAACAACGTTTTGGTACCCAGCATGGGGCTAGAGTAAAGAAAACCTAACAACAAAGGTCCTCTCCGTGTATATTTTTTTTAATTGCAAAAAACAAAAGGACTTGACTTTGATTGTGACCTTTCAGGAGACTGGCTCTCTCCTGATAGAATCGGTTTTTGCCAGTTCCTTTGGAAGCCCAGGAACAAATCAGCCTTTGATTTCTGGTGAAATGTTCACTCCCCAGCCTGTCAACAAACTCCTCGTGAGATAGCACCCCTCCGATCTCACTTGCAGTCCTGCCTTGTCTCCATGTGGAACGTCTTGCATGGCACAGATATTTCAAGGAGTGCTGGAAGCTGTGAGTGTCAGGCGTGTTTAAGTATGATCCCCAGCATGGGAGCTTTTGGTTTATTCTCCTGCACAGAGATAATGGTTTACATTAGATTGATTATATGCAGACTGAGGAGCGGATCTTGTGCAACAACTCTGAGGCGTGCTGAAAGATAAAAATCCCATTTGCTGCATTTTATATTGGTGGTCTCTGACGTGAATGATGCAGGCCTGCAGAGCCCTTGTAAATCACAGATATAATGAGGGCCAGATAGCAGCTCACTTAACTGTTGAATGAAGTAAGTGTTTCTTTACTCCAGACTGAAGGATGGCATATTTGTTATCTAAAACTTTGTGATATCAAGTCCAGAGAAGTCTTTCAGAAATATTGTTGAATGTGGGTAGATAAACCGAATAGTTATGCAAGCATTCCTGGTGTTCTGTAGCAAGGTTATAAGGAAAGTTTAATTCATTCGCCCTTACGTAAATTTTATAATTCTCTCCCTAGAGGGCTGCTAGTGCACAGAGGAGCCTCTTTCCAGTTTCCTTTCTGCTTTTTGCCTACAGCCCTCCAGGCAAAGAACAAAGGCAGCTCTTTGGTGGCTAATCAACTGTTCTCCATCTGAAGATGGGCCTCTCAGATGGGAAAGCAATATAATGCTAGGAACCAAGAACAAATCCAGACCCAACCATGTGGCCTGAGTGAAACGGAAACCTCAAGAGTGAAAACACCTTTGCTTCTAACATTTCATTAATGTGAGTCTGATAGGCAGCGATTAGTTTTATGTCTAGTAGGGCTGTTTCCGTGTGTTTTACAATAAGATACACTTCCATATCTCCATGAGAAGCAATCCCTGTTCTGTAAATTAAGAAACAAGAGCATGGAGGGATTAATTATGAGGACCATAGTGTTACTTACCAGGAAGGTTCTCTCCCTGCACCATAAACACACACTCATGGGCACGCAGTCACACTTCCACACACATACTTAAAACTCTCTCTTGCACAAACACATGTCCATGTTCACACACACAGGCAGAAAAGCATGCACAAGTACACAAGCACGGAGACCTCGGAGGACAGGTTCTCTGCATTCCATCAGCTAAAAGAAAACTAATCGGATCTATGAGCCTCTTATAGCAGAATGCTATTTAAAGATTTGTTTAAACATATTCTATAATATGACAGGATAAAAAGCTATTTGATGTAGTCATCATTTGGCAGAAATACTTGGGAGGTTTTTTTCAATGAGGCCTCAAGACATTTTGAATAGACCGTGTGAATACCAGGAATTCGAGGAGCAGGTCCACAGTTCAGAGTTGGCAGAGTGGGCGCTAACAGTAAAAACAGTGAGAACATTCTTGTTATTGAAAAAAATTCTTGGAAAATAACTAGACTCTGTGGGTTAATAAACAGAAAAAAGAGAGTTGAAGTTGGGAGATACACACACACACACACACACACACACACACACACACACACACACTCTCCAGGTTAATCACACCTTTCTGAGCACATATGTTTATTATCTTTATTCCCTCCTGAACTAAGATTAAAAGAAAACCAAAGCACAAATGATCAGGCAGTACTACCCAAAGGGTTAATGAAAACGGAAGATGAAAGCAAAGGCAGAAACATAAATCGGAGAGAGAAATCCGAAGTGAGAAAACTGATTTACAGAGCGGAGAATGCAGACAGCCACGCGCCTGGAGGAGAGGAAGCCACAGAGGCCTAGACAACAGCCTGGGCTGAGCATGAGCCAGGCTGGGAGGAGCAGGGTGTTCATGACAGTAGATCAAGCAGAAATGAGAAGAGCTGGACCAGACGACACTGTATGAAGAGGACCAAGTGAAATCCAACACTTGCATGCTGATTAAAATTTAAAAAAAAAAAACAAAAAAACATTCATGTTGCTTTCTTTTCATAGTTTCCACCTAAGTCAGAAAAACTTAGGGTATGATTTTTAACATTTGTGATTTTCTTTACTGACCTGCTTTTCCACTGTGATCCTGTAATCAGTTTCACGCTCATTTTTTTAAAAGTTCCTAGATCTTCAAACTGAATGATAAATATGTTTCAACTTTGTGACTATTTGTAATAATTTCACAGGAAAAAAGAAGCATGTGAAGAATGTTTAGAGCTTCCACACACTCTCTCTCATCCAGGAAAGGGAAGTTCACTCTCTGGAGAAGTGCTCCACATGAGAGTGGACATCCAAACAACAGAAGTCAGCAAGATATTGAAGGTCACTTCAACAGTGAGAGCAGAAATGACTGCCAAACAATAATGTGTGCAGAAAAGGCATTATACCACGAAACAGTACAATGTTCTTAGAGGAATACAAGGACATTTACAGAATAATAAATCTACCAGCATGTAAGATGTGAAAACAGAGGTTTCATGGCTAGAGAGATTGCTCAGCCATTAAGAGCACTGGCTGCCCTTCCAGAGGACTGGGGTTTGATTCCCAGCACCCACCCACATAGCAGCTCACAACCGTCTGTGACTCCAGTTCCAGGGATCTGCACTGCACACCTGTGTGCACAGACATACATGCCTATAAGACACTTAAACACATGAATATATATATATATATATATATATATATATATATGCATGAAAAGATATATATATATTTGCATGAAAAGATATATATATATGTATATATATATATATATATATCTTAAAATAAACTAAAAGTTTAAATAGCCAAGTTGACAAAGTTGAAGAAATACTCCAAGACTAAAACAAAACAAAGAAGCCAATAAGATAGGAATCAGAAAGAAGTAAAGAAGAAGAAAATCAGGGGCTTGCTACAAGAAAGCAAATCCATAGCTAATAAGAACTGCAAAGAGAACACAAGTAAAAGCTACAGGCAAACAAACAGTCAAAAATAATAATATGGGACAACCATTCCATACTGAAAGACATGATCTCCAGATCTACTACATGAAATACTGGAGTGGCTGGATACTGGGAGAAGATTCTAAATTCTAGAGACAAAACAAAATAATTAAAATGAAGTAAAATAACCTGAAATAAAAATAGGCTGCATACAGAAAGGATATGGACTAGTATCCATTTTCCTTAAATTTTGGATTTTTTGAGACAGGGCCTCACTATGTAGTTCTGGCTGTTCTGGAACTCACTCTGTAGACCAGGCTGACACTGAACTCGCAGAAATCTGCCTGCCTCTGCCTCCTGAGTGCTGGGTTTAAGGGCATGTTGCACTACACCCCGACTTCCTTAAAATTTTTTACTCTAATCAGAAGACAAGATAGAAATGCTTTCAAATTTGAATATAAAAAGATAAATTTCAACCTGGATTTTTGATAAATGGCCAAGCAATAAAGCAAATGAATAACACACATGATGCTGTTAATGATCTACTTAAACCCTAGCTTGGAGGGTTATAAGAAATGACAGGAAGGCTGATTATCAGTGAATGGGGAAGATGGACTCTGAGCTCCAGCCTTCCATCCAGAATCAATTCCTCACTCTCCCTCTGCACTTCCCTCAAAAGCTTAGTGGCCATGAAAATGGAAAAGAGGTTCAATGAAAATTCTATGACCATTTTGAGATGTGTGGGAAAGGAAAGTTTGTGTGTGTGTGTGTGTGTGTGTGTGTGTGTGTGTGTGTGTGTGTGTGTCAGAAAGAGACAAACAGGGAGATAGATGCACAGAGAGACCATGACGGATGTTGAGAGAAACTAGAGGTAAATTCCCATCTTTGAGAGAACAGATTGGACAAGTAGTGTTCATTTGCCTCTGCTTAGCACATAGAAGGAAATGAATAAATGAATACTCCAGTCTCTCCCTTGCAGGACTTTCATTTGTATATTTACACAGTAAGGGGAAAGTTGTTTTTTTAAGTGGCTTTATCAACCTCTGATGTACCATGTGTGTCATATGACAATGTGTGTGACAAACTGAAGTAAACCTAGCAAACTTGCAGAAGAACATTTTCAGAAGGATAGAATGTGAAAATATTCACAAAGGTTCCATTTTACGTTAGCAGCTCAGGATGCCTGCAAGGGTTGACTCTAAGGTGCTACCAGGGGAGGGCAAGATGGGAAGACAGATGTTTTACTTAATATCCTGCTCTGTGTTCTCTAAAGTTTTGAAGTCATTATTTGTCATTTTCATAATTAAAAACTAGACACTAGGAATTTGCTCAAATCATCAGCAATCATATTTTGACATCTTGAGGGGTCAAAATTCCAGTGTTTGGTGTTTCTTAAAGCCTTAGGATTATTTTTAACATTGTTTCAACCAACTATACAAGGTTGTGAATCTTTGCTAAGAATATATAGCTCAAAGGTCACCTATTGCTAGGCGAGGAGCCAAACAACTCATTTAGAAACCATGAAGACTGTGGGCTGAGGCTGAGCTGCTGAGGTCTGTGCATAGAAACTAGCAAAGTTGGAATCTATACTGCTGGCAGCCATCGGCCCAATAAAACCTTGGCATGACCACATTTTCTCAGCTTCCAAGCCAACAGGAATCAGGTGGCAGCCAAGCAAGAAGGTCGCTGGAACCTGAGCCTGTTCCATGTGGCATCCCTCTGCAATGCATCAGACATAGGCTCCCCTTCCCATCCAGAGCAATCGGTAAAGTCCTAGGCACACGTCTGCTCTGTTATCTAAAATCTTGTGTGGGCTTTTACACACACACACACACACACACACACACACACACACACACACACACAAAGCATCTGATTCATAGGAGAAAGACTGACCGAGGCTCTAAACCTCTCACTTCCTGTATTTATGAATGAATTTGGATAAAATTAGAGGTAGAATTTCATTCAATCCTTCCATATTAAAAAAAAAAAAATAAGGAAAGAGGAAAGGTAACCAAGAATGTTTTCTCCTCACACACACCTTGTATTGGGGTCTTCTTTAGGTTGTGTTTTCGGCTAGGCTTGTAGTCAGTTATCACATGGAGGGAAAGTGAAGCCTTCACAGATCTTTGCTGGGAAAGGCTTTGCATAAGCAGAGATTTTCATTTGTGTTATGCCAAGAGCTGGAATAATAAATACAGATAGGAGGTAGACTCGTACTTCAAATAATTTGTTGAAACTATGTTCACAAACTCAGCCTGTTTCTATTTGTGCAGTTGTTAGCCATAAGGACAGTGGTAACCTTACTGGGACTTGGACAAGCACCTTGCCAATCACTCCCCGCAACAGTCCAGCTTAGGCGACTAAAATGAATTGAAACAGCCTAAATGTCCAAACTACGATTGATTGTCTCCTTGTTCAGGGCAGACCCTGGAGTTTGACTGACAGATCAAAATGGCAACTATCTGGTTAGAAGGGCAGAGGGCGCACTCTCTCTATATCCCATGATATAAACAATCCCGCAAAGGAAAGAACAGAGGAACCAGAATAAAAATAAACTGAAAAATGCACCACAACCACCAAGGCCCATTCCTGAAATTAAAGTGTGTAAGATATTTAATAAAACAGTCTTTCTAAAATTTACATACTAGTGATTTAAAAGGCATCAAAATTGAGCTTGTCTTCAGCTCTTGCTACAAATTCTTCTGTAAATAAGTTAAGGCATGTGATCCACAAGGCTGGGTCTACCAATGTCCAAGTCTTATATACGAAGTAAAATCCTGAATAAATGATAAAGAAAAGAATAAACAATTGCAAGCTCCCATCTGCAGATTTGTGTTAACGGGGGTTTTAGTATAGGGTCAACCAATCTGTGTATTTTCAAGTACTTTGCAAACCATCAAAGCTTTTCTGTTTTCTCACTGAGCCTAACCTCTACATCTGTTTCTTCAGCTCATTCCATCGGGCCCTTGCTCCCACCTTGTCACTAAGATGGCTCTTATCAAGGCCGTAAGTGAACTACAGCTAGCCAAAGCAGACATCAGTTCTCTCTTCGGAGTCACTACCGAAGTCACTACCAGTGCCAGAGTGCTGCATCCCACAGGAAACATTTTGAATGGTAGCCTTCTGGGCTCTGGCAATTATAGGATTGTTTCCTCCTTTTTACCTGGCCTTTTTCCATTTTTTTTTCTGGCTTACTCTCAAAATCCTGTGTTTGAGATGACCAGTCTCAGAGGCTACCTGACAGCTGCCAGATTTCTCACTGCATTTAACATGACCTAAATATAACCATCCATCTCATTCCTCTCCTAGTTCCCTGTCCCTGAGTTTCTCCATCTTGGTGATAGCACCACCATCTATCTAGTTGTTCAGGCACCCAGGGGCAATTGTAAACTCTCCATTTCCTCTCTCATCCCTTCTTCTGTCAATCAAATATTTTTTCTTCTGTTGGAATGAGGAATTGAAAATTAAAAAAAATAAAGCTCCATAGAGTTAATTTTACTAAAATGTTAAGGCCCCTCTGCTATACTTCTAAAGGAAGCCTAATTCTGACCACTTCTTAGGCTCATCACTGCCCCCACTTCTATCCTTATTGCCTGTTACATCCTGGTACCCAGGTTTGCCCTCTCCATCTCTATCACTGACTCTCAATCCTTCACACAGAAGCTGCGAAAACTCTTGGAGCACAAGCCAGCCCTAGGTATTTTCTTACCTGAATGTTCCAAAACCTTCAGTTGACAATTAGAATAAAATGCAAAATCCTTGGGATAACTTATGACTTAACCCTGCCCACCTCTCCATCCTCAGCTTCTTTCCATCAGAGCTGCAGGGTTCTCCTGTGTGCCTCTCAAACATAGCAGGCTTGTCCTTTCTCGGAGGTTTGGGCATCTTATTCCTCTGCTCAGGATGCATTTCTCATAGGTCTGAGTCACTACAAGCCTCATGGGACTGATAAGAGTATTAAAGGAGCTAATACAACTGGCCTTCCATATCTGCCTGAATTTGTTGACATTATAAAATCCAAAAATTATATATGTGGTCTAAGTTTCCAGCTTCTTACAAATCTAAATATCTACAGTATCAAGCCACAGGTTTTATGGCAACATTTTTGCCTGACAGGAAGGTGATACATTCTCTCTCCAAAATACATACTATTCACAGTTTTATTTGACCTACAAGGCCCCTAGATATTTGATAGGTACCTCTAAGATAGGTATATAAAATCAAGTCTGAATGGTTACTGAATGAGGGAGTAAGGGAAAGGGGACAGTTCCAGACCCAGAGGTTAATATGAGTTCAAGGGTGAGGGGAAATGGCTAAGTTCACGCTTGGTGGTTCATATCTATAAGGAAGTGAGGAAGGGGCAGAGGCTCACCCCTGGGGTTGATGGGTATAAGTGAGTGAAGAAGGAGGGGCAGCTCCAGCCCCAGGGTTTGATGGGAATGAGGAGTGAGGTGGAGAGAGAGGTCAGTTTCAGGAGGTGACAATTACAGATGGGACTCCTGAGTCAGGGAGAATGGGAGAAAAAAACAGGTTTGGGGAGTAAGATCATTGGTTCCGTTGTGAAGATGCTGAGCTAGGCTATTATTAAATTCACCTATCTGCTGGTATTATTAAAGGAAGAAACACCTTCTCTTACAAGCTGTTAAAAGCAGACAGACTCTCCTCTAAAACTAACCTGCCAATTCTCTCTCATTCTGCCAAAAAAGCCTTTGATCCTAAACAGAGAAATGTTCAGAGATGTCATTTTTACCAAATTTACATTTGAGGTGTCATGAAGAATTTTATTCTTCCCATTATTATGTAAAGGAAAGAATTGCCAGAATTAAACACATAGGAAATTAGCTTTTCTAGTTAATGTCAGAGGGCATGAAATATTTTTTCTTCTGTTAGAATGAGGAATTGAAAATTAAAAAAAAAAATAAAACTCCATAGAGCTAATCTTACTAAAATGTTAAGAGGCCAATTCTTCCCTAATGAGGAAATGTTCCAGATGAACGATTTTTAACCCTTAAGTTAGAAACTGTGTGTGAAAAGTTGACCAATCCATCCACATCACAGAATGTTCCCTCTCAACCTCTCTCCTCTTTCCTCAGTGCTTTGTGGTCCAGTCTAGCTATGCCTGTTTCAAGGGGGCATCACAGACTCACCTAATGCCCACATTCCTCCCCTTCCCTTACCTTCTTCTTTAGTATGTCCAGATAGAGGTCCAGCACTGACTCCTCCTGCCAAAGGTTTCATGTGTCTCCCTGATACAAACAAATCAAGGTAGAACTGGGTTAGAAACTTCCTCCTTTCTGACGCCATTTTATAGTGCAAGAAGGTATTACACCCGCCAGCTGCTGGGGGAGAGATTAGCATCAGAACTTCTTACGTAGCTTTGGATGATACACACTTTAATACCAACCTGACTGGCAAGATATGCTAATTTGTGTAACAGTGGCATGAATGTTACAGCTGGTATTTTGAATGAGAATGGTTCCATAGGCTCATATATTTGAATGTTTGGTGTCTAGTTGGTAGAACCATTTGGAAAGAATTGAGAGGTATGGCCTTGGTGTAGTTGTGTCGCTAGGGGTAGGCTTTGAAGTTTTAAAAGCTCATGCCTTTCCCAGATAGCTCTCTCTGATTCATGCTCATGGATCAAGATGTGAGCTCCCAGCTACTATTCCAGCTCCATGCTTGTCTGTCACCTGCCAAGCTATCTACCATGAGGTCAAAGATTCTAACCCTCAGAAACTGTAAGATCCAAATCAGCTCCTTCTGTAAGCTGCCTTGGTGGTGTTATTTTATCACGGCAATAGAAAAGTTGGTGACCAGTCTATCTCTGAATGGATTTGAGACCTGCTCCATTGGAGTGACCCATATCTGGTATTGGGAAACCAGTCAAAAAGACACAGTTGGGAACAACTTACTACTGCTGTTCTGTTGAGTTGATATAGCATCAAACTATCTGATAAATACGTGCATTTTTGCTCATGCACAAATGCTACTTTCATCCTTAATTGCAAAAGTTTCTTTTTCCAATGAGTGGTGATGAATGCAGAGACTCCAGCTGTCCAAGGTGCTGAGAATAAATGATGGTAGAAAGCTCAGCTCTGAATAAGACATTTGTTCCTCTCTCTCTTAGGCTCAAAGAACAAACATTGGAGAAGAGGAATCAGGAAGAATATAAGAGCCAGAGATATAGAGAAGGGCTACAAAATGCAGCAGGCATTTCCAGGCATGGCATAGCCATTGCAACCATGAGCTCACAACAGCTATAGTTACCTGCACCTGGCCCATATAAGAGCAGCCCTCATCAACAATAAGTCATGAATTGGGGAAGGGCTCATTGAACTCTATCTCTCCCTACTGAACTACTAGATATTGACAGATTCCAGGAACCCATTGCCTTCAGTTGTATAACCAATGGTGAGCCTACCATGTGTCAATAGATAGTTCCAAACCCATGATCACACAGATGGCTCAATGGGCCACAAAACAAAACAAAAATATAGGAAGAGAAAGAGTATAATGAGTAATTTTCCCAAAGTTCATTTTGTATCTATATTAAAATGTCCTTATGAAATATAGCACCATGTATAGTGAATATACACAATTAAAATATTTAAATGGTTTGTAATAGAAAAACCTATATTTTATACAAATTAGTGTGAAAATATGGCAAAGAGGAAAATCTGATTAATCTTATGAAACTTATTGCGTGACAAGATTTATATTCCAAACATAAGAGCAAATCAAGAAGATAAAATGAAGGCACATATAACTTGTGAATTTAAATATCTGAATTACAAATACAGTGTTAGGTAATTCATTAGAGTATTCAAAAAAGTTTAATAATTCAAGGTTTAACAATAGAAAAAACTACCAAGCAGATATCATACCTATTTTAACAGATACAGAAAATTACAATAAAGTTCAGCACATATGTGGTGGTTTGAATGAAAATGGCCCCCATAGGCCCATAGGGAGAGGCACTATTAGGACCTGTGGAGTCAGTGTGGCCTTGTTGGAGGAAGTGTGTCACTGGGGTTTGGGCTTTGAGGTTTCAGAAGCTCAAGTCAGGCCCGGTGTCACTCTCTCGTCCTCTTGCTTGCCAGCACCATGTCTGCCTGCATTCCTCCATGCTTTCTGCCATAAATGATAATGAACTACACCTCTGGACCTGAAAGTCCAGCCCCAATTAAATGCTTTCCTTTATAACAGTTTCTGTGGTCATGGTGTCTCTTCACAGCAGTGGAAACCCTAACTAAAGCAATGCATTTGTAGTTCAAGAAAAAAATGCTTTCAAAAGTCAGGAGAGTTGGGGATGTTCTTGACACAACAAAGGCAATCTACCTGAGAGACCACATCAGATAACATGGCATAAATGTGATGTGTGGCACACACCTGCAATGCCAGCAGTTGGGGGTGGGGGTTGAGGTGGGATGATTTAGAGTTCAACACCACCTTGGGTTATGTAGCAAGTTCCAAGCCAGGAAGAAACTCTCAAAACAAATAGAATAATAGCACTAGTGGTGGGACTATTTCACAAATACTGTCGTCAAAGTCAAGGTGTTTCTTACTATAAAACAAAAACAAAATCCATTAGCTTCATTTCTGTTGCTGTGATAAAACACTACTGTCCAAGGCAACCAATAAAAAGAAAGAGTTTGCGTTTACAGTTTCAGAGGGTGTGGTTCATGACGGCAGAGCAAAGGCGTGGCCAAAGGCAGCTGAAGCAGCAGCCAAGAGCTCAACTCTCACAAGCACACTGAGAATGATGTGAGTTTCTTGAAATCTCAAAGTTGGGCCCCACTTCTTCCACAAGGCCACACCTCCTTTAATGCTTCCCAATCAGTTCCACCAACTAGAGACCAAGTATTCATACATATGAGCCTAGGAGAGCTGTTCTTTCAAACTGTCACACAAACAAAGTCTCAATAAGGAAAAAAAATATTAATGTAATTTCCCCTCTTATTAAAAATAGATCCATTTCTCATACAATATATCCTAATTACAGTTTCCCCTCCCTCTACTTCTCCCAGCTCCTCCCCACCTCCCCTTGCATCTAGGTCCACTCCACTCATTAGAGTAGAGCAGGCTTCTAAGAGATAACAACCAAACATAACAAAATAAGATGTAATAAGATAAAACCAAAGCCATGACATCAAAGTTGGACAAGGCAACCAACAGAAGGAAAAGAGAAGGTGCTAAAATCAGAGACCCACTAATTCACAACTCAGGAGTCCCATAAAGACACTAAATTAAAGTTATAATACATATAATTTTTTAATGTCTCTGAAAACCACTTAAATCAGAGCTCTGGTTTGGTTTGGTTTTCTGTTGTTTTGTTTAGATGTGATTATTCGGGGTATCGTTCATGGGCCTGGAACTCACCACCTCCTAAGCTAAGCTGGCCTCAAATTTGTAGTGATCCTCCTGTCTCTGACTCCCCGGGACAAAAATGACAGGCATATGCCACCATACCTGCCAACCCTGAGCTCTGCACAGTAAAGATGGTTCAAAAAGGCCCTGAACATTTTGAAATATGTACAACAATGGACCCTTCCTGTAAAGAGCCTCACTTGGAAAACAAATCTAGCCACTTGACCAGCTGAAGACAATGACGGTGGCCAGTGATTGCCTTAGAAGACCTGCCTTGGGAAGGATTTTATTATGCAGTTTCTATGTGACCATTCTAGTTCCCTCTGCTCCCTACCCTCTCTTCTCTTTCATGCTCTTAATGGTCCCTCCTGTACTTTATCCACCTCCCCACCAGTCCCCCATCCTGTGCCTCTAATTCCACAGATGAAAGAAACATGCAATACTTGGTCACTGGGAGACTAGCTTGTTTTGTTTAGCATGACAATGCCCATCTCCATCAGTTTTCCTGGAAACAACACAATTCTGTTCTTTCTTGGCTCAGTAACACTTCACGGGGTGGGGGCAGCAAGATGACTTAGTTAGTAAACCTCTGCCGTGTTGGCGCCATGGCTTGATTTTTATTCCCAGAACATACATAGATAGAAGTGAAAGGAAAGAGATCACTACACGGAGTAGTACTCTGACCTCCACACGAGCACTGTGGCAACTGTGTGCGCACACAGAATAATAAATGCAACTTTAAAACTTCATTATGTATGTATATCACATGTTCCTTATTCATTCAACTACAGCTGGACACCCAGCCTGACTCTATAACTTAGCCATTGTGAGCAGTGCTGGAGTAAACATGGCTATGTGGATACCTCTCTAACAAGCTGTCTGATTCCTTTGGAGATATGCCCAGGAGAAGCTGGGTCATAGGATAGAATTAGCTTTTGGAAGAACTTCCACACTGATTTCCAGCGTGCCTGGAGTAACTTACATTCCCACCAGCAGGGTATTTATCCCCTTCCCCTCCCCCCAAAGGGCACATCTTTCCCAATATTGGTTATTTTATTGTTTTCTTAATGATGGCCATTCTGACTGGGGTGAGACGGGATCTCAGCAGAGTTTTGATTTGTATTTCCCTGATGGCTAAAGATGCTGAACATTTTTTTCATAGAATTATTGTCCATTTTTACTTCTTCTGAGAACTGTCTGTTCAATTCATTTGCACATTTATTGACTGAATTCTTTGGGGGATTTCTCTGGCTTTTAATATTTTTAACTTCTTTAAATATTCTGAATGTTAACTTGCTAGCAGAGGAAAAACTGGAAAACGCTTTCATTTAGCAGGCTGATTGTTTCCTTTGGCTATGAAGAATCTTTTTAATTTGATGTGATCCCATTTGTCAATCCTTATCATTCCCTGAATTATGTAGGAGTTTTTTTTTTGTTTTTTTTTTTGCAAAAGGTCATTGCCTATCCTGTATCTTGAGAACCTTCCATACAGTTTTCTCTAGTATTTTCCAATTTTCATTTCTTTTATTAAGATCTTTTATTCATTTTTTTGAGTCAATGTTTTAATGGGATGAGAGAGATCAACTTTCATTATTCAGCATGTGGATATCCAGTTTTCCCAGCACTGCTTGTTAATGATGTATCTTTTCTCCAACATACACTTTTGGCACTATCTTGGTCAAGAATCTGTGGCTGAGCTTATCTGGGTTTATCTCTGGGTACTGTTGTACTCTGGTGGGCTCGGGGCCTATTTTTGTGCCAGTACCATACTGCTCTTATAACTGTGGTGCTGTGATATAGTTTCAAGTGGTTCCTTCAGCATGGCTCCTTTCTCAGGATCACTCTAGCTATTAAAGGCTCCCCCCCCCCCCCGCCACTCTTTTTGTAATAGATAATCAGCTCATGTGATAAGCATTTGCTGTACAGCCAAGTCACATTGCAGCCTTTTTTCTTTCCTTATAAGACAGGGTCTTGCTATAGAGCTCAGGCTGGCCTTAAATTTATAATCTTGTTCCCTTAGTCGCCTTAGTAGCAGAGGTTGCAGATGTTTGACACCAGGCTCATGCCCATTTTTTTTCTATTATTTTCTACTAATGTCTAACTTTTATGGGCGCCTTCTTGAGTATAGCTTCTGACACTTACAGACAGAAAATAACGATAATTCTCAGCAGTATTGTGATTTGTTCCAAATGAGAGCCAGGGAAGAAATTTTCTTTGGTTGGCACATTATAGGGTAATATTATGACTAATGTCTAAAATAAAGAATTGTAAAGTCAACAATGTTAGTTATTCAGTCCAAAACTGATCTGTACAATCTAAAGTTTAGATAATCTACAGTCTGATAACAAGCAGATAATGTGGGGATCTATTAATATTATTTCATGGAATCACTTTGGGCATTATACATTAAAAAAATTAATGTTTATTCTGAGGCATTTCTTTTTAAAATATGTTTAGAAGTCATAGTTCCCAAGCTGCATAAATAGGGTTTGCCACTTTTAACGGTGCTTTTCAAGTTTGTAGTATTAATGAAAACTAGCAATGTGCACTTTTCCTAAGGAGAGAATGAGCAAAGGACGAAGGTCTGAAAGCACAGATGCCAGGGGCTGGCAGGAGCATGGTGGAAAGTCTTCTGAAGGACCCTGGAAGAAACAGATCTTGTACCAACCACATCAGGGAGAAGTATGAAAGGGCTTTGGTTCTCAGGGTAGTCAGCTTTTGAACAACCTAACAGTAACCTGTGTGTAGATAAGCTAAAGCCAGCAATTATTTCATAAAAATCTCTTGAAAAGCAAAAGAGGAAACCACAACAAAAAATTAATAATAATTAATGTATTCTGTCTTAAAATGTAAAAATCCCAGTTGGATGTCTTTTTCTTTATATATACCATCTTTTGTTTGTTTGTTTCGAGGCAAAGTTTCTCTGTGAAACAGTCCTGGCTGTCCTGGAACTCACTCTGTAGAACAGGATGGCCTCAAACTCACGGAGATCCAGATCTGCCTGCTTCTGCCTCCCAAGTGTCGGGATTAAAGGGTTGTGCCACCACCATCCAGCTCTCAGTTGGATATCTTGGTGTTTGCCTCTAATGCCAGCACTCTGGAAGCAGAGGAGGAAAGAACTTGAATTCAAGGTCATGGCAGCCCAGCTGAGTGAGGTCCTGTTTAAAAAAAATACCATGCTAAGCCCAGCAGTGGTGGTGCACACCTTTAATCCCAGTGCTCGGGAGGCAGAGACAGGCGGATCTCTGTGAGTTGGAGGCCAGCCTGGTCTACAAAGTGAGTTCAGGACAGCCAGAGCTACGCAGTGAAAACCTGCCTTGAAAAACAAAACAACAACAACAACAAAAATATATCATGCTAAAGACTACCTTTGTGTTTATTTCATCTCTTGTCAACATTGCCACGTTGTGGGAGTGTATTGATAAATACCACCCACCTCAAACACTTGCCTGGAGTTAGCCTAAGTAGGCTGGCTCTTTTGTCCACCTGGAGGATATATCTGGGATTGCAGAAATCATTTTAATCATAAAGAAGCATCAGTCTGTTGCATGTAACCAAAAACCCAAGTCTCCACCAAGTTAATCAAGGGATACACAGAAGAAACTAAAAATACAAGCTGCTACAACAGAAGTGTAAACTTAAGTGATAACAAATCCTGGAAATATTAAGAAATGTTTGCAGACTGGTGTGGCAAAGGGTTCAAGTGATACCTCGAAACACAGCATAGAACACATATCTGTTGAATTTAAAGTGCTACAGTAGAATCAGTGTTTACTTTGAGTTCCTATTTATTGGCGCTTTATTTAAATCTGTGCATGTCACAATGAAGTTATAGCTCCCAAGAGAAGCCCGACATACAGCCACAAAGATCACTGTCTACTCTTGATATGTTAAATCCTGGACAATTTGTTGGGCTAGTCTGATACATGTTGCCTGGGTGGTGTCTCTACCACACCAAGAAAAAAAAAAGGAAATAAAAGTTGATGAGTTCTGATGAGCAGTTTAGTACAGGAAAGGGGATGAGCACAATTCGCTGTCCTTGGATACTGCTCAACTCCACCATTCCTCAGGGCAGGAAAATGTCAAATTTCATTTTCTTTTGCAATAGTATAAAGCACTCTAACCTGTGAACTAAAGTTTCTCCTTTAAAACCTGTTGAAAACTATGCCTTTGCTGACTACTTCGAAACTTTTTTGCAAATGCACAGTCTATAATTTAGGGCCTGAGCAAATTAAAACTATTTCCTGGCCTGCCCAAGGCCATAGAAGTTTCAGTAATGGGCTGTGGAGCCAGGTTGCAGGGAAACTAGTGGATGCATGAAAACCCTTTTAAAATTCACATCTTTTGTCTGTGTCTGTTCCACTTAGGGATACTGAATGAGGGGAAGGCCCAGGCACAGAACTTCATCCCCTGATGAGAATGCGAACATCTCATTCAGAAATGTTTTCCTTTCTCTGGACCCAGCTCAGGTCTTCAAATAGAAGGAACTAACATATATCTCTGTACATAGCCCACTTCCTGACTTCAAAAATGAGGTGGCTGCACAATAAAATCCTTTCTTAGAGCAAACTGTCTAACAGAAAGGTCTATCTGTTAAGAACACAGCTTGGGATCAGTATGATTTGGATCAATTAACTGCTGTTTTCTTTTTTATTGGGATATTTACTGATTATAATACTAGACACTAAACACTGCTCATCTCTTGGGATACAATGAAGATGAAAATTACATTGGAAGAGCTTGCAGTCTAGTGGCCTACAGCCTGGAGCTTACTCTTGTTGGGACTGATGAACACACTGACTTCAGATGATTCCAGAACTGCCCTGTGAATCATACTTGCTAAATGATCGTTTGATGTACTTCCAAAGATACACAAAAATAATGTCCTTTAAAAATGGGAGAGAAGCTTGTTCTGGAGAAAGTTGTCATTCATCCCATCCTGTTCTTGTCCCTCTCTTCAGAAGAGAAAGGAGGAGGAGGAGGAGGAGGAGGAGGAGGAGGAGAAGAAAAAGAAGAAGAAGAAGAAGAAGAAGAAGAAGAAGAAGAAGAAGAAGAAGAAGAAGAAGAAGAAGAAGAAGAAGAAGAAGAAAATGTGGAGGTGGTGCGGGGAGAGGAAGGAAGGAAAGAAAGAAGCATGCTGGTACCTGAATAGGAAACAGCAGACATGAACTCTCTCTCAAACAGCCTTCAGGGAAGAAGAGCTTTGCTCAGCTTCTCTCTCCAGGCACAGGGACTCGCCTTGCCAGCAGATCTTTCTTGAGTTCAACAACAAACCTTCCTTTCAATACAACACACAGGAATGTGCAACCTTAGCTGAAGTCAGATGTTCATATCACAAAACTCTCTAGAGTAATTATTCTAGTTGTACTCATAGATCTTTGCAGAGATACACTTCCCTATCTCTTAATTCCATTAAAAATGTACTTGAGAAGGGTAACAAAAACGAATAGCTGTTTTTAGGAATCCCCTTCTTATCCTGGAACATTTGTCTGCCTCCTTCCTCTGAAACTGCTTTTCACACAATATACTTCCTATTTATTCCTTAAATTGATATTTAAATGCTCCTATTTCTTCAAATAAAACAAAAAGAAACTTGGTTAGTACAGCAAATGAAACAGAACCTTGCAATTGGAAACTCCTGAATCTGGCTTCTACCAGGCCTGAAGTTAAGCATTGTTTGGGTGCAACTGCCTTGGAAATGAGTGAGAACTGAAGAAATCAGGGTTGGCAAGAAAAATGTCTCTCCTTCTGAACCTTCCAGCTGCATGTTGCCTAAAGACGGGTCATTTGAAGAACTTAATCGACCTGTCAGAAACATTTTGATTTTGCTTAAATACGAGGCTAACTGACAACCACTTTTCCCACAACTAAGAGGAATCTCCTAACGTGAGAGGCACTTGAAGACGTGTTAAGATTTTTGCAGCTATTAACACATTCCTAAGAAAAATACCTCTGGAGACACAAGAAAGCCAAGGATAACAACCGTCTCTCTCCAATGAAAACGTTTAGTCTGTTTGATTAAAGGAAGATAAATGAAGGGGTAAGGCCGGACTCACCTCACATTCTGCACTGGCTTGGTTTCCTTGAGACCAAATTGCCTAATGTAGGAAAAAAATGCAGTCAATCTTCAAGTCCACACATTCCTGAATCAAGGACTCCTAAGACCTTCACTGGCTCTGGGGGCCCCGGCCCTAGGCCCTGTTTTCTAGTGAGCTTGGCCAGGGCCTGGCAGAAAGAACGAGCAAAGCAGAGTCCAAAGAATGTCATGTGTCCTTCTTCCACTGGTCCCTAACCCAAGGGATTCAAACAGAGGTACAGCTCACCCTAAGAGAAGAGCAAAAACAACAACTATAACTGACGTCAGCCTCTCAGCTTCTGGGTTTTGTTTTTTCCTTCCCTGAAGTTAAAAAGATCTCAAACGAAATTTTTCAAACTGTGGGTTATTGATGTTGGATTATAAAAATCAATTTAGCCGGGCGGTGGTGGCGCACGCCTTTAATCCCAGCACTTGGGAGGCAGAGCCAGGTGGATCTCTGTGAGTTCGAGGCCAGCCTGGTCTACCAAGTGAGTCCCAGAAAAGGCGCAAAGCTACACAGAGAAACCCTGTCTCGGAAAACCAAAAAAAAAAAAAAAAAAAAAAAAAAAAATCAATTTAATAGGTTACAATGGGTGACTTTTTGATAAGACAGGTAGAATCAGGATAGAAAATGTCACACAGTACCACATATTGTTTTATGGAACTTTGAAAATATTCTCATTTTAATTGACATGTGATGCTTGTGTTACTACATAATATTTCACACCGTGTGTGTGTGTGTGTGTGTGTGTGTGTGTGTGTGTGTGTGTGTGTGTAAGATTAGATCAGAATAATTGGTACACTCCTCATCTCAAACATGAGTCATTCTTGTGTGTTGAGAACATTCAAATCCTAGTCTTTTGTCAATAAAAGTTTTTTTTTTTTTGTTTTTTGTTTTTTGTTTTTTGTCTTTTGTTTTGAATGACACTATGTGGCCAGACCTAAGCTAGATCCCATTATCCTGCTCTTCCACTTTCAGCGGCCTGTCTTTCCCCTGACTGCCCTCTATACTTGCTTGTCTTGGGTTTTGAAATAGTTTCAAGATGCATTTTGGTTGGATTTCTTTTCCTTCATCCTGATTGGGTTACGCCTTACTTATTGAAATGTATAATCGAAGCCCGTGGTGGTGTCGACGGCACACGCTTTTAATCCCAGCACTCGGGAGGCAGAGCCAAATGGATCTCTGTGAGTTCGAGGCCAGAATGGGCTACAGAGTGAGCTCCAGGAAAGACACAAAGCTACACAGAGAAACCCTTTCTTGAAAAACAGAAGGAAAAAGAAAGGAATGTACAATTGTGCCACTTACTAGTCTTGTAGAATTCATGATCATTGCTATGCTGTCTATTCCTTCTGCTCCTTCTCTGGTCTCTTCTGAAACCCCTCTCGAGTATGTGTGAGGATGTGGCCATCTTCTGCACAATTCAGTCTTCCTAACATGCTTCACATCACCACGCTTGCTGCCTTCTGGGGAACAGTTTTCCAGTGTACTTTTTTTTCATTTGTGTCTAGTCTGTTATTTTTAACTCTCCACTGGGTCTTCATAAAGATTACAACACCTACTTTACTGCTAAGACTAAAATTTTTAAAGTTTTTTTGTTGTAATTGTTCTTTGCTCCTCTCTGTACTTGCATTCTTCATTCTGTTAAATGCTTCAAATGTAATTGTTCATGGCAGTCCAAACCTGTTTATTCTTCCCTGTACTTGACTTTGAGTGTGTTTGTAATCTTTGCATGTGAACTCCTGGTTTAATATTCTCTGCAGCTTTAGCTGACGGAAATGGTCCTGCAGAGAATATTTGATCTGCCCCTGCTGGTCATCAGTGGGCACCTATAACCCAGAAGTAGTTTACTTCTGAAAAGTCTAAGGTCAGAATGAAACAAAAATGTCTATCTATTTTAAAAGCAATAATTGAGAGCATTAATTTTTATTAATTCATTATTTCATTGAATATGCACTTTATGCATTTATTTGAAGTTAGAAATGGTACTAGATTTCTCCCAGATTTATTGGCATATAACTGACAAACACAAATTGTTTCTATTAAACTTGTTGCTTTCACATACTTACAGACTGCTGCGAAGTGATTCCCCACAAGCAGGCTAACACCCTCAGTTTATTTTTATCCAAATTGCTTCAGACTGAATTATTCCCTATTCCTTCGTTACCACAAGAGACTTCGCATGGTTGTTTGTTGTTTCCTGAGGACTCTTGTTGTGTAGCTCAACCTAGCCTCCAATTCAAGACCAGTCAGCCTCTGCCTGTCTTCAAAGTGGTGGGCTTTATAGGTACATGTCACCATAACTCTCACATACATTTTGTCATAGCCTCTCCTACTTTCCAGTCTCTACTCATACCATCTAACAATTTATTCCAAAAACATCTGAACCTCCTCAACTGTTAGAACATGGTGAGTTTTGTTCCGAAGATTGACTTGTCAAGACCCCAAAGAGAAAAAGTGAATGCTGAGACCCAGAATTTATCACATTTCACTTGTTTTGCAGACATCTTCCTGATCTCATTTGCTATCACTGGGGACGTCTTCATGCATGTCATCTTTCCTGGGGAGAAGAGGCTGTAATTTCCTTTATGTGCTTCAGTAAATGTGTGATTGAGTGTCAGTCCTCACACTTACTGATCCTGTTTATACATTTTAAAAACACTTTTGATCTATATACCCTATTAAAAGATGAGTATATGATTAATGTCCTCAAAATGCCTTTCACATGCAAAAGTGATGAACTTGAGTTTCCTAACTACATATTTGATGTCAACATCTTAACAACCAAGGCTAATAATGACCACGTTTGTGTGTGCTTCTTTAAAAAAAAAAAAAAAAAAAAAAAAAAAAAAAAAAAAAAAAAAAAAAAAAAAACTTTCTAAACTAAAATATCCAAATTATTGAGTAGAAAAACTTTCATTACCATCAATCCCATTTTAGTAATAAATAATTCTATTGTTATAGCTTGAGTATAAGTGCTCTCCCCAAATGACTCATGTGTTGAAAGCTTCACACATCCGCAGTTGGTGGATCCAATCATTGATGAATAATTAGATCATAAGCGGTTTGACCTTGTGCCTATGAATTAGGGGATTAATCCACTGATGGTTTTATAATTTCAATGGCATACTGAGAGTTGTCAGAAAATTTTAGACATAGCGGCCAAATTGGAAGAAGTATGCTAATGGGGACATGTCTTTGAGTATTGTATGGCTGTATCTATCTTTTTCTTTGCTTCTAGAAGTCACATGAAGAGCAACCTCACTTCATTATGACCAGTGACCATGACATCCTGACTCACCGTGGGCCCAGACACAATGAACTCAGCTGACAAGGACTGAAGCCTCTGAAATCATGAGCTAGAACCAGCTCCCCGTCTTTCAAGCCAGTGATGTTGGGGTTTTATCACAGCAGGGAAACACTAAACCAGTGCTCCTTTAAAAGTGCTGTAAGAATTAGAGAAGTCTTGCTCAGGTTGTATCATTCACACTAGCAAAACAACAGAACATTCAGCTAGAAATCCTGTTGGGTTTCTTACTCCCTGATGTCCTGGGTTGCTCTTGTAGAGTGGGGAACAGTAAGAAGTGTAACTGGTCTGAGCCAGCTAATTGATATGGCATCATTCTAGAAGTTCCCCAACCGGCATAGACAGAAGGAAGTAGGAAGAAAGTGAACATGGGAAGCCTCTAAGATTTATCTCTACATGTTTTATTCTTTAATATACATGCTGAACTGAAGAAAATATGACAATGAGACATGGCATGTAATAAAGCTTGTTGTTAATAATAGTGTACCTTCCCTTCCCATGTGTAAGAACCACCTACCATTAGAATCTCAGATGTCCAAGGTACTTTTAAATAAATGCCATATTTTAAAAGCTCAAGTGAAAATTCACAGGCATATAAGTGCTCCTTTATAAGGAAAATACAGTGGTTCTGGACATAATGGGTGATATGTGCTACACACATGATATAATGGCAGATTTTTTTCTTGACTAAGTCTATCAAATGGCCCAGGGAACTTCACCAACACTTTCACGCATGTAATGTCACAAACTTCCCTTTTGAAGGAATACTCCTTGTAGTTAATATAGAGATACTGTGGCTACATAGAGCTAGTTCTGCGCCTGAAATTGTCACAGTGCTTTGCATTTACAAGATGATTTAACATTGCAGTATCTCTATGAAGTATGTTACATTATCAGCATCTTATAAAGGTTAGTAACCTGAGATTTGGAGGCATTAGGGAGCCACCCAAGGTTTTATACTGCAAATTACAAGGATCTGAACTTATAAACTTGCCTCAGAGTTCTTATATGAATGTTTTAGAGAAAGCAATTGATTTTTTTTCTATGCTTGTGAAACTAAAGGAACTATTATAAAATACCATATGCAAAACTTGGTAACTCAGGACATAGCTCAGGAAAATTTAAGTTCTGTGAACTATCAACTTTCCTTGATACTCCTTCTTTTCCAGAGACTTCTATACTCTATGTAAGACTAGACAAGCAATGGGAGGCTCATGAGGTTAAAAATAGTACACATCTCTCGTTGAAAGCCAGGGTAAAATCAAATATCTGACATATCATTATCAGCTATAATAATTAATAGATCTTTGCATAGGTATTTCAGAATGTGTCCTATCTGATTTCAAGGTGAGTAGCACTTAGTTTTCCCCAATAGGTAATGTTAGAACATCCAAGCCACAGACCTCAGTCCATTCACCTCACAAGACGAATATGTCACAAATGTGTGCTGCTGTTTGAGTCTTCCCAATGGTTGTCTCTATACTAATCTTTCAATTTTCTTGCTAATCTCTTTTCTGTAGAACTTTACTGTATCTTTTTGCTGCCTCCTGGACAAGAATCATTAGCTTAATTTCAAGGATACTATAGTGATTTCAGAGATGAATAACTCAATTATCATTTAGTTGGACAGTATCTTCCCCATCCCATATTGGCTTAAGTTCTGCCCCACAGAAGTTCTATACGAGGGGAAGGAGGCAAGACGAAGTGACTAGAAAGAACACAAGTGCATTTAAACACCACAGATCTATCAGTCAAACACCATGTGGATGGTATTTGTGGGTACAGGAGTAGAATGAACTCCCATATTGGCAACAATTATATCCAAGATGAAACATCTAAATGTTTAGCCCTCTGGTGTAGGTGGACCCTAAGAGAGGGAAGACAAGCTCTCCACAATCAAGACCAAAAAAATGAAGAGAAGTATGTCTAACTCAACAGCATTTGGAATTAGTTGAGTTTGGGAAACAGAGTTCTGATGGATTGGTGCTTGGGTCAGCCAGGCAATCAGCAAGGGGTGATCTAGGGAGGGGATCCATCCTTCATTCCACTGCAAGCAAAATGGTGTTGATGTATAAATGTACATCCTGTTTTCCAATTGTTCTCATTCAGCAATGAGGCATGAAGCCTGGGAAAGCACAGATACTTGGATCTAAGAAGGTATTTATTTCACTCTCTAGGGCTGTGGAGTGGAAAACATACAAGGGCCTTTTATCTTAATCTTGTGAGTTCTCACAGCCTTAAAACCTTCTTCCTCTGAGCTTCAGATTCAGTAACTTGATTTGTCCATAATTCTGTTATCAAAAGTGCCCGCTATCCTAGGTCAAGTGGAAGATGGGTGAGATTTCTCCCTCCTCACAGATGGCACAACTTGTCCTCCTAGATTTCAGATGCTTTTAAGTCAAAGCAGCAAAACCACCTGTGTAGCCCCTACACACTAGAAATTTCTCCTAGAAAATGGCTCCTCCCTTGACCAAGACAGACAGACACACAGAGAGACAGATACACACACACACAAACACACACACACACACACACACACACCTCACACACAGAGAGACACAGACAGACACACACACACACACACACACACACACACACACACACACACACACACACACCTTTTCCCTGCAATCCTCCCATCATCTACATAACTCCCTCAGGACTAAATCAACCCCAGTCTCTTCTATCAGAGTAAAAAGAGACAGAGTGATGAATTCAGGGTTTCCCAACATGGCTGTTAATTTTCCAAACCCATAGAGACCTTCCTCTACAACTTTTTTCCCAGCTGTACTTGGAAGCTGTAACAGATCCAGAGACCATTTTAGAACCCCATTTGTATTGTCCTGACACTCAGGAATCCAGTTTCTGTTTGAGGGATGTCATCAAAGTTGGTGGGCTCAAAACACGACCTACTTTTCAAAACCCATCTGCCAGAAGCCTATAGATTTTCTCAGTTGGTTTGTTTCTGACTGTCTACCAAATGGCAACAACAGCATTCTCACTTTCCAAGCCCACCCCACAAACAGCAATAAACCGAATGCTTATCACAAAGGGGCCGAATGTCTTCCAAATATGCAGCAGGCATGCACCCACACACACACATGCAAGCAAAATAAACACATAAATAAATGTTTGCTAGAATAGTCCTTCTCTACAGCTGCACCACCACTCTCCTCCATTCAGAGTAGACACTGCCAGAGTCTTTGTCCTACCCCTCTGGAAAAAGCCCAGAGCCTATCATTTGACAAGCACAGCACTTGACAACTGACTCAAGTCTTCCATTTTAAATTTATCTTTACTTTGTCTCAATTTGAGTGCTCACAAAAATAGCTCTTCCGCCTCTGGGACTATAGCTGTATTTTAATTAATATAAGAGCTGAGGAATAAGATGGAAAGCTGAAGCACTTCAAGGAATTTCTAAAACACATCAGGTGCCTCTACCTCAGGAGCTGCAAGTGTCCCCACAGTCCCCAAGAGCTTTGAGGGTGTCTGCAAAGATAAAACCTTCCCAAAAGAAACCTGTGGTTCTGATAGTAAGAAAAGGGAGGAAATAAGAGAAATCACTACAACAAAATATTTGTGATCATTTTTCTCTCCTACATGAGTCCTAAAGTCATGAATTGCTAACAGACGTAGCAAAACAAACGGGATAAATTACCATAATATCAACAACTCAACTATTCATAATCATGAGTATTTTAACTTACTCCAGGGATAAAAATGGATATGAAAATTACCCAGTATTTTAGTTGTGTGCATGTAGGCACATTGAGGTAACTGATTTTTTTAACTGAGCTGAGCAAAAAAAAAAAAAAAAAAAAAAAAAAAAAAAAAAAAAAAAAAAAAAAAAGATATAAATATTTGCATAATATAATAGTGTTAATGGAAAAGATTATATTCATAACAAACCAATTTCTATGTAAGAACCTGCATGGAAAGTTCAAAGAAATACAAGTTGGTGATCTCTGTGAAAATAGAGGATATATATGTGTTCTCTAGTTCACATTCACATAGATCAACTGTAGAGATAAGAGTGGGCAGGAGAAATTGTCTCTGTGATCAAGTCTGTGATACATCACAGTCTTTACACCTAAGAACTTGCCAGAATGTGTAGAACTGTTGCCAAGAGGCTGAACGTGAGTTTTCCATAACCAGAGTCAGCCATGGTAGAAGCATTCCCTAAAGGGACCAGGAGAGGACTCCCTGGACTTTACTCCTATAGAGAAATGCCCATGCTTCTCTCTCTGTCTCTGTCTGTCTGTCTGTCTGTCTCTCTCTCTCTCTGTCTCTCTCTCTGTCTCTCCCTCTCTCACACACACACACATACACACACACACACACACACACACACACACACATCTTTTACTTTGCCACCAGTACCTTCTGACTTGGGCTGATCTCATGTTTTAATTATTACTTTTGACTTCTATACCATCTCCCCCTTAAAACGTAGGCTCCCCAGAGGTTTGTGCCTTTTGTATCAAGCCTGAGTCTCATTCCCAAATTCAAAGAAAGCAGGCATTGTCCAGGGACTCAACCTTCCTCTGCAACAGGCCTCAGGCAGCTCATCACTCTTTTTTCACTCCCTCATTTCTGAATGGGAATAATACCAGCCAACCTCACTTCCAGCACTGTTTCCTCTACCATTAAATGTTTATTAAGCATCAGTATGAATGACACAAAGCTGAGCTGTACAGGTTAAACCAGCCAGAGCTGTCCCTAACATAAGAGAGCATTTATGATGTCAAAGATAGGCAGTCTAGGGCACATAAATAAAGGCAAGAGTGTACAAATTTTTGTGTCTGCAGACTGAAGAACAAAAGCTGGAAACACATTCCATTTGCCATTCCTCTGGGTGTGATTGTCTTGATTTTAGATTATCTTTGGAGAGGAATAAATGGAAATGAATTTGAATTTCAGAAATATTGGATTTCATTCTGAGAAATAAGCAGATTCTACCTCTTCTGCTATTTTCCCAAAGGGCTTTCACCAGCATACGGTGAAACATATTTACATACCAGATATTCACAGGGACTCTATAGAAGAATAGTGGGGTCAGGATTTGTAGTGCCAAGGAGAGCTCAGGGGCCAGTAACTTAAGTATTTATTCTTTATGAAGGGATCAACATGAGACAACTAAGAAAAGATTTTCTCTGAAAGGAAGAGTGGGTTGCAAGAAGTGGTAGCCCAGAAAGTGTAGAATGAAAATTATATTGTGTTAATACATCTTCAGCTATGAAGCCTCATCCTTTCTCATTGACCTTGTGGAAAGCTGTACAATGAAGAGGCAATCGTTTATGCAAGGTACAGTATAATGTTGTAAGTGAGCAACGGCTGGAAGTGTTCGTCTGGGCCCTAGCTGTATTCTCCTTGTTTGTTTAATCTAGGCTGGTCTTCCTGAAAGATGAAAGTCTGCCATTTTAGCCTCAGTGCCTCATAATATATGTGTTAAACTCACCACTGCCTCATTATTTATTAACGTCAAGTTATTACACTTCGGTGGAGGATGGGGGCTGAAGCCACACAGTGACAGATGTTCCAACAGATCAGCTTATATAATAAGAAGCTGGGCCAAAACTGTCGAAAGGGGTGTTTTTTAAAAAAACATACAGACTTCAAAGAAATGAGCTGTGGCATCTGCAACATCTACCGAGCAGTGCCAGCGGAGGGGCGGGGTCTGCAGGCACGCGGTCGGGTCATGCGATGATGGGAGCTTGCAGCCGGGACTGGAACAACATCTGGGCTGCAGCAAGCTGGCCAGGACATTTTAAAAGAGCTCCTGTGGTGCCTCAAACTTTGATTTCACAGAGCTAAGGCAGGGGGGGGAGACAGGCTGCATTCAAGAGCTCATGTGTTTTGGCTCACAAAGCCTGCTCCTCAGTCACTGCGGAGGGCCACACTCAGCTGCAGAATTGAATGGACACTCTTGGACAATCTTTCTCTATCCACAGAGCTGTCTCTGTGGGATTGGCCCAAAGTCCGAGTAGGCAGTTGCTGCAAAGAGTATAAAATAAGGAATATCTAAATAAAGCTGTGAAAAGTGCACATACCGGTTCCCAGCAAGAAATTCCCAAGGGATGTATCTCATAAGCATTTAGCACCTATCAGTTCTGGGTAATATGCTAGTTGGAAACTACTTGTAGAGTGTGTGTGTGTGTGTGTGTGTGTGTGTGTGTGTGTGTGTGTGTGTGTGTGTGTGTGTGTGTGTTTGATAGAGTAGAAAGTAGAGGATGCTACACATCTCACATGAAAATGAAGAGTGTCTATGGCTAGCGGCATAGTGAGCTAGGATCAATCGCTCCCTGTCTTTTCTCTGCCATGTTTTCTTTAATTGAACACACATTGTGAAACTGTATGTGACACACAGTAGAAAGTGGCCTAGACAGAGAAAGGACTTAGAATTGCAGCTCATCAGCTCTTGAGTCTCACTGACTGCTGACAGGCTCTGGAGCCCCAGAATTTTATAACATGATGAAGGTCATAGGGCAGCAGAGTGATGACAAGGAGCTTGGACTCAGGTGCCAGACCCTTGGGTGCAGATCTTGACTTTGCTCTTTGTTGACTATGTAACCTTAGTCATCTTAATTTCTCTGTGATACTCAATGCCTACACCTATATGACAAGTATTGTATTGAAACAGTAGAATTCATTATAGAGGATTGTCGGCTAAAAAAAAAAAAGAATGTGTGTGTCATGAGATGCCTTTGGAATCACACTTCACACAAAGCTTTATAAACATGTTCTTCTAAAACCACTCTCGCTCTCCCTGTCTCTCATTTGAAAGATAATTATTTCACAACTCAAGCCGCCAAAATGTGAAAACAAATCTCCCTCTTCCATTTCATAACCTTTTTACCCCACCTTCACTAGGCCAAACTCTGTCCTGGGTTTCCTGGTTCTTTTGTTTGTCCAAACTTTTTGTTGTATTTTAATGAATAAAACTTATTCTTCCTTTTCAATTTTTTGTCCATATAAAGTTTGTGCATTTCCAAGACCCAGCAAGAAACAGCGCCCCACAGCTGTGCTGCGATCCCCGTGACTTAAGGAAAGAGAAAGGAAGGGCTGGGGATGTAGTAGCTTTGGAGTAGAGTGTTTGCCTAGCATCCACAGGGCCCTGGGTTTAATCCCCAAAAATAAAGGAATAGAAGGAGAGAAGCAACTCTGTATGGAAGAAGGTGGTAGTATAGTATGGCAGGCGTTTTTAGACTCTCGATGACTTGCCTATTAACAGTCACATGCCTCTGACAGAGCAGCTTTGACAAATTACAATCACTACGAAAGAGACCAGGCCATGTGATCTTGCTCCCTTTCCCTCCCTCCCTCTTTCTTTTCTCCTACCCTTTTAGACAAAGTGGAACCTGTGCATGATCACTTTGTCAATCCCCAGCCCCTGCTCAAATCTAGGGAGAAGTGGGGAGGTTTGTTCTATAGCACCAAGAAGGAAGTAGGGACCTCCCCACCCTTTCACATTTTCCAATTCAAGCCAAGGCTGCTTAACCATCTCCAAGTGTCTATCCTCATTTTTGATAGAAAAGTAGGTCAGCAAGAAACCTCAGACTGTTCATCCAGGAAAGGTACTTGTCTAAAAGTGAGCTAAGATGAATACCAAATTCCAAATAATTTATAAGAAAGACTACTCATTTTTCACAACATCAATGACCTATGTACCAAAAAATGCAGCTAAAAATGCCAACAGAATAAAGGGTATCAAAAATAACTTCAATGTGACCATAATCTTCATGAGATTATATTTTACTCGGCCTCTAAAAGTGGCAGTCATCCTGATGGGACGTTTTATGTTCACATGCTGTAAAATCTTGAAGAAGAGCCCCAGTGTGGAAGCCCATAAATGAGTCATTCAGAAGAGCACAGCTTTCTTTTTATAAACTCAGTAACAGCAGAAACAAATCATGGTCTCTAGAAGCCACAGTGATAATCTTCCTCATCCAACCTATTTTCACTTCAGGATGAAAGATGGTGTTGGGGCCCCGCAGATTTTTCTTGAAGTTTATGGTAGGTCAACTAAACAGAGGAGCCCAGCCTTCTCTTTGATATCTCCCTTTTTCCCCTTATCTAAGCCAATTCAACTTTGCTTTTTATTGGATTTCCATTACTTCAATGTTCTTCACGGAGTCTCAGTTCCTGTAACTGTTAGAGCTTATGTTAGTTTAGTACTTTGAACATCATTAATTAAATCATTGCATCATGCAAGCCAGGCATATTTCCATCAAAAGTTGCTGTCTTGTGTTCCAATCTAGAAGGCTTGGTATGGGGCTCTCTTGCAGAGCCTGGATTCCATCTAAAACCATGTGGCAAAGGAGAAACCAAAAAGAGGCCATTAAAAGAAGATTCAGGCCAATAATAAAGCACTACTCTCCAGGGACAGACCACACACTAAAAAATCAGCAGGGCTGTAACTTCTCCACTAGTCTGCCATCAATGCCTGACATGTTTCTGAGCAATTTCACTTGCCCAACTCATTCCACTCCAAACTTCTAGTGCATGCTCAATAAATCCAAACCTTGATTTCAACTACACACCTTTTCAAATGTATATATTTGATTTGAAATTATATATATATACATATATACATATATATGTTTAGATAGACCTAATGCTGCTAATAACACTAGTAATACTAAGTCAAAATTATTCTCATGAAATATGAAAGAAATTTCCTCTTCTTCAACAATCATTCATGGGTTGTCTTTATAGGAAAACCTACCCTGAGTCACAACCATTAGTCATGTATAAGGACAAATAGGCTTGTTTTTATTTTAGACTACATACCATTCCACTAGTAAGATAGACCTCAGATATGATCTGTCAGTCATATTATATAAATTTAAGGATCTGATATTCATATTATTAACAAACTCATAATAATGGCTAACACTTTGGAAGAGTATCCAATGACACCATATTCCAGGTCTGTAGCATAAATCTTAAAAGTTCTTATCAATAAAATCAAACCTGAGGCCAGTTATTGGGGTGAATGCTGGAAGATCAGAGAAGCAGAACAAGCCACAGCTACCTCACCTTGCCAGTTCCTCAGCTGATCCTGTTTCCTCAGACTGGAAGCCTCTGAGTCCTCATCCAGAATGGGTCTCAGCTGAACTACTGCTCAAAAGCCTAAAAGCTTAACCAGCCAAATGCTTCTAGTTTCGGGTCTTCACGCCTTATATATCTTTCTGCTTTCTGTCATAACTCCCTGGGATTAAAGTGAGTCACCATGCCTGGCTGTTTCCAATGTGGCCTTGAACTCACAGAGATCCAGAGGGATTTTTGCCTCTGGAATGCTAGGATTAAAGGCATGTGTTACCACTGCCTATCCTCTATGTTTAATATTGTGGCTGTTCTGTTCTGTGACCCCAGATAAGTTTATTAGCATGCAGAATATTTCAGGGAACACAATAGCACCACACAGGTCATTCTTTTTAAATTTTTTATTTATTTTTTGAGAATTTCATACATGAGTAATGTATTTAAATCATTCTCTCCCTCCTCCTCCTGCCTCTAAGTCTTCCCATGTTCTTCTCAAATTCATGACCTCTTATTTTTCATATGCACATCCCCCACCCTCCACCCCCCCACCCCCCACACCCCCCACACACACCTATTGAGATTACTTAGTGCTGCTCATAGTGTTGCTGACTTTTTGGGATTAATTAACCTATTATGGGACTCATCCCTGGGGAAGACCAATTCTTTCTCAGCAACCATTAATTACCCATAACTTTTCTTCAAGGGATGAAGCCTTTGAGACTTCCTCCACCCAAGTCTATGGTGTGTGTGTGTGTGTGTGTGTGTGTGTGTGTGTGTGTGTGTTATGTTTTAAAACAAAGTTGGGGACTATTGTCATATAAACATATTGTCAAAAGTCATAGATTAACCTAAACAAACAAACAAACAAAAAACAGTGCCAGATGGGAAACAACCTTACAATTTGTTGGCCAGGAGTCCAAGAGACCCCCAAAAAATATGAATTATTGCCATTTCCCTTGGTGGCCTCCAAGAAATTGAAGGTAAGACCCTATTGCTGAAGATCAGAGGAATTGGGCTAGAACTGACCTAGCCTCCTTTCTGAGGAGTAACTCTTATAGTACCAGAAGGAACTGTGCATGCTGTCAAGGGGGAAGACAACAGTCTCACTCAGTTGGTAATGTACAAATACCACCAGAATGGTAATGTAATTTCCCAAAAGATGCAATAGTGGCACTTACATCCTAGGAATAACCAATAGCCATCTAATTGGACTTAAGGCCCCCTCAACAAGAGGGAATTCATACCTGGTGCAGGAAAGTCAGACCACTACCCATGGAGCCTAGAAGAGAACCTACTTCTGTTACTCTCCTAACCTGCCTAACTCCCAACTGCAATCTCCATGCTTATCCTTATGCCCACACATACAAACCCCCACCCCTCACCAAAGAAGCTTCTTTGTGTATCAGTCAGAAACAATTGCAGAAAGCCACAACTGATCAAAATGCAGATGACTTTGGGTGCCCAGCCCCAATCAATATGTCTACAACACAACCCATACACCTAAGGCTTGGGAAATGCATCAGAAGAGGAAGTAGGAAGATTGTCAGAGCCAAGAGGACTAGGATGGGATGTCTGCTTAGAGATGGTATCTTCTGTATATGAGAGGGAAGCTGGACCCAGGAAATCTCAAGTATGTGGTTACCTAAACAAGACCTAAAAAAATGACCATTGACATGCCAGTGTGGGCTTCTCTTTTCCATCCTTACTGTCTTAGTTCTAAGCCTCTACAAAGGCCCTAGAAATACCTGTGTTCAGACTTTTCAATGTTCCAATAATTTGGAATCAACACTGCATGTTAAAATGTTAATAAAATGAGGTGAAGTTCACAGATTACAGCACCATTTTCTCACTGATACTTTAGTACTGTGTTGTCCAACATGGCAGCCATGTGGCTATTGAGTACTTGAAACATGGCTAATGTAATTATAGAATTTGGCTCTTACTTTTACTCAAACTTAATTAAATTAAATTCAAATTTTAAAGAACTGAGGACACTGTAAAATATTTTTTCTTTTTAAAAAAAAATTTATTGATTGATTATATATACATCATTCTGCCTGCATGCTAGAAGAAGTCACCAAATCTCATTATAGATGGTTGTAAACTGCCATGTGGTTGCTTGGAATTGAACTCAAGACCTCTGAAAGAGCAGCTCTTAACCTCTGAGAAATCTCTCCATCCCCATATTTTTCTTATTAAATACAACATTACTGTTTAAAAGAGACTATGTTGAAAATTTAGTATCCAAATTGAATGTGCTGCAAGTTTTGCTAGAATTCAAACTACTAAGTTTTACAGTAAAAAAAATCAAAACTATATAAAAATCTCTCATTAATAAGTTTTACACTAATTAAATTTGAATATACTTGGCTAAGTACACTGCTAAAATTTATTTCACCTGTTTTCTTTTTTAATATGGCCACAAGGAAATGTTAAATTATGTATGTGGTACATTTTGTATTGAGTAATGATACTCTAGAGAGAGAATTATAAGGAGAAAAGAATATATTGTCTACATTGAAATGCAGAGGACAGAGAATGGATAAAAGTGAGAAAGCAAGACTTATTTAGCCCAGATAACTGTATGAAAGAAGGATAATCCCACTTGAGACTAAATCATGGTCCCTTAATTCCCCCCATAGACCTAGTCTTTCATTCCTCCTTCATCAAAACTGACCCTGAAGAGCCTACAATGGCAACTTCCGGGATGTTACTGCTCTCTGAAATGCCGGTTGCTCACTCTCTGGAGAAGACATGCTCCCCACCCCTTATCAAAAAGCTGTAAATGGTACGATAAATACATCGCTAGCAGAACTAGTACTAAGCCTCCTCCCCTGCAGTATTTGCAAGGGCCTTCATGAGATGGAAGGACTATAGGAAAAGTTTGTGTCAAAATGATTCTTTAAAGCAAAGCCACAGATCAAAGTTCACCATCGCCAAATATACAACTTGAGGACGAACTCAAGTGCTGCTATTAATCACGGTTTCTGGGGATCCGATGACATGGATTAAATGGCTGTAAAGAACACTGCTGTGCATCATGTTCTTGCAACTGTCACCAACGCTTCTGCCAAGTGTCCACAGATTGGGCGGAAAAAGCCGTTCAGTATTTACGGAGGTGTCTCTAGCTGAGCCTAGCCAAGAATCTGGACACCAGGTTTAAGTTCATGACAACACCTCAAAGGTATCTTCCAGGCCTCTGCTCCCTCAGGAAAGAAAAGCCGGCAAAGCTGAGAGGAGTGTGGAGGCGGAACAGCGTGGGATCAGACACCACATTAATTTCATTGACACTTAGCTTTCAATCATGATACGACTTTCCGTAAGTATTCCATAAAACATTTTAAGTAACTTATAATGTGCCAAAGTTCAAAGGTCTGCAGCTATGTGGTTTTTTTTTTTTTCCACATTCAAAGAAAAAAAAATCTCCCAAACAGAAATGCATCTTAGAGTGGACAGCAGCTCACAAACACTGTGGGACAGGCAGGCAGCACACAGCTCCGATTTTATGGATTTCTTTGCACAGTCATCACAAGAATGAGTTTAAACTGTCAAATGAAAAAAATCTGCATGAGAGCATAGCATTAAAGTAAAGGCACGCACATGTGAAAAAAGCATTAGAAGTGAAGGGTAGGGCATGGACTTAACACCAGGGAAGTTATCGTGGAAGGAATGGTATACATTGCTCATTTTCTTAAAGAAAAAAAAGAATACAGCAGTTCAGTGCCAGATGGGACCAAACAGAAGAAAGAGTAAACTTCAGCTTTGTTAGAAACAGGCTCAAAGGGATGCCATACTTATATGTCCACCTAAGAAAAACCTCTCATCCTTTCTTTTCACTTATTGCTTGCTTGCTTCTTGAGATGAGGTGTGGCTACATATGCCAGGTTAACTGCGAGCTCATGGACCTCCTGCCTCAGCCTCTGAGTTGAGTGCTGGGATCATAGGAGTGTACCACCATGCCTGGCTGGTAGAACATTATCATCAGTGTCCTTTGCTTGCAGAAAGAGGGCTTAAGAGGCTACTGCCTCTCTAGCTGTGGTGGGCATCTCACTGTGTCCAGTTCTAAAGTGTACACTTGGGAGATTCTCCATAGAGTCAAACACACATGCCCCTCCCTTCAATCACATCCCCCCAGAGTACACCATCACAGCTCACCAATGCCTTTCCACAAGAAATACTCACTCTGCCATACGTTTATCTTTCTTTGAGTCACTGTATGATTGTTCTGTTTCTCTAATAGATTTCACATGCTGTGTATGCAGGGAAATCCTGTGCCTCCTTCACCACAACTTCCCCCAACATTTGGAATTATGCCTGATTCGTAGCTCAACACATACATTAAAGATGAAATGAATCACCAACTAATGTCATGATTTAGTTACTGAAAGCTGTGAGGATTAGGTTTCCCTTACTAGGATTATTATAGCACTATGAGTATACTAGCACAATAGTTTTTTTTAATTTATATTGTAGTAGATATATATAACATAAAATTCACCTTTTAGATGATTCATTAAGATTCATTTTAATTATTTACTTATGCATGTCTCTCCCACCCTTGAATGTGTGTGTCTGTGTGTGTGTCTGTGTGTGTGTGTGTGTGTGTGTGTGTGTGTGTGTTTGTAGTTTTATGGATCCACTTGATAAACAATCATCAACTCCATCCCCTTGATCTCCAGAAACTTTCACCTTAGGTTGTGGTCAAGGCTTCTATTGCTGTTGATGAGACAACATGACCAAAAGCAACTTGGGAAAGAATTTATGGAGAGCTTACAGTTCTAATCACAGTCCACCATTGAAGGAAGTTGGGGCGGGAACTGAAGTCAGGAACCTGGGGGCAGAAACTGATACAGAAGCTATGAAGAGGTGCTGCTGACTGGCTTCTTCCTCATGGCTTCCTCAGCCTGCTTTCTTATAGCAGAGAGGGCCACCAGCCAAAAAATGGTATCATCTATAGGGAGCTGGTTCCTCTCACATCTATTATTAATCTCGTGTGTGTGTGTGTGTGTGTGTGTGTGTGTGTGTGTGTGTGTGTGTGTGTGTGTGTGTGTGTGTGTACCACAGGCCGGTCTGGTGGAAGCATCGTCTCAATCGAGGTCTCCTCTTCCCGGTTGATTCTAGCTTGTGTTGTTAACATATAACTACCCATTACACCTTCTCAAACTGAAATTTGTAACTCTCCGTTCTTTCTTGCAGCTCTGGCTACCACCACTCCACTTCCCATTTCTATGAATTTGATTACTCTAGGCACATCATACAAATGGACATATAAAAGGACAAATATTTCAATATTTGCCCTTTGTGTATACATATTTCACCTCAGCATGTTTTCAAGGTTGGCCCATGTTACAGTACCAAATATCAGACTTTATTCCTTTATGAGGTTGAGGAGGTGGCTCACGAAGTAACAGCACTTTTGCAAGCCTGTCTGCTTGAGTTCAGCTACCCAGAACCCAACTAAAAGCCAGATACCATAGCACAAGTGTCTGTAATCTCAGCACACTTCCATGGGGAGACAGGAAGTGTAGGCAGGGACACCTCCAGAAGCTTACACACCAGCTAGCCCGGCTATATGGTGACAAAGAAATCCTGTCTGTAACAAGGAAGAAAGGTCAGGGCACCAGATGGCTTTCCTCTGATCTCTACTCTTGTTCTATGGTATGCAAGCACCCACACACACCACCCTCACACACACACACACACACACACACACACACACACACTGCTTAAATATTTTTATTTTATTTTATGTATATATGTGTCTACCTGTACTATGTATGCATGTCTGGAGCAAGCAGAGATCAGAAGAGTGTGTCTCATACCTTGAAACTGGAGTTACAGATAGTTTTGAGTTGCTTCTGGAGGATCAGCCAATTCACTTAAGTGCTGAGATATCTCTCTAGCCCCAGCTTGCTCCCTTTTTTAAGGGATCCGGAGAAAATAATTGTCTCTAAAGACCTCACTATTAGAAAGAACTTCCATAGCATTTTGAACTTTTATATACCTATCTTCAATTTCATTTCTCCTTTCCAGTCTCTAATAATAAGCTCTTAACACCAAGCAGACTTGTGGTAATATTTTATTTTTGCTCTAACAAATAAAACTTATCTGGGGATCAGAGCACAGACCCAGCCTCTAGATTAAACAGAGAGGCTAGACAGTGGTGGCACACACCCTTAATCCTATCACTCGGGATCTCTGTGAGTTCAAGGCCACACTGGAAACAGGGCCATGTGGCCCACACCTTTAATGCCAGCACTTGAGATCAGATCTTATGTCTTTTCTTAGGAAGGACACATGCCTTTAATCCCAGGAAGTGATGGCAGGAAGCAGAAAGGTATATAAGACGTGAGGACCAGGAACTAGAGGCTTTTAGCAGCAGTTCAAATGAGACCCTCAGGTGTGAGGACTCAGAGGCATTCAGTCTGAGGATTCATGGAAACAGGATCGGCTTAGGAGTTGGTGAGATGAGGTTGGCTGTGACTTGTTCTGTTTGTCTGATCTTTCAGCATTCACCCCAATATTTGGCTCTAGATTTTTTTATTAATAAGACCTATTAAGATTCATCTTACATAGACTTCCTAGTGGTCCTGTCCCAGTTTTGAATTCCTCAGCTGTACGTACATTCATGGGAGAATGTTCACTGAGGCAGGCAACAAGCAGAAAAAAAGTTGTGTTGAAAGATATATAATGACTCTCTGTGGAATATTCCTTTACACTGTATATCACTGTAGTTGGCTTAATAAAGAAGCTGACTGGCCAATAGCTGGGCGGGATAATGTTAGGAGGAGAGCCAAATAGAGAATGTTGGGAAGAAGGGCGGAGTCACAAGAGTAGTGATTACAAAGAGAAGCAAAATGAACATGACATACTGAGAAAAGATACCAAGCCACGAGGCAAAGTATAGATAAAAATATGGATTAGTTGAAAATTAAGAGTTAAAGCTAGTAACAATCCTGAGCTATTGACTGAGCATTTATAATTAATAATAAGACACTCTGAGTGTTTACTTGGGAGCAGCTTGCAGGACAGAAACTTCTGCCTACCAATGGTGCCCAAACTACATCCACATAAAACCTGAGAGAGCTTGGGAAAGGGTTATAGATATACAGAAATGGAGCCAAGAGCATCTTCCTAGTCTTGAGTCTCTCATGCTGGCCATGAGCTAAGCTGCATGTTGGGTTCCTGCAGTCTTTCATGCTGGCAGCAGTACAGAAAAGTGTCTCCTGGCAGCTGTCTGCAGGGGCTTGTAGACAAAATTCTAAATGGTCTTATTAAATAAGAAACATTGAGCCAAATACAGAGTTAAAAGCCCAAGAGATCAGAGCACTAGCGAATAGCCTTTAGTTTACCACTTGCTGCCGTTGCTTCCCCAGAGAGAGAGACCTTCTTCCTGTCTGACTTGTCTTTTTATTGCCTTTCTGTTCTGCCTTCTCATTGGCTCTAAACCTAAATACCTGACTTCCTTGTCACTGCCTGTCTATATAGACCTCCAGGTCTTTATGGATGGTACTGGGATTAAAAGTTCGTGTCACTGCTTGGCTGTGTCCTTGTCCACACAGAGACTCTGCCTGCCATGTGATTGGATTAAGGGTGTGTGCCACCAATGCCCAGGTTTCTGCTTAATGGCTTGCTTTTAGCTCTGATCCCCAGGCAACTTTATTTATTAACACTTAAATAAAATCACATTTCAGCACAAATAAAATATCATCATAGTGGGGAGTCAACTGCCGTGCACTACTGCCATGTGCTAAGCTGAGCAATGCCAGTAGCTGGCATGGCAGTTTAAGATTTGCTTCATGCAGTCAAAAATACAATACTGATGCTTAGTAAAGGCAGATTCAGATGGGGGGGGGGAGTTCTGAATTGGTTACAGTGTGTTTAAAAATATACATCGGCTTGGGAGAGAGAAGAAGAGTTTATACAGTCATAGGTTAAAAAATGTAGTTTTAAAATAATAAACTAAAGTTCTTAAAAGAGAATAAAGTAATACAAAAGAAAAAAAACCACATGAAGATGGGATATACATAGGGAGTCTGGATCCTGTATGTTATTATGCTGTCTTTAAATTTTTTTGGGGGTGGGAGCTGCTAAGAGACACTGGATTATAAAAGCTGCTAGATTAAATCAATATATGTATTTTTAAAGTATCTTGACTTCACAATTTAAGTCAAAAGGTATGTTTCTTTGGGGGAGAGTTTATGCTTTTATTTTCACAGGAAATGAGAAGCTGCAGATTTATTCTGGGTTAAAGAAAATCAGGTTTGATAGGGAAAGGCCTCCTGAAATCCTCACTAAAGACATAAAAAATAAATAAATAAATAAATAAATAAATAAATAAATAAATAAACCTAAAAGAACTACAAGACATGTAACGTATATTTTACCTGCTCAAGCATAAAACAAAAAGTTATCATTAACTGACTTGTACACACCACATATTCTATACTTGTAACATATGTTACCTTTAAAAGTTTATATATTTTCAGAACAAGGGTACCAAATACTAATAAAAATGGATGGCCCAGGTGATCCAGCATTTCAAGATGCCTCTGTTACAATCTCCTCAAAATTCTGCATCCAAAGTGGCTTCAAAGCTGCTGGCTAAGATGGTCTAACCTCACGGACTTCTCCAGCCAGGACTTCATTATTATCCCAATTTTCTCAAGGTTCCCCCAAAGATACCAGTGCCCCCATACAACAGGAAGTAATCTAGAGAATGACACCTACATTCCCAAAATATTGGTTGTGGATGTTTGTTCTCATTTAAGAGGGGTTGGTTTACAAGTTGTTATTGGTAATGATCAGAAAAAAAGCTGAACAAAGGAGATTAGATTCATGATCTTGTTCTGAAAAGAAAAAGGGAGGATATATAAATGATAAAATTAAAGGGTACATTATTGAATCTACTTTAATCCCCAAAACAGCTATTCATCTCAAAACATTTTACATTGGTATGGATTTTGGTTTATTGATACAAATTAAAAGTTATTTTTGCTACACTATATGTATGTTTCTACTCTTGGGTATTGTGCTTAGGCAACTCATTTAAAATGTAATGTATTATTAGGAAATACAGATTAATAATCATTTATAATAGTCAAACTTATAGTCATGTTATGTATATTTTCAAGATCATACACAGATATATTTAGATAGATAGATACTCTTCAAACTTCAAAGACCTACAGAATATGGCATTTAATATATTTAATAACCTAAGGCTTTTCATGACAGTGAGATACATCTGCTCCTGACAGCACCAATTTACTTCAAAATAGGATAATGGGCATCAAAGAAACTCCATATAGAATTTGTTTTCTTTATGGCAAGATCTAGTCATTTGGGCAAAGAAACTGTCCTTGCCTCAATTGCTGACAGCATATTGTCCAAACTGGACCAGTAGGATGCAAAAAAAAGTGACTGCCAAACTTTGCCAAGTCAAAGTAGGACAGTCCTTCAAAATTCTCTTCTTCTCAAAAATGTCTGTCAGATATACTAGGCCTGTAGATAGTCAAAGTTAAAGTTTTCCTTAGTTATAGTAAAAGGTAAATTAGGTATAAAACTTTAGAGTCACAAACACAAGATAAATTTAGAGTATTTTCTCTAAATTTGCCAAATACAAATGAACCAGATATTGTAACTGTAATTCTTACTTAGTAACTGTTTTTGTTGTATATAATTTTACTATGTTAAAGTTAAAACTTTCCTTTTTAATTAGACAAAAGGGGGAAATGTGGAATATTCCTTTACACTGTGTGAATATTGTCACTCTGATTGGTTTAATAAAGAAGCTGATTGGCCAATAGCTGGACAGGATAAGGTCAGGGGGAGATGACTAAGAAGAAGAAAGGAAGAGTCAGTATCCAGCAGATGTAGAGAGAAGCAAGATGGACATTATGTACTGAGAAAAGGTACCAAGCTACATGCCAAAGCATAGATAAAATATGGATTAATAGAAAATGTAAGACTTAGCTAGTAACATGCCTGAGCTATTGGCCAAGCATTTATAATTAAGTATCTGTGTTGGTTCTTTGGGAACTAGTGGGAGGGAAGTCCACCTACAACTGTCAACCCATGGCTGTTCTCCAGTATGAACTTCCCCCCAAGAGGATGCCAGCTGCTAGGTCATCAGCTATCAACTGGCATTTCTATGCTTTGGGGTCCCAATAAGAAAGGAAAAAATACCAGCAAAGAGCATCTTCTGTCCTTTCTTTTCTTTTATCTTTTCTATTCTCTTCGTTCTCCTGCCTCCCTAAGTCAGGATTATTTCCCAAACAGTTATTATTACTCCAGTCTCTTTTTCTTTCTGTCACACACCATTTAGGCATCAGACATCTTAGGCTTCATCCCAGCTTATGGTTAATAATCAAATGGTTAAAATCAAATCTTTCTGCAGCCCATGGCTCCAGAGAGGCTAGCAGATAGGGAGGGACCCTGAGAGGGACACAGGGCTCGCCCAGCGAAGTAGAAGTGGATGGGATCTGCATGAGCTGGCTGGGGTTGGGCGGTGGGGGTGGCGGAGGCAAGGAATAGGGGGTGAGAACATAGGGAAATGGGAGGGTTGAGCTGGCGTGGGGTCAGAGTAGGAGAGCAGGGAAGGAGATACTGTGATAGATGAAGACATCATGGGAATGGGAAGAGGCAGCCGAGAAGCTCTCAGGAATCCACAGGGATGACCCCACCTTGGAGTGCTGGCAGTGAGGGAGTGCCTGGACTGGACTGGTCTACTCTGGTGACCGGTCTAGTGAATACCCTGTCATCATAGAGCTTTTATCCAGTGACTGATGGAGGCAGATGCAGGGATCCACAGCCAGGTGCCAGGCTAAGCTCCAGGAATCCAGTCTATGGGAGAGAGGAAGGATGCGGGGGGGGGGGGGAAGCCCCCATGGGACTGGACTAGACCCTCTAGATAAGGGACACAGTTGTTTACCCTGAACTGTTTAGGGGGCACCCAGGCAGGATTTGGGGGGGGGGCATCGGGATCCTTGCCCCTGGTGCATGGGCAAGCTTTTGCGAGCCCGGTGCCTGCAGTGTGGGAGGGGCTTTCCGAGACTTTGATTTGGAAGATGTGGGGATGGCGTGTGGCTTGGGAGGGAGGGCTGGGGGTGGGAGGAGGGAGGAGGTGGGATCTGTGGGTGGTATGTAGGCTGAGTAGAAAATGTCTTAATAAAAAAAATTTAAAAATATAAAAAAGTATTCTCAAACTTACAAAAAATAAAATAAAATAAAGTCTTTAACTCCTGTATCTTTAATTTCCCATTAGTGAAGCCTGGACAAAAACACCTCCCACGGTTGTTAGAAATGTTAAATAAAACAATGTTCTGTGTACCATCACTCTGTAAACTATAGCTGCTTTTCTATCTAGTATAAGGAAGATTCAACACTAACTTTTCCCTACCTTTTCTATGGGGAATTATCTTATTTAATTAAGGCAATAGAAATAATCACATTCACAGGCAAATGACTGGTCTGGTTTGACATGGACTGACTTTTTCCTACCTTTTCTATGGGGAATTATCTTATTTAGTTGAGTAAGGCAATAGAAATAATTGCATTCACAGGCAAATGACTGGTCTGGTTTGACAGGGAAGAGGATTTTAAAATAATAGACAAGTGTCTGTCTAGTGTTTTGACAATGGGTGCTCTTTAGGGAGAATGAACATGGGAAGAGGAGAAAGGAATTCAGTGGGAACATGTCCCTAGCAGAGAAGGTGGTCCCTGACATCAGGATTGTCAGCCAGAGATGCAGAACTCAGAAAGATCCCATGGCATGATATACTCTTCAAAAGCAGGCTCTGAGGACCTACTTCCTCCGTCTGAGTCCTACCTTGTAGCTTCCACTACCACCCAAAATCATTATCAAATTATGAACCTATCAGTGGATTATCCTGTCATAACCTTCATAATCCAATTACCTCTCAGTGGTTGGTATTACAAGCTGGGACCAGGTCCCCAACACATGTGCCTTTTGGAAGGATACTTCACATTTAAACTACAGTAGAAATGATAATACTTCACTTCCAAATGTATATTTTTAATCTCTGCCTGTTACTTAGAATTAATTGCTGAGGCAGACATGCATGCCCATTAGCAGTGAGTGGGTACACATTTTAGGTGGGCTGGTTGACCTAAATGAAAAGCACACATTAAGATATTTATACCCTTTAAGAGAAGCATGCAGGGAGAGCAAATTGGCTCAAGCAGGTGAGGGTGCTTGCTCCCAAGCCTGACAACTTGAGTTCAATCCCTGAAACCTACAGAGTAGAAGGACAGTGGTAGGACCCACTGCTGCAAGTCATCTTCTGACCTTCACACAAGCTCCTATACATAGAAGAAGTAAATAAACACAAAAGGGCGAGTGTGCAGAGTGCTCTTCCAACACTTTCCAGGAAGAGCTTGTTTGTCTTGGGGAAAGTTTGTGTCTCTTATTGGGAGGAACGGAAATTGGGGAAGACTTCACTGAAAAAAAAAGGAGGCAGACAAGGAAGGGCATTCAGGACAGAGAGAATAGCATGGAAAGACAAGGAAGACCGGAAATTTTGGTGGAAGCTGTCAAGGAGACTCACTGAATTTCTTCAATAGTGTCCCAGTATTTGTAGCTGGGTCAGAACAGCTACTCACAATGCATCTCTATGCCTCTCTCCTATTCAATCTCTAAGGGTCTTCCAATCAAGAACTTTTGAGGTTTGCCCTGCCCTCACAGGGACCTCAAGGTAAATCTGAGTAGGCAGCAAACATTCAGATGTAAACAATCTCATAGTTCCACACACCATGGTTATCAAACTCAGGTTTATCAAACAAATGAGCAAAAGCTTGTGAGGGTTCCAAAATATGTTCATTCATTGCAAGGCTTCCTGGTGCTTTGCAACATTTCTCAATGGCAGCCTCTTTAAAGAGTCCCTTTTCTGTTGCACAGTGAGAGCTTCTATTTTGTATGAAAGACATGTGGTTCAACTCATTTTCCCTTTAAACTCAATTAGGCAAATTAAGAAAAAGGAGTCTGTAAATCTCTGCAATCCATTTCACCAAATACCTTTAAGAAAAAATGTGCAGTTTTCCAAAACCCTAAATAAGCAGGGTTTTTCCTTTCCTGCTAATAATGGAGAAATATCTTATTACTGTTCTATAAATAAAGTCAATTGGAAAAATGAATCCTAAATGATGCTAGGATTTCCAAAGAAAACCACAAAACAAACTCCGAGTTAAGGCGATAATGCATCCCGCTTGTACCTTGGCACATGAGCAAGCAAGTTTGCAGTGACCATCTGGGACATGTAATGTCCCAACAAGGGCGAGGGCATCAATTCATAGAAAAGTCAAGCTGCAATGCATTTTTCTTCCAACTGTGATATACTGCATTCTGGGAGGTTTTTCTTTTTCTTTCTTTCTTCAGAAACCATTTTCACAAGGCACTGATGGCACCAACAGTGTTATTCACTGCTACCCTGTGTCTAAAATAATGTCAAATAGTGAAGGCTTAATAAATAGTCATTGATTGAATAAATATTGAAAGTGCTGGCCATTTTCTATGGAAATAAAAAGTTCATGATGCTTTAGGATCCTTTTATCAAGATATTGAAGGAATGATTTATTTCCTTAAGAACATTTTAGATCTTGTGGGAGGAGAGATAGTTTATCAAATACTATTAAATTTACATGCACTAAAAGCACTTTCAAAATGCACATCAGTTATCACTACTGCTACTATTAAGGATGATGATAGCATTAATAATAATAATATGAAACATCAGATTAAAAGAGTTCATCAAAATATCTTGGTCTTCACATCAAAAGCACTATCAAGAGAAAAATAAATAAACAAGACCTCCCAAAAATGAAGGTCTTTGTGCTACAAAAGACACCATTAAGAAAGCTGAAAGACAACACACAGAATGAGAGAAAATATTTGCAAATCATATATCTTATAAGGGGCATGAACCCAGTTTATATACCAAGAAAAATATACCACAATAAAAAAAGAGACAACCCAATTAAAAAGTGGGTAAGGGATCTGTATGGCTATTTCTCCAAAGAAGATATACAAATGGCCAATAAAAAAATAGGAAAAGATGTTGAGTATGATTTTGGTCATGAAAGAAATGCAAATCTAACCACAGTAAGACAGCACTGTGTGCTCACTGGGCTGGCTATCATCAGAAAGACTGATGATAATAAGGTCAGCGTGGATATGGAACGATCACGGCTCTGCATTTCTGGTAAACATGGGAAATAGGGCTTTGGAAGACAGTAAAAGAATATTTCAACATTTCACAGCTCCACCCCCAGGTACATACCCAAGAGAAATGAAGGTCCGTGTCCTCACAATAATATGTGCAGTGTTTACAACAGCATTACTCATGATAGTTAAAAGTAAAAACAGGCTGAACATGTTAGTTTACACCTCCAATCTTAGCACTTAGGAGGCAGAAGTAGACAGGAGATGACTCCAAGTGTAAGGCTAGCCTGGTCTAGATAATGAATTCTGGAGCCTAGACAAGGCTATATAGTGAAATTTTGTCTCACAAACAAACAAAAAAATTGAAAAAAACTAAAAAGTCCTCAAAGGATGAACACACACACACACACACACACACACACACACACACACACACACACACACACACGGTGGTTCATCCATACAATAAATGTATTCATCATTAAAAATGGATGAACTTTCAAAATGTTATGCTAAGTAAAAGAAACCAGTCACAAAGGACCACACACTATATGAATCCATTCCCATGACATGCCTAGAGTAAGTAGATTAACAGTTGCCTAGGACTTGGGAGTAAGAAAGGCATGAGAGGGAAGAGACAAAAAAGGTAATGAAAATGTTCTAGAATTGATGATGGTGATAGTTTTACAGGTCTGTGGATATACTAAAGCCCTTGAATTGTTCACTTCAGAAAGATAACTTGTATAATGTGTGAACTGTATCTCAATAAAACTGATAGAAAAGTGTTAGTATTAATAGCAAGTCATTCTAGTTATTCTAATAGGATTCAAACATGGACATGGAACGTCTGTGTGGATCTATCTAGTCTTGTACAAACTCAGTCAACAACACAGTTAATAAATTGCTCGATATTACTGCATCTGAGTCTCAGCATGAATGGAACTTCAGAAAGACAAGTTTAAGTGTCTTCTCAAGGATTTGAATGGGCTTAGAAAGATGGCTAGATACAAGATTTCCATGCTTGTTCCATGTGATGATTTATGCCATGCAATTAAGTGCATTATCAGAAAAAATTTATTAATACATTTTTTGTATACTATGCAGTAGAAAATATATTACTAAATATAGTTTCATTCAACTATAAAACATTGAAATTTGTCCTATATCTTATAACTGAGTAAAGCTCCACTCCACTTAAAAAGTCATCTTTAATTAATTGAGTATATTAAAAATAATCCTGATGCTTCTATGTTCTTTGTAAAGATTATATATAGATAGATATATACATATATATGTGTGTGTATATCCCAAAATAAGGATATATATTTCAATGCATATAACATTTCAATAGAATAAGCTTACTGATATTAAACTAAGTATTAATAAATAGATATTATATGAATTCAAAATTGAAAGAAATGGTCAATTCCCATTCTAACTATACCTTTTACACATTAAGAAAACAGGACCCAAAGTGATTTTTGCACAAAAATCTTGATTGAGGAACCCATGATGTACAACAAACTTCTCTAATTGCCAAGACAATTATATTTTTACATTTTTTTTTTTTTTTTTTGGTTTTTCGAGACAGGGTTTCTCTGTGTAGTTTTGTGCCTTTCCTGAATCTCGCTCTGTAGACCAGGCTGGCCTCGAACTCACAAATATCCGTCTGCCTCTGCCTCCCGAGTGCTGGGATTAAAGGTGTACGCCACCACTGCCCGGCACAACAATTATATTTTTACTCTGCCAAAAATCTCAAAAATAACAACTTACCTGAAAATCTACCAGCACATAAAGAAATATCAAGTTTAACATTTGTCAGATTTCTATACTTTATTGGTATTTATCCACTTCTATCACCAATAATGTTGATTTTAACCTGTCATATTCATGGGCATCAACTTAAATGCTCATATATTTAACTCTGTTCCTAATTTATCATTTATTTTCAGAAAAGATGATGAGATTAAAATACAATATGGTGATAATTTAATTAAAAAATACAGTTGCCAATACAAAGTGTGGGAAATCCTTCATGTAGATGAGCCAGCAAGTTTTTATAAGGAAACTCACACTGAAATAAAGCATTCTTTACAAACTTTTAGCTAAACCACAGTGTAGCATGCCACACCCCTGCCATGAATGGGTCCCCAGTCTCATGGAATGGTTCCCTTAATGGAATGATTCCCTTAATAGTCCCTTAAAAAGTGGGTAAGGAATCTGTATGGCTATTTCTCCAAAGAAGATATATAAATGGCCAATAAAAAGACTTCAGGAGAATCTGTGATTTCACTAAGGATCTTTTTTTTTTTTTAAATAAGATCTCTTTTTGTACCTTCTCCTCCCCTCAAATCTTCCCAGAAGGGACCTACTGCAAAAATTACTCTTTCTTTTTCTCCTAATCAGATGTCCAGTTATCTCCCAAAGCTTCTGTTTATTATACAATAAAACCTCAGCTACTAATAAGATTACACTTGCAAGGGGCAATGAAGACCTACTTGCATTTTAAATGGTTTCTTTATCTATCACAATTTCATGAACTGACATAAAGAGTGAGCCCTTCCTTCTATAGGCCACACTGTGCCTCCTCTGGGAGGTATGAAGGTCTCCTGACCCCCTACATTCCAGAAATCAAAGGTCAGCAACAGTGTGCCCCACTTGTGAAAAGCTGTTGACCTCTGGGAGGGGGCTTGTATGGAGGCAAGTATTAATTTTCAGAATGTGACTGGTCTTGATAACAACACCCTCTTCCCATCTCCATGTGCCCTGGAATGTTTTCCAGTCAAGAGGCCTAGAAGTAATCTGTCATCACTGGTTAGCTCAAGCAGATCATTCCTACATCCTTGCCTTTCTCTCCAGACCTGAACAAAGCACGCTGTTCCACCTTCTCTCTCACATCCACACTGTCATGTGTTCAACATTTGTCGGGGCCTTCACCTTCTCCCCACACCCAGAAATGATATTGAACACATGAAAAATGAACATCAGGCCCATTTCCCCCAGCTCTGTAGCTGAGAGCTACAGAATCTGTGTCTAGTGTATGCATGGGTGTCTTAGAAAAGTATTTATAAGCAATTAAAATGACTACCCTCCAAAACCATAAAAGGATTTAATAGTGTACTTTAATATAATTTCTTAAGCACTTCTTAATAAAATACAGATCGATAATTATAATTATCAATGCATGTATGTCATTTAGTACAACAAAAAAAAAAGGTTAGTCTTTGGAGTAATGTAGTGATTATTATTTACAGCAAAACCTGAAACAGCATTTGTACAATATTGCTAAATTTTACCAAAACAATTTTAAAAAAATGTCCACTCACATCATGGTGTCATCTCAAATTACCAACAGCAAAAAGAAAAATGCTCCACTTGGTGTTTTCTCAAGATGAAAGACTATTCTTCTTGAATTGTAGTAAGCACAAAGGCTGGAGGACTCATTCTCAACGCCTTTTCCCCAAATCTCTGTCAAGACCATGCATAAAACCTTAGCTAGAGCTACCTATTGCAAATAGTTCACGTCTCTTTACACTAATCTTGGATTTTAAAATTTTTATTAATTTGATGACCTTCTTACAGAATCCATGGGGAAATTTGTCAGTATCTATAAACAGAGACAAATCCAGAATGTGTTCTGTCTAAGCATAACATTCCCCTTAATATCCAACAATAATCCTGTTCAGTAAAGAAGTAAACTGGGATAGAGACTCCTTCCCCCATCCAAATTAGGGACACGGTAGAGCAAGTCTATGGATAAACACAAGGAAAGCATTCTCTTCGTTTGTTATACATGAACGTAAGGAGCGGCTTGGCAGACACATCCCTTTAGTTTCTCAGCAGAAGGAGCTGTGTACCATCCTGCATGCCTCACTTTTTCTGCTTATCTCATGATCTACTATCAAAATTCCTTATTTTGAACTCAAGTCATGTGTTCATTTTAGGCACTTTTAGAAGTCAGTCCTGTTTTCATTTCTTCGGTTCCAAAGTTAAAATGCTGTTGAGGTTAAAAGTTTTATAGCTCACTTATCATAATGAGTATCTTCCTCCTTGGTCCTCCTAGGAGGCCTTTCTAGTAATGGACTTTGGCCTTTGACTACACCACAAGACAGATTGCTGGAGATAACCCTCTGAAATTCCTTGCCGCATTAGCACCATAAAGGCAAGACCTGTCTGTTTTGGAAAAGAGTCAGACAGGGAGATAAGGCTAGGGAGGGGGAACTGTTCAATTTGTAAGAGTTATGAGACATAAATAATTGGCATAAATGCCTTTTCCTTACTCATAGACCAGGGGTCAGGCAGCTCAAAGATGGAGAAATAATCCTAAATCTAAAAAAAAAAAAAAAGCTACACAAAAGCCTAGGGGGTAGATGACATTATTCCTCTAATTAAAAATAAATAAATAAACATTGCTCATTGGAACAAACGAATCTGAGGCGGACTTCTTTCCTTTTTTGCAATTTCTCCTACCATGTACTCTAACCCCTTCCTTGGTGAAAATTGAAGTTTGAAATGTTTACAGGACATTTTTAATGGCCTTCTTGATAAACTAAATGAAATGGGAACCAATTTAAAAATAGTAGAGATGTATTTTTTGCAGGCTAGTAAGATTCTCTGTCCAATGGAAAGTGAAAAGTCACAAGGGTCTCCTCCACCTTCCTTCAGAAAATAAACACCAGTCAAGCTATGGATTTTCAGACCCAAGGTCGGCAGTAAATAAGAATAAGCAGGAATGAAAAGCTAAGCCTTTATTGTTAGATACCTCAGAAATACACTAAGAATTAACTGGCTTTTGCACTGGAGGGTCTCACATCATGTCCAAGAACAAGAGAAATCATAATGCTACCAACACTCAAATACAAACCGCTCAGAGCACTCTTCTGATAAATGAAGTTACAAATCTTTGGTTAGGTATGTGTGAAACCGTGGTAACGAACCCATCATTTTGCACAGAGCACTAGAAAAGTCTTTGGTTAGTATCATTACCAACTTTTAAGTGTACCGTTTTGCTTTTAGAGTCTGGCTACTCTGGATAAACACAGTACATGTAGTCAATATTCTGTGACACTGGATAAACATGGCAGTGAGAAGCCTTCAGTATGCTACATGCTACCAATATACAGCATACACATATGCCATAGATAATTACAGTCTTGCCAGGAGAAAGGAAAACACGTCAGAGCCTTCATTTTCTACTATATGTACATTTTTTTCCATATTGCCTTTTTCAAAAATAAGGAAGATCCATTAGATTCAAATGTAGTTTAACTTAAAGGCTTCATCAGACCATATGTGCAGACACTTGAGAAGATGACAGAGTTAAGCTTCCTAGGGTCCTGGAGTCAAAGAAACTCTGCTGGCCCCCACTGCTAATCAGATGCACTCCTTCCACGGGGGGCAACATCTGCCGATCAGTCATGGTCCCACTTGGTGAGGACCCCAAGAAACTTCCTTGGGAAGAAACAATTTTCTCAGGACTGGCAGCCAGTTTTGGGGATGTGGAGAAGTTATATCCATACAAGGCACAGGGACTGTGTAACCGGAACGTGTTGTAGGAACCCTGATGGGTCTGGTTAGCCGCAAAGGCGTTGCTGGATGGTGATGGCATGATGTACTGGAGTTGAGGGGACATTCCTGAAATCTGCATGGACAGGCTGGTCTGTGGGCAGCTGAAGGTATCCCCATCGGTGCCACCCATGGACATGTTCACAGATGGGCTACTGCCCACACCCACATAGGAGGGAGTCCTGGGTGGGGCAAAAGTCTCGCTGCTCTGGTTAGTAAGTCTGTTGTAGGTCTCTGCCAAGGACGTGCTGTAGCGGTTGAGGGTGAGGCCTGAACGGGCACAGGCAGAATAGTCAGCTGGAGCCAGACTACAGAGCTGGCTGGTGTTCGGCCCCAGATGGAAGGCAGGAGAGGAACAAGAGGAGCCAGACAACAGATGAGGGTGTGTGGCAGGAACACCATTCCCAGTACCTTGGAGGAGAGTAGAAGAACTTGTGTTTCCTACAAAAGAAGTTGCAATGTAAAGAATGACTTCAACTGCCATCTTTTCCTTTAAATTTTGATAAGCATATGATAACTCAGGCTTGTTTCAAGTGGGGGGAATTACAAAGGTGAGAGGTGGCTTAGCTTTCAAAGAATTCACTTCATTGAACTCAGATTGGCACTATCACACGGAATTTTCATGTTATATCTCATTTTGCTTTCTTGGAATTTTCTTATTTGCAAAAACAAATATTACAAATGCCAAACTTAACAGAAATATTATAAAATTAAATTTCATCTCATTTTCCCCCGACAGTATAATAAACTGCTCTTTTCTACCTATGGTATTCCCTTTCTCCCCACAGTCTTTTCTGGACCAGTACACTTCCTTACAGAGGAAAAGAAGTAACTGGAAGGAAAGCACAGAAGGGGTCGGGGATGCCACACACCTCATCTACGTCTGTAGCCTCTCACCGAAGCTTGTGTGCATCAGTACCTGTACCACTCAGGTCTCTGCTAGACTATCACTTTGTCCCTCAAAAACCTCAACTCCAGCTAGAAAACAGGTTGGCAAATCACAGGCAAGACAAAAGCAAAGGTCTAAGAAATAAACAATCCTGTGACACTCAAAGAGGGTGGTTTAATCTTGCAACCAATCAATAGCAACTCCTTTCTATTGGTCACCAGCTCCCTTCTGTTGGTCGCCAACTCCTTTCTATTGGTCACCAGCTCCCTTCTGTTGGTCGCCAACTCCCTTCTATTGGTCACCAACTCCCTTCTATTGGTCACCAACTCCTTTCTATTGGTCACCAACTCCCTTCTATTGGTCACCAACTCCCTTCTATTGGTCACCAGCTCCTTTCTATTGGTCTATTGGTCACCAACTCCTTTCTCTGGATTTGCTGGCAGATTGATGCTTGCAAACTTGACATAACTTAAGAAGAATGGAGAATTCCAAAGGGCTGCAGAGGGTGTAAAACCTTCATTATTCTAACAACAGTATTTCATTCCACTTCTTTAAATAATCTAAAAGCCCAAAACTACCAATGATAATAATCTAAACCTGAGTATGTGAAATTCTCACTGGGACCTGGTAGGATCCTAGTAAAAATCTGCCTAAATGGGTGACCTTAGAGTCTATCTCCTGAGCAGACTAGTACAAAGATGGCACCCTTCTCTAAGGAGATACAAGTCCTGGGCTTGTGAGGAATGAGCTCAAAATGGTCTGATCCAGTGTGCCTGATCTCATCACAGATCCAATAAGAAAACCCCGCTGAGAGGCAATAGTTGAATAAGAGGAACAGGCATGGGCAACTTCTTGTACAGTACACCTACATGGACTCCAACATCTCAATGAGAGATGTCAGGAAGAGGTAAGCATTATGAAATAAACAGCAAAAACATGCAATATTTAACCTCTCACACCACAGGACAGCCATCTTTCCTGATCTGTCTCCTGTCAATGCAGAAAAGAAATGGGTCCTAGAGTAGGAGGATGTTGATGAAAAAGTCAAATGTCGTGGATCTAATTAACAAAGTGTACATCTCTTACACCTCAGCCTTTTCTCAGGAACTGGCTGTATGCATGGCCAGGAGACTGAATTACCTTGCTTTGGAATCCCAGGGATATCTTCAAATGTGAGAGTTCGTAGTGATGGTCTCCAGAATGCGTATGACTCCACCAGGGCTTCCAATCCCATTCTACATGGAAAGGTCAGGACAAACAGAGTCTAGTTAGGAAGGGTTGTAGCTTTCACTAGTAATAAGCATTTGAAGAAACAACATGGTATTGGCAATGCCCTACACATTCTACACTCAGTGATAGGTTAGGAGACTGCCACAGGCAAAAAGAAATGCTTTGCACAGGGATGTAGGGACGAAAATGGAAACCTACCAAGATGCCTGCCGACATTCTCAGGACTGTAAAACTAGCACATGGACCTGAGGATCTGAGTGATCTTGGCTACTGTGAGCCCAAGGCTCTGTAGTGCTCTGGAGCCTCTCTTCCTGTCACAGGAGTTTGCCCTCTGATGATGAAGAAGATAGTTACAAGAACAACTTTATGTCAAGTTCTCTTTTCTAAGGGACATTTCTGCCCATCATTCAGTACCTCAGAAGCTAGCTCAAAGGAAGAACCAGTCAAAGAAAACCAACTTCTGCTCTGGGGCACAATCTCCACTACCAACCAGGCTAGGCCAGGAGGGGGCAGCACTGACCTCCCACTCAGCTTGGCACAGTGTGCAGAAGGGTAGGTGATTTCCAGAGCTACCCAGTCTCTATACAGAGTTAGTAGCAGCACTGTAAGTCATTATAAATCCTCACCATACACACTTTATAAATTGATATGCAAACTTGGTTGCAGACTATTTGTATCTTATCTGTATATTTCAAAACAAAAGCAACTACTCTGAACACAAACATAAAAGACTTCCTACCATAAGTGATTCTGTCTTCCTTCCTTCTTATATGTGGTGGCTAAAGAATACAACCCAGGAAGCTACATAGAGAAACCCTGTCTCGAAAAACCAAAAAAAAAAAAGAATACAACCCAGGATCTGGAGCTGAGCCTTTTCCTCAATTAGCCATTCTCAAGACAACCTGGGGCCTCACTACTCATCTTCAACCACTTCAACCCTAAGCAATTTGTTAGAAAGATAACATGGTCTGGGCCAGGGTGTGCGTCTCAGAAGTTTACCATTTATCTTGTGTCTTAGTCAGGGTTTCTACTGCTGTAATGAAACACCATGACCAAAAATCAAGGTGGGTAGGAAAGGGTTACACTTCAACATTGCTGTTCATCACTCAAGGAAATCAAGACAGGAACTCAAACAGGGCAGCATCCCGGAGACAGGAGCTGATGCAGAGGCCATGGAGGGATGCTGCTTACTGGCTTGCTTCCCCCGGCTTGCTCAGCCTGCTTTCTTATAGAACCCAGGATCAGCAGCCCAGGGATGGCACCACACACCATGGGCTGGGCCCTCCCCCATTGATCACTACGGAGAAAATGCCTTACAGCTGGATCTCATGGAGATATTGCCTCAACTGAAGCTTCCTCCTCTCTGATGACTTTAGCTTTTTTCAAATTGACACACAAAACCAGCCAGTATATCTAGTATGCACAAAGCCCTGGGTTCATCCTTAGCACAACAGAAACAGAAAAACCTTCTTCTGGGTAAAATACTACCTGGAAATTTCTTGTGACTGTTATATTTCTACTAACTTTAACTCAGCTGCTGCTTCCCTGTACCCCCAAACCATGAGCTAAGAACTAAGGCTAGAGAAAACCACCTGCCAGTCATATGACTTCTCCAAAACAACGAAAGCTCCCGAAAGAGCAGATGATTTATGCAAGAAAAGCATCTCACATTGCCATCCTTCCACAACAAGATTTTACCCCTCCTGTTGCCGTGAGCTCGCATGGGGACCTTACTAACTCCTTCGGTCTCAGAGGAAACATCGCCAGCCCATACAGATGCTACATACAGATGCCACAGGGAAAACACGCCCAGCTGTTTCTCCTGGGCTATGTGGGTGGGAAGAATGGAGTCTGACCTCTGACATAATCGCTGTGTCACAGAAAGGACTGCTTGGGGTAAAGACACCAGCCTGGAACCAGAAGGACCAGTGACTGCAGGTCACTCTGAGTCACTTGACCTCCCTGGATTTCAGTTCCCTGAGAAGTGAAGACTGAACTATGAAGCTCTGAAGTCCTTTGATACCGAGCTATAATTTATTTCATTCTAACCGGTATTTATTTCACTTGACTTTTTGTAAATCAGACACTATATCTGTGGCCAAACTATAAGTCAAATCCCTGAGGTCATACTACTCAATAGTATTTTCTATATGGTGAAATATTCCTTTTTGTGCAGTTTGTGGGTCCAGTCTGTCTCAATACTGCATTACCTGTGGGTTCTATTTAATACTGGACTGATGAACGTTCGGTAATGCCTTTGATGGTCTCTCTGTATTTAGCTTAAACCAATACTAAATCTTTACTACTTTCCAGAGAAAATTTTTTTTGTTAAGAATATTAGTACACACCTTTATTTAAAAAAAACCTACTTTTTATTCTCATGCAGGTTAACATTGATAAAGGTGGTTTGGGATAGTGAAAATACCAATGTAATTATAAAACAGTTTTACTAAAGCCAGAAGTTTGTAGACTATATAGATATGTTTTACTGCTTTATTTGTTTTAGCAATGTAAACTGAATTATGTTTCAAATCCATAAATCAAATTCGTAGGGAGAAGTTACTGAGCAGAGCAAATACATAACCTTATGCTTAAAGTAATGGCTGGGAGGGGACACATCTACTACGAGCCTTCTGATTGGGAGCTATTGATATGTGGCCCGAGGCTGCTACTTCACACTGCCAAATCCACAAAGGATTGCAGATATTTTGCAGGAAACAGTTATAAAATATTTATTAGTTGAATCTGGACTTTTGTTAAAAAGCCTTCATTTTCTCCAGTAATGGAGACTTTTCCCATCTAGTTAAAGGAGAGATGAAAGGCCCCTCCTGCAGGAGAGTAGCCAAGGCGATAATTTATACAAGGTGCCTTTGAACAACCTCCACATTTACCAGTGCCCTCATTTATGCTATCAAATGGCTGAGTTTATTTAGTAAAATGGTTATGTTTTTCCTGAAGTATTTAAGAGAAGAAATTTCTGTACCTTCCTGAGTAAAAACTTTTATAGGGTCAAACCTAAGGCCTAGCTGTGGAATGGAGCTATTCTCAGCACATAAATTCACTCTCACATAGCAAATGCCTGCAGGAGGGCTTCAAGGGCCGAAGCTACTGATTCCTGTAAAACAGGCTGAGAGCCCGAGGTAGCCAGAGAAGGACACTTTTTAATTAAACAGAATTGTTTTTATAAAATTTAAGCAATCACATGTCTGTGTTAATTTTGTGTCCTGATCAACTTGTTTATTTCATATATGGGGAAAATAAAAATAAAATTTTGTTTTAAAAAGCAGTAAAACTGCACAGCAGAACCAAGGAAAACAAAAGAATATTGTGGGCGTTTTTCATAGACTTTCCTCTATTACTACACGAAAAAACTATGCTGTCCCTCTATGCCGTCAAAGCCACCATACCTTCAACAAAGCCTCACATGGAGCACAGATTTTTTTAATTTTTTTAAGGAATATAATACATAACTTTGAAATATTTTAAATTGACAGAATTTTTTTCACACTGTTAAGGTCATATTTTTTAAATATGGAGCAATATTTCATGAGAAAAGGTGAAAACTTTATTTCATTAACCAGAAAGCTCTAGAACAGTGGTTCTCAGCCTTCCTAACACTGTGTTCCTCATGCTGTGGTGATCCCCAACCATAAAATTATTTTCATTGCTACTTCATAACTATAATGTTGCTACTGTTATGAATCATAATGTAAACATCTGGGTGTTTTTCTGTGGTCTTAGGCAAACCTTGTAAAAGGTCATTTAACCCTCAAAGGAGTCATGACCCACATGTTAAGAACCACTGCTCTATACAGACACAGCATACTTCACCTGTAACAAGACAACCACTTGGAGCAAAATGAGAATTTTGAATGTTAACATAATTCAGAGTGTTAAAATATAATTCATTATTTCTCCATGTTGATTTGAAACATGACAGGTTTTATTGGGATCAAAAGAAATAATGCAAAGCACCATTTGATGTCAAGCCTACATAGTTCCAAACAGCCGAAAGTGAAAGGAACCCCTGTCAAACCGAGCCTGTGGCCTCCAAACGGAACAACAGGCTTCCTGGTTTATTTTCACCATGACACTGAGTAGTTTGTTTGTTTGTTTTGTTTGTTTGTTTTTTCGAGACAGGGTTTCTCTGTGTAGTTTTGGTGACTGTCCTGGATCTCGCTCTATAGACGAGGCTGGCCTCGAACTCACAGAGATCTGCCTGGCTCTGCATCCCGAGTGCTGGGTGAGCCACTGCCCGGCAACACTGAGTATTTTTAATGGCACAATTTTAATAACCAAATCTTTTCCTTATGCTGGCTCATCTAGAATTCCTCCTCAAAATTTATCACATGAAGCCACCATCTAGCTTCTAACAGAAGCTTCACTTGTCATTACTTTTTGTGCAAAATATATTTTAAAACTATTCATAAGCCACTGCTTCATAAGTGAACTTCTCTCCAGTGTCAGTAGCAGCGAGATCTTTCCCAGAAGTCCAGCAGCTTGGGCATGGGGTCTGGTATTCACTCTCAGGCCCCTGTGGAGCTCCTATAGGACTTTTAACACATTGTTTCTCTGCTTAAGAAAAAAAAATTAGCTCAAGTCAATGCAAGACTCTGAGATGTTGTTCTGATGTAACCTAAATTCACAAGAAGGGTTCACCCCAGCATTTGCTAAGGCAGAAAAGGAGTCACCTCTCAGGTCTCCTGCTGCTGTGGCACGCATCATTTTAAGGCTACTAAGCTCTAGTTTTTCACTCCATTTTCAAAAACATCCCTGCAAAGCAAGAAAACCAGGAGCATAACAAAACTGCCACCAGGCACAACTTTTCACCACAATGAAACAGACCCGAAAAGACATGAAGCAATTTCAATGCAGGAGCTAAATTTGCTAATACCTGCAAAACTTCTCATCAAGTGGAGCACTTCAAAAGATTCCCTCCTATTGGTCAATCTTGCTGATCCTCTTCCACTGATTGGAAGGTCACTCTAGTCTCACTGCATCTTAGTTGCCTTTTAGTACTTTCTAACTACATGTTGTTTAGATAATGCCACTGTAAATGAGGATGACACCAAGTCTCTTTAGCAACTGAGCACATTTTGAGACCTGTCTGTCACCTATCTTGACCACGAAATCAGCTGAAAACACTAGAAAATCTAGACTATTACTTGATTGCTTTTTCCTTCTCAAATTTCAAGTGTAACTGTTTCTTGATAATTGAGGGTTTTCAGTTCATGTAGACAAACCCAGTTAGTATCAGTTTCAAAACAAAATAATTTTGGAAATGAAGTAATAAAGTTCAAATGCCTCTTATTATAAAAATGTACTTAGAAGTATGCATATCAAAGCCTTGCCTGAAAGGGCAGAGAATGTTCCTCTATTATCACCCTCTATTACTAGCAATTATTTTAGAAAATGTTGTAACACCGGACTGTACTGGAATAGACTCATATCAATAAATTTAGAAACTTGCAGCAAACCGACTGGATGAGTAATAGAGTGGAATTAATTGTTGTAGCTATCCCACTTAGTGCAAACACAGTAAAACGCAACATAGAAAAAATAAACAAGTATGTGGCTGTCAGTAAAACCAAGACAAATTTGGAAACTGAAGAGGATCAAGTCTCTTGGCAATATGAAATTGTTTCCTGTTCCAGTTGAGAATCCAAGTTAATAAGAAACTATCATACTCTTCAGACAGAATCAATAGACAGTGTGTCATCACTAAGAACTCTAAACCAAAAGAAGAGGCAGAAAGGACAATTTCTTGGACTATGAAGACCCACGGACCATAAAGGTAGGCTTCTCCATGGCCCCTCCAGAAATAACACGCAATCTTTATGCCGAGGGCTTGCATTTTCACCCCAGCTTCACGCACTAAAGTTCATCTTAAGGCAGGCCACATGACTATACTCTATACCTAAGTTACCTCCAAGCCACAATAATGTTTACCAACTTAAATTCTCATCAGAAATGCTTCCAACACTATGTTTACCAAGTTAACCTTAAAGCTCATAATGGAAAAAAGATCACATTAAAACTTTAAATATATTTACTAAAACAACCAGGAGATTTCACTAGAACTTGCCTGTTCCTCCCGGAGTCTCGGAAGCCTTTAGCAAATGGATTCCTGTCTATTTTAAGGCGAGTAATCTGCAGAGTAGAGAAGAAATCATATTAACTCTTAATATAAACATCACAGAGTATTATTTGAAAGTTAAGATGTTTTTGGTTATGAGTCTAGCATTTAACGGCTGAACTATCTCTCCAACCACTCCCCCACTTCAAAAAAAAAAGTTAAAATAACTGCAGAACTACCAACAATCTAAAAATTAACATACAGACAGAGGGTTCTTTTGTGTTCCTCTAGTATGTTTTAACATCCTGGCAGGGAAGTTAAAAGATTTAGAACAGCCATCTGCTATGAAAGAGATACTTCTTCACCCATTTTCCATCTTAATAGATGGATAACTGCTTGTTTTGTTTTGAATGTGCCTGGAGAAGGAACCCTGCCGTCTTTTCCTATTTGACCATTCTCTCAAGCTGAAGTTCTTCTATTTGACTCTAGGATATGGTTTAATCCTGATTAACTTGTAGAGCTGGAAATCAAGGATCATCCAGCAGCCTGCATTTATTGACAAATTATAAGCTTGTTTCCATTCTTCAGAATCGAGAATCCCCACACTCCCTAACCTTATTGCCACAGTATTTTTCTCTGTCTTTCCCTTGGCCTTTGCTTTATTCTTTCATCTCTTATCTGGTCACCGAACTATAATGAACATCTAAACAGAGATAGCTATGACTTAAAGTTTCTAACAGAACAAACTCATATTAAAGTGGCAGAAATAAATGCTAATTTAAAAATACTTAATTTTTAAGTACTTTCAAGTTGTTGCCTCAAAACTGGCTTCTTGTCCACTAAGATCTCAAAGTTTAAAAGAAAGGAGTTTACAAATATCTTCACCATCTCCATTAACTGTGGTTTGGACTCATGCCACCCTAAACTTGACATTTTAAGTAACACCCTTCTGTTTCTTAGTAGATCTGTCCTTTGCACAGAGGAATGCAGAGCCAATTCCTTGTATTTTGCTTTCTAAATTCCTGGTCTTAATGAAATCAATAAAGTTAAGGATCATGTTTGTGATTACATTAACCTGCTAAGAATGAGATTGGCTGGATAGCATTGTGGAGATGGAAGGCCTCCCTAGAGTCTCTCTTGCTGGCCTGTGCATGCCCTCAGCCTCATCAGCCTTGAAATACTTCAGACACATGAGTTCCATAAGATATCGTCTTGCTATGTGGATATAACTACATTATAAAGGATGTTATGAAAGTTTGCTCATTAATTCATCATATATGTCATTCTATCACTGAAGGGAATTTTCCATTATAGACTATACTAAAGTTCAACTCTGTTCACTTAAGTAATGTTTAATTACATTAAATAATTGAAATATTTCAAATGTTAGTTATAAGAGTATAGATCTGTATAATAGCGCCTTTCTAAACAAAAATATAGCTCTATTATCATCAGATTTATTCAACATAGATTATTTATGCCATACCAAGTTTTGCAGAAACTCCTCACTTGATTATTATAGCAACTTATACACAGTTATTACCCCAGTTTTATATTTTCTTTTAACACAATACTTTAAAAGTTATGTACAGTGGTCCAGGAACCCAGGCTACAGAAATCACATTGATATTAATCAGAAGAGTCTTTATCAATTTCCTAAATTCTTGAAAATGATAGTTCTGAAAAATTAAAAACTGAATGTGGTAGCATTGTCTATTTCCATTCTAATTTGTTGACTCTTAACTGACTTGTTGGTATTTGTTAAGCAGCACCCGGCACCACAATGTGGTGTGTGTGTGTGTGTGTGTGTGTGTGTGTGTGTGTGTGTGGTGTGGTGTGCTGTGTGTGTGTGTGTGTGTGTGTGTGTCTGCAATTGGATAACCAATAAGAGGGCTTGACACTCACACTCTTGACTCATGTAAAACAACCTTAAAGAAACAGCATTTGCCCATACAGAAAAGAAACATTTCATCTCTCAAATTATTTAAACCATTATAAAAGCATCACATTAAAATTGCCAATCCCTCAGACTATAATGCATATCAGTACCCTGCATAATACTTTAAATCATAGTTCAATGATAAAGCCCTTTAAAAATATACAAAAGGAATGTACAGGATAAATCTTTCTGAAATTTTTCTTGTAATTCATGGTCTGTAATATTAAATCCATGTATCATGCTGTAAGATACAATTAGCTTTTCATAGTTTACATGCCTGTTTTCTAGGTAAATAGCTTGCTTTCTAATTTTAATTATGACACTATAATTCAATATCTCAAGATGGAAAGTAAAACTATGCTGCTAATTGCAAGATGCATGCTCAGCTTAAGTCATCACTCAAGTAGCCTGCTTGGAAATTTGAGGACTAGGAGTTGTCACTCTGTGCGCACATGTACACACTGTGGGTGTCATGCATAGCAAATGGTGTGTGGTAATTCCTGACATGTGGATATGGCAATACAGAGGGCAGGAGTCTAGCAAGAGGGCTGCTGAAAACGATACCTGCTGATTCTGGTAGGCGGTGACGGTGGTGAAGACTGTTTCTGGGAAGGAGAATGCCTTCACACCCTCCCCGGAAGGAACAGGCTTGATGGGGGAAAGATCATCCCCACAGTCTTTACGGATGACGTGCACGCGTGGTTGGTATTTGTGCATAGAATGAAGAATAATCTAGATCAAGGGGGGAAAGCCATATTAAACAGGAACCACTCCCAATTTGACAGCAAGAGCAAATTTGTAACGTGGAAAATAAATTCTTGCAGGAAAGTTACATTTCTGAAGACGCAGGAAGTTAATTTAACAAAATGTAGCAAAGCTGCAGGGAAAGTCTAGGGAGACATCTGTAACGTTTGTATAAAACTACAAATCACGTTAATGCAATCCTCACTACAGCCATGTGAAGTCAACATCAAATTTCTATTGCTTAAAATTCAATAATATATTCATAGAGATTTTATTTATGATGAACTTAATAAGACCAGAGTCAATACCAATGAAACCAAAAATGAGACTGAAATGATCATGTGCATTGTACCAAATCCATCTTCTAAAAGATACACACAAGATTTTCAAACACCAAGGAAACTGTTCCTTCATCGGTGATAGTGCGCACACATTAAGGACACCCCGCTGTCTCCTGTGTTGATTCTGCAAAATCTCTGGTTTGTTGGAAGAGTATATTTCCCTTATTCACATTCAAATCTTAGGCTGGAGAATGGAGAACCTACCCTGTTTTAAGTCTCTCATGTGGTCTCCACAAACCCACTCAGATTTGTCCTAAGGTATTGCTCCAGATTCATAAAAGCTTTTCATATACAAAGGATCTCTGTGAGTTTGAGGCTAGCCTGGGCTACAGAGTGAGTTCCAGGAAAAGCTCCAAGGCTACACAGAGAAACCCTGTCTCAAAACAAACAAAAAACAAAGATGAACATTACATAAGCTATAACAGTGGAAGACTTTTACGAGTAGATTAGCAGTTACCAAGGGAAATTTACATCATGAGATGTGGTGTCACCAAGCTGTTGCCAATGCTGCTTAGGCAAATTTCAGTCATATAATAAAATTGCTTAGTTTTAATCTTTTTATTTTTCTGGTTTTTCGAGACAGGGTTTCTCTGTGTAATAATAGCCCTAGATGTCGTGGAATTTGCTTTGTAGACCAGACTGGCCTTGAACTCAGAGATCTGCCTGCCTCTACCTCCTGAGTGCTCAGATTAAAGGTGTGTACCACCATGACCAGCTTTGTTTTTAATCTTAAAACGGTACCTAACTGTTTAGACACATTTTATGGCTTATTAAAACAGAGTATAGTGGGCTCATACAGAGATATAGACAGTGATCACCTCTGATGATGGTAGGAGTGTGTGTGAGTGTGTGTGTGTGTGTGTGTACCCTTATATATGCCTTTTTATGTTTTAATACTTGCATGAACAGCAGGTTTTTTTATTTGTTTCTTAGATTCTATATTCAGATATTCATGAACTAGTTTAGCTACTATCAAGTATGCAATTTTTCTGAACTCTAAGCTTTAAATTCAAGGTTTGGGTTATTATGAATCTAGAAGGAAAACACCTAAACAAAAGTCCTGGGAAACATGGTGTTCAACGTGCTTCATGTTGTTCAGGATGTAAGCAGTTTAATGAGCCAACTTCAGAGCCTTTGGTCAGCTCCAACACCAACAGCTCTGTGCTCAGAGAATGTGTTTGCTGTCCTGAGAGCATGCCTTTACCCTTGGGAGAGCCAACACTGCAGTCAGGGGCTCTGTTTCTGCTTTTCCCTAAGGTTTTCTTTGTGCCGATGGCAGACACACTTGGGAAGCAGATCTAAAGATCCTGCCAACCAGATGTGCCTCTGAAGGAGGCAGCATGAACACAAGAGCATGCAAAAGTTTGATAAAAGGGGGAAGCAGTACTCATGGTGGGGGTGGGGGGACATAGGCAGCAATCCAATGCCTCTTTCTAGGACTAATTTGAATGAATTTGAATGAACTATTAGAAGCTTTGACCAAAAAAATGTTTAAATAAATAAAATTATAAAATACAGTAGTAAACAGTGGGCTTCCTGTACCAGAGATATGTACTTTTTTTTTCCAAAAGTTTTTGTTGGCTGTGAGTAGGTGTGCACAGGACCATCATATGAAAGGTGTCCCTTGCTGTGAGTCAGGATAAACGTCTGGAAAATGCAGAAACAAAATTATACTCACAGGGTCTAACCATTAGCATAGTCTGGTAAGCAGGTTTTCAGTGGATGAGGAATGTCTTTTGCTTGTTTCCTTATTACTAGTTTATGGTAACTAATTCTGTTTTTAATACATATCAAAATATAAGTTTCTATCTTAATGCAGTTTATATCCTTGCAGGGTTTGGTTTGGTTTTGCTTTTGTTGTTGTTTGTTTGTTTGTTTTGTTTTCTGAGCTATGCTGGGGGTGTGGGCAGCAGGAATGGCAGAGGGACTGCGTTCTAGTCTCTGACTTCCAGGTAGGAGCATAGTTGTTTAATGGTTAGGGTTCTGCATGACATTTCTAAACCTCAACTTATTTTTAATGGTAAGTTCCACAGAACCTAGAGACTTCCAAGTCCTCACAGCTCCCTAGGCCCAGGGCCAGTTTTGTTCCCTTTCCTGTCTGCATGCCTTCCTTACGAATTTACACTACGTGGGCAGGCACAATCCCGAGGCCAGGCCCCATACAGGAAACACAAGAATGGTTTTGAACCTGTGGCTGCAGCTTGTGTCTCAGCCCCCACCTGCAAACTAACTGTCCTGGCCCTTTTCCTAGGATTTATTATTGAAATAGTACACTCTTTTCAATGTTAACACAAAGTAGTAAACAACCACTTTTAAAGTCATGACTTTAATGTCCATTCAACTTTGCGCTCCTTTGTTTAACTTTCTCTTTAGAAAACTGGCTTGCAATAGATCTCTTTGGGGGTTGAAAAGTTTGAGGGTGAACGCTTCCTCTTCCCCAGGCTAGGAATCAAAACGTCAGTGGCTAACAAATGGCAGCATCTAGAAACTCCAAGGGAGACTCACCATCCCTTTAGAGGTGATCTCCAGAGGAGAAGAAAAAAAATCAAAGACAAAGAATTCCACACAAAGAAGCAACAGGTGCACAGCCAACTTCAGAGCATTGGGACGAAGTGACTTGGAATGGAGGTAGTAAAAGTTTCTTTTCTGTTTCCGTTCTTGTTTTATGAAAACTCTGCTCTCTGACCACCTGAGCTTCCATCTCTGGGCCCCGCATGGTGGAAAGAGAGAACTGACTTTTGCAAGGTGTACTCTGACCTCTGAACTTGTGCAGTGGAATGCAGGCATGTACAACCCCAATACTCACTAAATAAACAGACATAATAAACTTTCCCATTTATAATACTAGTAAATCGATAATATTTTGCTTACTTAGTAGGATATGTGGGATTACTGGCCTTTAAAAGAGAGAGACCATACATATAACTCAAATAATCATATCTTATGTGTACTTTCTATACTGTTTGTTCTGTTTAGACAGGATTTGGGTGGGGGATTTCTAACTGTAATATTAGAAAAGGCATACAGACCTATATGTCCACAAACACAGAGTGCTTTCTTATTCATAGGCTTATACATGCTTTTCTGCTTTAAAGACTAGATTGGAGGGGTTTGGATGTGGCTCAATAGTAAAGCACTTGCCCTGGACTTAATCTCTAACACTGCTAACTAATTGACTACTCATAAAATAAATTTACACCAAAAGAAGCATACTTTTTTTTTATCTGACCAGTCAATTGTGCTTGAAGTCTGACAGGTAGGGCTTCTAGTTTTACAGCTTGATGGTAGAACTTGTCAAAAACTGAAACTTTTCTACATGAGAAATTCGCAAGGTTGGATTAGGTTTGTACCTAGTCTTATTATAACTTGATATGCCATGTTTGATTGAAATCCCTGGGAGACTCTCCCTCTTCTGAAGAGAAAGGAAAAGGGGTAGCTCTTGGGGGTGGGGGCTAGGAGGAGAGGAGGCAGGGGAAACTGTGGCCAGGATGTAATATATTAGAGAAGAATAAATTTAAAAAAAAAAATTGGATTAGGCCAAGCAAAGGACCAGATAACACCACCACCCACCCCACCCCCACTTCCTGAATGTGTTAGAACACCAGCCATGCCTCACTTTAAAGTGTTGAAACGTTCTCAGTCAATCACAGGCAAAATAGAATTTTCCCTTTTTGCTCTTACGTGATAGTGTGTTTCAGGCCCTCCTTAAATGCATACTTTCAAGTTTGCCGGCTTCCTTGGGTCTCTAATTCCAGTATGACCCATGAGGAAACAAGGCCTCAGAGAGTGGAACTGACTTGCCCAGGATCACTGGCATGGTGTCCTCAACCATTCCAACTTCTTCTCCACAAGAGAGCTCAGCTACCTCTCCTGCATCATCCTGCTTCCCTGTCTGATCTTTCAAGGAGAAACAGTAAGAGAGTATGGGCATGTGTGTCACAGAATTGCCAGCAAGGGAGAACATCCACTCCTACAAGTCCTTGACTATGGCTACTTGACCCAGCCCATTGCCAAAGCATCAGGTGATGTAGGTATGGGTCCTGCTGCAGTGTAAGGTACACCATCAAATGTCTTTCCCTGTTCAGAGAGATGTGCTCATGGAAATACTTTCCTCCAGGGAACAGACTCCAGGAAAACAAGGAAACATGCATGTGGTAAGAAACTGTCACCCAAGCATAGAAACCTCCTACAACAAGGGCAGCCCAAGAACCAGTCTTGGTGTGTACCAAAGCCAGAATAAAGCTGGCTAGAGTCCCCACGGATCAAATAGGACCTACAAAGTTATCACAACATCCATGGATTAGCTGTGGCTCTGAGGGATACTGCCACTCTGAATCCTCCTTAATTTTCTTTTCTGAACCAGGTCTGGCGTTTGGGAGGCTGAAAAGTTACTTTGGGGAAAACACATCCTCTTATGTGGATGCAAGTCTAGTCACAGCCTTTGATTCCTGCAATCACCTTATGCTAACTTAGTAAAACTCCCGGGGCCACAGAATTCTCACATCACAAAGCTGCATGCATGTACATCTTTTGCACACTAAAATGGGGTGGGGCAGGGGGGCTGAGAGATGAAAACATAAGAAAGGAATTTAGGAAATTAACTATGGCGTGTACAGTTTTATTAGAGGTGACAATGACTTCTTTTAGAATTAGAGGAATGATGGAAAGCAGAAGGCTAAAAGGGCAAGAGTCCCTGAGGGTCTCTGTTAAGGCCCCGCCATGACTGTACTGCCTTCTTAGACCCGGGTCACAAATGGCAGTAGAATTACAAGCACATTCCCAATCTCTAGTCTGCTTCTACTCGAGTCCATCAAATAGAGTGCACACAGAAGCAGACTTCCAGTATTCTTCTCAGTCTCTCTGAGCTGGGATGAGGTATGTCTGTACCTCTCTGAACAGACAGAACAGCAAGCTGCAGGCTCCCTTCTCATTCCGTCTAGGCAAGAAACTCACAAAGCCAGCCTGGGCCTTCCGTGTATTTGATCACACTTAACAGTCTCCAAGAACACATTTTTGAAATGAATAGCATGAAAGAGTACATCCCCCTACAAGCACTAACATTCACAAAGCAATGCCCTCACTTCTTGATTTCCCGTAGTTTCCTAGTGCCCCCTGTGCACATTCTTTATTCTTGATTAAACTTAGTACATCCTGTCACAACCTTAAAAGAAAAACAGAATGTTTCCTTAATTTTGACTGTTCTTTGCTGCTTTATACACATTCCTAATAGTGAGAGTCTTTATTATGTCCAAGTAACTGAACTTCAATTTGGAACTTTTTTTTTTTTATGTTTTAAACAAATACTGTGTGGTGGTTAATTTTATCTGTTAACTTGGCTAGGGCAAGCATCCATATTTTTGGCCCAACAGGACCGAAGATATGCTGTGAAAGTATGGCTTAGAGATAAACAATCAGTAGACTCAGGGAAAAGCAGATTAGTAGCAGTGAGTGGCCATCATCCAATCAGTTGAGGCCCACAAGAGAAAACAGAGTAAAGTCCTTGGAAGACAAGAAAATTCTGATAACAAACTATCTTCAGATTCAAGTCACAGCTTCAACTCTTCCTAGGTCTCCAAAACACAGAACTGGCCAACTCTTCCATAATCACATGAATCAATATTCATATTTATTCTCATTCTCTCTCTCCCTCCCTTCCTCCCTCCCTCCTCTCTTTCTGTACTCTCTCCCACCTCTGCCTTTCTTCTCTCTGTCTCCTCTCTCGCATGCACACACATAACTATTTTCTCTGTATGTATTCACACATACACATGTATATATTATATTTTCTGGAGACTGTTCTTTTAGGTAAAAGCTGTTAAAATTGCAAATCTAAAAATCATAGTTTGTTTTCTAAATCTATATATAAAATTTGGTTTAGATACCATATATAAAGCCAGTACTCTGAACTAAAAGAATTAGAATTATAAGATGATTATATTGACTAGAATTCTTTATCAGAATACAGCTTGAGGCACAATTACCCCTTTAAAATATATTCTTAAACTGTAGAACTCAGAAAGCAAGCAACACCAAACAGCATTCTGTCTAAATTTCCTAATAAAAGGCAGAAACATAGACCCATCAGATAGGTGTGCTAACAATAGTTCGGTCAAACATAGGAGCCTGTTATTTTTTTTAAACACTGAAACCAAGTGGACAATAATTGTTACAACTTGACTGTAGAATTGGAAAAATAAAAAGAAGGAATATGAAGTCATATATGAAAAAATATGAAGACATAAAATGTCTTCTTTCTCTGATTCTGTTTTAAATCATAAAGGCGACCACAGAAGCACTGTCATGTGAAATCTTACTAGCTATGTATTAAAATGTAGACACTGCATTGTCATAGGAAGGTTAGTACCCCAAAGTTTTCATCAAGGTGCTTCAGGTCCTATCTAGACACCTGCAAAGCACAGCACAAGCACTATATTAATGCTCATTACAGCTGGCAGTTTTATCTTAAGTGACTTATTTATAAATAAGCTAAGTACTTTTTTTGTTTGGGAAATGAGGAAGTTGGTAAAGGCATTTCAATTCTTCTTCATCAAAACTCTACCAACAGTCACCTAACAGAAATGATAGCTTTGAGCAGAAATAAGTATGACCCAGAGTTAGTGAGGTACTAAACAATAGTGTAGATTTCTGCCTACAGTCAGCAAGCTGTTAACAATGCCTGTCTTTTTGGAACAGCCGGACTTGTCCCACATATCAGGTTTCAGCAGTTTTAGGAGGAAAGGGAATTATAATATACTTCGACACATTAGCTGTCATTACAAAACAATTGGGAACTTGCAGATGGAGCACACAAACAAGTAAGCTCGGGTCATTAATGCGGAGAGACTCAGCTGGGAAAAGAGCTGGATACAGAGAGGACACCATAAATCATTCCTGTTACCAAACTTCCAAGCACATTTCAAGTATAATAATTAGTGCCTTGTGGGATTTCACATAAGTGTTTTGGTTGAAAAAAAAAAAAAGTCTGTGCCTTAGGTCCTTTCATTCCAATACAAAACCAGTATCTGGTTTAAATCTATTAAATGCTTTATGGGACAATACAGCTACAGACATGGTCTCTGATACAAATATAACCTTGATTTGGCATATACTGTTCACATACTGACCAAACAGAAAGGGGTATTACAATCTTAGCAGTTTTTAGCCAGGCACTGGGCTATGCCACCTGATGGTTCTTGCCAGAGAGGCTATCTACTTACATGACCTTGATCATCCAGTTCATTGTTGGTAAGCTTCAGCTTGTCGAAGCTGATCACTTGTCGCATCCAAGTCTCCCCAGAGGCAGGTGAGTCTGGATGAATATACACCCTGGGTGGCACAGGAGAATCGGCATTACCGGCCACCATCCATTTAGAGCTGTGGTAAACATACCTACAAGGCAAAGACAAAATTGTCAAAATGCGAACTACCCCATTGATTGGAATTATCAACCAAGTGTGCACCGTTTTCTAAATATAAACTTATTTCTCTATACACCCAAAACTTTTGAGATTGTACTGTGGCGGCTATGGATAATCCAGAGTCAACATCGTTTTGATGGCTTAGTGAAAATATCCAGGCTGTCTCCCCCATAAACACCAAGTATTTTGACTAATGCATTAACACTTACAATAGACATAATTTATATTCTGATATTTTTCATCTGAATATTTAATTGACATGAAGACACTATGAAGTTGTCAATCTCACCTCTGAGTAAATCTCAAAATACTTCAGTGTCTTATTTTAAAGGTTTCTACATCCTGAAAGGTCACTACCCTTTTTGGCTCTGTATAGCCTGGTGGATGGAATAAACAATGGAGAGGTGAGAGGAAACTGTCACACTGTTTTTTTTTTTTTTTTTGGGGGGGGAAGTTAATCATTTTAACATTTAGAATGGCTTTTCTCAATTCTTTAACATTATAAGTAGAGCATTAAATAATTCATGCTGATTTAAATTTTTCAGGAATTATAAAATATAGGCTATCATTAATCTTTCATGCTTCTCTTTCCTGATCATTCTAAGAAAATCATTTCAATTAGCAAATACTGGTTTCCAACTACCAGCATTGAACATACAAAGCACTTGATTAGTACTGCCAATTAATGTTATTTTCACAGTTAAGAACCACAATAGCTTATTCTGTTTTAATATACACAAATAAATTGACTTAGCAAGAAACACATTTAAATAGTAAAATTTCCAGGAGTAAATAAAATCTTAAAATGTAGCTGAATATTCAGATTATTATCTGTCAATGTGAATTTAAAAACTAGAAAGTAGTGTATCAATGACATGATGAAGTGATATTATATACTTAGATACATTGCCTCCTGCCCATGTGTTAAGGTGCTGCACACAATTTATAGTGATAAGGTTCAGGTAATGTCAGAAATACCCGTGTAGAAAACACACATCTTTTTAAAACAGCATGAAACATTTTCTTACATCTGTCTTTGGTAAAGCTCTTTGTCTCAACTATGGTTACTCGTTTCAGTGACCTCAGTCTTAAGCACAATATCCCTTGCAGATTTTAATTCCTTTCCTTGAAGCAAAATATATAAGCATAGCATTTAAATTAATTTTTAAAACCTTCCTTTTTGGTATTGGTATGGTGTGGTTTTAATAAATCAATTCCTATGAGCTTTCATGATTAATAATTGTTCATAAGGTTTCTTAACATGGACGGAATACCATTCTTTGACAGAGAATAAGTCAAAAAAATAATTTCTGATACTGATGAAAAATGTTGATAAATAAAATAGAAACTTTAGAAATGCATTGGGAAAAAAACTGAACTTCAGGTAAGATTTGGGTTTCTACCAAAATAAATAAAAAGGTTCTATCAAAATTATGCATATTAAATAGCTCAAAACCCAACACCTTCTAAGAGAATAAATTATACATATAAATATTCCTCACAAAGCATCCTAAATACCAAAGCCAAACATTTCTTAGGAAGCAATAGAAGAAAGCAAATTTGTCTTTCACAGTTTGATCTATTAAGATCTAAATTTCCATTGCTTTCTGGAAGAATAAATATGAATTGTGTAAAATAAAGAATCTTAAGCAGATGGGGGGAAATTGGAGGAAGAAACAGAAGAGAAACTCGAGAAAGAAAGGAGTAACTTAGAAACTCACTAAGAATGACATTATCTTTCTCAACACAAAACTCAAATTAAAATGTGGATTTTAAATCATGTATATTTCATGAATAAACATAGTATCTTCTACTTTCTGCTAGTCAGTAAAGTGAGCAAAACTCCTAATGACTCATTTAATTAGCTAAATAATACAACTTAAATAGACAACACAAATAAAACTATTATATTAAACACTTTTAGTATTTCCTAAGCTCATATACAGATTTAAATCTGAATACTTTTGCATCACAAACTTCTTTTATCAAAACAAGCACCCATTTTTTTTAGAAAGTGATAGAACCAAATGATTTCATTTAGATATATACTAAATGAGACAGAAATCTTAACAGAGATCCATCTTCTACTCTTTCAAACTCTCAACCTTCCTTTTAAACAGATTAGCATTTTAAACTCTTCCAATAAACAAAAGGCATTGTCATTGAAAATCACTAATTCGCTTTCTTGTATAAGTAAAAGCAAAGAACTTGGAAACTAGAGAATTCATATCATTTCAGAGTTTACTTGATGCGCAGACAAATGTTCTGTTTCAAAATCCAAGAGTTATAGAAATTTCTAAAGAACTGTCAATTACCAACCTAAAAATGAGCCAGAGATAACAATTCATTACAAGTTTAGAGAATGATTTAAGTCACAACGAATTATGAGATTTTATTTTTCTAACTTGTAAACACTTTTTTTCAAATGGAAGTCTAAAATATGTATAGTTTTTTTAATATAACAAGAAAATTAACATAAGATCAAAACATAGGAAAAAAGTATAACATTTACTATAATGTGTATCTGCAAACTTTGCATTGAACACTTCCTATCAAAACTCTCACTGAATCGCTAACCAACATTAAAGTATATTTCACGTAGCAATGCCAGACTGGTCCCTGCTCAAAGTCTCAAAGATTGAAGACATCTCTTTACCTATGAAATGCAAAACAAACACTGAGTTTCCACATACGCTAGGGGCGAAGCACCATTTGAGCTTCTAACACCCACGGAAGTTAGATCATTGAATCTGGAAATTCCACAGACTTTGGGAAACAAAGATCACAGTGGCATGGATGAGACAGGCAGAAGCCTATGGAGTCCTGGAGTTGCAATGGCTCCGCTTGCGGTCATGGGTCATCATCGTACCTGTATCTCTTGTTATCCACTGGCACAATATCCATGGCAATGTAGTATTGCTGGTGGGGGTCTAATCCAGAGATCTTCACTCGCATTGCTGGGAACATGCGCCTATTTGTAATGGGAGGGAGGGAGGGAGAAACGGGGTTCGGTTTTGTTTTGCTTTGATTAAGAATAGAAACTGAATAAAGACAAGAATCCTCCCATAATTTCCATTTTAATGTAGACAAATTTATAACGTACACTTAGATAACATAATTTTGGGTGTCAGAGCATAGGCTACATCAAAACTACAGCTATAAAAATGTGATTTGTTGCACCATGTGCACATGTTCCGTGTTTATTCAAACATCAGTGTATCTTAAAAGTGAAAGGATTTTACCCGAAAGAAACTTTGCTTTCGAGGCAGAAGCAACAAGCCCGTTTATCTTACTACAAATAATGAAATACATCATTGATAGAAATTTCAAATTTCTCAAAGTGATAAAATATATTATAATGTGAAATTTTAAAGGGGGTTATAAAAAAGCCACAAGGAGCCAATGTGCCATGCTATAACCAAACAATATGTTCTTTATTGAGACAGGACTTCCTGTCTGCAGCCTGGTAAGGTAAAGTGCAAAAGGCACTCTAAATTTGAAAGGTATAGTAAAACTTCTTTATTGGAAGCAGAAACTAAACACAACATATATTTACGAATTTCCTCCCCCCACCGTAACCCAAAAATGTTTTCTTTTCTAACCACAATTATTGCTAATTAAAGCAAACGAAAATTCCATTTTCTTTTGACGTCCTAGATATGTATATCAAAGGAGATGCTGAAGTAAATGCACATAATCCCTTTAAAAAGGGCATAGAAGCAAAGAATACAGCAGCATATTACTGTGCATTAAAAACAACATAAGTTTTGCCCTTAAAAAAAAAAAAAGACTTTCTTCTAATGATTTATGTCTAGGACCCTCCAACTAATCTCATTTTTGTTAATTTTACCTTATAACACAAATTTATCTACCATTTTTTTTTACAACAATGCTATTAAAGTCCACTGCCAGACAAAGGAAAGTCCATGATTATTAACTAAGCATGAGAGCGGTTTAATATGCTGGCTGTTTTAGTGTTCTTTCAGTGCACCTGTAAGATAAAGAGGAGAGGTCTTTAACAACATCCTTTATAAGACAACTGTTGCTTTGTGTTGTTGAAGACCGCATTTGGATCATTAATAAAAAAAAAAACTCCCTGAGAATGCAGAAGGTAGCATATGGATTCAATAAAATATGTTTTTGTAATTTCTAATAAGTTTGGATACTTTTATGCTACCCAGGTTTTTACCATGTGTACTCCCTGAAAGAGTTGTGTGTGCTTTTTAAAGAAACTTTAAAAGGAACATATTATTCTTAGATTTCATTACACTAAATGCATAAATGAGCTGAAAACTTGAAAGCGCAAATTTCTCTCACCGACCTCAAATTAGTATGATGTGGCCAACAAATCCATTTATTTGACTAACGAACGATGCACAAATTTCACAGTCTAAAAAATAACTTCTTTCCAAACGTTTTTGTATTCAGTTAATTTAAAGCAGTGGGCTGGATTTCTTGTGTGTGTGTGTGTGTGTGTGTGTGTGTGTGTGTGTGTGTGTGTCTACAGTTATAAAAAAATCCGAATAATGATTCTTATAGCAATACATGATTAAAACATGACCATAGTGACTTTTCATGGCTACCTAATATCAGAATAGCACAATACACCATGAATTCGTGGCACTAGGAACAAATCTGGGAGTTTTGAATTAAAAAATATATATATCATAGTGTGCTAAAGAAAATAAGAGATAAAAATAACTAAAGCGGGAGGGGTCAATCTATTACCTAGCTCAGGACGGATAACTAGGGCCTTAAATGCACAGAGGAGGGTACACACGATCTCAGTACCGCACTTCCTCACTCAGAGCATCGGCAGTTAAGGCTGCAAAGTCCACACTGGCAAAGATCTCCCTGACATTAAGACTGGGCCCGGCTGCGCCCTTCATCCACAGCGCTTTGGCAAAGAAGCCAATGGAAGTTCCAAAAAGGGCCTACTGTCCCGGGTCCATTTGGATCGGTCACAGCTGAGGCCTGGCTAGGGGGTAGAGTGAAGCCAGAATTCGGGAGCATCTCAGGGAGCTCAAGCTTACCTGCCGGCTTTGGTGATGATCATCTCCGTGCCTATTTCGTGAAAGCGCTTCCATAGCTCCGCTCCTTGCAGATCCACCCTCGGGGCCTGCGGCGTGGGCAGCGGAGTCCCCGTCCGGGCTAGGCCGGGTACCGGAGACCCCTTCGGGGAACCTCGTGGGGACGCCAGAGGGGAGGCGCCCTGCAGGAAGCCGTCCTCACAGCTGCCTGGACAGCAGAGGGCAGAGACGGGGAAGCAGTGAGGGAGAGAAGAGAACCGGCCTTAGGGACCATCTCAGGGTCAGGCCCTAGGACAGTCGCCTCCAGTCCTGCAGCCTGGGCGCTCAGAGATGCCTTGAGGCCTGCGGGGTCCCGCTGAGTCCCCATCTCTAGGTCCGCGTCCTCCCCACGCGCTCGGCCTGTGCGTGGCCCCGGCTCGCGGGTGTAACACACACACACACACACACACACACACACACACACACACACACACACACACACGACACTGGGTCTGAGACCGGTCTCGGAGCTCCAAGTCCCGGGGCACAGATCCTACTGCCACCGCCGTCAGGCTCCGGGAAGCCCGTGGCCTCCCTTCACCCCGACAGCCGCGGTCCCTTTCTCAGGGCCCAGCCCGAGGCACCTTTAGTAAACATCTCCAGATCCCGCTCCCTTCAAGCTTCCCGGCTCCTGGCCTCCCAGGCCCCGCGGCGTAGCGGCTAGAAGAGGGCGAAAAGCCAACCCTCGGGCGCTGTGAGCCCCGGTAGAGAAGCGCTTGGCATCCCAAGGAAAGAGCGTGGGCGAGCTCGCCGCAGCCTCCCCCCTTGGTACAGCCGGCTTCGGGGCGTCCGTTCCGGTTTCAGTGCTACAGCCCGCGCCCTCCCGCAAGCGCCCCGGGGTTCCTAAGACTTAGCCAGGCGACTGGCATCACCCTGGGCTGGAACCTCCGGCGCAGAGGCGAAGGGGCCGGCCTGGGAGCCCCGGTCGGACGGTGCGCGAGGCCGACAGGTCAGCGCCTGACACCCGGGGCTCCGCGGCAGAGGCCCGGGAGGGTCCCCGCACGAGCACGGCCTCGCCGAACGAAGCTCAGGTTCGCGGGACCCGGGCGGGGACGCTCCGGGAAGCCGCTGGGGCCGGAAGGGGCCGACTCACCCGCCGCTCCGCGGGAGCCACAGCTCCGCTCCACGTCCGTGCAGCTCCGCGCCGGCCCGGACGCCGCCCCGGTTGGCGGCGGCGGAAGAGCCGCGTCTTCGTCGGCCTCGGAGCAGCCCTGCTCGCCCGCGCCTCCGCCACGGCTGCAGCCAGCGTCGTCCCCCGCCCCGGCCGCCTCTTCCGTGGTCAGCTTTCTCCGCTTCTTTTGAAGTTGTTGCTGCTTCTCGGCGCCGATCAGCGCCTCCACCGAGAAGGCGTGCGCCTTGAGGCTTAGCATGCTGCACGGCGAGCCCCTCCGCTTCTCGGCCATCCCCGCCGCCCCGCGCCCGCCCGCCCCTCTCTCATATACCCGCGGCTGGGGCGCACGCACGCGCTCGCCTTTCCTGGCCCCACCAAACGCTCCCCTGCTCCCGACGCCTCCCGAGATCCTGCCCCCTTCCCAGCTGCCGGCAAGAAAGAAAAAAAAAAAAAAGAAAGAAAAAAAAAAAAACAATTTTGCCGTTTCCTCTTTCTCTTTGGGTGTTGGGATCTGAGGAAGCAGGAACGCAGCAGCCAAGTTTCCTTCCCTCGGTCTCTGCCTAGAGCTCACTGATGCTCTTCTTTACTCCCAACCCCTCCACCTCCTCCTGCTGCACCAAGATCTACCTCGACTGATGCGCCAGAGAGGACTAACACGGGTAAAAAAACACTCTGCGGACACAAATTAGGGATTGTAATTGAAATTTGTTGCCTTGATCTGTCAGCACTTCCAGGCAGGAGAGCGGTGGGAAGAACTTGCTCATTAGTGTCAATAAAGCGGCGGGGGCGGAGCCTACGGAGCTGTCCATCAACAAGACGGCTAACCAATCAGAAGGCGCTGACTCCGCTCAGCCCGCGCCCACTTCCTTACAAGGTCGGAAAATCTCGGACAGAGAAGCGCCGCCATCTGGCTGGGGTGTGCCAACCTCGTGAAAGCTGGACACTCTTTCGCTCACGCCCACCAACCCAGTCCAGACCCTGACTCTCAGGCTTTTCTTATCAGGGCCAGGAAAGACTGAGCCTTCAGGTTTAAACGAAAGAAGAGGACCGAAGTTAGCATTATCAACGGTCTTTCAAGGAAACTTTAATCTGCGGTCCCACATCCCTATCGACGTGGTCACAAAGCACTCATTTGGAGGGGGCAAGAATTCACAGCCAACGTGTTTGTCTTTTTTTTTTTTCACTTAAAGATTCCCCCGTTTAGTAATGCCCACTCTGCTCAGAGCTTGGCCATGGGCTTAGATCTTACTCTATAGATTTTTCTTAGGTGAGATGAGTTTAAGCATATTTGATTTTTATATTTAAAGTTAATTATTGTATTATCTCTCAGTCCTTCGTATAAACTAGCTAGGAAAAGCGCCTCCTTTCTGAAGATTCCCTTTTATTTCGGAGTAATTATTTTAAGACGTAGGTCATGGGATTTTAATTCTGTATGTCTTTAATGATATGGGCTTAGCTTTAAAACGCCTTACAAAGTAAAACATGTTTTACGACGCAGTTTTAGGTTTTTGCTCTTAAATCTGTAAGTTAAAGAACCTTCATATTCATACTAGTTTTTTTTTTTTTTTAAAGAATCGGCATGTTTCTTTAAATTTGAAGGAAAGCAGAACTTTCAAATTGAACGACAGCAAACAAGCACTGCAGTTGTTTAAACTCAACATTTTCTTAGGATTAACAGGCTATGCGTTTGATGTGAATAAAAAGATCTCTTGTAAAATGAAATTCACTGTGGTCACAAATCTTTAGTATAAAACACGCTACGAACGACTACTTTTGTTTCAGTGTTCAGTGGAACACTACAACCCTCGACTTTCCTCTGGCTTCTCGTCAGCCTTCAGGAGAGCGGCTTCTGAAAGTGGTGTCATCACCACTGGAACCAGAATTTTGTTTTTTAACCATTGCTGGAGAAATTCGGAGTTCCTTCAGGACCGGAATGCTGGGGAAAGCTGGAACCAAGCAATAAGTGCCTAGAGGCGAGGCGCATGCAGGCCTGGGGGTAAGCCCAACAACCACCTTCAGTCGCGAAGGACTTAGTACTATCCTTGCTGAGCATGTAGATTTTAAGTGTCTGAGAAAGACGTTCAATTGGAAGGCATTGTTTTTATTTGAGGACGGAGGGGGGAGTCTGTGTCACTGGCCTAGAACTGTCTGGAGATCCCCAAACTCAGCAGTGTGCAGGACGATATTTTGTCTTAAAGAAGTTCAACCGCTGTTCGTGAAGTTTGGCCGAAAGCGGGAGCCAGAAAAGAGCGTGAAGAGGCAGTCTGTAAAGTTTGGGCTGATCAGGGGCTGTGGGGTCTGGGATGAAGTGAGATTCACAAGTCAATGGAGTTTACCCCGCAGCTCCCGACTGGGCGACTGTGCGTAAAGCTCCCGCTGTGCGTGCGAAGCCTTCTTCAGTTGCCCGCTAGACCAGAGCACCCGGCCCCAGGCCCTGGCCGGCACAGATCCCGCTGCAGAGCGATCCGAGGTGGCTCTCCAAGCAAGCCCCGCTCGCTTGCAGCCTAGGAAATTCATAAATTCTGTGACCCAGGGGTGGAGTCACTAGAGGTTTCTGGCCTACTCACAGCAGGAGGAGGCGGAGAGGCTGGTTCCAAGAAACCTCTGGGATTTCTAGACCGGAAGCCTGCTTTGTGGTTATGATCTTGTCCTGTTAGATGTCGCGCAGTTCAAACTGGTTTGGGATGATTAAACAGGCCTTCAAGGGTACCCTAAGGACCACAGGATCCCAAACCCTCCTCTGTTCCTCTGCCTCTTCTTGCGACCTTACCCCTGGCAGCTGGAGGCGCAGGCCACAAAATTTGGACTTAGGTTCACATAACAAATAAACTGGAAAGCCAGACCTTGCGGACATCCGGAATAGTACAATCTATCAACAAAAATAAAAGTAGCCCCTATGCTTACAAGTGTGCGTGCGCAGAACGCTCAGGGTAGAATGGGGGCGCTAGCTCCCTTAGCCCTGGGCCAGGCTGGGCTTTGCGGGTTGTTGCCTGCTGGAATCGGGCTTCAGCTCCAGGACCAACTGCCAGAATTAGGCTCCGGGACCGAGGACAAGCTGGTTCCTCATTGGGTTGCAAACTGTACACACAGAGTGCTACCCATACTCCCTAGAAGCTGGCCGAGAACCCCATCATGGGCTGGAGAGAGAAACTATACCCCAGTAGGTTGAGAATTCAAAGAAAGGGGTTTCAGAGAAGCCTTCCTCTCCCAAGGCCTTTCTTCACTGTGCCTTGAGTGTACACTAGGGAAGGTCCAAATCCTCCTGTAGGGAGACCCCCCGGGAACCTCCGAATCCTGGGGTCTCACTTGCAAGGGTCTGTCCGTGCACCTGTGTTCGCGCGTGTGACCTTCCGTACACGTGCTGGTGTGTGCGCCTGCACCTGAGCACCTGTAAACCTGGGAAAGATCTAAGTACCAGGAATGTGTGCTTATAACGCGGGGAGAGAAAATGTCTTCGCATTGTATTCCTTACATTCAAGGAGGGTTAGAACTGAGACAGTTCTCACTCAGCCTCTCCCGGCACCAGCCAGCCAGTATTTGAAATAAAAGCCACTCTAAGGATGGAATCAGCCCGAGCGAACTTGTAGCTGACGGAGAAGCAGAAAATCCTGGAGTGTCCAGATTTGGCGGGAGGGGTGGTGGTGGCGGGGGGGGGGGGGGGGGGCAATGATGCACGCTGGAATCAATCGGAGTCCTACAGGACAGCCACGGTGGGTGTGGGGTGGGGGTTGACTCTGAAAGGAAGGGTGGAGTTTTTAAACGGGGTGTCTGCTCTCTGCCTGTCTTCATGCAGTTCTGAAACATTCTTTTTAAAAGAAAAATAAATGAAGAGAAACATTCTCCCTGTCTGCTTCCAGGAAGCATGTTAGCCTGGAACTTGCTTGCACGACCGTGTGTGTGTGTGTGTGTGTGTGTGTGTGTGTGTGTGTGTGTGTGTGTGTGTGTCTTGTGGTTTCATTTTACCTAATTTATACGACACTTTTTTTTTTTTTTATAAATTGATGATTTTCTAAAAGTAGGCCCACCTGTCCAGACTTCATTCTGCACTAGGGAGCTTTTTTTTCCCCCCCCTTTTACACTTCACAATCACTGTAAAATATTCTAACCTTTACTTTTGATTTCTTAGAGTAGAAACCTGATATACTGATACAGTGAAGTGAACAGTCAGCTGAACTCGGGGCATGTGCGGTGATCCTGGATCCTTCCTACACATTAAAAAAAAAAAGATATTTTAATATTGACTAAAAGATTGAAAACACAGAAACTGGCTAGAGTGTGGAGGGTGAACAATGGCAGACCACAAACACGAAGAGCGAACGGTATTTGGTTGTTACTTCGAAACTGGATCGCAGAAGGAGATGCGAGAGATCTTAATTCCGGACAGTGTACGTCAACATCTCTCACAGTTACCCGGCTACAGCCGGCTCCGCTTCTTGCTCCCACCTCTCTTCATTCTGGGCATGGGCTTCCTTGCTTCTCTCGCTAACCTGGCTTCAGGCAAACAAATCATAACCAAGGCTTCCTAAGTAAATCAGGGCTGGCTGGGCTGCCAGGCTGAGCTTCAAGAGACACCTTCCTAGCCTGCAGCTGCAAAGCCAAGGGGAGCAGAAAGCTGGGGTTCCTTTCAACTGGCTTCTGTTACTACTGACTCAGAACACGCACCAACTCCCCACACTTTATAACTCTTCCCCCCCCCCCATTTCTTCTATTGTCTCCTAACAATGGATCTACTCTCAGTTGCAACGAGCTGGTAGTTCATCCTTTCAATGAAGCCAAGAAACCCTGCTCAGGCACAAGAAACCTGCAGGGCTCAGCCGGTGCCCAGAGCCTCTTCTCCACACAGGCTTGCTTTCCCCCCTGTGCTCCCGAGAGATATGGTTTCTGGGAGAGCCAAATGAAGTGTAGTCTGAGTGTAAGTCCATCTTCCTTCCTCACTCCCACAACCTGCGATATATAGCCAGAAGAAAACCTGGGACCCTGGGTAAATAACTTTCCTATCTCATCTCATTCAAACTATTTCCAGATTTATCTGCTCTGTCTCAGTTGGTAACCGAGGAAGGGGTCCCCCTTCCATCTCATTTATTGACCCATACTCCTCTCACAGTACTAAGAGATGTGAAATACACTGACTGTACCTTCTAATAACTGATAAAAAGAAGAAAGAAAGAAACAAAGAAAGAGAGAAAGAGAGAAAAAAAGAAAGAAAAGGATGGACTGAAGGAGGGCACGCAATTAACCCCGGAGGATGAGAGGCTGGGCATTGCTAACACCAGTATAGTAACGGTTTGGGTCAAAGACAAGGTAATAAGTTATTCTCTAGTTACTGGGAAGTAGTCGATGCTATAAAAAGTCTCAGTTGCATTATGTTTTTGATGAAACTTCATATTCTTTGAACTGATCCCATTTCTCTCTGTAAGCAAAGGCAACCAACCTTGTGGGCGTCAGTTTAACAAATGGGTGAAAAACTAAGCATAGGCCCGGTTTAAGAATCACTGTGTAGCGCTTCCGGTTTGTTTTGCTTGGAGATGAGAGGGTGAGCCCAGGCTGGCCTCCACACCTGATCCCAAGCGATCCTCCTGCCATATGCCCTCACAGGGAACACACACTCCATCCACTATGCCAAGCTTTAAGTATTTGGCTTTCTATAAAAATTATTATATCCTCTACCTTACATTGGTAGATGCCGACTCTTCTTAAACAATAGAATTTCTGTGCGCATCCATGTAATCTATTGAAACAACAACAACAAAAAATGTGGATGGAATTTTTTCATATTTCATACTAGCAAAAAGACATTTCACCTTCACATGAATGACAGGACTTTTGACAGATTAATTTAAGGCTAGTATTACAATTGTGTAAAAATCAAATTAAGCTATTGAAAAGAAGCATTGGGGATGTTTCCTGTCTCTCAGCACGTGGCAGAAACTGGACCAAAGCAATGACTTGTCTATATATCTTTTGTTTTGTTTTCTTTTTGAATTGGACAAAGTCTTCTATTATTTAAGAAGTGTGCACAAACAAGTAGTCAAAAATGAAAAAGATTGTATTCTCCCTCTTTTTATTACAAAAATTTGAAAATATCTAAAATAAAACATACTGGAATATATGTTCAAGTTGGATTGTCTCTTTAAAAAATATTTCAAAAGTTACTTTTAGGTGTGAGTGTGGGTGTGTGCAGGTGAGTGCAGGTGCCTGAGGAGGGTCCTCCTGGAGATCAAGTCAGGAGCAGCTGGGAACTGCCTGTCATCAGTACTGGCAACTGCTGGGCCATTTTTCTCCAGCGCCCAAATTGGATTTTCAGGAAAAGTCAGTGAAAAATCTTCAAGCAAAAGGCTGAAGAGTGCCGAGTGCGGAGGTAAAAGGAGGACCGACCGCTATGAGATTCATAGGAAGTGCTTGTGAAGAATCCTCAGCATACAAACAACTGTGTTTCTAAACCATTACATTCTAAATTCAGTCACATTAATCAAGGAGGCAAAAACACGTATCTCGGGTTAACTGGTTATAGTAACTAGTGTTTCTAGAAAGGAAACCTTTTTTATGTTAGTCTCCAGTGTGGTTCCTTCTCAAATGACCCAAAATGTACTTTAAGAAGCACTCACTACCTGCTACAGATGTCCAGGAAAGCTGAATTATGGAAGTCGGAAACATATGGTGGTTGCCTATTGCACGAGGAAGGTACATATGAAAGTTATAAATTTCTTTTTTAAGTCAGCATTGTAAACGCATTTTATAGGGTTCACAGTATGTATTACATCTGTAGATTTGGTTCTTGGAATACATGTTTTTAAAAATATTTGTGGTTTGAAATTCAAAGAGAAAGAACTCTTCTTCATGATTCACTAGAAGGAAAGGAGGGAGAAGTCTAACAAATAAAAATAAATGTATGAAAAGTCAAACGTTTTTGTTTGATTTCCCAACTGGTTATCCTGAAAAGGACTTCAGGTCATCTTGGCAAAAGATCACTCACAACACAGGAAAAGGTGCCTGGCAGATTAAGTTGTATTTCTTTAGTTCCTGTTCTGAAACATATAAATGAATCTGACCAAAACTAGCTTGCAACTGATGTAAAACAAAACAAAACAAAAACATCATCAGATTAAGAACTCGGCCTTGCAAATGTCCAAACCACACCAAATTCTTTTTTTTTTTTTTTTTTTTTGGTTGGTGGGGGGAACAGCATCTTGCCAAACATTTTCCTATCAATATGTTTTAATCTTTATTATTTTATTTAAAATTTTTTGAAATGTGTGTTGATTGCAAGAACAATAAATTGTACATTCAATATTATCAATGAACACTAAATACTATCCACTACCAGGGGATCTTCCAGCACAGTTTCGAAGCTGCTTTAGAGCGATTTTTTTTTGGGGGGGGGGTCTACCGGAAGTCTCTGTGTTATCTTCAAATTAAAACTTAATTGTGTGGCTTTAAAAAAAAAAGAGTCATGGGTTTCTTATTCCGTTTATTTGAAGATATTTCCTAACCAAGTTAAGCGAATGGCTTTGATTTAAAAAGATGAGTTTAAGCAAATATGTATTTGTTTAAATGCCTTAAAAGTGAAGCAGGTGCCTACAGGTGCTATAGGTTAGCAACAAGAAAACCATGCTTGTTTTTTCCATAGTAGGAGAGAGAAGTCCTGGTCTCCGTGTCCAGGCTGGAGCTCTAAAGAAATTTCCTTGGGGGCGGCGGCAGGGGGGGGGGTATAATGCAAAATAATAACAGATGCTTCCTTCTGGGGAAGACATTGTAGTTGGTTGTATTCTGCATTCTCCTCTGTGATCAGTTGTTGAGTAGCTGCCTGGGTTGACTTTCTGTTCTATTCCAGTTCCTGCTTTGCGGAGGTTTGATCACCCCGAGATATGCGGCGGTAAGAAATCGAGCGTTTAGTATTCGGACTTGCAGATAGAAGGAGAAAGGAATCCCCGAGGAGCAGAAAGGGCTATCAGATTCCGTTCCCAAGACCCAGCGCAAGTTGGGACAAGGGAAGTGCAAGAGAAATTTCTCTTAATCAAAATTTAAGTCGCTTTCCCTGAGATCGACCCCCGGCCAGTCCCTGTCTTTATTTCCATTTCCATTTATAATTACAACTCTAGAAGGGGACCTCAATTTCCACCCAGAGTAAGCTTTATCGGGTGTTTTCTGTTTGCTTGTTTTAAAACCATCATTAATTGCTTGGTATTGATACAAAACGGACAAAAAGATTTTTTTTTTAAGTCCAATTTCCTGGGGTATCCTAAAACTCTGGAGACCGATCTCGCTGGCAAAACATTTAGGAATTCACATTTCCGATGAGGTTCCACACCTGAAATTAAAATCCAGCCAGGCTTTCTGAAGCTTGAGTTGCTTGGGTCAATATCTGCGTTTTCTTTCATTTCGGTTTCCGTTCTTTCTGGTCTTGGTGTCTCCCCCCACAAACCCCTTGCTGAAGACAATCTGATTTACAGTTTGACTGAGAGCTGCATTTCTGTTTAGAAGGTGAGACGTCCAAGTCAGTTAGCCAAATTATTCCCCGACGGTTCCAATATTGCGCCAGAGTCCCAGAGTCAGTTACTTTTATGTCTGACTGTATTTCAAATGTGCGGGGTGATAAATAAAACCCGCCCCAAACTTCAAACTATCTCAACCTGATGAGGAACAATGACAAAAATTAACCCAGCCAAAGCGTTGGGGTTCTCCCGAACCGCTGGGTCGTAAATCAGAGTCCGCTGCCCTGCGCCCACTTGCCCCTGTGCATCCGCAGCTCGGAAGCCGCGGCCCAAATGGAGGTCGGACTGGACGTAGAGTTCAAAGTCATTCGTGGAAGGGTCGTGATGCATGGTGGAGGGGGGGGGAGAGAAATTCCTGGCCACCCCTAAGCGAGCCCTAACTAATTCGCCACCAACAGTTTTCCCGGTGTCTGTCTGTCTGTCTGTGTGTGTGTGTGTGTGTGTGTGTGTGTGTGTGTGTGTGTGTGCCCGAAAAGGGCTAAAAAGGGAGCGATGCAGAGGGAAGTGTTGGAGGAAGGCAAGCCGGGACTCTCTCCGAGGATCCCTTTGCGGGCCCCGTCTCTTGAAAGGGAGATTTGTCTCTGCTCTTTGTCAGGAAGCCCTCTTAGGACAACCCAGGGAAGCCATCTGGGCAGTTGAGCTGGGTGCGGGCTTTCCCTGGGCAGCTTTTTGGGTCCTCTACTCCGTAGCGCAAGGGCCTCATCCCGGGAGCCAGGCTTCTGGGACGTAGCCGGCATCCCCTCTCCTAGAGCTGGCTGTCAACCTCGGTCTCCTGGCGTGTTTGACTAGCTGAGCCCCGAGGGCGGTCCCGATCCGGGGCCTCGGACCGCGCACCTGTTGGGAGAGCGGGAGCCGGGAGCCGGAGCAGCAGACGGCCAAGGTGGCGCGTGGAGGCCGCAGGGAAGCGCGCGTATGGGTCGCTCCGCCGAGGAGGCCCTCTCGGTGCCTGGCGCGCAGTAGGCGCAATGGGTAAAGGCTCCGTCTCTCGCGGCGTCTGTCAACTAGTGCCCGTCTGCTGGATGACCACAAAGGTGGCCCCGGGTTACACAAGGGTGCGGGTCGGCGCCCCTCCTCCCCCCCCCGCCCCCAGTCCTCGGGCTGGGGTGCGCGGCTAACAGCGCACGACAAAACCCTCAGAAACTTTTGGAGCGCGCAAAGCCACATCCCTTCGCCTCGCCACCACCCTACCCTAAGAGGTGATGGTAACTCAACAGACTGAGCCGCAAGCGGGCGTGCATGCGGTTGTGGATTCTCCTGAGGTCATCCTCAGTGACCGCCGGAAAGCGAGAGAAGAAACGCAGTGCGGGAAAGGGGACAGTTGTGCCTTTTGCACATTTGAACTAAGAATTCCCTAAAAATTTAAAAAAAAAAAAAAAGGTTCAGAATACTGAGTGCAAAACTGAACTCCTAAGGGAAGTGTTCCAGAGGACAGGCGACACTGCCACCATTGGAATGTGGGCAATTCTCCAGGGCTGCGTGTCCGCAGGGTCATCCGTGGAGGTTCGTGGCTGCGACTCGAGTGCCCGGGTCTCACGCAGCGACTGGATCGCTAGCTCCCGATCGGCCCAGGGATCGAGGGTCTTAGCCCCAGCCGAAGGCGCGCCGCCGTTCCCGCCTGGCACAAATAATTACACCCTGGTTTGGGGGCCTGGTCCAAAGCAAGGAATCTGGAACATTCCCAGATTACAGGAGGGGACAGTGCCCTGACCTCCACGTGCTTCGCAATTCGGGCAAGTGTTTGTGGCAAGACCCAACAGAGTCCCAGCCTTAACCTCTGCATACAGCCTGAATAATAATCCTAGCCTGGATGGCGAGCTGGGAAGTGGTGGGACAAAATACTCCAGTCGGGGAAAGGAAAGGGTGGCAGAGAGTCTGCCAACCATCCCGCTGGGTGGCTGCTTCCAGTCCTCCCTGGCCTAGGGCAGAGGCGACGGATTGAAGACTCATCCTGCACGAGGGTCCGTACAGCCCCCTCCTTGCCCACTACACACACACACACACACACACACACACACACACACAACACACTCCTATTGCAGCCAGCTGGTGGGCCTGGCCTGGAACCAGGCTCCCGGCCCAGGGCGCCCTCTGGGGACAGTTGTTGGCGCAGTCACGAGCCTGACTCCCAGAGTTGCCAGGCATTCCCTGCAGACCCAGGCTCTTCCTGCGTCCAGTACAGGGCTGCTCTCAGACCCTTTGGGACACCCCGGAAATCCAAGCCCCGCTGAAAGTGAAGCCAGAGTGCAGAGGTCCGTGAGTTGGAGAACCAGCCCAGACAGAGAAGGCCGTGGCCTCTGACGGCTGTGTCCAACTTCTACTGAGAGAAACCCGAAATCTCCCATTCGTTACAAAAATGTAAAGCTGTGTAGAAACGGAAGCCTCCACAGGGGATGGAGGAAGACGGTGGGAAATTAAAAAGGTAACTCAAGGGGAACCTGGGAAATGTAAACACGCGTTCCTTACACTGGTGTGAAGTTACCCTCAGGCAGGGTTAACTGAGCCAATCAGATGACCAAGACCCTAGTCTCCCCAAGCTGGAGCCCGCCAGCTAAGGGACACTTCCCAGTGAAGTTCCCAGGACCCATCCAGTTCTCATTTCCCCACACAGCAAGCTGGAAAGAGCCCCTTGCCCGCTATTATTCCCATTTGCAATCCCCAATGACCTTTGTGACTTCTCTCATTAGTGTGGTTCTCTGCCCGAGCCCTTTTCTTCTTCTTTTTTTTTTCATAGTCACATTCACAACTTTATTACTAGGTCAACGGTGACAAACTGCCTGGGTCTTGAACGATAACATACTAAAATAAAAATGCAAAGTAACCTGTCTGCAGGGTGGTGACCTGCAATGGTTATGGACTCTCAGCTGCACAGTTATTTCTGATACTTTATATTTAAAAAATAAATAAAACATTTTGGGGCAGTTACGGTTGCATTAGTCTATGCTGTGGAAATAAGCTCGCGTTTAGAAGACTTTATTAGAAACAGCTGTGATGTGAACATTTCAAACCCAGAGTCTCCTATGCTCCGTATCTACTTTTCATTCTAACTTTCCCGTGTGCATCCACATAATGCATGCTCTCTGTGTGTAATACAAGACACTTGTTTAATAAAGCGAACGATTGTCTGTGTCAGGGAGATTGGTCCTCTCTCCCTCTTTCAGCCCATGTGCAGCGCAGATCAAAGACCTGAACTACCTCTGTCTTTCTAAGGACAGCCAGATGGTGTCTTGATTTTTCTTCAGACTTTTTTTTTTTAAGCAATAGAATTCAAAGCACTCAAGAATCTGTATCATGCAACAGATGAAAGCACATCCCAGGTAAATTATTATTTTTTTTAATGTCATGCATTCTTTACTTTAGTCTGCTAAGGTTTGGGGATGCCTTGTGAGAATACTTACAACAAGCATGTAAATGCTATGTAAAAACTTAAGGCTGCATAAAATTGAAATCAGAATCCAGAGTCAAGATGAGAAGAAAAACTACAGCTCTGATGTGCATGTGGGGCAATAGACAGTTTATTAAAGGGGAGCTTTAAATTTGTCTCTGAGCTTCCTAGCAGCAAGGGTAAGATGTAAAGCATGATCCTCATTATACAAGGAGAAATCAAATCATTCCTTTATGGTAAGGGAAATATTCCCTAAGTTGAAAAGGACGATGAGGTCAAAAGCAGCAGCAGCAGCAGCAGCAGCAGCAGCAGGAGGAGGAGGAGGAGGAGTGGTATGTCTTAGATGCTGCTCCATTAGGGAATCACCTGGCCCTGTCTCACCCAGCACTTCCTGGGTTGTGGTTTTACTTTGCTGCACATAAATCAAAGCAGCCATTCTATAGGAATGCAGTTTATCTAGACAAACTTAGGAACCAATCTTGAATTCAGTGCTGGCTTCTTTTCTCAGGGTTCAGGCAGAACTGCAAATGCAGAGTGTTTAAGCTCCTTCCCTCCCTCCCTCCTCCCCCTCCCTCTCTCCCTCCCTCCCCTCCCCCCATCCTAACACTCTGTACAATATGAAATCATTTGGTTTCTAGAAAGGACATTCCAGAGACTGTCACCTAAGAAATGTCTCTTCAACAGGGTCTTCCTTGTAGCCCAGGCTGGCCTCAAATTCACAGCAATTTCCCTGTGCTGGGATTATAGACTTGGACCATCACACCTAGCCTAAGAAATTTCAAAAGCCAGCTTGTCACTGCCCTTTTCATTGTCGTCCGTGTCCCTGAACTGTTTCCAGTTTTATCTGGAAGCTGTGAAGTCTGAGGACATTTCTATGTCTGTGCCTTGGAGCAAATAAGAACAACAAATTCAGCCGCTGAGGCCTGTCAGTACAGAGGGTGCAGGCCTACCTGGTCTCTGTGTGGCAGCCCAAGAGGTGGTCTGGATTGCCTTCATGTAGCATGGGTCATTCCATGAATGAGTCCTACAGCAGCTGGATACAGCTGAGTATTTGGGAAGGGGAGTGTGTCACTTTGGTTCTGTGGGTCATTACAAAAACACCAGTATTCTCCTAATGAGCCTTGGAACCCAGGGAAGGGGGAAGGAGAAGGTAAAGTTTCCTTTCCCTTGTTCTCTCTCACCTTGAAATTCTGAGTCAAGGAAGCAGGTTGAGTTTTAGGAAGAGTTCTCTGTCTTGGATCCACCCACTAAGACTATGGGAGTTGGCTCCCTGGAAAGGTTCTCTCTTCAAGTGTCTTTCCCTCCCTCCCTCCCTCCCTCCCTCCCTCCCTCCCTCCCTCCCTCCTCCTTCCCTCCTCCCTTCCTCCCTCCCTCCCTCCCTTCCTCCCTGCCATCTGTTCAGTACATAATGGAGGTCCATCCTTTTCCTGCTGAAACCTGCAGGGTTACATACGTATCTGCCCAGTGCATTTCAGTCTATTTCCCAAGGTTAATTAAGCCTTAAGCTTAAAGAAATAAATGTGCATCTTCCTTTGAGCTAGGTTGTAAGCTCCCTGAGGTCAGAAGCTTCCTGATGTGTATACATCCGTCCACCAAATATAGACAGCAGATATTTTGTTTCCACTTCAGGTAGCTCCAGGCAGAGGGGTGTGATAGGATGGGCAAGTGGCCAGGGGCTTGAAATGAGCAAATGGAGGTCAAGGCTTGCTGGCTTTGTCACTGGCTCTGTGATCCCCAGAAACAGTTGAACATCTTTCCATGAGTGATTGCAGTGGTGCCATGTAGCACCAACATTTTGTGATACGAAATTCACATCTCAGTTGAGAGTAGTCAGGTTTTCTTCGGAATTAACTCCCAGGCATGTTTTCACTTTGACACTTAAACTCTGCTATCTTCTCATGATGTCTTACAACCCCCCTATTTGATACAGAGTTTCACATAGCTCAGGATCACCTCAAACTCACCAACACACTCAATGCTTTGTTATTTATTTGTTTATTCATTCATTGGACATGGTGCTGCATATGGAACCCAAGGCCTTGTGAATGCTAGGCAAGCGGTCCACCACCAAACTACACCATCACCAATAAGTACTTTTAGTATAATATTGCTATTAATTTTTGAGAATTTAATACATGCAGGCAATGTATTTTGATCATATTCACCCCTCAATCCTCTGCTGACTCCTCCAAGATCAAACCTCCAATTCCCCACTCCTCCCAATTTCTTGTTCTCTTTTTCTTTTCATTTTAATCATCCACCAAGTCTAATTTGTGCTGCCTGTACACGCTTGGACGTGGGATCATTTCCTCAAGCATGGTCCTACCAAGGGCCACCCCCTTAAAGAAAACTGACCTTTCCTCCTCTATGTACATATCATCCTTGATAAACATTTTTAGTGAAATAAAATGTTGTCTTTTAAAACAATGCCAACTACTTGGATATAATAAGGCTAGCAGCGTGCCACTGTCTGGCAAGGCTGCTGTCTTGGTAGACAGCAGAGATGCCAGTCCCTCTTGGTTAAATCTTTCCTGTCAAGTGTGAGTTGAACCATCCAGGACAGATGGCAGGTCTGTTTCTTAGCTCAGACACAGATACAGCAGGAAGGAGCAGACTTGATGGTGGCAGAGAGCAGAGGCACCATGGGGAGGAGTTTCTAGTCCTGGGGGTAGGTAACAGGTCTTGAGCTGTGCCTCTCTGGCCTGGGGTGTGCGGTGCAGGCAGGTGAGTCTACCAGGTCCTGGAGAGGGGCATTAAAAAAACTTCTGCTCACTCTTGTGACATTTTTCCCCCAAGCCCCAGCTCTACCAGAGGAAGGGAGGTGAAAAGAAGAGCACTGTGTGTCTCTGGATGCCTCTAACAGGTTACAGAAAAAGACTACAGCTGGAACGAGAGACCACTCTAGAGACATACCAGAGAGAGAAGAACACTGTGAATTTCACAACAATTCATTTCCAGCCTTCTGCTAGTGCTGCAGTTATGCCCCTGCCTCAGTGCCTAGCACTCACCTGAAAGGACTTTTCTTGCCCTGGCCAGCCCAGATCCTCAGCCTAGGCTAGCTGGATCAGTCTTCCTGTGCTTCTTCCACGGAAGACTGACACTTCTAAAGTATCTGCTACCAGGTTACTTTTGCTACTGAGACTGTATTTGAAAAAGTACCCATCTTAGGACCTAGTACAAGGTTGGGCCTTACATGTTGGATGAAGGCCCTACTCACCAAGTCCAGCTCTCTTGCCTTTTCCTCATGCTATGGATCGCCTATTTTCTCACAGCAATGAAAGTTCCTTTCAGTGAGTGTGGTGGTTTGGCCGAGTAGCACCCTCCCCCAGGCACAGGTGTTTGAACACTTGTCCCCAGTTGGTGGCGCTGTTGAGGAGGCTGCAGCACCTTCAGGAAGTGCAGCCTTACTGGAAGAAGCTTGTTTCTAGAGATGGGCTTTGAGAGTTTATGGCTTTGTCGCATTTCCTGTTGGCCACTCCCAACTAGTATTACCGTGTAGATGACAAAAGAGATTAGCCAGCTTCCAGTCTGGGCAACCTACTGCCATGCCTTCTCCACTGTTACGAACTTTCCTGGACCTGTAAGCCAAAATAAATTCTTTTAAGTTGTTTTTGGTAATAGTATTGTATCACAACAGAAAATAACCAGCACATGAGTTAAGGCACTGCAACTATCCATACTGAAGTCCTCTCATTCACTGGCTGGATGCTTTCTTTGTATTTCCAGTAGCTATAGGAAGTCCAGATGAATTCATGTATAGAGACTGGTCTTTGTTCTTGCTCAGGTCTCTGAGGTTTCCTGAGCTCACCTCGATGCATATTCACCTGTTTGTATGCTGCACTTACCATGTAAGTTTTAGTTTTGCTGATTTGAGAAAAGTTAGCATCCCAAAAGTTAATTATTCAGTCATGAAGCTAAATGCAAAGGTATATCCAACAGTTTTTGGTGTATCCAATGTAAGGTGCATCCAAACGGCTGCAGAGTAACCCAATACCATCGGGTCAGGTGGCTTTGGGGGTTCCTTGACTTGAGGATCTAGAGGTTTACTTTCTGTACCTATGCCATCTAGAACTTTACCTCTGTGAAAAGGGAAGCACATGTGGGGAAAACATGGCTTATCCCTCACCTCAGTCCAGAATAGATTCCTGGGATTTCTGTTCAATTTCTGTTGATGAGAAGTCAACTCCAAAATCCATGTGCCTGCAGAGGAACCAAGAGAAATGTATATGTTTCCTTCTCCCCAGGAAAATAAAAATAAAAGAATTTGCTGACTTATTTGCTTTCCCCTTGTTGTACGTGTAAAAGGGAAACTCCAAAGCCACTATGCCCACAGGACAGAGAAAGTTGAATCTCCTGTTTAACTGGAAATAAAAACTGGAGTCATTGTAACCTGTGTTAGGGTTTGCTCTTATGGGGCGATTTCAGGGACAACATTCTCTTAGAGGTCAGGGCAAATTACACTCCATGGAATTGAAACAAGCTGCCTGGAAGAAGATGAGGATGTGAGGCACCAAACGATACCCACTTTTTCTGGAAACAACCTCATCAGTGTTCAAAGCCCCAAAGCTTTCTATTTCAGACTCCCATAGTCCTTTTACTTTGACTGTATTACCAGCGAAATAGAATTTGGGAAGGTTCAGCCAATATGTTTTTAGTGATATTTCCAAATGCAGAACTTAATCAGCCCTGGCCTGTCACTCTCAGACTTAATACATGTCATCCACACTTTTCTTCCCTCCTCCATCTTGGTCAATGTTTTATCTGTATCTTTAATGATTTAACAGATGTCAAACCTTGTCTTGGCTTGACAAGAACTGACATTGCTTGAATGTCTCTGCCTAGGTCTGGTTCATTTATGAGGCAGGGAAAGAGACCACTGATGTCATTTTCATGTGCTTTAGTGGAAGTTTCAGGGTCCCCACTCCCCGATAGAAGAAGTTTTACACGTGTAAAGTGGTTGCAGTCTTCTTGTGAAGGTTTTCCCAACACAGTCTTGAGTTTTACCTTTTGGCTGAAGAGTGCATTGTAATATCGTTCAGCATATGTTCAGCAGAGTACAGTCAAATTTTCCAGATGATAAGTACAGCAGAAAACACGAGAATGTCACCCACTTCTAGCACAGACAGTGGGCCCTGTGAGCTGCCTGTGATGAGGCAAAGAGACTAAAAGGAGCACTATGTCGCCTCTTCCTAGAACAATTGCATTTATCATTTAAATAGTCTGACATTGTTCTCATTCTTGAACTTGTGTGTGGGTCTAAGAAGTTCAACCAAAACCTCCAAACTTCGTGATTGCTGTGACTAGCTGATGCTCACTGGCTGATGCTCACTGGCTGTATTCAAAGCACTTGAAGGAAGACCTTTGCCAAAGGAAGAATGAAATGGGGGTCTGGTGAATGCCAGAAGACACATACTATAACTGTATGGAGCATGAAGAAGACCTGGCCTCTGCCTTTAAGACTTTAGAGTTGAATGAGCTGTATGGAAAAAATTTAAAAGACCATTTAACTATATGAGTAGAGGAGAGAAGTCATGGCTAGAAGCAAACTCATTACCTAAAGGAAATGTTGGTGAAACTATTTGGCCAGTATTCTTTTAGGCAAAAATGTCAAAAAGTAACCATGCAGGAGTCCGGGCCAAGTGAAGGAGTCCAAGTTGAGCTGTGGTTTCTGGGGCCCATTCTTTTGCTCACTGCTTCTATTCTATGACTTACAGGAAGTTCTTTACATTTTATTAGCTTCAATTTCTTTAATCGAAAAAAGCGGGGGTGGGTGGGGGAATAAAGTGGGCCCTGAAAATGCATTAACCGATGGTGAGCGCAGAAAGAAATTGTAGACTTGAAAGTGACTTGAGATGTTAAAGTGCTCAGTAAAGGTCAAGGCAGACAGACTTTGCTCCTGCGCTGAGCTCTCTTTGTCTCCTCTCTACCCCCCCCCCTTTTTTTTCTTCACCACACTCTTATCCACACACAAGCTGCTCTGGTCCTTCTCTGCAACACAAGGCAAGACTCCAACCAGAAACAACACATTGGGTGGAGCTGGTGGACCTGTGGTCTTTGTGGTATGCTATTTGGCACTGTAAGTACAGGTAAAAACAGTCATTTCGTTCGAGACCAGTTTTCGTCTCCAAACTTCACCAAAAGCATTTCCTTTGTTACCAGAAACATGATTCAGTGACAGGAAAGGTGGCATTTGGTGGTGGCTCTGTATCCCTCTGAAATGCGATTTGCCAAAGCACTCATTGCAGGATGGGCACATGCTGGTTGTTTAAAAAGTGGAGAAGTTTTAAGAGCCTCCCCACCTGCAGGGTAGAGCCAAGGCAGAGAACAGTCTGCAGATGTGCAGTGCCGTGTGAAGGTGCAAGCAAGGAAAAGTCCCTCCACTCACATCCTGAATGGAGAGCCCTAGAAAAGAGCTGCAGCATCTGCAATGGGAACGATTTGGGAAATTTACAGTCAACTGACTGAGTGGGCTCTCCATCCAATCATCCCTCAGGCCTGACGTGGCCAACCATCAAAACTAAACGTTTGGAAAAAAGCATTTCAGTTAATAGATTATTCAACAGCTCTGTCCAAAAAAAAAAAGGTAATTTTGTTTGTTTGTCTGATGTGAACTCTGGAACTACAGTCATGAACTACCACACTCAGCGTGCACATCTATCTATCTATCTATCTATCTATCTATCTATCTATCTATCTATCTATCTAGACCCTCTCACTCTGAAGTTCAGGCTTGTCTGGAACCCTATAACTCATTATATATTTGAAACAGTCTCAAACTGACATCCAACTTGCTGTGCATCCAAGGCTGGTCTTGAACTGTTGATTATCCTGCCTCTACCTAACAAGTTCTGGAATCACCTGCTTGCACTACCACCCTGGTGATTATTGATTTAAATTAAAATAGAAATTAATCCAAATTCCTTTGTGCAGGTGTGCGTTTTAGGCAAAGGGTACACTGCCCTGGTGGCCTTTAGGCAATGCACATTTCCAAAGCTCATGATCATGTAGTGCAAGATCCAGAATGGGACTGAGGCTAAGAGCTACGAGTGGAGGCAATTGTTGAAAGTGCCTCTTGGAACTTTGGAACCCATTTAAAGTCCATCACTAGTTCAGAACTAGTGAAATTTCACAAGTCCCCACAGTGGGGTTAGCTGTGATAAGGAATGGCCCTGGAGCCAGCAAGGGGTCAGAGATGTGGGTTGAAGTTGTCAGCACCACCATCTGAGAGGTGTGAGAAAGCCAGACAGCTGAGGCTGAACCAGAAGTCAGGAACTTCAAGTTCTGGCATTGGCTCTTTCCTTAACTTGACGTAGTCACAAGTGCCTCAAACTCTCTGTGAACAAATGGAGAGATGACTTGATGATTAAGGCCCTTGCTGCTCATGCAGAAGAACTGTTTGCTTCCTAGCACCCATGCAGGGTGCCTCACAACCTCCTATGATTCCGGTTCTAGGGGATCTGATGCTCTCTTCTAGTCACTATGGACACCTGCACATACATGTGCATACCTGACAGACAGACAGACAGACAGACAGACACACACACACACACACACACACACACACACACACACACACACACCAATAAACATAATTTTAAAACCCTTAAAACTTGCATGTCTGTTTTGGTCAATATATGTTTGTGCACATTGTTTGTGCACCATATGACTTACCATGAAAATCAAATGACGCCAGAGCTGCTCTGTACTCTGTCCAGTGAGGTCAGTACACAGGGGAAGGACTGGGCTTCCACGAATTTGTAAAACTACTGTAAATTTTAAATGTTCTTCTCAGTTTTTGTCTTCTTTCTTCATGACTCCGAGTCTGTGTGACAAATAAAAAGATCTCATTTTTGCAGGGTATGGTAGTCAATCCCAGTACTCAGAAGGCAAAGGCAGGCAGATCTCTGTGAGTTTGAGGCTAGCCTGATCTACATAGTGAGTTCCAGGATAGCCAGGGCTATGTAGACAGACCCTGTCTCAAAAATAAATAAATAAAATAAAAAGGTCTCATTTTAAAAAAAATCAATGTTTTCGTTTATTTTTAAAATCTTTATTTGAGGATTAACATACAAAGTGATGTGTTTTTATAATGATAGCTTCGTTCAAGTATATCATGTACTCTGACCATATTCACCCTTATATTCCTCTTTCCCCTCATTATTTTCAAAACAATTTTATCTAGGTGTTAATTTCTTTACCAATTGCAGATGTCATAAGTATTAGCTTGAATTCCTGATGTTTTAATTAAAATAGTTAAGAAAACATAGCATTTCTCTCATCCAAAAAGAGTTTGCAAATGTGATCTATGTTTTTTAAGTAAACAAGCATTCCCTCACTCCAAAGCCTGAGGACACTGGACAAGAGCCTGGCTTCCCCACAGCTGTGTGCTTGGGAGGATGGTGCTTATGGCTTTGTTCTCCATGTCAACTTTGCCTCAGACTTGCAATGTGCATGTCTAGGATGTCAAACTGCTCCCCTTTAAATATTCTATGCTTCCAGATACCTGCAGTCTAGAAACAAAACTGATTAAATCAGAGCCTAGTTGATTTATTAACTACCTATTAATGTGCAAAGCACTGAGTGAGTTGCCAGGGCTCTTCAAGTGAGTTGATACAACCCTTCCTCTCTAGGTGTGTAAAATTCAAAGGACCTTGTTACTCAAATTAATACAACAGTCTAGGAGCCTGAAGGAGAAAGCTGTTGCTTTTGTGGGAACTGGGGCAGCATGAGAAGTGATAGGAAAAACTTCCAAGAAAGGAGACATCAGAACTGCCCCCAGACATGGGACAGCTCCACATGGAGAAGCACTGATGAAGTCCCTCAGACAGACACAGCTCAGGACAGGAAAGCAGAAAAAGCATGACATACTGGGGCCCAGCAAGGAGTCCAGAGAGGCCATGATGAGGGAAGTTACATTTAAAGCTGCATTTAGGACTTTAAGAGTGTATAAGAGTTTGTTCTCTGTGAGCAGCTGGGAACCATTCAAGTATCCCCATTGTTTATCTGACAGATTTTAAGCAGGGTAAGTGGGACGATATCTCAAATCTGAGGGAAATAAATCAGAGAACACTGTGGAAGATGTATTTGATAAGAAAAGACGGAGAAATGGGTAGAGTGTATTTCTTTAGTATAGTTATAGTATTTTCTGCAGCCTGTCACTGTATCCATGAGAACAGGGTCTACTACATCGTTCACAAGGAATGGGTGACACATATTTAACAAAGTATGAAGGCTTGAGAACTGGTCCCATACTCAAGTAAAAGCCATGAAGGAAAAGGAAAGAGCCAGATAATTTTAATGTGGATGATGATACTTTGCCTGACACTCAACTCAACTTAGGGAAGAAGGGTGAGTTTTTAAGTCAAGATCAGATAATGCCCTTGTACATGAAGGGTTGATGCTCTAAAGCCATTTGGAAATTTCTCTTCCCTCTGCTGTGCTTGATCTTGCCTGCTTCTTTGTAGCAAACACAGGCTGAGTTAACAGCAAAACAAATGACTAGTTGAGCCTTCTGGGAAGAGGCAGGAATTTGGAAGCCAGGGATGTATATACATGATGCTCAAGGCTGTGGGAACTTAAGACATTTTAGGAATTCTGTTTTGGTAGATGTGCTGGTTGTTGGTTTTTGTTTGTTTGTTGTTTGTTTTTGGCAACTTTTCACAAGCTCCAGTCAAGAAAGAATCTCACTTGAGAAAGTATCTCTGTCAGATTGGTCTGTAGAGAACTCAGTGAGGCATTTTCTTGATTAATAATTGATATGGAAGGTGCAGCCCATTGTGGGCAGCCCTACTCCTGGGCAGGTAGTCTTGGGTTGTATAAGAAAGCAGGTTGAGCAAACCATGAGGAGCAAGCTTGTAAGCAGCACTCCTCTATGGGCTCTGTTTCAGTTCCTGCCTCCAGGTTCCTGCCTTGAGTTCCTGGTGTGACTCTCCTTCACAGTGGACTACAAGCTATAAAATTAAATAAACTCCTTATCACAGCCCTAGAAATCTAACTAGGACAGTAGGCACTAGGAGAAGAATCATTAGTAATTAATTAGTTAGTAACCTCAGAAGTGATGTCTGATTAAACAATATGCCCCACAAGATAACAAAAGACAGTTTCAGGAGTGATACACCTAGTGAAATCACCAAGTGTTAATTACCATAGAGGCAAACTGCATGGGGACTCAGGCCAATTACTTCAGAATTAGGGTTTTAACAATGGTAACTGCAGGGAGCAGTTTCTAGGAAGTGTGGAGATTCCCAAACTTTAGTATTATCTGCTAACCACACCCACTGTCCCCCCATTCTGGTTCAAAAGGTCTGAGATGTCTAAAATGTAATAAATTCCAGGTAATTCTATTCTTGCTGGTCCAGGCTTGGAGAACCACTGCTTCAGAACCTCAAAGCTAGAAACCAACAGGGTTATTTAGGGAGGGTCCTAAAAGAAGAGTAGCTAGAGGAGAAAAAGACATGCCCCTTCTGCTCATCAGTGAAGCCTTCTTTACCGACCTGGGTTGTGAGAGCAGTGTGAGCAACAGAATAGGGTATTTCTGAAATGTTTAAAGCTGAGGATTTTTGCCAAAATATACAACCCCTTTGAATTTCTCTCACAGAGATAATATTAAAACCTACCTCTACATAGTATTCTTAGGAGAAAATAAAACAATATGACAGATGGGAGAGCATTCATGTCAGAGGTTGATGCTCAAATAAATAATTGTGGAATCTGAGCATATGCCATATTTATATAAGGGCAAAATAGCTTTGGCAAATTGATTTATTTAGTGATAGTAATAATGACTGCTTTTTCTAACTTTCTGCACCTTCCAAAATATATTTCTATGGTTGCCACTCTAATGCTGTCTACGGATTATAAATTAAGCCAATAAAAAATGTCTTGCTATTTTTGGAGACAATGAGATTAATACCACATTATACAAAATGCTCCCCTTCTTCTGCTTTTAGTAAGCACCATTTAGGACAATTCTAACTCCTGAAGTACTGCCCTCTGCTCATTTTAAAATAAACATTTAAATTAATCTTTTAACATGTATTTCATTAGTGTGATGAGTGAATATAAATCATCACAGTATGTCTGAGGAAACACTATGAAAAGCTGCTCATAATAAAAAGCCTTCTAAAGACTTTATCAGGGAGCTAAAACAGTACTGTCAATATTCTCAATTAAACATAAAAATTCTGTGAAGACTCAGTTTATTTAAATAATTGAATTCCACAAGAGAAGTAAGTATGGCAAAATTTTGAGTAATTAAACATAAATGATTGTACAAATGCTCCAAACAACCAGTACTCTCTTGCTAAAATATGGTGTTCAGTAGATTAGGTGGGGGCTGGGGGTAAAACCCAGTGGTAGACTGTGTGATTGGCATGCATGAAGCCCTGGGTTTAATCCCCAGCACCAAAAATAGATAAATGAATTTCTGACATGATATTTTTATCTCATAATAGATTTATCAGGATACAACCTGAGAAACATCTATACATCAAATAGGTACTTCAGAAAAGGACAGTAACATAGTTCAGCCTTGTTGAGCACCTTCTGTACTCTAGACCACCCAAGGGTGCCCTCCATGTATTAACTCAATGAATTGAGCCAGTCTCGAAGGTAGGTAACTTCTGTGTCTCACAAACAAGGCAACTATGACATGTCAAAGCCCACAGGGACATGTGTGGTAGAGCTGGGATTCTGATTTAGTCAACTGGTGGGTTCTAAGGCTCTTGTGTGCTACGTAGGCTCCAATCTAGTGATTAATAAAAGGCAAGTCCAGATGATGCCAAACACTTAATGGCAACATAATTAAGGCTATAAAGACTGACAATAAAAGCTTATCCCATATAAAACTTGTGTTTCGTATGTTTGATTTTTAATTGGCATTTAATGTGGAAGAGGAACGATTAGTTCTTGCTCTTCCTGCCCTCTCCTCACCACCACCACTCACACACTTTCCATCTTCCCTCCTAAGAAAACAGCTGAATTACGATGTAGTTAGATCTGCCTCTAGTGTTTACATTACTACAGCCACTCAAGTGCTACCACCAGTTGGATTGTCTGTTAAGGGCAACCTTTCAGCATAGCTTAACATAAACATTTCTAGCATGGTCCTGTCCCCTGAGCCTTCCCATCCTTGCTAATTGTACTTTAGCCACAGCTCCTGCCCTGGGATCTGAGGGACACATTCAAGTTTCCTTTTTCTCGCTCATTTTCAATCTCTAGACATCTGGACTCAGTTTCCCCATTTCTAACGCTCCTGTGTTTTACTGGAGTTCTTTTCCACAGCTAAAGTGCACATGCAAAGCAACACTTTTGAAAACTTTAACATTTGAAAGTATATTTCTTTTACTCTTATATTGATTGGAAAAGTTGACTGCTATAGAATTTCCTCCGAATTTGTTCTGGCCTTTTAAAGCCATTCTATCCATATATCTGCTTTCCTCCAGTTTCAGTGTCTTACTGGGTGAGTTTGGCTCTCCAGTCAGATGTAAAGCCCTTTCAATTTCGTTGTCCTAGGTGTTCTGAAATGTCCAGATGATGGGGACGGTGGACATCTGTTTGCTGTTTATTAAGGTAGTATGAAATAGGCTCTTTCAATTTATGAACTCAAGTCCTTTACATATAAAAATTCTCAATTTTTTCTGCCCCATTAACTTTCTCTCCTTTTTTCAAAACTCCTTTGTCTTATTGTTAGACCTGAATTTACCTCTTAATGTTTTGTTTTAATTCTTGTATTTTACTTTAGGAGATTTCCATGTTCTCTTTTTTATGTTTCCTGGAGTGTCTCTCATAGCTATCCTCCCTCTCTTCCACTTAACTTCCATTTCCGCTATGATTTTCATTGTCAAGGTTTCTTTATTTCTTTTTTCTGAATGTTCCTAAAACTACTTATATTTTGCTTTGCCAATTCACTCTCTTTCTCTTATCTCATTGCAGAGTAACATTTCATATACCAAAATTATATCTGGTAGCATTGTAGATGATGCTGATAAAAGAATAGCTATAAGATATATGATTGAAATACAGTTTCCAGTGAAATATTTAATGCTATAATCAGCAATGCCCATTAATTAGCCCTGTCTTCCCCAAAACTATTATTATAATTTTAAAACTTTCTTTTCTATGTTGCGGTTGGTTGTTTTGGGCTCTATTGGCTCTTTGGGGGCCCGCCACTCAGCTTCTAAATAATCACACAGAAGCTTATTATTCCTTATGAATGCCCAGTCTTAGCTTGGCTTGTTTCTTGCCAACTTTTCTTAACTTTAAATTATCCCATCTACCTTTTGTCTTTGGGCTTTTACCTTTTTCTATTTCTGTATATCTTTCTTTCTTCCTTCTTTCCTTCCTTCTTCCTTCCTTCCTTCCTTCCTTCCTTCCTTCCTTTCTTTCTTTCTTTCTTTCTTTCTTTCTTTCTTTCTTTCTTTCTTCATTGCTGGCTTTGTAGCTGGGTGACTGGCCCCTTGCATCCTCCTCCTCTTGCTCTTTGGTCTCTCCTTTTCTTCACAGATTTCTCTTTCTATTTATTCTCTCTTTCTGCCAGCCTCACCTATCCTTTCACCTACCTTGCTATTGGCCATTCAGCTCTTTATTAGAACATCAGGTGTTTTAGACAGGCAAAGTAACACAGCTTCACAGAGTTAAACAAATGCAACATAAAAGGATGCAACACATCTTTGCATCATTTAACAAATGTTCCACAGCATAAACAAATGTAACACATCTTAAAATAGTATTCTACAACACTACATTATTTTCTCTAAGATGCCCATTTTATCTGCTTACTTTGTTCTACATTTTCATACTAGAGGGCTTTCTTGAGTGCTTGGTGATAGCTAATGGTTCCAGTGCCCTAACATTATCCAATGAGCTCCAAAGAAGCTATGGCTTCCCCCGTGGTTGTATGGAAGAGCCAGGTAATATACATCTAGGAGTGCTGGGCAGTTAACACTTTGGGTTTATCTCTCACTATGAAAAATAGGAAATAGGATGATACATGCCTCACATTCTTTCCCATGCCCCTCCCCGTGAGATTCTGTTCCAAGATGCAATGAGTCCCTGGTTCTTCTCTGGACATATATTACATGACTAATTTTCCAGACTGTGCTTTCTTTAGTTTATGTGGTGAGTTGTCAGTGCATTCTACTTTGTTTGTCTCTGCCTCAATTTCCTGTTTCTGTAGTCTCATTTGGATTACATGGCAACAGATTATATTTGCCTCAGGGTATGTTTTCTCGAGCTAAGATGCTATGGGATATCTTTCTGTATACTGTGACTATGTGTTGCTCTGATTGGGTGATAAATAAAACTGCATTGGCCTATGGCAAGGCAGCTTAGAGGCAGGTGGGAAATTCAAGGGGAGAGACAGGAAAGAGAAAGGCAGAGTGGGAGAGACACCAGCCTGCTGCCCAAGGAGCAACATGCCAGCAGACCAGTAAAGCCTTGGAACATGTGGTAAAACATAGATTAATAGAAATGGGTTACTTAGAGCTAGCTAGCAAGAGGCCTGCCATAGGCCATACAGTTCACAAATAATATTAAGCCTCTGAGTGATTATTTTATATGTGTCTGTGGGACCGCAGGGCCAGGTGGGACCAGAGAAACTGCTGTCTACACTGAGATCCTAATATGCTGAGATTTATGTGTGGCATTCAATGTTCATAAGAATTATCTGGAGAATTCTATAAAGCACAGATTCTGATTCAGATCTCTTAGGCTTGTGTAGTAGGCTTTCTCTTGGGCTACCAACCAGCTCCCAAATCATGACAAGAAGATTTATTATTAGTTTTGAATGCTTGGCCTTATTGTAGTCTCATTTCTTACTAGCTCTTATAACTTAGGCAAAAACGTAGATGAAGAGAAACAGGTTAAGTTTACCTTTCTTTCTTTTTACATATCTTACTTTTCTGCTGTCTTCACATCTGGCTGGGTACTGCCTGGCTTCTGGTCTCAGGTAGATCACTCTTTTTCTCCCTCATTCTCTTCTTCTTCTTCCTAGATCTCCTCCTCCTTATTCTCTCTGCCCACCAGACCCACCTATCCCTCACCTGCCTAGCTATTGGCTGTTCAGTTTTTTATTAGATCAATCAGGTGCCTTAGGCAGGCAAGGTGAAACAAATGCAACACATCTTTACATAATTAAACAAATGCAGCATAAACAAACCTAACACACCTTCACATAGTTAAAGTAATATTCCACAGCATAAACAAATGTAACACATCTTTGCCTAGTTAAAACAATATTGCACAGTAGGCTTGGATGCAAGGCTATTTCCAACAAGCTTCCATGTGGTGCCAATATCACTAACTCATCAACTGCATCTTGTTACAAAGCTGTAGGAAACACAGGACAAGGCAATGGTTGTAGGCACCTTCTGGTAATAATCTCTGGTGTGTTATGGCATCTCAATTATGAAAATTTCCACCATTGGTAATTTCCCTAGGTACAAATGAGCATAACATTAGAAGACTGGGCTTTCAGTACATGAACATTATGGTTGCAATGCTAACTATAAGAACTGTAGTTAAGATTTTCTGCCTTTGACATCATCAGAAGCCTCACAAAAACATTATAGACTCACATAGCTCTGAACCTGTGTCATGCTATGAGTCCAAGGGCAGCTTAAAGGAAACTTACATTTCCTGAAACTGCAGGAATGACTGGGCCAAAATTCAGATGTTTAGTCTGATCATGATAGGACAACTATAAAACAGAAAGGCAAGTATAAAGGCTCAATAATTCTGTCTACATAAGAATTCTGGGGGTTGGAGAGATGGCCCAGTGGTTAAGAGCACCAGCTGCTCTTCCAGAGGACCTGGGTTCAATTCGCAGCACCCACATGGCAGCTCACAACTGTCTGTGATCTGGCACCTTTGCACAGACATACATGCAGGCAAAAATTTCAATGCACATAAAAATAAATAAAAATAAACCCTTCTTTGGGGGAAAAAGAATTCTGGTAATAAAGTAGCTGGGTGCCTAACAACTGGGTCTATCTGATAATATTGTAGAAGACACTGATGAAAGCTAAGCTGTGAGATATATGAGCACATTGACCTGAGCTCATGGGAGTTCATGGACTCTAGAATGACAGCTAGAGATCCTGCATGGGACTGACCTAGGCCTTTTCCATCTGGGTGATTGTTGTATAGCTTGGTTCATTTGTGGGGCCCCTAGCAGTGGGACCAGGATCTGTCCCTGGCCCATGAGCTGGCTTTTTGGAACCTACTCCCTACCTTGCTCAGCCTTGATGCAGCAGAGAGGAGCTTTGTCCTGCCTCAACTAAATATGCCGTGCTTTGTTGACTCCCATGGGAGGCCTTACCCTTTCTGAGGAGAGGATAGGGAGGGGTAGAAAGAGGTGGGGGAGAGAATGGGAGGAGAAACTGTAGTTATATGTAAAATAAACAAAAAATTAAAAAAAGATATATGAGCACATGAGTGCACACACCAGAAAACAATTAATCCTCAATTTTTTTAGAATCCCCTGATCATCAGAGACAAGTTCTTATCATTTACTTGAGGCCAGAGACTTCTCCTCCATGGAGAGTTAAGGTCTTTCCTCGCCATATTTCATTGCTTCTCAACAATAACCTGTGTCAGGTCTCTACATAGATTAGGCAGGGAAGTTCAAAGCTGCCTAAAAAAGAAGCTTTACCTTTTCAGAACCAGGACATATGGCTGAGTTGCAGTTTTCTCTGAGACATTCCATTCTGCAGGGAAGCTTCTTAAGCCAGAAGACAATTCAAAATAGCTTCAGGAAGTCCCTGAAACTAACCAGATTCACTTGGCCCCTACCCACTCCCCACATCCCAGAATAAGCAATAAAGACCGCTGAGAGTCACTCTCAGACAAGCCAAAGAAGATTCTCAGGTAAAGCAAAACTTTAAAGAAGACCCTGAGACCAGACCAGTTGACTAGAAGAAGCAGAAACCAGCCACAAGCTCCCTGAAAGGGCTTAGACCAACTGAGGCAACTAGAAAGGACACTCTCCAATCTGTTGAACTGCCTGCAGTCTGTACAGTGTGCTCCAGGTTGTGGGCTGCCACTTGTGTCAGGTGGGTTTTGGTAATGCAACTGACTGTCATTAATTTCTGCTCCTATAAGTAACTAGTCCTCCATATTCCTGTACATAACCCCAATAAAACTCATTGGTTCATCAAGTTGGACTTCGATTATAGCTGCACTTCAGTTTGTCCTGGGCTCCCTATCTGGGATGAGTAGATGTGTGTATTGCAGCTCCCCAGGAAAGGTCTCATCACACAATACATACATAAATGCAAGCAAGGATATGGGAATGTGTGTAGGGTGGGACCTTGAGGAAGTGAGTTACAGCATATGAGTAGGATAGGAGAATTCATAGGATCACACAAATAATTCAATGCTCTGGAAGTATGATAGCTGATCTTACTACTGTGGTGAGACAGAATCTGGAAACTTGCCCATGGCCATGAAATACTGCTGGCAAAACATTAACAGAATACTAAGGAAAGGCCCAGCATGTAAGATAGCTTACTGTGTATCCTAGGAGGTAACAGAAACCTCCCCATTTCTAACAGCAACAAGAAATGCCCTAGTGAAAGTTCTGCTGGTAAGAAATACCCTAGTGAAGGTTCCTATTGCATCTTTGAGAAGCATGGTGTGGTGTTCTCTCAAGTCGTTGGGAAGGAGAAATTTTACCATGATGTCTATGTCCCCAGTATCAACTGGATGGTGGCATTCCATAATAACTACTATAGTCTATATCTAAAATGTCCAAAGGTCCTGCGGGTAAGACATCATTGCCAGATGTGGGCTTTTGGTAATTGGTGGGATCATGAAGGCTCTGACCTCATCCCTGAATTAATTCACTTATGGATTCATGATTTAATTGAATATTGAGATGTCAATCAGAGAGGACTTAGTTGAAGAGAGTGGGTCTTTGTCTATGGGGCCATGGGAACGGTCTCTTGTCCCAAGCACCTTCATAGTTTTATTTGTTTTGCTTCCCAGATGCCATGAGGTAAGTAACCTCCTTATCTTTCCCTGTTGCTGTAATCAAATACCCTGACAAAAGCAACTTAAGGGATAAAGGGCTTATTTTGGCTCACATTAAGGCTTACATTCTATCATGCTGGAGAAGGCACATCAGCAGGAACTGATCATATCACATCCGTAGTCAAAATGCAGAGTGATGGATGCTTCCACTCAGCTCATTTTCTCCTTTTCTTTTCCTTCCTTTCTTTTCCTTCTTCTTCTTTGTCCTTTTTGTTTCCTGGCAGTTCCTGGACACTTGCTATATACACCAGGCTGGCCTTGAACTCACAGATCTGCCTGCCTCCAGAGTGCTGGGATTGAAGGTAAATACTACCATGCCTGGTTATTTTCTCCATTTTGTACAGTTCAGGACCCTAGTGCAGGGAATGGTGCCACCCAGAGTGGGCAAGTCATTTTACCAAAGTTAATGCAATCAAGATAATCCCCTACAGGTATGCCTAGAGGCTACACTAACCTAGATAATGCCTCATAGGTACCTGAAGATTGTCTCCTAGGTGATCCAAGATACTGTCAAGTTGATAACTAACAACCTTATTACACTGTTCTACCTTATGTTTCAGCTGCTATGACAGTCTGCCTGAACTCAGTGAAATAATAAAAGCTGGGGAAATTAACCTTAATTACAATGAGGGCTCGATGTTGTTGGGTTGAGACTACAAAGCTGGAGGCTTAGTCCCCTCAGGAATGACAGTCTACCCAGTTCCACTAAATTAGCACAATACTGTTCAAGGAAGAGGGGTTTCTAGAATGAGGTAGAATAAGGACCTGGGATCGACTAATTTGACCACCAGGAATTACAGCCCAATTGAGAGTCCCATTGAAAAATTTAGAAGATTGCAACTGGTTATTATTTTCAAGGATGAGACTTAAGAGACTTGCACTTATCCTAGCAGTAGTTTGGGGGGATTGTGGGGGGAAGGAAGATAAGTGAAGAGATTTTGTTCACATGTGGAACTGATTACAGTAAAAGAATAAGCTTGGATGTTGCAGGTGCAAGGAGCAGTGTTTTCCCCATGCCGGGCTTGGTTGACATTTTATATCCCTTGGGTCTCAGCTGTCGCCTTGCTTCCCGGCAGTCACAGTGGTGGTTTGCCCCTTTCTGCAGTTCCAAAGTCCCTACTGCCGCCACTGCCACCTCTTCTGATGTGTCTTCTAGCACAGACTACTCTGCTTCTTCTAGGGTATGATGGTCATTCTTTTAGTTGTTCCAGATTAAGCTACTGTTAACCCCACCAGTCAAGAATAAGACCACTACCACAATTTAAAACCAAATTTGAAGCAAGCTTTAATTAAATACTGGCCAGGTAGATAGGTTCTGGCCAGGTCCATCTCTGCATTTCCAAAAGATGAACCCAGATCAAGTTTTGTAGTGGCTCAAGTATTTCCCATTAAGTCCAATCAGGGGCAAGCACACATCCTGATGTACTTCCAGCCTACATCCAATCAGGGGAAAGCATACATCCTGATGTGTTTCCTGCCTGTGAACCTCCTGCCTACAATGTGATCAAGCACATCCAGTTGCAAATGGGTCAAACATACTTGTTGAGGAGAGTAAAAACATTTGACTTGTATCTCCAACACACAATAGGCTCCAGCATTTCAGAAACTATCTGTCCTTGAGCAAGAGGCTTGCAGATCAGAGATACTTTTGTTTTTATGGATTACTTAGGCATAGCAATTGAAACATAAAATGTAGCTTTGGCTCTCACACTACCTCCTTTACCTTTGTATAGATCCTACATGGCTAACCATCGATGTATTTTTCTTCAGAAAGACATCTATCTGTATTTCTGTAATGTACTGCAATACACTGCCTAGTATTCATTCCTCCTTCATTTTTTTTTTTTTTTTTTTTTTGGGTTTTCGAGACAGAGATAGGGTTTTTCCGTGTATCCCTGGCTGTCCTGGAACTTGCTTTGAAGACCAGGCTGGTTTTGAACTCACAGAGATCTGCCTGCCTCTGCCTCTCTAGTGCTGGGATTAAAAGCATATGCCGCCGCCTCCCTGTGATAATAGTCTTAATAAATGAACTTTGTCTTGAGTTTTATCTAATATGTAAAAAGGAAGGCTTTAATTTTTCTCCTGACTCTTCCATTTTAGATTAATATTTTCAAGAGGAAATATTGTGTCTTAAATCAGAACTCAACAAGCTTAGTCTGTGAGTAGGCCAAATAATAAATTCTTTTGGTTTTGCCAGCCACATGGTGACTGTTGCAACTTTGCAAGAATGCTATTATAGTAAAAGAGACCTCACTGTGTAAACAAAGGGACATGCTTGTATTCTGATAAAACGTATTTACAAAAGCTAGCTACAAGCTAGGTTTTGAACATTGAGGATAATGTGTTGACTCCTGTATTAAATTAAAAGTAGATTGGCCAGGTGTGAGGCAAAACCCTATAATTTCAGTGCTTGGGAGGCTGAGGCAGGTCAACCTGAAGTATAAGGCCAATCCCTGTGTCAGAAAACAAATAGCAAACCAAAAACACCCAAACAAACAAATGAAGCCACCATGATGGAAAGTATTAGACTGTTGCAGAATACTGACCTGGGTTTGATTCCCAGTTCTGCTACATACTAATGTATGACTCCATAAGTTACTTTTATCTTTCTGAGTCTATATATATTCAAATGGACCTTGCAGCCTTTTAAGTTTTCTAAAGAACTAAATAGAATGAAAATAAAATTGCTTTTGCAAAATGTTTGGGAGAATGTAAACTCTGTACATTGAAGCAATTTGTTTGATTCTCTAACTTTTTGGACTGACACTTGAAATATAATCCCAGAACACTCTAGGTATTCAATAAATCATTCATAAAGAAATAAAAGGAAACCAGCAAACTGTTTGTACTGATGATGAAATTCCCTGAGCAAACTTTTGTGAGTTCTTTCCTGTCCTCAGTGCAAATGAACCAAGCCGTGGTGTGGAAGCTATACACTGGACTTCTAAAAGAGAGCCAAATGTTGACAGCATTGCTACAGATTCATCTCATGACCTTCATTCTAACTATAGAATTGTGTGATCATGATGTTCCAATGTATAGAGGGTTGTGTGAACATGATGTTCCAATGTATAGAGAGTTGTGTGATCATGATGTTCCAGTGTAAAGCTTTGATAGATCACATGTTTTATAAAATCAAGGCTGTCCAAAGATCTTTTTTCTCCACCAAGTCTTCTACAAATTTGAGGAAGTCTAGGTTGTTTTTAAGGTTTGTGACATATTAAGCAGCGATGAAAGGCCAAGTGTAGTCAGAATAGTTGGGATATATTTCAGTTGCTTACATGGAGTAAAGTAAGGCTTTTAACTCACAGAAATAAAGTTTATCCTAATTCTCTCTTTTCTATGGACCATCCAGAGCCTGAATATGAGGCTCATCATGAGTAAAAACTAAGGCAAATGGACTTTGAGGTTCTGCTTGCCTGAGCTTGACCCTGCTCAACTCAGAAGACCTCTCACTTGTTGGCACTTTAAAACATTTTTCAACAACTGTTTTATGTTTCTGAGAAATAGTTGTGCAGTTCCATAAAACTGCACCTGGAAATATTGGTGCATTTTGGATAATAGCTTTCATATTTCAAAATTAGGTCTGATAACTTACTCTGGAGAGGAATGAGAAAAACAGAAGCACAGCCAGAAGAACATTATAAAGTGCAGCATGGATTGATATATATGAAACTACACATAGGTAACAAGCAGTCCCATCCCACTTGGGGGTCTATTTTTGGAAACAAATACCACTCCCATTATTAAGTTTTAAGAAATGTTATATACACAGGAGCAACAAAAAAAGACATCAGAGTGAGCTTTTTAATATGGCTTGGTATAAGTTATCCTTGGAGATACGTGGAACTAAGACACAGACCCATCTTTGAGGGTACCCATGACCAAAAAATGAAATAATAAACATCATGGAAGACTTTGGAACAGAATCTTGTAGACACGATGTTCTGGATGCAAGGGCAACATGTCTTCTGAATACAGGCAGCTAGCCAATCTCTGGCTATACAAACTCTAATTCTACTATCATATACAGAGAGAAAAAAACTATTGTGCCAGACTCTCTGCTATGAGCCCTAAAGAACAGGTAGTTTCTCATCCATTTCTGCATTCACAATGCTGAGGACACAAACAACAACCTGACGATTATTTTCAAAATGTGCTTGAATGAGCATGCTGTCATGTTTGATCTCACAGAGATATGCATAATAAGCCCAGTCTGTGGATAAGAAGCTGAAGGAAACAGCTACTAAGCACCAACAGTTAAGATTCAATTTGAGCTCTCTCAAATGAACAGGCAGAGTACTCTGTTGGGCATGGGCATGTGCAATTGGCTTGGTGGGCTTATTTGTACAACAAAAAGCATGTTATGCAGAGGATTTTGTTAGGAACAAGCACTGTTCTAAGGTAACTCAGCATATGCCTTTGGCTCAACTGAGTATAATTGTTATTGCTATTCCATAGTGTCTATGTTCCATTGGGCTCCAGGACAGACATTGCTTTTAGACTGTTTTTAAGTCTTCTGCATGTGTTGATTGCCTAGACACCTGAGTTAAATTTCTTAGTAACCACAAAGTTTAGGTTATGTTTTAGTTACTGTTTTTCTTGTCATTTTTTTCTCTTTTGGTTTGGTGTATTTGGTAGCATATCACAATGAGAAGAGCATGAGATGTTTGAAGAGACCAAAACACTATAATTAAACAGATCATCTAGTTTTGCCTACAATGAAGCAGAGACTGCATACATGAAGAAGCTTGCCCAGGACTGGCAATTTTACTAAATGGAAAGAATGAGAATCCATAAGGACATTTCAAAAGTTGGTAATACTTCCAAGTACTTCTCTCACACCCCTGGAAAGTGAGAAGCAATCTATTTAAGGGACGTTGAGGTTATTTGGTACTAATGTGTGGTTGACTCCTTTCTGTTCTGGTAAAGATATCTACTATCTGGATTTATTTATAATTTTATGCATCAAACATGGGAAAAATAAATCAGGCAGTGGAAATGAATATAAAAGGGTAAGCTGTCTCTCTGTGCTGATGTTTGAAGGTTCAATCTCTTATGTCAGCTGGGCTGTGGTACTTGGCTTCCTTGAACTTGTGTACTCATATCCCATTTGCAGCTCTGATGGCAGCAGCTTCTTAGAGATGGTGAAATCAGGTATGCATGGCTTGACAAATTGAACAAGAGCTGACCTAAGAGAGCTTCTCCTCAGAATAGACAGCGGTTGACCAGAATGCCATGGTAGAGCTTTCTGTCTGCACATATGAAAGACACACAGTTCTAGGGAATCTGATAAAGTGACACTCTAATCTGTCCTGAGGAGTTGTGCTAGCCCACCAGATCCTTGGCAGACTAAGCACCTCTATAGTAAGGGAGACAGGAATGGGCTCTAGCAGAACTCGAGTTCCCAGACCCCGCCACCCGCTGTTCTGTAAGGCAGCCAGGAACTCCACTGTTGGGAACTCATCTGTCTCTCTGATTATGCATCTGTGGCAATGGTGTATACTGAGAACTCCACCTGCAAGGGACTGAAGGCCAGTGTTTCAGGCTGGAGTGCAGGACAGTGACCATGGGGACTGGTCCTTGCTGGGTGGTCTGGAGCAGACATTGAGTTCAAAAGGACAAATTGGAGGGTTGCCTACACACACATTCTTTAAACAATCTAATGTGCTCTGGAAAACATCATCCATAAAGACCTGGTACACAACAGCAAAACAGAATATTTAAATTTATCATTTCATCATTTAAGGACTGCTGACCATTTATAATGTTCTATACTAAACCATTGAGACTGAAACACAAATGTGATACAGTCTTGCAGGAACCCACAGTCCAATGGGAAGACAGCTGTGTTAAAGGACAATCATAAAAGAAGGTGGCCTATTACTGCAAACTACTGACCTGCAGAGGATTTTCAAAGAGCACTGAGCAAGCCTAACTGAATCAGCCTGGTGTGTGCATAGAGATTCAGAGAGAGTGCATGGAAAAAGTGATCGTTGAGTCTTATAGAAGCTATAATGCATCTGGGAGACACACAGGGAAAATCAGAACTAAGGAAGAACTTAAGAAATAAAGTATCAAATAGTGATGTATCCTTTTTGAGGCTACCATGGAATTTTTGGCTGAAAGAGCATAGTCCTGAGAACTGTACCATGTCTGGACGGTAGTTAGTTTCCTGTCCAAAATCATCAGCTTTATTGTTCTTCCTCAAGAGCTCTTTAAAATAGTTCTAATTAAGTGTGATTTGCAAGTATCCATAATTTAATAATAAATCATGACACAAATGATGAAACTTGAGATCTCAATAATCATGACAAGAACATAAGTTCTCTGATTCCAGATAAAGGAGCTTATGGCTTAGAAACACCTGGCTTCTACAGGGAGAAGATGGAAGAATTAAACGAAGTGTATCTGGTATCATTACTCCTGCATCTTTTCAATGGCGGCCATAATTTCTTTCCTCCCTCCCGATTTGTTAATGTTGTTTTTGACATCCTGTCTTAGACTGTGAGAAAAAGACATTGCTACAGGTTACCATTTAGATATCTGCTGTGATAATTCTCACTCCACAGAATGCCAGCATGATTCCAGTTATAAACTAGTGAATGAAGGAAATGACCACTTGGTCTGTGGGCCTTTAGACCCAGCCTTTAGTCAGAACCCCACTTATTACTCGGTGTCTAGAAGCCCCCATTCTAACAGGGGGTAGTGATGATACTTTGGCCTTCTGGCAACCAATGTCACCTCAGAACCCATGTCCAGTGGTCCTCAATATGTTGGAATATTCTCTTCACTGGAATCTCCTGTGACCCAAGTATAGGGCCACAGGTTCTACTGGATAAGAACTAGGGAAATTATTATTGTACACACTAATTGAAGTGTTATTACTTCGATAGACCTTCTGAATGAATGAGTCAAGAGACTTGCATCTGAAAATTGGCTCAACTCCCAAAGCAAAGAGATTATAAGTCTTAATTGATGAGACTGATCTTATCCTCTTGTTCTTTCATCACTGACATTTCTCTGGTTGTAAGCATCACCCTGTTGGCTACTGTCAGGTTTATTTTTCCCTCAGAGAAGCCATGTTCTCTTTGCCTTTGAATTTTTTAACTTAATTTTTTCATACAATTTGTTTTAATCATATTCTTCCTCCCAGTTCCTCCCCATCTTCTTCCCCACCTACCTTCATGTTCTTTTTCTCTCTTTCAAACAAACAAAAACAAAAAAGAAAATCAAAGCAAACAAAAGATAAACTAATAAATAAAAAATACCAAACAGAACAAAATGAAACAAAAAACAAAAAGCTCCCCCTCCCCCCCAAAAAACCCCATGGAATCTGTTTTGTGTTATTGTTGGCCTGTTACTCCTTGGCATATGGTTTACCCTGAAGTGTGGTAGATATCTACAGTGATTGTCCATTGGAGGAAACTGGTTTTCCCTTTCTCAACAGGTATCAACTGCAAATAGCTTCTTAGTTGAAGTGTCCACCTGCCCTCCTCAGTGCTGGGACTATGTCTGCTTTGAGTTCTGTGCCTAACAGGCTGTGTGAGTTCATACACATTTGTATCAGTCCTGTTGTGCCTAGAAAACATTGTTTGTGGGCCAGGCGGTGGTGGCGCACGCCTTTAATCCCAGCACTCGGGAGGCAGAGCCAGGCGGATCTCTGTGAGTTCGAGGCCAGCCTGGGCTACCAAGTGAGTTCCAGGAAAGGCGCAAAGCTACACAGAGAAACCCTGCCTCGGGGAAAAAAAAAAAAAAGAAAGAAAAAAAGAAAACATTGTTTGCTTGGAGTTATCCACCGTCTTTGGCTCTTACAATCTTCCTATCTTCTCTTTCACATGAATTCCCTGACAAGGGGTTTGGTAAAGACATCTCATTTAGAACTGATGCTCCAAGGTTCACTCTCTGCACACTGTACAGTTGTGGGTCTCTGTGTTAATTCCCATCCACTAGGAAAAGGAGCTTCTCTGATCTATGATATAGCAATATGTCATTAGGAGTCATTTTATTACTATGTTCATTTAGCAGAGTGCCTTCCAGCATCGTGAACACTAGTCAGTAGGGGTGAAGCTTTTAGTTGGGCATCAGGTTGATTTCTCCGCATTTGATGACATACATTAGTGGTGTCCTCAGCCATAGGGCTTTGTTACTATTAGGTTGTGGAGAGTAACCAATAACCTTGACAATAAACTGATTTTTTTTGGGGGGGGGGTGTGATATATGAGACCCCTAGGCCATGTTGTCTTATCTGTCTTTACAACTTCTTGTGAGTGAAGGTCCTTTGGTATTCTTGCAACCTTGCAAGTTGTTAAAGTTATTGCATAATCACGGCTTCTGATTTAAGGATGACCACCTAATCCCTGTTAAATGCCTGCCCCAATGATTACCTTTACAACAGTCAGCCTCAGCCATCAGAGAAGAGCCACTATGAAATTCTTAGCATGGCTCATGCCCCTCTCATAAATGTGGTCTTAATGACTTCAGATGTTGCTCTGGTCTCTGGGATATCTACAGAAAACACTCTCTTGACATCACAATGTATCCATCTGAACATCTCACTTTCCCACATCCCTGGACCACTAGCCAGGGCAACCCAGGCATTTGTGCTTTTCTTGGCATTCTCTGAAGCTTTACTGAAGCTTCCAACAGCCGCTCTAGCAGTTTGCTGTATCCCTGGGGGATCCTTGCCAGGGTGTTCAATATAGTGCAATAAGAATCCACAAGCCAAAGAACACTTGCTTATTTAATCTCATATTCTAGTTTCTTTGATCAAGTATCTTTTATCAGTCTGGGTCCAGTCAGGAAATAGAAACTATAATGTAATAAACAAGAGAGTTTTAATATAAAGGATTATTAAAATCTGATGGAAAAGTAACTATAAAAAGGTAAAAAAGATTCAAAAGTGAAACTTTCAGGCTGAGAAAATTCCAAAGGAGGGACAGCTTGGAAGAAACATTGTTCTTCCTACAGCTAGGGTCCAAACCTCACTGAAGTCAGTGTGGCTGAATTTGGACAGCTGAGATATTGTTCCATTACACGTGGGCATTGGGAAACAGTCCTTTTGGATGCACGATGGTTGAGGCTGGGGGATGGCAAAAGAGATTAGAACTATAGCCAGTGCAAATCCTGATGCACACACATGTGTCCAAGAAGAAGACTTCAGTAAAATAGTTAAGGCTTACTCATATACACCTCCACATAGGAGAGGATGCCCACATTACCAAAAAACAGCTTCCTACCTAGTTCCTTCTAGTAAGATGGAGTTATGCCTACAGGGAAAGAAATTCTTTTATACCTTTCCCCAAGACGAAGTGACTCTGACTGTCTGAAGGAACTCTGCAGAACAAAGATCTTCAGGACCATCCATCCATCCAGGTATCCACACCCCCTATTTCCACATCTCACACATTCCACCTAGCATCATAACAGTGAGTATCCGTCATGAATACAGGTACTAGATGGAGCAAGGTGCTGAGAACCTGAAGAGATAGATATTAGCGCTTTGGTGGGAAGCAGCTGAAGTGAGAGGCATGATAGAAAAGAACCATGAGCTTGGTGCTGTCACGGGACTGATAGTGTACTGACTTCAGTGGAATTGGAGCTGGCTCGGGATGGCTGCTGACACGGGAGGTGGCTGCAGAATGAGGGAAGGTGGACATGAAGGCCTGACACTGAATCAAGATCAGTTGTTGCCAACAGAGTTATGGCTATTTATTTATTTACTTATTTATTTATGTTTTTACATCCCAACCACAGTTTCCCCTCCCTCCTCTCCTACCAGTCCCTCTTCCCCTTTCCTCCCCATCTACTCTTCTGCCTCCAATTCTCTTCAGAAAAAGGCAGGGCTCCCACGAATACCAACCAACCATGGCCTATGGAGTTGCAGAGAGACTAGGCACCTCCTCTTCTACTAAGGCTGGACGAGGCAACCCGGTAGGAGGAAAGGGCCCCAAAAGCAGACAACAGAGTCAAAGACAGCCCCTGTTCCCACTGTTAGGAGTTCCACAAGAGGACCAAGCTACACAACTAGGTCAGTCCCATGCAGGCTCCCTGGTTATAGGTTCAGTCTCTGAGAGCCCCTTTGAGCCCAGTTAATTGTTTCTGTGGGTTTTCTTGTGATGTCCTTGACCCCTCTGATTCCTACAAAGGATGTAGGTCTCTGGGCTATCCTACTTCTAGGTCCCGGCTTTCCAGGCAGTGTCAGGAGTGAGCTCCCTCTCATGGTATGGGTCTCAAGCTGAACCAGTCATTGGTTGGCCAGAACAATACTCAACTTCATATGAAAAAAAAAATCATTTTGGTCTCAACAATTCTCGCTCATACAAACCCTCCTCTTTCTCGCCAAATGGACTCCTGGAGCTCCACCTGGGGCCTGGCCATGGATTTCTGCATCCAGTTCCCTCAGTCATTGGATGAGGTTTCTAGCACGACAATTAGGGTGTTTGGCCATCCTATCACCAGAGTAGGTCAGTTCGGGCTGTCTCTCGACCACTGCCAGTAGTCTATTGTGGAGGTATCTTTGTGGATTTCTGTGGACCTCTCTAGCACTTTGCTTTTTCCTATTCTCATGTGGTCTTCATTTATCATGGTCTCTTGTTCTCCCTCTTTGCCTTAGAGGAGATGGGAATGGGGGGTGGGCTGGGGGAAAGGGGGGGAGAACAAGGGAACCTGTGACTGATATGTAAAATTAAATTAAATTATAAAATTAAAAAAAATAAAAATTAAATATCAATTAGAAAAGCAAAACAAAAAAAAAACAGAGTAGCTAAAACAATCCTGTACCGTAAAAGAACTTCCAGAGTATCACCACCCCTGATTTCAAGCTATACTACAGAGTAGTAGTAATAAAAAACTGCATGGTATTGGCATAAAAACAGACCGGTTGATCAATGGAATCAAATCAAAGATCGAGAAGTAAATCCACACTATGGACACTAGTTTTTTTTTTGTTGTTGTTGTTGTTGTTTTGTTTTTTACAAAGAATCCAAAATTATACAATGGAAAAAAGAAAGCATCTTCAACAAATGGTGCTGGTCAAACTGGATGTAGTCACGTAGAAGAATGCAAATAGAGTTGTGACTCTTAAACATTACAGTAAGGGTCAAAACCAGAAATGCAACATTGGGAAAGTAGCTTAAATATTAGTGTTTGAAGTCAGATATATTTAGGTCCTAATCTTAGTTTCTTAACAGTAAAAGTGAGATGATACTAGGAATGATCTCAGAGGCATGTCTGATGAGAATCAAGTATGACAATGTACATAAAGCTCTTAGCCCAAAACACAATACACTGTGCTGAAATAGACTTCCCATGTTTAAAAACAATTGTTGGACAGAGGCTGTAGCCCAGTAGGTAATGTACTCATGCAGCATGCACAAAGCCCTGGGTTTAGTTCTCCAGAGCTGCATAAAGGAGAAGGAGCATGGTGATATATGTAATTCCAGCACTCAGGAGGTACAGGCAGGAGGATCAGATGTCCAAGGTTATCCTCAGCTAAAGGAGGAGTTCAGGGACATCCTGGATGACAGGAGAGCTTGTCTAGACACAAGCAAACAAATAAACCAGAACCAGAACCATTTCACAACTACAAAGAACAAAGAAATAAAGGAGCAGAAATAAGAAAGTTAAGCACAATGTTAGAATATTTCATTGTTTTCTTTTGTTACTAGTAAGTTTGTTTTAGAAGGAGCTCCAGGCTCCATGTTGTAACTGGTCCAACAAACAGTTCTTGTCATCCAGGGATTACTAGGATTTCTAGGGCTATTCCAGTGCATAATCTGATTAAAATCTTCATGCGACTGGGGCTTACATTCTAATGAGATATGGTTGAGCATACCTTCATTTCCGCAGAAACCTTTTCTGTGTATGTCAGAGGAGGAACAGCAAAGACCAATTCATTGGAAGCGAAGGAAAGTGGGGGAGGGAAAAAAGTTCACATTAAGCCTTATCAGCTTCTTTATAGGAATCTTCTTCCTTTGGAGTAAACAGAAGAGTAACCACCAGCTCTGCTTGGATGAATATTTTGGTTACACGCATTAAAAAGCAAAACATGCCCTGGGTAGACCTCCATTCATTCCTCCAAATATATACACTCCCCCACATATGTACTTTCCCACGCTGCTCTGTAAGGAAGTTGGCTGCTAGGGACGGGACGGCATCACCAAGTTCCCTTGCTCCCTGTTTTTAGGTGGGTTCAGCAAAAGGAAGATGCTTCAGGAGATCCAAGAGCAGGAGGAACGAGGTCAGGGAATTTATCCTTCCAGGCATCTGTCTGCTAGGCTGGTTTGGCCATAGGTGTGTCTTTGTGTCCAGGGTTTCAGGCTGGTGTTATCTGGTTTTATGACAATCCTGCCTAAAATAGTAAAAGCCTCCTGATGATGTTAACCCTTGACCACCGCTGGCTAGTTTCTCTTAACCCCACCCTTAACTGGAAACTGCCTCCTCGTTAACCTCTCTTCTTTAGAAGTTCTCTCTTTTCCACTTGATACAATTGTTTTTCAACTCTACATCTGCTCTCTCATTTATAAAACAGGGAAATAACAGCACCTGTATCATAGAATTTTTGTGATGGGCAGGTGAGAAAATAGGCAAGATTCTTAGCACAGTGACTAACACCAGTGGGTATTCAATGAATGTTAGCTACCAATCTCATTCATTTGTTAGGATGATTCTCTATTTAGGACCCAGCCACCAGGACAGAAAAAAAGAATGCCAATAAGTGGGCTTTTGACTAAAACTTCCCCCTGGAATTGAGATCCAAGGCAACATTTAAATACAACTAAAGGCTGAGTCCCTCAAGATTTGTTTATTAATACATGGTAAAAACACCTTTGCCAATATTCCTGTGGTTGACAAAAGCAAAGTATAGTCATTACTATTGAACATATCTGTAAGCCAAAGATTAGGGCTCTTCCTATTTATGTATCCCTTGATGCAAATTAAATTAATTTGGAGAAGGAAAGCCTAATCAGCAGCATGAGGTAGAGGAAATATTCTGTAAGCATATAAAAGACATTACTACAACCTGGAGAAGCAAAGCTATTTCATCTTAAGTATTTTATAATTCTTGAATGTATAATATATTGCAGCAAACAGAAAGCAATACATCAAGATAAATGATGCAGCAATTGGACCACATTATCTGTGTAATCATGTTCATGTGGCTTGGATGCTTTCATTTATGTGGTCATTCAGGAGATAATAGTTCTAATGAGTCTGGATTGCAGATTTTATCTCCATAGAAGCCCGCAGCACTGAGAAATCGCCTGCTCCATTATCTGTAACTCTGTCCATAACCTGATACTCCATTTTTCACATGCATGATTATGGTCATGAGAAAAATAGAAAGCAAAGGTAGAGTATGGTACCAATCAATTCCCATGGATTCCAGGTACATGGTTTTCCTTTTTTGTTCTCTCTCTCTCTCTCTCTCTCTCTCTCTCTCTCTCTCTCTCTCTCTCTCTCTCTCTCTCTCGTTGTGTGTGTTCACATGTGCACAGGTGCACATGTGCCTAAGTGTGTGTGTATGTATGTGTATGTGTGTGTGTGTGTGTGTGTGTGTGTGTGTATGTGTGTGTGTTACATGTGGTGCTCAGAGGACATCCTGAGTGTTGACCTTTGGTTTGAGATAGGTTCTCTCAATCATCTGGAACTTCACCATGTGGCACCACGCTAGCTGGCTTGTGAGCCGCTACAAGGTATCTGCCTGTCTCTGCCTCACACCTCTACCTGGCTGGGATTACAGCCATAGGAGACTGTGTCCAGCTGTATGCATGGGTTCTAGGGATCCAAACCCAGTCCTTGTGCTTTCAAGGCCATCACCTTACTCAGTGAACCATCTCCAAAAGCCCTCCCAGTGTGTATTTTGCTGTTTAGGAGTAAACAGTATTATTTTGCTGTCTAATGGGAAAAATCATGTTTATGTGAGTAGACTAAATAGTCTCCTCATGCAAAGCATCAGTTCTCCTAGCGTACCAGTAGCATTTGTCTATCACCTTCCTGGGGCTGTAGCAAAGCACCACAGGCTTTAAATCACAGAAATGTATTATAGATTTTAAGGGTAGGAGTAAAAACAAAACAACAAAACCAAGGTGTCAGGAAGGCAATGTCCTCCCTGTGTGTGAGGGGGAATCCTTTGCCACTTGCAGCTGATGATAGCTTGTGTTGGCATACCTGCTTCCACCTCTGCCTTTCTCTATGGTGGCTTTCTTCTCTCTGTGCTCAAATTTTTTATTTTCAACAGGGTCTCATTCTTTGGCTGGCATGGAAATTGCTTTGTAGAGGCTGGCCTTGAACTCACAGAGATCCACTTGCCTCTGCCTCTGTCTGCATCTCCTGAGTGCTGGGGTGTGTGCTACCATGCCAGGCCAAATTTCCTTGCTCTTAAAAGGATGCTCAAGGTACTTGAGTGTTAATCCAACATGACCTCAACTTGCTGCATTTTCAAAGATCGATTTCTTCAAATGATCAGTATCACAGGTTTTGGGGAGACAGTTTTGGAGAGACCTAGGAGATTTATGACAGTGTCTATCACTCTAACTGTTTAAGGTCCAATATCTTTGTGAGTGAACTCTTTGAGGTTCTTCCATTCTTTTCTTTTCTTCACTACTTGATTTCAATCTTTTCAGCCTTTTCTTTTCCTTTTTCAAGTTTTGTTTGGATCCTTCCAGAAGAATAATGTTCACAGACTCTGGCTTAGTTTTACATTATACAAAAATTAGGAAGTGGCTAAAATCATACTAAAATTTCATACTTCTTAAACTATTTATTTATTTATTTATTTGTTTGTTTGTTTTGTTTTGTTTTTTACATCCCCACTGCACTTTCCCTTCTCTCCTCTCCTCCCAGTCTCTCCTCCTGCCCTACCCCATCCACTCCTCCTCAGTTTCTCTACAAGAAAAGGCAGGCCTCCCATGGATTTCAAGCAGCCATGGTACATCAAGTTGTAGTGAGACTAGGCACCACCTCTCCTGGCTTAAAAAAAAGAAAATCCTATTTTTGACCAGTTAAACATTTCAGTCTTAGCTACCATTTTTTTCCTTTGGTATTCCTTCACACATATCATGCAGTCTGACTGCACCCCTCACACACCCTCCCCCTTTGCTTTGAAGCATGCACTGTGGAATCAGCTTTGTATGTACTTGTTGCACTAAAGAGCAAGAGAACATACATTTCTCAGAGGTGCTGTGGATATCTGTATGCTGTGAATGTATTGCTCTGATTGGTTAATAAATAAAGTACTGATTGGCCAGTAGGCAGGCAAAGAGAGAGGAGAATTCTGGGAACAGGAGGGCGGAGTCAGGAGATGCTGCCAGCTGCAGCAATGAGAAGCAAGATGCGAAGGCAGAACTGGGAAAAGGTACCAAGCCACGTGGCTAAACATAAATAAGAATTATGGGTTAATTTAAGTGTAAGAGCTAGTTAGTAATAAGCTTGAGCAAATGGGCATACAGTTGGAAAATAATATAAGCCTCTGTGTGTTTACTTGGATCTGAGCAGCTGCGGGACTGGCAGGTGAGAGAGATTTGTCCTGACTACCAGCAGGCTGGGACACAGGAAAACTCTAGCTACACAGTGGTCCTGACTAAGTCTTTGCCATGTGCTGATTACCCCCAGCACTTGTTTTTCTGTGGGATGCTTCATTTGTAGGTGACACAACACTGTCTCTATAGTAGCACTAGTGGAATCTTCAACTGTTCAGTTGCTAACCTAAGAAAGTATTTAATAAAAGTCCGAAGCTATTAACTTAATACACTTTTAATCTGTTTTTTGCCTTATCATTATATATGCAAATGTTATTATGATTATGAGAAATATCATTTATTAAAGAACTACTATAGGATGGTAGTTTATAACATAAATTTGGCAATGTGTCTTCTTTCCAGTTACATCAAAGTGCACATTAAACTTCAGATGCCATTCCGTTCAACCAGCATGACAGCCAGCCAGCCATCTTTAGATCTAGATTAAACAAAACTAAAATTTAAATTTCTGATATATAATTTCTGACATTATAACATGACTTTCTCTAGTTCATAAGAATGAGAGTATCAAGATTCTTAAAGAATTAATATTTTGCCAGGTGGTGGTGGCACATGCCTTTAATCCCAGCACTTGAGAGGCAGAAACGGGCAGACCTCTGAGTTTGAGGCCAGCCTAGTCTACAGAGTGAGCTCCAGGACAGGCTCCAAAGCTACACAGAGAAACCTTGTTTCAAAAAAAACAAAGCAAAAAAATTAATATTTTATTTATATTTAATTTCAGTAATTTGCTCACTTAACATCTTTATTATCCCAGAAGAACCCAGTTAACATATCAAAAATAAATAGAAATAAAGTGAATAAAGATTATTAAAATACATATAAAGATCATTGTTCAAACATACATGAATATTACTAAAAAATATGTATAACTACAATGACTAGAAATATTCAGTCACAGACTAGATACAATTATTCCCTCTGAGTATATGGCACAGGTAAAAAGTTTGAGTAAATGGAGAAAACACATTTTTGTGGGGTGATTATTCTAGAATTGAGTATATATGATCTTCAATGGTATAAACCTTGCTTCACTTGCTCTCAAAAATGTCTGGAGGACTTGTTGCTCATCTGACATCAGTACGTGTGCATTGGCATCCCCTTATCTTCAGGGCTACCTGTCAGTGGCTTTTCTTTCTGAGCACACGTGTGTATCCCATACTCTGTCCAAGTCAGCATTACCTGGTTCTATCTCCCCTCTTTGTGGCATCACCCGTGAACTGTCAGGAAATAAAGTAGAGGAGCTTCATTTTGGTCTGAGGAAGCAAAGCCTGTAAGCCAGAGTTGATCCAGCGGAGCTTGCCTGAGGGAAATTAAAGTCCTCACAAATTAAGTACTTGTCCATGGTGAACCAGAAAATATTAGACCCAAATCCTCCGTCTCCTGAGACAAGCCCTCCTTTTGCTTTTAATCGTGATGATGTTATGTGCTTTCCCATGCCACCCTCTGAACATACTTCCTCAGTGTGTGCTCTGCTGTGGCTAAATTTATTGAGGCTATTAACTGGACCTTGAAATGCACGTTCCGCCTTGTGGTGTTAGGTAGATTCAGATGTAAAATCTCCACTGTGTTCTTATGACGGCATATGGACTTCAATCATTTTGGACCACTTCAGCTTAATGTCACTGGAAATTCTTTGCATGGATCATGTACAACATGTGACCCCCAAATTCTTTTCAGTTCGTTATTAGCTTTCATCTCTTCTAGGACATTTGAATTGTATATTTGGGTTTTTTTATGTATGCTATCTCATATTTTAACAATTTAAAGGAATATTTAGCTGCATGAAAACAAAAGTGGCAGCTGAAGAAGGAAAAATATTTGAGGAGTGTTCACTCTGCTTTCCCTTAACTGCTCAAGGTGAACTAGCTGCAAAGATGCTAACTTAGGGCTGAGTCTTCTGCCCATTCCATTCCTGTTTCAGGGTCCTGTGCTACTGAAGCACTTCTCGTGGAGTAGGCATTGTTCTTCCCTGTATCCATGCCTGTGTCTGTTAAGACCTTTTATACAATAGCCTCAGAACTCTGGTTGCAATTAGAGTTTTGATTAGCTGTCAGTGATGTCATAGCCATGGTTATTTTAAATCCACTGTGCTAAGTGTTTTCCTTTTCTTAATGTACTGTAGAAATTCCATTTCTTGACAGCAATAAGACACTTCAGGCAGTGTGTTTCAGGGCCAATATTGCACTTCTCATGGAGTTAAGACACTTGGCCTTCAGCCTCGTGACTTATAACATAATCTGAGTTATGCTATAATCACCCAGATATACACACAGTCTGTTGTGTTTTATTGCCTAAATGGAACCTGCCCCCGCACCTCATCAGCGGACAAGGTGGGAATATAGACCTGAATGACTATTCAGAACCCCACTGGGAGTTGCATTTGGTCAGTTCTCCTTCAGCCATTCAGGGGCTGTGCTGACACTATGGATGCCTTTTGTACATTTACCACACAACAGATATCAAGCTGTCCAGCATCTCAGGTCTCACTGCCAGACTGCCTAGCCTAGTGTGCCAAATATCTCCCCCTCAACACATTTACTGAACTTTAAAACAGCAGAACAGCATTGAATGAAGTCCAGTAATTTTTATAGGATATATTTTAGTCACCAGACTTTGAAGACCATTCCAACATTAATTATAAAGTTTCTGTGTCTGGATAACATATTGTTAACAGTTATTTTGTGAGTGCTAATGGCAAGATGGAAGGCTTCCAATAATTTTATTGAGGAAGTGGCAATTAAAATGTTGAACACTACAGTGTACATGCAAAATAAAAATAACTTTGCAAACACTATACTTCATGGCAAAAAATGGAGAAATATTTTTTGAGGAGATATAAAGATTTTTCATTTATAGCTCATGTTTGCTTTAAAAGCATTAAGGGGGTCTGTGTATGTTTGTTAACATTTAAAAGAGGCGTAAAATACTCAAGTGCTAGGCTGGTTTGATATTGTTTACTGGGACATCATGAAATGATTTCAGGACAAGTTGTTATCCATATTTCTTTCAATAACAAATATCACTAAAATGAGATCACCAGCTTAGTGCGACAATTTATGACTAGTCATGCACAATCTGTCTTTTCTAAAGACTTTCAAACATCTCATCCAGCATGGATCTCCCTCTGTAACTCTCTTTGTGTGGCCACCCACCCTTCTTCCAAACTCACCCACCACAGTCAGCAAGCATCTCTGGGTTGCTGGCCTGTTAGAACCCTGAAAACAGAGTGATTGACAGCAGCAGGCAGCTTGTGGGACGGGAAAGCTCCACTTCACTGTGTGTGGGGAAGACACAGGGGACTGACGACAGTGTTCAGAGTCAGAAAGCTGTACCCCAGGGCACCTTCAACACACTGCTTCGTTCACTTTGCACATGGAGCAAAAACTGATAATTACACAATCAAGTCACTGAACCCAAGAGGTCCTGACCTTCCATCAATAGCTTGTTGCTGTTGTATTCAGATAGATTTTAGACCAAGAGCCCCGTTCCTTTGTGGCTTTACTTCGTCATAATCTTTTTTTAGCCATTAACTAGCTGCTATATAATATAGACCTATGGTTTCCTATCCATTGGTGAAACAGTTGTTTTTTTTTTTTTTTAACTGAAGAGTAATCTATGTTTTAATTTTTGTTTAAACATATAATCAAGGTTGCGTATTCCTATTGACTAATGAAGACATCCCCATGTGGACTGCATGTAGTTTCTGGCTGAAGAATCTTCCTTATGATTACTTTTCTTAGATTATCATGGCATATTTCCCTAGGACTTTCCCAGGGGACCACCTGTTAAAAATACCTTTTCTGCTAAAGGGTCATGTGGGAGCAGCAAATGGGGCACAAGGTCATCTCATCTCACCCAAGAACAGAAGCTGGAAATTCAATAGTGTTTCACCCACTTCTGTTAGATTGAAGTGACAGTTAAAATTACTTTGAAGGGTGGTGGTGATGCACGCCTTTAATCCCAGCACTCAGGAGGCAGAGCCAGGTGGATCTCTGTGAGTTCAAGGCCAGCCTGGACTACCAAGTGAGTTCTAGGAAAAGGCGCAAAGCTACACAGAGAAACCCTGTCTCGAAAAACCAAAAAAATACTTTTAAGGACCGATATTCAGAAAAGGGACACATTATTTCAACAACAGAGTTCTCTCTCTCTAATGCATGTTGCCCTAGTTTACTTTCTGCCGCTGTGATAAAACATTCTGACTAGGAACAACTTGGGGAGGATGGGGTTTATTTCAGTTTACAGTTGCAGTCCATCCTGAGGAGGGCAGGAGCTGAAGGCAGGAACTGAAGGCAGAGGCTGTGGAGTAACACTGCTTACTGGCTTTCACCTCAAAGCTGGCTCAGCCTGCTGTAAAACCAGAACCATAAAACCACAGCCTGCAATGGGCAGTGCCCTCCCACATCAATCATTAATGAGAAAATGCTTCACAGAGTTGCCTACTGGCCAGTCTAATGGAGACATTCTCTCAGTTGAGGTTCCCTTTTTCCAGGTGACTCTAAGTTTGTCTCAAGTTGACAAAAATTGAGTGTAGGTGTATGTTTCTTGAAAATTCTTTTACTTACCTTTCTGCTCATTTTTTTTTATTCTGAAACTTAAACTATAACTTAGATTGTTCTTTAATATTTCATTTTATAAACAACAGGGGTTATGAATTTCAGTTAAATAATTCACTTGTAGAGATTAAAAAAAAAAACTACCTCAGTAGCAACATTTCTTTGTGCTGCCATTCTTAAGAAGATGTATCATTTGGACTTACCCCTCAGTAGGTATTCTTGCTTCGTATCTATGTGGTTTTTCATTTTTTACTGCTGGGAAGAGGCAGAATGCTGTTGTTTATTTTTGAAATTGTAATTACAACATTTCTGCCTTCCCTTTCTTCCCTCCAGCCCCTCCTATAGACTTCTCCCTACTCTCCTTCAAATTAATGGCCTCTTTTTCATTGTTATTGTATGCATATATGTATCTGGATATACATATATATTCCTAAATAAAACCTGTTGAGCCCATATAATGTCACTTGTGCCTATGTTTTCAGAGCTGGCCTTTTGGCATTGGACAACCAATTGTTTGTGCTCCTCACCAGGAAGGACTACCTCTCTCGCTCCCAGTTTTCTTCAGCTGACTGGTTCTTTGTGTAGGCCTGTTGGGCTTTTCCCCATCCAGTATAACATGTTTATTAGTGTTTTCTTCGTTTAGGATCACGAATGGGCAGTCATATAGAGTACATTTTTTTCTTATTAAATTTTCTCATTTATTTTACATACCAACCACAGTCTCTCCTCCCTCCTCTCCTGCTGTTCTTTTCCCTCACCTCCCATCTGCCTCCCCCATCCACTCCTCCTCCCTTCATAAAGGGGCAGGCCTCCCATGAGAGTCAAACAAAGCATGGCATATCAAGTTGAGGCAGGACCAAGCTCCTCCCCCTGCATCCAGTCTGGGCAAGGCACCCCAGCATGGAGACTAGGTTCCCAAAAGCCAGCTCAGGTGTCAGGGACAGGTGCTGATCCCACTGCTAGGGACCCCACAAACAGACCAAGACACACAACTGTCACATACAGAGGGTCTAGCTCTCTCATGCAGGTTCCCTAGCTGTCAATCCAGAGTCTATGAGCTTCCACTAGCTCAGATAAGCTGTCTCTGTGGGTTCCCCCACAGTCTTGACCCCTCTCTTGCTTGTACAATCCCTCTTCCTCTCTTCAACAGGACTCCCAGAGCTCAGCCCAGTGCTTGACTGTGGATCTCTGTATCTGCTTTCATCAGTTACTGGATGAACGCTCTCTGATAACAACCAGGGTAGTCACCAATCTGATAACAGGAGAAGACCAGTTCAGCCACCCTCTCCAGCTAGGAGTCTTAGCTGGGATCGTTTTTGTGGATTCTTGGGAGTTTCCCTGGCACTGGGTTTCTTCTAGTCCCAAAATGCTCCCCATCAAGATATCTCTTTCATTATCCACCCACCCCCCATCCCACCCCCAACCCCCTCAAATTCCAGAACACATCTTTTTAACTTTTCTTTTCATGCTCCACGTGTTATATATGCTTTCATCTAGTAGATGACCAAAAAGTGTTGGTACTGGTATCAAACAGAACAGATAGACAGATTTTTATCATATACTCCCCCTCCAATGTTGTTAATCCCAATTCTTGAGTCAGAAAAACAATATATTTTTTAAAAATGATTTTAGCTATTGGTTTGTGTAAATGACTTTGGAAAAAATTCTGATTCTCCACATGATCTATAAGGCTGATAAACCAATGCAACAGAAAAAGGAAGCAAAACAGGCTTCTAAGAATCCACATCAGGGTCTTATGGCAAACGTGGAGTGGGTGTCCACCTAAACAGAGCATCTGTTTGTTTATTCTGCTAGCACACTTCAAAAAGACCGTGCAAGACTGGTTTTAAAATATTGTCTTATTCAATATATATGTGTATATATACATACATATATATAATATTTGATATTTCAGTATTAAAGTAAGCTTAAATTTCCTAGGAGAAAAAAAAGACTGGTTTTAAAATTCGGTTTTGAAGATATATAAAGCTTATGTAAATGACCCTAGAAAACAAAATTGGAGCTGACAAGATGGCTCAGCAAGCAAAGGCACTTGCTGCCAATTTTGACGACTTCTGTTTCATTCCCGAACCAAGTTTAAATGAGAAAATCAACTCCTGCACGATGTCCTCTGACCTCCACATGGCACATGTATCCTCACTATACCACAATAAATAAGTAAGTAAGTAAGTAAACAAACAAACAAACAAACAAACAAATGTGAAAATAATTTAAAATCAAGAAATAACGTTGTCTCCTGTTGGTGGTTGAAGCCCTCGGAGACATTAGAGAAATTTCATGTAAATTATGTGTTAGGTCTTGACAGCACTAACTCCCAAAACTCACAGACTCTATCCCCATGATGGGGACTCTGCACCTGGATTCGCATCATTAAAGAAGATAGAATAATTGTCACTTTTTTAGGCATCCCTGGAAAGCACAATAGTTACCTGTTACTAGGCATTTTTTAATGACTAGCATTCCAGAATCTTTCCTTTTGATTCTCTTTGCATCCTGGTTCCTCCATCTCTTTTGTTAGACATTAAGAACCAAGGGTCCACTGTAACCAATGAGGGTGGATCCTGTAGTGTTTGTAGGTCTGGGCTTTGAAGACTGACAGATCTAGGTTCGATGGCTGTTTTTTTTTTTTTTTCCTGTCTAAGTAAAGTTAGAAAATAACTTTTTAAAGTTCAGTTTTCTTGGGGATACAATGGAGATAAAATATGAGCGAAAGAAGTTATTGTTAGGTTTAAGTGAAAAGTCTTTTAATAGCCCCTGGCATGGAGCTCACACGTGACAGCTTCATAAGACATGTGTTTTGACCTATTTGCTGAGTAATGTTACTGGATATGCACTGATCCGTACGAATTATGATCTGGCCAGGCGGTGGTAGCACACGCCGTTAATCCCAGCACTCAGGAGGCAGAGCCAGGTAAATATCTGTGAGTTCGAGGCCAGGCTGGTCTACAGAGCCAGGTCCAGGGCAGGCACCAAAACTACACAGAGAAACCCTGTCTTGAAAAACCAAAAAAAAAAAAAAAAAAAAAAAAAGACTTATGATCTGTACTTTTTCAGATATTAGAAGGCAAACTTGAATCTACCCCCAATCGTCATTCTGTTGTATCTGCACACCCTAAAATGAAGAGCTGCCAAGTGATTGACAAGAAAGCTACAGGACCCCAAACCCTGAAGTAGAATTGGAGTCCTAATGGATACATTTCTGGTATAAGCAATAAGAGAAACTCCAGTTAAAGATATCCTACAGAAAAAGGTAGGCAAATATTTAGTGGGTAGTCACAGTAGACCAAGAACTGTATAGTGTTCTTTGCCAGAAACCATCACAATTAAACACTACAATTAGTGTGAAGGCATAACTTTCATCTCATTTGATAAACAGGAGAGTAATGCTCAGATACTTTAGGAATTTGCCTAACATTTTTTTCAAGTGTACATGGCTTGCCTTTACTAAATCGCTTCTAAGTAGAGTGAAAATATAATTACAGGAAATGAAAAGTCATACTACACCTTCAGGATATAACAAAAATGATAGCTGTCAGGAAGATGGCAAGATGGCTCATCAGAGACTGGTGACCCGAGTTCCATTCACAGAACCCAAAAAGGAGAGAACTAGTTCTACCCTGTCACTCACACATACCATATTACATGTTCTCCCCATAAAAAAAAAATCATCTTTCAATGTAATTTTTAAAATGAGAGCTGTCTTTATTTTGGTTTTGTTTTGTGGATTTTTTTTTATGGAAAAGGCTCTTTATACCAATAACACACCTGTTTTGTGATCTTGTATGATTATCTCTGTAGAACAGTTTAGAAGACACTCTTATTCAAAGTGAGCTGGCTTTGAGAAGGACTCATAAACAGTCAATGAAAGTTTTCCCTTGTGCTGTAAAAACTCAGATAGTTCCCAGCCTGTTGTATATTTAGCTCTAGCTGGATAACTGAGTTCTTGTGATGGAACATTGTAGAAGGGTTAAGTAGCATTTCTAGGCCAGGTGCATACCTGTTTGATATTATAGATTTTTCTACTTTTCCTTTGCCACATCATCTTTCTGTTTTGATTACTTTTCTTCTTTCTTCTCCATGGTGGACATCAAACCCAGGATGATGTACATGCCTGGCAAGAGGCACCAAGACACACCTCCTGACACACATTGCCTTTCTTCACATAAATTGATATAGAAGAACATGTCAGCCTAGGAGGCTCCCACAGGGAGCCGAGGGAGTCCTGGGTGATCGGGAATAGACAGTTCATCTGTACATGAGTGAGAAATAGATGTTTGGGCCATGAAAACTTTGGCTTGGCTCTTCACAGTAGTGAGCAAAGCTCATTGTCTGTCCAGTTTGAATATTGTATAGAATTTATTACTTCTGTTTATTAGAGGTACTGTTTGCCAGTCTCCACTGATGTCACTGAAAATGAGTGAAAGTTTCACATTGGATAAGTTTTCTGTCCGGCCATGTTATTATGGTACTTTCAGCATCCTCCATCATCTCTAAGTTACTGAAACACACTAGCAGGCTAACACAGTTTCCATTTGTCTTTCACAGGCATCTATATATTCTCTCCCCACCCCCTCCACATGCAAACACAAGTCCTCACTCTGCCACTGGAATTCTGCCTCAAATGAAACAGCAACAGAACAGAGGTCAGGAACTTGGAAGGCTTCATATGGGGAAAACCAGGTACAGCTTGATTTAATATCAATATTTCATGTGTTCAGAGAGTAGAATTTCAGCCTACAAGATAACAGCCCATCATTTTTATGTCCTTCCATCTGTGAAAAGCTGTTCCTCAAAGCACACTGTACGAACAACCTAGCAGCTTTTCATTTTGGGCTCCATATTTTGGAGAGGGAGAAAAAAAAATGATCTTTTGATGCAGAACCAGACTCTGAGAATAATTGAAATCTACAGAATGTTAGGGCCAGACACATAAAGAATGCAGATTCTCCCCCCACCCATATATATTACTAGAGAAAGGCACAGAATACAAATCTTTAACATAATGAAACCTTTGCCTCCTGCACATATAAAACAGAGGTGACACATCTACTACCTTTCAGAGCAGAAACAGGAAGTACACTGACAATCTGGCCAATGGGTATTGCAGGAACAGACTGAAACTATAAAAGAAAGGCAGAGATGCACTGTTTTAAACAAAGGTGTAATGCAATGGTGAGGGTTAAAAGATAATACAGGGATACAGGGCTGCAGAGATGGATCAGCAGTTAAGAGCTCGGGCTGCTCTTGCAGGGGACCATTGTTTGGTTCCTTGAACCTATGTAGTGGCTCATAATTGACTGTCACTATAGTTCAGGGGCTCTGATGCCTTCTTCAGGCCTCCATGAGCACCAAGCAGGCATGTGACTTACCTACCAACATATAGGCGAAACACTTTTATACATAAAATACAAATAAATAAAATTTAAAAATAAACACCACCACCACTACTAAAAAAGCAAGCAGATTTTATTAAAGCAAATCTCACTCTAACATGATGACACATTAAGTGTGCATGAATCCTACTTTCTGGTTCCAGTACAACTCTTAGGATGGTAGAGGTAATAGAAGGCCAGGGAGGAATCTTTCTGACTTCCCATCACTCCTGTGACATCTGGGACAGCCCTGACGATAACCTTGAATCAGAGTTATCAAGTGCTCTCACGGGGTCAGGAACATCCTATGGTAGGTAACTAACTGCCTCTCCACCAAGGCACCCCTCAATATTCCCAACCTTTAAAGTACCAGAAAACAGTGTGGTGTCAAAGGACCATTTACTCACCCCAGGCTCTCTTATACTGCTAAATACTTTAGACAGGATCCTTACCCCTTTTCATAGACCTCTGCCTTTGTATTCTTCCATGAAAAGGACTTTCTCTTTGAATTCACTGAGAATTGTGAGTTGTTCATTCACTTCACAATTCACAGAAAATCAACTTTTTAAAAAAAGCACCTTTTTCTTGTTAGAGCTAAAGCATTGCAATATACAAATTCCAACAGCACATTTACAAATGAGTTCCTGTTCCTTCAAGTTCACTGCATCTCATTGTGTAACCTGTAAGCTTTTACAGTGTATGATGAGGGCAAATTATAGCACATTCTTAAAAAAAAAAAAGCCTTCTTAGGTATAAACAGGTAGAGTTCTGAGATGTTTCTTGAGTGTCCAGCTCATTCAATATTCACCAACTGCCATCTGTAGTCGAGGCTGTGGTTACTAGGAAGCTGAAAAAGTATGCAACAAAACAAAACGGCTGGAAGTTACTGGGCATGAAATGTCGAGAGAGCAGACTGTTCGTCGTTTCAATGAATCTCCACAATACCCTACAAAAACGGATGTGATTAGGGCTGTGGTCCTCCAGATAAGGTTTATAACAGTTAATTCATCCACCTGCTGTATAACAAAACCTCTCAAGAGGAGACACTACACACATATTTGCTCATCCCAGATAGGGAGCCTGTGACAGACCAAGTACACATACCATCCAGATTCAGCTTAGTGAACCAATGAGTTTCATAGGGGTTACTTGAGCAGAAATGACTCACAGACAGCTGCATCCCTAAAGTCCACCCCAGCATGGGTGAGAGATCACAAAAGCTGGGAACTTGGAACACACTGCATAGCCTGCCTGTGGACAGCTAAACAGGTTGGAGAGTGATCACTTCAAGTGATTCTGACCTAAGCCTCTTCCAGGCAGCTCTGCTGGTCTCTGTTTTTTTTCCAGGCAGCTGGTCTGACCTCAGAGTCTTCTTTGCAACTTGGCTTGTCAGAGTCTTCTTTAAAATTCAGCTTCCACTGGGCGGTGGTGGCGCACGCCTTTAATCCCAGCACTCGGGAGGCAGAGGCAGGCAGATCTCTGTGAGTTCGAGGCCAGCCTGGGCTACCAAGTGAGTCCCAGGAAAGGCGCAAAGCTACACAGAGAAACCCTGTCTCGAAAAATCAAAATAAAATAAAATAAAATAAAATTCAGCTTCCTTAGGTCTGTGAGAGGGACTCTCAGGTTTTAGTGCTTACTCTGGCAGAGAAAGGCCTAGTGAGTCTGGTCAATTTCAGGGACTTCCTGAAGTTATTTTGAGTTGTTTACCTTCCTGTTTAAGGAACTTCCCTGTAGGATGGAATGTTTCAATCTAGGAGGAAACTGTTACACACCACTCAAGATAGGAAAGGAAAGAGTAAAGGTTTGCTGTTCTCCAGACTATGCTATCTTGATCTCCACCCAGCAAGTCCCTCATGTTCTGTATTCTAGAGTGTGTGATCTTGTCTCCACACCATAAATCCCTCAGTGGTCTCAACTCTGGCATGATACTACCGTCCATGTGGGTGACAAGATCAAAGGATTTTTTTTCCTTGGGAGACATGAACAAGTGTCTATTCATTCCAGACAGGTCACCAACAACAGACCAAATGGTTCCACCAAAGTACATTTTGATGAACCAGTGAGTTCACTGGGCTTACCTACAGAGCATCGGGGAGAGCTTACTTGCAGAGATGTGGGTGACCCCAATCAGTAGGCAAGAGAAGTGCTACCATACAGGCATCATTGGATAGAAAATTGGGACCAGACCAGACATTGAAAGCAATAATAGGGAATTGTGTTCAAGACCCCTGAACATGAAATGTTACACCAGTGATGAGATTCTCAATGTGAGGATTAGGCTGAGAAGTTGGTTAGTAGCCAGATGGTTAAGAATTCTAGCCAGGTGTTGGTGGCGCACGCCTTTAATCCCAGCACTCGGGAGGCACAGCCAGGTGGATCTCTGTGAGTTCGAGGCCAGCCTGGGCTACCAAGTGAGCTCCAGGAAAGACGCAAAGCTACACAGAGAAACCCTGTCTCGAAAAAACCAAAAAAAAAAAAAAAAAAAAGAATTCTAAATGTGGGCAGATGAGATGACTCAGCAGTTAACAGCACTTGCTGCTCTTGCATAGGACCTGGGTTCAGTTCTCAATTCTCACACTTGGCAGCTCAAAACCACATGTATCTCCATTTCTAAGGGATCTGACACCTTTTTTTTTTTGTCCTCCACAGGCACCTACATGCATGTGGTAAATATACATACACATAAAATAACATAATAAATATTTTTAAGAATAATTTTAAATGTTGATGAGACTCTTAAGTAGGTAAAGTAAGTGGGTTTTGGTGTATGAACCAACCTACCTATAGTGCAGCGAATGAGCTGAGGGGTCACAGTGGAAGGATGGGCAGAATTATGACATTTGTGCTTTCATTACTTCATTTTGAGGATATTTCAGAAGAGAAAAGGTTTATATTTTGTGAAAGGAGTCAAGGGTACATAAAACATGACAGTTTCCATGTATTAGGAGCTAACAATAAGCACTTGCTATGTCTGAAATTTTACATGTTACTCTTCTTAATACTCAAAAGTCTTTCTGAAATTATGCTGTATTCATACTTCACTGATATATTTCTACAGGAGAAAAAGCTACCACTTCATTGCTGAGTAAATTGAATTTCTAAGTTAGGACAAAACCAGTAAAGTACAGTATCATGCAAGTATGTGACATCAAGAAATGAAAAATGAGTTTTGGCCAGGCAGTGGTGGTGCACACCTTTAATCCCAGCACTCAGGAGGCAGAGCCAGGTGGATCTCTCTGAGTTCGAGGCCAGCCTGGTCTACAGAGCGAGATCCAGGACAGCACCAAAGCTACACAGAGAAACTCTGTCTCAAAAAAACAAAAAACAAATAAACAAGAAATGAGTTTTGACTATGTTCTGAAGTGGGTATCTGCAGCCTTCCAAATAACTTTATGAGACATAGAAGTGCTTGTGTATCTGGCTTTTGAGAAAATCTTAACAGGAGGGCAAGATGTCTCAGAGGTAAAGGCACTGCCTCCAAACCCAAGGAGCTGAGTTTTATCACTGGGATTCACACGGTAGAAGCTCAGAACCAATCCCCACACGTTGTCTTCTCACCTCCACACGTATGCTGTGACACACATGTATGCCCCCAAATAAAATAATAATAGCATTCAAAATGCAATAAAAAAGGAAGTCTCATTTTCTTAAATCACTTAATATTTAGTAAAGATTGGTCACTTGACTGTTCAGTCTTAATTTCTAGAGATTAATTTTGTAGTTGGAGCCTGTTTATATTGCCCTGAAGTGAGAGAAAAGCACCACCAGTGATAAGCACAGGAAACGCAAATTGCTAGCAGCCTCACAGTACTCTAACGTTGTGTGGTACTGTCACACAGTCATCTTTGGTACCCATTGCTAAATGACACACTGACTACATGTCTCTTTTTGCACAAAACTACATGGGTTTGGTGGTGGTGGTGGTGGTGGTGGTGGTGGTGGTGGTGGTTTTTTGCTGCCGCCTGTGCAGCTGGGGCATGAAATCTGGCGAGGGACGCTGAGGTTAAACAGCACTCTAGACACCCAGTTTCAGTTTGTCAGGGAAGCAGCTCTCTTTATTCGTACCAACATGGGCTTATATACCCCTCTGACAGCAGGGGTCAAGGAATGGTTACTCTGTATCCTCTGTATAGCAGGACACTGTTTTCCAAACAGGAAAAACCACAGGGGAACTGATCCCCCCCCCCCCCCCCCCCCCGCCCCCCCCCCCCCCCCCCGCACTCTCCAGAACCCAACTGCACATTTTTCACACAAACAACTTAACTGGGACAGGACAAAAAAGAGCATTTAAGATTAAGGCAGCAAACTTACTGCTGCCGACAGTTTTCGTTTTTGTTTTTGCTATGGGAGTTGAGCCAGCATCCAGCCAAACTAGAATAAATTTTATAAAATAAAATGGGTGTGTGGATTCAAATCTGTACTCAAAAGTCTTCCCGTTTAAGACAAATCATATAAATTTCAAAAGAAGATATACCAAAATTGTATTCCTATTGTATTCTTTTTCTTTTCTTTCCTTTTTTTTTTTAAGACAGGGGTTCTCTGTGTAGTTTTGGTGCCTATCCTGGATCTTGCTCTGTAGACCAGGCTGGCCTTGAACTCACAGAGTTCCATCTGGCTCTGCCTCCTGAGTGCTTGGATTAAAGGCATGAGTCACCACCCACCTGGCTATTCTTTTTCTAATTAAAAATAATTTGTCTATCAAAAAAAGTGTGTGTGTGTGTGTGTGTGTGTGTGTGTGTGTGTGTGTGTGTGTTACTCTACATGTAGCATATACTTGAGGCTAATGTAAGTTTAGGAAAATTGCCAATCACTTGTTCAGATGTCTTTCATTTTATAACCCATTGGATAGTACTGACCAATAACAACACATCTGTTCCATAGAAAGGCAAATGCTACTAAGGACTTAATAATAGATGGCCACCCTCTCTCTCTCTCTTTTTTTTTATAGGCACCACAGAGTTGCAGATTAAAGTTAATCACCTACTTTTCCTTATACAAATTACCCGTATGCAGGGCTTGATGCTTTACTTTGTTTAAGTAGAAGTTAGATAGGATAATTTTGTGTAGCAATTCTAGAGTCTCAAGTGGAGCTGGGATGGTGGTGGTGAACAAATCCAGAACTGCTCTTCTTACTCTTTAAGAGAGGGTTGAAGTTCAGCCAGAGGTCTTGGATAATGGGAGTTTTTAGAGGATATTTAGTGAGGTCCCTATTGGAACGTTATCTATATTGCAAACAACTGTACATCATTTGGTAATCACTGGCATGTTTCGTCTTGGGAAAGACTTCATACTGATTGGCTTTGTGTAAAGTGGAGAGGTCACCATTCCGAGAATGCCAGCACACTTCTGTCTCATCAAATCCCATATGTCAAGCAGGATTATCCAGTGGAGGAGTGGAAGTAGTGAAGAGAGAGAGGGGGGAAGCTCTTGAGCCATCACAGCACCCCAGGAGGTTTTCACACCCTTTTCTTGGCAAGCACATAAAATGAGGAGGTGGGCTCCACTGTCTCCAAGGTCTGTTCAGGCTTTATCATGCTGGGCTCTGGGCTCTGTTTGCTCTCTGTGAGCCTGTGGACCTTAGCTGTCCAGCCTGAAATGGTGAAGGAGAATTCCCAACCAGGTCCCACTCACAGCTCCTGTCATGAACACCGAACTCCTCAAATCTTGATGTAAATGACACCCATCCTTTTACTGATACGAACTTGGTCAACAGCTCACATGTATTGCCAACCAGAACATTTGCAGCAAAGAACCAACCTTGAAGATGGACTGCGGATTTTCACTCGCAAGGCATATCTCTCCTACACTCCCAGTGCAGGGGCTTTCAAACTTTGGGGGCCACAGTCCACCTCTAAAAAAATACATAGTACATTAAACACTGGTCAGATATAAATGTACAGTTTATCACAATGTAACACTTGGCATTATTACATGTGAGCATACTGACATTTTCATTTCATTTTTCAATATTATTTTTAAAGAACTATTGAGCCTCTGCTTGAGGCTGTAGCTGTGTATGTTTATAACTGGGTTCCCTATCTTATTCTATTGATCTACATGGCTCTTTTGGTGTCATTAGCATGATGTTTTTGTTACTACAGCTCTGTAGTGTATTTTGAAAGAGATTTCTAACCCATTATCAATCAATCAATCAAAAACAACAATTCACATGGTTTTGATGATTTATACTTTTTTTGGGGGGGTTGGTTGGTTTTTGTTGTTGTTTTTTGAGACAGGGTTTCTTTGTGTAGCCCGGAATATCCTGGAACTAGCTCTGTAGACCAGGCTGGCTTCAAACTCAGAGATCTGCCTCTGCCTCCCAAGTGCTGGGATTAAAGGTCTGCACCACCACTGCCCAGCTGACTTACCCATTTTTTAAGATGGCATTTTTGTTATACTAAGTACTAAGACTCCTAAGAATTTTTACACAAGTATACTTTGACAGTGTCCTCCTATCCATACCTTTTTCTCCTAGTCTCCCCCCAACCCCACTCTTTTCTTTTTTTTGTTTTTTTTGTTTTTTCGAGACAGGGTTTCTCTGTGTAGCTTTGCGCCTTTCCTGGAGCTCACTTGGTAGCCCAGGCTGGCCTCGAACTCACAGAGATCCACCTGCCTCTGCCTCCCGAATGCTGGGATTAAAGGCGTGCGCCACCACGCCCGGTCTTTTTTTTTTTTTTTTTTTTTTTTTCTTTTTTGGTTTTTCGAGATAGGGTTTCTCTGTGTAGCTTTGTGCCTTTCCTGGAACTCACTTTGTAGACCAGGCTGGCCTCGAACTCACAGAGATCTGCCTGCCTCTGCCTCCCGAGTGCTGGGATTAAAGGCATGCGCCACTACCGCCCGGCTTACCCCGACTCTTAATAGTTCCCTTTATTCCCCTAGACACTTTTCCTTCTACTGTCATGTCATATATGAAGACTTGATTTTGTGTATCTATGTAAAATCTAGGAATCACAAATGAGAGAAAACCTGCAATAGTTGTCTTTCTGAGATTGACCTAATTTGCTTAATATGATAATCTTCAGTTACATCCATTTTCCTGCAAGTGACATAACCATGTTCTTCCTTATATCTGAATTAACTCCAATATATACTAACATGTTAATCTAGTCTGCTACTGACCGACACCTAGGCTCATTCCATCATTTAGGTGTTAATAGTGCTGGAGTAAACACTGATAGGCAAGTGTCTCTGTGATATGTTGACTTATAGTTTGGGGGGCAAAATATCTTGAAGTGTATATCTAAGTTTTGTGGCAAATCTATTTCAAGTGTCCTGAGGAAAGTCTGTATTAATTTCCATGGTGACTGGATCAATTTACATTTCCACAAGTAGAATGTAAGGATTGATTTTCCTGGGATCCTTGTAGCATTTTTGCTGTTTTTTTTTCTGTCTTAATGATAGCCATGCTGACTAGTTTACATTTTCTTAATGGCTAAGGATGTCCAACATTTTTCATATGTGCAGTGGCCATTTATACTTTGTCTTTTGAGAACTATCTCTTCATTAGCCCGTTTTATGCTTGGGTTGTTTGATTTATTCTTATACAGGTTTTTTGAGTTCTTTATATAGTCTAGATATTAATGTGTCAGATGCACAGCGAGTGAAGACTTCCAACTGCTCTGTAGGCTGCCTCTTAATTCAATTGTTTCCTTTGCTGTATAGAAGCTCTTTAATTTCAACCACTCATGTTTTTGGTTTTGTGTAGCACCAATTCTACTGGGTTTTAATAGTAAAAACCCAGAGTCAGACATAGGGGTAAATGCTGAAAGATCAGAGAAGTAAAGAGATAGCAAAGTCACCTCTTACCCCATGACTGACTCCTGAGACAGAAAAGAGGGTGAGCTCCTGTCTCCTCCCACCTTATATTCCTCTCTCTGCCCAGCCATATCATGTCCTGTCTCCACCTCCCTGGTGCTAGGATTAAAGGCCTCCCAAGTACTGAGATCAAAGGCATGAGATTCCCAAGTGCTGGGATTAAAGGTGTGTGCCACCACTGCCTGTCCTCTATGGTTAACTAGTAGCTACCTCCACACTCTGATCTCTAGGCAAGCTTTATTTGTTAGAGCACAAACAAAATATCACCATAGTTTTGGGCATTATATCCTGAGCAATCAGAAACCTCTTAGAAAGTCCTTGCCTCTGCCAATAATTTAAAGTGTTTCCATATTTTTCCTTTACAGCTTTAGATTTTATATTGATGACTTTGCTCCATCCATTTTAGGTGATTTCTATACAAGGTAAGAGATGGACATCTAGTTTCACTCTTCTATTCATTCTTCAACATACGAATACCTGCTTTTCCCAGGACAATTTGTAGAAGAATCTGTCTTTTCTCTAGTATATCCTTTTGACTTCTACATAAAAAATTGTAGGGCTACAGCTGTGTAGGTTTAAATCTTGGTCAACTATTCTATTGCATTTACCTACATACCTGTTTAGTGCTATTGTTATAGGTTTTTGTTACTATGACTCTGTGGTGATGTGTTGATACCTCCAGTATTGTTCTTTTGCTCAGAGTTGCTTTGATTATACAAAGTCACTTACATATGAATGCAAATAGTGTTTTGTTGTGTTTTCTTTAAAAGGACATAAAGTAGAGGGAGAGATGAAGCTTAGAGATGTTAGGGGAAGGAATACAGATATTTGTGATTAAAATACATTATTTGCATGTAGACATTCTTTTGTGGGGGTTGTTTTTTGTTTTGTTTGTTTGTTTGTTTGCAAAGCAGGGTTTCTCTGTGTAACAACTCTGGCTATCCTAAAACTCGATCTGTGGACCAGGCTAGCCTCGAACTCATAGAGATCCGCCTGCCTCTGCCTCCCAAGTGCTGGGACTAAAGGTGTGTCCAGAAATTCTTAAAGAATTAATAAAAAATTATCTTTAAAGATTTTTTTTTCTATTTCTGTGGAAGGCGTCACTGGAAGTTTGGTTGGAATTGCATCATTAAGTTATTTACTTGAGGTCACTGATGTGTGTGTGTGTGGTTTTTTTTCTTTTTTTTTAATTTAGGCATGTCTAGCTGTAAGTTTTCCTCTTAAAATATGTCCATTGCTTTCCATAGGCTTTATATATTATATTTTAATATTTTAAATTTCTCTCTTGATTTCTACAATGATCCATTTATTTTTCACAGTATGTTTTTCAGTCTTCATGACTTTGGGTATTTTCTGTCATTTCTCCTGCTGTTGGTTTTTAGTTTCATGTCATTGCGATTAGACAGACTACAAGGACTTATTTCAATTTTTCTGTATTTGTTGACATTTTTTTGTTTCCTAATATATGATCTATCTGTGAGACAGTTCCATGGTCTGCTAAGGAGAACATGTATTCTATAGTGTGTGGGCAGGATGTTGTATAGACATCTGCTGGATCCATTTGCTCTGTGTTGTCATTTAACTCAGCTGTTTCTTTGTGGTATGAATGACCCATGTCAACCCAAGAGGGGGACATTTATGTTGCCCACTATTATTGCATTGAGATTAATCTGTGTTATTACATCCAGTAGCTTTTATTTCATGAAATTTGGTGGATATATATTTGAGTTATAATATTCTCTTGATGGATTATTCTCTTAACAAATATGAAGTGACCTAAATTTAATGTAAAATCTATTTTAGATATTAGAACAGTACCTGCTTGGTCTAATTCCATTTGTTTGGAATGAATCTCTGTATCCTTTCACTCAAACACTGTCTTCAACAGTGAGGTACATTTCTTGCAAAAAAAATTGAGCTTATTTTAAAAATAGAAGGATATTATTTTAAAATCTAATCAGCTAATTGGTGTCTTTTTATTGAAGAATTAATGAAATTTTAATATTAAGACTTGTTACTGAAATGTGTGTACTAATTCCTGTCACTTTGCTAGTTTTATAATGTCGTGTTTTCCTATTTCTTGTTTAACTACTGTCTTAATGTGATTTATTCCTTCCTAAAGCCACATCCATGTGCTCATCTTTCTCTTCAGTGTATAGGATTCTTTTGAGTATCTTCTCTAGTGCTGGCTTAGTGGTCACAGACTCCTTCAGCTTGTAGTTATTATGGAAAATTTTTCTTTTTGTTTCAAGTGTAATTGATAATTTTCCTGGTTATCGTAATCTTGGTTGAAATTATTGTCTTTCAGAGCTTACCATGCATCATTCTATTCTCCTCTGGCTTTTAGAGTTTCTGAGGAGAAATCTGAGGTCATTCTGATGTGGCTTGATGTTCTCTATACCTAGTGTTTCAACTATGATATGATGTGGGGAAATTCTTTTCTGGTCTTGTCTCTTTGGTATTCCAAATGCCTTCCACATATCAATGATTATACATATCCCTAAATTTGGGGAAATTTCTGCTATGATTTGTTATGGAATAATCTTCTTGTACACTGTGAAGATGTGTCTTTTCCAAGGTGCCTTCTGATTGGTTTAATAAAAAGCTAGGCAGGAGGTAGAGGTGGAAAAGCCAAACTGAGAGAACACTGGGAAGAAGATGGGCAGAGTTTGGACTCTCAGGAGTAGCCAGCCTGATGTGGAAGAAGTAGCATGGAAAGTACATAGAAGTAAACAAGCATTGGGAGAGCACATAGATTAATAGAAATTATTTAATCTAAGTTACAAGAGCTAGCTAAAACAAAGCTAAGCTATCAACTGAGCATTTATAATTAATAAGTCTCTATGTGGTTATTTGGGAGGGGCTGGGGGGAAACAGCTGATCAGTGATCCTGATGAAAAACTCCACCTACAATTATTTTGTTCTATATATTGTTTGTGTCTTTTACTCTGAAATTCTTATTGTTCTATCCCCATGATTTATAAATTTGATGTTTTAGTGGTGTCCCATAGACTTTATATGTTCTGTTTATACTTCCTTATTCTTTTATCTTTGCCATTATCTGAATGTTCTAATTCATCTATCCTGTCTTACATCCCTGATATTCTTGATCTATTCTGGTCCTGAGGCTTTCAAGTAAGATTTTTATTTGACTTAATGAGCTTTTTATTTCTTAAAGTTTGTTGCTGTCTCTTTATTAAATATTTCATATTCTGTGTTTATTCCTTTCATTCATCTGTTTATTTGTATTTTCTCTATATTTATTTAGGAGTGTTGTTAAACATTTAAATACACATTCTTTTAAATTGTCTGGCTAGGGTTACATTTATCCACTTTGATTGGAATTCCTTACTGTGGAATTGATATTTTTCATATTGGTCATATTGGCTTGATTTCTCCTGTTTCTTGTAGGTAGAGTTTTCTCTCCAGGTCCCGCCAAGCCCGGCAGTCCGACAGCCCACTTATAAAATAAATACACAGATGCTTATATTATCTAAACTATTTGGCCTAATGGCTCAGGCTTCTTGTTATCTAGTTCTTATATCTTAAATTAACCCATTTCTATTAGTTTGTAAGTTGCCACATGGCTTGTGGCTTACCAGTACCTTACATCTCGCTTGTCATGGTGGTGGCTGGCAGTGTCTCTTTGACTCAGCCTTCCACTTCCCAGAATTCTCCTCCTTCCTTGTCCCACCTATACTTCCTGCCTGGCTACTAGCCAATCAGTATTTTATTTATTAACCAATCAGAGCAACACATTTAACATACAGACCATCCCACAGCAGTTTTTTGTGTTTCTACATTGAGACTCGGGTGGCTGGGTTATTTTATTGATCTGATTTTAGTGTCAGCTGTACTCCTTCAGTTGAAATATTGGTGTGTTCAAGTTGGACTTATTTGTAGTAGGGTAGAGTCATTGTTCTTCCTTAGTATATCAAGGTGTTCTCCAGCAGCTAAAATCTCAATGCAGAGGCTCAAGGACACAGATAGTGTGGCAGTTTGAAAGAAAATGGCCCCCCAAATAGGGTGGCACTATTAGGATGTGTGGTCTTGTTGGAGGAAGTGTGTCACTGTGGAGGTGGGCTTTGAGGTCTCATAAATGTTCAAGACACCACCCATTATGACAGTCTACTTCCTGTTGCCTGCATATCAACATGTAGCAGCAGCTCCTCCTCCAGCACCATGTCTACTTGCACACTGCCATGCTCCCCACCATGATGATAATGGACTAAACCTCTGAAATTGTAAGCTGCCACCTCAATTAAATGTTTCCCTTTATAAGAGTTGCCGTAGTCATGGTGTCCCTTCACAGCAGTAGAAACCGTAACTACGACAGATAGTTGCAAATACCACTCTGAGAATAGAATATTCACATCAAGAGCAACCACAACACTGGATAGGCTCATTATGCAAATAACTCAGTAGTTAAAAAACAGCCATCCCTTTAACTTCAATAAGTTAAGAAAACTTCCTGGAAAGAATACCACTTGCCACTGACCCTTCTGCGAGACTAATTAATTAATGAGACCTCCAGAGACTGGAGAGTTGGGGGTGTTACAAGTCCAGAGCCAAATTGTCACAGGCCTTCTATAGCCCCCTTGATAGCCATTTTATTTTGTTCTTCTATTTCTGTGAGCTAACATTTTTATGACTATTAGGTAAATCCTCTGAAATATACAAATAGACAACTAGTTCCCACCAATCAAAAGGCCAAGCATGCCATTAGACAGCATCTGAGGCCTGTCACGGAAACGTCTCCCCTTCGCTTTAACCCGCCTATCTAATGTTTCAACCAACGTACTTTAAAGGGGCCTTAGTCTGTGATGTTCTTTGTTCTGTCACTATAAAAGCTTCATAAAACTATTACCGAATTAGAACGTGGAATTTGGAGTAACCCAAGTCTGTGTTCCAGGGCCATGGTCACTCATATTTGGTTCCAGAATAAACTCTCTCCCCCTTTGAAGTGAGAAGTGTGATTTTTGCATTGACAGTAGTGTTTCAGTGGAGTTTAAACAAATGCCCTTTGGGGTTGAGTCTCCAGTAGGTGTCAGCCCTCCCTTGGTATTATGTGAGCTTCTCTTGTCAATCTACGGACAAATGCCCATCCATTCCAGATAGAGTGTTTGCACAGGCCAAAGTGGCAATGCCACCAAAGTCCAACTTGGGGAACTAATGAGTTTCTTGGGTTCATTTACAGAGCATGGGTGAGGGTATTTACAGAAGTGCGGGTAACCCCCAAATAGTTGTGAAGTCCCACCCCTTGGTGGGTGATGACCTCATGGAAGCTACATCATGAAGTCTTACTTTCAGTTATCTTTCCACTTCCTATATCACCTCCCAAGACTGCTTACAACCAAGGGAGGTTGTAACAGAATAATGGATGGAATTAAAGGTGGAGATCCTGTGCCCCATCCTCTCCCTCTGTCTGCTAAGAAGTGTCAACTGGCTCATTATTAATAACATAGACCTAACCATTACTATACTGCTCTGCTCAGCTACTTGCCGTGGCTACATGGACAAGGTAATCTCTCCGTCAAAATGACAATGATATGATCACTCCTGGTGGAGAAAATTTGTAGTCTGACTCAAAGGTTTTCCATAGCTTTCAATATGGAAAGTTGTTTGGGAGGACTTTCCACCTGTTGTTGTTCCCTGTGTGCCAGATGGTCACACTTCTTCACTTAGATGTCTAAGTGCAGGATATGATGAGTCCACATCTGGGCCATTGTTTACCTTTACATTTGGAGATGATCATCTTACTGATATGTAGCCTGGCAGACATTAGCAAGCTTGGAAGCCATTGAGGATAGACCTCTCCATTATAATCAGCCTTGCCCTCCCTTAAGTCTAAAATATTATATGAAAAGGAAGAGGGTGGAAGTATCTGAACTTTTTTTTCCCTTTTATTTTATTTTACAATACCATTCAGTTCTACATATCAGCCACGGATTCCCTTGTTCTCCCCCCTCTTGCCTCCCTCCCCTTCCCCCCAGCCCACCCCCCATTCCTACCTCCTCCATGGCAAAGCCTCCCCCGAGGACTGAGATCAACCTGGTAGACTCAGTCCAGGCAGGTCCAGTCCCCTCCTCCCAGACTGAGCCAAGCATCCCTCCATAAGCCCCAGGTTTCAAACAGCCAACTCATGAAATGAGCACAGGACCCGGTACCACGGCCTAGATGCCTCCCAAACAGATCAAGCCAATCAACTGTCCTTGAGGACCATAGAGGAAAAGTTACTTCCACTTGGTCAAAAGGACAGAATTTATCAGATTCTAACAGAGTTCTGTTTCTGAATCTAGGTGAGAACTGACTTTCTAATCTGCCTCAAACATTGCATGCTATTGTCTCCTCCCTTAAGAGTTGATCCAGTTGAGCCTGTTAATTACCCATAAGGAGGCTTCTCCTCAGCAAAGTTGACCAATGGTTAGTTTGGACTGTCAACACAAAACAATGTAGAAACACCTGGAATGGGGAGTCTCAAGGAGGAATAGTCCAGCTTCATTTGCCCTGTGGGCATACCTGTAAGAGATTTTCTTAACAGGGTTGTTGAGGCGAGAACACCCACCCTGAATACAGGCAGCACCATTACATGGGTGGGGTCCTAAACTCAATAATAAGGAGTGAGTTGAGCAACAGCATGCATGCATTAATTCCTTGCTCTCTGACCTTGACTATCATGTAATTAATGTGACCAGAGGTCTGAAGCTTCTTATCTTGTCTTACCCAAGACAAGGATACAACTGTTGACAAACAGGACAGACAGAACACGAAACAAAGCACTACTGATTCTTGCCAAAACAAGTGTGGTTATGGCTTTATCAGAAGGCATCTTCTGAGGCCAGGACAATATGGCACCATCCCTGAAGTGGCCTTCGCAATCCAGAAAAGGTACAGTGCCCTTTTCTTCCAAGACAGCTGAACAGGCAGTGGGCCAATGGCTTCTGATGTGCAATGGAACAGCAGCTGAAACAGTTATTCTTGAAGAGTAACTAATCTCACACCTCTCAATAATAGACTGGCATTTAATAGAGGGATGTAAAAAAGAATGGGATGCTGAGATGAAGCCATATATACACAGCCAAGAAGAATGGACAGCTGAATTAAAAAAACATCAACAATTTCCAGAATTTAAAATCCTGAATCATGACATTACACTAGTGGAATTCAGGTGTTTCTGGTACATGGACTGCTCTCACCCAATGTGAGGTTGAACTGTTGACCTTGTGTACATCCTACTTCACAAATGAGTCTGCCAGATACGCTAAGCCTATAGGCTGAAGATGATGCCCCAACACTGCGGAGAAACCTCAGGTGACTGCCCAGGCAGCTGGCTGTTTCTGTCAACTCGCAATTTTTTTGAAGTTGCTTGCAAGTACTTCCTGTTTTTATTTTTATTAGGTAATATTATTTCCTTCTTGGGTCTCTGAGGGAGTTGAAGATTAGTTAGTTATAGTTGAAGATTAGTTAGTTATAGTTGAAGACTAGTTAGGATAGAAGGTGAATTAGGTACATTTTGGACTTACCAAAATAGGATAGATAATGGAATTATTTTCTCTGAATTTGTCAATTACAAATGGACTAGACATTGTTTAGGTATTTATTACTTGTATATATTGTATATAGTTATTGTACTTTTGTATATAGTTTTTCTTTTGTTAGTTATAACTTTTTTATTTTTTTCTTTTTATTAAAATAGAAAAGGGGAAATATGGTGGTATTTTATTTGTACTGAAATGTGATTTTAATTGTATGTTAATAAATAAAGTTGCCTGGGGGTCAGAGCTATTAGAGCCATAGCAAGAGTGTGGTGGTGGTGGTGGTGGTGGTGGTGGTGGTGGCACACACCTTTAATCCCAGCACTTGGTAGACAGAGCTAGGTAGATCTCTGTGTGTTCAAGGATACAGCCAGCATTGGAGACACACGCCTTTAATCTCAATACCAACCATAGAAGACCTGGAAGTCTCTACAGATAGGCAGTGACGAGGCAGTCATGTGTTTGGGTTTACAACCAATGAGAAGGCAGAACAGAAAGACTATATAAAGACAAACACACAGGAAGTAGCTCTCTTTCGGAGAGGTCTCTTGGCTAAAGAGGTTAGCTGCAGCAGGCAGTAAGGCTCTTAGCTCTGATCTCTTGGCTTTTTTCTTTGCACTGGTTCTGTGTTTCTTATTTAATAAGACAGTTGGTTACATCTACAATCCAGAGCAGGCCAGTTCTGGACTTCTGATTATTTGGTTCTAGAAAGCCTGCATTGTGCTTCTCAGCTCTTTCACTGCTGATCACATAGGCAGACTGCTTCTTTCTTGAGATACTCCCTCCAGGCCACACATAGAGAACCTCAACTTCTGGCTCATGCTTTGCATTACAGGTCAGCTTTCATTGCCACAGAGTGTGCTGGCCCCATCTCTCTCTGTTCATGGTGTATCCAGCTGCCAGTAGGGTCTCCATATTTCAGTTAGTCATTCCTGTGGTGTGTGGAACACCTCCATGGCTGGCCTGAGCCCCAGCTGTATGGGATGGCTGAGCACCAGCTCCTGGCTTTGCTTGTCCATTGTTTTACACAGACTTCAGCTGGCTTAACCCCATTCATTTTCAGCTATCACCTCTTGTAGGAACAACAAGACTACTGTTTAGTATTCTCTTTTCTTTCACAGGGTCACAGCAAAGGGACTTCTAATCTACTATCTTATCCAAAAGTCTGTGGTTCTGCAGAAAACAAGCCTGAGCCATTTGGAGGATCTGTGGACCTAGTCCAGGTATTAGAACTATATCTGAAACCAGGAGTTTGACAACTTTCACCCAGAACTCAAGTTTTATTGCCAAGAAAGAAGAAGTGATGAAGTTTGTCATCATTCCTGGTGTTCCCTCTAATTCTTACTCAGTATTCATTGAACTTCAGGTTGCAGCAAGAGGGACTTTTCCTTGGCTAGAGATATATTAATACAAATCTTTAAATAAAAACCTAGGTTCTGTGCATATTTGTTGACTGAATTAAAATGTGTCTTTTTGTATTATTCATAGTTAAACATATATTAATCAAGGAAATATATTCACTGGTTCTAAACTACAGGTATGGTTACTAGTGCTTATTTTTTATAACACTGTTGTACACATTCAGAAGTTTCAAAGTAACTGAAAAGGATTTAGTTAAGGGTGTTTTATAAATAGATGGTGAAGGCTCAGCATGCTTAAATTCTTTAAAAATGTCAAACTTGGCATAGGGGGAGCCCAGATTTCAGACTTCCAAAAAATCTTAACATAAATAAACCAATGTATTTTAAGGCATTTGATAACAACTTGAGGGGAATGTATTTTAGGCATTTTAGCTTTACAGTGTCCTGAGAAAGTGACTGATTATAATATGTTAAGGAGCAAAAATACACAAGATACCTCCCCGGACTGTCTCAGGAATACAGACTGTATAATTTTTATAAATATCTAACAAGCTGTTCATCACCCTTTGTTAACTAATCTATTGTTATTTTTTGCTGTACTGCTCATTGAACATGGGGTCTCATACATGCCAACAATGAGCTCTGCCACTGAGCTTCATCCCCCACTCTCATTTTTTTTCACTAGGATATTATCCAACTTAGAGTGAATGGCCCTTATAGGGCAGTCCTTGCACTTGGGGAAAAAAAATCAAGAGCAGAAGACTTCTAAAGAGAAAATAAATAACCTTAGTGCTTGAAGACCTTGTAGTCTCCAAAGTCACAAATGAGTGAAATAGTAATTATCAGTTAATGATGCAGTCACTACCTATACACATATACATATATCTATATACCTATATACAGTCTGGAACTGTAAATAACCAATTTAATAAATTCAAATTGTTGTGGGTGGGAGGAAAATTCTGTCATTAGTTTGAGAAAAAACAAAGAAGTATCAAAGGAAGAAAAGCCACAAGCTTTCAAATAGAAATAACAGTCTATAGGAATTTAAATTCTCTGCTAAAAATGGGAATGACTCCAGACCATGAACAAATATTAATAGGAATGAGCTGGAAGGAGAACTGTTGTGAGGTAATCAGGTAGGAAAGGCCCACAGCAGCCCTATCCCATAAATAAGCTTGTGAACAAGCATGTCCTTAACACACACTAGGATTGGATATTCAACTTACATTGGCAGCTTTGCCAAAGGAAATGTGTAAGAACTGAAAGGAAAGGGATTTGGAGTAAGATACTTTAGGGAGCACAAGAGAAGAACTGGATCCAGTTCAGTCCTCAGGTCCTAAGAGCATCTGCTGGGATGGAGAAGCAAACACTGAGGAATATTTCTGAAGGGTCATGTGCAAAGGACCCAGCCATTAAAATAGATACCATTTCTCTAATTGTTCTTGAAGCACAGAAAACACAACAAAGATTTTGCAGAATTTCACACAAGGTGACCTATAACGTCTCAGGTGTTATATTAAGTAACAGTGAAAGGAAGGAAAACAAATCTGCCCACAGTGGACTGGGCCCTCCTATCAATCAAGAAAATGCCCAATCCACCCACCCACCTACCCACGCGTACCCACATGTCAATGTGATAAAGCCAATTCCTCAACTGAGAATTCTTTTTCTCTGGGTACATCAAATCGACAACTGAAGCTAACTGTGACACTAAGCAAAGCAACTTAATTTCTCTGTCATTCCTTTCTAAGGTGGATTACAATTTGAAGTTGTAATGTAATTTCTCTAGAGGCAGATAGAATGCTTAATTTCCTGTCTCGTCTCTAGCACCTACTGGAGTACCTGGCAGATATTAAGCTGCTTGATAAATTTTGCATAAAACTTAATTTATTTAAGTAAGTAATCATTTTAATTGAGTTGTCACTCTCATATTTACTAAAATCATCTTGAGGGAAAATACACTGCATACACTATAGAATATTTAAGTGAGTTAACGGTTCAATAGATAGGCCAAAATAGCAGTATATAATGGTTATGTTAGAAACAAGCAATGAATGATCCTAGTAACACATAGAGGAATACACAAAATGAAAGTATTTTAGCAGGGCAATTACTATTTTAAACAGGGTATGCTAGAACCCAAAGTGGGCTATCAACACACCAGGGCCAACATGGGTCCTGTCTTTTACCCTTGACATAGGTGATGACTGCATTTCACCCCACTGGAGGGAGCTCAACCACAATTAGCACAGTTGGCCAATGGGAACAAAGAAGAGGGGGGAGGTACATGAACTATGAGTTCTTGTCAGGCTAACTACCTTTGTTTAAAAAAGTAAAGTCTACTACCATCAGAAACTCATTTTTTGAAAAGTAAAATTGGCAAGTGTGTATGTATAATTAAAATATTATTTAGGAAGCCTTGTTATTACGTTCTATGTCAGGAGCCATTGTCATTAGCTACTGTGAGCCAGGATGCAAATACAGCTTATAGCAATTGATAATTCGGATGTCAACCCATCAGAAGAATGTTTCTCAGATAGAGTACCCTGCTCAAGCAAGGCTTGTAGGCCACTGACTCTGTTGCTTTCATCTATAATTTCTTCTTCAATAACAGCTATGATATCTCCCCATTACGATGCATTTTCATGAAATATGTATATGTAATCTCTTGATTGCATCTCAATCTTATGGGCACACATATATCCATGGATGTTCAGGAAGATGACTTTTCATTAGCTGTACAATTCTGATATATAGAAAATATACTAGGAGATGCTTCATAGCCAGATCTACTGTCCCACATGGACTTTTAAAGTCTGCTTTGTTCCTTTTGCTCAGACTAACACAAGAAAAATAATACTCTCCTCAGTTTAACACAAATTGTGCACATTTCGCTCATTTTTACCTCAGAGCAAGTTCAAACTAGACTAAAGGCCTTTGTAAATAGATCATAAGTTTAAAACTTTACAGTTATGTCCAAGGTCAGAGTCTCAGGTGTCTTACCAAGGTTACTAGACAAAGCACCCTAAGAAAAGCCTGCCAAGTCTTCCTTGCCAAGTCTTCCTGCTGACAATAGACCTATGCCTCAAAGTTTGTCACTGGGCACTGTGTGTGACCCCCACCCCCAGTCTGGTCAGTCTCAGTCTTGTAACCTTGGAACCTTGTGTTGCCATGGTAAATGGCTCTGCCCTTATCACTTACCCTAGGAATATGCTTTTGACCAATGAGAGGTAATTCTTGTAACTTTTGCTATTGCCTCAAGCCTCCCGTGAAAGATTTATTAGGCTAGATGAGAAGAAACAGGAAGATAAGAACAGAGAATTAGAGCCAAGAAATTATAGACAATTAGGCCGAGAGACATCCACAGAAAGAGCATAGTGTGAACCAATTTACTTTCACCCTCTGCTGTGGATATCATTCTGTATAAATAAAACACTGATTGGCCAGTGGCCAGGCAGGAAGTAGGTGGGACAAATGAGAGAGGAGAATTCTGGGAAGTGGAAGGCTGAGTAGGGGAGACACTGCCAGCTGCCGCCATGACAAGCAGCATGTGAAGATGCCGGTAAGTCACGAGCCATGTGGCAAAGTATAGATTTATAGAAATGGGTTAGTTTAAGATATAAGAACAGTTAGCAAGAAGCCTGCCATGGCCATACAGTTTGTAAATAATATAAGCGTCTGTGTGTTTATTTTATAAGTGGGCTGTTGGACTCCCGGGGCTTGGTGGGACGTGGAGAGAAAACTCTCCAGCTACAACCCTCAGATACTTAGTTTTTCCACTCTTATTGTAGCTTCTCTTTTGAACCTTAAAAGAAGGCTTTAAGGCAAGCCCTTAAAAGTCTCTACTACTTCTATATCACCACTCATATGCATCCCCCAATGGCACAGTAAATATCACTTATATAATTGAAATTAATTACTTTTTATCATCTGCCTTCATTTCTAATTTGGTATGTTGCTCATATCCATCAGACAGACGTGCATTGGATTTAGATGAGCATGGGGCCATTTTGTGGTTCCTCATGGAAAATTGGGGGATGTTCCAGGTCAAATCTTCTCTTATGTCTAGTGAAGGGGCCACCAAATGTTTTCTATAAAAGGCTGAGTAGTAAGTACTTGGGTTTGGTGGGCAATTCAGTCACTGCTACATCTATCCTGTTCAGCCTTAGGGTGTAAACAGCCACATACAAACCATGATTGAACAAACACCAATGTGCTTCTATGAGACTTACCAAGCCAGAAGGCTCTAGTGTAATATCTGAAACCTTGTGTGTTCAATTTTTCTAGGTTACCACATCATCTAAGTTTGATACATGGATTCACTATTTTAGACAATGTGAGTTCCCAAACATCCTGAACATGTATCCTACCTAACTTCTGTAACGTTCAGTTTTCATGCTTGTGAAACCAGGATAACATCAGTCCTTCTATTACATAATCCTTCAGATGATTAGATAGAATAAGCCACTAAAGCACTCAGGTCAGGACCTGGCATGAAGGAAAGCTTGTGTTAATCCTCCTTTGTTCCAGGTCCATTGTCTGCACTTCTCTGCAGGGCAGTGACAAGCTGGTGGAAGTGTTTATTGTTTTACTTATTATTTTATTGTTTATTATTTTACTTATTTTATTGTTTATTATTTATAACAACCTTGTTATTTCAGCACTGTTCTCTGTCTATAGACAGCTAGCTCCAACTCCAGCTCTCATGGTATGGGTATATTTTGCTGGTAACTCTGGCATTCTCTTAGTGAGTTCTAAGGACACTATTGCTTTTTCTTGATCTTTAAGATGCCACTATTGCTAGTCTGTGAATGCAGCCACAGCCTATACTATTCCCTAAACCTGCTGACATCCAAATAAAGTGTCATAATTTAGGTGTTTTCATTTGAACCTCGCAATGAATTCTGCTGTTATTTCATGTTAGGTATAGCAAAGAAAACCCAACTGTGGTGATTGCTGTTGTCATTTTTATAATAACCAGTGGTTTTAAAGTTCTTTCCAGATCTTGGCTTCTGAACTTCAAATTCTCTATTATCCATTGACCTGTTTCTGTGTCTTTCAGTATAATTTCTGTCAACCAGTCCTGTGATGTTTGGTATTCAGTTACTTGACACAGAAGAAAATCTTGAGCACTCAACTAATTTATTCTCTTGCTCCAGGTGTGAAACATGTTTCAAAGGCAGACAGGAAACTACTCTACTGTGCCTTTTACTGCCTTCACATGGGGAGAATTCAGACATCATGATATAGGCCAGTGATATAAATAAATTTACAACATTACAAAACTCACTTAGCATTAGGATGGTATAGCCATTCTTATACCATTCTTCTCAGAAGGAGAAGACAACTATAGGCTGGTAGACAAGGCTAAGGTAACAAAGAACTAAGAGGTAAAGTTTACTCAAGCTTTTTGTCCCTGACCACGTCTTTAGGGAGGTAGTTACAGGTCCACAGCAGATCCACATGGTAAGCTTCCTGTGGAAAGTGTCCTATTACAGAAGCTCTGAACTAGCATGACCCAACAGGCTCATTCCTGCCATTTAAAGATAAAACTGGCCAAATGTCGGGCCTACTAATATTTGCCTTCTCTTTTAACTACCTCCAAATATTTTGAAGTGGGTCTTTCACCACTGTATTACTTTAATTTTTGAAAATGAATCTGAAAGAAATTATATTTTTCAATAACATCTATTTAAATAAAAAATATGGCTAATCTGAATTTGACAGCCACTTCAAACAGCACCATTAAATAAATATGCCTGAAAAACAGCTGGCCATTATGAGAGCCATTGTTCTAACTCATTGTTCTTATATTTATACTCATACACATAGATATTCTGAGCATGAATTTATTTTGTCTGCTTTGAGTTTTTAGAAAAGGATTCCACATTACTCTAAGACACTCCCTATATTTGGGGTATTAAAACAACCTTTCTTTCTTTCGTGAACTTGTAAAAGATCACAATTGCAAGATGAAGCAAATAAGCAAGGGTCCACCCTCGTCACCGAGAGATTAAGGCTGAGGCAGAGTGTTTATCTGCACCTTTCTCAATATACCACAACTAGTTAGTGTGAAAATTATGATACCTATATGGTTTGGACTCTAGAAGCCAAATTTGTGTTGTTTTCTGGTGTAATTTGAAATTGCTTTCTGCTAATGTTCCTCACTGGGTAAATTTAATGGTCTAAGAATCTCAGTATCTAAGAACAATTAGACTTTACTGTGTGTTTTCAGTATCTATTAACGTGTACACATAAGCTGTGTGGAATTGAGGGGATACACATGGAAAGCCCTGTCCAGACTCCTGTGTTTTCTGTGGAGTCAGCCCATTGATGAGCTGGGAAGGCAGATGAGAGTCTAATATGACAATAGATGCTTCCACCATCATTGACCAAAGGACAAATGGGTCAAGCAGGGGTTTTGTGGCTCCTACTGTAGGGGTAATCATCTTGAATACCACCCCAAAAATAACAACCCTACCAAAAAAAACCATCCTACCACCATAAGAAAATAAATGTCCCAAGGTAGCATGTGGTGATGAAATATGGCTGCAATCCAGGAAGCAGTTTCTAGAAACCACACCTTGTTGAGCACTGTCAGTACAGGTGGAAAGTCTGGTTACTGTTTGGATCACATTGAAGGTATTTTGGGAGGACATAGGCTCCGCTACTGTGTTAATGGTGGCAAAAGAGTGCAGTTATGGGCAGTTGAGTCTCTCAAGCTGTTACATCCTTCACCTAATATAAGGGCAATGTAGCCTTATTAGGCTGAGTGGTGCAGCAATGGATAGCCGAGATCTCAGAATTAACCCAAGGGTGCTCCAGTTTATCCTAATACATTGTAAATATTTGCAGGTGAACTCTTCACTGGAGTTGGCTTAAGTGAACTTTAGAAACAATCTACTCCCTCCTGCCAGTACTAAGAAATATTAACATATATGAACGTAAAACCACATATAATATTGATTCCCAGGTCTCACTGAAAGATGAATTGTCAAACCAAACATTTTTGCATAGTTTTAGAAAAGCCTGTTTTCAGTCACCAGTCCTATCTATGTGAATGAGCGCCTCCACAGCTGAAGACAGTTCTTTGGTTTGGGGATCTGTGCTCTCCTCTAAGGATCAACGTCTTTATTCAAATCTAGCCACACTCTGTTTATTGCTACATCTCTAGCACACTTCGTAATGTTGCTCTTCAGTGTTTCTCTCACTTCGTAATGTTGCTCTTCAGTGTTTCTCCCACAGCAAAAGGCACTGCCTGAAACGGTGCTTTATTATTAATCACACCTACCATTGACCAGGCTCCTATGTGCCAGCCACTATGAAAAGGAATTCACACATCTTATCACATTTATTTGTTGTAACAACTCAGTGAGACAGGAACTATATTCCCATTTTATAGACACAGAATTGAAGCAGAGACCAGAGGTCAGGAGCCAAGTTGGGTTTAAACAAAGCAGGTCTTTAACTCCATGGGCAACTCTCTTTCCCCTACACCAACACTCTCTCTTTTCAAGCAGTTTTTTTTCTAAGCAGGTGAAATTATAAGACTTGTTACTTCACAGCTCCAGAGGTATCTTGTTACTTACCTGACCCACAGGTTCTGTTCTGGATAGAGTCTATGAATCTGAAGTCTTGTTGCCTGGTAGACATCAGTGGGGATTCCAGACTCAAGGCCCTGGAACCAGCAATAAGGAGGTGCTGGCAAAACTTATTCCTAAACTTGTTTAAGACAACAAAATTTCTGATTTTTTAAGTTCAGGTGGTGACTTGGATTTTAATTTGAGAACTTTAATTCCACAAAAAGCACCTTGCTTTGGGACTTTGGAAGGCTGCTCTCTAGATAGTAAAATTGGGCCTCCTGATCTATTAAATCAAAGGTCCTCCACATAGAAGGTCACACTGAGCTGGACTGACATTGGTCCTCCACTCTACTGACTGGTTTTCATGAAATGGCCCCATGTTCAATTTCAGAGCAGGTAATATAGATACTGGTCTTGAGAATTCTATATGATATAGATTATGCTCAAAGGCAAGATTTTATGATAAACTTGTTGAAGTAACAAACTGACTTTACATGCATTTTTGAAATTTATTTCAAGAAATATTTCTTGAGCCCGTACTATGTGCCAGGCTTCTTCTAGGCTCTGTAGCAACTCAGTAAACACAGGAAATAAAAGTTCCCCTGCTTGTGGCCAGAGTTTGCATCCTGTGCCAGGTACCAGAAGTGCTATAAAGGCCATAAACCAGAAGTGGTCAGGGAAGGCATGAAAGAGGCAAGGGCACAAGATTTAAGGGAATCAGAGGAAAGAGACTTTCCGGCAAAGGGAACAAGGAGTGTGCCGGCATGTTGGAGAGTTGGCAAGGTGACTCGTGTGGATAGAGTGAGCGATGGGAAAGCAATACATTGCCAGGATAGAGAGGAGATGGGTACTTCGGGCCTTCCAAGCTGTGCCTTAAACTCTGACTTCTTCTCTATGTTGGGCAATGGACTAAGGAATTTTAAACAGAAAGGATTATGCTGGATCCTTTATCTGTTTGGTTGAAAAATAGATGTGGCCAAGGATTATGGCTAGTATAAGTACGTTCATTCCCTATGCTGTATAACAAATTGCTAGAAACTGACCAGATTAAAATCAACACCCATTAATCATATCAGTTTCTAGGGGTTGGGAGTCTAGGCTTGGCTTAGCTGAGTCTGCTTAAGGCTTAGACAAAGTGTTATCCTGGGAGGGGGTCTCATTGTGGAGTTCAGCTAAGGAAAGTTGGCTTCCAAACCTATAGGGCTGTTGCCAAAACTCATGTAGTTTTGATGATTTAACCATGTGAGTCACTGTAGCCACCTTTTTGAAAGCCAGTTGGGGAGAGACACAGAGGAAGGAAAGTCGGAAGGAAGGAGGAGTCTGCTCTCTACAGTCTTTAAAATCATAACGGTGGGTATAATATCCCATAACCTCTCCCATAATGTATGATAACGAGAAAGCCATATGCCACTTACTCTAAAGAGGGAGAGATTCCACAGATATGTGAGTGGAGATGGTAGAGGGTCATGGAAACTGACTTAATGCCTGTTGATCACAGTTAAGAAAAATCAACTAAGAGGTTCCAGGAAGAAATATAAGAATTAGAAAGAAGAATTAGAATATATAATCTCTTCTTTCCTTTAGTCCTAATAATGGCTTATTCTGTACATTACTAACACTTAACAAGCCCGTGACATTGTTGAGCTTTGGGGGGCATCTTTTAGCTTCACTTCCTCTCTTCTGTCTTTATTAGTTTCTTATCCCTCCTAAAGTGCCCTTGCCTGAGCACTAGTGTCTATCAGCATTCTCCAGAGCATCTTGTCTGAGAGAGGACCTGCACTGCTTCATGCCCCTAGCCAGCACTGCTCTCAAAGCCACATAGGGTATAGATGGGTACTCGTAAGGTGCAGAGGGTCGTGTGGACCTCTCAGATTCTATGCTAAGTGTGCTAGTGAATCTGTCATCCTCTTAATAATGTGTTTCGCTGACTCAGAACTTGTCCACATTCAGAGTTACTCCCAGCAGTGACTGCCCATTCGTGGACTCCTGAGCACCGTCATGTTCTCAGTCCTTCCTTACAACTGGTATCATCTTTGACCTCTTCTGGAAACAGATCAGTAGACACCCTGCTCTAAATCCCACTTGGCAATTCTTACCCAAATGGCTGAGGAGGTACGGCCTCAAGTTTTTCTGAGTGTGTGGTGCTTTAGGCTCCTGCCTGCTCTCAGACCTCCAGCCAGCCCTGCCAGGCCTCTTCTGTGCAGATAATTTTATACGAAGAGCAAAGTTGTTTCACTGTTGATAGATACCGAGCTATAGAGCTAAAGCTGCCTCCCCAGTTCACAGAGTCCACATGCAAGGAGATACCTTTGCAGCACTGACAGTCACAAGAGGGTTTTCTCCTTTTGCCCTTGGAGGTCTTCTGACTCTATCCTTAAGCAGAGTCTCAACATACTCCCACATTCTGTCTGAGGTCCACAGTGAATATGGCCATGTTTATTTGCTTTGCCACTCACTCCATGCCATTCCAAAGACTTGGCGCGGTACTGTTGACAGAGTGTGAAATAACCGGAATGTATCTACTCCTGCTCAACAGTCAGGGCTAGCGTTCTTGTGAAGCCATCTGGCTATTTTTCTCTCATAGCCTCTTGCTTTTTCATATAAAAAGAGTGGCGACTTTAGTGTTTCTGGAATGTTGTGGCATTTCTTCAGTGCTTTCTTTGTTGAAGAAAAAAAAAATACATGACCCTATTTCTTTAGCACTTCTCTTGGTCCAAAAATCTCTGTGGGTCTGCCAGCAAGCCCTGCAGGCTGACTTGCCCTCTCTCCTCCTCCATCTGTTTTCTCTAATTCTTCACACCTTTCAAATTTCTTGGAAATGTTTTATTATTCACCTCGTCTACAGACATAATTGCCAACATGCCCACACACCCAGCCTAGTATCTCATCATAAAGACTTCTCTGCTTCATAAAGGCCTCCCGCAGCCTCTTGTTCCTTATCTTCTGTCATCAAGAAATCTCCCTGACCCCACCCTTTGCATTCCCTCATTCGCAGTATTTTATTCCCCAACCACCTAGGGAATGATTATTTAATATTTCCCATAAACACACAAGACTCAATAGGATACTCTGTGCCAAAACCATTGCAAGGTCTCTGTCCCGAAGACCTCACATTCTGATGTCACTCTGGTTGTTATCAACACATTAGGACCGTAACCTCCTCTTGGCTCTGTTGTCCCAGGGAAAGGCATTGCTTCCAGATTGTTCAGAAGGAGCTGTTTATCAGTTATTGAGTCCATGTGCATCAGAATTCAGGTTCTTCCTTGAGCAGTCTGCACTAAACAGGGCTGCCCCTCCCCAACAGGCACTGCAGCTCTCCTTCTGTCAGTGAGAGCCCCTGGGCTCAGTGAGTCATCCTTTCTGGGGTATTAAGGCTTAGATACAAATTTGATTAAAAAAAAAAAAAGACGGTGTAAGTTGCAGATACTTTGTTTAACCCTTAACGAGGGTGTCCATCATGCCAGAGTTTCCTAGTTTCTGCCATAAAATAGATATGCTAGTAGTATATAGAAGCCCTGTCAGATGTATAGCTAGACATTGGATAGCACTAGTGCTAATGTGATAAAAAAAAAAAAAAAACCATTAGAAAGGAAAGGGGTTATTTCTTTCTTACAGCTTGGAGTCAGTCCATCATCCATGGAAGTCAGGGCAACAACTCAAGGAAGGAACATGAAGTCAGAAACTGATGCAGAGGCCATGGAAGAGTGTTGCTTACTGGCTTGTTCCTCATGACTTGCTCAGCCTGCTTTCTTATACTATGCAGGGCCTCCAGCCCAGATGTGGCACCACCCACAGTGAGCTGGGCCCTACCACATCAATCATCAATCAAGAAAATGCCCCCACAGACTTGCCCACAGATTTATTTGTTAGAGCATTTTCTCAGTTCTCTTCCCAAATGACTGTAGCTTGTGTCAGGCTGACATAAAACTAACCAGCACAACTAGATAACAAAAAGCTTTAACACCTGTATTTTCAAATAGCTCGAAGAAAAAGGCAAGAGGGGGCATATGTCTTCTAGTCCATTGGAGTAACATGTAAACTCACAGCTTGTTCCATGCATCATTCTTAGTTTCTCAGTCTATTTCCATTTCTATAAATGGGGATAACAACACAGCCCACACAGCTCTTAACAGAATGAACCACACAAACAGACCCTGAAGAGTGTCAGGCATCTAGTGGCTGATGCTATCTGTACAGTCAGAGCTTGTTCTCTAAGCTGTTCATGTGAACCCATCACTGATGAGAACTGACCACAGGCTTGCCATAGAAGTCTTACGCTGGGACTGGTGTAGTTTCATAATTTGTTCTTCCACTTTCTTCTTTCACAAGCTTTGGCTAAGGGCTGCACAATAAATCAGAAACACTTTAGTTTCAGGTATGCCTGTGAGATATGGAAGCAACAGATTCTAAGATGTCATGGGCTGACCAAAGAGACTAGAATAAAAGGCACTATATAACTTAATTTACTAGTAAAATAAAAGATGACTTACTATTCATTTCTTATGTGAGAAGACTTACCTACAATGTACAAAAGGGCAAGAGACTATTTTGGAGCTGGACACTTGGTTTTCTGGGTCACACTGGCCTTATCAGCCTCCACCTCCATACCTGTGCACTGGCTGGGAGTCTATGGGCTTCAAGAAGGGATGGGGGGATAGGGAGGATGACATGACAATGTGCTTTATGTAAGAAAGAGGAACACTTAAGAATGGATTAATAAGCCTTACCTTACCACCTGAGGACTGCATGGGATTCTGTGTACCCCCCCCCATGTAGCCCTGCCATCCCCACCAGGACTCCAGACCCAATGCCCAAGAACAATTCCCATCATGTTCAGATAACCTTCCCTATGTAATAGCCCTCACCCCACCATGACCCTATATTTTGGCCATCCGAGAACCAACTATAGAACCCAGTGAGGCTTTCACAGATTTCTGACAATCATTTTCCCAAAGCCATCTTTGTGGAAAGTTACTTACTCAGAAACTGTACCGATGCCCAGATGAATTTGGGCCACTTCTGATGCCCCATTTATACTTCAACACTGAGTCATCCCAAAGCTGAACCCCAGGCACCACTGAGCTGGTCTAAAACTTGACAGATTTTGGTCTTTCTGAACAAAGGTGTGAAAGATATCCATATGAAATCCTAACAACAACCTAACTTCAGATGCCCAGGCACCATCACAAAAATACAAATAACATGAACAACAAGGACAATATGTCCTCCCCCTAAATTAGTACTATTGGAGTAATGTTCCCTGAGAAAAGCAACTTAGATAACTTAGATAACACACAAGACAATGACTTCAAAAGGGCAATTGCAAAAGTGTTCAAGGAATTCAAAGAAAATATAAATAAATACTGGAATGAAGATCAAGAAAACATAAACAAAAATAGAATTCAATGAAGAGCTAAAATTTCTGAAGAAAACATAAAGCAAAATAAAACTTGAAATGATATTCAGTACATCACACAAGAGCTGATTGGAAAGCCTCACCAAATAAGATGGATCAGGAGGAAGAAAGAGAATCAATGCTTGAAGACAAGGGAGAAGAACTGGATCTCTGGGTCAAAGAAATTGATAACAAACAACTGAGGAGAGGAATAAGCAGGAAATCTGAGACACTATGAAAGACAGATCTATGGATACTAGATCTAGGAGGAGGGTAACACACCTAGGTAAAGACACAGTAAATATTGTCAGATTAGAGAAGAAATGTCCCCCAAAACCAAAGAAAGAGCTGCCTACCAAGGTGCAAGAGCATGCAGAATATGAAATACACAGGACCAAAAAAGAAACTCCTCACATCATGATAATAGTCAAAACACTAAATGCACAAAACAGAGGAAGAATTTGGAAAGCTTCAAGAGAGAGAGAGACTCTGTCACATAAAGGAAGGCCCATTAGAATAACATAGGTTTTCAATGGATATTTTTAAAGCCAGAAGGGCTTAGGCAAGTGGTTCTCAACCTGTGGGTTGTGACCCCTTTTGGGGAGTCAAAAAGCCCTTTCACAGGGGTTGCCTAGGACCATCTGCATATCAGTTATTTATATTTCATTTCATAATAGTAACCAAACTTGGGTGCACCCAACTTCATTAAGCAACAAATTAACCTCAACACATTAATAATAGGTGTCCTCAATACTCAACTCTCACCAATGGACAGATCATCCAGATTTTTCAAAAAAGTAAACACAGAAATGATACAGCCAGGTGATATTACATATCAAATGGAACTAACAGCTATCTGCAGAACATTCTATCCAAACACAAGGAAGTGTACATTCTTCTCAGAAGTACATAGACCCTTCACTAAAATAGACCATAAATGGGAACATAATACACTTACCAACAAATACAGGAAAACTGAAATAATTCCTTGTGTCTTAGCTGACCACAGTAGAATAAAACAAGATAACAGCACCAATAGAAATAATATAAAAATATGCACAATCATGGATATTAAACAATACATTATTAAATGGATCACTGCTGTGGGATGGTCTATATGTCAAATTGCTCTGATTGGTCAATAAATAAAACACTGATTGGCCAGTGGCCAGGCAGGAAGTATAGGCGGGACTAACAGAGAGGAGAATTGAGAGAACAGGAAGTTGGGGGGAGACACTGCCAGCCGCTGCCATGACAAGCAGCATGTGAAGATGCCGGTAAGCCATAAGCCATGTGGCAATGTATAGATTTATAGAAATGGATTAATTTAAGATATAAGAACAGTTAGCAAGAAGCCTGCCACAGCCATATAGTTTGTAAGCAATATGAGTCTCTGTGTTTACTTGGTTGGGTCTGAGCGGCTGTGGGACTGGTGGGTGACAGAGATTTGTCCTGACTGTGGGCCATTGCTGAACCCATACAGGCTTGTCTGTTAACCATTTTAAAGGTAGAGCTGTTGGTGTCTTTGAAAGATCATCAGTTGTTGTGCCCTGTTCTTGTATAATATGAATGGATGGTGACCACTAATGAGAATAATACCTTCTAATATTTCTCTCAGAAACATGTGCCAGTTTATTATTTGTTTCTGAGATTGGAGGGATGTTAATCTGAGTATTCCATTGTTGCATCAAGTCTCAAACCCACAGGTTCATAGCTATGTTAGCCACATATGGTTTTAATTTTCCTCTCTGTCCTTCTGGACCTATACATTTAAGCCATCTTGCACTCTGTTTCACTCAAGATAATGTCCCAATTCCTAACAGTTGAACATTTACCTCCTGAAGAGGCCAAGTTGGATGCCAAAATTCTGGTGCAATTATGGTAACGTCCGCACCTGTGTCTACCAGACCAGACAACAAAACACCATTTATTTTTATTGTTAATTTTGGTCTTTGTTCATTAATAGAAGTTTGCCAAAAATTTTTCTTTATGTTTTTTCCTGAATTTTCTATTCTCTCTGTTTCATCATCCTGACCAGCATGATTTATTCCAATAGGAATTTGGTTATTTAATTGCTCTGAGTAGGTGTTTCCTCTACAACTGCAGGAAAGATTTGAACTGGATTTGCTGTGGGGGCCTGCCTGAGGTCCCTCTGAGAGGAAAACTCTAGCTACAGATCACCAAAGAAATAAAAAGAGAGCAAAATAATTTTCTAGAATTAAAAGAAAATATAGTGTTATGAAATCTGTGAGACACAATGAGGGCAGTTTTAAAAAGGAAGCTTAGAGCTATAAGCACCTACATTAAAAAAATGAAAGAGAACTCAAACAACTGAATGATGAACTTTACGGCCTCAGATAAACAATAATAATCAATACCCTAAACCAGTATGTAGGGTGAAATAATCAAGATCCAAATTAATCAGATAGAAATGAAAGCAACAAAGAACGAATGAAACAAACAGTTGGTTACTTGAAAAATAAACAATATTAGCAAGCTCTTAGCCCAATTAACGAAAAGAAATAGAACAAAATCTCAAACTAATGAAATTAGAGATGTAAAGATACTACAATATTCACCAGTGGAATCCAGAGGTTTGGGACACATTTTCAAACCTTTTGAAGTTAGAAATTCTCAAAGAAATGTATGAGCTTCTTTATGTACATGACAAATGAAAGTTAAATCAAGAAGAGACAAAACATTTAAAGAGATAAATCAGTATTCTATCCCACCCACAAAAACCTACAGAATCTATTCAACCTCCAAAGAAAAACTAAAACCAGTGCTTCTCAAACTACCCCATAAAATAGAATAGGAAAGAATGCTTCCAAATCCTTCTTACTAGGCCAGTTTTATGCTGATACCTAAATCAGATAAAGATCCAACCCACACTCAAAAAAAGAAAGAAAGGAAAAATTATGAACTAATCTTTAATCTTCATAATGAAATATTTGAAAACTCAATTCTTTAGTACATAAAAAACCGTCTCCCATAAACAAGTCAGCTTCATTCAAGACAGATGAAGGGATAGTTCAACATACAGAAATCAATAAAGGAAATCTGTCACATAAATAGACCCAAGGATAGAAACCACATGATCATTTCATTAGATGCAGAAAAAGACCTTTGACAAAATTCAACATCCCTTCATGATAAAAGTCCTGGAGAACATAGGGATATGAGGGACATATTTCAATTTAATAAAGGCAACATACGGCTAGCTCACAGCTAACATCTTACTAACTGGAGAAAAACTCAAGCTTTTCCACTAAAATCAGGAACAAGACAAAATTGTCTTACTGTTAAGAACTGTTTTGGCTTTCAAAGGCAAAAAAAAATATGGAGAGAGATAGCTAATGGTAAAGACCTCTGAAAAGACCCTATGGAATGTACTATGATAGAAGATTCCTAAGACAGACAGGTAGATGGATGGGTGGACAGTCAGATGGATAGATGATAGATAGGTAGATAGATAGGTAGATAGATAGATAGATAGATAGATAGATAGATAGATAGATAGATAGATAGACAGATAGGTAGACAGATAATAGAAAAAGTTTAAACATAGGTTACCCTACAACCATGGGGACAGTGCCTCTCCCAATGCTAAAGGCTATCAAATAAAAACCCTGTTTCCAGGGCTTGGTTACCTGTTTTCCAGTTGTTCCTCAGTTAGTGAGTACTCATAGATCTCCCCAAACAATAAGGAGTATTCCTATTGCTCTTGGTTATTATCCAGAACTTGATGGTAAGACTTTGCTGCTGGATACATGTCATGATGGTGTCAAAGAACAAGGAGAAATCAAGCTGATATTGACCTGGAAGCCTAGTTCCCAGTTGTTCATTTTTATATGCTAGGAGCTGCTGTGCATGCTACCAAGGGAATAAAATAACCAATAGTCTTACTCAGCAGTGAACACTGCTAACTACAATAGTGAGTGGCCTACCAAAGCAATGGTGGCATGAATGCTATGGGAATAACCAATTCACTTTCTTGTTGTCTTTAAGCTCTATTTCACAAGATGGAACTTCAGTATGGTATCTTTAATGGGGCCAAGATCATAGGACCTAATGTGAGAATTTGCTACTACTATTCTGCTAAAATGGACACAGAATTAAACTGCTCCCCAAGGACTTATCTTTACATCCATATATTAGTATATCCCTTCTCGGGGAAGCTATAGGAGCTGATTCATACAGAGAATAAGAGACTGCGGATAGTTTAGCCCTAAATGACACATCTATATCTCATGGCTCCTTCCCATGCTCAGAGATCATCACAGAAGGGAGTGGGGGAGATTGTAAATACCAGAGCTAGTGGAAAACTGCAGTAAAAATAGTGCTGTTCAGACAGAACAGGGCAGTTGTACATGAGCTTATAGCAACTGTGGCTACATGTGCAAAACCTGTGTAAGCCCAAGCTAAACAAAATCCCTATGTGGATAGGTGATTGCTGAGTCACAGAATCTCACTCCTAGATGGGAAGCCCTTGATTGGCTGCTGGGAGAGGGAGAGTCAGTTCTCTGCAGGGATGTTCCACCTGAGAGGCTATCCCTGCTCCAGTAGATGGTTCCATTCCCATGCACATCCAGGCAGCACAAAGCAGACACAATGGGTTTAAAGTAAACCACATGAAATTGTGAGAGGATGGTGGTGGTTGGGATAAGGAAAAAATTAGAGGAGAGCAAATGGGGAGGTTGATTTGATCAAATATACTATATGCATATATGAAATTCTCAAAATAATAAAAAAAGGCATAGATGAATAAATTCTTGATTTGTATCTATATCAGTACCTCAGCATCCTCAGTTTCCTGTAAGGCTATGCTTTGCCCCTGTTATCTGAGAGTTATACCCTGAGAGAACTTGATTCGTATTCTGCACACAGCATCTTAGGTTGCCATACAAGCTTTACGAACAATTTAGGAAATCATGTCACTTCTGGTTGATTTTCTTAAAAATCAAGAAATACAAAAGCAATCTTTATAAGAAAAAAAGTATGAGAACTGCATCTGGTCTCACCTTGGTATATGAATTATTTAAGGGTTACTATCAGTCAGGAGGTCTTTTTAATATATTTTCATTTCTGAAGTTAATTGGCTATAAAAATACTTCTCAAAATTTTCCTTAGCATGAGGAACAGGAAAACATTAACCTGCATTCTGCTACTTTATACTCATTTACCGTCATGATTCATACGTGGTCACACAGTCCTCACTCCTGCAGCTTGTAAGTCTGTTATCAATTGTAAACAATAGTCTGAGAATGTGTGACATCAGAAATGTCCACTTCAAAACATCCTTGCATCAGGACCAATAACCAAAGTGATGAGTGGGATTTTAGATGACTCTAGGTACATAAAACAAGTTCTAGAAAATTTATCACAGCCTCAGACACTGAATAAGCTAATGTTTTTAAGATGTTGTAGCTGCTATATTTTTTTTAAAGGAAATGATAGTATTTGTGTTTGAAGGCATCTTGCTGTTAGAATTAAGAGGTTGATTGACTTGTGCCTACAAGTGATGATGCCTCTTTCTGGTTGCAGACGGGCATGTGGATCCAAATGACAGTGGAGAGGAGACATCATCAACGCAGGCTCCTGGGATGGGATTTCTGTCTTTGTTCATTGCTAAAAGCTACTGCTGCCATGTTTCTTCAAGGTGTCCCAGAATTTAAAATGTTAGAATTGAAGAAAAAAAAACAAATCCACAGGGTGAAGGAATATGCTAGGTGGACAATTTAAAAATAATTTCACTCTTTTAAAGGGATTTTAGGGTCAAAAAGTAGTACAAATGTGAGATCACTCTGGGTTTCGCATGAGTGTGTGGAAAGATCATGGTGAGTTCTAGGCCAGACTGGCCTATAGTCTGAGACCTTGTCTCGGAACAAACATCCCAACAATAACAACAGCAATACACACACAAAAGTCTTCATAATTAAACAGAGGAATAGGGGTAGTAATGGGGTATGTCTTTTATCCCAGCACTCAGAAGGCAGAGGCAGAAGGAGCACTCTGAGTTCAAGGCTAGCCTGGTCTACCAAGAGAGTTTTGGAATAGCCAGAACTACACAGAGAAACCCTGTCCCCCCAAAAAAACCAAACCAAACTAAAACAAAACAAAAAAGACCCTGAATTTGGTACAGCTACCCTCTTCTGAACAAAAACAGGAGGAGTTGATGAGGGGAGAGGAGCAAGGTTGGGTGAGGGGATGGAAAGAGAGGAGGGAGAGGAAAACTCGGTTTGGATGTAAAATAAATAAATAAAATGTAAAAAAACCCAGAAGAATAAAAACAGAATTATAGGAAGGAGCCAGAAGAAATTAACCCCAGTCTGATCGCTACAATAACATTGGCATCAGTATTGGAGACATCTTTTCTATTAAGACATCTTTCCTAAAGAGATAAAGACCAAATCTTTTCAGTAGGAACACATAATGTTCTATCACTATTAGAAAGTTTCCCCTTAGGTCTTACTTCCTTTCTCATGGTGCATATTCCTCGGGGTAGTGGTAGGTGTAAATAAAATCAGCTAGATTCCAAACCCCATGGGGAGAGGAGAAAGTACTGACAAGAAGACAAAGTTGAAGTGATGTGACCACACGCATCTGAGCATCCTTCTTAGCACTGCAACTCCATGTTCTATTGCAGCTCTGCCACCACATCCATCCATCTATCTGTGTCTCTGCCTCATGGGTACATTTAGAAGAAGAACAGTCCTTTTCTCAGCACCATTTCAGTTTCCTCAGAAAATGCATGGGTATGGTAATGCAGAACACTCACTATACACAGCAGAAGCCAAAACCTTTTGCCAGAGTGACCTTCAAAAATTTTACACCTATTTCATGCATTAAAGGAGAAATGTGCATCATGTGCTTTCACTTATTTTATGATTAACTCAACTGACTTGTGTTCTGCAGGGACATAAGCCAAAGTCTTGGTCTCTGAAAACCTTTCCTTAGCCCTTATGACATCCTCCTCTTCTAGCATTGTTTTAAGAAATTTGGTCTCATATACCCTTGGAAGGAAAATTATATCCAAACTTACTCATGCTAACTTGCAACTGTGAGGATCTTTAAAATGTAGAGTCTCACATACTCACAGGCTTTCAGTGGGGTTACTAGGATGGGGACTAGACTCCCCATTTCAATGTTACATGAAGAAAGGCTTCCTAACTTACTCCAAAGTACTCAGCAGAGCCTGATCTTGAACCCAGTTGTATGGCTCAACTCAAGTCATACTCTTTCCAAGATGCCCAGGATGCTTTTCTAGGTAGATCTCTAAAATGACCCCTGGCTGTACACACCTGTGTGTTGTCTCTCCTAGAGTGTCCCTGGAGTTTATAAATCAAATGAGATAGCATGCTAATGATCATAATTTTGTAGATGTAATTAAGGTCTCAAGTCAGTTGACATTAAGATCAGCAATTACCTGGATGAGTTTGACCTGATCATATGAGTTTTTAAAACCTGAATCTAGGGATCAGGCACATGAATTCAGAGAGAAAGGATACATTAAAAAAAAAAAAAAAAAGGTTGTGTGTGAGGCTGCTCTAAAGCTGCTGGCTTTGAAATGATATACAGACATTGTCTAGAAACTTGAGGAGAGTCCACCCACCAAAAGCAAGCATCAATTTTGCAACCACTGTGTGAGAAACTGACTTTAACAAATAGTCTGAGTGGCCCTGAAATGGATTCTTCTCCTGAGCCTTCAGATGAGCATACAGGTTGCCCAATATCATAATTTCAGCCTCATGAAATTATGAGAATAAATCTCAGTCATATCATGTTGAATTTATGACTTAAAAAAGACATTGTTTTTAGTAGCAGAGTTTGTGATAGCATATATTCAGCCACAATAAAATAATAAACTGCCACTCATAAGTATTTATTGAATGATTATTACATGTAAGACACTAGTTTTTATTTCTGATCACTTTATATCACTGTCTGAGAGACTAGGAGAATTAAATTTTAAAAGCTCTCTAGGTTATTTTACTCAGCACTGTTACTATTTTTCTTCACTTGTAAGGAAATAGAGAATTAGCATCCCTGGGCTACTGAGACACACCTGTGTCCCGTATTCTAAGCAATGGAATACTGGGAGAGGGGAGTAACAGTTCCAGGACAATAGTTTGCATCTCTACATTCTCTCTTCCCAAGCAGAAAACCCCAACGCTCTGGATGGGAAGGCTTCACATGTGGGGAGCACCTGGCCCTGAGCGCAGGGGTAGAACTTCCTGCCAATATGCTTTGGGTATGTCTACCTTGACTGACACATTTACACTGAATGTACTGGGCCATATGTCATGCAGAGCTTTGCCAACATTGACAGCCGCCCAGCCATGTCTTAGTAGTGAAGGCCACAGCACCAGGACCATTTGCTGAATACCAATAGATTAAGAAAAAAGGTAGGCATTTTTCTCCCCAAGTGGGGAAAGTCATGGAGGAAATGGAATAATATTAACAAGATATGGAAAACAAGAAAGAGAAGCATGATAATGTAGGATTGAAAGTGCAGGAGATAGAGGCAGGAAGATTAGGAGGTTAAAATAGCCCACAAGATAGGATTGTGAGTCCCAACCCAGCCTGGGCCAGTCATACAAAGTGAAGGAAGAATAAAGGAAGAGAAGAAAAAATAAACAGAGAAACAGAGTTCCGTGATTGAGCAATGACAACTGAGTGGCTGCTACTTCGATTTTGTGGGGCTTCCATGTGAGGAAAGACCCACTTTCTACCAGACATCCTGAAATGAAACAGTTAAGGCTCATCAACAGAGTGCCAAAATGTTGAAATCAAGAAATCATGTCCACCAAATATTTTAATTTATTTTGTAAATGTGCATGAGTATTTTGCCAGCACATATGTACGTACACCTGGTGTCTGTGGATATCAGAAGAAAGTTAGAAATAGTTACAGACAATTGGGAGCTGCTATGTGGGTGCTGGGAACTGAGCCCAGGTCCTCTACAAGAGCAGCCAGTGTTCTCAACTGCTAAGCCACCTCTCTAGTCCCTACATTAAATGTTAATCCATCCTGTTCGTTAGACTTATGAGGGCACACTGTTATGACTTGGCGGAAGGAGCCCAGCCAATGAGCCAACCATGATGCAGGCCTTCCCTTCCTGTATTCCTGTTTAATTTTCATAGAAACACTGGAAAATGGGCAAAATATCACAGCTAAGTTAAAGAGACAATGTTTTTGTTTTATATCAGAATAGAATCAGTAATGATGGTAAGATAAGCCTTATTTTTTGAAACCATCATTATAATCATTAATCAGTTATCATTATTTATTACAGCAATAGTAGGCAAAATATTTCCTTTTAAAATACTAAATTTTAATAAGTGAGCCAAAATAAGTTGATCTCCTTAATTGTATATAATAAAGCTATTTCTAAAATAAATTTAGATGGATGGTAAACAATATAATTGCTAACAAGTGGAACTCAAGGTGAACATCGTTTTTTTCTGTGTATGAACATCTATTGAAAATATTACTTCAAGAAGCTTTAATACAAATCAGAGAAACTACATAGCACCCAAGCTCTTGGCTCTCAGAAACCATGTGTTACCACAGCTCCTTATCCCTTAATCTGATGAACATCTCTATGAGAAATTTCTTTCATGTGTTTGCAACATGTTTTAGGGAGAATTTTTCAAATTAAACTGGGATATTTCCTCAGAATTTTTATATTTATGGAACTCAAAAACCAAGTGGACTTTTCTTAAAATACAAGGAAGACAATTTTAAAATGCTTAACATTTAGTATTAATTTGCTTGCTTATTTATGTGTATATGCATGCACTCATATGAGTTAGAGGACAACTTATGGGAGTTGGTCCTCTCTTTCCACTGTGTGGGTTCTGGGAATTGAACTCAGGTGGTCTGGCGTTATGGTAAATCCCTTTTCCCACTGGATCACCTTGCTGGCCCAAGAAAATTTTTAAGCATGGCTTCATTTTCCTTTCCTTTGCAAATCATTTTTTATATTTATTTAATTCAAGAGGTCAGGTATTTAATATCATACAAAGTATCACTCTCTCATACATAAAACTGGCATCTCAAAATGTCTGATTTCTATGGTATAATATGCTATAAATAAGTGTAGGCTGTGAGTTAAGAGGTTCCCTTTGACTTCAGCTGTGTGAACATCTGGGATTAGGGATGGTCCTCACCAACACCAGTGTTGTGGTCTAGGTAAGGAGGAGGTGTGCCTTGGAAGGATGACCACAAATCTGCTGCCTGGAACCCCCTGAAATTTCCCATTCTTGCCTTATTGCCCTATTTATCTTCTTCATCAGCATGATAATTTAAAACTATCAGATGAATTTTGCTTACATGAGCAAATTTTCTCTGTAGATAATATATACATCAACTAATTTCAATCTGGCCATGAAACAAGAGTCTTTGACATTAGAAAAAAGGGCAAGTTGTAAATGCACGTTCCTCCCTTTTCTCCACAAAAGAAACATACATTCAGTTATTTCTTTATTAAAAGACATGCCCGCCCACAAACATCTGAGAAACATCTGTAGACAAAATGCCAAAATGCATAGTCGAGTTTTGACTCACACCTCACCACCCACCAAGACCCCTGTCAACTCACAATAAACACCTTTCTAGCATCTGCCCCAGAGAAAGAAACGCCACATTACCCAGAGGTCAGAGCAAACAGATGTCACTTATTGCAGACCCTAATCATATCCATACCCAACCTTAGGAGCTCACAGCGAAAGCCGACTTCTGGAGCAGGGGTTCCTTCAGCAGAGACGCCCATCCTATGTCTTCTCTCACTCTCTGGGAGGGATGCCTCCAGAGGGGCTGCCTCTAGCAGCTGCCCCAGCAGCCTATTTTTCTCTTGACCATGATTGAGCATTGGGATAAGGAAGCCTCAGGAATTTTTCATGATTAGTCCACATTATAGCATCTTCTGCTTCTCATTCTAACAGCTGGTCCCAAGAGCTAGGGTCTGTACCAACCTCCCCACCATCCATGGAAGATGCTGTCAGTTTTTCTCTGTTCTAACAGCCTTTTGAGTACACTTCTCTGCCTTCTTTCATAGCCCTCATTGTGTTCAGCAACATTTGCTTATGTCCTTGACTCCCAAGAGATGGAGTTTCCTGGGAGTTTGAGGAGAGATGAAAACAGAGGAATAAGGGATGGGGACAAGAAGGGAGAAAAGGAGGCAGAAAAAGGAAGAAAGAAGGAAATAGAAGTTGCAAGACATATGAAAAAGATGAATACAAAAACTGACAGTGAAATTTTTGAGAGTTTTTTAATAATGAATAAGTAAAATGTAACATACACACATGAATATTGTATACACATGAAAATGAAGAAAATACTATTTGCCACATTTGGAATGAACTTAGAGGAGGCAGCGCTAAGGAAAACCATCCAGGCCCAGAATGAGAAACACTGCTTAAATGTATGTAGACTCCTAAAAGGTCAGGCTCATAGAAGCAGGGCATAGAATGATGGTTGCCTGAGGTTTGAAGGTGAGACAAAATGGGAAGACATTAAACTGTAGAAATTTCACTTAAAAGATGAGTAAGTGCTGAGACTCCTATATATCTAGGAATGACTACAGCTAACAGAACTATATTATATTAAATATTTGAAATATGTTAAAGAAGATACCATGCTGGACATGGTAGTGGCACTTTAATCCCAACATGTGGGCATATGTCTATGAGAGAGAGAGAGAGAGTTCTCGGACATTCTTATTGTACAAGGGGGATTTGTAAGGGAATGGACATGTTCGTTAACTTGGTCTGAGTAATAGGGACCTTGTTTTGTTTTGCTTTCAGGAGACAAAATGACTTTATTTGGTGCACTGGAAAGAAAAATAGGATGGCAGCCACAAACATTTTCTGCTAGCCTTTTAATTTTTAGTTCTTTACTTCTTTTTGAATCCCAAGCTAACCTCAAACTCCCTATGTAAGTGAGGCTGTTCTTGAACTCATGATCCTCCTGCTTGCAACTCCCAAACGTGAAATCACAGACGTATGCCACCACACGTGGTTTTATTCAGCGCTGGGACCAAACCCAGGGCTTTCTATATGCTATTGGAAGACTCTTCACCAACTGAGCTACATCCCAGCTCTCCCTTAAAAACAAAGCAAAACCTCAAGAGTTGCAGCAATTCAGGATGGCTGAAAGTCTGAAGCCAGTTCCAGGATAGCCAGGCTACAGAAATCCTGTCTTTAAATAAATAAATACTCCTGGCAGAGTTTCTACATTGAAGTTCTCCTGCTCTGCAGACCTCAAGAGCTGAGAAGTCTTTAGACATTCTTATAAAAAAAAAGAATGTTTTATGGCATTAACTGAATCATCATTTTGTACCTTTCAATTATGTACATTCTCATTTGGCAAGTAGACTTCAATCAAGTTAGCAAAACAGAACATTTAAATTTTAGAAAGAAAAAGAATTTTCCATAACTATTTCAATACTCGCCCGTTTCAAATACACACAGATACAGTCACCATGTCCTTGTGGCTGAGAGGCTCTGCTCCTCTCAGGCCTTGAGATGATGCTGGCCAAAACTCAGTGCTTTAGGGGCCCATCCTCTCAGAGATAGGATCTGGATGCAGTTTTCCACTGTTAACTTTGAATCAAACGATTCAGGTGCTCAGGGTCCCTGAACCATTCCTGATGAGCAGGCATCTGCTTTCTTGGTGTCTGTGCACCATTTTCCTCCCCTTGACCTGGAATCTCCCTAGTCCTGAGCCTTCCAGCCTTCTCTCGCCAGCTCCTCCCTCCCCCACCCCTGGAGTGGACCCACTACCCCCAGGCGCCTTTGTGCTTGCCTGATGTCACCAACCAGGTTTGCTTCCGAGTGACTTCTTTTACACTATCGGAGAATCCTTTTATACTGTGGATAATTCTCCAGGAAAAAACAAAAATAACTCAAGATATACATAGTGCTGTCCAGCACCGTCCCGTCCCCCCGCTCCCCCCCACCCGCGCCCCTCGCTCCTCTTGGCAGAGGTATCAGAACTCAGAACTAGAGGCATTACTGTCCTAACCAAAGCAGAAAAGCTATAAAGCAAAGCAAGTGCCTGATTACAGTAACTCAGGCCCCCACCCCATTTCAGTGACTCCTCCTGGATCTGTGACACCATTCACTCACATCCTTAAGGACCTCTCTTCCAGAGATGCTAGGGTTCTGCCTCCACTACATGGGACCATGACTGCTTAAGGGGCCTAGCATTGACAATTGTGGGAGAAGCTGCCTTTGCTCCCCTGTTGCAGCCCCCACCCAGAGCAGTCTTACTTTCTACACAGACATTAAATCTTACTTTTAGATGATATTGTATTTCTACAGCCATCCCATAAACTCCCAGCATTATCCAAAAGGCTTATCAACTCCTTTATGATATGCAAGAGGACTGATGTACTAAAATGTAGATTTAGAGAAATATTTTTTCTTGCAAATATAGCTACCCTGAAACTTCATAATGCTGATTTTTTAAGGAGTCCAATGTCATTTGAATTTATCACTATAGTTTGCTGAAGTGAAGTTTAACACCCCTAAGAATTTGATATTTTTACATGATTACAACTATTGTTTACTCTAAATTGAATGGTCCACTGAGGAATTCTGATTCTTCTAGCTTTCTTTCTCCTTGCTCTCTGACAGGATTTAAAAAATTATGTCAGATAACAATACTATTTGATGAGTATTAATATAAGATATCCAGTTTTTCAAATATTCATAATTGAATCTTTATCTTGAGGGATTTATTGGTAATTCAGATAAATAAGATACAATGGATTTGTAAGATGAGTTAATGAGAGGTCTCTGGCTTGTTCAAATAGTGTTCATTAAAAAGTTTCTTGCAGGTTTTCTAGTGTATACCACTTTCTTTACAGGTATTTTCAGCCCTTCTCAGAATGGAGAAAGATGTGTTAATTTATGGGTAACCTATGTAATAAAATGCTAAGCTGCTCTCTCAAGAAACCCCCTAAATGTATGATGGTTCAGTTATAAAGGGAAGTTTTGTATTTGCATAAGTTCCAGAAAAAAATATGCCTGATTGGCATGTAAGTTTTTTTGTTTTTGTTTTAAGTACTGATACAGGAACTCAGACTATTTCCTTCCTGTTCTTCTGTCACATTTAACAGAATTCTAGATAGGGTAGCCATGCACACTTGCCTCCAGCTACTGTAAAATGACACAGTATAGTGAGATTCCACATGGGAACTGGGAATCAAACCCAGGACCCTTAGAAGAGCAGCCTAACCTCTGAGCCATCTATCCAGCCCAATAGCTTATTGTTGTTTTTCAAGACAGGGTTTCTTTTTGTAGCCTTTTGAGTCCTGAACTAGCTCTGTAGACCAGGCTAGCCTTGAACTCAGAGGTTCTTTTGCTTCCTGAGTGCTGGGATTAAAGGTGTGTGCCACCACACCCAGCTCCAATAAATAAGAAAATAAAGACTACATCTCACTCAATAGATAAACCTACCTAAATTCTGAAATTGAAAGTATTCTACTATAAGCTGCTATTTAGACTACTTACAGGACATTAGTACTTCCTGGTTTTAAAAGTAGTCTCTTAAAAAAATTTCAGGCATGCTACATAAATTTGTTCTTTTCTAATCTTATTGGAATTTCATGGGCCTAAAGTCTAAAAAATAGTAAACATCACCTCTATTTTACATTTCAATTCTTGGAATTCAGTCATGTGATTGCATTTTGCTAAAAAAGAGGCAGGAAAATAAAGTCCGGTTGGTAGGTCCAAGAGGTAAAGGCTTTGTGCTTAGTGATCCCTCACAGTCTCACACACAGACTCGGGTCCTGGCTCTATAGTGGATTATTTCATGATGATTTGTGCTTTAATTTCCTTGTCTTTTAAGGGATAATAAAACTTATTTTCGTGATCGTTGTTCAACTCAAATGAAATAGTGAAATACCAAATGATTAATACACAGTATAGCCAGTTGATCTGAAAGGCTAAGATACATTTAGTTTTATAGTTAAATTACTAGTGGAACTGTATAATTGTCCTGGTTCCCAGAACACTTTGAATTCCCTCCCTGATATTTTAATGTTTTAACAATATCTCACAAATGCAAATGGAGATCACATTTTATACTTACCTACCAACCTATTTGAGCATGAAATGAACATAAGAAATTGGATATTAAGACCACACAAGGGGGCAGGACCATCTCTTCAGTCAATTTGGTTGAGGAAATCAAGTATCTACATATGGAAGAGTGAAGTGCATCTTTATATGCCACATAAACATCAACTTAAAATGGACTCTTATGTAAGCCCTGAAGCCATTAAGCTACTAGAAAAAAAATACAGGGAAATAATTTCTCGGCATTCCTCTAAACAATGGTCTTGGATGTGATACTAAAAGAAGCTCAAAGAAAGATTGGGAGGATCAGGGAGGTGTTGATACAAAGATAATTTCAGTTAGAGAGAAGAAAGAAACCCAAGGGATCTGTTGTACAGCAGATGCCTATAGTTAATAATGTTTACTTGAAGAATTTCAAAGAATGGACATTAAATGTTTCTGGTGTGTGTGTGTGTGTGGTGTATGTATGTGGTGAGTGAGCACAAGTGTTTGTACCTGTGGCCACATGTGCTCAGATCAAAGGAGGATGGTGGGTGTCCTTCTGTATCACCCTCCATCTTATTCCTGTGAGACAGGATGTCTCACTGAATCTAGAGAGAGGCTGGTGGTCAGGGAGGCCCAGCAATACTCTTGTCTTTGCTTTCCAGAACTAGGGTTTTGATATAGTTTCTGATACCTGAACTCAAGCACTCCTGCATGAACAGCAAGCGCTTTCAACCATGAGCCGTTTCTCAAGCCCAGATTTTAAACATTTTAACCACTAAAGAAATCATTTAAGGGATTAGAGAGGTGACTTCATGGTTAAGAGCACCAGCTGCTCTTCCAGGACCTGAGTTTGATACCCAGCCCCCAAAGGGCAGCTCACAACCTGAAAGTCCAGTTCCAGGAATCAAGTTCCCTCTTTTGGCCTCTGTGGGCATCAGGCATGCATGTGGAGGATCTACAATGTAAGTAAAACACTCAAATGCATCAAATCAAATCAAATAGAAACAAAAAAGAAGTGATTTGAGTGCCAATTCAGTTCATTATCTTGATATAAACAGCTCAAAATGTGTGCCTATATCAAAAGATCACCTTTCATGTTATAAATACAATTTCATTTGAATATATATACTATGCTGTAATAAAGCCAAACAGGGAGAGAAACATTATAAATTGCTAATATGTCTCTATGATTCTCCATGTTTGAAGAGATTCTTCACAGTACTTGGGGAAACTTTCTTCTTCCTATTTCCCTGTTTTGGTTTGGTGAATCCATGCAATCGCTATAATTTAATTCAGCCCTAATGACAGCTCTCAAATCCTGTGACCACAATAATGAGATAAACTCTCAAAATTCTCATCAAAGGTCAAAAGGTTGCCACTCTTACCTATTAAACCTTCATGGAAAAATCCAGGTTCAAAACATTTTGCTGTTTCAAAATTAGAGAAGTCACCCACGTCCTGAAATCCTAGCATCAATGAAATGAAAGACCCCGTGGGGGGATTTTTGGTGGGCAGAGCAAATAACGTATATTGTCTCCTTTTGGTTTCCCCAGATACATTTTATCCTTTGTGTTTCTTTCATTTTATTTTGTACCAGCAGCCGTGGGATTTCTGCCAGAAATGAACTCAGCCGCTTCCCTGGGAATGTTGTCCGGTTGCTAATTTCAGTGCCGGAACTGTGTTCCCTCGCGTTCTGGCCTGTTTCCATGAATGCCTCCACTGGAGGGAGGGATCTGACAGTTCTACGGATAATGGTAAACACATGTAGCCAATGTTGCGCAGTCCTTCAGAGCCAGAGAGCATTAGTAGGTACTTCAGTTGCTGGCAACAGAAAAACAGTGTAAGAGACTCCATCAGGCACCCGGGGAAACCACAAGGAGATACCCAATGCAAGCAAGATCCCTCTTCCTTCCTTCCTTCCTTCCTTCCTTCCTTCCTTCCTTCCTTCCTTCCTTCCTTCCTTCCTTCCTTCCTTCCTTCCTTCCTTCCTTCCTCCCTCCCTCCCTCCCTCCCTCCTCCCTCCCTCCCTCTCTCCCCCTCTCTTTCTTTCATTCTTTCCTTCTGTCTCTGTCACTCTCCTCTTTCTTATCATGGAGCAATTATAAATGAAAATCAGAGTTTATGATGACCCAATCCCAACTTTAAAACTGCAGGAGAAAAATCTGGATTGAGAGACAAGAACGTTTCAACATGTTTATTTTGGAGAATCTTCCCATTTCATGTTCAGCCTCTTGATGCTTTAAGTGTCCATGAGGACTTTGACTTCTCTCAGTACACAGGGGACAAATTACACATGGTGATGTCATTGCCTTGGAGATTTCTCAGACTACCAAGTTCATCAGTCATGTTGTCAATGTTAAGGAGATAAAAAAAAAGAAAAAAACTTAAAGATACATCATCGTTGCATGAAAATAAATACTAATTTCTCACTGGAGGAATTTTCAATGCTGTTTTCTAAGTTCCAGTGAAACTTAAGAAAGTTCTTTTAACATAGTGACATTCTCAGCAGGTCAGCTCATAATACCATTATCTCAAGAATGGTAAAAGTATTACAATCTAATGATAAATACAGATAAAATGAAGAATACTGTGAACAATAATTTATTTGCTACATAATTTTGAGCTATCTATTTATTATTCTTATTCTATATTATATTTTGATTATTACAGGAAAGCATTTCCTTCTAAACATATTGCACCAGGCTGTTGTCTATGGTATTAAATTGATAGAGGCATCCCCAGTCTCCTTTCCATTTCTGCTGGACCATCCAATTTCCAGCAGCCTCCTCATTCACCTGGAAAACAATCTTGTATCTCTTACATTCTGCTGTGTTTCCCTGTCCTGTTGATAATCAGAATTCCTTAACCAGAGTTGGGGAAGCTTCCTGGTTTAGTATCTCCAAGATGACCAATATGGGTCAGCTCCTTCTAAACAGAGACTTGTCCACCCTGACTCAGAACAGAGCTACAGAGACTCACTGTAGAGAAACTCAGAGGTATTTCTTAGATCAAGGAGAATTTTACTTGACTACAATTAAATGTAATACCAAATTGATCTGTTGTCTTATGCACTGAAGGCTAGCTTAGTATAAATAAAGAGGCCAGCACCACTAGGTTTATTAAAACCTGTGACATAAATAAGCCAAAGCACAACTGGAATTTCAAAGCCAAACAGATTCTCCACACGCACAAGTGGGCTGGAGAATAAGCTACAGAGAGACACTTCCATTGCCTAACACTCTCTTACACTCAGCTTCCTCAATGTTTGGCACCACTGCCATTGAGGACTAGATAGCTGGCTTTGGGGAAGAAGGGCTGGCTGTGCCCTGAAGATTTAGCAGCACCCCAGCCGACCATCATTCAAGTGGTAATAACCAAAATATTTGCAGACTTTATCATCTGTTCTTGGGAAATAGGTAGCAAAGCTGACTATAGTTGAGAAACACCAAAACTGTCCTATTGTGATCTGAGGGCCAGGGCCCTGGTTTTTTACTGTATCAACCATTTTCCAGACCGTGGGAGTGGTGGCCTGTCCTGTTGCTTTGTCTCCTAAGAACAGTCAAATAGTGACCTGTGGGATATGCTTATGCCATAAAAATAGCTAGCAATTTTTCTCTTGAACAGATAGAAATCATTATCCTCTTCCTGGGGTAGAACAGGGGACTGTAGCATGTAAGGATGATCTGCTCCTCTCTTGGGACTCCACAGCTCACAGTGGACATTCATCAGTTGTGATGTGGTGACATGTTCTCAACAAGCACAGTGAAAATTACACTATTTCTCTCTCCTTTCGCATGCACAGTTTGGATCTGGTTTGAAGGAAAGGAGTCATTTTCTCGACTGGGACAATGCTTTAAACAACTTCTTGAATTCATTTAGCAGCCACTGCCCCAGATCCTATTGTTTTGTTTTTGACATCATCGGATTTTGATCAAAGCATTCACAAAAACTAGAAATACAAAGAGCAGAGCATGCTGTGCATCAGCTGCTGGGGGACAACAGATTAAACAAACGCCAGAGTTTATCACAGGCCTGGGGCTAACCAAGTCAGCAGTCACAAAGTTAACAAACCTTTAAATAATTTCAAGCCCCCCCTTTTAACTATCCATTATAAAGTGAAACTGGATTCATACTAGATTAATAAACACTTTCAGAAGCATAAGACTGTGAAGAGAAAATATTTTATTATCCTATATCAAATTCCATTCCTTGAAAGCAATGGATAAGTATAAATGAATAAACAATGAATGAGCCTTTTTGGGTTCTGAAGTAATTCTAGCTTATTTTATACATTTCCATATAATCCGGTGGTGTCTAAGCATTTCACCCTATTTGTACAGATTTTATAATACAATATAGATCTGTATAAGAGACAGATGTTTTCTTTAAATAAAACAAGGATGAAAAAAGCAACCATGAATAGTTTTCACATCTTAGGAAGTGTAGTACTAACTTGGAGACATTTTAATATAGTATCATTACTGTGTATTATCGTGTATTTTTGTTTTGTATATTTCTCTTTTTGTTTTACACTTTTAAAATATTTCCCTTTTATTTTATTTTTGAGATTATAATACAGTTACAACATTTCTCCCTTCCCTTTCCTCTCTCCAAACTCTCCCATATACCATTCCCTGGCCTCCTTCAAATTCACAGGCCTTTTTTTTTCATTATTTATTTTCACATGCATATATGTATGTATGCATTTAACACACACACACACACACACACACACACACACACACACACACACACCTAAATATAACCTAATCAGTCCATATAGTGTTGCTTGTATGTACATTTCAGGGCTGGCCATTTGGCACTGAACAACCAATTGGTATATATATAGCAAACAATAAACATATATATAATATAAAAAAACAATAAAGTGTCATAGGAAGTATTGTGCATGAATCTACAAATCCCACTGGGAGTCAGAGGGCTATAGTAACTTGGATTCTCCTTGTTCTTCCTCTACCCTCTCCCTGTCTTGCTTCTTGATTCCAGCCCTCTCCAAGGGACTCTCATTCTGGACAGTTTTATCCCTTTCATGACATTCCATCTATACTGCCTGGAAGTTTTGGTGGAAGCTTAAAGACCAAGGCTGCTGATAGCATGGAGGGTGGGACTGAATATCCAACAATATGTAAGGCCATTCCTCAGGACAAAAAAGTGTCAGCTCCAATCATACTATCCTTAAAAATTAGTTCTATCTGGGCTGGGAAAATGATTCAGTGGATAAAGTGTTTACGATGTAACCACAAGCACTAGAGTTTGGATCTTAAGCAGTACTGGGCAAGCAGGGTAGGCTTTTATAATTCCAAAGAATTGGAGTAGGAGAAAGAGGATGCTCCAGGGCAAGCTGTTTGGCTAGACTGTTAAATCTATGAGCTCTGGGTTCAGTAAGAGACGTTGCCTCTGTAAATAAAGTAGACAGAGATCAAGGAAGGCACTCAACCACTGGAATATACCCATGCACCTACACATATGTGCACTGGCATATATGTAAACATGAGTAAGCATGCACCACACCATACACACACACACACACACACACACACACACACACACAAGTTCTGCCACACACGATCTCATCTAAACGTATTTACTTTCACTGATCTTAGAACTTTACAAGAATATTACCATACAAAATCTGATAGTTTGTGGTTTTTTTTCTCAACAGTTTTCTTTTTACTTGTCATCTGTGATTTTGCCCATTTAGTTTCACCAGTACATACAATTTCATTTTGTAAATATGGCATGTTTTGCTTTTTACTTTATTGTCAATGAATATTTTGATTGCTTACTGTTTCACCAGTATCAACCATGTTGCTAAGAACATTTTACACAAATCTAGTGCCCACGAAGAATTCCTATGACATCTATTTTGAGGACTGAAGGTATTATGCTGTACAGAATATGAGTCTTCAAGTTTAAAGGATAGTGAAAATTTCAACATGAGTGGAAGAACAGGCACACAAACTGGCAAAATGTAAAGTTTTGGCTTCATCCATGTTTCTTCCAGAATCCAGGTTTGCTAATGTTGGCCAGTCTAGTGGCATTAAGAGACATATCTGTGTGGCCTTGAACTGGATTTTCTCACTTCCCAAGCAAGGCCTGGCATCTTCACATGTGCTTATTCACTAGTCATGTTTCTTCTTCTCTGAGGATTTTGCTTTTCTCTGAAGTTTATTAGAGCTCTCGATCTTATTTGCTGGAAGAAAAGGCCCTCCCCATTGGTTTATGACATTTCCTTTATTATATGTTTTTCTGCATACTGGAGTCTGTTTCAAAGTTATCCACTGTGTTTCATTGATCTGTCAATTCTTTGCCAATACCATGTGGCTTTAATCACCAGGGTCCTATATTATATTTTACTCTATGGTAGTGTGAGTCTGACTTCAATATTCCCTTTGTTCAAGGTTTTATAAGCCGTTCTCATCTCTATTTTTATTACCTAGCTCAATGTTAGAATCATTCTGTTAAGCTAAAAAGGTTTTAAATTTTGATTGGCAAATAAGAATTCATTTTTAATGCTGAGTCTCCTTATTCAGAAACATCTCCTATCTTTCAAATTGTTTTTTTGGCTTCTTTCATAAAAGTCTCATTTTTGTTAGATCGTCCTGGCCTTTGCAAGTCTTAGTTCATTGTGGGTAGCACTTTCTAGCTAGTTACTGATCACACAAGAAATGTTATTTGGGATATTTATTTTGCACTTGATCATTTTGCTGAATTGTTTTTCTCATTTTAAGATTTTTTTTTTTAGCCACATTTATTTAGTTCCATTCTGTATTTTCAGGTACAGGGGTTCTCTCTTCTGTCTTGAGTCTCATTTATTAGTTCATGGTCTAATTTTAGCCAGAGCCTAAAAGTCAATCGTAGCCACAACAGCACTAAGCAAGTTCCCAAGCTCCTTGGCTACACAGGCTGTTCTTTGACTGGGAATGTGGCCTTGGCTCCAGGCTCAATGCAGACACCTTTGAGTCCATTCCTACTTTACTAATGAGAACATTGCCAACTACTTTTTCAACAGGAGTGGGCCTGTTAACACTGAGGCCATAAGTGTTTCAACAACTCTACAAAGCATCAAGTAAGGCGGAAGAGCGAAGGTACAAAGTAACAAAAGCAGATACCCACTTTCAGCTCACTGAAAGACACTTGATTGTTTGGTACAAAGTAACAAAAGCAGATACCCACTTTCAGCCCACTGAAAGACACTTGATTGTTTGGAAACTCCCCACAAGGCCTGAAGTCTCTGCTTTGCTGGCTCTGTTCCACAGGTTCAGCTGGCTAAACTGCCCCGTGACTTTTCAGCACTGTAGCTAGCCAGTGCCAATGCCCTCTTCTTCCTGCTTGTTCAGATAATGTATACCCATGGTTTCAAATGCTTTGTCCAGAAATGATAGGACACGATGGTCCAAAGTGGCCCAGAAGCCAAAAGCTAACACAAACTTTATTTCTATATCATTGCTTCAATCCCAAATTCTCAATATTGCTAGCTGAGGATCAGCTTTCACTTCTGCTTTTTGAAAATAAGGAAACACAAATTGTTCATTGGGCTCTGTAATGCAGCCTTTTATATCCTTGTGTAAACTTTTCTCATGTTTCATTGCAGATAGAAATATTCTAACTACCCTAAACTGAATCATAGGAAAAAAATGTTTATGTTGTCTTAGGTACATTAGTGTCTTGCTTACTGATCTACTGCTGTGAAGAGACACCACGACCAAGGCAACTCTAATTTTTTTTTGTCCAAGGCTGCACAAGGTGTCCCACCATAGGAACTGAGCTCCAAAAAGCCTGTTTATGTACCAGGAATGGATCCCAATCCCACTGCCACCACCCCCCGCCCCCAAACAGCTCAAGCTAAACAACTGTCTCGCCTATGCTGAGGGCCAAGTCCAGTCCCGTGGGGGCTCCACAGCTATTGGTCCACAGTTTATGAGTTCCTACCAGTTTGGCCTGGCTGTCTCTGTATGTTTCCCCATCACAATCTCGATGTCCTTTGCTCATAGAATTTCCCCTCTCTCTCATCAACTGGACACCTAGGGCTTGGGCTGGTACCCAGGCATGGACCTTTGCATCTCAGTTATTGGATGAAGGGCCTGTGATGACATTTAGGGTATTCACCAATCTGATTACCGGAGTAGGCCAGTTCAGGCACCCTCTCTACTATTGCTAGTAGTCTAAGGAGGAGTCATCCTTGTGGATTCCTGGGAACTTCCCTAGCACCCTGTTTCTCCCTATTTCCATGATATCTCCATCTACCATGGTATCTGTTTCCTTGTTCTCCCATTCTGTCTCTGTTCCAGCTCAAATATCCCATTTTCCAAGGCAACTCTTATAAAAGAAAGTATTTAATTGGGGGCTTGCTTACAGTTTTAGAGGTTTAGTCCCTTATCATTGTGGTAGGGAGCATGGTGGCACACATGGCTCTGGAGCAGTAGTTGAAAGCGACATCCTGATCTATAGGTCCGGAGAGGAAGAGAAAGACACTGGACCTGGCTTGAGCTTTTGAAGCCTCAAAATCCACCTCTCAGTGACACACTTCCTCCAAGTTCACACCTACTCCAAGAAAGCCACACCTCCTGATCCTTCTAATCCTTCAAAAAGTGCCACTCCCTGGTGACAGAACATTCAAATATAAGAGCCTATGGAGACCATTCTTATTTAAACCACCATAATTAGGAAGCCACAGTTCTTTGATTAATGGCTTGATTTACAAGAAACCATTTTCCTTGTAGCATCCTTTCTGCACAAAGCTTAATATTGTATCTGCCAAGTCTCTAAATTTCATCTCTAGACAATGACAAAAAATTTCCAGACCATTAAGAGATTTAGCGCATCAGATGATAATGTTTTTAAAATTTCTTTCCAGTTTTGAAGACAAAATTTATGGTTGTCATCAACTTTAAATTTCTGTCAGCCTTTGGCCATGTCCTAGGCAACAGCTGGAAGTCTGGCTCATGAGAAATGCAGGGAAGACTTGGTGTCTGACTGTAAATTGCAAACCCTGGCTTGCTGCCTTATATTGTTGCTTAATCATTCTGATTAATTTTTATAAAATATTCATATTAAGGCACTGATGTTAAATATTTCTCTTTTTCTTTGATTTTTGTTTTGTTTTGTTTTTTTATGAGACAGGGTGCTGTATGATATTATTCTGTATGGTGCGAATATGTGTTGCTCTGATTGGTTGATAAATAAGACACTGATTGGCCATTAGCTCAGGCTTAATACTGACTAGCTCTTGCACTTAAATTAACTCACAATTCCTATTTATGTTTAGCCACATGGCTTGGTACCTTTTCTCAGTTCTGCCTTGTCATTATTCTTCCTCTATGTCTGGCTGGCGACTCCTGAATCAGTCCTTCCTCTTCCCAGAATTCTCCTCACCTGCTCTCCCCGTCTATACTTTCTGCCTGGCTACTGGCCAATCAGCATTTTATTTATCAACCAATCAGAGCAACACATATTCACAGCATACAGAATGACATCCCACAGCACTTACTCTTTTCTGTCTAAAGAAAAAGGAACATTTTAACTTTAACCTAGTAAAATTACATATAATAGAATAGTTATCAAGCAAGAATTACAGTTTTAATATCTAGCCCATTTGTATTTTGTAAAATTAAAGAAAATAGTCTATCATCTATCCTCTATTTGTGAATCTAAAGTTTCATATCTAATTTATCTTTTATCATAACCAAGGGAAATTATAATTATAACTATGTAGTTGTATTTATTGCTTGTTTATATTATATATAGTTATTGTACTTATTGTATATAGTTTTTCTTATATTATAACTTCTTTTTATTTTTTATTTTTATTAGACAATAAAGGGGAAATGTGGTGATATTTTATTTGTGCTGAAATGTGGTGATATTTTATTTGTGTTTTAATAATTAAAGCTTGCCTGGAGATAAGAAGGGAAAATCCTAGCCATTGTAAGTAAACAAAGAAGTCAGGCAGCAGTAGCACATGCCCTTAATCCTATCACTTAGCAGGCAGGATCTCTATATGACCAGGGCCACTCTAGGGAACAGAGCCAAGCATGGTGACACACAGCTTTAATCCCAGTACCAACCATAGAGGTCTGGAAGTCTGTACAGACAAACAGAAGCTGTGTAGAAAGACGGAGTGATGTAGCTGGGCTAAGAGAGCCAATGAGAGAACAGAACAGAAAAGGCATATAAATGTGAGTATACAGGAAGAAGCTGTCTTTGGAAGCTGTGGAGTTGGGGAGGTGAGGTTAGCTCGTGGTTTGTCCTATTCCTCTGATCTTTCTCTTTGGCTTTAACCCAAATTTCTGGCTCTGTGTTTTTTATTTATTAAGACTATTTAGAAATTCATCTACAACAGGGTCTCACTATGTAGTTCTAGATGTCCTGGAACTCATTATGTAGACCAGGCTAGCCTTAAACTTATAAAGATGCACCTGCCTCTGAGTGCTGGGATTAAAGGCTCATGCCACTCCACCTGGCTTTCATTAAATATTTCTAACAAAGATGACCCTGCAAATAACTTTCGAGATCATGGAGTTGAACAATACATAGCATTTAGAACATTGATCAGTGGGGTAAATGCCCAGTGAGTACCAAGCATTTCCATAGACAAACTGGCTTTGAAAAAGAAAGAAGGTAAAGTTAATGTCAATCATTAGACATGGTTCAGACAGAAAATTTATCAAACATCTACCTCATTATTTCAGGCATAAAATGTTAGCAGAAAATTCTTTTTGTAACTAGTGCACACAAGTGCCTCTTCATTACAAACTCTATGGCAGAGAAGTATCACGAACATGTGTTCAGCTGACTTGCAGAGGTGACCCCTGCTGCCTGTTCACAAGCTTTATTACTACCTGCATGGAAGAGAAGTCAAGTATGCCATTCATCTACTTTAACAGGAACCCCAAATGCAGTGGTTTTACCAAAGAGCTCTCTGACTCTCATGTTCCAAGAAGCCCTGTGATAAGCCATCCTGAGCTAAGGACCTGAGCTTCTTATTTTTGCTCTTACATTCTTAGCATATAATTTTCAACCTCTTGCTTGAAATATGGTTACTTTTACATTCAGCCTCATGTTGAAGTCCCAGACAGGAAGATTGTCTCTATAGGGCCAAACTCTACTAAAACAGTGGCAAGCTTATCCTTATACTTTCGTTTAAGTTGGAGTGTGTCATTTGACTTATCATTGTGAGGGCACTTGAGAAGATATTAGCCAGGCTTCTACTCACCCTGAACAAATAAGGGCATCTGCTATCAAAGAAGAAGGAGAGAAATAACATGCCTGCCCCTTTGTCTCAGTCACAGATGTCAAGAGCCCAGTCCTTAAGAGCTGTCCAAATTCTACTCCAGCAAAACTTACCAGAAGGAGCTCCATTGTCAGATTCATTATTTGAGTGTCTGCACTTTCAGCCTTATTTTCTTTTACTACCTTTCCAACTTCTCAGCCATCAAGGGGCCACACAGTGCTGTAGCATAGTTTATAAAATCTGAAGATGTGTTCCTGGGTTCAAATCCCAGCTCTGCCTCTGACTCACTGAGCAATGTTGGGCATGTTTCTTACTTTATGGCCTCATTTCCTTGGCTGTAAATTTGGTGTATTACAAATGTCAACTCAAGGAAACACAAAGACTGAATTAATTGGTTTGCATAAAGCTCCTGGGAAGTTTCTAAAGCATAACAATTTTTTATTATTTTAGGTAAAATCTCTAGGCGCATGTATTATTTTGCTACCAGTATGAATTAGTTACTTTTTTTGCTGTAGCAGAAGGCCTGAGTAAAGTCAAAGAAGGAATGAAGGGAGGGTTTCTTTTGGCTCACAGTTGAAGGGTGCAGTCTATCATGGTACAGAAGGTATGATAGTAAGCATATGAGGCAGCTGGTCACATTACATTCAGAGTCGGGAAGTAGAGAATAACAAATGCTGGTGTGTAGTCACTTCCTTCTTTTCATTCAGTCTGAGGCTCCAGCCCACAGAGTGATGCTGCCCACAATTAAGGTGGGCCTTCGCGTCCCATCTAGAAGCTCCCTCACAGACAGGCTGAGAAACTTCTCTACTAGAGGATTCTAGAACTTGTCAAGTAAATATTAAACATCACACAGCATTTTAATTAAAACCATTGAATACATATACAATTGTATACAACACAAAGCACCAATCACTGGCATTCCATCTGATGAGCTTGGGTACATTTGCATACTTATGAAAACACTACCTTTAACAAGATATTCAAAATGTCTATCACCCGAGCAGATCCCTGCACACTCCTTCCTGGCCACCCTCTTCTTCTATCATAGAGACAGATAGTCTGACTCTATCCCTAGAGCAGCTTTGCTTGCTCCTTGGGCTTCAGGTTAAAAGCAACCAATAGGCAGCCAGGCAGTAGTAGCTCACGCCTTTAATCCCAGCACTTGGTAGGCAAAGGCAGGCAGATCTCTGTGAGTTCAGGAAAGGCTCCAAAACTACACAGAGAAACCCTGTCTCAAAAAAGAAACAAAATCAAAAACAAAAAAGTCACCACTCAGAACACACTGCTCTGCCTGGCACCTGTTGCTCAACACAGTATTTTGAGAGCCATCAGATAGTCACGAGCACTGGTAATTCATGCCTTCTTATCATTGGGTCTTCCTCTAGGGTCACAGTGTGTCTCTGTTGTTCTGTTGATGGAAATTCTGGTGATTTCCCACTTTTGGCGAGTCCAAATACAGTTGACAAAAGCACTCTTCTGTAATCTGTTCATGGACATGCACTTTCATCTTTTCATGTATAAATACCTGGGAGTGAAATTGATTGACGACAGGGTGAATATAAGTCTAAATTTCCAGAAAACTCCCCCAACAGTTCTCCAAAAGCAGTGTGAGTATTTTATAGGTCTACAAGCATAATACAAGAGCTCTGTCTGGTCTTTTTAGTATTCCACTAACACTTGGCTCTGTCAGCCTTACATTTTAACCATTCTCATGAGTGTGAAACGGTATTTATTAAAGGAACTGAAGCTGTCATTTAAAACTCTGGGTTTGGATGATTGTAATGATTCTTTCATCCACAGAAAGAATGCTTCAATGTTGAGGAAAACAGGAGTTTGGAGAAAACTTCCAGGTGGATCTAGAATCAGTTTCTCTGTGGGTTCTACTCTTCCTTCCCTTGCTCCCAGCCCAGCAAGTATCACCAGCCATGGAGGCAAGGCCAGTCCCAGGGCTTTCATTAGTCACAGGGGGGTTCCCCATTTGCATTCATGCTCAGTCTCAACTCCCATGTCCTGTGTTCAGCTTCTTCAACTTGATGGTTACCATCTCGTATCCCACTCCCCACTTTCCGAATGTGTCTTTAAAAGAAATCCCTTTACTGTAGTTTTTACTGGGGTTTCAGGGGAAGAGTGAAACCAGATACAGCTGCTTGGCCCCTCCCCATTTCTTGCACTCTCCTGCACCCTCCTGCTGAAAGCCCAAGCTGAGGTTAGGTAGTAGGCGATAGAGAGGAAGGCTGGGAATGCAAGCTCCAGAGCAAGGCTGCCTCCTCTCTTCCCTGACCGCTGGCAGTGGTGTGCACTGGGGAAATGCTCGACGCCCGGTGTTTCTTCAGATGTACAACAGACATCTCCGGTGAATCTATGGGATTATCAAACAGACATCATATCTAATGTATCTACAACTACATCTTTATTGTTATCCCCAGAACCTGTAGGGTGAGAAGTGGAGTTTCTTCAGAGGGCCTAGAGTGGCAGTAGTGAATATAGCCCAATAGAAATTTTACCAAGTGTTCACGGGTCTGTGAATAGAATACATAGTGTTTTCAGAAGTGACGCTCTTAACCTTGTTTGTACTTGTTTGATCCAAGTTTAAGTTCATATTTATGCCACCTACAAATACATATTTAGCTAATAGCTTAGAGTAAGAACTTTAAAAGGGAAGCCAACAAGATGGCTCAGTGGATAAAAGTACTGGCCCCTAGGCCTGATGATTCGGGTTTGAGCCCTGAAACCAGGTGGAGGAGGGAAAGAACTGACTTCTCTAACCTCCGTGTGTGTGTGTGTGTGTGTGTGTGTGTGTGTGTGTGTGTGTGTGTGTACATTCATATGCCTGTACAAAAAGTAAGTGAATAAACATAATGACTAAAACCATTTCAAAAGGTTAGATTAGCTTTAAGAAAACACAGTGCTTCTGGTTTGTTTTCTGCTTTAACACAACTATGTGAAGACAAATAAATGGTATTTTTCATCTTTAAAGCAGGTAAAGTAGTAAACATTCCATAGCAGCTAATAGGGAGATTTTTTGTCATGTAAAGCACAATATAGGGATTCAAAACAATGAAGGAGAAACTGTACTTTAGATGGTAGTTACTTATATTCCACAGCGGGTACAATGAGTATGTGCATACATATGTAGTGTTCTTCAAAGGAAATGAATGACCCTTAAGCATCCTGAAACAGGAAAGACTGTGAAACACAATTGCTAATTAGATTTCTGTTTACTGGAAAAGCCAAGGCTCCTGAGCCACACATAGCCGCTTACTTCCGGTGGGGTGGGGATCAGGCAAGTAAGATGCAATGTGACAGGGAATATGCTTGGCTGTAGAAGGGAGGGAAAGCTGCCAGGCTGACCAACTCAGCTACCACCCAGGCCCAGAGCCAGGGCTATGAGTTGGCCCATCCCAACATCCGCCTCTCTATGAACTGTCGGAGCATGTGAAGTGGATGATCCTATAGATCCAAAACTTCAAGATCTCCACCACACAGGACATCAACAGGATATCCAAGAAGAGTCCCAGTGAGAGCCCATTATTGATGGTGTAGCAGAAGCCAGAGGCCTCGAACCAGACCAATGACTCATAGCAATGAACTTACAAGTAAAGATGAATGGACTAAATAGTTAACTGTGTGACTCACTAGGCCACACTACAGCTTCCACAACAAGGTTCTTTTCCCACCCCCTCCCTTTTTTTGTTTGTTTATTTGGTTCGGTTTTAGGGTTTTATTTTAAATTTTTATTTTGGTGGTGAATGGGGGGAGGTTGCAAGGGTAGAGGGAGGTGTGAGGGGACTAGGAGATAAGTGGGGTCAGAATGCATGATGTGAAATCCACAAAGAATCAATAAAGGTTAAAAGAATTTTTTTTAAAAGTATAAACATACAAGCAGCCAAATCTGAGCACAGTCTGTAACCGCTGAGCTGAAACCCAGAACCAGAGGACTGGCAGAGAAAAGGAACCAGGGGCTCGAGAGAACATCCAGGACAGGGTCGCCTCCTCCTCCTCCGTTCAGGTTCTTCCAAGTCAGTGGGCTATTGCAAAGACTTGCTCCTGCCAGTCTGAAGATGGTAGCACGACTTGGCAGGAAGTTGCTACAAGCAGCATTGTCACGTGTTAGCTCTAGATAGCACAGGAGCCTTTCCACAGTAACAGAGACAGATGCAGACACTCCTGCCCCACACTGTAAAGCCCGGCTGTTGGTCTGTGGAGAGCGGGGGCATCTGGATACCTGTAGAGAGCACGGGGAAGCAGACCCACTCAGCCCTCGCCTCACTTCATCAGCTTACTGCTCAGAATGATCAGACGATTAGAGCATGTGGAAAGTTGCTTCCTTGGGAGGTTTAGTAATAACCAGTTTTATAAATTCCAAGTTGTCTCTCTGGCGATTCAAAAGGACTTTGCACATTCTTCTTCTTCCTTTAGAAAGGAAACCCACAAGCCTAAATACTCTAGTTATTAACGTATTTTTCTCAAAAATCTAGGGAGTAAGTTGGCTCTGTAATAAATAGTTATTTTTTCAGTGAAGATTTTTTATTCAAAGCTATTTCTTAGTTCTGTGTATTTGACTTGGATTAAACCTTACTAAGATTTTATCAAAAACAAAAACAAAAAAAAGTAAGTGAACTGTGGTGGTTCGAAAGAAATGGCCCCCGAAGGGTGGCACTATTAGGAGGTGTGGCTTTGTTGGAGTAGGTGTGGCCTTGTTGGAGGAAGTATGTCACTGTTGAGGCTTTGAGGTCTCATATATGCTCAAGATACTGCTCAGTGTCTCAGTTCACTTCCTGTTACCTGCAAGATGTAGAACTTTCAGCTCCTTTTCCAGCACCATGTCTGCCTGCTTGCTTCCATGTCCCACCACAATGATAATGGATTAAGCCTCAAAGACTGTAAGCCATTACCTCAATTAAATGTTTTCCTTTTTTTCTTTATTTATTTTTTATTTTACAACACCATTCAGTTCCACATAATAGCCACAGATTCCCATGCTCCCCCCCCCCTACCGCTCTCCTCCCGAGGACCGGGATCGACCTGATAGACTCAGTCTAGGCAGGTCCAGTCCCCCCCTCCCAGACTGAGCCAAGTGTCCCTGCATAAGTCCCAGGATTCAAACAGTCAACTCCTGCAAGGAGCCTAGGACCCGGCACCACCGCCCAGCTGCCTCCCAAACAGATCAAGCCAAATGACTGTCTCACCCATTCAGAGGGCCTGACCCAGTTGGGGGCCCCTCAGCCTTTGGTTCATAGTTTATGTGCTTCCATTCATTTGGTTATTTGTCCCTGTGCTTTATCCAACCTTGGCTTCAACAATTCTCGCTCATATAAACCCTCCTCTTTCTCACTAATTAGACTCCCAGCGCTCCACCAGGGGCCCAGTCGTGGATGTCTGCATCCAGATTCCTCAGTCCTTGGATGGGGTTTATGGCACAACTATTAGGGTGTTTGGCCATCCCATCACCAGAGTAGGTCAGTCCCGGCCGTCTCTCGACCATTGCCAGCAGTCTTTTGCGGGGGTATCTTTGTGGATCTCCTTGGGCCTCCCTAGCTCTCTGCTTCCTCCCCTTCTCATGTGGTCTTCATTTACCATGGTCTCCTATTCCTTGTTCTCCCTCTCTTTTCTTGATCCAGCTAGGATCTCCCACTCTCTTTCCCTCGACCGTCGCCCTTCATTGGTCCCACTCATGTCCAGGCTGTTCATGTAGATCTCATCCATTTCTCCGTGTCTTTCTTGGGGTCCCACTTTCCAGGTAGCCTCACTGGTGATGTGAGTAGCAGTCCAGTCATCCTTGTTCCACATCTAGCATCTTCCTATGAGTGAGTACATACCATATTTGTCTTTCTGAGTCTGGGTTACCTCACTCAGGATGATTTTTTCTAGATCCATCCATTTGCCTGCAAACCTCATGATGTCATTGTTTTTCTCTGCTGAGTAGTATTCCATTGTGTATATGTGCCACAATTTATTTATCCATTCTTCAGTTGAAGGGCATCTAGGTTGTTTCCAGGTTTTGGCTATTACAAACAATGCTGATATGAACATAGCTGAGCAAGTGCTCTTGTGGTATGATTGAGCATTTCTTGAGTATATGCCCAGGAGTGGTATAGCTGGACCTTGGGGGAGATTGATTCTGTACTTGGACAAAAGTGGATGGTGTAGGATTGCCAAATTTTCCCTGGACAGTCTAGGACTGCAGTCCATGGTCAGAAAATAGAGTGCATTCAACAACACCAAGTTTGATTGCAACACAGTGGAGAGAACAAATTCAGTTTAGGCCCCATTGTATTTTGCTTGTGACCTTTCTAGTAAAATCTGCAAACACCCTCTGTGAAATGTCACCTACATGTCACATCCTTTAGTTACTAGCTACTATTTCCCCAAATTCATCCTTTCAAAGGGAGTTAAAAGCCAGCTCTGGTGGCTCTTGCCTGTGATCTCATCACTGGGGAGGTGGTGGCAGGAAGGTCAGGAGATCAAGGAGAGAAGAGGGGAGGGGAGACAGACAGACAGACAGACAGACACACACACACACACACACACAAACACACACACAGAGAGAGAGAGAGAGAGAGAGAGAGAGAGAGAGAGAGAGAGAGAGAGAGAGAGAGAGAGGCCAATGGACTAAGGAAGGCCCAGACAGTGAAGCTCTTAGTGTGTGTCTATACTCACTGAACTGCTCTAAGTGTACTCAAGTATGGGAAGCTGAGTTGTCCATGACCCTATCTGCTCACCTCTCTTCCTTCTACTTGTAGCTCTCCCAGCCACCATCCAATTGACTTGCTTGGAAGATGACATCATAGCCAACAACACTGAATGAAATGCACTTACTAACAAAAATAAGCTGCCATTTCTCCCTTCCTTCCTTCCTTCCTTCCTTCCTTCCTTCCTTCCTTCCTTCCTTCCTTCCTTCTTTCCATTTTGTTTTTTTTGAGACAGGGTTTCTGTGTGTAGCCCTGGCTGTCCTAGAACTCTATCTACAGACCAAGCTGGCCTCCAACTCAGGGATCTGCCTGCCTCTGCCTCCCTAGTGCTGAGATTAAAAGTGTGCACCACTGCCTGGCTGACTGTCACCTCTTAAGAGCACATGGCATGCTAGAAGTTTGATCTTTGTTATCTTTGCCTTTCTCAACAATCCCATCATGTAGGTAATAATTTACCACCTCATCACTGAGCTTTATACTAAGCCTTTTCTATCTATAATCTTCACAATAAGCCTATAAGGTAGATAGTATTACCTTCATGATGCATTTGTTGATTCTGAGGTTCAGAGAAGTTAAGTAACTGCCCCAAGGTCACAGCTTCTAGGTAAGTGGAACTGAGACTCAAAGCTTTAAGGCCTTAGTTTTCTTCAAACACTGTCTAAGCTGCCACCTCCCCTCTCCATGCTTGGATTTTGTCTGGCTAAGCATGCACAGGTCTGGCAAGGTGTCCCAACTGCTGTGAATTCATTTGTGCAGGTCCCTAATGTGTCTGGGAAACACGGCTTCCTTTTAGTCAGCCACCATCTGTCAGCCCATCTTCTGCAATGACTCCTAAGCCTTATTGGAGTTTGGGAATGGAGAAAAAATGAGGTGTAAGAGTTTGTCTCTCTGGGTTGAACAAAAAGCACAAGGAGGGCTTGACCAGCACTTGGCCAGGCAGCCAATGACACTCTCTTCAGTGCCCTTCTTTGAGCTCCATTCTGTCCTCATAAAAGCTGAACAATAACACCGAAGCCTTCCTGCGGAGCAGGTCCAAGTGCAGAAAACCAAGTCACAGTTAGTGTACTGACTCACTGTTTCAGACAGCACAGGGTTAAGCCGGAAGATTGGTCTTTCTAGGAAGTCCTCAGGTGCTGCGACAGTTGCTGGCCCAGGCACCACATTTTACAAATCACTAATGGTGATTTTCAACAGAGAAGGGGAAAGGACCATGGGGAGATGCAATTAATTAAGCATTCTTAGAGTTGGCATAGAGAAGGCTACAAAAAGGAATGTCTATCAAGACCCAGGACAAGCAGTGAGGACTGAGAATTGTGTGTCAAAGCCTCAAAGATATTGAGATCAGACCTACCAGCCTATGTTCCTAAACCTGTTACTGAATTGTTTGCTAGCTGTCCCATTTACAACATGCAGGTGAAATGTAGCTTAGATTCAAGAGGCAAGATGATTGTGTCAGTCAACACACACAGACATTCCCACGTGGAAATTTGAAATGTGCTTCTGTGCTTTTTAACACACACACACACACACACACACACACACACACACACACTGCTCTGGCATGAAGGTCATCCCTGCAGAAGCCAGGGCCTCTTGCTCTTCTGAACATGAGCAACACCCTGCAGAACTCTGTCTGAAGTCCACGCCATCTTCTCCAACAACAGATCTACTGTTTCCTGTGGAAGGAAATACAACTGTTTGGCCACCAGATTCGGAGCTGGGCTGGAGCTGTGTGAAAGGTTTTTGCAAGTTAAAAGCAAAACTGGCGATCGTAGGCTTTTTGACAGCTTTGTGAAGTGTGAAAAAAAATCATATTTCCCTGGCGCGCTTTTATGAGTTTTTGTCTTGAGTGAGAGGGGAGGAGGCTGTGCTGTGAAAATGGAAAAAAGGTCACACACGTGACCTCAGCCCTGGCAACCCAACCTGAGACCCACTGAATTCTGGAGCTGAGCAGTTTCTCCAAAATTCCTGAGTCTTCTGTGTAAGCACCCAGGAGCCTTTGCTTGCACGTGGGGCACCAGCCACCAGAGTTGGCTCTCTTACCTGCAGCTGACAGGGCCAAGAGAGACCAGTTACAGCAGTCTAAAAAATGCTTTTGACTGATAAGTAGAGTAACTACTGTCCAGAACAGGGGATTTGCAAGGATTCTGCCAGAAGCCACCATGTTTGTGTAGAGAGATTATTTAGCTAAAGGAAAAATCGGAATTTAGAGTCTAGCAAAGGTTCAAATGCCTTAACTACGGAGCTGTGGTGGAGCTGAGGAGAGAATGGGAAGACTGAAATCTGACCCCAGCGAAGTCTGAGGGCCCCTCCCCTTAGCTCTTTCATCTTTGGCAACCCCAAGGATGGAAACCAACCTTAGGCAGGTGCTGTGCACTGGGTCCTGTCCAGCCCTTTCCCACATCACTGATCCAAGTCTGAGCCTCAGAGTCCATTTTGCACAGCCTAGTGAAGAGACCCTGAACCTTTTCATGGAAATTTGTGTATTATTTATAGCTCTTTACGGCATTCAATTTTACTATGATGTTTTTCCTTAATCTATATAATTCACTTTCTTACTCAGAATTTTTTTTCTTCAATCCTCTCCTCCATGTTACCCATTAATTAAATCTTCTTGGACTAAGTGAGTATGTTAGTGTCTTAAGGCTGTGATAACAAATACTCACCAATTGGGTGCCTTACACACAGAAACTTATTTCTCATAGTTCTACAAGCTGTGGATGCAAGAACAGGGTGAGTGGGCTGGCTTCCTGTGAGAACATGTATCTTAGCTTGCAGATGGTCACCTCCTTGCTCTGATCTCACATGGTCTTTCCTCTGTACATGTACAAAGGGGTGCCCTGGTCTCCTCTCTCTATAAAGACACCATTTATATCTGATTAGAAGCCACCACATGAACTCATTTTTCCTCAATTACATCTTTAATTGGCCAATCTCCAGATATAGTCACATTCCAAGGCACCAGGGATTAGGGATTAGGTCCTCAACATATGAGACTTGGGAGTACACAGTCTGTCACATAATGATCTACCCTCTGGCCCAACCAAAAGTCATTTAGTTCTCACGTGAAAAATATACTCACCCCATTTCCATAGCCAAAAAATCATTACCCACTCCAGAATCTACTCTAAGCCCCAAATAGTTTTTATATTATCGCCCATGCTTCAGTTCTGCCCATTAGGACATTAAAGCTGTGTGGAAAGGACTTTGTCCCTACTATACCCAGAAACCCAAGCTTGGTGGGTTGCTAGTTACTAGCAGAACAGGAAGAGGTAGTGGGTTCAGCCTGGGCTGGCAGTTAAAAGAACAGCTTACTGTTGAACACTTCAACTCAACATTTGAAGTTTGCACAATTATATTTTCCTCTAAGAATTTAATTGGCTTGGTTTATGACCCCATGCCAGCCCCAGAGGGCTGATTTCACAAGCCGGGTCATTACTTGGTCCCTACTCCACACCAGCAGGAATCTTAGACATGCCAGTTCATTTCCAACCAGAGGGTCTCCACATGCCCCAGAACCCTGAGGGTCCTTCATGTTTATCCAGCTTAGGGTCTACCTCCAACATTGCAGCTTTTATGTCAATACCCCAAACCCACACAACTGCCCCCAAAGATCCAAGGAAACCAAAGGAGATTTATTGATGAGGCAATTAAAATTGCAAACCTCACTTTGTGTTGGCTAGATGAGTGCACAGAAAATATAGAGATCTTGTTCCCCACATCATTGTGCTTCATCTCTCATCCTTACCATTTCACATTGGAGAAGGGATGGGATGCATCTCCAGATGTGTGTGTGTGTGTGTGTGTGTGTGTGTGTGTGTGTGTGTGTGTATACTTGTGTGTTTCCCTGTTTGTGTGCCTCTGTGTATGTCTGTGTGACTTTCTATATGTATGTGAATCTGTGTGTTTATCTCTATATATCTCTGTGTATCTGCCTCCTCTGTCTCTTTCTGTGCGTATATATGTGTGCATGTATGTTTCCCTGTGTGTGTATGCCTCTGTGTATATGTCTGTGTGTCTTTCTGTATGAATATGAGTCTGTGTGTCTGTTTCTATGTTTCTCTCTCTCTCTCTCTCTCTCTCTCTCTCTCTCTCTCTCTCTCTCTGTGTGTGTGTGTGTGTGTGTGTGTGTGTGTGTGTGTGTGTAGTCCAGTGATAGAAAAATAAGACCAAACTTATTGCGGGTATTAGTGAAGTTCACCCTGCCATGTGGACCGAATCCAAGTAACTTGCACATACATGCACACATTTGCTATACAGCAAAAGCATGAAACAAAACTTTTTAAATCTTGTATGAACATTTTGATCTGGAAATCCTATAGAACATGCTTGCATAAAACTATAATGCATGGTTGTGTGCTCATTCATTTATTAATCTTGTGTTGAAAAATACAAATCCCAAACTGTGATACTTTCTGAGGATCCAGAGATGAATAAACCCAAGCACAAAATAATGTAATTTGGGAAATGAACACTTTTTGTGGATCTATTCACTGCACAACACAGAATGGGCACAGAGCAGGGAGGGGTGCTGCCTGGACTCAGGGGAGCAGGAAAATTCTGTGGCCCTAGAGCTGCATCCCAGGGAGGAGCTTTAGAGAATGCAGACCAGGGATGCTCCTAACACTGGGAGGCCACAGTAAAGATGCCAGGTAATACACAAGTAGTTATAGTAGCTAAGACAACATTTAGGTTTAAGCTTTCTGCCTCAGCCTCAATATTGTTCTAAAGAGGCTGAAAGCCTTAGGGATGATCTAAATATGGTTCACTCTAAAAATAGGATCAGCAACCACAAAACACTTGAAGACTATTTTGTAACAAATATATTTGAAAGGGAATTCTGGAAAAAAAAAGTATTCTAGTTGTGGCTTATACCATCAACAGAGGTGAACAAATTTGGATATGGTCATCCATTGTGCAGTGTTGGTGTGTATATATGTTTGTGATTGAGAAAAATTTACACTATCCATATCAGCTATAGTTTCAATTGCTCTCTAACCTTATTTTTTGAGATGGCATCTTTTCCTGCACCTAGAACTGTCCAATGGCTAGTGAACGGGCTGGCCAGCAAGCCTTCCCACATCTACCTTCATGTGACTGTTGGGGATCCACATGCAGGATTTATTTCCTGCTCATGCAACAAGCACTTTACTCTCTGAGCCATTTCCTCAGGCCTTTGTTTGCACATTTTAACAGCTTAACTGGGCACAATTAAAATACTGTGAAATATACCTACTGTAACTACAAGATTATGTATTTTAAATAAATTTGTACAGTGTTTAGAATCTCCACAGTCTAGGCTCAGACCATTTCAACCATCTCAAAATTACTCTTGAGTGCATTTGCAGGTAGCTTTTAAATAGATGATGATAGGCACTAAGTTGTAGCAGGAATCTCAAAAGTTCTTATTAATAAAAATCAAACCTGAGGCCAGTTATTGGGGTCAATGCTGGTAGATCAGAGAGACAGGACAAGCCACAGCTATCTCACCTTGCCAGTTCGTCAGCTGGTCTTGTCTCCTCAGACTGGAAGCCTCTGAGTCTTCATCCGGAATGGGTCTCAGCTGAATTACTGCTCCAAAGCCTGAATGCTTAACCAGCCATATGCTTAACCAGCCAAATTCTTAACCAGGCCAAAATCCTCTAGTTTCTGGTTCTCACGCCTTATATATCTTTCTACTTTCTACCACCACTCCCTGGGATTAAAGGCTGGCTTTCTGGGATTAAAGGCATGTCACCATGCTTGGCTGTTTCCAATGTGGCCTTGAACTCACAGAGATCCAGAGGGATTTCTATCTCTGGAATGCTAGGATTAAAGGTGTGAGTGCCACCATTTTCTAGCCTTTGTATCTAGTGGCTGTCTGTTCTCTGACCCCAGATAAATTTATTAGAATACACAATATTTTGGGGGACACAATACCCCCACATCTCCTCTCTTTTTGTCTAAAATTAAAAAAGCTTATAACTAATACAAGAAAAAACTATCTTCAATAAGTATATGCAATATACAGTCAAGATTACATTAACAATGTCTAGTCCATTAACATTTGACAGATCCCGACAAAAAAAACTCCATTATATATATTAACAATGTCCGGTCCAGTAACATCTGATAAACTCAGACCAAAAAATTTTCATTACTTATCTTATTTAAAACAAGCAGTTCCTTTTTAAAAGTAGATTCCACAATCTCCCTTTTTATCTTATCATATCCATATTTTCTCTTTTTTCTTTTCATAATAGATTCATTAGTCTACCTTTTGTCATTTTTATATCTTCCCCTTTTTCTTCAGTGTAGATTCGATGATCTACCTATTTATCCTATTATTTCTTTACCTTTTTTTTCTCAGAGTAGATTCAATGATCTATCTCATATCTATATTCTCTTTTTCTTTTTGCTTTCTAGGGGTGAAGATATCTTTAGGGAATCTTGAAAAGAAAATTTTTTGGGTTAATTTTCAAGTCCTGTATCATTTGTCCAGTCTCTGCATAAAAGGAAAGTTCAGGGCTTGTCACAAGTCCTTGCTCAAGTAGTCTGTCAGGCTGAATCATCTCAGCTAGTCATCTCGAAATTGTCCTGACCAGTTTGTAGTCCAAAGTCGATTTTTCCATGGTGTTAATCAGCTTAATGGCTTTATCATAGTCCATGTGGAATCATCATTGTAGGATCCTGTCATCTTTTTGAAGATTTCAAAGTCACTTTTAGGCATAGTCATGGTTTCCTGCGGATTTTTTTTTTTTTTTTTTTTTTTTTTTTTTTTTTGCCTCCTCTGTGGTTTGGAGCAATCTTAGTCTGATAAATGTCTGTCTCTCGGAACCATGAACATTCTTCCCTAGAACAGAAAATCTTCACAACAATTTCTCCCCACCATTTGTCTTGCCAAACTTTTCCAAACTGACCTTTGCCGATGCCTTCTTGTAACACGATGGTCCTGGCAATTCTTCTCTGAACCAGCAGCAGTAAACCCTTCGTCCCAGGTAGCAGCATCACCGCAGTCACCAACATGATGAGAAGGAGCTGGCAACGTGGAGCAGTAGCCACTGCTTCCATGGTCCCACCACTGTTTGTGGTTCAGTCCGGGCCAAAGCTTCTCCCAAGCCTCCTAGGCCGGCCTCAAACTCGGGATCTTCCTGCCTCTGTCTCCTTCAGCAATTCCTACCGGCGTGTGCCACCACAACTGACTGAGTGTAGTTTGGGCCTGAGCTGGGGCTCACAAGGCCACAGGCAAACAGCTTTTTCATGAATTCGTAACACGAACGTTGGGCGCCAGATGTAGCAGGAATCTCAAAAGTTCTTATTAATAAAAATCAAACCTGAGGCCAGTTATTGGGGTCAATGCTGGTAGATCAGAGAGACAGGACAAGCCACAGCTATCTCACCTTGCCAGTTCGTCAGCTGGTCTTGTCTCCTCAGACTGGAAGCCTCTGAGTCTTCATCCGGAATGGGTCTCAGCTGAATTACTGCTCCAAAGCCTGAATGCTTAACCAGCCATATGCTTAACCAGCCAAATTCTTAACCAGGCCAAAATCCTCTAGTTTCTGGTTCTCACGCCTTATATATCTTTCTACTTTCTACCACCACTCCCTGGGATTAAAGGCTGGCTTTCTGGGATTAAAGGCATGTCACCATGCTTGGCTGTTTCCAATGTGGCCTTGAACTCACAGAGATCCAGAGGGATTTCTATCTCTGGAATGCTAGGATTAAAGGTGTGAGTGCCACCATTTTCTAGCCTTTGTATCTAGTGGCTGTCTGTTCTCTGACCCCAGATAAATTTATTAGAATACACAATATTTTGGGGGACACAATACCCCCACACTAAGTAATAATGCTACTGAGATTTCACTGGACACATCTGAAAGTGTGATGATGTTGACATATTGTATTGGGGATTGTGCCTGTTTGTCTGTATAAAACCATATTGAGAATTTTAGACATCAAGCTGAAAATATAGGAGTAAGGTGTATAGTTCATTAAAAATATGAATTACCCAAGAAAAATTATTGAACACTTAGAGATTTCACCACATCATTAACCACTTGATTATATAATAGTCTACTTTGTGCTATTTTACTTCTGTCTTATTTTGTAGAATATGGAAATACTGAAAAATCTTTATTTGCGTTATTTCTTGACCCCTCCTAGCTCAGAAGACTGGTTTGCTCCTCTTAGCTTGCTCAGCCTGCTTTCTTACAGAACCCAGGACCACCAGCCCAGGGATGTCCCCACCTAATATGGGTTGGGTCCTACTCCACCAATTCCTAGTTAAGAAAATGCCCTATAGGTTTCCCTACAGCTGGATCTTATAAGACATTTTTTAACTGAGGTTCCTCCGCTCAGATGACTCTAGCTTGTGTCAGGTTGACATTAAACTAACCAGCACAGGAGGTCTTGGCCTTGTCTGCTATCTTGATTAAAAAGTATTATCAGCCATTTTCCATGACATTTGTAAAGAGGGTTACTAAACCATTTACTATGGTGTATTAGTCACTTTTCTTTTGCTGTGACTAAAGACTCACCAAAGTAACTTAGAAGTGTTTAATTGGGCTTATGGCTTCAGAGAGTCAGAGTCCATAATGCCAGGAACTGATGCAGGCTCATGTCTTACTTCACAAACAGGACACATAAAGGCACTGGGAATGGAGCAAGTCTTGAAAACTCAAAGCCTGCTTAGTGATACATCTCCTCTAACCATGTCATACTTCCTAATCCTTCCCAAACAGTTCTACCTGTTTGGGACCAAGTATTTAAACATATGAGCAGCCTATAGGGACTACTTTCCTTCACACCACCACATGTGATTTTTCACCTAAGGAGGGTGATTTTGGTATTTTTCCTCTTCCGTACCAGGGCAGTAGGAGGTGGGGCTTAAAGCTGGTCATGAAGGTAGGGTCCATCTCCAATAACCTTCAAGCTGCTAATGTCTTATTAGCTACATAACATAGGAAAAAACAGTGAGGACAAAGAACTCAAGAGCAGCTATGGGAATGATGAGCAACAGGAGGACTTGGCCAGGAACCTAAAGGCAGAGAGATTTTCTTTAACACAGGTGAGTGGGATTGCCTTTAATGGTGTGGCTGTGGCTTAAACTAAACAGAATTTGTTGTTTTGTGGAGGCTGCACACCCAAGGACAAGATGTCAGTAAATTTGGCTTCTTCTCAGGTCCGTGTCCTTGACTTGGTGGCCACTTTCTTGCTGAGTCTTTGGAGTCTTTTCTCTGTATATGCTTGTCCTTGGTGCTTTTGCTTTCCAGTTTTCTCCTTCTTTTACGAACAGAAGTGAAATGGATTAGAGCCAATAAAATAGTCCACTCAAAACATGAGCCTGAGACCCGAACAGAAAGTTCTCAAAAGAAGGGGAAAAATTGCTAAGAAATGTCACAAAAAGTGTTCGTCAGTCATCCCTGGCAATTAGGAAAAGGCGAACCCACACAACTTTGAGATTTCATCTTAACCAGCCAGAACGGTAAAGACCAACAAAACAGCTGACAGCAAATGCTGCTGAAGCTGTGGGGAAAGGGAAACTTCATCCATTGTTGGTGGGATTGCAAATTGGTGCAGCCAGGAGAGAAAGGAGTGTGGAGAAGTCTCAAAAAGATGAAAAAGCAACCTTCCATACAACCTGTCTCCTTGGCATATGTCCAAAGGACTTGACATCCTACTCCACCGAGTCTTGCTCAGCCATGTTCATTGCTGCTTATTTGAAATAGTTAGGAAATGGAAACAACCTAACTGTCCTTCATCTGGTGGATGGGTAATGAAAATGTAGTGCATGTACACTATGGAATACTATCCAGCTGTGAAGAAAAAGGAATGAATCGTGAGTTTCACAGGTAAGTGGGTGGAACTAGAAAAGATCATATTAAGTGAGGTAACCCAGGCCCCAAGGGACAAACATCACATGTTCTTTCTCCTTGGTGGCTCCTTGCTCTATATCTCCAGATGTGAGTATATATCCTGGATTAACTGCAGAAACCAGGGAAGTAAAAAGGAATCATTGACAGGGTAAGGGGCTGGGGAAGCAATAGAGAGGGGAATAGTAGGGTACAACAGATTTGATTGGGGAAATGGCAAAAAGAGTGCTCTAATAAGGGAGACAGGGATTTAAATACAGAAGGAAAGAGAAGGGTGAAACAGCAGTTGGGATGTCTGAAAAATTCCTAAGTAATTAACTACTTGCCAAAATAAAAAATACTGAAAGCCTGTATATAGTTTAAATAAAAATTTCTCATATACGCTGACAATGCTCCCTCCAGGATCCAAAGACCATCTAACAAAGACCCCCAACACCAGGCATGAAAAGCCCTCTTCTGAGTTGTTAGTCACGGTTGTCCAAGAGACTGCCAAAACAATACAGGCTGCTGCTACTGCCCTTGGTTGCCTCCCAGAAGTGCACAGTAAATCCCTATGGCTGAAGACACCACACACTTTAAACACGGGGTCCAGAGGCCCCTGAGCTGGGACTGACATGCATGCCTCCTCCTTGAAGGCTAGCTTTCAGCTTTCATGGTACCAGGAGGCACCATGTGAACTTCCAAAGGAGGGAAGCAACTGACAGTCCTACCCAGCTACAATGCTTATAAACCAAACAGTTACCGCCATGACACAATAACCCTAAGGGTGCAGTAATGGCACACATACCTTGGCAGTAACCAACAGCTCTATAATTGACCCTAAGACTAGCTCAACAGGAAGGAAATCATGCCTGGTACTGGAAACCTAGCCTACTACACAGAGCTAGTGAAGTCATGGATCTTGGAGAAGAACATACAGCTATCACTTTATTAAAGCAGCATAATCCCTAACTACACTCTAAATATTTGTCCTTATACCCACAGATAAGTGTATTTCTCACCCCTCATCAAGGAAACCTCTTTTTGCAACAGAAAACCACAACCAATCAAAAATGCAATGTTGTGAAGCCCAGTCCCAAGGGATACATCTATAAGACACTCCTTCACCTACAGCTCAGGGGACATTGTGGAAGAGAGGTTGGAAATACTGTAAGGTCCAGAGGATCGGGGAGTTTTCTGTGAAGTTGTGTTTCCTAGCAATGCCAGAGGCTACAGTAATGTCTCACCAACATGACTGCCTAAATATGAGCTGAACAAGAATAACAATAGACATGTTAAAGTGGGTGGAGGAAAGACCATGAAGCTTAAATCCTACACACACACACACACACACACACACACACACACACACACACTCACAACCCTATTTAGGAAACCAAGAAATGCTGAGAGTAAGAGAAATAGTATTCCCCAGGGAAGAACACTCCAATTTGTTATCTAATACCAAAAATTCAGCCCTGAAAACATACATACAAGTAACATTATACAGACTGAGCAGATTATATTTAGGGATATATTCCTATTATATATACATATTATATTTCAGAATATATATATATGTATATATATTATATATATATATATATATATATATATATATATATATAACAATTACTAAAAAAGAGGCCATGAATTTGAAAGAGAGTAATGAGGAGTATATGGAGGGAAGGGAGGAGGATATAATTATATTTTAATGACAAAAATAAAAGAAATAATAGCCGGGCGGTGGTGGCGCATGCCTTTAATCCCAGCACTCGGGAGGCAGAGCCAGGCGGATCTCTGTGAGTTCGAGGCCAGCCTGGACTACAGAGTGAGTTCCAGGAAAGGCGCAAAGCTACACAGAGAAACCCTGTCTCGAAAAACCAAAAAAGAAAAAAAAAAGGCTAAGAAGAAAACATTAAAATAATAATAATAAAATGTAGCTTGAGTTTTCCTGCCTTGCCCACAGTCAGGACAAATCTGCATATTGACCTTCTCCCATAAGCTGATCCTGGCAAACTTGTATTCCTTTAATAAAACCCCCAAGCACCACCCAAGTTAGGATCACATAGAGGAAGAACAAGAAAATATTTATTTTTTTTAAGTGACAAGATAAATTTTCCCAGCTCAGATAACTGTCATTAAATTCTTTGATGACAACTTACACCACGTCTATGTTCTGCTGTTTAGTTATGTGTCAGCTGTCTTACTGGAATAATCTTGGCCTTAGATAAAAACTGGACCATCTTTTTTTATTCCTTCATTTTCAGTGGGCAAAATGCTGAGATGTTATTGTTATCAGTCAAACAATATGCATCAACTTGTTTTTCTGACAGATGAACTATAAAACACACACCTTCCTTTGGATGTACAGGTGTGCTTAAAGACAGCTTTTAAAGGATAATTTTGGGTCACATTCTCACATTTAACCTAATCAGAGCCTAAAAGAATACAAAAAAAACCTCTCAGGAATAAAATTCACTTTACCACATTAAAAATAAAAGGTGGGTTTGCATTATTTCTCATTGACTTGGATACTTTACAGTCTTCTAAAAAATAGAAAATTCTCTCTACTTTTAATAAGATTATAGTTTGAAGATCCATGTGAGAATGATAAGGGTCCCTAAGTGTGACTAAGGTTCCAATCTTGTGACATGTGGAATAACCCATGCAATTATACTCCCTTTAGTGTTACAGAAAAGCCCAAGTGACTGTAATACATGCTAACTTAATCTTAGCCACAGAAAATGTGTTTCTGATTTTCAAATTCGGCAATTCTTCAATAAAAGTTGTTGCACTCCGTCTGATCTATTCTCAAAATACGGAAGTGCTTGAAGTCCGACCACCTGCAATAACAGATTACTGCTCTCTAAAACATTGCCATACACCTACAATGTGGAGGCGCAAACTTTGCTAAAAAAGATCTTTGTTGCTTTTTCTAAAAGAAAGAAGTGATCCCAAAGTAAAGCCAGTTTTCAGCAGCCTCTCCGCTCCCAAACGCAACTGGCATCAAAGTCTAATGAAAACCTGTTTGCGGACACTGGATCCAGTCCAAGGTACACCATTGGCATATTCCAGACCCCCTGGGACGTGACTCATATAAAAAACACAGGGCTGTCATCGGATGGCTGGTGGCTCAAATAAATCAAATCTACTTTGAAAACTGAGGCATACCAAAATTTTATTAGGTGAAACTTTAGCATTTCTTATAGCCAACTTGCACATATATATTTTTATTACTTACAGCAGTTAAAAGGTATGCTACCAATCATATGCAAAACAAGAAAAATTATAGAATACCTTAAAAAAACTGGGCAGTAGTAGAAACTACCTTAGAAGGAAGGTTTCCAAGTAATTAGTAATAAGTGACATCACCAAGTGCTGCCCTTCGCTGACATCCTTCACAAACCTGACAGTGTGAACATCTCCAGTGCCCTCTCCATTCAGCAGAGTCCATTACATACCTTAAAGAGGAACTTTTTACCCCATGGTGGTTGCTCACTAAAACTATCAACCATATTCCACTTCATGGGATGATGACAGTGTTTGTAATATACAGTTATGAGAAACAGACATGAACATACTCCAGTTCTGGATGATGTACGAAGGGTTAATGTTTAGGCTTCAAAGGTATACTGCTGCCTGCACATCAAGCCATTTTCAAAGTTCGGTTATTAATGTTTTAGGAGTGTCCACTCCCCTCTTCTGCTAACCCGAAAACGTTTTATGTCACATATACATTTACCTCTCAAATGTGTTAGTTGTTTATTAAAGGCACAGGAGAAAAGAAACTTCTGCTTAACACATTGTATTTTGAACAAATGAATATTCTTTTTACATTCATTCATTTTCTATTACTTTTCAATATATAAAAATTGTACACATTTTACAGGAAGCATGTTATGTTCCAATACATCTATATATCGTGTAGATGATATTCACTATTGGGGTCTTATCTACCACATTGTGAAAGCAGTAGCTGTCATTTTTTCTTAAGTATCAACTGCTTTGAGAGTTTTATGTGGAAAGTGTGAACTACTACATATACATTCAAGTTCGTGTACACACACACACACACACACACACACACACACACACACATTTTATCATCTTGTATACAAATTTCAACTGACAAGCTTGGAACAGAGTCTCTTCAAAGATATTACATGCATCCAGAATACTGAGGTTTTACAGTGCTAATTAAAGACTATTATTTTCAAATTATAAAATTATGTTAGGTCATGTGTAACTATAAAGAAATTAAGATATACACACTCTTAAAACTGTCTCACGTATTTTTAAAGATTTTTTTGTATTTTCTTTTAGCCTCCTAAAAAAGCTTTTTGAGAATTTTATAAAAAATATGTACACATGTATAAAATTCTCAGAAAAATTTCCCACCCTCATTTCCCATATTTTAGAACTATTCTTGCACAGATTCTTTATTTTAATATCATTCTATGAAAAGTCAGCAGCCCCCTTCTCCGCAGCTCAGGGAGGGTAACAGTGGTTGGCATGGCATGAAAATGCCTTTCCAGAAACAAATTTGATTTTCTGGCTGGGCATAAGCTATCTCAAAGTAAAGGGTTAAATCAGTCATTTTGACAGAATTTATCTGTAACTCACGGAAGTCACTCACTTTGCGCATTTGACTCGTCATTGGTCAGAGCAGAGAGCACTTCATTTGAAATGGCTCCGTGATTTTCACACTTGGAAGGAGCCTCAATAAAACCTGTGAGAAAGGAAAAGCAGAGCGTTTTGGCCCTGGAACGCAAGGGAAGAGACACATCTGCAATCAATGAACAGGGAATTATTCAAGGCTTATTACCTGCTGTGCATAGTACTACAACTATGAAGAATAGGAGAGTCATGTAAAAATGTTTTCCTGTCCTTAAATTGCTTCCAGTAAGATTGAGAATGGAGGACCAACTACAGGACTATCCCAGCAGCTGTATAAGATAGCAAGGCCATCCATGCCCCAACGTGCAGCAACACACACTGGTTTTGTGGAAATAGTTCTAAACCAAATTCTGAAACGGCAGTGATGTCACAGGACAGGAGTGGCCCAGATCAATATGCAAAGATTGGTCTCACTGTATCAGAACGTGTTTGCGCACATTTTCTCCTCTACCCGAATAGTCTTTTTCCTCTGAATGCATGATTGGCCTTAACCCCAGAGTTTTAAAGTTTTCATTAGAATAAAAGCAATAGATAAAATCAGAGACAAATTTCGAAGATGGAAAAATATGTTCCCCATCTTTGACAAAAACCTCGAGGACAGGAAACACAGGCAGTACATTCAGACAGAACCAGACACTAGCTAAGTGAGCAAAAGGACATAAGGGGGCACGTGACAAAGAATCTTCGACCAGAAACCCCACTGTTAGGACATTTTCTAAGGAAAGAGTTAAACGCAAAGGCTTAACAGATGAAGATGTTAATGAAGTTGTTAAAGATTTGAAGATTTGGGAATAGCCTAAAGATCCAATAACAGGACTGATCACCATAAAGTTCAAAATTAAAATTAATTTTTAAAATGATATTGAGCAACAAGAAAATACCTCCTATACATCAGTATCCAGTAGAGATTATAAAACAGTGTATGAAATAAATTTTAAGTTTTGGAAGAAATGTAGAAGGAGAAGCTGAAAATGGGCATATCAACATGGAATCAATAGTAACTATCTGGATGGTTACTCTTATTTATAATTATCAAAAATAAACCTGTACCACGTGTGTTACTTAAAGAAATGTATTTGAAAAAAACGATCCTGTGAAGACTATCTTGGACATGTTCAAAACTTCTGTCAGGCCAAGAAACTGTTGGCTTTCATTCATACCTAAAACATGGTTTGTGATGAAGTTGTCTTCACTGAAGCTTCAGCTAGGTGAAACATCTAATAATATTGGGTTTTTAAAGCCATATTTTGGAGTTACTTTTTGAAATGTTACACTTGTGATTATTTTGTCAAAATGAAAGCAGCTTAATCTTCAACACTACAATGAGCTGAATAAAAGGACAGAATTTACTCTATGCATCACTATGTATGATATGACAGTGTTTGTCGATATGTTTAAGTAATTTCTTCCCTAAAATGTTCTTGGGATGAGAGAAAGGGATCAGAAAAAGCCTTGTTTGCTCTTCTTCCTTTAAGAACGATCTGCTGAAGCTCTCAGGGTAATCTACTCAAAAGCTAAGCCCTGGTCATGTTTTTCCTCATGATTTTAAACATAACTCACTCTTGGCCATCTCAAATAACAAAATCAGCTGAATATCCAAAGTTTTTTGCTTCTCATGTCTTTGAAACACATAATTTTTTTGAGGAAATAGAGTTGGGTGTTGAAATGAATTTAAGAGCTACTGAAGTAGGTTGACTTCTTAAGAAAAGGCAGTTTGAGGTGGAACAATCTAAATGATGGATAAACATTACTTTAGTGGTAGCACTTCCCCACCTCACCCCCATATGACTCCTATTTCTAAATTGAAATAGAAGGGCATTGCCATGACTAGCTTACAAAATCATTTCTTCTGAAAGAGCTAGCATTTATTCTCACTCATATTTACTCAGACACAGACATGATCATAATCAGTAGCATAGCTTTCCTTTCTTGTGTTTTGTTTTTTTCCCACATGTTGTTGCTGTTGTTTTTTGAGGTAGGGTCTCCTGGAATCCAAGCTGCCTGCACACTCACTATGTGGTCAGAGGTACTCCTGCCTTTACCTGGGACAGTTTTTCTTGGGGTTCAATCAAACTTGGGGCCAAAGTCCTTTGTCAACCAATAACAGCAAAACCTTTCTTGACATAAAAGTGACTATATATATATATATATATATATATATTATATATATATATATATAGAGAGAGAGAGAGAGAGAGAGAGAGAGAGAGAGAGAGAGAGAGAGAGATTCTTGTTGAAAATTTTTCTTCTGGCTTAATTTCTAAGTCAGAGTAACATTTTATTGTTGTTGTTTTTCATATATTCTTTCCCCCCATACATCTTTTAGAAAATAACATGAGCAGTTCTGAACTTTCTGGTGAAGGAATGATAAAAGAATAGCATGAACTCTGTGTAAGTAACTAAACAGAACCCAGCAGGGATAGAAACACAATTCTGTGCTCAGGGAGTATTTTGCTAGACTCAGACTCACGTGAAATGACCCAGACCCCGATCCCAACTTTGTTACCAACTTGTCCCCTCTACTGCTCTTTAGGCAAGCAGAATGCCTCTTGGGACAACCTGAAGTAAACTGCCCTGGTGGACAGACAGCAAATTTGGTCCTTATAAGAATTTTTCTGTCACCTGACTCATTGGCCCCGCTTCTACAAAATCGTCACATGACCTCTTTTCTAGACAATTCACAGGAATATCTTTACTCCTCCTCACTCAACTGTTTCTCCCTTCTAAATAAGGGTTTATGGGCCAATGACTGTGGAGAGGTGATCACCCTGCTGAACCTGATTCATTTTGTAAAAGGTAGTATGGCATGCTGGTGTTCCATGCCTTACAAATGAAACTGAAATGCTGTTAGTAAACTTAAAATGAGAACAGAGGGGGAAAAAACAGTGTAGCAGGAGTCAGAAGCCTGCATCCTTGCCTCTTTATCACTTCTAAGACATGCCAACAAATGAGCATTTAACGACACCCCTCTCTGCCTCTGTTTCTGTATCTGGAATAAAGGAAGGCATTATATGGACTACAAGTGTCCCAGCTTCAGTGCCCTGGGTACTCACATCTGCTCAGGAACTGTCCTTTGAAATCACTGTTTTCTTCCTCTCGTTACCAGGACAAACCTTTATAGCCAGTGATATCAAACGACTAAGCCAGATTTGTTTCAAATTATGCTGTCAAAGCTATTTATGCAAATAATCTCAAAGGTGACATTGGGACATCTAAATGTGAGTACTTTTGACTAGTGTCTGCACTGAAAAAGGTAGATGCATGTTTACTATGTGGCTAGAGTTATTTAAATCCCCCATAAGTCATGTTGTAGAACAAAGCTTTTAATTCATCCAACTCATAGACCTCCGACTATGATCAATTAGAACACAAAATTTAAGTAAACTGTCACTGCTACAAAAAAGGCAAATTCACTCCACCTGCTTGCTTTTCCTGCTCCTTACAATAGGCATTGGATACAGTCAGCATCAATCTGCCTTTTTAAGCCATCACTTCTACATACATTCCAAGTATGTATTGGGTACTGCAAATGAAACTGTTAGTATTCCCCATACAACTTCAGTACATTTATTACCTTCTCCATTGATGATTGTTGGGTATTTTGGTTGAATACAGTACATCCCTTTGATGGCTGGCAACTCCACAAATGTTTCCTGTCTACGATACTTAACTATAAAAGCTGATTTGCATCCACCCTGATCCTCAGAGTGGTGGAGCAGAGGATGAGCTGTTGTTAGATAAGTTCACACGTTTCTAGGGAGGCTGTAAGTGGTGGGAGTTGCTGTTTCCCTTTCAATGTCGATTTGTTGTTCAGCTGGTGGACACCAGATGCTTTCTCCAAACTCACCCCCATAGGGTTGCTAAAACAAGCAAACAAAAACCCCAGTTGTTTTCAATAACATCCTCTTTTTAGATAATCTGCCCAAAATTTGGTGGACACCTGTGTCATAGTAATAAAACATACAAACCCTTAACAAGTTTTATAGACAAATTTGATTTCATTCCATGACTATACCATGAAGTTCCTATTAGGAAAATGTCCTTGTTTGAATGGCTGTGTGATGTGCAGGAAGTGACACATAGAAGGTCTCTACTTTGGTTAAAAAAATGTTAGAAATAAAACCAAGAAAACAAAAGCATCTATAAGATAATGCCCGGCAAATTTTAATACAGGCTCAGATAAAGTGTACAATGGGTCAAAAGGGAGACAGATGTGACTGATCTGAAAAGGCTTCCTGGACCTGGTTCTTTGAAGTGCACTGGAGACAATTCCTTTAAGAACCATGATGGGAAAAATACATTCCTGGCTGGCTAGATGAAGACACACTGGGAACAGAAGACAGCTCAGGTTCTCCTGATCCTACCTCCACTTTGACCTTTCAGTCTTTCTTCCAGAATCCCTCAGAATCTGCAGAGATTGCCTGTCACAGGGAGCAGGTGTAAAGAAACAGCAGGGATCCAAACTGCTGTTTGGAAGGTGAGTTGGACCCACACTGTGCAAGCTCTTGGATGGGATGGTCAGTTGTGTGGAACTCAGTTGTGTGGAGCTGTGGAATACCCTCCAATACCCCTCAGGAAGAACAGCTGTGTGACAAATCAAGAGCTATTTGCTGATATCTTAGCCCAGTGAGGATTCTCAGGGCTCCCATACCACACAGAAGCCACTGATGTGGGACTCGGGGTGTTGGTGGTGGAAACTGAAGACAGAGTAGTTAGAACAGATGGAAGAGGGAACAAGTAATCTCAGTTGTGTAATAAATGTTTCTCAGCTAGTTGATGCTATTATGTTTATTGTTGTTTGTTTTTTTTAAGTGTTTGGAATTTAGTGACAAAGGAAAATCAATCAAACAAATCTGCAAAAATTAATCAAACGAATCCTTCATGGCTTGGGAATAGCTAGCTGAACAGAAAGCCCGTGAAGAGATAAAGTAGTTTTGTTAAACTGCCTCCAACACACACACACACACACACACACACACACACACACACACACACACACACTTTCCCAAATTTTACAATAGCTTTGATGTGAACAATTTTCTTTGAGTTTCAGTTTTGTTTTGAACTAGAGTCTCCTTATGTTGCCCAGGTTAGCTTCAAAATCCTGATCTCAAGCAATCTTCCTGACTCAAATTACCAAGTAGTTGGAAACAAGTTGTGCCATCATATCCATTCATTGATTGTGTAATGGGTTATTTTGGTTTTCAGAAATTTAAAGAAATGGTTAACTAAAAAAAAAAAAAAAGACAAAAATAAAACCAATCAAACAAAACCAACAAGTATCTATATTAAAAATAACCTAACAAAACAAATTTTAAGAGCTATCTGATGTAGCTTCAGAAAATCAAATGTTCAAAAGTATTGTCATATTTGATAGTAAGTGATATTCATGTCTTTAGTTATAGAACTTTATTGGATTAGATAGAAATTAGTGTGTCAGTGCTTGAAATTCATTTAATTTTCATCTGATGTTTTTAAACATCCTAAAAAGGTCGACACTATACTATTTTTTGAAAAAAACTAAACATGAATTATAGGAGAGTTCTGTAGGCTTAGTCTGCTGATTACTAATTTTCAGACCAAATAATTCATTGATAACATGTCAAATGACAAAGAACTATTTTCATCTAGATTGTAAATGAACGAAATCCTCACTATTGGGTAATACTATGGGTGAAAGTACTCAGTTGAGTGTTGAGGAAAATAGTTGAGAGACTTCCCTTTGCTCTGCGGGAAATACCCAGACAAAGTCCTGGGTTGAAACACTCATTTGAAATAAACAGTATGATACGGTAGCAGAGTAGAAAGCCTAGGGTGGGTCTAGGATTGCTTCTGAAGAGTCTGAGATTTGGTAACACACTTTTAATTCACAAAAATGCTGTCATGTGCAAACAACAAGGCTTAGACCTGAACCACTGCACTGCACTATCAGAGTGTAATCTAAGTCTTGAAGCTTCCCTGTAGCCGAATTTCTAAAATGGTCTTATTAAATAAAAAACACGGAGCCAAATACAGGGATGAAAGCCTTCGATCAGGGAAATAGGGAAAGCCACCAGCCAACCTTACCTCACCAACTCTGCAGCTTCCAAATGCAAGCTACTTCCTGTCTACCCACGCCTATTATTACCTTGCTGTTCTGCCCTCCCCTTGGCTCTCTTAGCCCAGCTACCTCACTTCCTCTTCCTACACAGCTCTGTCACTTTCTGTCTGTATAGACCTCCGGGTCTCTATGGTTGGTACTGGGATTAAAGGCATGTGTCACCATGCTTGGCTCTGTTCCCTAGTGTGGCCTTGAACACACAGAGATTCTGCCTGCCAAGTGATAGGATTAAGGGTGTGTGCTACCGCTGCCTGACTTCTTTGCTTACTTAAAATAGCTTGCTATTTCCTCCGATCTCCAGGCAAACTTTATTTATTAAAGCACACATAAAATAGCACCACACTTCCTCAGTCTCATCTGTTTTCCTAAGGTTACAGGAATGATAACAATACTACTTGTATTGCTTTATGTTTAACTGCATTGTCTGTTCAAAGGAAGACTTTTGTCAATAGTTTATAAACTAAAGAAAAATAGAAAAAACAGAACTAGATGTTTTTCCACTGTGTAGATTCACTGAAGTATAGTTTGGGGCTTCAAAAATAATTAACTTATTAAAAATTCAGATTATGGAAAATATTTTGATATGTTAAATATGTTAACATGAATATATTAACTGTTACATGCGTTTGTATGTATATGTTTATATAGGTGTGGAAGGGATGAGGATCCTATAGAGGCTAAACTCTGCAATCATTCTTTAGGCACCATTAGTCTTGTGTTTGAAAGGAGGTCTCTCACTTAGACCTGGGCTTCCTGAGCAGGTTGAGCTGACTAGCCAGACCCAGGGATCCTTCTGTCTCTACCTCCTCAGTAGTCGTATTATAAGCATATGCCACCACCCTCAGGTTTTTACATGAGTTCTGGGAATGACATTTAGGTTCTTGTGTGGCTGAGATCTCTCCTCATCCCTACATCAAATTTTTGACAAAGCAAAAGTTTCAGCCTTAAAAAACTGTGGCTATAGTAATTTGCTAGACAAGCTTGATTGACAGAATAATTTAGATCTCGCAAAAATCTTTTCAAGACTAAGTAAACATCTGTGTATTATAGAGGAAACTTTTCATCAATATTTTGAAATACTTGATTTAGAAAATCCACTGGGTACAAAATTTTTATTAGTGTAATAAATTCAAATACTATACTTGATGAATGAAAAGAAAGTGTCAAATTTGAAACCATTAATTTGTCTTTCATTTTTAATTTAATATTTAAATTCTGGCCAGTGAATATGAAGGAGTCTGTCACACAGATGGAAATAGTAATGAATGCAATTTATATTTGTGACTCTCTGTCCATCTGAACACAGTCTCTCACAGAGAACTTTTATCAAGACTGTCAAGCAATCACTATTTCAATGTATTTTGAACATGCATAGCCAAGAACGCATAAAATTATACAGCAACATGTACTAATGAAAGTTCCAGCTTTTCACTTAAAAATTGAAAACAATTTTTTGAAGTTGTACACAAATTTAATGTGTAACAACATCCTTAATATTTGTATGTTGCTTTTCTTAATATGTGTATAAACAGTAAATATATATGTATATATATGTGTGTGTGTATATCCATGTGCTTTCTCTCTCTCTATCTATCTATCTATCTATCTATCTATCTATCTATCTATCTATCTCTATCTCCCTCCTTCTCCCTCTCTTTCTTTCTTGGTGAGTATTTTCCACCAAACTCTTGTATGAAAATCCACAAAATTTTCTCCCATTTATCATAGTGTATTATACAAAAACCAACCATTTAATGTGTGACCAAGCAGACTGGCAAGCACTATCCAGAGAATCTGACTGGATTATACAGTGACATAGCATAAAGCAAATAAAAAATGTGTCCAGGATGAGCCCAAAGTCAAGCATAAATGCCAAGGAGAGTAATCTGTCAACCGTAGCTCAATTTGTTTCTGGGTTTATGAGAGTCAAAGAAACTATAAGAGGAAGCATGTTGACTTCTTGGATGTTAAAGCCTAAAGACATCCCAAAGCAAACATCCAGACATTCCAACATTCCTCAAATCTGTCTCCAAGTTTCTCTGAAGGAGCTCCAGTGTGCTAATGTGGAAGTGTGCACTGGGCATTTGTTGTGGTTTCTCATAAGGGCCGTGTTATAGATCTTCTGAAGTTGTGGTTAGTGGCTAAATCTTACACAACTTGAGAGAGTTTGCGTATGGGAAGGAATAGTTTCAAAGCGTTCCATTTCTGGGGACTACCTGGGAACAGGAAGGAAAGAAGTGTGTGTATGCTCTTAAAACAGCATACATCAATAAATATGCATCCATGTTAACTTCCTCAACTGCAAGGTGATACATATCAGCATTTTATAGAGACATAAAGACTCTTTTTCAGAACTGTGTTATTTTAAAATCCCATACAGAGGTACATCTGAAGTTTTGAACCACTCCTAAATCTCAGGACTTAAAATATAAAAACCAACTCTTGTCTTCTGTTTGAAGAAAATGTGTGTCAAGTTACTCCATGTTCTTGTAAATGCGAGTGTCTGAATAGACTAAATAAAATACTCATTTTTGATCTAAAATGGCATTTCCTATGTAGAAACAAAAAACCAAAGACAAGTTTTAAGTCTCTTGCAGTAAATGTCTGAAGAAATCTGTGAAGCCTAAAGCTGAGTAGGACATCCCGAGGAAGCTTTCCAGAGCCACTAGCAAAGCTGAGGCAAGCGGGTCTTGTCCACGAGACGCCCACAGACAAGAGCACAGTTCCACTCTGGATTGTGAATGATAAGCCAAGTTATTGAAGGCACGAGAATAACTTGTAAAACACCATGGTGGAGCTTTTGGTAAACCGTTGTAACTATTCACATGTTAAATAATGACAACAGAACTTCTTCAGGGAGTGGTAAAAAAAAAAAAAATCAAACAACTTTGGAAGAGGAGCTACAGGAGAAAAAAAACAAAGAAAAAAGCCACACAGGGTAGCTATAAAGGCTTCAAAACTTTTAGGGGAGCAGGGAGACAGCCACAAGTGATAAAAGGAAAAGGCTCACCCATTAGAACGGAGCTCTTTTTAAATTTCTAGGCACTTAGACACAAATGGAGCAGGGAGAGGGATTTCAGTATCGGTCTCTTAAACATTTCAGAGACATATTCACCTGTAAACCAATATGGAAAATTACATATTAATTGTGTCTGTCCTTTTACACAAAATTCCTCAGGGTCCGTCATTTCTGCACAGTCCCAAAGAACAGCTGCGGCGGAGCAGCCTATAAGGAAGGTATGGAGATGAGACACTCAGGGGTCATCAGTAGCCATCAAAATCTTTCAAGATTTGATAATCAAAATCAGATTACTAAAAATCAGAACTTTACATTAACAGTAGTAGTGATGAAGGGTACCCCACAGAGAACATTTAATTCTTTGACTTTTCTTTTAAATGGGAAATAATTTATAGTAAAAATCTGCAAAAACCAGTATCTTTGGGAATGATTTTAGAAATTGATACATTTCATCAAAATGAAGACTGAAGACAGAGTCTGTATGAAAACCAGAAGAAAGTTCTGCTGGGTCTGAGAATAAACTCTTGTCTTTCACCTCTGCTCTGGAGTTTGTGTAGTCCTAATTATTGTGGGTCAGCTTCTCAGCAAGAGAGAGGAGAATAAAACACGAGTGATGCTTTGATTTAACGAGGGGGATCTTCAAAAATTAAAATGAAAGACATTTTGATTCTGCCTTTCCCACCGGTGTTTTTTCTTTTTTCTTTTCTTCATTTCTTCCTTCCTCTTTTTCTTCCTTTCTTCTTTTTCTCCTCCTCCTCCTTCTTCTTCTTCTCTTCCTTTCTCTCTCTCTCTCTCTCTCTCTCTCTCTCTCTCTCTCTCTCTCTCAACCTATCTTACAAAAATCATCCTGCTGGAAGCATGACTTACCATCTGCAGTTAAGCCTCTGAAGAGAGCCCAAGTTCATCCAGTATGTATGCTGTTTATTCAGTTTGCAGTGTTTTATCTACTTCATGGTTGTTTCCTCTGTAGAGTCTGTGTCATCTTGTTTAGATTTTTATATTGGCTATATTAAAGAATGATTACAGAATCACAATTTGCCACATGGGATAAAGAAAATGAAGAGCATGAAGCAGGAGAAAGAGAGAGAGAGAGAGAGAGAGAGAGAGAGAGAGAGAGAGAGAGAGAGAGAGAGAGAGATCAAACACGATCTCACCTACACAGTCTGCCCCTTAGGAAAACATCTGCTTGGATGTTTTCTGCTGAAAATGAGCTGTTAACAGGAGCCAAAATTAGAGGGAGTAGGAAAGGAAGCTGTCTGGTACTTTATTAAAACCAAGAAACAAAATGAGTAGATAAAAGAAATTGTATTTCTTCAAAAAGCACAGTATGCAAATGTTGTATAAATAGATTAAAGAAGAAATTGTATACTTAAAAAAGTATAATCTATAAATGGTTTTGCTAGAAAAAGCAAAAGAAAAAAAACGTGCATATACTTATACAGAAAGTATCAAACTGAGTTCAGATTGAGAGTAATTGGTACTAACTAAAAGCCACCAACATGAAACCCCAACCTGAGGAATATGGTGATATTTTATTTGTACTAAAATGTGATTTTATTTGTATGTTAATAAATAAAGTTGCCTGGGGGTCAGAGCTAATAGTAAGCCATAGCAGAAGCCAGGCCGTGGTGGTGCACACCTTTAATCCAGATTACATGACAGACAGATCTCTGTGTGTTCAAGGATACAGCCAGCATGGAGACACACGCCTTTAATCTCAATACCAACCATAGAAGACCTGGAGGTCTGTATAGATGGGCGGTGACAAGGATGTCATGTGGTTGGGTTTACAACCAATGAGAAGGCAGAACAGAAAGTCAATAAAAAGACAGATACGCAGGAAGTAGGTCTCTTTCTGATGGGAAGGATGGCAGCGGCAGGAAGGGTAAGAAAGGGTTTTTAGTATCAGCTCTTAGCTACTGCTCTGACCTCTTGGGCTTTTAATTCTGCATTTGGCTCTGTGTTTCTTATTTAATAAGACTGTTACATCTACAGAGGAAGCAGAAGAAGAGAGGTGTATTAAATAATGACAGAGCAACTAGATCTTTACATATTTTCATGCAAGGGAGCACATTTGCTTAACTGTGTTGCAATCATCTTACCCAACTTTCTTTGACTTTGTAGTATATTGGTGGAAGTATTAAGGCAATTCCACATAGTTAAAGGGATAGGTTACAGGGTCTGGGAAAGGTAAAGTGCAATCCAATGGTGTTCTCTGGAGAACTCTGCTCAGTCAACCTCCATCATCCAGGATCCAGAAACCAAGAGAGCTGGCACAACCAGATCTCGAGTCTTAAGGGCTCCTCTCTCAGCCTCACCTCATAGGCATTACAGTTACCAGAAGCCTCAATGGAGATAGTACTTTCAGGTCAAAGCTGGAACAGCTACCCACTACAGTAGTAGTTTAAATGAGAATGCATCCCCCTGCATCCCCACTCTCCCTACCTCCTGCCCCACATAGGCTCATATGTTTGAATACTTGGCCCTAGTTGATGGGATTGTTTGGGAAGGATTGGGAAGTGTGGCCTTATTGGAGGAAGTGTGTCACAGGGAGCAGACTCTGTTTTAGTTACTCTTCCATCATGGTGGAAAAAAACACCCTGACCAAGGCACCTTACAAAATGAATGTTTAATTGGTTGTATGGTTTTAGAGGACTAAAGTGCATGATGGGAGAGCAAAAGCACAATAGCAGGAAAAGCTGTGAGCTGACATTTAGATCCACAGACAGGAGGCAGAGAGAGCTAACTAGAATGACATGGGCATTTGAAACCCCAAAGCCTGCCTCCAGTGACACACCTTCTTCAATAAGGCCACACCTCCTAATCCTTCCCAAACAGTTCTACCAACTAGAGACCAACTATTCAAACACATGAACATAGGGAGGTTATTCTCATCCAAACCACCATGTTCCTTTTCCTGGCCCCATAGGCTTGGTCATATCATAGCACAAAATGCATTTAGTCCAACTTCAAAAGTCCATATAGTCTTTCACTCACAATATGGTTTAAAATTCCAAAGTCTCTTCCAAGACTCAAGGCAATCTCTTAATTACAACCCCTGTAAAATCCAAAAGCAAAATACGTGCTTCCAACATAAAAAAGCACAAAATATGTTGGAAAAGAGGAGAGTATAATGAAGAAATACTGGACCAAAGCCAGATCAAAACCCAGAAGAGCAAACTTCAAATCTTGTAGCTCTATGTTCCATGTTTGCTTCAATGACTCTACCCTTCCAACTTTGCTACCTAAAGCATACTTCTCTCTCTTGGACTTGTTCCACTTCCTGCCTGCAGATCTCCTTGGTAGATATTTCATGGCTCTGGTATCTCTGACAACTTGGGGTCTCCCGTGAAATTCAGTTGCTTCACAACTTTATGCAATGGCCTCTCAAGACCTTCTTGCAGGGACTCCCCTGCCACATATTTGGACTCAGCAGTTCTCCTTAACCATGGAAGAAGATTCCACAACCCCATTACCTGTGTCTCCTTCACTACTCTAAAACCACCTATATGCACAACACTGCTAACTTTGGTTGCCAACTTGGGATGAACACTTCCCTACTTCTATACATTTGCAACAGCTCTGATTTGTTGTTCTTTTAGGAGTAGACAATACCTTAGGCCTTTTCCTTTCACAAGTTCCAAGATTAGCTGGGTGAGGTGAGGTCTTGCCCTACCTGAATCTCTCCTTCTATCCCAATGCAGGTCAGAGCTTGCCTGGATCTCCTTACTCTTTCAGTACAAGATTTGGTGCCAACATTAAATTTTTTGGTACTCTTTTTCAATAAAATTGTACATTTTTTATTTCTTCTTGCGCTACTTGTACCTTATCAATTTAGTCCTGCATAAGAGTGATTACTAAGAGCCGGACAGTGGTGGCACATGCCTTTAATCCCAGCACTCGGGAGGCAGAGCCAGGCGGATCTCTGTGAGTTCGAGGCCAGCCTGGGCTACCAAGTGAGTCCCAGGAAAGGCACAAAGCTACACAGAGAAACCCTGTCTCGAAAAAAAAAACCAAAACCAAAACAAAACAAACAAAAAAAAGAGTGATTACTAAGGACCACATGACAGAGTCAATATCAGACTGTCTTAAAATCTCCTCCACCAAAGAAATTAGTCTATTAGTTTTCAGTTTAGCTTCAGGCAAATTATTAGGATGAGAATATTCTTTTTCAAAATATCACAAAAAATAGCCTGTAACCCTGTTGCTAATAATTATTTCCTTCTAAAATTTCTTGGACTGGACCTCCATAGTCCACATTGCTTGCAGAAATACTGTCTTCCAAGCTCTTATTAGGATGATCCATGAAACTCTCCTTATAATGTTAAACCACTTTCCTAGTTCAAAGTCCCCAAATCTACATTCCTCCCTAAACAATATGGTAGTACCTGTCATAACAGTAGTTCACTCTCTGGTACCAACTTCTGTCTTAGTTAACTTTTCTATTGCTATGACAAAACACCATAAGCAAGGCATCTCATAAAATAAAATACTTAATTGGGCTTACAGTTTCAGAGGGTTAGAACCCACCATGACAGAGCAAAGACATGGTATCAGGAACAACTGAGAACTCACATCTTGATCCACAAATGGGAAGGAGAGAACACACTGGGAATGACAGAGTTGTTTTGAAACATCAAAGCCTATTCCTAGTGATACATCATCCCTTCCAATAAGGTCATACCAAATAGTTCCACCAAATGGGGCCAAGTATTCAAATATATAAGCCCAAGGGGGCCATTCTCATTCAAATCATCACAGACTTACCAGTAAAAAAATTTTTTTTTTTTTTTTTTGCTAAAGCTATAGAGACCTACTTGATATTTGCAGGCCATTTTTTTTTCTTTTTTGGCTCTGGAATTCTTCACCTCTAGAGATGTCTTCAAGCTCTTGCCTTATGGAAGATTGGAGAAGCCTCCAGAAGTCTCTGCCCTAGTCCCTGCCTTTTAATAAGACTCTATGAAAATTATCTGAATGTGGCTCTGGAACTTCAGAACTTACTCTGGAGCAATGGACACAGAATTCACTGGCAGCTGTTTCAATATTTAACAAGCGATGGAATGTTCAATGCATGACTTATTTATTTGTTTACTTTTTACAGGAGCTCATGGAGCATAAGCTGACCTCAAACTTGCTATGTAGCTAAGGATAACTTTGATCTCCTGAGCCTCTTTCCCCTTCCTTCCAGTGCTAAGATTACATGAGTGCACCCCCATATCCAACATGTGAAGATTTTGGAAGCTGACTGTAGTGGTGCTTCCAGACAAAGGAAGTGGAAAGTATAACCAAAGAGACAGAAAAGCTTTGATTTTGATGTGAGGATCCTGGGCTTTTCTAGTGGAACCTTGTGTCTGTCAGACTCATTTAAAGTTGAACAATAATGGTGAGGTTATCATAATGTTATATTTTACCTTTGAGCAGGTTTTCTTTTCAAATTAAACAGGACCAACATAACAATATACTGCAGTTATGAGAAGACCTACAAGCCGTTCAGTTTTAAATGTATTAACCAAGAACTTGATGAAGATTTGGCATCAGGGAGTCTCTACTCAACTTTGTGAAAGTAGAAGTTAAACTTGAGATACAATGAAAGAAATATCAAGACCCAGGCAGAAATGAATACAATGAGAACTGACTGTGTTGTTTTATCAAGTGTGATTTCTCTTGGTTTTCAGAAAAAAAAGAAGAACTCCTTCAACATTTCCTTTTAGATTAAAATTTATATGCCTAGAAATACTCTTGAGATCCTGTGTTCTTCTTTTCACCATGTTGCAGCTATCTAGATTTATGTTGGATGTAGTCCAAGGAAGAAGAGTGTTCCAAACACTGCACTATAGAGTGCCTGTACAAGCAGTTACTATTAATGTTTATTGAGTGTATACTACACTGTACTGAAAATGCACAATTATGATCTTGTGTTGAAGGTACCAGGATCATTTCCATTTTGTAGATAAAAATCTGAAGACAATATTTAGTTATGTGAGTCAATTTCACAAAGCAGGTCAGTGTTGAAAGAGGAACCTTCCTCTAAACCAAACTGACTTTCAAATCCAGAACTTTGATCACCACCCTGGATTGCTGATCATTGTGAAATGATATAGAGTTATTTGAAATGGTTTCTTGGGATTGGAAGGAAGGGAGATGAGTGTTACTCTATGTGGTTATTCATTTTGGTCCAAGCATTGGAAAATAAGCATTGGGTTAGGTATAGGGATACATAGAAAAGAACAAAAGTTACTGCCTGATGTCATGAATTTTAAAGCCCATAAGAGCCTCACAGCTGGAATGAAGATATGAAGGGGTGCAGACATGACCTATGGTGAGAAACACTGGTGCAGTGAATGGGGCAGATAAAGCAAAGGTACATCTCAATGGCTATATCACTCAGAACCCCTGATTGGGAAAGTAGACTCACCTTTTCTCTTACAAAGCAGACATGCTAAATCTTGCAATATGGCAGAAACTCCTAGAAGATTAGAACCAACCATCTTTGCGTGAGCTTCCTAACCTCCCCCAAAGCTAAAATACACCCCCTAAGAATGCTTCAGATGTATACATTAGTCATCTAACTCATAATTTAGTGAACAGCATCTGCATTCAGTCAACCTTACTGGAATTTGCTGAAAATATGAGGAAAACCTCTATCAAGGATGAATAATCACATTCAGCATAATAAAGACTCATTAACAAAAGCTTTGGGGGATGAGGGTAGGGGGAGTCAGTTGAAGATTAAAGCCAAATCAAATATGGATGAGCTGTTGCTGAAGATTAAGAGGTTCTTTGGTATTATAAGGACAGAAAATTAGTGTAACTTAGTTCATGGAAAGATAGTGAAAACAAAATTGTTTCTTATGTCATCCAATTCTAAATCTTCTATTATTTATTACCATTCAGGGATGCAGAGCAAGAAAAAGCCAATAGAGATTGAGAATCATTAGGACATAATGAAGACTTTCAAAGACAGTTCCTAATGAAAAGCAGAGTTTTTCAAAAATTAAAAAAACAGTCCCACAATTGTATTTCAGTTTAAAATATATAATGATGCTCTGAGTCTTTTGAAGTTGTCCAACCTACAATATGTGCCTATGCTGGCTGTTGCATTAAGAGCTAAATTTATGCTATGCTTTGCTTAGAAGGTAAAATGTTTGCTGCCTTATGTGGAAAATTTTAATTGGGGAAAAATACATTCTAAAAGGAACTATATGTATATTATTTTATGAACTAGATGTAATCACTAAATGCACTCTATGTATATTATTTTATGAATGTAGAATATGCATACAACTAAATGCCCATGAAGTTTTGGATATTTATGAGTAAAACACAAGCAAAGTCTACCTGAGCTGCAATGCGATTGCAGCTGTTATTTTTCTTTATTGCTTCTTTGATTTTTTTACAAAGTTGTTGCAATGAATTGATACTATTCATCAAAATTATAAAAAACTGTTATATTACTTTTAAAGTATACTCATTTGTTTATTTGTGTGTACATTTATATGTGTGTGTGTGTGTACCTGAGTCTGTTGTATACCACATGCATGCAGGAGCCCAAAGAAGTCAGAAGGGGACATTGGATCCCTGGAACTGTACTTACAGACAGCTGTGAACTGCTATACAGATGTTGGGAAGTGAACCCAGGTCTTCTGCAAGGATGGTGAGCCTCTTAACCCTGAGCCATCTCTCTAGCCCAGTTGCCCTGATAATTTTAAATGGACTTATCTTCTATAGAGTTCTAGAAAAAAAAAAGGAATATATGTTGATAAATGAACCCTTAATCAAATATCTAGATTATTGGTGATATATGTAGCAGGGTTTATTTAAAAACAACAACAAAAAACCCCAAACACTAAAAAGAAATAGCTTCATTCTGGCTTGAACTGGAAGATTCAACAGATGTTGTATTGGAATTTTAGTAAAAGGACATGATATGGTCTCCTGAGGTATTGCTGACAAAATGAATTTAAGTCTTTGCAGATCAGAAGAGCCGCACTTGGTTGGAACACAAGGCTAAATGCCTATAAACAAAAGAAAATAATAGCCTGATGGGAAAGACAGTAATTGGAAAGCCTCAGCACCAATCAGCAGTAAACCATAGGGAGCAATGACCAGCCTAAATAACACAAAGAACACTTAATGCAGAAAATGGAAATGTGTGTGTGGGGGGGGGAGTTTAATCATTTATTAAGTATCTGCTTTGTGTGTAGCATTATGTTAACATTTTCATGCGTTTTTCTCTTTCATCACAAGCACAGTAACCCTGTAAGGTAGGAATTGTTTCCAATTTACAGACAATAGAATTAATAATTTAAGAAGATATTAACCATAACAAATAGGAAATACTGATAAGTACATTGATTCATTTATTTGGTTCAATGTGTTCTTTTTATTATAAATCTTTTTATTTATTTTACATACCAGCCACAATTTCTCCTTCTTCCTCTCCTCTTGTTCCCTCTCCCCACCTTCTTCCTACCCCACCCCCACCCCCAACACACTCCTCAGAAAAGGTAAAGCCTCCCATGGGAGTCAACAAAGCATGGCATAACAAGCTGAGGCAGGACTAAGCTCCTCCCCATGGCATCAAGGCTGAGTGAGGCATCTCACATAAGGATAGGTCCAAGAAGCCAGCTCATGTGCCAGGGTCAGATCCTGGTCCCACTGCTAGGGGCCCCACAAACAGACCAAGTTACACAACTGTCACCACATGCAGAGGACTTAGGTTGTCGGTCCCATGCAGGTTCCCTAGCTGTCAGTCTAGAGTCCATGAGCTCGCTGAGCTCAGGTCAGGTGTTTCTGTTGGCTGGTTTCCCCATCATGAATTTGACCCCCCTCCTCCCACCCCACCCCATGCTCATATAATCCCTCCTCCCTCTCTTCAACTGGACACCTGGAGCTTGGCCCAATGCTTGCCTGTGGACCTCTGCGTCTGCGTCCATCAGTTACTGGATGAAGGTTCTATGATGACAATTGGGGTCGTCACCAATCTGATTACAGGAGAAGGCCAGTTCAAACACCCTTTCCACTATTGCTATTATTCTTAGCTGGGGTCATCCTTGTATATTTCTTGGAGTTTCCCTGGCACCAAGTTTCTCCCTAACTCCATGATGGACCCCTCTATCAAGATACCTCTTTGATTGCTCTCCCTCCCCATCCCTCTCCCAATTCAACCATCCCAGTCCCTCATGTTCTCAACCCCATCCTCTCTCCTTTACCCCCTCCCCACCCCCAGTTCACCCCGAGATCACCTCTATTTCCCAGTCCCTCTTAGGGTCCTCCTTGTTACCTAATTTCTCTGGGGTTGTGGCCTGTAGCTTGGTTATCCTTTGCTTGTCATCTAATGTTCACTTATGAGTGAGTACATGCCATGTTTGTCTTTCTGGGTCTGGGTTACCTCACTCAGGAAGGTTTTTTTCTAGTTCCCTCCATTTGCCTGCAAATTTCATCGTCTTTTTTTTAACCACTGAGTAATACTCCATTGTGTAAATGTACCACACATTCTTTATCCATTCTTCGGTTGAGGACATCTAGGTTGCTTCCAGGTTCTGGCTATATGAATAATGCTGCTAAGAACATCACTGAGCAAGTGTCCTTGTAGCATGATTGAGCATCCTTTGGGTATACACCCAAGAGTGGTATTATTGTGTCTTGAGGTATACTGATTCCCAATTTTCTGAGAAACCACCATACTGATTTCCAAAGTGGCTGTTCAAGTTGCACTCCCAACAGCAATGGAGGAGTGTTCCCCTTTCTCCACATCCTCTCCCATGTAAGCTGTCATCAGTGTTTTTGATCTTAGCCATTCTGACAGGTGTATGATGGTATCTTAGAGTCATTTCGATTTGTATTTTTCTGATGCCTAAGGATGTTGCCAATTTCTTAAATGTCTTTCAGCCATTTGATATTCTTTTGTTGAGAATCCTCTGTTTAGATCTGTATCCATTTTTAAATTGGATTATTTGGTATTTTGATGTCTAGTTTCTTGTGTAGTGGGTAGCTACTGGAAGTTCCAACCCCCACTGAGGCTTCTGGAACTGTCACACCTACAAGGTGGGGCCAAGAGAGGACCCTGAAGACCGGAGATCCGGATGTGCTGTCTCTCTTGGTTCCTGGACCCTGGACGATGGAGGTAGACTGAACAGAGTTCTCCAGAAAACACCGCCGGACTGTGCTACATCTTTCCCAGACCCTGCAACCTACCTATCCCTTCATTTGTAAGTTACCTCACTAAATAAATCTCCCTTTTAACTATGTGGAGTAGCCTTATAATTTCACCAGTATCATTGAGTTCTTTATGTATTTTGGAGATCAGTTCTCTGTCAGATGTGGGGTTGGTAAAGATCTTTTCCCATTCTGCAGGCTATTGTTTTGTCTTATTTACCATGTCCTTTGCCTTAGAGATGTTTTTCAGTTTCAGGAGGTCCCATTTATTAATTGTCAATTTCAGTGTCTGTGCTACTGATGTTATATTCAGGAAGTGATCTCCTGTGCCAATGAATTCAAGACTGCTTCCTACTTTCTCTTCTATCAAGTTCAGTGTAATTGGATTTATGTTGAGGTCTTTGATCCACTTGGACTTAAGTTTTATGCAGGGATATATATATATATATATTTGCATTCTTCTACATATTGACTTCCAGTTATGCCAGCACCATTTGTTGAAGATGCTTTCTTTTTTCCATTGTACAGTTTTGACTTTTTGTCAAAAATCAAGTATTCATAGGTGTGTGGGTTTATATCAGGGTCTTCGATTCGATTCCATTGATCCATGTGTCTGTTTCTATGCCAATACCAAGGTGTTTTTATTACTATAGTTCTATAGTAGAGCTTGAAGACAGGGATGATGATGCCTCCAGAAGTTCCTTTATTGTACAAGATTGTTTTTAACTATCCTAGGTTTTTTGTTTTTCCATATGAAGTTGAGTATTGTTCTTTTGAGGTCTGTGAAGAATTATATTAAGATTTTGATGGGGATTGCAATTAATCTGTAGATGCTTTTGATAAGATTGCCATTTTTGCTATGTTAATCCTACCTCTGTGGGAGATCTTTCTATTTTCTGATATCTTCTTCAATTTCTTTTTTTAAAGACTTAAAGTTCTTGTCATACAGGTCTTTCATTTGTTTGATTAGAGTTATCCCAAGATATTTTATATTATTTGTGGCTATTGTAAAAGGTGTTGTTTCTCCGATTTCTTTCTTAGCCCAATTATCATTTGTGTATAGGAGGGCTACTAATTTTTTTGAGTTAATCTTGTATCCTGCCACATTACTGAAGGAGTTTATCAGCTGTAGGAGTTCCCAGGTAGAACTTTTGGGGCCACTTATGTATACTATCTTATCATCTGCAAATAGCAAAAATTTGACTTCTTCCTTTCCAATTTGTATTCCCTTGATCTCCTTTCGTTGTCTTATTGCTCTAGCTAGAACTTCGAGTACTATATTGAATAGATATGGAGAGAGTGGACAGCCTTGTCTTCTTACTAAAATCACTTTTAGTTTCTCTCCATTTAATTTGATGTTGGCTATAGCTTGCTGTGTTTTACCTTTATTATGCTTAGGTATGTTCCTTGTATCCCTGATCTTTCTAAGACCATTATCATGAAGGGGTGTTGGATTTTGTCAAAGGCTTTTCCAGCATCTAATGAGATGATCATATGTTTTTTTTTCTTTCAGTTTGTTTATGTGGTGGATTACATTGACAGATTATTGCATGTTCAACCACCCCTACTTGATCATAGTGGATGATTTTTTTATATGTTCTTAGATTTGGTTTGCCAGTATTTTGTTGAGTAATTTTGCATCAATGTTCATGAAGGAGATTGGTCTATAATTCTCTTTCTTTGTTGCCTCTATGGTTTGGGTATCAGGGTAACTGTAGCCTTATAAAAAGAGTTTGGCGATGTTCTATTTCTATTGTGTGGAACAATTTGAGGAGTATTGGTATTAACTCTTTCTTGAAATTCTAGTGGAATTCTGTACTGAAACCATCTGACTCTGGGCTTTTGGGGGGTCAGGGAGGAGACTTTAATGACTGCTTCTATTTCCTTAGGGGTTATAAGTCTATTTAAATAGTTCATCTGGTCTTGATTTAATTTTGGTATGTGATACTTATCCAGAAAATTGTCCATTTCTTTTAGATTTTCCAATTTTGTGAAGTATAGGTTTTTGAAGTATGACCTAATGATTCTCTGGATTTCCTCAGTGTCTGTTGTTATGACCCCCTTTTCATTTCTGATTTTGCTAAGGTTCAATGTGTTCTGAAGAATAAAACCTAATAGTAATAGTTGGTACCTTTAAAAAAAGTTGGAGGAAATTAGAGTGATAAATGTTAACCAGAGTTTAATACATATTGGGAAAGGACATTTGTGAATTTATTTGTGAAGTAGGATTACCTATTACCTTTAACAATGTCAACACAAAGGCATGCCCTTTCTTTACAGCAAAAATAATACTGTTATATACACCTGGAAAATGTATCTTGTTACGGGAGATTTATTCTAGCAGAGAATAAGGCCAAAAAAAAGTACTGAAGCAACACATGTGAGAAGCCCAACTGTGTCATGTGCAATCACATGTGTGAAAAGCGAAGTCCTCGAGGGCAAATGATGGAGCCTGATCAGAACAGGAGAAGAAGTAGGGTAATGGCCAGGGAGAAAAATGAAGGCCACATAGAGGCAACACTTTCCAGTAGAGAGAACTACCCAAGCCGGATTGATGTCTGCTGGTTAGTTTTTGTCAAGTCAATACACATTAGAGTCATTGGGATGAGGGAAACTTTGTTGAGGCATCACCTCCATCAGATTGGCCTATGGGCACATATGAGGAGCATTTCATTGATTAATGATTGATGTGGGAGGGCCCCATTTACTATAGGTGGTGTCAGCCCCGGAGCAGGCCTTTCTGGGTTACATAAGAAAGCAAGCTGAACAAGCAATGAAAAGCATGCCAGTAAGCATCGTACCTCCATCGCCTCTGCCTCAGCTCCTGCCTCTAGCCTTCTGCTTTGGCTTCCCTCTATGATGGCCTGTAACCTTGTAAGCCGAATAAACCCTTTCCTGCCCAAAGGTGCTTTTGGTCAGTGTTTTGACACAGCAACAGAGAAGCAAACTAGGAGACTACCCAAAGGAAAATCATATTTAAACCTTGGGTTCATAAACCTGAAATTATAACCACTTAAGAGCACTTCTGAATTCGATGCCTTCCTGGATTCATCAGTAAATAAGATGTGGAACCATGAAACCTCATATAGCCAGGGAACAAACCGTTCACTCCATAGAAGTCAGCTCTCAAACTAGTGCAAGCCTTCCTTGCAGTAGACGGATTTTTTTTTTCATTTCAGCCTCTCTTTAGTAGAGGATTGTTTAAGTTGCATGACTTACATCTTCAGCTTAGCAAATATTACAAGATATAATTCTGAGATAGCAGAACAATGTGCCAAGGCCCCTCAAACAGAGGTCTAGATCTTCAGGTGGAAAGTGAGTGTGACCTAGAAGATCTTTTGTCCTTCTATCCCAGAATCTATATATTTTAAAATACTTTTTAATATAGGTACAGAAGGAAATAGTGTATAAGCTTCTTCATGTAATTGCTCTGGTTTTGAATATTTGATACCTTATTTCTCTGCAACATTTTTGTTTCTGCATTAAATCTTCTTTAGTGGATAGGTCTTAAGGCTAAGTCTCCATGGATGTTGCCACACTTCCATGGTAGTAATGCTCCTGTTTCAGATTCCAGAGCTCTCTTACAATTAAAAGAAAAATCTTTGGGAGGCTGAAAGGATACCTCAGTAGTTAAGATCATTGGCTACTCTTCCTAAGGACCAGAATTCAATGTCCAGCACCCATATGGTGGCTCTAAACCATTTGTAACTTTAGTCTGAGGAGGTTTGATGCCACCTTCTGGTCTCCGTAGGCATGGCAGCTACAGAGTACATAGGCCTCCTTGCAGGCAAAACACCCATACACACAAAAATAATAAACAAATAAATAATTCAAACTATTTTTTAAATCTTTTGGATTCATGGGCAGATATCTAAAATAGAGGCTACTGAAAGTTTGTTTACCAGATAAATGGGATGAGACTAAATGTCTATTTGGGAGAAGGTCAAGTCAGAGATAATGGTAAACAATTAGTGAGCTCTTTCTACATCCACAGGGCTTTTCTGTGCCCTTTCTATATGTGTCTTACTCACCCTTTACGCTATTCTTATGAAACAGACACTACAATCACTTCCATTTTAGAGATAAGGAAACTGAGGTTCATAAAGATAGGACAAAACACAGGCCATAGTACCAGGAATCTAGCTAGCCTTTGGCAGTCAGATTGTGGGATCCATTTAACGTATTTTCACATCTTTGCTAATGTACAATTAACATTATTGTATATGCCTCCTCATTCACTTGAATAAGAATTTCTCTAGGAAAAATCAGTAAAAAGTCAGACCAGTGGACGGGGAGTTTGAGCTTTATTTGTTCATTTTGTGTAGGGGGAAGTTTCTCCAGTCCCACCCGTCCTCACAATCCAGATAAATCTCTCCCACCAGCGATCCCACTCTCACTTATAAAATAATCACTCAGAGGCTTAATATTAATTGCAAACCCAATGGCCTATGGCTCAAGCTTCTTGCTAGCTAGCTCTTATAACTTAACTCAACCCATTTCTATTCATCTATATATCACCACATGTTCCGTGGTTTTACCTGTGTCCCATTACATGTTGCTCCTTGGACAGTGGGCTGGTGTTTTCCTCGACTCCACCCTTCTCTCTGTATCTCTGCTTGGATATCCCCTCCCCTGCCTCTAAGCTGCCTTGCCATAGGCCAAAGCTGCTTTATTTATTACCCAGTAGGAGCAACACATATATTTACAGCATACAGAAAGACATTCCATAGCAATTTTGAATTTGTGATTCAGTCTAGAAACACAAGAGAAGTTTCTATGAGGTTTATTATAACATCACTAATAGACAAGAAGCTGTATAAGTTACCAAGTTTTGACAGCTACATGCACATATAAAAGCTATCACCATGGTCTGTCCTTTCTGCCACCTCCCTGCTCTTTCAGGGAAGCTATGGCTGGATTTCTGTCACTTAGGTTGGTTCACTTTCTAGAATTCTGAGTAAATGGAATCAAATTGTACATAATTTTTGATATAAATTCTTTGCTTTATCATAATTCTTCTGCAATACATCCACACTAGGTTTATCCCTTTTTTGGGGGGGGCAATAAAATTTTGCTTCACAGATTCATTTACTATCCTCACTAACCTACTGATGGATGTTAGGGTTACACTTCTTCATGGCTATTCCAAAGAAGGCTATTATGATTATGTGTGCTCAGAACTGTGAAGTGAAAATGTGTTTGCTCTCATTTTTCTTGAGTAAATTCTTAGAGCAGAATAGATGTCCTGTGGCAGGTATATACTTAACATTTTAGGAATCTGCCAAATTATTTTCCAAATTATTGTGCAGCTTTACATGTCCCACATCAATGGATGAGGAGTACAGGTATTCCATGTCCTCACTAGCACCTAGTACAGCCAGTCTTTCCAATTTAGCCATGATCATTTGGGTGTGCATTGGCGTTTCACTTTGATTTTAGTTTGCACTTCCCCACTGACTTATGACTTGAACTTTTTTTTCTTTCATATTATTTTGTCATCAGTTTGTCTTTGTTGGTGAAAGTATGTTTCACAATTTTACCCATTTCTTTTTAAATGGGTTGCTAATTTTATTACTGAGCTTTGAGAACGCCCAGCATATTCTAGGCATGTGTCTACTTTCAGATTATAATTGGAAATAGTCTCTTTCAGTCTGTAGTTTATCTGTTCTCTCTCAATGATGTCTTTTGAAAATATAACTTTATAATTTTGATTAAATTACAGTTTACCATTTTCTTATCTTCTGTAGATTATGCTGTTAGTGTGTTGTGCTAACCCAAGTTCACAAATATTTTTTCTCCTGCTTTCCTTACAGCTCTAGAGTTTTAGATATTATGCTTGAGTCTATGAGTATCTGGTATATATTGTGGGCAGGCTTTGGAATTTAATGTGTGGGTTGCTGTAGTTGAATGCCCACTAAACTCATATATCTCAGTGTGAGATGAGGAGATGGAGGAAATTTTTAGAGATGAAGCCCAGTGGGAGAAGAGCGGGCCTTTGCATGGAATCATGGGATTCCTCCTTTCCTCATCAGGTGAACAGGCTTCCTTTACCTGTGCTCTTGCTGGAATACGCAGTGCTTTCCTGAGCCCTAAAGCAAGAGGACTAAACTGACTCCATAGAAGTGGACATAGTAGTCTGCTGAGGCTGCTGTGACAATGTTCCACAGATCTGATGGCCTACAGAAGTCTATTTCCTCACAGTTCAGGAGGTCCAAGTCCAAGACCCAGGTGTTGGCAGGCTTGGCTCCTCTGGAGACCTTTCTCCTTGGTTTATAGATGGCACTCTCTCACAGTCTTCCCCATGTGTTTTTTCTTCTGTACAAGCTTATATCTGTGTCTTAATTTCCCCTCTTTGTAAGGATAACACTCATATTGCATTAGTGGCTACCCTTATAGCTTCATTTTATGCTAATTATCCCTTTAAAGGTCTATCTCCAAATATCATATTCTAAGGTAATGAGGTTTGTCTTCAATATATGAATATTGGAGACAAAATGTAACCATAACAGGCACCATGATCAGGTATCTAACAGACAAGTCAGAAGTTTCATGCAAAAAAAATTCCAGGCATGAGAAACAATGCTGGCAAAGGCAATGGAGGACATTAGACCTCTTTGTAGAGCTGTGCAGTAGACGGCAGAATAATTGGACCAATCAGTAGAGTTTTGTGGGTCTAAATTCAGAACTTCTAATTTCATCTTCAAAACCATTGTTCTTCCAGATCATTTGGTAGAATCTCTTGCGACTTAGAAAGAAAGTAAGAACAAAAAAATAATATCCTAATCTTACTCCTGAAGAATTCAATGTATGTTATATTTATGTGTTTTTAAAGCACCTGCCTAGTGGTTCTCACATAAAGCTTATAAGAAGCACAGAAAATCACTCAGACTACAGGGAGGAAAATGAGCTGGAAACGAGCTCCATGGGTAGAGAGACCAACTTGCAGTGGTCACTCCAAGAGACAAGTGGAATTTGTACAACACAGTGGTGAGAATGTGGAAGGAACAATATGAAATGTCCCTTCAGCAGGAAAGCTGATCATTCAATGCATAGAATAAGAAAGTAGTGTGTGTGTGAAGGGTCTTGCATCTTTGGCATGAGTTATTACGGAGAGTACAGGTCATCAATAACAAAAATACAGGGGCTAGTGACATGGTTCAGTGGATAAAGTGCTTTCTGTTGTACCAAACTACATGAGTTCAATCCCCAGAACCCACATGATCATAGGAGAGAACCAATTCCTATAGGTTGTCACCCAACCTGCACATGTGTAGCATTCCAAGTGTGTTCCTACAGATAGGGACACATGCACATGTGAATTAAAAAAAGTAAATGTAGTAAAATTTAGATACAAGAGGGAGATGAAACTTTAGGGAAGGGATAGGTTTGATTTGGGGTTTGTTGGGTTCAAGTTTCTTGTGATGAAGCAGAGAGCACACTGGTATGTAAAACTCTGGGCTCAGGAGAGAAATCTGAACACCAGGCGTTTGGAGGTCATCAGTGTGTGAATAATTTACAAACCCACAGAAGCAACGAGACAGCCAAGGAGAAAATGAGTTGAAGACAGTCTCCTGGGAGTACAGACGCATAAAGACGGCTGGGAAGATGATAGCCGAGCGAACATGGGGAGAATGTGACAAAGAATTTGAGGAAGAGGGATGTCAATAGAGGGAAAAGCTAATGAAAGATTAAGAAATATCGGCTCACAATAACTCCTTGGTCTAGTAAGATGGCTTACACCGGAGAGTATTTGTTACTTATGTAACTTCTTCTACTACATGAATTTCAGTTTCTTATCTAATTATTTTCCTTATCGCTGCAATATGTCTTGGACTAATATAGTCATTATAAAAACTATCAGAAAGGTGTGTGTGTGTGTGTGTGTGTGTGTGTGTGTGTGTGTGTGTGTGATCATTTGGAGGCTGGAGGTTGGTATCCGGTGTATTGGCCAATCCCCCACACACTGTATTTTTTTTTTTTTTTTTTGAGAGGATTTCTCACTAGACCTAGAGCTCATCCATTTGGCTAAACTGGCTGGCCAACGAGCTACAGGTATCTGCTTGTAAAATGGCATTTCTAGCCCCATTTACAGATGCCTCCCTGCCCAGCTTTACCTGGGTTCTGGACATAGAGCTCAGGTTCTCCTGTTCTAGGGCCAAGCAAATGCTTTGCCATGGAGCCACCTCTTCAGTCTGCTTCCCCACTGTGAGAGTGACTTGCATGGACCATTTTGGAGCCCCAGGTAAGAAGCCCTTCAAGGAAATGCAAGGTAGAGCCAGGGTCTGTTGCTAACAATGTTTGCTTAGTACATTCTTGGCTCCTTATGCTGAGGCATAAGGATCCTGAAGGGTGAATTCATCAGTATTTCTACCAGCAAGCAGGCTTTTGATCATTTTTATATTCTTATCTTGGTCCTTAACTAAAATAAACACAGTTCATAAATCCACGATGTTTCCCTACCCTGTTTAACACCTAACAATTTGCTAAAATACTCATCTGTAAATCACTATTTACACTAGCCATTAAGTATCTGTAAAAACATGTACACTGCTGCCTGTCTTTCCAAATAAAGGCTGACTGTCTTGAGTTGACTCCGCATAAGCAGTGTAAACAGGATGGCATATAAAGTGTGAGACAATCTACAGAGGACCGAGTGTATACGAAGGTTAACTGATTAATAAAACATGGCTGGCCTTGATTTAGTTTATAAGAAACTTAAGTCATTTATCAACATCTGTCTGAAGCCAGTTCCATTCTCTTGGACTGTGTTGTGGATAGCTGATTAATAAAAGATGATGCCTTAGGAAGGAAGCTTAGATCTTTGAGAGCCCTGACAAAGGACAAGGCCAGGCTGAATCTGCATATGAAAGGAAATGGTGAAAGTAAAGGAACTCACCCTGGAAGTCCCTGCCACTTCCCCGCAGCATTTCATCTCCCTGGTATTGGCGGAGTCTGCAAAAGTTAAGAAAGAATTTCAAAAATTAAGTGTGGAATTAATTTACAAGACAGATTGTAAGGTTTTTTTGGTGTACTTTTTTTTTTTTTTTTTTTTTTTTTTTTTTTTTTTTTTTTTTACAGAAACTGAAATATAATCCTGTTCCCTCGTGGCTTCCTCCCCTTGGTGTTCTTAACTTTGCAGCTTTCTATGTTTGTTTTTCATTTGTACCCTTGATCTTTTAGTCCTTCCTTTCCTCTTGGCTGGAATAAAGTGTAAGAATTGAACAAGTGCCTCCCTTGCAAGCTGATAGACTTTCCCCCATAAGCATTGCCCTTGTGGAAAGCAGAAGAGCCCAGAATTCTCTTTACCCCTCCAGCCTAATACATCAGTTGTGGGTAGTCACTTAGGGATGGTCTTTACTCAACACCTATGGCCAAGGATTTGGTGGTAAAACAAAGCAGTTGATTTGGTAAAGGTTGGTAATAAACATCTCTGCTAGAACATCCCATTACCACCTAGCTGGGTAGGAACAGTCCCTGGCATGACACACGGGTCAAAGAATTCTAAATTTTCAAGAGATAGCACAATGGGCTAGGGGAGAAATTCAGAATCATCACAGTGTTCTGGATTCCTCTGAAAATCAAACACCTCCTTAAATGGTTACCAAGGAAGCACTGAAACCCCAACATGTATATAATGTCTTACATTAGTAATGGGCAGATAAGGAACCTGGGGAAATGTGAACATCTTCAGTGTCACAGTGTTATCTGTTGCCAAAGCAAGATGCTCCGCGAAGGTGGGCCTCACTTCCTATCACTCAGCGGTGTGGTGGTCTTCAGAGTCTAGACTGGATACCTCCAGACAAGAGCCCAAACAGATAATCTGAGGCGGACAGTGGAAGATGGGGTGGGTGGGAGTATGGCCCCTGAAACCTTGGCACATTCAGGTATCACCCTGGCCAACCCCATGCATCCAACTGAACCTTCCACAATTTTGTCTGTTCCTTATATTCTAGTCTAACTTGGGTCATGGTCACAGTGTGTCATTAAAAACAGGAAAAGACAAGAAGAAACTAAGGAAAGTTCTCTCGTCTCTGTTAGACACCAAAGCCAAAGAACAGCAGTATAACCCTTTGATCACGGTGTTGGAGAACTTGTGCCCAGCCCTGCTCCCCACAAATCTTCAAACTTTAAAGACACAAAGAAGCAAACAAAAACTCTCATTGGGGGGACTCTGGGAGTCACTGTTGCAAAACTGACTTATAAATCCATCTAGGGAGTCACACAGTCCCAGGGAAAGAGGAGGTAGGAAGTCTGCCTGCCAATGTCCATCCAGGGAGTTTCTGCTATTTCTGATAACACTATTCCCTTGTTAAATACAAGTCATCCAAGAATGTTCTTTTTGTGTGTGTGACTTTTTTTTGGAACCTAAAACAGTCTTTTACACAAATCGGGTCCTTGCCATGCCAGTCATGAAAAAAATGATAAACATTAGGTAATTAAAATTAAGCAGTATTAACTAAAACTTGCTTAGCTATGAATATGAGGACATATGCAAATGTGTATATATTCACATGCAAGTAGATGTATTCATAAGAGTGGATTTGTATATATAATATACAGTATATATGTATATATATATATGTGTGTGTGTGTATATATGCATTATGAGGGAAGAACTATTCTTATAATTCATAGGTTAGTCACTTGGCCTCAGCGAGATGCTGTGAGGGTGCCTGTGTGCTATTACCTAAGTGTGTGTGTGTGTGTGGTGTGTGTGTGTGTGTGTGTGTGTGTGTGTGTGTGTGTGTGTTCTTGTTTGAGCAGTTGATGACAGGGGCCAAGGGACTGAGACTGATAAAGCTGCAGGAGGCCTGTGCAGGCATAACCTTTACTCCATGCAGGAAAAACCACCATAAAAAGGGAATTGGGCTGAGCCGGGCAAAGCTGAAGCAGGACTGTCCACTAATATCCAACATGTGGTGTTGCTTACGGCTGAGTCCCCCTGGGCCTGGGAACAGCACTACTGCTGAAGACTGTGATCTGCTCAGCCTGCCCTGCTGGGGTCAGTTCTGGAGACCACACTCATGGGGGAGGGAGGCAGTGTCAGACTTCTCCACTTCTCTAGAAGGAGGGGCATTTTTTTTTTTTTTTTTACTCCATGTTTCCATGGTGAGAGTTGTATCCTGGGTCAAAACACTGGAAGTCAGAAAGAGCCTTGAATAAGGTATCTCTCGAAACCAGAGATGAGCCCTGGCCTGTTAGCGTTGTCATACTCTGTCAGAAGCAACACGAACGTTCTATGAGTCTGACTGCCCTGCCCTGCAGGCTTCCTGTGGTGCACACCTTACCATGTACACATTTCACTTGCAACCCCGTGTTCCTACGGGATCCTGAGAAACCTGCAGCATTTGTGGCCTCATTGGGGTACTGTGAGGACAATGATTAGCAGAGCATCAACCTAAGAATGACTTGAGGTCTGGCTCTTAGGACACTACTTATTAGCATCCTTTGACCAAAAGAAGGAAGAAAGCAATACTTGGAGGATGAAGACTTAAGAAAAAGGATAGGGCCGGGCCGTGGTGGCGCACGCCTTTAATCCCAGCACTCGGAGCAGAGCAGGCGATCTCTGTGAGTTCGAGGCAGCTGGTACAAGTAAGTAGAAAGGCACAAAGCTACACAGAGAAACCCTGTCTTGAAAACAAAAAAAAAAAGAAAAAGAAAAAAGAAAAAGGATAGGAAAGTGATCAAGGACCAGGAGGCACTGCTAATCCACTCTCCTGCCTCAGACCCTTCGCACTAGCTGCTGCCTCTACCTAGAACACTTCCCTCCAGAGATCCTAAAGATGTGCATTCTCTCCTCCAAGTGTCTGCCAGATCATCTCTGTCTGCTCAGCTTAGTGTGGCATCTTCCTAACCTCCGGTTCCTATTCTAACAGGAGCTTGCACTCTTTTCCTTCTCTCCCTTTCCCTTTGCCACCATCTGACACTTATTCTGGATATTCTTTGATTCCATAATGCGAGGGGGTGGGTTGTTTTAGTCACTGATATAGATCCCTTGTGTCTGACGCATAGTAGGGATTTAGCATAACGTTGTAGGAAGAGTAAACGAAGTCAGTCGTCATAAGCTATTATTAGAGCTGCCTGTCTCCATAACATAGATACAGTCCAGACTTAAAGAGAAATTATTTACCCACTGCTGACAGGCCTGTGATGAACATCAGAAATATCTCCAGGCTTACAGACGTTTTCCTTGGCCTGGCTAAGTTAGTTGAAGTATGACTGTACGGTCCTTCAGTTTATATTTGGCTTTCTCCCTCTGTTTTTCAAGCCATTAGCCCTCAAGCACGAGAATTATATCTGCAGCCAATGGGACAGGGTTCCCTGGGAACAAAGGTTTCCTGCAGGTCTAATAAAGAGACAACAGGAGCAAAGCACATTAAACGTCTCTTTTCACAGCCTGTTTCCTTCAGGATCATCTGCATTTTTCTTTGAGTTCTCTGGGATCCCTACTGTTGAGAGCAGCTTTTCTAACAAATGCAATGTGTTTCAAGACAACATTCTGAACCTCCGTGAACTTTCTTTTCTTTAAAGTTGCAAGACGTTGACTGGATGCTCTGGTCCCTGTTGTCTCTGATGTCATCTCCTCTCCCCTGTTCTTCCTCCGCTCCAGCTTTGAGAACCTCTCTGAGTCTGCCAGGCACATTCCCACTTCCTGCCATTGCTCTAGCCAGCAACTGCCTTCCCTTCCTCCTTCCTTCGAACTCAAGGCCATTTCTCACATCTTACCTTCCCCATGGGACTGCACTCACCAATTGTCAGTCCTTGCAAACTGTTCTTCCTGCAGCTTTAACAGCACACTCCTTTGCCTACCTTTGCTTTTTTTTTTTTCCATAACACCGTTTTCCATGTTATGCTGCAATTTAGCTTTTTAGTTACAGTCATTTGCTTATATCTGACTACCTAGAACACGAGGCCATGCCACCAGTGATTTCTTTCACTTCTTTCCCCATTGATGTAATCCAAGGATCTTGAGCCAGGGCTAGCAGAAAACAGGCCTGATAAATGCTGCTGATGGAAAAAGATGACATGAAATAGATTGAGTGTACTGTTTCTCATATTCTCTGGCTTTCCTGATGCTGACCAGAAATTTTAATCAATCTGAAATCCCAATTCTTGGTTCAATATAACTTCTGATTTGCCCTGTTTCCTTTATGGGAACATTGAACTACTCATTACTTCAGCCCCCTAGGCATTGACCAAAATACATTAGGAATTAGGCAGTCATGGTACTGGGCAAGTGGAATACAGACACGAGGAAGGTTTAGTCTCTAGCTTCAGGACGGAAGCCTGGGAACAAACAGTGGAAGCAGGCTCAGACAGCCCAGCGAGAGAGAATCAGAGTGTCCAGGTGGTTAGAAGAGCATGAAGGAAGACTTCCCAGAGCAGGTGACTGGAAGGCTGAGGGTGGCTTTCCAGAAGAAATCAGATGTGTACAGACACACAGACTGAAGAAGGTCACTCGAGGCCAAGGGGGAAGCACAGGCAAAGCCAACAGTGTAGCTCCCACAGCACTGCTATGGGGCACAACGCAAGACAACCAGTGCCTCATGGAAAAACAGTAATAATTACAACAGCCTGTATGCAGAGTGTTCACTTGGAACTCAGAGAGGTTTGGAGTCTGGGTCCCTGAGCGAGCTCAGTTCCGTTTCCCCTTCAACCCCAGGAGGCACTGCTGTAATGTTTACCTGATAGAATAGGAGACCAAGACAACAGAGAGTCACTATGTATGATGACCAAAACCAGACAGGCTCAAACAGCATGTATATAGACTTTTTTTAAAAATTAAAATACAGGTCTAGCCTAGCTGAATCCAGGCCTGATATACTTAAAGAAGAGCAGAGTAATTAACGATAATTGGAAGACTGAATTCTTTAAATAGTGTCATTTAAAGGAAAAATATTGAAGCTTGTTGCCATTTTTTTAAACACGAGGACTTTTGCTATGTACAAATAGCAAGAAAAAAAACATTTTATGTGACTGGTGAGTCAAAAAGAGTATGAAAAGTAGAGATAGGCGTGCTTTTTAATATTTTATGGAAAGTTATATTGAAACTTTATAAAGGCCCACTGGATCTTTATTTTCCCTCCTCCAGTAACAGCCTTAAGTAAATATAATTACTTTTGGACAATAAAGTGTTTCAACCTCGTATGCTGAAGACCAATAAAAAGTACCAGTCACTTGGAAGTGTTCCTGTTTGGAAGCCGACCTGGCCCTTACAGAGCAGAGTCAGGAGGTGAAAGGTTAAAAGTGCGTCCTTGACTTCAGACTGAACATAAAGTGTACACTTTGGGGAATTTTAAGCCAAAAGTAATTTTCTTTTCTGTTTTAAAAAACATTAATTAGACACTGATGCTGACAGTCTCAAGGATCTGAGCTCATTAGGACACTTGGCGTGTGACTTTTTTCAAATCGAAGGTCCCTGCTCTGTATTTATAGGCTGGGTACTCTGGATAAAATCTCTTCGCAAGGAACAATAAAAGGCTGAATAATGGAGACCATGAGGCTCGGGTTGATGGAGTAAAAGGCATTCTCGATACTCTGGCCCTTCTCTTCGGATGCGGTGTGTGCTATTCTCATTGCTAGTGTGAGTACCAGCCAAATGGAACTGGAGAAGGGAGCACTAATCCACTGCTGCTCTGGACAGACAGTAAAAAGCACTCGCTGCGTTTCCCATTTGGATTCTGTAGCCACTTAGATTCACACCTACTTTTTTTCCAGATTAGGTCCCAGCCATATTTTTTTTTTATATGACACTACCACATGCAGTTAACACATGGCAACCTGCTGCCCGTTTCAGCTATTCTTATGCCTAGATATACAAGGGATGCAACTTGATAATTCTGTTTTTAAAATGACTTAATCTGCCAGGTGGTGGTGGTGGTGGTGGTGGTGGTGCACACCTTTAATCCCAGTACTTGGGAGGCAGAAGCAGGTGGATCTCTGTGATTTTGAGAACAGCCTGGTCTACAGAGAGAGAGTTTCAGGACAGCCAGGACCACATAGAGAAACCCTGTCTTAGATGGGGGAAAAGACAATCTGTTTGAAGGTATAGATATGTGTACTGAGTGCTCAGAGGTCAGAGGAAGATGTCAGATTCCTACACTATCACTCTCAGAGTTACGCATTTGAGACAGGGTCTCTCTCACTGAACCTGAAACTAGACTGGTAGCCAGAAGCCCCAACAGTTCTGTCTCCACCCTCAACAGCACTGTGGTTACAAGCCCATGCATGAAGCTACTCACCTTTTTAGTATGTCTGGGGATTCGAACTCAGGTCCTCATGCTTGCATGGCAAACATTCTTACCCACTAAGCCATCTCCACACCCTGCTCAGTGTTTTTTCATGAGCTCTTATTTCTCTACTTTTAACATTGCCCAGAATTTCCATCTTAAACCTGCAGTGGCCCTTTCTACCCAAACATTGCTGAGGAAATAATACATTACCACTGATCAAAGTGCATTATTACATTACAATACATTAATACATTACATTTTTCTAAGAGGGATTGGGAAGCATTGCCCTGTGGTCCACATCCAGCCTACTATGGTGAAGGAGGAGGAATTAAGAGGTGAGCAGGAGGTACCAGCCCATGCATGGCCTTCTATCTTGGAGGCAATGGGAAGCCCTTCAGTTTTTTGGTTTTTTTGTTTTGTTTTTGTTTTGTAATTACAGATAGTCAGAATCTTCATTTCAGATACTATTATTCTGGACAAAAGTAAGGAAAGGATCAGTGAGAACATTTAGAACAACAAACAATTAAAATCTGTTTGAACCACACTCATTGGCTTAAATCCAATGAGTGGCCATGTGGGCTTCCAGGGCTGTTTCAGAGGAAGAAGTGATGTACCTTGTTGGTTTGCTCTAAAGATGAAATATTTGAAAGATTTTTGTGATGAGTCTTCATGACTCCTTGGATAGGAAAGATAAGGGGGAAGGAGAATTGTGGAACAAATCTGAGGTTTCTGGCATTAGCAACTTTGTGAGCAGGGATGCTTTTCTCAAAACTCAGATGGAGTGGGAGCGTAGAGGAAGGTGGCGGTTTGTGTTTTAATACACAGGCCTTGAGGCGCATGTAAGATGTCTAGGTGGAAAACACCAGTGAGTGTGAGTCAACCCTTGACTGGGAGCTCAGAAGGAGGCTGGGCTGGACATGAGCCATTAGCACAAGGAAATGAAGGAAACCTTGGGTGTGGTGTGAATACAGTAAGAAGAAACAGGAAAAAGGCACCTCAAGAGGCTCCATTGCTCTGCAATGCATCTGTGAAAGTGAAGTCACAATGGACTGAGAGGAAGTATCCGGACAGGTGAGGTAGAGGGAGAGAAAATGAAGGGCCCCAGAAGCAATAGAAGAGAGTTTCAGGATGCCAGGAGAGCCACGCAGCAGAGAGCTACATCAGACGATACCTGCAAAGAAACCTCTGTATGTGGCAAAGATGATATCAATGACCTCGACAGAATCAAGCGCAGATGAAAGTTAGACATTATTCTACTGTAATAACAAAAACAATGGTCAGATTGATGCAGAGTTTCATAAATTTACAAATAACATTTATATACATCTCATTTCATTCTCCCAACTATCTTACTATGGAGATGTGATTGTGCCCAGTAGACAGTGAGGAGACAGAAACAGAGAGGGGAGGTAACTCCCAAGTTGAAATTTTTGACAATGAAGGCAAATAGAGGAAGCATCTGTTAACATATTTCATTATGAAGACAATCCTAAAAGATTTTAGGAACCTTTGAGAATATTTATTACACGTAAAGTGTTATGCCTAAGAAGTCACTTCAAATGAGAAGATTACAAAGCAGATTTTATTCGTTCCATTCAAGGAAGACCCAGAGAACCCTGACAGCTTTCCCAGGCTCACACAGCTGAGGAGCAAATGGAGGAGTTTTGAGCTCGAGTCTGGCGAACACTCCTTTGTGCTCCTCCTCCTGCTGCACCGGCCGTTTATACTTTTAAAAGAAAACAGCACTTTTTAAAATTCATAAAAAAGCAATATGCACTCTTGAAAACATTCACATAAATTCTGTTGTAAAAACATATTTTCTTCCTTGGTTTCTCCACGTGGGAAAACATGTCTTAAATATAGTTAGTCGGAAAGAAATTGAATGTTAAAGGCAAAATAGCTTTCTCATAAAACATTCACCGCAAGAGTCCATGATGTAAATGTGGGACTGGAGGAAGTAGTGGACTCCACAACAGTAGTGAGTCCCGGGGGTTAAGGAAAAGAAGAACGCTATCTTTTAAGATCCTTCCAAAGGAAAAGGTGATAGAAAAATGATGGGCTGGAGAGATCTCCTGAGCCCCTGTCTCTGCCTGACAAGTATTTTCTGGGTCTGTTTATCCTACCAGCGGGCTTGCAGGTGCCTAGCAGTCCTTGACTCCCAGAATAGTGGTAAAAGCAAGCTGTGCTTTAGAATTTAAAGCTTGTGCATAGACGATGCTGGAGAGGGACCCTAAGCTTGCTGACTACGCCAGCGTGAGTCCAGGTGCAGTACCCTGTCAAAAGGTTGGGTGTGGCCGCCAGCACCTGTGGCCCCAATGCGGTGGGTAGCAAAGACAGGAGGGCATTTGGTGCTTGCAGGCCACGAGTGTAGCTGCAAGTTCCTCAGAGACTTTGTCTCAAATAAGGCGAACACTGATGTCCTCCTCTGATTTCTCCTGCTGTACATACATCGCACCACGGATGCAGGCATGTGCATGTGCAATTATATATAGAAGTGTATTTTTTTCTAATAAACTGAAGTGTTGGAATGACTCTGAGACAAGGTTAACTAAGTAGAAACTACCTTTTAGAGGTATGAGACTAATTGCAATGTTTTTCTTTATGTTCATTTTTTTCCTGATAAAATAATAATAAAAAAATTATAAAGAGAGACAAGCAAATGATACAAAATTCCAGGAATGGAATAAGTTCCAGATCAAGGTAAAAAAAAAAAAAATGTCTGTGGATATAGCTGAAGCCTCTGCCCTAAAACATCCAATCAATATTTCCATTGCAAATGTAGATGCTGAGTGACTTTATAAGAAAGCTCAGATCTGAATAGAAAGAAAGCAAAGTTGGATTCTGTCTGCTGAGTTGTCTCCAGAGCTGAGTCACCAAATTTTTCTTATGTTTCTTTAATTTTACTTCCATTTCCAGTTGAGCCCCACGATCCAGAAAAGTGGGGGCACAGACTTGCATAGGGTTTAGAAAACACACCAAATTAAGTTGTTGGATGAATCAGAGAAGCTAATTATGAAACAAACTGATTTTATAATTTTATTTTTCTTTTTGGTTTTTTTGTTTGTTTGCTTGCTTGCTTGCTTGTTGTTTGTTTTTAAGACAGGGATTCTCTGTGTAGCTTTGGAGCCAGTCCTGAATCATGCTCTGTAGACCAGCCTGACCTCGAACTCACAGAAATCCACCTGCCTCTGCCTCCTGAGTGCTGGGATTAAGGGCATTCGACGCCACCGCCCAGCAATAATTTTATTTTTCATCTAAGAAGCAAGGCAACCTTATAGCCTAAAGTTTAGAGAAAAAAAAAAGAAAAAAATGAAGCAAAAACTCAACTCCTTCTCTCCAAATATAGTGCTTATAATTTTAATATTTTTCTGATTTTCTTTGTTGTAAGATGAAATTTGGGTCCTACTTATTTCACTTCATGTTATATATTAAGTGTTCTTCTGTGTCTGCATATTTAATATATTAAAGATTGCACAACCTTTGCCATTGCAAGCGGTGTTGTGATGAATTCAACTCTGAGGTTCATTTTACATTTTGGATTGAATTGCTAGAAAGTAAAATTGTGAGGTTAAGCAGTATGAGATTTCAATGGCTCTGTGTATTAATAGTTTTCCAAAAGTGTTGTCCTAATTTGCATTGAAACTATAATGTAAGAATATATGTTTGCCAGCATCTAGTATTTTTAACTTTTTATGTTTGCAAATTTAACATGCCAATGATTATACCTCATTGCTTGCTTTTGCATTTCTATGAAGCATTTTAAAATAATCTCCTCCTGCCCACTATGTAAGTTGACAAGTTGACAGTGAGCGGATTCATGACCCTTCTGGTTATAATTAAGCATTTCCCCCATTGCCCACCATAACAAATTTAAATTCCTGGCTTTTGTCTTCAAAGTCCTGGATGACATCTTTTTCTCCTCCCCTGTCTTTACTGCTCTCTTCCAGTGCTTCCCAAGACTCCCTTTGAAGAACCACCTGAGATACTTGGTAAAAACACACATTAAGGCCCTGAGCCCCATGGGACACCCTTCAGTTAGGACCTCCAGGATGAGGCCTCACAGCATCCTGTGTTTGTTCATTCTGAATCCCTTGGCTTCCTTTCTTATAATGGCTTTTATGCCAGAAATAGGTTACATTCAAAGCTCATTTAGGAGTCTTTTCCCTAGGAAGCACGCATAGATTAGCCTCCCCCCAAATGTTTAATATTTAGCACTAAATAATGAAATTCAGTTAAAAGCAAGCAATGTAGCTTTCTTCCACCTACAAACAAGTCTACATTCAGCCTTGTATGCTTGGTCCTCTTGTTGAAGAAGAACACAAGCTTTCCAAGGTAGGGGACACCCAATAGGTGAGTGCCCCTTCATTTCCCTGAAAAGGAAAACTGAAAATACACGTAGAGATAGCCCTTAGATGATGTAAGGACCACAAGGTAATCAGCCTCCGAGTATGCCAAGGAAGCTTATTGGTAAAGATGGGAAATTACTGGGCTCAAGGGATGCCAACGTTCTTGAGATCAACTTAGGGAGGCAAATTCCTTATTTCTGTTCTTGAGGCTATTATGTAACTTCAGGCTGATTAAACCAAGAAAAGACTTATGATTATAATGCTAACAGTACTGCATGTTACAGCTTTTTCAATCTCCATGATGTGCTTGTTGTCACACCGAGTTCCATGTACCATTTCTTTCCATCTCAGGCCAGCCCCTATTGAAGCAGGCACTGAAAGATGACTAATAAACCATTCCTATACAGCAAGGAAAGTATCTGTCTCCTGGAGGCTGTTTTTTCTAGAGAATTACAAGTCCCCCGAGGTTGGCAACATGTACTCAGAGGGGATAGGCCAGAAGACAGCCAAACCAGGAATACACACTTAATCTATGAGCTGAAATAGAGTAAAAGAAAGAATGGTTAGAACTCTGTGACTCGCTATAAAAACAAACAAACAAACAAACAAACAAAAAGTCCCTCTTTTTAGCAAAACACACTCTGAGTTTCTTTAAAAACCACCAGGATTTCCAGCTGCCTTATCCTGTCCCTCTAAACCCAATTCATTCCAAAATATACTTGGAAGTTCCTTTTCCTTTTGGGTTCCGGTTTTAATTTCAGTCATGAGCCATGGGGCTTTTATTTTTTCCAGACAATTTTCAAATTCTTCAAAATCCATAAACAGTGTTTTTATTCCATCAAGATGAGTGCATATTTGAAACCACTAACTTGAATGTTTTTGAGCTAGGTCAACTCAAGGTCAAAAAGATTGAATGGCGTGATTCACACCTCTGGTGTTGATGAGTTGGGGCACATTGCTGATCGAAACTCCACACATGCTTAGGTCTGAGAGGCACTCAGAGGCCTGATGAAGTGTGCTCACAACACACGTTTTGTCAGCTCCAATTAAGTGTTGGAGCTTAGAGTCTTATTTCCTACAGAAGTGTCTCTCCACACTGGATAAAAGTGAGTAAGCCAGAACACTCAGAGATTCCCCCTAACCTAGCCGGGTGCTGGCAGCCCTGCCTGGCTTCCTCAACCCAAGAATTGTTCCTTAACTCTACTGCATTTTGCCCTGCAGAGTTATGCTTTGTGTTTCCCTGTGTAATACCTACAGGTTAATGGATAATGAAAATATGGCACATTTACACAGTACTCAACTGTTAAAAAATGATATCATGAGTTTGCAGGTCAATGGATGGGGTTAGAAAAACCAAAGAAAACAAAACAAAAACATCCTGACTGAGGTAACCCAGACCCCAAAAGACAATATAGTATGTAGTGTCTTATATGTGAGTGTTAGCTTTTAAGCCTTCAATTGTATGCTACAATCTGTATTATCATAGAGGTTAGGTAGAGAGTAAGGGACTAGCAGGGGGAAGCATTTCCTGAAAAAGGGAAAATAGAATATATAGTCATGGATGGATGAGGATGTGGAGGGCAGGAATAGGAGGATCAGATGAAAAGGAGGAGACAAGAGGAGGGTAAGGAAAGGAATACAGGGAGGGAGAGCAGAAACTAAGGACCATTTGAGAGGTCATACAGAAATCTACTACAACAGAAGCTTCTTAAAATGCATACATATATAAAAGAAATTTAATAAAATTATCAAGTGACAGGAGACAAAGCCCATCTTTTGCCACCAGGTGAAACCTCCAGTGCCTGAAGTGGATATCTAATTGAGTTATTAGCCAAAGAAACCATAGAAACCCTCCAACAATCCAGGTGATCCCCAAGGCTATTGTTTGTGCTCTACAAACTGAGGGTAAGGCCCTATTGCTGAAGATGACACATATCTCACCAAACGTGGAGAGATCATGATGGTGCCTAACTAGAGCCTTCACCCCACTGACTAGTAGTGTTCATGGCTCTGGAGGGTACTCTGCATGCTACCAGAGGGGAAAGGTAAACACTACCCAGCTACAAGCCCTTCATCCTACAATGGTGATCCGTCTGCATGATCAATAGTGGGAAAAACCAACCACTATCTTACTCGATTTAAGGCCTACTCTATGAGATAGAACCTATGCCTGACATTGTTGAGGTGGCCAAGAACCTGAGACTAGATAGGCTGTGGACCCAGGGGAAAACCAAATACTAGTTTTTGGCTAAAGGAACAGAGGAATAAAATGACTCCTCATAACATTCTGCTATTCCCATAGATCAGTGCTTCATTCAGCCACCATCAGAAAAGCACCTCCTGCAGGAGATGGGAACAAATACAGAGACCTAAATGGGATGTTTTTATCCACCACCACCCCTCAGGGTTCAGGGAGCTATGCAGAAGAGGAAGCAGAAAGATTGTAAGAGCTAGAAGGGATGGAAGACACCAGGGAAACTGTGTCTTCCAGACACAGCAGGACTGACGCACATAGGAACCCACAGAGACTGTGGTAGAATGCACAGGTCCAGGCCACATAGGATCCCAGCAGTGAGTGGGGAAGTGGACAAAGACCCGTCCCTAACCCTGAAGCTATTTCCAGTTAATAACCGCTCACAAAGAAAAAATTAGTTTTCTCCAATGGAGTCTCACTAGGTATATAAAACACATGTAAGGGCATGCCCCATGCCCAACAGTAATTGACCAACACAAAATAAACCTAATGATATTTTTAGAGATGTATTTTTTGTCTCATAATTCTTTGGATATTTTTCACCTTATTGGTCTTCTGCTTATAGATTAAGGTTTCCGATATTTTGTTTTTATGGTGTGTGAGTGTGTGTGTGAATGTATATGTGCTTCTTATCCTTTTTCTTTGTTTTGTTGTTGTTTCTTTGTTTTATTTTATCCTTTTTTCTAGGTTGTTTCCTAAAGAGAGAGAGAAAAGAGGACAGAGTTGGATGGTGAGAAGGTGGGGAGGATATGGGAGGAAATGCAGGAGGGGAATCCATGGTCAAAATACATTGTATGAAAAAATTTTATTTTAAATTTTAAAAAAGACAAATACAAAGAAATCCAAACATACACTTCGCATTTTTTAAGTTTTCTACACCATTCTTGAAATATGTTTTACTTTGACTTTTTCTGCTAAAAGAATTTTAAAAGTTTATTACTTTTTCAGTTTTATGAATGAGAAAACCAACTGCTGAGTGAAGTCCAGCTGTCCTTGTAGGTCTTATTCATGTCAGACCTTCAATCTCAAGGCCTCGTGCTCTGCACATTTTCACCTTTTCCAACTGTACCATGGTTTTATCCAGTCCTCTTACATACATAAAACCTTTAGCTTTTAAAACAAACTTTTATTTGTGAGGTTTTTTTAATTTCTAAGCAGCACTTTTAACAAATATCATTTTATTCAATATTTTCTTTGCTCCATGTCCTAATGTGCTTGGTGTTTGTCAACTTCCAATATATATCATCTTTTTTCACATTTTTACGACCTGTTCCCATCTCTTCTCTATTCTTTATAATCTTTTCTCCATTGCTCCACCTTTCCTAATGTCCCTTACCATCTTGTCTCTGTGGCTTTCTCCAACTCTATAGTCTCACCAGGCCATCTTGATTCCTCCTTGACTTTTACCCTTTCCCTTTTTGTTCAGTTTCTACATCATCCCTTAGTTTCATTGCCCCTTAACTTAGCAATGAAGAACATGTGTATGCGTATATACACATGTTTGCAAACACTTATGGGCTCGTGTGAGTACATGAGTTTAGAATTCCTCAGTGTATAGTAGGTGGGAAAGAGTTGAAAGGGGCACCAATGTTGTGTTCATAGAAGAATAAACACTTTATTTATTTCTGTACCTGGGAAGCTAATCAGAAAGTTTCTTTTCTAATGCCTATTTAATAAATACAAGACAGGCACACATGTTCCCTACACACAATCACCCTGAATTGGTGTTGTGTAGGTAAAATGTTTCTAATTTTCTAAAATATTTCAAATTTCATCCATAGCTACCATATAAACAGTTAAGGAACAACAGTTTTCTTTTTGAGTTTCATTTGGATACATTTCAAGTATAATAAACAGGTTAAATTATGTTTTGCATATCACTACAATATGTTTTTAGTGATTAAATTTTTTATTATAATTACCTCATTTCTCCTTTCCTTTTCCTCCCTCCAATTCTTCCCACGTACCTCCTGCCTTGCTCTCTCTCAAATTCATGGCCTCCTTTTCTTTAATTTTTGTTACACACACACACACACACACACACACACACACACACACACACACACACACTGTTTTATAAGGGCAGGCCATTTGGTATTGGATAACCATTTGGCATGCTCTTTGCTTGGCTGCCTGTAATTCTGTGTTTCTGGTTGAGGCCTCCTGAGCTTTCCCCCATCTGTCTTCATATGTCTATTGGTGTCTTTCATGTTCAGGTCATGTTCAGGTAGCCATGCTGCTGAGACTTCATGGGTGTAGCTTCTCTGACATTTTTAAGAGACATAATCGCACAGCAAGCTTCCTGTTCCTCTGGCTTTTTCTATCTTTCCATCTCATCTTCTGCACTGACCCTGGACCTTAGGTGCTGGGGTTCTGTTGTAGATATACCAGTTGGGGCTGGCCTCCACAGCTCTGTATTTTGATCCAGCATAGTTTTCTGTGATGATCTGTCTGTTGAAAAAAAAAAAAAAAAAAAAACCCTTGATGAGGGGTCAGAGCTACACTAATCTGTGTATATAAGGATATATATTTAGAATGTGGTTAGAAATTGTGCTGGGTTAGTAACGTGGCAGTTCTAAGTTCTCCTTCAAGTTTCATGACTTCACTAGCCCTAGGTAGTTGGCTAGGTTCAATTTCCCTCTTATTGAATGGGCATGTCCTAGTCAATATTCTGCTGCTGTGAAGAAACACTGTGACCATGACAACTCTTAGAAAAGAAAGTATTTAATTGGGGCTGGCTTACAGTTCAGAGGTTTAGTCTGTTATCATCATGGTGGGAAGCATGGCAGCATGCAGACAGACATGGTGCTGGAGATGTCGCTGAGAGTTCTATATCCAGATCCACAGGCAGCAGGAAGAGAGCAACTCTGGGCCTGGCTTGGGCTTTTGATACCTCAAAGCCCATCCCTAGTGACACACCTCCTCCAATAAGGTTACACCTCTTAATTCTTCTCAAGTGGTGCCACTCCCTAAAAACTAAGTATTCAAATATATGAGCCCATGGGGGCCATTGTTATTTAAACCACCACAGGCCACTAAATGTTTAATAATGTCACATATAAAATATCTCTAAAGCTGCCTTGATGGCTTCAGAACAAAGTTGTCTGCTGAATTAAGTATGGAGGACACTTAGATGTCTAAGTGATCTATACTCTGAAAAGTAGTTTTTCTGAGTTATAGACTTTGAATGAACTGAATTAATATTATAGAGATAATAAGTAGGGTGGTAATAAATATTAGCTCTGTAGCAGTAAAATAGGTTGGGTTATGCACAGGCTTAATATTTATGGAGGTTTATCCAATTCATGACATTAGAGAAAATTTTTCTTTATTCTGTAATCAACTTAATGGATAATTCAGAGTTGGAAATCAGCCCGTCTATAATTACATACATAGAACAAAGCTTGAACATTACTAAGGGATGAGGGTGGCACAAAGATCGAACTAAGATCACAATCATTTAAATCATTCCAACTCATGGCTTAGTCTTAAATATTAGAAAGCATCCCTAAACATTGATGAGTAAATAAATACACAAATAAAATCAAGTTGTCCTTTAATTACAAGACTTCTGCTTTAGATACATGGACGAGTCTCCTCTTACAGACTATTTCCTGGCCATCTCATATTAGGGAGCTTGCCCAGTGTTCTCCCAAGTGGCCTTGGTTCAACATCTGCTCTGAGGATAGTTCTTTTTTTCCCCTAGCACAGTAATTAAAATACGATGATCTTATTACAGTTGGAAAATGATTTATTCATCTTTATTATACATTGATTTTTGGCATGGTGGAAAACAGAGGAGAGATATTAAATGCAATTCCATGGGGCCAGAGATGGGTCTAATATTACCTAATATCTTCAGAACTGACCAGATCAAATTAGACAGTAATCCAGAGGTAGAGGGGCTGACTCACTGTGAGAAAAGAGGACACTCCAGAGGGTATTGAGCTGGGGATCAGATCTGTGAGATCAGATGGTGTGCACCTGGGAACAGAAATAAAGCATTTGAATGGCAGAGAGATGATTGGATAAAATCTGCAGAAACAAAGAGAAAGAAGATGGAACGACACATACAGAGGACAGAGGACATTGGTGACCTAAAATACAAAAAGGAACTTCCCACATAAAGGAAACTGTTCCTCCCTATTTTGATGGACCTGGGACCAGTATTTTTTTTTTTTTTTGGTTAAAGATTGGAAATTTTGAGGCTATTCCCTTTTCTTTGGCAGAATAAACCCAAGGAGGCTGTGCTGCATCTAATCCATCACTGTTCTGACTAACAAACGTATTTACTAAGTTCCCCACTTTTTCTAATGCCAAGTTGGAACTTTCTGAACTTCATTGCTTCCCTGCCTTAGCCCTTCATCCATGTGTGGTTAATTGTATGGAATGTTTAAAATGAGACAGTTCTGCTGACCAGGCCCTCAGTGTCCACCAATGTCAAGAGCACAGATCCTAGCTCAGTGTCACGGACAGCTCAACAATGATTTTTATTTAGCACAAGAGACAAGAACACACACAATATCAGACAGGATGACATTACTCACTGAAAAACTTGATTGGAGAATGACATTCTTGACAAACATGTTTACATGGTTGAAAAAACAACTGTCTATTTATACTAAGGATGACTTGGAAATAGTAACTGAAGTGAAAAATACCCATATTTATTTTAGAACAAGGTTTTGAAATCTTTTCTTGGGAATGGTTTTGTGCCTTAGAAAACCACAATGGCTTCTACTGCTAACAATTTAAAGATGCAGAGAAGGGTGTGTTAAGAAAGAGTAGGAAGTAAGTCTATTAGGTTTTGTACTTTTATAGACCATAAAATGAAGGTCATAAAAATTAAGGCAAATTATGAGAGGAAAAGCTGAGAGACAAGACAAGGATTCAAGGATAATACAAAGAATTGTCTTCTGAAATCAATAGATCAAGTATTTACTAGCTCAATGCTTGTTCTGGCTTTTTCCAACAGTGTAAATCCAACAAGACCAAATCTAATGCATCTGCTTTCCTCTCCAGTCAGCGCTCCTTTCTAACCCTCTGTTCTGTTTGAATAGCAACACCTTCCCCAGTACTCACACTGAACATAGTCAGATCATCTCCTGGTACACCCTTTCTTCTGCTATCCAGTCTCTGCAAGCCCTGGGCATTCTGCTCACAGCCGCCCCTAACACTTCCTGCCAGCCTTCTCTGACTCCAGGAATGGCCTTGCAACTGGAAATTCTGCTTCACTTTCCTCTGGGGACATGGTACACACTCCATCCCTGTTGCAAGGGGGAGGCAGCACCTAGAATAGTTACAGGTAAGTAAGGCAGACCTTCTCCCCATCTTCTCTGTTTATCTGGACCAAGGACCAGAGGCACTTCCTTCATAAGCACATTCTAGCTAAACATCCCCCACCAGCCCCACCAGGCTGCACCCATGGCCAGGCTTCTTCCTGTCTCCTGAGTGTTCCTCCTGCCCTCTGCAAGATCCCCAGCTGCTGCTTTACCCCTGTTGTGAGTCATTTCCCCAAACTCCAGCCTTGTGTGTGATGCCTTCTCTCTCTTCTTCATGGCTGTGCATCTTCAGAGAACTCCTAGGCGCCAGTCAGAGAGAGACCATACATCATCACGCTTCTTTTCCTCCTTCCATTGCATCTAGCTGGGTTTAGTAACTATGTCAAGAAGTGAAGAAATACAGTCAACCAAACACAAAAGCCAAGATTTGCGGGATTTTGCTAAAATAGAACTTTATTTTAAAAAAAACACAGCTAATTTACTGTTTCAGGATCTTTAGAGGATAAGAGGGTCTCTATGAACTCTTAGATAAATAATAAATAACAATGGTAAAAATGGAAGATTAGTCACTTATTGCATAGCAGTCACTGACCTAAGTTTGTCAGTTTAAGTCTTATGCAGAACCTCTCATACATGAAAAAATACGTATATTTCACTCAAAATGTGTTGGGGGGTCTAGAGAGATGGCCCAGTGGGCAGAGTACTTGCTGCTCAATCATGGGGACTTAGTTTGGATCCCTAGAGCATCTGTAACCCTAGAGTGGGGAGCAGAGACAAGATCCCCAGGGTTTCCTGGCTAGTCAATTTAGCCAAATTAGTGAGCTCCAGGTTCAATGAGACATTCTATCTCAAAAAATAATGTGGTCAGTAGCTGAGAAAGACTTCCTTATGTCAACCTTGGCTACTAATCTCATTTTATCCAGCCAGAAAGAGGGCAAGTACTTTGTGTTAGTTACTTTTCTGTTGTTGTGGTAAAACACCACGACAAGACAATCTATAGAAAGAAGAGTTTATTTGTATTTACAGGTCCAGAGGGACAAGAGTCCACTATAATGGGGAAACATGGCTGCAGGCAGCAGGCAGCCTCTTCACCTGTAGGGGTCATAGCTATAGTGACGTCCATTCTCATACATAACAATAGCTTTGGCCAAGAAATTTGCATGCTCATGATAGAGCACTGGTCTGTTATGTTAGTCTTCCAACGTCTATGGAAATGGATGTCAGCCAAATAGTGGGGACAAACTTTTCTCTCTCTAAACTGCAGCCTTAGTCAGAACTCCTTTTCGACTGGGAAGCTAAAGGGCCCATGGTCCAATCCTTATCTCTTAATTTTCATGTATCTCTTCTGAGTTCCTTTCTCAGCTCTTTCTAAAAGTGAGCCTAGGGTACCCTCCATAGCTCAGTTGGTAGAGCAGAGAACTGTATGTTGGACAGATACCTATGGGCTTCTAGCATGGGGAAGCAGGGACTCAGGGGCTCCCTAACTGAGAAGCTGTTGACAGCTGATAACTCTTGTAGGAGGGAGAGTTAGTTTTCTTTAAAGGCATGGCCCTAGGAATAAGATTACATCGAGGTGACAGGCCACATCCAAGAATGTGTGGGCAGTAGAAATTGGACTCAGTGGGTTATTAATAACAAAAAGAATTCGTGAACTTGGAAGGGGATGGGAGGTGGAGGTGTGGATCTGGGAGGCATTACAAAGAGAAGTAGGGGATAAATATGATAAAAATATATTGTAAGAGAATTTTTTAAAATTAATAAAAATATATTATAAAAAAGAAGTGATCCTATATTTGTATAAACACTTCAGGTTTTCTTCTATAAAGTCATAAACTTCTTTAGGGCAAAGATGATGTCATATACATTTTGAAATCCTTATATGTACCCTAGGAATTATTTGAACTCAGTATTAACAAGGTCATATTAAATAAATGTATTTAACACATTCTTACATAGATCCTAGTCTATTTGAAATAACTCTGTGTGTTTTATAAACATTAACTTTATTTGTTTTGGTTCTGTTTTGATCTAGGGACCCTCTATATTACCCAGGCTGCTCTCCAGCTCATAGGCTAAGGCCGTTCTCCCACCTTGGCCTCTGAGGAGCTGGGACTACAAATGTGTTTCCCTTACTATTGGCTCCCATGAACTCTCAGAACATTCCAATAGCCTACGTATCATTTTCATGCTCATTTCATGGAGGAGGAAATCAAGTCACAGAAAGGTTAAGCAACTAGCCAAAGATGACCTAAGTACAGGATCCAAACCCTATCAGTGAGTAGGACTATAGTTACTTTAGCTTTTGGCTGCCCTCTACGGGGTGTCTGAGTACATTTGCGAGGGCATCATCAGACCATGTTCTGACACATCCTTCACAGTATTACAATCACTTTGTAAACAGTAGATTTTTATGGTGAACTTGCTGTGGCATATTGCTTCTAGCCCCAGGATAAATCATCTATTTTCTTTGACAAGTTTGTGCTTTCTTCAAAAATCAATTTCTGCTTTTCTCTCCCCCCACACACACCTCCCATGCTCTTCTAGGCACATTCAAGTCTACATAAAGTTGCTTTCGAGGATTTAGCACCCTTTCCCAGTTTATCAGGATGATAATAAATTTGGATTTATACCTTTTGGCAGATGTTAACTTCCAAAATTACATCATGGCAAATTTAACAATGTGCCTCAATTTCACTATCCAAGTAAATGACAAAAGTCTTACCTTGGGGAATATCGGTCATGCTAGCTGTTGGATGTGTCATTCAGGTCATACTAGTTGAGTAGATTAGAATAATTAATCCCAAACAGAAAAAAAATAATGTTCTCCTAATCTAGGCATACCTCACAGATCATAGTTTCTATGATTCAAAGTCTCATACTGAGAATTTATATGATACAAGAACACATTTACAACAGGTAATGTTTTATCCTAATTCAAAGGTGTGCCTAGGAAATGTTGCATTTCTTTGCTTAAAATTTTAGCCTAGCAATATAAAGTCTCCATTTAGCTGAGTACATGGTGATTAGAGTGTCAGTCATTGTTGGAATTTCCTCTCCTTCCTTCATGGCCCCCATGAGAATCCAGAAGCCTCAGAAAAACTCAGGGATAGGTGAGGGTATACATTCTTCAGTTCTAATATGGTATTTAGGGCATCTTCACTATCTAAGCCTGTCTAAATCCCAGGGCCAATTTACTGGCAAGCCATGAGGAGGGCACAGGAATGCCTGACAAGACTTCTTCAATGTCCCAGCAATAACTTCTGAGGTTCTTCTGTTTCACCAGGCTGTTATGAAGCTCCCAACTAAGGAATTGAGTGCCTAAGTAAGGCACTTTCATAAGTCAAGGAAGATCTTCCTCTTGCCTCCTTATTTCATCCTAGCCTTGGGCATTCACTTCCCTTATAGGAACATCCAAACTAGTTCTTTCTTTAAGTCTAGGTGTTTACCAAAGGCAGGCAGAGCCAATGACCACAAACTATAAGCATGTTTATTCTCAATGACAAAACTTTCCCTGAGAAAAGAAGTACAGGGGTTGATTCCTAGAAACAGGGAGAAGTACAGAGAGAAGAAGCCATTAAAGAGACCCGGTGGCAAGGTTCTTGTTTTTTGCTTGTACTCAGTTTTAGCTAAGGTGAGACGGGCTGCTTGTCATATGACCTGACCACATGAGTAACAACAAAAGCTTTAGGAATTCAGAGATTAGGGCTCACCCTGTGTGCTGAACTTTCCAGGACTAGCCAGAAAGAAATATAGGTTTTTGGGAAAGCTGTTTTTTTTGAAGAGAAAGGGAGGGAGGGAGAGAGGCAGGGGTTTGGGGGCTGGGGTGGGGCTGGATAAGAATGTATGGGAGAGAAAGTTTGAACAAGAAAGTAAATGTGCTCTGCCATTTCCTAAAAGACTGTGGCAGAAGAGGACTGTAGCAGTGCAGGGTGTGAAATGTCACATAGTATCCAAATTGGCGTTCTCCTTCCCTATATGGACAGAAAAGAAAGCCATATTAAACAAAGAGAAATGGAAATATGTGGCTGTGGTCCTGGTGTGCCATGTGTGATTCTGTGTGTCCACCATGTTGCTTTGTTGTATAACATCAGGGTGGGAGCTTCTACTAGACAGTAACCATGAAGCTGTACAGCCCAGGCTTCTTTCTACCTGGAAGGTCTTGCTCTGGGCATCCTGAAGGCAGCCACAGGATTTAAAACACTCAGCCTGACTCACACTCAACTTAGTATTACATCAGTAATCACTCTACAAAACCCAATGTTCACACTTAGTCTCACCTACTTAAGTATGAAGGTTCAGCCAGACGATGGAAACAGTGGTTTGATGGAAGGCATGCTATTTCAAGCCTTTCCTTGTTTTTTGATGAACTTGAACTTAGGAGCATTAATGTTTGTTAACTCTTAAGGGAACTGTGATAATTTGCTTCAGATCTGTTTGTGATTTGTATGCCACACTTATTAAAAGCCGATATACAAGGTTATCCTAGGGGCTTCATCCCTGGGGCTAGTGGGGCATGGGTGGCATATCAGTTGTCCATTCTAATTTCTCAATGAGACAAGTGTTATGCATATTTTTCTTATTAGACTGCTGGTATTCATAGTGCAGCTTTACACTGTGATGGATGTTCTGGAAGAGAAAGATAATTAAGGAACTATTAGGAGAATATTTTTATATAATAGAAAAGAATCTAGAACGTCAATCTAAGAGACAATAATGGAGTTCTAAGTATACTTTTTGCCACTAAAGTTCTCAAGGGACTTCAAGGCAATGTCTATGAAAAATTGATGTGACTTTTAAGGCTTCTATGCTTCTTCCTCCTAAAGGTGACTGAAAACATGATGTAGGACTTTTCTGTCATTTTATGTTCCTCTGGTGACAAATCCTCTCCAATGAAACAGACACAGTCTCTTTGTATGGTTACAATGTGGATATTCCTGAAAAATTATTTCATTTTGTATTATGAACAGAGCGAGTATAAGTTTAATAAGGAAAAAGTGGGAAAGAACTCCTGAGGGTGAGAGATGCTCCAAGGGAGAAAATTATTCTGCATGTGTGCTAAAAGATTTATAATTTTATTTGTGTGTGTCTCTGTGTCTGTGTCTCTGTTTGTCTGTGTGTGTAAATGTGTGTGTGTGTCTGTCTGTCTGTCTATGTGTGTGTGTGTGTGTGTGTCTTTGAGTATATGGCGTGTCCATGGGGGTGAGTGAGCCTGTAAGGGTAGTAGATGTCTTCTATCATTCTCTGTCTGTTTACTTGAAGCAAGGTCCCTCCTGGTACCTGTAGCTTGCATTTTCTTGGCTAGGCAGGAAGCCAGCTAGCTAGCCCCAGTGCTTCTCCTATCTTACCTTCCTAGGAGGTCAGTACAGGGGCTTAAGGATGCTTGGCTTATTGCATGAGTACTGCTATTCAAACTAGTCTTCACTGTTATGCGAGTGCTCTTAACTACTGGACCACCTCAGCAGCCCAGAAACTGGAGTTATCTCCACCTACCTCCACACACCTAAATGACGGACAGGCTGGAGGTGAAGAAGTCCTTAAGATTTCTAGCCAGATCCTTGCAAGTGACTTTTTGGAGCTCCCACTAAGTTTAGTTATTTAAAAATGAGACTTGGAAGTAACTTTAAATGTTAGGTTTAGACATTGACAGCAAACTGTCAATTAAAAACAGGAGAACTTTGAATCCCGATGAGAGGAATCAGAGAGAAGCCATAGGGAAGACTGACTTATTCTGTAAGCCAGCACAGCCATGGGACATCTCAGGAGCGGAGATGGCTGAGAAAACTTTCAGGAACAAGGGCACCTTTTAAGGAACAATGACACTTATTATTTAGTTTAAAGTAGAATAGGAATCTACACTCTTAAAAAAAGTTAATAAACAGCACAATCTTGAATAGTGACACACTTTCTTGAATTCTGTTATTAGCCTCCAGCCTCTTGGCCCCTGCCTTTGGCTCACCCTGCACACCTTTCTTCAGTTGTGTTCAGCCTGCCATAATAATCTTGTGGGCACCAGCCTCTAGGGTGATGCAGCTAATGCTTTATTGAACATTTAGCCTTCACTCCCACGTGCCCGCCTCATTCTGTACTTTAAGGAAGGATCGCTCTTATTTTCACCAGGCCATAGTTCTTGTTCCAGTCCATCAAGCTACAGACTTCCATTTTCCCAGCCAACAGATCTAATGCTCTTGTCACAGGACGGAACTCTGTTGTGGGTATCATTCCAATAGCTTTGGAGTACCAGCCTTAGGGCATGGCCTCTTGGCAGGTTATGTGACTGTTTAAAACAGAGAAGAGAGGCCTGCTTTCTGTCTCTTGTGATGGTCGGAGATCAGACTGCTGGTTCCATTCACCCCCGGGGCAGAATGGAGGACCGCGGCAGCTGTTTACTTTGTTCTGTATCCATGACTGCATTTTCTCCCCATTTTATATTTAATAAATCCTTGATACCCTTTTAAAGACTTTCATGGCTTTGCTTACAGAACTCCTCCCTCAGTTCTCCATCATCTCCACCCTGCACCTTTGTGATGAGGTTTGGTTCAAACTTTATAATAAAAGAGACCATTAATTCTTCTTAAGACAACACAGCAGAGTGACCAAAGAGCAACACCAATGAACATATTCAATACATAGTTCAACTAAAAAACAGATAAATTAGGGGGTTGGAGAGATGATTGAATGGTTAAGAGTACATACTGCTTTTGAAGAGGACCCAGGTTCAATACCTACTATCTACCATATCAGGTAACTCCAGCTTCAGGGAGATCTGAAAACCTCTTCTGGCCTCTTTGGACAAACCTACACTCTTACCCACATATATAGACATAATTTAAAAGTGGATATGTAAAGCATTAAAAACAGATGAATAGGAGGTCTAACATTTTCTGTTCTCCACTGAATTTTTTTAAACCAGCCAGCAAGTTACTTTCAATTGTGGAAATTCCATCTAAGACAAAATTAATCTAACAGTGTAACCATTTTAGGAATTGACAAAAACTCAAGTTCAAGAATGCAAGTAACTTTTTTTCTTTTCAGTGTAAAATGGGGACAAGGCAAGGTGGAGTAAGGCCTTTTGTAAAGCACTAAAATTGTTCCATCGTTATATTTTTAAATCTCTTATAAATACCACATTCATTCTACTAATACTGTGCATGCCTACCTTTAGACTGAAGACTATAGAATTACTCACATGGGAACAAAACAATGACTGATAGCTATGCAAGACACAGCAGTTGAAGACCGTGTGTTGTGGCATGAACCAGGAGAGCAAGGGTCTATGTCTGATGTTGGATCATAGTTATGAGAAAGACCGTTATTACTTCCTTGCAGAAGTAGATACACTTATATTTTATAATGTAGCTAAATCTATTTAGACATTTTTCTTATTACATACCCAATACTATATTAAGTGTGACAATTGCTTGCTTGCACAGTACCAAATACCACTAATGTTTTGATGATTGGCAGAATAAAGACACCTTGAAACAGTTCATAGCCATGTAGGGGCACTGTAAATAATGTATTTGTGTTAGGGCCAAGATATTCTGTTTGCCAGCTTCTACTGAAGTCTGAAAACCATAGACCTGATTACAAAACAATGTCAATTTCAGATCATCTGCCCTGAGAGTCCTCTGCATCTAGGGAGTTCTATAAGACCCCTTGAACTGTAAAAAAAATCCTCACAAGGAAGAAATTTTCACATAAACTTAAAGGGTTAAATTTTTGGCTGAGGTTTCATAAGGCAAGAATACCATGTTGTTATACTATGGGTTTGTGCTGGCTAGTTTTATGTTAACCTGACACAAGCTGGAGACTTTTGCCAAGAGGGAAGGAACCTCAGTTGAGAAAATGCTCCCACCAGATTGGCCTGTACACAAGCGTTTGGGGGCATTTTCTTGATTGGTGACTGATGTGGAAGAGTCCAGATCACTGTGTGTGGTGCCACCCAGGGCTCCTGGTACTGGATGGTGTGAGAAAACAGGCTGAGCAAGCCATGATGGAACAAGACAGTAAGCAAGTAGCCCTCCTCCATGGGCTTTGTATCAATTCCTGCCTCCAGGTTCCTGTCCTGACTTCCTTGCATGATAGATTATAAACTGTAAAATGAAACAAACTTCCTCCTCCCCAAGTTGCTTATGGCCCTGGTTTTTATCACAGCAATGGACACCCTAACAAAGAACACAAGGGTCCTTCAGCTTCAGTGTGGGTGATGTTTGCTTATAACACATTTAAATAAGGATAAAAAATAAATTTCTGCTGCCCTAAAGCACAGCTCACCTCACTGTGTAGGGGGCAAAGAGAAGAGGGGAAGTGAAAATAACTATAACAATCAGTTTCAAGATTTCCCAGAATATTACAAATGTTCATATGGGATTATACACCCATGCATATTCCATTCATTTCCATGAATGCAACCAAACTACAAGATATATTGTGAAGTCTATAGCCTGCCTATGTGTAACACAAATCTTAAAAGGTCTTATTAATAAAAAAAAAAAAAAAAAAAAAACTCGGAGCCAGGTATTAGGGTGAATGCTGAAAGATCAGAGAAATAGAACAAGCCGCATCTAACCTCACCTTGCCAATTTCTCAGCTGATCTTATTTCCTCATACTGAAAGCCTCTGAGTCCTCATCAGAATGGATCTCAGCTGAACTGCTGCTGAAAGCCTAAAAGCTTAAAAAGGCTCTAGCTCCTGGTCCTCATGCCTTATATACCTTTCTGCTTCCTGCCATAACTTCCTGGGATTAAAGGCACATGTCTTTCCAAAGCAAGACATGAGATCTCAAGTCCTGGGATTAAAGGTGTGTGTCACCATGCCTGGCTCTGTTTACAGTGTGGCCTTAAACTCACAGAGATCCATTTGGATTGCTAGGATTTAAAGTGTGTGCTGCCACTGCCTATCCTCTATGTTTAATATAGTGGCTTTTCTGTTCTCTGACCCCCAGATAAGTTTATTGAGGTGCACAATATATCAACAACACCCATGTGCCTCGAGTCTCTGTGAAGTGTAGACAAGACAGTCAGCCCAAAGGGCAGTCAGAAGGTGTGAATTAAAACAGATAATGTCACTTTGCCATCAAAATGTCAAGAATTAGGGAGGCAAATAATATCAATGTGCACAGAAACAGGAACCATCACAGATTAAGAGTGGCTGTCTGGAAACATGTTGGTGAGCAATCACATAGCAGTAGATGCACATGAATGAATACTCATGCCCTCAAAGATCCATCAGCTCTGCTCCTGAGCTCATGTTCTGTAATGCCTTTCATGCAGATGTCCAAGGAGACATTTGTGAGGATATTCTCTAGAATAGTGGAAAAAATCAAGGAAACCAAGTTGCCAATCACTAAGAATATGAGTAAGCAAAATGAATCACATATGCAATCAAAAGAATACTCTGCATTTTCTTAATTGCTTTTATTCCATTTTCAGGGCTTAAACACTTTTATTAATTTCCTTTAAGTATTTGGAAGACATCAACATAAAACCATAAAAACATGGAAACCTGATGAAAGAGAAAGTGAGGAATAGCCTTGAATGCATTGACACAGGAGACAACTTCCTAAATAGAACACTGATAACACCAACACTAAGACTGACAATTAATAAATCGGACCTCGTGGAACTGAAAAGCTTCTGTAAGACAAAGGACACTGTCAATAGAACAAAACAGCAGCCTACAGAGTGGGAAAAGATTTTCATCAACTCCACATCTGATAGGGGGCTAATATACAAAATACATAAAGTACTCAAGAAACCAGACATCAACAAAACAAATAATCCAATTTAAAAATGGGGCACAATCTAAACAGAATTCTCATTAGAGGAATCTCAAATGGCTGAAAGTAGTTAAAGAAATGTTCAAGATCCATCAGGAAAATGCAAACTAAAGCTACTTTGAGATTCCATCTTATACCTGTCAGAATGGCTAAGATCAGCAACACAAATGGCATCTCATACTGGCAAGGATGTGGAGCAAGGGGAGCATTCTCCCATAGCTAGTGGGAGTGCAAACTTATACAGCCACTATGGAAATCAATACGGTGGTTTCTCAGAAAACTGTGAATCAATCTATCTCAAGAGCCAGCTATACTACTCCTGGGCATGTACCCAAAGGATGCTCCATCCACCATAAGGACACATGCTCAACTATGTTCATTGTGGCTTTATTCATAATAGCCAGAAATTGTAAACAACCTAAATGTCTTTCAACCAAAGAATGGGTAAAGAAAATGTGGTATATTTACACAAAAGAGTATTACTCAGCTGTTAGGAAAAAATGACATCCTGAAATTTGCAGGCAAATGGATAGAACTAGAAAAAAATCATTCTGAGAGAGGTAACCCAGGCCCAGAAAGACAAACATGATATGTTTTTACTTATAAGTGGACATTAGCTGTTAAGTAAACAATAATCACACTACAATACATAAACCCAAAGAAGTTAGACAGAGAGGAGAGGTCTAGGGGGATGCATGGTTCTCCCTGGGAAGGGGAAATAAAACAGATTTTGTGGGTGGACTGGGGTGAGTGAGGATGGGAACAGGAGGAATCAGGTGAGGGAAGGAGGGACGGAGGGAGGCACAGATGGAGAGAGTGTGGGAGTCAATGACTGAAATAGGTAGGCATTTAAGGGGTGATGTGGAAACCTAGTGCGGTGGAACTACTTCCTGGGAACTATGAGGGTGACCCTAGTGAAGACTCCTAGTAATGAAGGATATGGAGCCTGAACCAGCCATCTTCTATAACCATGCTAGGCTCTCAGTGATAGGGCAAGGACACCAACCCAGCCACAACCTGTCCTGCCTCCAAGATGTGCTGGGGCAATGGTGACTCAGAGCTAGTGGGAGCAGCCAACCAATGACTGGTCTAACCAGAGGTCCACACCTTGAGAGGGAGCCCATGCCCAACAGTGACTAAATGGCTAGATCCAGAAGCTGGATGGCTCAGAAACCTAGGGTCGAACAAAAATTGAGAAAAAAAAATGTCAATGAAATTATTCCTAATGATATTCTGCAATACTCAATTGAATTGGTGCCTAGCCCATTCATCATCAGAGAGGCTTCCTCCAGCAGCTGATAGGAGAGGATATAGAAGTCCACAGCCAAACATTAGGTGGAACTGGGGTGGGGGAAGAAGAGGGGTAGGACAGATTGTAGGAGATGGGTTTCCTTGTCCAGCCTGGATAGGAGACTATTTGCCTAGTCTTGTTGCGTTTTTTTATGCCATGTTCAATTGATATCACTGGGAGGCCTGCTCTTTTCTCAAGGGAAATGGACTAGAAGTGGATCTGGGAGGAGGGGAGGGAAGAAGGCTGTAGTCAGGGTGTGTTGTATGAGAGAAGAATTAATAAAAAAAAATACTCTGCAGTGATCAAAACCCATCACATACACACACTAGATAGATAGATAGATAGATAGATAGATAGATAGATAGATAGATAGATAGATAGATAGATAGATAGATAGATGTCAGAAGCAGTTTGACTGTATTTGCTCTCTTTACAGTGTCTGGTTCAATCTTATTTACCAAGTAAGGAAACAGACACTAAAAAGTCAAGGTGTCTTCAAGCTCCCTCTTTTTAGTTTCTTGGTTTCTTTTTATATGGGAATTTTATGTAAGTTCACTTGAGGAATTTGTTTTCTTGTCTAATTCTTGTCTTTCTTCTCTGCAAGATCACTTTCCAATTCAGAGAAAACCGGAGGCTGAAGAGGACGCAAACCAAAACTATTTTAAGGGTAAGAATCTAGGCAGATAATAAAAACACATTTTTTAACTTACTCGAATAGTGCACATCTGCATTCATTTGCTTTCAGCTTTTGTAGGTTCTGTGGGTGGTAGGCCAGGAAGAAGCACACAGACATTTGTTTTGGGACTGTGCAGTGTAAACAGCATTACCACTGAAAGGAAGAATGTGAAAGCAAAAAATCAACAAGAGGTCAGACTCCAGCCCTCCAGGCAGCCGGAGCACACCCAGGGCCCAGGGTCTTCCTTCATCCTTCTCTCCCCTCAGGAAAGCATCTTCAAAAGATGCAAAGGTCTGACTAGAACTTTTCACTTAGACTGTTCTCTCTTGGTTATAGCTGCCTGCTGCCAGGCTGCTGTTTGGACAACAGTTAATTGTCAGCTGTCCGGGCTAGCTCACTGTAAACGTATTATAATGGTACACTGCTCGTGTTTTATTTAAATTCACTTGTCATCAAGGTCCTTGATTGGAGCTTTGTGATTTAGCCTGAGAGATGTGATTTTCACTCCTGTTGAAAACTGCCTGTCATTCATTTCATACTTTGCTCTGAAGGCATGCACAATCCCCTCTAAACTGATGGAGCAAGGCCTGGTGCTCTATGGCAGCTCCAAGAAGTAGTTATTCGTTCTAATCATAATGCTATGGGAAGAGGCTAAATGAGAGACAAATGATGGTGTTTGGGAGATACAATCTGTCTTCAGTTAATAATGATATTTCCAGTGTGGGAGAACCTAGGACCACTGCCCAAATTTCAGATGTGAAGAATTAGCAAATATGCACATGAGTTTGTGAATAATGGGGAAAACTTCAAAGTTGAGATAATTTTGTTTGTGTTTTGCCTGATGCTCTGGCAGTGATGCTGAGCACTCATAGTTAACACAGAGAAACACATGTGAATACATATAAACATGGAGCCACACCAAGTGATTTTGTAATGTTGATCTTATGCCTTGGGGTTGGCCAAGTTCTCAGTGAAGGCCCAGCTCTGACACTTAGAAATATGAAGACAGTTGTGTGCAAGAGCCTACACTGAGAATTGTGTCAGGCAACTGAGCACACCCACAGCAGGTCCCTGGTCTTCTTCTGCCATGGGTAGCTGTGGTAGTTTGAATGTAACTGGATCCCGTAATCTCATAGGGAGTGGTACTATTAGGAGGTGTGGCTTTGTTGGAGTGGATATGGCCTTGTTGGAAGAAGTGTGTCACTGTGGGAGCAGGCTTTGAGGTTTCCTATGTTCAGAATACTGCCCAGTGTCTCAGTCGACTTACTGTTGCCTTCTCATCAAAATGTATCCTGCATGCTGCCTGTAGACCACCATGTTCCAGGCCATGATGACAATAGACTGAACCTCTTAAACTGTAAATGACTCTGTGCTCCCCTCCCCCCATTAAATGTTTTCTTTTATAAGAGTTGCCATGATCATGGTGTCTCTTCACAGCAATAGAAACTCTAACTAAGACATAAGGATACCTGCAGAACATACTCCTCCAAAGGAGAAAACATACCTTGCCCTACCCAGCCAAAGCCTGCCAGTTTTGATCACAGCCATAGGAGATTTCTATCCCTGGCTATTTCAAAGATCTCAGAAAAGGGGTTTCCTACAAAGGACCGTCATCACCCATGAGGGTTTCATTCTTAGAAGACAGGTGAGCTAGTGTGGGAGGGACTTAAAAAGCAGCACAAAGTGCCACAAAATCCAGAAGTATATCACATCTTTAAGGCACAGATTTGCCCCAAGTAGTCACAATTTTAATCTGATTCAAATGAAGGATTTACATGGCCAGCAACATGATTTGGTGCTCTAAACATAATGTTAACAAAAAGTAATTTTAAGTGAAATTACCCAGAAGTTGGGGAAGACATGGGGTACAGTGAAAACTGGGAGAGAGATCCCCCAAATATGAAGTTGATCTGGCAGTCATTGATATGCTGCCAAGGATGGGGAGGGCAATGGCTTAGTCATGTGATGAAGGCTCTGAGTGGAGGAAGATGGAGCTTAGACTGGAGGAAGAGGAGGCCTAAGGCCAATTAGCCCTCCAGCTCCATTGATGAGACACTCTTCTGAGTTCCTGACTGTGGCAAGCAGGGAGAGATGAACCATTGTCCTAGCCAATTTCAGATTCCTAGAAGCAGAGATGTTGGGCCTTTTGTCTCGTAGGTTACTTAACTTTTGTTCAGTACATTTCTTTGAGGCATAAGGTGGCAGGAGATCCAAAGTGACACAAAACCAAACCGAGTTTGTGCCCATCTGTTGTCACTATTCCTGATGACATCTACTGGGCTTTAACATAAATTCTTGGAGGGATGAGAGACTTTAAATGACAAACCATTAGGGACATATTCTTTTGTCCCTGTGAGTCTCACATTCTAGTGAATGTTCTAACTCTTAGCATTCTTAAGAGAATCAAATAAAGCACAAGCCTCCTGAGTCTAGCCTGGTGTAACTCCCCCAAGAGTTCTGCAACTTTCTGCCTCAGGAAATGTTAAAACTTTTAACTATTGTTGAAGGAGTGGCCCAAGCGTTTGGGCCTAATATACTAGATATATAAAAATAATACTTTTATACTGGACCTAATGAAATAAAACCAGGCTTTTACATTTGTTTCTGCATGTGGCCTTTTATTGATTGGTTGATCATTCAATTGAAGCACATAAAAAATTCAAATTCATACAAATAGAGTTGGAAAGAGCAGAATCTGTTTAATAGTTGTTGGGTTTTTTTTGTTTGTTTGTTTTGTTTTTGCTTTTTGTAACTGTGGACATTCCTGTTTATACTGCACTAAAACATGATGAGATAGTTATTTCTGAGTTACCATAGAAAATCTGAAACCAAGTAAATAAAATGATTCTGTGATATTGAAATCTATTGAGTTGATGTATTACCCAGGCATGATTTCATAGCCTCATTCATTGGTCAGAAGAAAAATGAAGTGTACAGACCTTCCAAATGTTGAAACAATTCATTCTACAGCCCCCAACCCCAAAATCATATCTGTATATAACACCACCAATCTCATTAGAAAAGCATTTTCATTTTCTCCCCAGACCCCTTAAAGTTTTTAAGTACTATGAGTTATCTAAATATGAAATTTCCAAAAAATGAAATTGAAAGCTGAAACAGATACAATCCAGTAGGTCACCTTCATGTGAGTGTTTCATTTAATTTATTTTCATGAAAATTCATATATAACACAAATATAACTAAGTATATATACCACTCATTATTATGAGTAAAAAAAACAAAATAATGTTCCTTGAAAAAAAAAAAGATAGTTAGGGCCATAACCCAAGCCATCAGCTAGTACTTTTTTTCGGAAAATGCCCTACCTGATGACACAGTAGCAATGCTCTCCATGTGCCCCCGATCTTACTCCATGGTTGGGCTAAGTAAACTAATATTTTTCACCCTTCAAGGACATTCTTAAGTAAAACCATAATTATTTTTTAGTTTGAGTATGTGGTGGTCTCCTAGTTACTGTCAGTTGTCACCTTGACACTGCCCAGAATTAGCTGAGTCTCAGTTGAAGAACTACCTCCATTAGATTGGCCTGTGGGCATGTCTGTGGGGTATTTTCTGAACTGCTACTTGATGTGGGAGGTCCCATCATACTGTAGGTAGTGCCACCCCTGGACAGGTAGTTCAGAGTTATATGAGAAAGCTAGCTGAATAAGCAAGAGAAGGAAGCCAGTATTTCTCTGTGGTTTCTACCTCTAAGGTTCAGGTCTGAATTCCTGCCCTGACTTCTCACACTGATCTACTGTTACCTGGAAGTATAAGTCAAATAAACCCTTGACACCTCCAAGTTACTTCTTGGTTAGTCCTTTACCACCTCAACTGAATGCAAGCTGGACTAGATGGTGAGCCATGCATTGATGACACATAAACCTTGCCCTGAGTCATTCACCCAAATCACTAAAGGGAATCCAACCTGAAAAGGTTGTTCTCTACAAAGAAGCAGATGGTTTCTTGGGGTTGGAAAATGATGAAATGGAGGCTTTATGTAGTTATCTCTGCTCCTTTTAATGATTACTAATATTATTAACTATGTTGTTAGAAATAAATCCATATAATGCTGAGCCAACAGAGCTTCTGCCAGTACCTGGGATACAAGGTTTCTACATGTATTATACAAATTTCACCAACTCCTTCCTCTTTGCTTGACTTGTAAACCCGTATGTATTCTACTGAGAATTGAGGTATACAAATCTAGACTTACATATCCAAGAACCTACTCACATTTATTTGTGCATGTAGTGGAATCATTTCAGACTTTTCTATTTCTGAATAATGAACCACTCCAAATTTCTGCAGTGGTAGAAAACTGTAACCAACACATCATACTCAGGGATTTCGTTAAGTCAGGTAGTTGAACAGGGCAGAGTACCACTGATTCTATTCTGAGAGGTCTGGAGCCTTGATTGAGAAGACAGAGCTGGGTGTCTTGAATACCTGGGACTAATTTTTCTGAACACTTCTTCATTGTCATGTTTAGTGTCTGAGTTGAATGTCTAAAATAGTCTGCTTGGCTAGAGCAATCAACCAGAACATCTACACGAGGCCAAATAACTTGAACTTCTTAAAGTTTAGCAACTGGGCTGCAAGAGAATATATCCAGAATATAACTTTCTTCTTCAGGCTTCCCTTAACGCAGCCTTGGAAGCCATACAGTACCACTTCCACAGCCTTCTCTGGTTATAAGTGAGCCTCTCAAGATACCCTACATTATTGGAAAGGAATTAGGCTGCATCTTTTCAGGGATGACAACAAGGTCCCATTTCCAAGGAGCACAGTGACTGATGTGCAACATACGATCTTCTAAGTCACCCTAACATCACTAGTCTACCTACTTCCACAAATACATTAAATTACCCTTCCTAATTGCCTCAATCTCCAATTCTTGGGATTATTCTTGCTTCCTTTTGAGCCTTCACTTCACACAGCCAAGACATCCTTACCAGAATCTTTTAATTCTGCTTCCCAAATAACTCTAAACACAGGCATTTTGCATCTCTGCTGCCCTCAGCAACATATCTTACCTAAGCTACTGCAGTCACCCAGGACCTAATCTCTTAGCCTTTTTTCCCCTCTGTGTAGCTATTTATGCTATAATAGATGCATTAATACACTCATATGCAAATTAGATCCTACCATTGCTTGGCCAAAAAACCTAGGACAGCTTCCCAGGAGGTCAGAATAAAAGACAAAAGCTTTTCTTGTTTTACAAAGTCCCATGTAATCTGGCCCGGAGGCTTCATTTCAGCTTCATGTGGACACCACTTAACTGTCCATTTCTCATACATGTTTGGGGCCATTATTTTAGCAGGGTCATTTCCCTGGAATTTCTCTATGCTTTCCTGCTGGCTCCTTAGCATTCAAAAGTCCGTTCAATAATCCCTTCCTTGTGACTTTTTCCAACCTTCTGATCTCTAAGTAGCCCTGGGTCCTAGCCACGCTTGCTGATTCAATGCACAAATTTATAATTCAGTAAGACGTAGGGATGTCAGGTGACTTTCTATCCATGATGAAGACTATCAAGCTCATGATTGTAGCCATTGCTATTCGTATTGTCTTAGTTATTTCTTTATTTTTGGACATCGCCCATGCTTTAAAAATGGTTGCTCTGTAGGAACAGGGAGCTTCTCTGTGAACCAGCTGCTGAACAAACTGCTGCTCCATCATTAGGGAAGCAATATTTGCTGAATGATTTTGTGACCGAAAGAGAATAGTAACCTACCCAACCTGCAGTAAGTGAGAGTATGTCTTCCTTATAATGATGACTTCATCAGTGTAAGTGTCTTAATTTGCTCATGAGAGAACCAAAGGCAGAATGGGAAAGCTCTTTGCGTGATGTCACAAACATCATCAGCACTAAGTTACTCTAATTGCTAAAGTGAAGACAGAGAACCACTTTTATTCTGTGAAAGAAATGAAACTCCTTAGCTTATTTAGCACCCATTCTGCAAATTAGTTTAAGCTGTAATATCTAGTGGTGACATTTGCTGGCAGTGTAGTTAGTATTGGGCAAACTATGGGAGTGTAGGGTCTGAGATTTCTTATTAGGGGATTCCTGAAGAGCCTGATAATTTTAAGGATGCCATATGTACAGAGGCACTGGTTTCTGGGGCCCTTCCTCACACGGAAGGCTTGAGAAGGTTCCAGGAGTGAAAATGGCCTTTCCGTACTTTTCTTTTTTCTTCTTCTGTCCTTTTGTTCTAGAAGGTTGGTGACTGCCACAGCCTGCACAGGTGAACGTGGAAGGCTGGAAACACATCTTGAAACAGCATTTTCCACAAACCATGTCTTGGAACACATGTGATCCTTTAAGAAAAGAAGAGGAAATGGAGGGGGGAGTGGATATGGGAGAGAGAGGAGGTGACAGGGAGCTGGAAGAGGAAGCTGTGGTTGAGATGTATTGTCTAAGAGAAGAATCTATTTTCAATAAAAATAAAAGACTGTCAAAAAGAAGGAGAAGCTCAATTACGAGCAAGCAATGAAAAAGCCACCACTAATCACAGTTGTACATTAAAGGATTTGACAGGTCTTCAGCAGCATTGCCTTCTGTTTGGAACACACTCCTGGTCTGCCCATCTACAGTGTTGCCTTAGAGATTGTGGTGTACCCATGTTAAGACTCAAGTGATTTTCAGGGAAAACTTACTCTTGAAAAAGCTTCATAACAATAAGGTAGAAATATATATATTTAACTTTCAAAACCATACTAAAGAATAAAAGGAAGATGATCATAAAAATACCAACTTTTGGGTTGCCTACACCTGCCTCTGCCTTGGACCTCTGAGTTCCTCCTCTTTGTTCTTTGGTTTATTTTATCTTTTCTTTATGTGGGTAGGTACAAGTGAGTGCAGATGCCCACAGAAGTCAGAAGAGGGGATCAGACCCTGCAGTTGGAGTTACAGGTGGTTGTGAGCTGCCCTACATGAGTGCTGGTTACTGAACTTGGGTCCTCTGCAACAGTACACACCGTGATCTTAAGTACTGAGTCTCCTCTCCAGTCCCCACTGCCAACTCCCCACCCCCCACCCCTGCTCCTTTTCATCAAGCTGATTATTCTGGCTTCTCTAACCTGGTGTGGCCTTTAACTTGCTTTAACTAGGAAAACAAAGCAGAAGGGACCTTGCACCAGTTGTAACTATGCCTCACTTGGCCTTCCATTCTGCTGCTGGATCCCTTCAAAAATCAGTCTATCATCACTCTATGAGATTGAGCTGGTCTTCCAACATTGTGGCTCAGTTGACATTGTCGCTCCAAATGACAGCCAGCCAGTCTCTGGACAAATGAGATTAACTTAAACTAAGGCAGTCCACTGAGCACTGGATGATCACAGTTGAATGAGGGAGTTCTGCCTGGGCCAGCTGACCCAGATCAACAGACCCTCTCAGCTACCCAAACTTGTCAGAATTAACTTGTAGTCAATATGTTTGGGGGTGTTTATTACATAGAAACGCAATATGACACATGAGATGAAACTCCACTTACTCCTACCTTAGTCCTGTTGTGCTACTACAACTGAATGCCACAGCCTACATAATTTTCAATGGGCAGAAAGGTACTGTATGACAATTTTGGAAGCTGAGATGTCAAAGATGAAGACACTAGCAAGTTTTACAACTCTGATTACAAGATGGTAAATTGAGTACTGTGGCCATTGGTGATGTGTAGTCAATGACAGAAGATGAGGGCGGGGTCAAAGAGGCAGAAGAGGGATGAGCTCCCACTTTTTTAAGTGAATAAATCTCAGCAATGAAGGCAGAGCCATCAGGGTCTGACATCACAGGTCCCACTTCTTCAGATTGTTACAACAGCAATTAAATTTAACATGATTTGGGAGAGGGCAGTATATTCTACCACAAAAGCAGAGAAAGAAACTGATCACAGCAAAAATACAGCCATTTCCAAATCAGAGGGTTGTTATATGGGTAGCTTAACACCAAGCACTATGGACACAAAGGATCATTAGGTATATCTGAAGAATGAACTCTCAGGGTAGTGATAACCCACTGTATAAGAACCATTGTCTGTCCCCCTCCCACACCTTGCCACCTGTGACAGGTGGGAGAGCTGTCTCTGAGGTCATGAAAATGGGAGAGCTAGCCCTGCTCCTCACTAGCTGCAGAACCTGGGAGAGCAGGCCCTGCACCTTGCCTGGGCAACATGGTAGAGATGGCCCTGGTGGTGTAGGTGTGGGTGGGCCAACCCTGAGGGCATAAAAGTAGAACTTGTATTGCACCTTGCTCCTTGCTGCATAGGGTGAAATAGCCGGGCCAGCACTGGAGAGCTCACAATGGTGGTGAGGATGGGGGAACGCTGTCAGGACTCTATAACTACCCAGGCCCAGAACCAGGGCTATGAGTTGATCTGTGATCTGCTAGAATACATGAAGGGGTAGGTCCTTCAGATCCAAAGCTACAGGATCTCCATGACACAGGGCAACAACAGGATATCCAAAAGGAATCCCAGTGAGAGGCCAGTATCAATGGTGTAGCAGAAACCAGAGGTCTCAAACCAGACCAATGACTCATTGCAATGAACACCTGCAAGCAAAGATATATGGACTTAAGGGTATACTGAGTGACTCACAGTGGCACACTACAACTTCCATGACAATATTTTTATTTTTCTCTCCCTCTGTCTTTTTTTTTCCCTTTCCTTTTTTCTTAAATTTTACTTTATTTTATTTAGGGGGAGGTTGCAAGGGCAGAGGGCAGATACAAAGGGAGGGGGAGATGAATGTATTTGAGATGCATAATGTGAAAGACATAAAGAATAATAAATAAACAAACAAACAAACAAACCCCAATGGCCTGCATACCAGAGTTTAGGAAAGAATAATTTCTAATTAGAAAAGGAAAAAAGTTTATGAAAAGAGAAAAGAAAATGAAAGAAGGAGAAAGAACTGTTAAAAGTCTTGAAAACACAGCAGCAAGTGGAATCCTCATACAATCCCACCCGGAACTTGCTTTCTTACTGTACGCAGTCTGTACAGCAATAGCTCTCCTGCGGTTGTGGCCATCAGGAAAAAACAAAGAAAGCTAAGTGGTCACAGAGACTGGGAGAGATAACAGTGATGGCAGAAAGTTAGAAGCTAATTGTTATAGGCAGGCAGCCCTTTCAGCATGGGAGCCTTCAGTCTAACATCTGTGTGGATGTGGCATTGGACAAAGGCCGAGCAAATGAATCCCCGATTGTTCTCATCGCTGCTCGCTGATATGTTTCCTGGGATGATTCCAGCTCACAGGTGCACTGGCCACACACTAATTGAAAGGATTATTTTCTTAACATTGGGTGTCATCTGCAAAAGCTTTTGTGAAGAGCATAATTGTTCCAACCATCTGCGAGGAGATGTTTTTATTAAATTTTTAAAAATCAAACAATGCTGAAGTAGGGGGTATTTGTACTATCCCCCCCTCCACATTCTTTTGGGGAAATAAATGAAAAACAACAGCCTACAGCTCCATGAGGCTAAGACCTTTGAAGACCAAAGAGTTGGGTTCTGTAAGCAGAAAAACAAGATCTGTCCTGTTCCTCCCTAGTTTTATCCTCACTCCATGACAGATTGTCATGGGTTGGAGTATGTCTGGGGGACCCCTACAGAGATTAGTGGAGATCAGAGGAGGCCCAGAGACAGCCTACAGACTCTCACAACCTGGTGAGGTTCATCCCAAATGTCCATTGTATGTCCTCCTTTAAACCAGAGACGCTTCAATGCTGTGATTTCTGTTCTCTGGGTGGCTGCCAGATGAGCTCCAAGAAGCTGGCCCTAATAGCTGAAATTTTTTCTTAGGGAGTCAAATCTCTAATGACTTTCCAAATTTTCTGACAGACAGACCTTATATCACTCTGAACCTGTCACCGGAACATAATGCCCATTTATTTTCATGATATACATTCTCTCGTTCTTTTTAAATTACTCAAAATGGCAGATGTCTTAATTGACATTGGCTACTATGTCTACTACTACTACTATGTCTATTACTACTTAATTGACATCATAGCCTTATGAACAATGGGATTTGATTTCTCAACATTCTGAACACTGAAAGTCTGAGCCCAGGGTGCCAGTATGGTGGGGCTCTCTGGTAATGGTAATCTTTGGACTGCAGACACCTTCTCATATCTCTGTGTGGTGGGAAAAGGGCACAAAAGCCTTCTGGAGTGGCCTTCACAGGGCACTAGTCTTATTCCCAAGTTGCCAACCCCCCCACCTTGTGACCTTATTCCCTACCAGATACCCTACCTTCTCATATCTTCATGTTGGGAGATAGGATTTTAACATGAACTGGGGAGTGGGGGGGACACAAACATTAAGTACGTAATAACAATCATTTTTTAGAGAAAAAAATCTGCAGAGGGGATGGAGAAAAGCTATGCACATTGTTACTACAAGAAGAAAACCATCTTTTAGATTAGTAATTTCTAAAACAAATCGTAGGCACAGAGGTGAAAAGTAATGGACTATGCTTTCAAATAATAAAATGAGTTTTATTTTATAAATAATAAAACATATCAAGATGTTATTTTCTAAAACATAGCTGGGGATTTTGTTTGACTGTTTGGAAACTCTGAGAATGCTCTGAAGAGAAAGGCATTCATTTGGCTGAGAGTCCAGTCCTCTTACACCATGCAACTGAAAACCTCCGTGAGCTAGGCCAAAAGTAATACTTTCCCCCTACAGCACCGTTTCCTTACCTTTGGATTTTTTTCTCTTTTCACATTAAGCAGCAAATTAAATGCAAATGTCTAGAGAAATGAAACACTTGCACTACAAATTTACACACACCAAATCAGAAGAAAAAGAACATTATAGTCCTCTTGCTGATTGTAAATCCCCAGACTTCTAAATATGCACACTCAACATACGAAAGGGCAATTTAGCCTCGTATGGAGAACTTCAGCTCGTGCAATTCCCAACATATGTTTATTCTTCAAACTAAAAATCGCATGTCCATTAGTTCGGACCTTAATATGCAAGTTTCTCCTGGTGCTTAAACCACTCTTTTGAAATAAGTCTGGTGATTTAATATACCTGGAGTCTCTTAGATACCTAGAATCCCACACAGAAGAATGTAATGCCAAATTGCAATTAAAATACCAGAGTGTTTTCTAAAGACAAAACATAGTCAATCATTTATACAGAGTCACAGGGGCAGACAGCCATCACATGCCAATAGGTTTTGCCATCACTCATAGACACCTCTTCTTGCAGGCAGTCTTTATAGCCAGGTTATTGCAAAGTGTGCCTTTGCTTAACTTTAATAGATTACTGATGCCACCTCCCCCAACCCCACCACTAAGCCTCACATCCTCCTTTCCCAAATGCTGGCTGTATTAGGAGAAAAAAAATGGGGAAATGGTACACTTCCACTTTTTAACATTTCTTTGTAATTGCTTCACCTAATGTAGCTCTCAATCACCCCTATCCTTAGTGATCATCTCCCCAGACCAGAAACAGATGTGCAATGTCACTGTATACTTGTGTTTAATGATTAAAAACAAGAGAATGGAATAAGGTAGGACAGCGTTGAAAGTCACCACGTACATATTGGATTTCTCTCTGTTTTCTGAGAAACTCTGTAGAATACTCACAGAGGGAAGGTTGAATTGGAGTCAGAACCAAAGCTGCCCTTTGTCTAAGTTTCTTAAACATCAGGAGAACACAAAAGATGTTCTCAGTTCTCCCAACAGCCTTGAGCTATGCAGTTTCCTCTTTACAATGTTCCAAGGGTTACAATCGAAGAGTCTGTTGCTCACATAGGCAGTAGGGAAGATCTCATGAAGAGAAGCAATGGGGTTGACTGAACACTTTGAACACTACAGAGCATTTTTAGTCAATAGTAAAATCTCTCATTCTGAAAGGTTCAGTTATCCCAGAGAGGAGGGCCACCCCCCTGAAATGTCATATGGACACCAACAACTTGGGAAGTTGGAGCCTACTGGGTTAGCAGCAGGTGATCCAGATGTGTGCAGCTGCAGCAGCCCATTCTTTCCCCCAGGCAATGGTTGGGCTGTGCTGCAGTCTCAATAGGGACAACCAACACAATGGGGAGGCAGAAGAACAAGGTAAAGTGACATTTGGGGTTTTTTGAGTTATGGTGACATCTTTGAAAGTCCCAGGCGTTGTGAAGACTCTTCAAAGGGATTCTCAGCTCCAGGATTTAGTGCTCTGGGCAATCACCCAGGTACCACAAAATTCCCCATGTGTTCACGTCTCCTTTGTTACCCATGTACACACTCCCTCACTGACGTCAAAGCCATGTTTGCTCAGCTTGATGAAAATGTGTTCTTCGATGGCCGCATTCCTTTCCTTTCCTTAGCTAGCAAGGTTTCTGTATATTGCATGTATATAGCCTCATATTGTAGGGAAGCTTCCTCTTCCACAGAAAATACAAGAATGACAGTTGTTTCCATGCGGAGCATATGCTAACCAGACAAGGCTGTTTGCCTAAGAAACCTTGTGTTTATTTTTTGTTTCTGTTTGTCTGGCATCTAACCAGCACTGTAGTAAAATATCCACTCCTTAGCTTTGTGAATGGAAGCCTTGTGGAATAGCTCTCCCACTCTCTGTTCATTGGTCCCTTGGTGGAAAAGTGCTCTACAAATGGTTGTAGTTATAATTTAGCCTGCAGTTGAAGCGCCTGCCCCTACCATGAGTCATAATCAATGTTAGGTTGAGGACAATGACCATGTAAAGCCATTGTGCAAGTGATGAATGTCTGTCAAGGGCTCTAAGTCTAAACAAATCTGAGTGCTTGCCAAAGTGATGGCAGAATTATAACATAAGGATCTTTAAAAAAAAAAAAAAGAACTTGTTTTAACTATGCGGTAACTTAGTTATTCGCAGAACATTAAGTGTGATGCTAAGATCTTCATCTGCTTTTTTGGTAGTCAATAATTTCACTGTAATGTCTAGGAAGAAAGCAAGATGAGTAGCATGACATGTTCCATCTAATCTGCTGTATAAGCAAGGGAAGAACACAGTATTTGACATTTTAGGATGAGGCACACTTTAACATTCATTACTTCACTTTCTGTGAGGTAGTGTCCTCATTTGAAGAAACATTTTATTTTATCATGCACTTCCAAGATAGGAGCTCATTGTGGAGGGAAGTTGGGCGGGAACTCAAAAGAGCACCTGGAGGCAGGAACTAAAGAGGAGCTGGAGGATCACTACCTAAGAGTTTGCTCTCTAAGGTTTGATCAGCCCACTTTTTTTAAAAAAATAGAACCCAGGACCATCTGGACAAGGGGAAGTACCACCAACAGTAGGTTGGGCCCTCCCACATCAATCATTAATCAAAAAACTGACTCACAGATGTGGTGATATTTTATTCATGCTGAAATGTGGTGATATTCTATTTGTGCTTTAATAAAGTTTTCCTGGAGATCAGAGGAAATAGCAAGCCATTTTTAAGTAAATACAAAAGTCAGGCAGTGGTAGCACAAGCCCTTAATCTGATCACATGGCAGGCAGAGTCTCTGTGGTCAAGGACACAGCCAAGCATGGTGACACATGCCTTTAATCCCAGTACCAACCATAGAGACCTGGAGGTCTGTACAGACAGGCAGTGACAAGGGAGTGAGGTAGCTGAGCTAAGATAGCCAATGAGAGGGCAGAACAGCAAGACAATAAAAGTGCGGGTAAGACAGGATGTAGCTCGCATTTGGAAGCTGCAGAGCTGGTGAGGTGAAGTTGGCTGGTGGCTATTCCTATTTCCCTGAGCTCTAAGGCTTTCACCCCTATGTTTGGCTCTGTGTTTTTTATTTAATAAGACCATTCAGAAATTCATCTACACACAGATTTGTCTGCAGGCCATCTGATGGAGATAATCTTTCCATTAAGATTCTCCCTTCACAAATGACTCTGGTTTGTGTAAAGTTGGCAATCATAGATAGATAGATAGATAGATAGATAGATAGATAGATAGATAGATAGATAAAAAACTGTAATTGTGGATGAGAGAACTTAATGAATCCAAATTTCCACAGGTGAAAATTGATGGGGCTGGAATTTCATCTCAAGCATGAATGATTCTAGATAGCATGGGAGCACTAAAGGAAAACCAACACTAGCTACTTCACACAGGTTCTTCTAATAGTGCAGCAGCCCCAAGGGCATGTTACCGATGGCAGCTGGAAGCAGATAAGATGGGAAGCCTCTGACATCCACTCTATGACTCCATCCCACCTCAGTCCGATGTCTATCCTCACCTCACCACTCTTACTCTTGAATTTCACTTCCTTGGTACACAGTATGTACTCTACACCATGTGCTCTGGAGGTTGGTGATAACAGTAAGTGAACAGTCCTTTCCAGGAGGAGTCTGTATTCTAGGGACATCTCCCCCTTACTTCCACAGACAGAAGTGACTAAAAGTAGCCATTTTTTTTTTCAGAATTTGAAATGCAAAGAAATGATAAGCAAAGACCCCCTCCTTTCCATGTAGCTCAGCTGTTCCCAGCCCGGAATCTGAGACGATAGGACTGCCTATAAATTATTCTGTTACATAAATATTGGTCTCTGCGAGTTATTTAAACTATTTAATCAGATTCACTGGGAATCACACCTTTACTTGAGAAATATTTTACAAGGTAATGAAAACATCAAAGTTGTTTATGTTTTATTAAAGCCTTTGATTCATTAAAATTAGAAATAATTATTAGTCTAAATTGTAGCACAAAAGAAAATGCCTTCCCATGGTAGCAGTAGTGGTACTAGAGGACGATCTGTTAGAAACAACAAAACAAAACAAACAAAAAAAAACCCTCCATGTTGGCCTGAATTGATGCCACTGGCACATGTTTACCCACTTCAATTCAGCACCAGCAGGAAGGTGGTTTAGAAACGATCAGCTATAGAAACAGATGTGAAAGCAATGAACCCAGAATAACCTCAAACAGCTGCCGGCATAAGGAACGCAAGCCCACAATACTTCTAAGGGCCAGTAGCTATCTATCTATCTAATCCAAAGTTTAAGTATATAATAAACTCCAACACTTATTATATTCTAGCTTTTAAGCAATAAATAGTAAGGTGCTAAAAGAAAACACAATTCATCCAAATAATTAGCTATCAATAGTTCAGGAAAAGGTTTGTGCCTAGACTGTCCACACAACTGTGCTAACCTGTGGTTGGCCGTAGACCTTACATAGAGTAGATGACAGATACAGAACAGACACAAAGAATTTTTTGGTGGGTTGTTAGGAAATAGCAACATCTAACTTTAAAAATGAAAATTGTAACTCATTTTTACATAAATAGTTTGCAACTTTAATTTAGTTTTGGTGTTGTCCTCTTACCCTCCATCCATGCTTCCAACCTTGAAGTGAAGGACTCTGTTAGGCAGGATTTTCATCATCTATTTTTTGACTAAAGAATGCTGTCATAACACCATGAAGAGAATTGGGTCCAAATGGATAGATAAATGAGAAGAAGAAATGAGTAGCAAATATTATACTCCGTTTATCTTTAAAGTCTTCATGCAAAGAAACAGCTTTCCACAAATCTGCAATGAACATTAATTTCCAATCTCTTCAACCATTAGCTTTTGAGACTCTTTTCTGGTGTCTTTTGGCAACCAACCAAACCTAGAATGCTTGGCTTAAGAGATTTAAATTGAATTTTTAGCATTTCCCCTCTTTTGCCATTCAAACACACAATTGAACTTTTTGGCAAACTACTGATAACAATTCTCTAAGCTAAGGTTGTCTCTGGAAACAAAAGAAACATTTCTGGAGGATGACACAATATTGCTACTAGGCCAAAGACTAAACCCTGGAGAGAATTTTCTTAAATGATAAAATACAGTGTTTCAGGATTACAGACCACTGTGTGCTATGTCACTAACCAGATACTAGGGCTGTTGGGACTGAAACCCCATATTCCAGGGCCATAGACAGTATGTATTCAGTCATTATGTCGCTGGGAGATCATCTGTCTTATCATCGCCGATAGAAACTTCTATCATTCTGGAGGGTCATGTGAGAAAATGAACTCTAGTTAAATGGTTATATGCTCTAGCCAGAGAGATGGCTCAGCAGTCAGGAGACTATATGTTAATAATTACATGTGCTAATAATTATATGTGCAAATAAAATTCCCCTTGAGAGTTATATAGAAATAAAAAAAAAATCCTGCCTCAATAAATCATGACCTAAAACAACCAAATCAAACAAAAGTTGACAAGGATTCATTCATCTTCTAATCTGCAACTCCCAGTGCATAAGCAACTTGGGTTATAATAACCTTCCTGAGATGATAGTATTTTTTTAATACAAAGCTATTGACAAATAACTCCTGGAAACAAATGTCGAATTGAGTGTGTGGTAAGACCTGTATGGAGAAAGCATGACTGGTGGTTCAGCATTTTGAACTATGTGACCTTGAGTAAAGTAGCAAACCTCTCTGAGCTTCCTCTCCTTATTTTAAAATGAGGTTGATGATGTCTCTGCCTCAGAGGGTTACCTTAGAGTGGGACTGATTAAACATCCCCCCTCAGACCCTTTTGCCTGAGAAAGTTTTATACAACTCTGCATACTAGGTCTGTAGAATAGGTATAGAAATCAAACTCTTAATGATAATAAGCCATGACATTTTTTAAAAAAATAATTCTTTACTTCACACATACCTATTTTATTGAAGACAAAAACAAGCATGCCCACTAATGTGCTTGTTGACTTTCACATACAGAATTCAGTCTTGGTTGATGTCTGATGCTTTGAAATGCAGGGCATCTTCAACATTTTTCAGAGTTGATAAAAGTTTTGACTTTATAACCATTAATGCTGAGAATGTGGCTTTGCATACATATGTGGTAAGTAATAGTTGGTGTTAATTGTCATTTTGGCAGGCTCTAGAGTCACCTCGGTGACAAGCCGCTAAACCAATGGTTCTCAACTTTCTTAACGCTGCAACCCTTTAATACTGCATGTTGTGGTGATTCCCAACCATAAAATTATTTTGTTACGATTTCATGACTGTAATTTTGCTACTGTTTTGAATCATAATGTAAATATCTGATATGCAGGATATCTGACATGTAACACTCAAAGGGGTCATGACCCGTAGGTTAAGAACTGTTGCTCTAGTTAAACTTGAAAGGGATTGTATAAATTAAGGTTAGTCACTGAGATGTCTATGAGGGATTATCTTGATTAGGTTGATTGATGTGAGAAATGCATCTTAGCTGGGTATGGGAACATTCCTGAGTATAAATCCTGGACTGTAAAGTGGATACAGTGAGCTGAACATGTTGTTTTCTTCTTCCTGATCGTTGATGCAGTGTGACCAGCTGATACAAGTTCCTGCTGCCTTGCCTTCCCTGTCATGATGGACTGGCTGTACCTAGAACTGTGAGACAAAATGCACCCTTCTTACCTTAAGTTGCTTTTTCCAGAGAAAGAGGAGGAGTTACTAAGACATAGTACAAAATGGCAGAAGTATGTTTAGGGGTATTTCAGAAACTGTTGGAAATTCTGTCCTGACCCCAAGCCAAAACCCACCTGTCTCAGTTAGGGATTTTATTGTTATGAAGAGACACCATGACTATGACAACTCTTATAAAGAAAATATTTAAATGGGATGGCTCACTTACAGTTTCAGAGGTCCAGTCATGACAGGGAGCATGGCAGCATGCAGGCAGACATGGTACTGGAGAGACAGCTGAGAGTTCTACACCTTGCAGACAACAGGAAGTCAACTGAGACACTGGGCAGTATCCTGAGCATAGGAAACCTCAAAGCCTGCCCCCACAGTGACACACTTCTTCCAACAAGGCCATGCCCATTCCAAGAAAGCTAGACTTCCTTCCACTCCCTATGAGATTATGGGGGCCAATGACATTCAAACTACCACACTACCTAACAATTTGTGTGTGTGTGTGTGTGTGTGTGTGTGTGTGTGTGTGTGTGTGTGAAATGCAAGTCAGCAACTCAAACAGAAAAAATTTCAAATCAACTTTCTAATACAACATAATTTAAAGACATGCTTTTTTGATACATGTGTGCTAAGGAATGCTAGTGGGGATAATATCAAAAGTCTTTTTTTACGAATAATGTAAGTACAGAAAAACACTGACATTCATAGCATACAGTAGACTCTTATCTGAGCCAAGATATTTGAGATAGCAATCATTAGCACTGAATGATGTGATAACACACACAGCACAAAGTGTGCATGTTGTGTGTTCCAATCAAAGCTACAGTGAATCCATGAGATGCAACACTGGCCAGCACTGTCAAAAACACTTCAGATTCATTATGCTTTTTATTTTGCATTATTTTTAGTCATTGTGGCTTCAGAAACCTTAACTGTTGCCAATTCTTTGTGACTGTCCACATTCAGTATATTCAGTTACATGTATATGGAGGATCACAGCCCACAATATAAAAGTCTAGGTTGCAGAGATACATTGCATGTTCACAGGAGCATTTCATACAGTATACCCCATTTAAGTGCTAGCCATTATTATTGTCACACCTATTGTTACTTTCATTAGTCAAGGAAGTCTCTGAGGAAGTGTACACTGAGTAGGGTATCTAAGGGGAAACTGAAGCCAACTTGGTCAGGGAGAGAGGTTCCCAGGGGATGTAAATAACCTGCAAGGGGCAGGAACAAATCAAGGACCAACTCAGAAGAGGCTCATGATAGGCGCTGACACAGCAGCTTATGAGGCCAGAGAGGTAGAAGCACCTTCATGCGTTTAAGTATTATCTCAGCTGTAATATTTATTATGGACTTTTAAATGTACATAGAAAACATCATTTCCATTTACTGTAAGGAACCCTAACTCTTCAGTTCTATACAGAGGAAACATGACATCATCCAATCATTGTCATTTCACACTGTACCATTTATTCATTTATTTGATCAGTTGTCCACCACCCACCCAGTCATCCAACATTTACTGAAAACCTACTGTTGGTCAAGCATGGAGTTGAATTTGAACTTAAAGGAAAATTGACCATCAACGTGTCAAAGTGGTGATACCTATGAGAAGCAATATGAGACCAAAGAATATTTTACCGTCCTCTGAACATAGAACAAGAAAAGGGTAGTTTCTTGTGAACAGGCCTGAGGTGAAATGCAAGCATATCAACCATGGTAAGTTTCAGATTATAGAATACTATAATCTATTTGAAGCAAATGTGATGTACTTAGCCAAGAATGGGCACATGGACATGTCTGAATCCTTAACCCAAGTTCAACTGTTAACCCTTGCATGCAATGTGTCATGCTTTGCCAAATACCAAATTGGCATGAATTATTATTTTTATTCTTTAAAAAGTGGATTACTTTGTAGAAAAATTTTTATAAACTCATACAAAAAAAAAGACACAGAAAAAAGTAAGGATAAAAGTGAAGAGAAAATAAAATGTGTTTGGAGTCCATTAGGACCTTTCATTAACAACTAACTGGAAGTAGATAGGAAGTAGATACGATTTCAACCAACTTCACATGTCATTCTGAGGCGTGGAAGTCGTCAGCTTTATCAGTGCAGGAAAATGAGACATGGGGCCTCAAAACTGTAAAGTTCATCCTTGAATATCCTGATAAACGTATCCATCTACCTGCTTCAATATACAGCCTCCTACAGACCCAAAGACCACAGTGGCTTTTTATTTTACTCTATTTCTGTTCGATCTTTTCCTACTATAAAAAAGAACCTTTTTCCAGCCAAAAAGTGGCTTATCCTTAATATTCTTAATATTCAGTTGTACTATCAGCAAACTCCAGAAATAACGGGAGATGTTTCCCAAGTGAGAAAGCACATATGTCTCACAAGTGATTGTTTCATTCTGATAATGCAGAATCCAAAAGTTCACCAGAGCCCCATCAGCTCCTCTTCCTCATTACAAGGAGGACTGTGAATTAAAATAAAATCATTCTATTGATCTTGATACCAGTTCCAGTGTGTTGACTTTAATGAGGATAGTAACACTTGAAAATGTGAAAACACAGTGGGCAATATTTATATGAAATCTTCAAGAATCATAGTGTTTGTTCATGCCTAATACAATGACATTTTGCCTAGATCAGGGACATGACAGATTAGCACACTAACAGTTTTAGGAAACAGGAAGGCAATTTGTTTTGGATGTGATCTTGACTTCTAGGAGGACTATCTAATGACCTCACACCAATAGATGATAGGAGACCATTTCCTTAGAGGGCTGGTTGCTAAGCAGCTCCTAACACTGTAGGGCAGGGGTAATGTCTGCTTTGGGACAGGAAGAGTCCTTGTGAGGAAGTTGTTTTAAAAGGTCCTAAAATAGAAAGAAGTTAATTTGACATGGCTCATGCGGGCAAACCCATGAGGCTGCCTGGGTCCTCATGGTCCAACCTGACTGAAGCATCTACATACCCACCTGGTGCTTTGTGGTACCTGGCAGTTGGGTGCCAATATGACGAGCAAGTATATGGTGGTGAAATGGGAGAAAAAGCAAGACGGCGTGGTTCATGTGCTGTGGTAAGAGGCTATTCTGAAGGAGTGAGGGCTGTGAGGAATGGGCTGATGTGGGCAGCCTGCTTGCCACCCAGGACCAGGGTGACATCGAGCCTGGACGGCTGCCTACATATCTGGGTTGTCCACGACTAGGGTCTATGTTGATGTCTGTGACTTACATTGCCACCAAGGCCACGGGGATGCCCAGGGTGTGGGCCACCACCTGTAGCCATTTTGAAGTCCAAGGGCCATGCTGCCACCGGGGCCATGTTGATCTCAGTGGCCTGCGCTGCGGTGACATGATGATATCCAGGCCTGCACTGCTGTGAGGGCCACGGCTGAGTCCATAGTCCTGCAGCAGGCAGGGTCTGTGTTGATGTCCATGGCTTTAGTAACCACTGAAGGTGGTACAGATGACCATGGTCTGGTCAAACACCTGAATCCATGTTGGTCTACAAGAGTCACTCTTCAGCTGGGGCCATGCTCATCCAGATGGCCTGTGCTGCCACCTGGGGCCATGGTGACATCTGAATCCAGGCTGCAGCGAGGGGCCCTACCACAGCCAGGATCTGTGTTGATATCCTGATTTCTGTTATCACTGAAGGCCATGCAAATATCCGGGGTCTGGGCTGTCACCTGAGGCCAGGTGGGGATCTGAGGGTCATGCTGCAGCCAGGGCCATACAGATCTGAGTGGCCTGTACTGCCACAAGGTGCCATGGTGACATCTGGGCCTGGGCTGCCGCTAAGAGCCATATCTCGGTTCATGGCCCTACTGCAGCCAGGGTCTGTATTAATGCCTGTGACTCATGATACCATCGAAAGCCATGCTGATGACAGGAGTTGAGGCCACTACCTGGCTGCCACTGGAGCCTAACTAATTGGAGTGGTCTGTGCTGCCACCTGAGGTCAAGGAGACATCCAAGCCCAGGCCATGTTGGGACCTGAGGGCCATACTGCCAACATGGCCATGCCAATTTGAGTGACCTGTGCTGCCACCTGGGGCCTTGGTGTCATCCAGGTCAGGGCTGCTGCCAAGGGCCATGTATGAGTTCATGGCCATGCCATAGCCAAGTTCTGAGTTGATGTTTGTGGCTCGTGATAACATCGAAGGTCATAACCAGGGGTCTGACTGCCACCTGGGGCCATGTTGGTGTCTGAGGACCACTCTGCCATGGAGGCCGTGACAAGCTGGGTGGCCTGCACTGCTACCTGGGACCATGATGACATCTGAGCCTGAACTGCTGCCTGGGACCATATCTGGGTCCATGGCCCTACCACAGTTAGAGTCTGTGATGTCTGCAGCCCGTGGTGCCACCAAAGGCTACACAGATGCCTGGGGTCTAGGCTGCATCCTGTGGACATGTTGGTGTCCAAGGTCCATGTGTGCCACTGAGACCATGGTGTCATCTGGGACAGGGCTGCTGCTGAGGGTCATGTCTGGGTTCGTGGCCCTCGCTGTCATGGGGGTCACGCCACTCCAATAGCCTGTGCAGCCACACAGGGCCAGCCCAGGCTGCTGCTGTGGGCTATGTCTGGGTCCATGGCTTAACAGCAGCCAGGGTCTGGGCTCATGTCCGCGGATCGTGTTACCATAGAGAGTCATAGAAACCATGCATATTGAAATCCGAGGGTCATGCTGAGCCAGCCCTGTTCCACATTGGCCCTGGGATAGATAGCTCTACCCCCTCGCTGAACACTGCAGCCGGAGAGCTGGGGCTGCCACAGGTCCCAGCACCCCCATGAGAGAATTGACCCCACCCCCCGCACTCAGGAGAGATAGCCCCACCTTCACCACAGGCTTGAGAGAATTGGCCCCAGTGGCATGGGACTAGAAGAGCTGGCTCTGCTCCTCGCCTGAGTGTGTGTGTTGCTAAAGTTTTTCGCATCAACAGAGGAGTAGCTTAGAGAATTTCCAGAAGTTTCTGTACACAGTTCTGAGAATGGCCAACTTCAATGCTATGGGCAGCAGTTTATCGGCCATACAGCTTCTTTGAACTTTGCTCCAGAATCATTCTGATGCCTCGGAAAGCTTATTACCTTTATAAGAAATTTCTTGCTCTTCGGCATGATTGTGTTAAGGTAGGCTTGTGAATAAACATTTGCTAATATGGAAACCAGAATATCATGGAAGTGTAGAAACAAAAACAATTCTTCTTTTGGCCTATTGAAAGTGGCACATGAAAAAATAGAAATGGAGAGTCTGGACAAATGTGTGAGGACAGTGGAAAAGGAGACAACTGATTGCAGTTAAAAGGAAAGACTGCCCAAACAATTTGAATGTTATGGTCAGATAGACTTGAGCAGGTTTATAAACTAAGGCAAGAACTGATTTAAAAGAGGTTGGGGGGAGATACAGGGAACAGTAACTACGGCTCATGGAAAGGGCCGCTGGTGCATACACATCAGCCACAGATAGAAGAGGGGTATTCTCCCCTCTCAAGACCACAAGGCAGAAGATAAGAGTTTTCAATTGTCTGAACAAAGTAGATCCCAGCAGCAAAGCCATCTGGGTTTGGCCACACAGATATTTTTGTCACCTTTTGTCAGGCAAACACTGATTTCTCTTGGGGAACCAGCCCTCTTCATTTTCAACTCTGTGGCTGTGAGATGACCCAAGATCCAGTCCTAACTCCCTGAGAACATCACCTTTCCCTGTCCCAAGTGAGGTGCAGGCATGCATCATAGCTGGAACTCATGGGAAGTAAGAGACATTTACTGAGCGGTCTAGTTAGAATCTAGTGTGAGTTCCTGCAAGGGCTTTAAGCAGATATGTTATGAAATCCCCACCCACAGAACCAGAGAAAGGGGCTAAAACAAAATGGGCAGAGTTGGGAAGAGAGGCTAAGAAAAACCAGGAGCCAGAGACTGAGCCTTGCCTTTGAGCTTCATCTGAAGCAGACCCTCTCGAGGACTTTGCAATTAATGTAACCAACAAATTACACTTTTGCCTATATTAGTTTGGGCTGGGTTTTCTCTCATTTGTTGAAAGCATTCTAATAGTGTATTGCCGAACATGAAGGGAGTGAAGTACATTTTTAAAAAAATCAACATGCAGACTGATAGCATGAACAGCAAGGGGAAGGAACCTAACAATAACTATCCAGTTGTGCCATGAAACACAGTTCAGTTTGGCTGAACTCACCCATGGCAATGTCAAGCCTGCATCAATAATTTGGTTTTTTAACGTCCTCTGTGGCAACTGAAGGAACTGATTATTATTTCGTCACTTGCAATTCCCTTTGTGAAGCATGGACCGCCTTTGCTGGGCTCATGTGACACCCAACATCTGGTCAAAAACTAAAAAATATGATGTCAACCATGTGTTTTGTCAAACACAATTATAAATCCCAGGGTACTTAGAAAATATCTAATAATTGTTTCAGATTTCATCTGAATGGTGTCCACGTAGCATTTGTGACTCAAGATCTCCACAGAGTCAGGGAGCATAATCCTGGTACCCTGAATTCCTCGGCTTTACAAGTCAGTCCCCAGACCAAAGGTGATGTCAGCTTTTCCTCAGTTCACATTTTCCTTGCATAGGGTTTTCTCAGCACAAATGCATCACAAGTCCAGCTCTGTGAACAAATTCATGTCTGAGGCCCACATTTCCACTCAGTTAAATAAAGAGGAGTCAATTTAGGACATTCAAGTTGGAAGGTAAATGTTCATTTGAACAAACAAAACAAAACCTTTTATTTCACCAAGAATGAAAATGATATTCAGAGAAGGTCTCGTTGGCAAGTGAGGTTTGAACCCATGATTTGTGACACTACCCATTAATACCACAAGATCTCCACTATCATACCCAGCTTAGAAGTCAATTTGACTCTATTGGCAGAAAGGAGAGCTTAGGGACTCTACATAACACTCAGCGCTGCCTGAAATAGCACTGTCCCTTCCTAAAATGCTTTATTCTGAGCACCCTACAAATTCATTCTTGAGAAATGAATCTAGTTTTTCTGCAGTACTAGGTAGCTAAGTGCCAGAGCTATTATGCTTCTGTCTACTCCCCACCCCTGGGTCTTGCTACCAAAATTGTTGATGCCTACTCATTCAAAGAGATTTTTTTAAATGAATACTTATATATGCGAGTCTCTCTTTCAATTTATATAACATTGTAGATATTCACTATTATGTTTGGAGTGAAATGGAAGATAACAATCAAGGCCAAATGTAATGTGATTTTGTTTCCAGTAGCCAAGTCAGACATATCTTTATTGCATATAAATATATTAAAGGGTAAATGTAGCCACTACCTTCCAACTCTGAGTCTTTCTTCACCAAGATTGGTCTGAGAGTGCAAAGTCTTTAGTTAAAGGGAGATCATGACCACATGACTTCTAATTCATTTACTTTTCAGAGCTGTGAGACAACCATTTCATAATAAAATTTCTACTACTTCACTATGTTCAATCACAACTACCCCCATTTTCCAAAACCAAGATTAAAATGAAGTTTATACAAGGAGCCAGTTTGGCTCTAAAACCCTAAAGAAATGAACTAAAAATGTATATCACTGTCTTATAGAAATAATTGGAAATTCAAAGTGCTAGAACAAATGTGTTTATATTTGAATGATGTAGACATTTATGCCAAGAAAGAAGGCCTCTCTAAAACCTTTGGCGGTGCCTATAGAATTGAGACACACTGATCTCTAACTGAATTAAACTTCAAATTTAATTCCATAGGCACTCAACCTACAAGCTGGGAAAACTGGGCGCAATCTCAGTCACTTATCATCTGTGTCATAAGGAGCATGTCATATTCTGTCTCCCTGGGCATAATTTCAGAAAGCACTTCTTGTGTTGGTAAAATTGGGTTTACTTCTGAATAATAGGATGCCAAACCCAAGTGATTCAAACAAGCTACAAGCTTACTTTAGTAATTCATAAAGAATGTGTTGAGGTGGGCAGTCAAGGCTGCATCAGGGTCCAGGCTTCTTGAACATCAGTGTTTGGATGTTTTCAGTATGGGTTTTCTATTTCAGGGTCTAATACAGTTTCTCAAACTCCAATGATCACATCTGTATTCCAGCCAACAGGAAAAAAGGTATAAAACATCTTCCAAAGCATGAAATGAAATTCCTGTGGGTTATACATATTTCCTCTTTTGTTGGTCAAAGGCAAGTCACATCTACACCTACTACAAAGAATATTAGGAAATAAATCTTTATTATGGAAGTCATGAATCTATCTGAAAATCAGACATTCAGTTATAAGATAAAAAGAAAGAGCTAGGATTTGGAGAACAGTACTAATCTACTTCAAAGTCCTATCAATATTACCAATATTGAGACACTGTGTGTCCAAGAATGAACCTTATTTAGCAGCACACAGCACTGTCGACGAATCTGACTTCATGTGGGAAGAGATGCTAACTTACATGGTGCTGCTTTTATATATAGTAAAGGAGTCAAGTGCAGATATGACCACCATGAGCACGCATCTGCAGACTGCCCAAGTGACAAGAGTAGTTTGGCCCCACCCTTAGGGCACTTGGAATTGAGGGAGATGTGCTGAGATTTCCAGGCACAGCAGGTGAGAAGCCGTTCATTCCCTCTCTTCTTTGCTCACAGTCATACTTGCTTCAAGATCTGGAGCCCTTCCAACCCTCCCAGCCCTTTTCCCATTTTCTTACATGAATATTTCCCTTAATAAAATTGTTGCACATTTAATCCTGCCCTGACACTTGAGTAACTGAGAACCCATATTAATAAAACAATGTTTGAGGAAGAAGACTATAACGTACAGTAGTTTTAATTATAAAAAGACTTTGGAGAGGTGGGGATAGATCAGTGGTGTGCAGTGCCTGGCTAGCACATATAAGCTTCAGTGTCCCCAACACCCTTCAAAAACAACAACAACAAAAACAGCAACAACTTTTTCCCAGTACTAACTTGAGTTAAGAAGACACCTCTTCAATATCATATGGACAAACTCATGAGTGGGGGTTATTTTTAGTAATGGCAGTAGTTAAATTTTTTCTAAAATTATTTCTCTTCAATCCAATAGCAACATAGTGCTAAGCTATCATTGAGTTGGCACAAATACTTTGTAGCTGTAGTTTTATTTCATGAAAACATAAGAGCATATTTAAAGACTCCATTATTAAAAGACATATATGGTGGGAGTGCAAATTTGTACAGGTACTTTGGAAGTCGGTGTGGCAGTTTCTCAGAAAACTGGGAATCAATCTACCAAAAGACCCAGCTATACCACTCTTGGGCATATACCCAAAGGATGCTCAATCATATGCTCAACTATGTTCATAGCAACTTTATTTGTAATAGCCAGAACCTGGAAACAGCCTAGATGTTCCTCAACTGAGGAATGGATACAGAAAATGTGGTACATTTAAACAATGGAGTACCACTCAGCTGTTAAAAACAAGGACCCTAAGAAATTTGAAGGCAAATGGATGGAGCTAGAAAAAAAAAATCATCCTGAGTGAGGTAACCCAGACTGAGAAAGACAAACATTAATATGTACTCACTCATAAATGGATATTAGCTGTAAAATAAAGAATAACTATGCTACAATCCACAGACCCAGAGAAACTAGATAACAAGGAGGGCTCATGGGGACACCTGGATCTCCCAGGGGATGAGAAATAGAAGAGATTTAATGACTGGACTGAGGGCAGGTGAGGATGGGAACATGAGTGATCTGGTTGTGGGAGGTGAAGGGGGAAAGTACTGAAAGAGACTACTGGAAAGGGGGTGGGCATTTTGAGGTCAGGAAAAAGCCTGGCTCAGGGGAATTTCACAAAAATCTACAAGGACAACCCCAGCTAAGAATCCCAGCAATAGCAGACACTGGCTATCTCCTGCAACCAGATTGGTGCCTATCCCAATTGTCATCAGAGAGGCTTCATCCAGCAACTGATGGAATCAGTTGCAAACCCACAGTCAAGCATTACGTGGAGTTCAGGGAACCCTGCAGAAAATGGGGAGAAAGGATTGTAGGAACCACATGGGTTAAGGACACCTCAAGAAAACTCACAGAATCAACTAACCTGGGTTCACAGGGACTCACAGAGACTGAACGGACAACCAGGGAACCTGCAAGGAACTGACCTAGGTACTCTGCATGTATGTTACAGGTGTGTAGCTAGGTCCTCTTGTCCCTAACAATGGGAACAGGGACTGTCTCTGACTCTTTTACTGGCTTCTGGGACCCTACTCCTCAACTGGGTCACCTTGCCCAGCCTTAATACATGGGGAGGTGCTTAATCTTCCTGCAACTTGATATGCCGCGGTGTGTTGATACTCATGGGAGACCTGCCCTTTCCTAAACAGAATGTTAGATAGATAGACAGACAGACAGATAGATAGATAGATAGATAGATAGATAGATAGATAGATAGATAGATAGATACAGACTTTTAAAAAAGAAAGAAAAGAAAACCACTCAAATGCTTATCAACTAATTAAAAAAAATATGTTAGATCCATTTAATAAAATAGTATCAACATTATACATGCTATGGGTGAACCCTAAAAATACAATCTAAATAAAAGAGGCCAAACTCAAAAAAATAAAATAAAATAAAAATAAGCCCTATAGCTTTAAACTCTTTGTTCATTCATTAATGACATGTTGAGCACTGCCTATGTGCTAGGCACTAAGTAAAGTACCAGAGAGATGAAAATTAACCAAACATACATTCTCAATGATCTTGCCAACAAGTCTATTGCAGAGAAACACTGCAGACAGCAGCCTCCCAAACCCCATTCACCGTACCTCAGTTTTCTCTGTGGGAATCGTGGCTGGGAAAGGACCGAGGTCTCAGATGTGAAGGGACTATTTGCTGGCATGGCTGAGCTGTACCTTCTTCTAAGCTACTCATCCACGCGTATTTAGGCACAGAGAGAACTTGGTGCTGCATAGAGCCACTGCAGAGCCAAAAAGACACATGCCTTTAAGTTCTCCCCCAGCCTTTTCAGAAGACTGCACGTGGAGAGAGGTCACGAGAGAACAGAGGGTCAGTGAAGATCGCCGGTAGCAGCAGTCACGTGTAGAGCGTCAGAACAATCTGCCCTCCCAGTGTCTAAGACAGATAAGCCTCAGGGAACTGAAATCTGAAAGTGGGCAGCAGAAAGAAGAAGGTCCTGGAGGTGGAGCGGAAGAACATGCAGGCTTGTTTGCTGCTGTGTTGCTATTTTCACATTTCCCAAGATGGTCCTAGCAGTGTCTGTGGTATTGTCCTTCAGCTTGGCTTTGCTGGTTTGTTTCCCCCAAGCCACTCGATGGACAGAGCTCCTGGATTCCTCAGTGATGCCAAAACCCAGATTTCCTCCTTCAAACATTAAGCACATTTCAAATAAATGTGATTTATCTGCTATCCAACTATTTCTAAATAAAATATATTATATGTTGAATATATCTATTATGACAGCCTTATGGAACAAGACACTGATGAAGATATTATGCATTTTAATGTTCTTACATGGCTAGCACAACTTTGACCCTACAAAACACTATAGAAAAGAAAACACTGTGTGTATCTTAAATCTTGCTAAAGTCTTTTCTTCCTTTTATTATTTCTCCTCCTCCTCCTCCTCCTCCTCCTCCTTCTTCTGTTGCTGCTTCTAGCATTTTTCATTAAGAACTTATTACTGTTGTATACTGAATTGCAAGCAAAGTATGATAAAGTGAGATGAAGCATCCCACAACTAACTCCTAAAGCAGGTCTAAATGTTTAACTCCTCTTGAGGTGGATGTGGGAGGGGGTGAAGCCCTAGAAAAAAGCAGAGAGAGCAGGAGAGATGACAAATGAGATCACCTCAAGCACTAAGCATTGGAAAGATGGGACCCTGGGAATCTAGGGACTTTAAGACAGCCAAGAAAGCATACAGCAAAGTGTCTTTATCTTCACAATTAAGTAGCTGGAAAAAGCAAACATCTGAGCTGATGAAAACTCGTGTTGGCTAGATTTCTCCTCGGAGTGCAAACTGTTCTTATAACCTTTTAGGTAGGCACAGGTGTCCACTGCTAGTTGGCCCCGAGGGTGGTGAAGGAACTTCAGTCTGCTGTAGCATCAGCAAGGGTGAGTGTGGAGGGCTAGCATAATGAGACACTCCACTTTGGCAGGTCTTCCCTCCTGTCTGAGAAGCAGTTTTACCACAGGCTCATATGGTACTGGCACTGGGTTCAGTGTGGCTCTGTTTACTGTGTATCTGAGGAGGAAGAACTCAAGGCAAGAGCTGTTACTCCAAAGCTGAGTCTTATGGGAGGCTGGGAAGTCAAAAGCCCCTGAAGGAGGTGCTGCTGTGAGGCAGGCACTGGATGGAGCTCAGAGGCCTGTCTCAAACTTGAGCAGTCTATATACCTCACAGTATCATCTCAGTCAGCTTTGGAGTTGTATCTACAAGGTGTTCTCTGTGTCTTCAATACTACATGTTTCCTTAATCTTGCATCATTTGGCTCACCTTCTCTGGACCACCAAGAATGGTCAGTAAACTGCTGAATGAATTGATCAAAGGGCAGAGCAGTGGGACAGGTCATCCAACATTCACTGACTCTCTCTTTCTGGCACAACCTCTTTCCAATCCTGGGGTTTTGATCATCATCATCATCATCAATCATTGTCATTTTTTCTGTTTTCTGAACCCTTCTTAGAAGAACTCATCAAACATGCCAAATAAGCTAATTAAGGTAGTTCTTACCTCTGCCACCTTCCAGGTCTCTTCACTATCCACTAAGACTGTTCTACAGTCTTTAAGGACCATCTCACTTGACCATTCACTCTCTATCTCTTTCTACTTTCTTTCTTTAAAATTAGCTGATCACCATTCACAAAATGCTAATTATAATTCATCTGGCAATGTTTGACTGAGTGCCTACCATGAGCTAAGTACTGTGTTCACACCCTCAGGAAAGAATTGGCCCATTTCACAATGTTGACTGCTTTTTTGGTCATGTGGTAGGTCTGGTGGAGTAGCTCACTCTCCTAGCATAATAAATAAGATGCTTCCAGGTAGGTAGAGCCCTTGCTATGGTTAAAGGACTCTCTATATGACTTAAACGAACTCCACAGTTGAAAAACCTCTATATGAGAAAAGAGACATGTGGAAATCCCCAAACTGACATTACCCTTACCTTTAATGACATTTTCCACTTGTCAAAAATAAACTGCTTGATCATTTTCAGATTATTTCCTCTGTAATTCATTTTCAGTCCAGTATAATTCATTGTGAACACTTTCTATGGTAACATCCGTGTGCATAAATAAATGACACTACAGAATCTCTACAAAGGCTTCCTATTTGCCAGAGTAAGCAAGACCACACCCAAGAAGGAGTCAACTGCTCTTTAGTGTTGCATCCCTACCTGATTCCAGAGTACATGCTTCTAACTGAGTAGCCATATTCTTCCTAACAGGATTGAAAAAGCTCAAGTGTACCAACTCAAAGCAAAGTATTGGTCACATGAACAGGGTCCAAATATAAGCCCTCATTCCCAGCCCCAAAGCACTGACCTAGTCAAATCAGGCAGTTCAGGAAAGCATGAAAGGACCCATCACTGGCCTGGTGACCAACCCAAAGTTTCACAGTTCACACACACCTAAGAAAATGGGTAGAGGAAAGAAGAGAACAGAGATAAAGCCTGGCAGCATTTGGTGTCTGTAAAGAATATCTCTAACTTATCATCAAGAGACTTGAACTTGTCCCTAAATACTCCTTGCCAAGAACATCTTTGCTTTAATTTTTAAAAAACCATGCGAATTTCAAAAGAAATTTGATCCTTATGTTTCTGATTCATTTATACTTAACTCATCACAAGGTTGTTGTGAAATAGTCATTTGATGTCCAAGAAGCCTCTAGAAGTCCTTCCCTGTGCTTTTCTCCCTTGCCAATCCTAAATGTAGTTCAGTCCAGAATCTCTTTAAGTTGGATCTAAACTCGGAACTGAAAGCAAACTCTTGTCTTTATAAAACATTAATGTCAGCAAGTAGATGAATGAAACCCCTGGGAAAAGAGAATTCCCTGAAGCTCTTGAAACTTCCTCCAATTCCAGGGTTTCCCTCCCCTTTCCCAAACTCACGTTAGAGCAAAAGCAGAACACTGATAATGAAGAGGAACATTGCACCCAGGCCCCTTAAACTGCAGCAGAAACCCCTTGGAGAAAAGATGTTCCAACATCTCTGTAAGAGACTGCAGCTGAAGTCTTCAAGAGAATTACAGTCATATCCTTTCAGCATTGAACTATTTAAGCCACAAGAGCCTTTGATCTCTCCAAATTCTCCCACCACTTTCTAACATGCAGATTAGCCCCACAGTCAGCTATAGAAGGGCCAGAACTGAAATAAGTATCCATTTATCTCATACATAATATAAACCTAAAATAAGCCAAATTCAGACTGATGGAGTTTAGAAGGAAAAGGATGTATCAGAACTGTGGTTTCCAGCTGGTCTTTGGTATAGCCCTGGAGAGGCTGGTTTCAGTATCAAACACGAGGAAGGTGAAGCACCAGGTCAGACCAGTCTTCTGCATTTGCTCAGGGATCTATCTATACACAGTCACTACAAAGCCTCAGGCGTCCTGGAGGAAGATGCAGAGCCTGCCAGGCTGTAAAAGGGCGGGGTGTGATAAAGCAAACCCTGGCACTTCTTGGTCAGGCATCCACTGGAGCCTGAGCACCTCATCTTCCTGCCAGCGTGTTCCAGCAGAACAAAGACTCTTCAGATGATGGCAATCAACATGGGGTCACGGCAGGAGAGCTCACTCCCAAACAATGCCCTCCTTCACCTCCATGCTCCCCAACCCCTCTTTTCTTATTTCCTGCTTATTCTTAAATCATTTTCTTAAGAATTTTTAAACAATATTTGCATTTAATCATCTGAAAAAATATCCTTTATAGCGGCCTCAGAGTGCTTTCATACACCCTTCCACGAATCTAAACATAATTTGAACCATTGCAAACAACTCCCTCTGGCTCAGTAAAGTTGCCATGCCCCGCCCCCCTTATTTTAAAGTTGTGCAAACAATTAGACATTTGGAAACAGCATACATCAAGTATAGAAAGTCAGGTTTTAATTACTTGAAAACATTTATAATCCATGCTGTCAGAATCAGCCCTTCCCCCCCCCCAACCCCCGTGGGCATAGAACATTCTAGGAACATTGCGCTGTCTTTCTTGTTTGACCTGCATAGCTGTTTACTTAGCTGAAGAGGTATGAAGGCTGATAGGTTAAAAATTAGGCACAGACAGTGAAAGTGCAAATACCTGCTACAAGATGCCAGCGTTAAGAGGAACTGTAAAATTAAATACATCTTTAGAGGTTTGTAACTGAGTTCATATTTGTATTTAAATACCAAATAATCTTCCAATTTTTATGCATAGTTTTCAGTCAGTGTAACAAAAACATGCTGTCGTGCCCTCACTGAGTGCACTGGACTGGGTTTCCTTGTTGACATTCTCCGCTGTAAACACAACCTAATCCAGTCTTGCTTGGAAGCAAATCTCCTATTGTTTCCTGCATTCACCATGTTGAGAAAGCTAGAATTTCATTCTTTTCCTCATACCCTCATTCTTTATGCATTCAGCGACAGGCACCTAAGTCTCTTCAGGGTCCAATCTCTCCCAACTACACAAATCCCAGTTCAGTTTTACCCTCTCTACATGTTAATGCCTCTCATATTTCAAAAGTAAGTAAGACACTTTAAAAAATGTGGTAGGAACATTTATTGAAAGTTGTGTATACATAAACACATTTCTTTTTATCCCATTTTGCCCCATGCAGCTCTCCTACTGCCTGAACCCGACCCATCAATCTATATTGTACTTTCTTTTTGACTTCTTCACTAGCAATCCTCGTTACTCTAGGCAGAGGGAATTATAAATTAGAATCCTCAGCTCTCTTCATTGCGTTAAATGAAATAGATACTACATGAATTCATTTAGTAAAAAAAAAAAAATAGATACTACATGAAAATGTCATTTAAGCTGACTTTATTGGATAAATCAGAGGAAGTCTGAAAAAGGTTGTTAAAGAAGAGAAACAAAGAAAAGAATTAAAAAGAGAAATAGATGGTTATCAGAAGGAATTCAAAGAAAAGGAGAGAAAAGTATTGAAAAGCAAATACTGGTCAAAACCATTAACTGAATTAAGTAGAAACAGAAGAACATGAATAAGGAGGAGAAAGGATTAAATTCAGAGTGACTGTGTAGAAATGTGGATTCCAGAAATAAAATCCTCCAGATGCACATTTTTGTTATTGACTAGTACCTACTCTGTTATGCAATTCACACACACACACACACACACACACACACACACACACACACACACATGCACGCACACACGTGTACAGCTCTCACACTACTGTTCCCCACAGATGGAGCTGCTGATCCCCTGGAGGAGAAAAAAACACCTCCTGTCCCATGAATCTCTCCACCCCACCATATCAAACTCCTCATCCCATGCTGCATCTATACTCCAGCCTAACTGCACAGTTGTTCTACATCAAGTAGGGTCTTCCCTGTGATATCTGGAAGAACTAAAAGGAAATACTCAGTCTCCAGTTACTACAGTTCTACAAACCTTAATGGGTCCACAAATATCACTCAAAGAGCAGACATGGCAATGCTCAGAAGGTGGAGAAAGCAAGACTGTCCACAGCTGGACTTATCTGCACAAGTTCTCCCAGGACGCTCTCAAGCATTTTTTTCTGGATTTTCCCTTTCTGCCTCCATCCCATTCAGATGGCATCTTCTGATGAAAATCCAGCATTGTCTTGCTGACAACTGAATAATTCTTCTCTGTTCCTTGGATGATCCCATCTTCAAGAGCAAGTGAGGGGAGGTCCCCATCACACTGCACTTAGCTGATACACTCAGTCAATGTTCAATGGGATGCAGCCAGTTCTCTTTTTATTACCACCCCATTTTCTTACTTCACCTTGTAGCAGAGGACTATTTTTCACATATCATATCTGTTTCCAATACACCAAATCTACAACTGTACTGTACTGGATACCTTGTTATCTCCCATTACAATAGAGAAAAACATAATCAGGAAGTTCTGAAAGTGGGACAAATACCTGAAATCCCACCATCCTGAACTCAAAAAGAATATCTTTATGAATGTGAGGCATCCATAAACCTAATAAAAATGCATATGTGGAATTATCTCATTCTTAAGATTAGAGGTGTAACTGCCTTGGCAAGAAGCACACAAGATGGAAGTCATTACTTTTAGACACCAGGATCCTCTTTTTATTTCACTGTGCTTCATAAAGAAATGCCAGAGCTAGGAATACACCTTGATAGTAGAGTGTTTACCTAGCATGTAAAAGTAAAAGGCTCTAAGTTCAATTCCCAGTGCAAAAGAAAAGGAGGAGCGGGGGAGGAGGAGGAGGTGGTGGTGGTGGTATTGGTGAAATTATTAAGGCCACTCCATGTAGTTAAAAGGAAGATTTATTTAGTGGATAACTTACAGATGAAGGGATAGGTAGGTGGCAGGTTCTGGAAAAGATGCAGCGCAGTCTGGCGGTGTTCTCTGGAGAACTCTCCTTGGTCTACCTCTAGCGTCCAGGTCCAGGAAACAAGAGAGCGCATCCTGATCTTGGGTCTTTGGGGCTCTCCCTTGGCCCCACTTTGTAGGCGTAATAGTTAATGAAGCCTCAATGGGGGCTGAAACTTCCAGACCAAAGCTGGAATGGCTACCCACTACATCTCCCCCTTTTTGTCTAAATAAGAAGGTTCTAACTTAATACAAGATTATATACAAAGGAATGGTTATCAAATATTGTCCAAGAGTAATGAGGGATAATGACCTAGATAAGATGGAACTGCAATCAATGTAAACAATACCAAGCAACCAACACATACTAAAATCCAGAGAAGTCTAGAGCGTAGGTAAATGGTATGTTACAAAGATCATTCGAAAAGGTGTCCTATCCTAAAGAACCTGAATCTAATACTTAATATGTTCTATCTAAGAGATTATATATGTATATATACTAAGTTGTAACTATAACTGCTAGTCTTCAATCCCATCAAAGACCTGAGAAGGAACATAATGGTACCTGAGAAATGGTAGATGGATGCAAGCAACTTTCAGGAATCTTGCAAGAGTAGACCAGGACAGTTGGCAGCCTGGACAGTGACCTAATGTTTCTCAGCATTGTTGGTGCATTCAAATTGGCTACAGGCCTAGAGTATCTGACAGACCATTTTCAGAAGCAGTAATTCTGAAAGACCATCTTACCCTGTCTTGGCAGAGTACAGTGGTTGCTTTCTTTGTGTACTGCTTGTCCAGAAAGGACAGCATTGTATTTGTACTGTCAACAGTCGAGGCAAGGGCAGTTCTTTGCCCAGTAGGCCATTTTGTGTCAAGAAGACAAACTTCCAAGTGGAAATATCTTAGAAGCCCAACATTCTCTCGGGATCAAATTGGTGCTGCCAGGAGCAATTGTGTCTCACGTCAACAGAATTCTAAGTTATTTAAATGCCATATTCTCTAGGTCTATGAAGTGTTTGAAGATTACCTGTCCATCTGACCTATGTATCTGTAAATCTGGATAACCTAACTAACGTAACTATAGAGATGACAAGCATAGGTGACTATAAATCTACAAGTCTTATCTACCGAAATAACCTAAGGACTAAGGCTTCATGTAAACAAGGTAAACAATCTATAAACAAATGTATGGTAAAGAACGATGACTTCAAAATTGTGACAATACACAAGATATTTATAACAGAGGTAGGAATATATAGTATAATGTGCAATATGACAATAATCTTAAATATATATCAATATACTGAATATCCTAAACAGAAGTAGAACATACATAAAGTATGACAGATATAAATTTACATTTGTATCAATATACAAATATTTCAAATAAGAGTAGAAATATATGTACATTATAACAAATATAGTTTTGTATTTGTATCAATATACAAATTATCTTAAACAGAAATATAAAAATAGTTTACATTTGTGTCAACATATAAGAATCCATAACAGTGCAAATTATCTCAGGCCACTATACTGATTGACCGGTAGCCAGACAGGAAGTATAGGTGAGACTAACAGAGAGGAAAATTGAGGGAACAGAAAGGTAGAGAGAGAGACTGCCTGGAGCCGCCGCCAGGACAAGCAAGATGTAAGGTACCAATAAGCTACGAGCCATGTGGCAAAATATAGATTAATAGAAATTAGCTAAATATAAGAGTAAGAGCTAGACAACAATAGGCCTGAGCTAATGGCCAAGCAGTTTAAATAATGTAAGCGTCTGTGTGTTTATTTTATAAGTGGGCTCCGGGACTGGTGAGACTTGGTGGGACCTGGAGAGAAAAGCTCTCCATCTACGAAGAGGAGGAGGAGGAAGAGGAGGAGGAAGAAGAGGAGGAGGAGGAAAGAAACTTCACAGTGATCCTTTGTTTACTGTTATGGGAGATGAAAATTAATATTTAAACTTTGTTGTGATACAATAATTCTGGAGTTACTTGAAAACCAAAGAGTCAATAAATAAATTTCAATGGTCTCAAATATCCTATAGCATCTAAGCCGGAGCATCCTAGTCCCTTATTACCCTGAATGAAGCAGAAGGAGCTACAGATAGCATTTATATCAGCATAGAGGTGGGTCCTTAAGAAGGGTAGCTCAAGCCAAAGCTGAATGAACAATTACAGAAAGAAGGCAAGCTGGCAGGCATGATGAAGGCAAAAGGGAGCCATGGAGAAAACATGCAGGTAGAAGGAAAGTACAGAAGAGACACTGAGGCCCTCCTGGTGGTATCATGAATGTCATGAGCTCTGCCTCATGAACAGTGCACAGGCACACATTTGCAGACTCCAAGGCATTCTTGGACCTCCTCAGAGCAGCCTTGACAGCGCTATGGTAAATAATACACAAACACATTGAACCCTACTCTACCAAGACACTACTATTCACCAAGACACCAGAAAACAACAAACTGGAAGGGAAGTCAGTTGTCAGGACAAAGTTACTTTCTGCTAAAGACTATTTTACTTCAGCCAAGGTTGGCTGATAAGTCTGCTGTTAAACCTTTTCTGATAAACAAAGTGTGGGTTGCTTTATTCTGACTTTATTTTCTTTAGAGATACATGGTTGGAGCCTGCGCCATCCCTCAAAGGATCTTTTTCCCATGTGAATATCATTTTAAATGTTTTAATGCTTCTAACTCAATCATTACACGTGGTCATAAAAATAATTTGTGCTCAAGTGCTCTCCAAGGACTCTGCTCAAGTGCTGGGATTCCTTGCATTTGGCCTGCAGCCTCTGGGACTGTTCCACACTAAGGGCCTCCCGTGGGTTCCATCTGGATCGGTTAAATCTCGGGGTAATTTGCATTTATTTTATGTTGAGATGCTCCCCAGTTCCATCTCTGCTGCATCTGAGATGGAGGAGAGCGATGCCAAGTTTTCTTGGAGGATTGAAACTTCAGCATTCTGCTTGTTGTGCCAGGGAGTGCTGCCTTCTAAAGGGACAAATTCGAATAAAAGCAAACGAAGCTATGGAGAAGTGTTCAGACACACTCACAGTCTAAGTCAAACCAACACTGGCAACATTTGAAAGAGATAAGTCATAATGCTATTCATAAGGGCTGCTGATGATACAGTTTTATCAAATTGAATAATGTGTTAGTGACACAATAAGAAAACAATAAAAATTTTCATCCCTTGACCCGGCAGTTCTGAGTTGCAGAAACCAAACTGCTTTGAGAACTGTCATTTATTCCAGCAAATTAAGAAGCATTCTAAATAGCATCAGTATAAGATGTCAAATAGTGGTCAGTCCATGGGGACATCATGGTCTATGCTGACCACAGCAATTCTATCCATTGTCTCAACTCATACTGCAAGCCAGAGACTGGTTTGTAAATGTTCACAGGGCTCAATTCTGGCTATTAAGATGAGCAGAAATGTTTCCTTGGGAGCTTTGGGAAGAGAGATGTCTCTCTCCCAAGAGACATGGAAAGAAAGCCATTTGGCCTCTAACTGTGAGCACAGTGAAAGACATAGTCCCTGGAGGTGCTGTAGCCTTCTCACGATACACCTGAGAAGAAAATCAGCACCAAAGAGTGTAATTAAGGGGAATGGAAAATCTGGACCCTTGATGATAACCTTGAGCTACTGCATCCATCAACCCTTGGCCTCAGCTTCTACAGACACAAAACATTAAAGTTCATTTTAGCTAATTTGAGTTGAGTTTTTCTGTAACTTGCTGTAAAAAAAAACCTAATTCAATCAAAATTATTTTGACTTTGCATATGCATTAAGACAGTGAAGACTAATGTAAACTTGCAGTATTTGTCAAAAGTCCTAGGTAACAAAGAAACCCTCCAAGTGTGTCCAATAAACTATAAGTACATAAAAATTGCAAATATATTCATATATATTATATGACATTAGCAAAATATATCAGAGTTAAAAAATGAAGACTGAACTATAAAATATTTTACTTTTTAAGATTAATATTTAAGTATCTTCTCTGTTTTCTTCATCATTTTTCAAAATGTTGAAGTCTTAGAGATTAAGGCACATATTTTATTCTCCCTAATTGCAAATATAATTACTGTAATATTTTTAGTTTTATGTAAGTTTGAATGAATTAGCCTCTATTGTTGGGACAACTGTCCCAGAATTCTAAAATACTAAAGCAACAGAGGCATACTTCTTGCTAAGGCCATGTGCACACAGGAGTTAGGTGAAGTGGGATTCTCATCAATCACTTGGAGACTCCAACAACTGAAGCTGGGATCTATCACCACACATGTTACAGAGATGAAAAATAAAGCATATGAATGGCATCCTGGGCTTTATGGAATCTACAACATCATGTCCCCTTGTATCTCATTAGCCCAAACCAGTTACATGGCCATATCATGGTTCCAAGGAAGAGGGAAAGTATAATTCTCCCATGTGCCTGGAAGTCAGAAATATCTGGCAAAATGCCCTAGTGACTACCATGGAGTTACAACAAATGGATGTCAGGTGCACAGCACAACTATATGTACAGAAGGCACGCTTTTTTCTTAATATCCAAGAGGTAAGGGAGAGATAAAACCTGTGTGTTGTAAAATCAGCATAGAGAGCTACAAAACAGTCCTCATGTGTTCTAAATACACACTCAACAGCAATGGATTCAGCAGCATTCTTATGGCTTCAGAAAACATGTGGTCCAACTCTCAGCATATTATAAATAGAATGCAAACTGCTATATCATTCTTAAAGTGCTTCTGTGGAAGACCACCAGAAAGAAAATAGAAGAATTATCGCATAATATCACCTTTGGCACAAAGTATGGAGAATAGCTGATGAGTCTCCTGATAGAGCATATCCCTACTGCTTTTCTATGCTCTCTACTGTCTTCCTATGCACACTTTGGGAGCTTTTAACAAGTGAACATGCTGATCTCAGACTGAACCTAACTTCCCAGTTGTGAAACTTAAGAGTTTCCATGTCATCCCTCATCTCACCCCCCGCCATCCTGTTCATATCACCTCACCTACTGGGAAAACTTTATTTTGACCCCATCCTCCTAAGCCATGCCCTTATTCACCAGATCAGACCATACATTGCCCTCTCCCCTTGCCAACAGTGACCTTTCCACCATTCAACTCTTCATTCTCCCTCAGCTGCTCTCCCCATTGACTAATAACCATCTCCAGGAATCACAGAGGCAGCTTGAAATCAGAGTTCTCAAACTGAAATCTGAGCTATCTCCTCCCAGTTCTAGAAAGATCCCATGGGGTTGCTTCTTCACCTTGACAAACAGCCTTGGAGGAGGGTGGAACTGAGGTTGGGGTCCCTGACCAGAAAAGAAATTAGTAGGGAAAAGGTTGATCATTTTGCTTTCTCCTTTTAATCTTTTTCTTATCATATATTTTTCTCATCATATATGCTTTCATTTTTAAAAAATTTTACCCTTCCCAGGGTGTATCAATTAAGAATCTTTAGAATGTGGATCACAACTTTTCATTTAAACTGATGAATTTCTGATATTTATTTATTTATTTATTTATTTATTTATTTATTTGTTTAGTGAGTATGGTGATTTGAATGAGACTGACCCATAGGCCCATAGATTTGAAAGCTTGGTCACTAGGGAGGAGTACTATGTTTGAAAGGACTAGGAGGTATGGCCTTGTTGGAGGAAGTAAGGTAACTTTGAGGTTTTCAAAAACCCAAGCCAGGCCCAGTCTCTCTCTCTTCCTGCTGCCTGTGGATCTGAATGTAGAACTCTCAGCATCCTCTCCAGCACCATGTCTACCTGCATGCCACCATGCTTCTTGCCATGATGAGAATGGACTGAACCTCTGAAACTGTAAGATCCTAATCAAATATTTTATTTTATGAGAGTTGGCATGATCATGGTGTCTCTTCACAGCAATAGAACATTGACTAAAACAGTAGTCTAATATAGCTCAGGCTGGTCTTGAATTTACTGTGTACCTAAGGATACCCTTGAGTTCCCAATCCTCCTGTCTACTTTCCAAGGGCTGAGATTATAGGTGTGCACCAGCATGCACCATCATGCCTATTGATTTTACATATACATAAAAATATTTAAAGATAATATTGGTTTCAGGCCAGACTTTATCCAGGACCCCAAAGGATGTGAATTCCCCTTTGCCTTTCTGCCTTCTCTTTTTGGCACGGTGTTTGGGTGTTTGGTCAGTTTTCCACCATGAGTGCCACGGATGATGGCCAGTACTCAGCAGTTCCAGTAAAAGTTTTGACTTCCGTACACTGCCCATGTAATGGTCCATCTGGCAATAAGTCTCTCAGAGAATTGGATGCACATATTGAGTTAGACTGACCAGGCTCACTTGGGGGCAGGTGTGGTGAAGATGAAGCCATGTCTACCCAGTCTGTCAGGGTGGGGTGGGGGTAGGTAACATTCTACCAAAGGAAATTCAATGTACTTCCTTATGGAAAGGCTCTTACAACATTGACACATTTGCCATCCCTGGGCTCTGTTTCTTCCTTTCTGCTTCAACATTAGCCCTTCCTTCACTCTGGGAGTAAGTAGAGGAGGTAGAAGAGAAGTGGTTGCCTCATGGTCTGGGATTTCGCTTTTCATGGCATTTTCTCAATGAATCAGTGCTTCAAAAGAAGTACTGGGGTTGGGTCTTGGTTGAGACAAGTCACCTCATGGTTCTTATTGATGAGCATGACTTCAAAGGTCCGTTGTCTCTGAACACACTGTCTGTATCACACTGAAACAGAACTGCAAATGTTACTCACAGCTGGCAAGAAATGCCTATCCTCTCCTTCCTATTACAAAGAAAAATGTCCCTCTTGTAAAGTATAGCCCCATGTTATGAAGGGAAAGTAAAAAGGAGATGGATGGAACTACTGACAGCTGACAGTGCAGCACTGGTTGGGGGCGGTGTCAGAAGAGCAGACGACACAAAGGTTTCTGCATCAGTGACAGATACAACATTCAAAACTGACACATGCAAAGAGGTTCTGTGACCCACCGAGGAGATGAGATGGTGTTAGATATTCCATATCTACTGTTCAGTGGATACGGCACCCTCATGTGCTATACAGATATGAAAATGTCCTTGAGAGTGGAATTGGAGCTTGGCAGGCATTAAAAAAAAAACTGGGAAAGAAGCTGAATGTGACACCTAAGAGGCATGACAGGGACTTCAGGAGAGTCTGGGGAGGTGGCACAGGTGAAGTTCTCAGTATGCCTCTCAGGCAAGACAGGTGCCACAAAGCAAACTAGAAGAGGAGAATCCAGGAAGAGTAATGTGTCCACATGGGAACAGATGATTTCTGGATGATGGGGTTGGTGAAGGAGTGAGGAAAGGGGGAGAGGGCAGATACAGGGGTGAGAACTGGGGGTGGCTGGTGCCTTTACTTGAAGGAACTGCTGTATCCTCACTGGGTCACTGGGCAGGGGTCCTGGACCCTGAGTGTAGGAGGCTGAAGACAAAGTGGGTGTTGAAATCACAACAGTGAACACAGCTGAGACCCTACAGCTCCATCTGTTCAGCACACTGTGGGGAGCTGGGTTAGAAGGGATGGGAGAAGGCTTCAGAAATGGAAGGGCACCTAGAACCACAGCTGTGAGGGATCAATTAGGGACCTGATTGTTGCTGGAGGGCTTCTCTCCAGGTTCCCCAAGCCCCGCAGTCCCACAATCCACGTATAAAATAATCACTCAGACGCTTATATCACTTATAAACTGTATGGCCGTGGCAGGCTTCTTGCTAACTGTTCTTTTATCTTAAATTAACCCATTTTTATAAATCTATACCTTGCCACGTGGCTGGTGGCTTACCAGAGTCTTTACATGACTGCTTGTCCTGGCGGTGGCTGCAGTGTCTCTCCCTCAGCCTTCCACTTCCCAGAATTCTCCTCTCTCCTTGTCCTACCTACTTCCTGCCTGGCCACCTACTTCCTGCCTGGTCACTGGCCATCAGTGTTTTATTTATATAGAACGATATCCACAGCACCTGATAACACTTGGGGTTTCAAAACTTGCCCTGCAGTGCTGATCAGCTGTCGTTCAATGCAAACCGCTCTTCGGAAGTACGCTAGAACTGAGAGTCATCAGGACAGACACACGGGTGACACCTTGGCTGCCATTCACCGTTAGTGTCTTGTTTTGCTTGGCAGATGTTGCCAGGCCCTGAGACTCCAAATCCACTAAGAGAAGGGGACATCTCTCTCCACAAGAGAAAAGCACTCCCTCCCTCCAGCCTCCAGCCTGTATAAAGGAAAAAAATGCCACGTACCAAAGGGAATTATACCCTCCCCCTTTCCAAAATAAATCTGGGGCAGAAGTCATCCCACTTCTTGTGAATGGAAATGGCCATTTAGGAGGAAGCCATCCCACTGCTGAAACAGGCCACAAGCACACAGACCCATGATGGTCTTTTCTCAAAGGAAAAAGAAAGTCAGAACATGCTTGGACACTGGTGTTAACTAGCAGCCCCCTGGTAGAACTCACCAGTGTGATTCACTCTGTGCTTCCACCTAGTGGGAAAAGTTGGTAATCTAAAATGCTTGTGAAATTCCAGGAAAGGAAAACTCCTGACTTCCTAACCTCAAAAAAAAAAGGGGGGGGGGCAGGGGAAGAAACAGAAAACACAAACCAGAAGAAGACCATCGGTCCAGAGTGTCTATACCTCAGCAGGCAGTATCTCCACAGCTGCAAACACATCCCTTGTCATAACGGCTGCAGGCAGGCAGTGGGTCTCATGCTGAGCTTGGAGAAACATGGCAGGTGGCTGCAGGACACAACCAATGAACCCCTGGCCCCTTCTGTCCAGGACAAGAGTGTCACCGTGGTCCCAGTCCTAGCAGCAAACTCTTCCTTCTTTTATGTTTAGGGAGTGGATGTGTGTGAATATAGTGTGTGTGTGTGTGTGTGTGTGTGTGTGTGTGTGTATAGTGTGTGTGTAGTGATGTGTGTGTGTGTGTGTGTAGTGATTGTGTGTGTGTGTATGTGTGTGTGTGTGTGTAAGAGAGAGAGAGATCAAGACTCAGATGAAATGATTGGTGAAGGCTGAGTGGACAAAACACATTCTGCATATGTAGGAAGAGATGAAGAGATGTGACAACTGAACAAAAATGGCCTCCCATCTGTCCCCCTCATCCATCCAGCTTCCATGCAGGTAGCCAAGTCATCACAGGAAACTTACACTACCTACATTAATGGATAGCATTAGTAGACACTACCTGGGACAAGGGGAGACTAGGTTCTGGTTCAGTGTCGAGATGGGGTCTGTCTCTCCTAGTGAAGAATCTCAAAGGTCTAGAAGCTCAACAACTCAGACACCACCAGCCAAGGGGCAGTGACAGATGCTGGTGTTTGCCTGTGGCCAGGGCCCGGTTTCCTCACTGGCTGTTCATGGCAGAGAAAGAGCAGAACAGACCTCTGCAACTGGTCAGCTGCCACCCCACTCAGGCAAAAGGATTAGCAGGTAGCTAGAAAACCAAGCCCAGTGGCTCTTTAGACATGCTCTCTCTACGGAACAGAAACATCCTATCACTTACTTGCATAACTTTATGAACTATCTATGAAGCAGCAAATGACGCTGTGCGCTATTGTTTTAAGAAATAACTGAATTAAAAAAAAAACTCCATATGACTTATAAATCAAGATCATCCTTCCCTTAAGAACAATCCAGAAGGAGCAAAACACTCAAAACACCAACCACTCAGAATACCTGTTGGATTTAAAAATTCTACCCAAGAAAATAACTCCCTAGCTGACTTCAGAGGCAGCAGAGCTCTTCAAATCTCAGATGAAGCCTCATCGAAGCACAGAGTGTTATTAATAAACCTGGGTGTGCAGACAGCTCCTTCCTTGTTTTTTTTGTTTGTTTGTTTGTTTTTGTTTTTTCTTTTGAGGTCAGCACCTGCCTGCTTCTGTTATTTGGTTTCAGTGTCTATCCTTCAGCTGTCTATGCCTGGCTCTTTGATACAGCAATGCGTGTTATTAGGAGATGAAACATGAAGAGGATGGTAGAGGAGACTTCTAGAAGCTAGTGACCCCTGTAACAGAGGTTAGGGAACTCCAAGTCCTGCTGCTTCACTTACTACCCCACTCCAAGCAGCAAGGAGCCATGGGACTGAATCCTGCTTTGGATGTAACAGCAGAATAACCACTCTGTGATTGGGGGATAGGGCATGTTTACTATGCAGCCTAGCACACCCAGTCAGTGCTTCCCCTTGTTTCCCCTGGGATCTCTTACCTGTGTCTGGGTACAGTGCCTCCCTGTCTATGGTCTCCCTGAAGTCTATCACCCTGGTTTTCTTACACGTCAAAGAGCTTGGGAACTTATCCCTTCTGCCCCAGGCAGCTGTTAGTTATGACAGGTAAGTGTGAGAGTCCGGGGAGTCCGGGTCCTTGCCCCCCACCAAAGCTGCTATAGTACACTGTATTGTCTTTGAGGTGCATGGAGCCAAAGTTAGTGTAAAAATGTTAAAAATATGTCCATAACCTCTGAAACCCCTTTCCTAAAATAGTAGATCCTAACGCTCTTTTCCCAAAATGTAGGGTGAAACTGATGAGTAGATGGGGAGGTGATGGTTTTGTGATGTCTGGTGCTTGAACGCATAAAGAAGGGCTTTATCTGCCTGGCTCACTCTCTTGGTCTCCACACTCTGAGGCAACCTGGATACTGTATCACAAGGATTCAAGCCATCATGAGACATGCCCATGGGGTGGGAGTGGAATCTGGGGGGTCTCCTGTCTGTAGCCAGCAAGAACTCTCCAGCCATGTGAGTGAGTAGTCTTGGGAAAGGAGAGTCTTGGGATGATGACCAAGTCCCAGCTGACACTTTTGTTTCCCCTTGACATCGTGACTGTAACCTGTGAGAGGCCACCAACATGGCCATGACATTCATGAAATTCTGGCTCAGTTGAGCACAATAAATGTTTATTGTTGTTTGGAGCCACTGAGTGTGGACAAATTGTTAGCCAGAAATCTTTAACTAGTGTGTAATTTTCTCATAGGACCCTGCTTAATATCACACTCCCTACTTGCTTTCTTCCTCCAAATCTTGCTTTCTCATTCATTCCCCTATAGTTTTTCCCTGGGAATGTTAAAGTCTTATGTAAGGATCCCATTCTAAGAATCAGGCTCCTCTCAGGGAAATGGCTAAACCTCTCATAAAAAGCTTCTAATTTGGATCCTTTCTCCTGGCTCAGGTTCTGCCCCAGATACATTATTTCTATTCTCTTTTTGCTCTTGTAATTACTCATCTATCCCTCCTTCAACCCTAACAGATTGAAGCAACCTGCCCTCTGCTCACAAACTCAAGACAACAGGATGAATCCATGATGCCAAGCAACACAGGAAGGGTCTAGATACTGCTACAGTTGGAATTCCCCCTCCAAAGCCCATGTCTAAATGCACCTGCCGTTATCACAGCATTAAGATGGGAACCCTTAGTGAGACCAGAAGAATAGATTAATGCCATTACTGTGTGGGAGTGGGTGAGTTACTGCAGGAGGGGGCTCCCCCTTACCTAGGTCATTATCTTGCACATCCTTTCTTGGCCTTGCATCATATCATAATGCATCATGAAGGGCCTCACAAGATGCTGCTCCATGATCTTGATTTCCCAGCCTCCAGAATTATGAGGTAAATAAATTTCTATTACTTATCATTTGCCATGTCTGTGTTATTTTGTAATACCATCAACAGTGGACAAAAATACTGACTCAACACTGGCAGGAAGAAGCATTTTAGCACCTTGCAGTTCCACCATATCCCTGCATTCTCACTGAGACCATGGAAGCCCTGACCTGAGAAGGAAGCAGAACTGGCCACAGATGATGGTGGAAGCTTCATGAGCTCAGGCCACATGAGACAGAAGTCCATCCTGAGTGCTCCCCTGGGCATATTTGAAACAAACTTGTAAGCCAATGTAAAATGGCTTTTGACATGCAGGCTTGAAGTGGAATGTGGGTTCTATAAAATCTATGTTCTGTGAGTTTCTCCCAGCGAAGAAAAAGCAACCAGACTACAAATAATCTTAGCATTTTCAATGTGGAAACTTGCCACACTCCTGAACTGTGAGAGAAAACACATGGCCAGCAACCCTGAGCAGGACCCACTTGAGAGAACAATTACTAGAGACACAGTTCAAGTAAATAATGCATTTCTAGTAAACCAGTTTTTAACCCCACGACACACTCAGAGAATTGATTAGTTTGAGTTATTTTCCTGGTAACAGATGACCATTTGTCTGTGCTATGCCTAAACCTACTTTCCTACTAACTGTGAAGAAATAATCTCATTAGTGAACCAAGGGGACAGTTTTGTGGTAGGAAGATGAGGGGAGGTGGGAGGAACATATTAGACCTCTTTAGAAGAAAAGAACTCTTTTAAGAAATGTTAGCACATTTATAGTCTATCTGTACAATGCAGCCCCGGGAAAGAGGGCCTCTAAGGAAACATCGCTGCAAACATCTTTGCACTCTTGCTGTTGTTTTCTCAAGAAGAATATATTGGTTCTAGGGCAGCGCAACAAAATATCACAGACTGGTGGCTTACACAGGAGAGACTCACTTCCTACAGCCCTGGTGGTCGGAAGTCACAGACCCAGGTACCGGCAAGGCTGGCTTCTGCTGTGGCTCCAAGCCTGGCTCAGCAGTGGCCATCTTCTGTCCCTGTCATCATACCACCCTTCCTTGGTCTGCCTGTGTCTAAGTCCCTTGTGAGCTCACTTGTGCAGGGTTAGCTCACCCTGGTGACCTCATTTAACCTAGAGCACGGCATTCAACAACCCTGTCCTTCAAATTTAATCACTTTCTGGGGTTCTAAGAATTAGGATCTCAGCATGTGAATTTAGAGGAAAACACAAAATAGCCTATAATGGGAAGAATTTTCTTCCTAGTTCTGGGCATTAAACTTAGGGCTTCACACAGGCTGGACAAGGACTTTACCACCAAGCTGCACCCCCAGTCCAATAAAAAGTCTTTATTAATTCAATTTCACTTTCTTTCTAAAACAGTTCCCTGAAAATGAAGCTTTATTGGGTATTAACCCTCCCCATTCTCTTCTTTCAAGGACAGGGAAATGAAAGCTCAGTTCAGGTCATACAGCCAAAAGAAAACATGATATATAGAAATTCATATCTTCGTAATCCTGGGGATGCAGCACAAAATTCCTTTTCTGGAAAGCCCTCTGAAGGTAATGAATCCAGTTCCTGCCTCAGCTCTTCAGATTTCCACGCCGTAACTCCAGGCAGCAGCACCTTGCCTTTTCTCCCTCCTCACAAAGTCTTTGATTCATAGCTGGCATGATGGTATCTTCAGCCACAGCACCCCTCCACACTGGTGACAAAGAGGAAAGCCAACAGTCACAGGTTCAGGCTGGCACTTATTTATGGTGTAAGGCCAGGCAGGCCTTGAGAAAGAATCTGGCCCATGGTGAGAATTAGAAGTCCCCTAACTAGCCAAGCCCAAAACAGGAAGCTTTGAGACAAAGTTAACCATGCCTAGGGTTTGGCCAGTGTGGTGACAGGTGCGGAGGTGTCATCTATGCTGGTAGGGGTTGGTTCTTCCTTCATACAATAAATATTTACCAGGAATCCTGTTTAATGTTTTAGACACTAAAGACTTGGAAACAAAACCCAGGTGCTGCTAGAGTCTAGAAGGGGGAAAGACTCAGTTGTTTCTATGAAGCATTTCAAAGAAGACAAGACCAGGGTGAAAGAGTTCTCCAACACAGACCAGAGGAGTTGGCATTCAAGCTAAGTCCCTAAGATGAGCAGGACTTCTCATCTGAAGAAAACCTTACATAAGTTTCCACCTCAGGGGAACACCGTTCTCTAGTAAGACCAAGTGGGTCAGCGGGGCTCATGCCTCATCCCCTGCCCATCCAGCTACTAAAAACTCTGGGCATTCCTTGGCTTCTGTCTGCATGATTCCAGACTCTGTTTCCACTGTCACCTTTCTAGCTACATCCAGGGCCCAGATCACACTGTAGAATCTCCTCAAATGAAAACTTAACTTAGTCACACCTTCAAAGGCCCTTCTGCCATGTAAGAGTCTCAGGACTGGAACATGGGCATCCTTGCATGGGGTGGGAGGGATGCTGCTCAGCCTTCCATGTTGCCCTCTTCTGAGCCCAGACCTGGGACATTCCCTTCCTGATATTAAGTGTTGGCCCTCCTGCTCTTTTCGTTGTCGGTTCCAAATGTAAATGAGCAGTTTCTGCTAAGCACGAGAGAGCTGTAGGGATTGGTTGGCGTAGTAAGGGGAAGGAACCTGGCCTTTCCATGTGGACCATCTGAGAACTTTGCTCAAAGTAAGGTCACAACTTTTTTTGCCAGCTGCAACGGTCAACTTGTTAAACTGACTCTATAGTAAAGAGAAGGTGTTTTCAGTTCAACGGTAAGATCCTGCATCTTCTCACCTGCATCTCATTCGACTCTCATCCCCTCAGAACCACATGGAAATGCCCAGGATGGCCACGGCTTTCTGAGGTGAAGACGTGATGGAGATGCTGGGAGTTTTATCAGTTTTCTCCTTCTGAGAAATGTACTCAGATGTTTCACTCTGTCCACAGATCCACAACTGAGATCCAGACCCAGGAATGTGTAAAGACCCACAGTGGGAGCTGAAAATAGCCAGACTTGTGAAAAACACAGAGCAGGAAGACCAAACTTCCCCTGGAGATGCTGAGAGATAGTAAAATCTCAAGCTCTCACTCACTCACTCACATACACACACAGAGACACACACACACACCAGGGGGAGGGGGCACAGGCAGAGGGAACTCAGCAATGCAACAAGCACTCTGGGGTTTGAAGAGTCCCCGGTGGCGTAAAGAATCCAGACACCATCTGATATATGTTGTCAAGCAAGTGTACTCCCAGGAAGATTTGAGGCGACGAATCCGTGGCAGACTGGCTGGAGAACGTCCCTCTGAAGGCGTGGGACTTTTAATACCCTGAACTCAAGAGATCGATCGGGATTTGTTATTTTTTACAACCTAAAAAAAAATAAAAAATAAAATTGCATCCACAAGAGAGATCATATGCTAAGGTGCTAGGCTCCTATTGTTTGGGGGTTACGTACTAAAAGTCAGGACCAAAGGGAAGAGTTAAGTGTGGTTTAACACACATGCACAAACACACATGCACTAGTTTTTTATCTATCTAAATCGTATCTGCAGAGGATTTTCCGAGCTGGCTTGCCTAGGGTGAGAAAGCAGAGGTTATTTAAGTAAGCTCCCAGGAAAGGAACTGAAAGGCAACAGAGACTTGTTAAGCTGCAAGTGTGTGAGACCAGTTCACCCTTAGCTCAAGGTGCAGGGCTGTCACAGGGCTCCCCCTTCACTTGAACCTCCAGTCCCATGGTTTCTGGCTGCCTCCCCTCTTTCTATGCCTTACCTGAGGAGTGAGAATTTTGGTTCCGTCTTTTTAAGGGATACAGGGCTTAACTGTCATCTATGTATTCCTGTAACAACGGGCTGCTCAATTTCTTCATAAGAACTTGTAATTAAAATAAGGGCAGATTCATTTATCTTAATATCAAGACCTCATTGATGGGCTGTGGAGATGGCTCAACAGTTAAAGAGCTTGCTACAAAAGCATGAAGACCAGAGTTCGGATCCCCAGAACTCACATAAATGTCTGGTGGGTGTGGCAGCCCACCTGTAATTCTAGCCTCTAAGGATGAACCCCGAGATACCCTGAACAAAGTGGTTTGCAAGACTGGCCACATGGGTGGGCTCTGAGTTCGGTGGAAAGACATTGCCTAGATGAGTAAGGTCGAAGAGCGACTGAGAACGATTCCTGACATCAACCCTGGGCCTTCACAGGCATGGGCACACACACGCACATGTGCCTACAAACCTGACAAGCATTCATCCATGCGCGTGCACACCACACGTACATGCACATACATGCACATACACATACATAAGCATAACTGGAAAAAGAAAGAGAAGAAAGGTATCAAAGAACCTTTAACCTTAGAGGACATGAGTTCTTGTTCTGACAGGTCCCAACACTCTTTAGCGCCCTTGCCTGACTCATTGCGCTAAGTCTAGACTCAAAGAATCCATCAGTGAAGGGCTACGTGACGGCAGAGGGAAAGCTGATGCAGTTCCCAAACCTTCGTATTTTCCACGAAGAGCGAGTTTTCCTACACCCTGCTTATTGCACTTTACAGCCATTTTCTTGTTTAACAAGCCCTGGGGTAAGACTCCGAGGCTCAGGGAGATTAAGTAACCTGTTTATTGTCACGTATCACTCAGCCTGATCCCAAAGCCTGAAGCTCTGTGCTTCTTAGCCTTTGGAGTCTTGAGAATCCAGAAGTCACAGAGTGCCTTTCCTGAAATGAGGATGACATGTTGCTCATAACCAGTCACACGAGTTTTGCTTATGCACAGCTACAATCTCCAAAGGGAAAAACAACTGGGGTTAGAGTAAGGCCTCGCACATCGTAACCCTCAGTAACTATTTACTGAATGAATGGGTTTTTTTTGTAGCTATTTCTAGTCCTGGATGGAAAACAAGACATTCTGTGACACTTTAGCATTAAGCCTCCAGTACTTTGTGTTTCTCCTTCACTCTCTTCCATTCCACCCTGGACTGACAAAGAGGTAGCCAACCAGGGCTCACCTCCTGTGATGCTGCTGTGGCAAAGCTGGCTTAAAAAGGACAGTGGCATCTTCTGTAGCACATGGATGACCTACTCACCATCCTTTGCTAACACCCAGCTCCACAATGGAAACCATATCCTTAAAATTCAGACCCAAATAGCTTCTATACTGCTGTGTAATATCATGATGTCCTTATTTTCTGAGAGGCACAAGTTGTCTAGACAATGTTACATTTCATGTCAGCATAATATGCCGGAGACAGCCTATTTCACATACCCCTAGAGAAACACATTTTTCCTACAAGGTCCCACTTGAATGCGATCCCTCCTTACATGTGGGGTCTGGGACTCTTAGGCCAGTGATGACCTCACTGGAAGCCCTGCTCCTAATGCAGTGTTCTCACACATGGGCTTCCTGTGGACACTTAATTCAAGTGTCAGGACAAACCGTGTTTAGAGCAGATGACATTTCTCTGCTCAAACTTGGAAGTTGGTTGGGGAAACTGAATCTGGTGGTGAGGAAAAGACTAGTCATATATGAGAATCTGAGTTAAGTAAACTTCACAACTCTGCAAAATCATCTATATATAATGTAAGAGCCCACTTACCTCAAAGATGAAGTCTGAGATTTACTCTAGTGATCGTACACTTTTAACACCAAGGCAAAACTCAGAATGAAGAAACATGTACTTAAATAAGAAAGGATTAGAAGAGTTTTAATTTTTTCAAAATATCACTCTTATCACAAATTGTATCTTATCTACAAAGCAATTTCAGATTTTTTTAGATTTTGATGGACAGGGTAGACATGAGCTAACAAGTTAAGCATTCAAACCCATCTTTACATTCATTCTCATTACCCCCAAGAGAAATCAAGATGGGTTCATCAAGAATGTGCCCATGAAGGGGGCACCATGACAATCTGGACTATTTTTAAAATCAAGAATGCATCAGCAGCACACCACTGGCTGTTTGTTACTGACATCTTGGCATGTTCTTGGGGGGTGCAGCCTCTTTAAATCCTTAATTGATGGGCACATTTTCCACACCACTAGAACTTCAAACAGCAGTTCCTCTGCCCTTTCCACATAAAGCCTTAACCACTAACATACCTCACAAAGGTCCACTAAAATATGAATGTACTTGAATACATAGTGAACTTAATTGCTAATATTCCTTGGCAAATCAAATATACTATTAACAGCATAATAACGAGTATGCATAGAGGCTCCCCAGTGTGACCAGATGTGTGTGTAAAATAAATAAATAAATAAAGACTGCCATGCTAAATAAAGTTGTCCTGCACCTCAGGTTACCATCTGGTTCTAGTTTTCCCTGAGCCTATTTTCTCAGCTCCGAACAACTCCAGCTGGCTGCCCTTCCTTCCATGCAATGTACCCACCAGTTACCCCCAGCATCCCTCAAGCTCAGACTTGGTTGTCACATCCATAAACAAGATCCCCGCCATGCTGTAACTTTTTGGTTCTCCTAGTCTTAACAGCAGAAAAAGTAGAAGAGGAAAAGAAAATAAGGAAAATAAAAATAGAGAAAAATTGAAACATGTTCCTGGTAAAGGGATGTTAATAATGGACAAGTGTTAGATTTGGCAATAAATTATTGTCCAGATGAAGGGAAAACAATGACAAATTAGAAACAGATTTATTCACACTCAGGGCATTAATGAAAACTTAAAAAAAAAAAAAAAAAGGAAAACTGAACTGTGTGTACTGTGTGGAAAAAAATAATGGCCCGGCAGGCCTACTCTTTATTAACAACTCATCAGTAAGCAGATTGTAATTCATAACAAAGAATTCACCCCAAGGAACACCACATGACTGTGAGCTTTTTGAGTTTCCTAAGAAAATACATATGTTGTTCCACTCGGTTTCCTTTCAATAAAACCCGCCAGTTAGCACTTCATTTTCAAGCTGTTCTGACAAATCAGGTGAGTTAGCTTTGTAAAAAATAAATAAATAAATAAATAAACCCAAAACCAAAAAAAAATAAAAAATAAAAAAAAAAAACCCAGAAGCTAATTTTTCAGCTGAGAATCTTAGGAAATTAAAAAAAAAAAAAAAAAAAAAAAAACTGAAATAAATGTCTCCAAAGGCCAGGAAGTCATGATAAAGTCTCTGAGATGAGTTGATTGAAAGTTCTGTTTTAATTCACTTCCTTCATTTTTTTTTTCCTGAGGAAGTATTTAATGCTCCAGCCCTTAATCCTCAGGTATGCATCTGAAGGGTAGGGGAAACAGACCTGTGATTTTTGTGTTTTTATAATCCTTCAAAGCATGATTAAAGATTTTCTGAAAGCCTCTCAGCAGCTCCACTAAGTAGACTTACCAGTGACAGCAGCAGGGACCTCCTGGTCCCAAATACTTACTGAGCTGAACAAAAATCCCTGTGACCCCTGCAATATGGCCACCACATGGGATTCCAATCCCCTCAAAAGGTCCCTTGAGGCACCAGGCGACCCAGACCCTGTAATGGAGCATGTCTGCTATTCCTTCTCTGAGCTTAGGTCTCCCTAAGTCCTCATTTTCCTCTAAGTCTCAATTTGTGTCCAACTTCCTCCACTGAGGTCTTCCATGACCACTCTAAGGAGCTGAGAACTCTTTCTCTGAATTTACTCAACACCATGTTTTTGCTCCTTGGTTATCATACTTGAATGAAATTCCATATGAAAGAGTTCTTTAGCCAGACTTGGTAGCATACACCTTTAGGTCCAGGAATTAGGAAGCAGAGGCAGGGGGATCTCTATGAGTTCAAGGCCAGCCTGGTCTATAGAGGGTGTTTTAGGACAGCCAGAGTGGCATAATGAGACCCCGTCTCAAAAAACAAATAAGCAAACAGAAAGAGTGTAAGGGTCCGAGAATCACTGAAGAAAGACCCCAGACTCAAATAGTATGCAAACTCAAAGGGCATTTATTCCGTAGAAATAGCCAGCATGCAGGGGTCAACCATCCACACAAAATGCGATGGTGACTCGGGACAAAGGCACACAGGCCCTATTAAACGGGAACTTGGGGATATTTAAGCATGGTGAGCTAATCTTTGTTCTAACTTAGCAGTCAAGGAGCAATTACATGGGTGCATGTTGATTGGATGGGACCAGTAAGAGTTCCACCCATTGCGGACTTTTTAGTCATATATGTTCAGTAACAGCCTATCCTGTAAGTCTGGGTCCCCTAGCCTTATAAGGCCAGGTTTGAAACTGTTTAGTTGACTGGCTAAACTTGGCTGGGGGACTTTTTGAACTCAGGCTTAGGTCATTTTCTATGGAGTCACATTCCAGCCCCTCTAAGAGTTCTTTGGAAATTCAGCTTTAGAGTGTCTGAGTACCTTGTATAGGTGTCATAGATGGTGAAGTCAGGAAATACTACAATTTGGGGCTTTTGTAGTAAAAATAGTCATTGAACTACAGCCAATGAGTTGCCACTAGCAGTGTCTTTCAGTTGGCCTCTCCCTTTACAGCAAACACGATAGTCTTGACTTATATAGTCACCCATGAGAAGTGCACTGGACCTCCAGGTCCCTATAGTGTGTTGTCCTAGAGAGCTAGCTGCTCAGCCTGTTTGAGATAAGAAATAAACATGATTGTGACAGGCCACTGAAGTTTGGAGCTGGTGTGACCTCATCTGTGCCAATTGATTTGCTGTGGCCTGCCTTATGGTACTGAACATGATGTGCTTGACTACGCTTCACTTTCCCTTTGAATGTATCAAATTCAAACACAGATTGTAACTCTTTCATTTAGAATTCAAGTAGATCTCAATGGTCACCATCAGGCTTCCCCATCTTATATACAGTCTTGATTTTATTTTATTTTTCCTAATTCCAATTTAACATCACATTATTATAAAGATTTTCCTGTGAGCAGTTTCACATTCCCTAAAGTGAGGCAAGGTACACACACAAGAACATGTGAGTACACATACACACACATGCATGGTTATATGAAAAGCACTTAGACAGTTGTCTATATATGTGCTTTTCTCACTTTCCAATCTAAGTTATCTGTGTTGTGTGACATTCTTTTCCTGGAGAATGCAACACACACATGTCTACTCATCCCAGAGAGGAAGCCTACAACAGGTCAACTATGGATACCATCAAAGTTCAACTTGATGAATCTATGAGCTTTATTGGGGTTACGTACAGGAGCAGAAATGACTCAAAGACAGCTACATCACCAAAGACCACCCCAGCATAGGCGACAAGTCACCAAACCTGGGAACCTGTAGCACACTGCACAGCCTGTAGGCCGTTCAAGAGGTTAAAAGTTTGTATGATAGCTCAAGTTTAAACCTATTCCATGCAGCTCATCTGATTTCTGCTGCTTTTCAGGCTGCTTCTTCCAGGCACCTGGGTTTAACTGAGAGTCTTCTTTACAACTTGGCTTGTCTGAATTTGACTTTGGACAGTCTTTATTGTTTTCTCTTGGGAAGGAAGGGCTTAGTGAATTTGGTCAGTTTCAGAAACTTCCTAAAGCAATTTGGAGTTGTTTACTTTTTGTCCTAAGGAGCTTCTTTGCAGGATAAAATGTTTCAGTCTCATAGGAAACTACTATACAGTGGTCTACTTCTTTGAGCAGGACTGAGATCCACGTGTCTTGAGACCTTGCAGTTACTGGGATAGGTTTAGTTATATGAATCACAACCAGGCAGCAGGTGAAGAAAGACGATGGCAGTTTTCACAATGCACCGGGCACCCACAAAGCAGAAACTTCTGCAAGTTAGTGCTGAAGTCCAACCAATCTTCTCTCTGCCTTCTGCCAAGTAATTATAAAAGTTACAATCGCAGTTCTAGTCACCTTGAATCATTTCTTGAAGGGGCTATGTTTGTTTCTTCACACTGTGAACACATAGCTACAGAATTAAATAATATGGAAAGAACCATTGTTAATATCAAGTCAGAGAAAAATACGCACCAGAATGATGTGGGTACTTAAAAGAACTGTGCATCACTGAATAGACATCAGCCTATGATGTTCTAATTTCACTTTGGTTTTTTAACTTTGCAAAGCTTCTCTGGTGTAGACAAAAAGGAAAGAAGAAAAGAGAGAGAGAGTGGGGAGGAAAGAAAGAATACAAAAGAAACAAAGTAAATAAATGTACAATACATACAGCTGACTTTGGTGTCAAGGGTCTAGCAAACCAACGCTATGTTGTTCTACAGAGTGATAATACATGTTTAATCGACGAAGGTCCTTATTTTTTCTGCTTTCCTTACAAATTAACATTTTAGACCTTCCTTCCCACTCACCCCACCTTCCCCTTCAATATCTAAATTTCACACGATGTGCGGATGGCTGCTGAGGGGTGGCCATGGTAAGAAAGGCTTCTGAAACTTCCCTTGTGGCCTGAGTAATGGTGCTGTACCAGAGCTGTCTTCTATTGCTCTTATCAGATCTTAGCACACACTGATAAAATGACCTGATGTGATTCTTGTTCAGATCATCTGGAAGGGAGATTGGTGACAAGTAAACATTAGCTATGGTTCTTGACAGGTGCACACTAAAATGACTCAACATGGAATGGAAACAGAGGAAAGCTTTCACGCTTTCCAACTGCTATGAGCCTCGAAGTTATAACAATCCTATTCCTAGGAAGGGAGTATTACTCCATAAAGTGTCACATACCAGGAAGGACACAGGCCACTGCCAATACATGGAAGAGTCCATCACTTCTTAACAACTTCCTCTTTGGACAGTGGCAACTATGAATGAGCTTATGGATAAAAATAAAATGCTTGGTACAATTGACAAAGGCCATATGGCTCATGCCCACTCTCTTCAGCCTTACCTTGTACACTTCTCCTTCTCTGTTTCAAACTATTTCATGACCCCCTCTTTTCTTCCTTCAGCTCTTCACTCCTTAGGCTTTCTCTACTCTCTCCCCAACTCATCTCCTATTACTAGCATAATGTCCTCTTGCCCTGCACTCTTTGGCTTAAATGTTGCATCCTTCAAAAAAGTGTTCCCAGAGCCCAGAGAGTGTCAATGTCCCTGACTTCCATTGTCCCTTGAGGGAGGTACTACATCTGTGCTCCTCATTGCTGAATCCTGAGTGGCCAATTGAGTATCTGGTCCTCAAATACCCACTGAGTGAGTAAGTAAATGAAAAAATGGCTGAGAGTCAGGGAAGTGAAACCAAAAAGCAATGGCTCTCACATTCCTATCAGATGAGGCAAAAATAAAATGAATGGCCAAGTGGAGAAAACTTTTCTATGAACTTGACATGATCTTTAGCTCCCAACACTTCATTTTCTAGTCCTTTTTGTGTAGAAAGATGTTCAACTTTCTGGCATGAAATCATCCCAGCTTCAGTGTGAACTGCAAAGGTCACCTTAGTAAATAAACATGGTAAAAGACAAGCAAGCCCGATGGGTGGTGGTGGCACACGCCTTTAATCCCAGCACTTGGGAGGCAGAGCCAAGCAGATCTCTGTGAGTTCGAGGCCAGCCTGGGCTACCAAGTGAGTTCCAGGAAAGCCGCAAAGCTACACAGAGAAACCCTGTCTCGAAAAACCAAAAACCAAAAAAAAAAAAAGACAAGCAAGCCTGATGTGATCCTTTAAGTAGGAAGGGATGGCTTTGTTGGTGGAAGCTGCCCAAACTGTTCATCCATAGGATTTTCAGGGTCTTGTGATTCACTAGCTGAACAGGAAGAGTGGAGCACTGGACAGTGCCCTGTCTGTTACTTCCTCTCTGCCTTCCTTAATTCTCTCACCTCTTGGTTTTGATCTCTGTTTCTTTTTACCAGCTTGGAGCCATCGTGGTTTGAAAAACACACTTGGAATCACTGCTCTGATAATGACTTCATCTTGAGCCATGGTCTTCGGTTACTGATGTCACTCACCCTTGGTTTCATCATACCTATTTTTATTAGTTAAAGACTCTCTGTCCATCACTCCAGACCTGCCTGGGTTGGGAGATCAAACCCCAAATCCTACCAGCACATTCTGGCCCGTGCACTGGGAACTGAAATGCAGTCTGTCCACCTACTGTCCTTCCCCTGTTATGAGCCTATTCATCTAACTCCTTAAAGATTTCACTGGCATCTGGCTTGCAAAGTGAAAAACCGAGAATTCCATCATGGGATGCTCTTGCTCCTTAAGTTCATATTAGCCTATGGGTGAGAAATTCCAGAAATAACCACTTCCATCTTCCTCTCTGCCTCACGGTATCTCATCAATACCTATTGTCTCTAGACTTTTCTTCCCTCAGCCCCTTCTCTGTGCCACCCTCCTGTCATGCACAACGTTTCCCAGAGGCTCATTAGATAAGAAAGGCTGTGCAACACCATTGGCTCCATGGTAGGAAGCTGTAGTTCTTTATTTTAGACAGTATCTCAGCCTATAGCTCACACAAGGCTAGAAGTCACTGTATAGCGCAGGCTGGTCTCAGACTTCAAATCTGAGACAATCCCCCTGCCTTAGTCTCTATGTAATGGTGGTATTACAACTGTAAGCCACCATACCTGGCTAAGAAGTTGTATTTACAAGCCGTTTACTGAAATTTTCCAAAATATGTTTTGCACAGTTCATTTTGGGACAAGACAATGTTTGTGGGGTCGTGTGGATGCATTGACAGGTGTGAGACAACCAATTGCAGTCAGCAGGATGTTCCTGATGAGGGCTCAGTCTTCAGTTCTGCAGGTTTTGCATTACTAAACTTCATTTCTGTGTCCATTCAGAACATTTCCACCATGTGTCATTGTGCATATCCTTAAAAAAACAATAAAATATTGGGGGAAGCAAAATAATTTATCAATTTCTGACTTTTAAACCATTTAAATAGCATAGAGTTATCTCTAAAATAATTTTATTTACAAAAGTCTATATGTAAGACATATGTTAATTGCAAAAGTAAAAATAAAAAACACAAAAAAAGTAAGAAAACCACTTAATTTCTTTTGTTGACATTTAAGATGGTGTGTGGGTATTGAGCACACACACAGCTTTTATAATTCTGTAGTATGCCATACATAAGTTTTGTTTGTAATGACTTTCCATGAGGTAAACTATCAAATGTCCATCTTCGGGAATAAAAATAATTTTGTAAAATTATTCATTATTATACCATAGCATGTCTTATGCAAGTACCATGATTTATTTAGCCCAGCAGACGGCCTAAGTATTACCAGTTTTTCTTCATTATAGTGAATTCTGTTCATCTGTTCATTCAGACTGAAATATCTATTTTCCTTTCTTGCTTCTTTTTATTTGAAATAGTCTATTCATTAACAATATATATGTTGGCTACATTTAATTGCTTCATTTAAATATTCTCAATTTTTAAAAACTGGATAACAATTATATTTCAATTTGTTTCTCTGTTTAGAACTTTAAACATTTATGTTATGTGTCTTTTTTCATGTTGTATTGAACAATTTATAAGGAAATACATTCCATAAGAAATGAGCTTTAAGAATTTGTTTGAATGAGTATTGGGACAATGCTAGGACATCTTCAGAAGGCCACAGTGACCTCTGATGCCCCAGAACCCACAATGGTTGGAAAGGATACAAACTGCTGTGAAATAAACCATCATGTTTCGGTCACCAGCGGCTAATGGGATTGTCTAGAGGGTGAGTTGGTCCCAACCTACAGAATAAAAGATCATTTCATGAAGCAGTAATCATTTTAAAAGCCTTAGATTTCTTACAAAATCAACATTATAATGACAAACTATATAAAGAATTTTTTATTTCATAAAGGATTTAAAATTTCAAGCCTCAAACAATTCATTTTAGTTTTACTAAGATGATATAAATTGGACCAAATAAAATATTTATTACCAAGAGGAAATTTGTATTTGAATTCCAGTGAGTCCTGTTGCATCTACAAAGAACAGGAAGAGAAATAAGAATGTTAGCACTGAATGAAGCACCAATCAGTTCTGATGATATGTTTTCCACACAGGTCTCTCCAGGCTATATACCTCATCTAATTATACATCCTGAGAGGGCTGTACTAGCAGGAGAAGGCAAGCTACAGCTCCCTGCATCTTCCACCACGCAGTGTGACCTCACCAAAGGCTGCTAAGTAAATTCCTGAAGGAAGGATCTCCAACTCAAAAAGTAAAGACACGAAAGAGGACCTTTCACCTGTCACATGGAGTTGAATCCTTTTCTGCAAGTCTGTGAGACACCAAGTTCCTTCAACACTCACTCATTCAGCATATATACACCGAAGGCTCAAATACACTTGGCATTGTGCGAGACACAGGGAACCCAGAAGGGAACAAACAGGATCCCGAGAAACAGACCTGTCCAGGAATCGGCGTATCCTGCTTGGCTTGCTATGGCATGGATAGGAGTAACAGGTGTTGATCTGGCCCCAGGGAAAACAAGGGGCGTTCGGCTGTTGCGACGCAGCCTGCCATGCTCCCTGCAAGTCTCCATTTTGTGAATCAGTGATCTGGAAACCACATTAACTTGCAGATGACATTCCCATAAAGAGAGAGAGCCATGCCCACGTCTTTGCAGCCCACTATATCACCTTTCCCACAGTTCATATTCACTCTGATTTTCTGCTCAAGGCAAATAGTTCTTCCAGAGACAGGTGATCTGCATGGTGCTAGCCTTTAAAGTCTCAGTTCACAGCCGGTGATTTTATCCTGTCCTGAGCCCTGAGCACGCCTAAGGTGAAACCATCTCATAAAATGAAGGAGTGCCACAGAACACATCTCAGGGAAGTCTGAGAGAATGCATGCTTCAGCTGCCTCTTTTGACAGAAAAGAAAAGTGGGAATCGGAGAGGAATTCACAAAAGGTAGATCCCTAGTTTCCACGTGCTGCTTTATACCACACTCCCACTCTCTCACGGAGGAGAGCTTGTCAGGCTTGCAACATGGTAGTATTTTTTTGTGCTTCTGCTGGGCTCCAAGATAACAGTCTCAGACATTTCAAAAATAAAATCAGATCACTATAAACACGCTGGACACAAATGTTTTGGACCAAGAGAGTCTCACTGAAAGTATGAGTCCTCCCAAGTTGGGGAGATGGCTCAGTCAGTAAAATACTTGCTACATGAGCATAAAAGCCCGAGTTAGGATGCCCAATGATATATAAAAGCCAGACACAGAGGTCACATCTATAGCCCTGTGCTGGGGGCAGGGGGGGGGCTGAAAAAAGGAGGCTTCCTGAACCCTACTATCTAGTCAGTGGACTGAATCAGTCAGAGACTCTGTCTCAGACAGTGGAGGGGTAGGGTGGGCTGGAAAGATGGTTTAGAAGTCAAATTATGTACCACATAAACACAAGAACCTGAGCTTAGATCTCTGCTGTGGATATTGCTCTATATAAATAAAACACCGATGGCCAGTGACCAGGCAGGAAGTAGGTTGCCAGGCAGGAAGTAGGTAGGACAAGGAGAGAGGAGAATTCTGGGAAATGGAAGGCTGAGGAGGGAGACACTGCAGCCACCGCCAGGACAAGCAGCATGTAAAGACGCCGGTAAGCCACCAGCCACGTGGCAAGGTATAGATTTATAAAAATGGGTTAATTTAACATAAAAGAACAGTTAGCAAGAAGCCTGCCACGGCCATACAGTTTATAAGTGATATAAGCATCTGAGTGATTATTTTATAAGTGGGTTGTGGGACTGCAGGGCTTGGGGAACCTGGAGTGAAGCCCTCCAGCAACAGATCTCTAGACCCAACAGGCATGGAAGCTCCCCTACAATTTCAATTCTAGCCCTTGGAGGTCAGAGACAAGCTGATTTGCCCAACGACCATATCAGGGAGTTCTAGATTTTATTGAGAAACTCTTCCTCAATGAATATGGTGAAGAGCCATCCAAAAAATCGCAACATCAATCTTTGGCCTACAGATCATTCATAAACACACACACACACACACACACCATGCACACATATAACACACACATGCACATGAGCGAGAAAAGAGTAAGAGAGAGAGATTAGGAAAGACACTCAATGTAAATTTATATCCTCCAAACAAACACACACACTGCACATGAATACACAGCCACGTGGATACAAAACACTTCAAGTATGCACCTCCTCACTGAGGTGACAGCTCTGTCTTTGTCCTCATCCCCTGTCTGTCTTTTTTACTGTTATAATCTCCTAGGACCAGAAGGTCCAAAACTTGGCCTTTGGGCTTTTTCTATCCTATGGTCATTTCTAGTCCTTTGCCTTTCATAACTTAATTCTACTTTATGCCTTTAAGGGCTATCTGTGTAAACAACCTCCAATTTATGTATCCAGCTCCTGCTTCTCTTCTGGACTCCCACTGTACATCTTACATAACTAACAGGCATCTCACTGATTTCTGATCCAAAATAGAATTTATAAATCCACCCCTCCCCCAGCCCAAATCTTAGTGTCATCACTAGCTCCTGTCTGTCAAGCTCACACCTACCACATACACAAATCCTGCTGATTTCTCCTCTCACAAGATGGCCTCCCCTTCTGCTACTCTGGTCCAAGTTACAGTTGCTTCTTATACACAGCACTGCCAAGCCTCTGTCGGCTCCTCCCTTAGTCTCCTAGCCTTGTAAGTCTATTCACAATACAGCAGTCTGTGATGCTGCCTGCTGCATGTCAGTATCCTTTGTCTCCTAAAACCTTCTTTCCCATCCTGATCTCTGTGACTAAAAAGCCAAAGCTGTGACAGAAGTCTTGAATGCCTGGTGGTTTCTACCCTGAGAAACTGAACTCTCTCTCTCTTGTTCTCTGCACTCCAAGCCACCTGGTCTCTTTAATAGGCTTCAAACTGTCAGATGTTTTCCTGCCACAGGACCTTTGCACTTAGCTATTTTGCTGCTTGAAATGCCTCTCAGAATCTACAAGGTTTGCGTGCCCTAAGGTCTTTGCTCAAGCATCCTTTGTAATGTCTCTACTTAAAGACATAATCCCTTCCCCACCCTCAAGGCTCCCCACACCTCTCTATTGCCTGTTTTCCCAATGCCATCTGAATCACTATACATGTTATCTATATACTCTGATAACTAATTGTCTATTTTCCCAAACTAAAATGAAGACTATGTAAAAGGAAGAATTTTACCACATTGTTTATTCTGTATCTTCATCCTTTAGGATACCACTTGTTTAAAAAATGCTTGCTAAAGAATAATGTCCATAATTTTCATATCAGTATCTAATCTTAACCTTAAACACTTGGATAAGAATGAAAAACAATGAGAATAATTCATAGTCCTGTGGGTCTCACCCATGCTTGAAATCTGGCTCTAGGATGTTCCTGGTAGGTATCAGGGATAGTGGTTACCATAGCAACAAGAGGATCCATTGAGTCAGAGACTCCTAGTATGGAGAGTGGATCCTAGGCATGCATTGGGGGAGAAAGTTATAGATTAAAGTGCAGGTTTCTCCTGGCCTCAAAGCAAGACAAATTGGCAAAACAAATTTATGTACTGCTGGAAAAAAAGATTTCCTGAAGAAAATACTGAAAAATGTAAGCACGGTTCAGCAGCCAAAATTAAACCCTACATGTTTCTGCCTATTTTCCCCTCTCCCCATTTGCTTAGTGAACTTGGGTTACTGCTGGGAGTCTGCATTAGCCTGATGCGGTGTGATTCTCTGTCAGGATATGGCTAGCCTATCTCTTAGATGGATGCACACCCATCCTTTCTCTCTGGTCCCTTCCCAGCATTCCCTGCCAAAGGAGAGGATAACTAGGGAATAAAAATGGATTTTGGGGTTTGGGCTGTCTATGATACAAACTGTGGTTTGTAAGCATTGTCTCAAGATTGATGTTTTTTCCTGGTTTGTGATTTCCAAATTCCACCACAGCTCCCACTGTACAAGAGTTCCTTCACAAGCATATCTAAAAGCCTTCTTAACCCTAGCATATTCAAAGTTGAACTGATCTTTTTCTCCAAAGCTAAATCTTCCCAAAGTCTTCCCATCTCAGCAGAGCATAACTTTTTCATTCTTGTTACTCAGGCCCAAAGTCTTGGAGTCACCTTGGACCCATGGTATGTTCATACTCTATCACCAGTTTGTTAGGGTATTGTCAAAACACATCCAGAATGAAATCATTTTTTTGCCTCCCAGCTGTTTCCACCATGGTCCAGTCACCCTCTGTGATCTTTTCCAGATGGTGGTCTCCATGCCTCTAGCTTTACTCCACAGAGCAGGTTGAACATGGTCCCCAAAACATACATTTGAGTTCTAAATCCCAGTACCTTAACTGTGACCTTATTAAAACCTTTGCAGATAGAGTTGAAAAGCAAGATAAGATGAAATAATATGGGATTCGATCAGGCCTAAGTCTAAGAGCTGGTACTCTTACAACAGAAGAGACAGAAAGCAAGATGGAGGCAGACCAGAGAAGGCTGGGTAAGGGAAGGTTAGAGATTGGAGTGACAGCTACAAACCAACAGATGCCAATGATTGCCAAAACTATCAGGATCTCTAAGTGGGAAGGAGAGATTCTCCTTAGCGTTCTCAGAAGAGGTGCGGTCCTGAAACGACCTGTCTTTGGAAGGGGATGAATAAATATCTTTGTTTGAAGGATAAAGTTTTATTTTAGCAGCCTGGGGAATGAACACGCGACAGTTGATTCTCAGCCTGCCACCCCAGAAACCCCTCTACAAGCCAAAGTCAGTTATACCAGGCACCCGCTCTAACATCTCTAGTGACTTCCTTCTTCCAGATAAAAAGCCAAATACCAAGCAGTAACAGCGGTGACCCCATCCCTGATCTGCAGTCACACTGCCTCCTTGCAATTGCCTGGTACCTCACTCATCCCTGATTTGGAGAATTTATAATAGTCTCGTTTCCTAGAACCTTTTCTCTGATCTTTGCATGGATGGAGCCTCCCAAGTTCAGTTATATCCAACTAAGATGCCTCCTTCCTTTAAGACACATACCTGCTGTCAGTTGCAAAGTTCCAGGTGCAGTATCCTGCCCTCCTTTATTTCACTTCAAAGCATTCATCCCATCTAACGTACCCCATCATCATGCCTGTGTTACATCACTAGACCACTAGAACATGAAGTTCTGCCAGTAAGGATCTGGGTCTGTTAATAGATACATCCCCACCAAGTGCCTATGAATCCCAGGTGCTAAATCAATATTCACAAGATGAATACACAGGAAAACGTAGGACCTGAAATGGTTTGCCAAACTTGGATTTACACTATTGTGACCCCATTGTTATTTGGATGGTTGCTTAGAAAATCCATTGGTAATCCCAACTAAATGATAACAATTTCTCATTTTTAGAAAGGCCCATGAATTGTGCACTCAATGTGTTTTTTTCAGCAAAATTGTCAGTGAAACAGAATGTAATGCAAGTATGAATAAATGAATAATAAACTCCAGCCACTACTGAGTCTAAGACGTTTTTGTTTACAGAAAGTATTAAGTACTTCAAAGCTCCTCTTCATCATGTTAGAATGGACCCACTACAACCTCCATAATGCCTATAATTAGATTTTATTAAACAGTTGAGGATACAGATTAGATGTTCTCAGCAGTTGCCATCCATGACATCATCGTAGGCTAAAACATTTAATCCCTAAATCTAAATTAAAATTGCAAACTACTTAGTTTTAAAAAAATGAGATCATTTTTTAATCACTTGCTTGATAATTTTTCCTATCTGCCAACAATTGCCTAGAAGAACTGTGCACATTCACACAATTCACACAGAAATGTAATTAACTTCAGCAGAAAATCAGTTGAACATATACTATACATTGGCAAAAATGTGAAGACGACAGCTGTTTAATTTTTAGATTAACTGTAACAATATTTTACCTCTCAAGTTATTGGGAATTATAGGGGTGATTAAATAAAAACATACTCAATTAGTGATTTTTGCCTTTTCTGTGTACCTAACTAGAGTTTGTCTGTCCATTGATAAACCTTTACAAGATCTTTTGTAAGCTGTCAGAACTTCATTGCAACCATTTTCCCTCACTTTAACCAGAAAGGTTTAATAGAACTTCTAATTTCTTGGCAATATAATGAAGTTCAAACAACTCACCAGGATCCAGAAATCCTTGAAATATGTTATAAACTTCCTGAGGGTAGCTCATCTTCTAATCCTGCCCTTTACCCCAATTCTCCCATAACCCCATGCCTAGACACATATTTACCTACTTAGAATTATTAATATTAATAACTATTCATATATATATATATATATACACTCTATTTCTAGCATCTCTTTCCTTTCTCATGCAATGTCTTCTGCTAACAATGCCCTCCATGTACATTCTACCTCTAGCCCTCACAGTTCAGCTTCACTATCTTTCTTTCTATATACCACTGCCAACATGCTCCAATCTGTTCCTGCACCTTACACAGCCAGGGACAACCTGACACCATAGTGTAATCCTTCATCTAGGTTCCCAAAATCCTTTTATTATACCTAGTCTGTGATAGTGACTGCCAATAACACTCCATTCCTGCAAATACATGTCATGCCTTTGATATATTTATCATCCCTTAATTTTGACTGACTTCATGACTTTAGTGGATGTCATTTGATGAATATTCTTCTAGTTCTGGAAATTTAGACGAATAACCAAAAAGTCTTACCATTCTAGATACTCCAACTGAGGCACCAAACATGAGTGAAACAAACTTGGGTATCCTAGTTTCTGATTAAGTAAACCCATATGAGCAATATTATTTAATATTGTGTGGTACTGACTACCTACATGATATTAACAATCATTGTTTCATGACACTAAGTTATTGGGTGAGCTATTTCTCAGCAATAGGTAACTAAACATTCAACACTATGCATTACATTTACCTTGCCCATGAGGTTGGATTTTCTACAGATAACAGCAGTAACATCTCCCTTAAGTATGCTCTTCTGTTGTGTGGACTTTCCTCTAGACCTTCAAAAACTGGGTTTATCTCAATTTATCTCCCTTTGAATTTGAAATGTTCCTATGGACTTGTTTGTAATAACATTATATAGAGCTAATGATGCATGATTTTTATTGTTAGTTCAAGAGACCTTTTGGCTTCCACTTTGGTGTCTTGAGTCCATCCATCTCTCCTACACTCCTTTTGGAGCTCAGCAACTATGATAGAAGAAACTAAGCTTCTTGACTCCAGCCAATACCTACAACCAAGCCCCACTGATTATTTTAACCTAGAAACCAGACATGAGGGGGAGAAAAGACATGAGGTAGTCCCAGTGGAGAGAAAATAAGCCACTCCTAAGAAGCCCTGTCTGAATCCCTAGCCACAGAATCTAAGAGCAAAATGTATTATTATTTTATATCACAACAATTAGGGTAGTTTGATATTCATCAATAGATAACTAGAATACTTCCCAATCAGTCTGTGGAGTCTTGAAAAATGGGGATAGGCTTAATCATAATTAATTCCCCAGTTTGTAGCATGATTCCTGATTCATGAAGAAGACACTCATCAAATAAGTATTTCAGTATGCTTTGACTCTTAATTTTCTGTGTGTTTGTTCATTATATGTAATCTTGGACACTTTCACATTTAACCTAGAAATCATATGGTCTGCCATTCTGTTTTCAGATTTTGTACAAAGTCAACTTTTCCCCTTCTTTTCTTCATTGTATGAAATCCTATGAAAGAGGTTGGACCCAGAAAACTAAAATGGAATAAAATAAAGGAAATAATTCAGTAAAAATGAAAGTCAGTCCAATTCAGTTAAATACAGGTCATTTGTTCCCTTTTCCAAATTGTTCATCTTGTGCTCTCCTATTCCATTTTAGAGGAGGAAAAATATTTCTAAATGTCCTGTATTATCATGGCTTTTCTTCCTCCTACCAAATCAAAACTAATACCAAAATGTTGCTCAGCACAATTCTTCAGTTGCTTAACTCAATAAAATGTCTATAACATTGAAAAGTGCTTTTTAAAATATGTCTTAAAAGCCAATATATGGTAACTGCTTTCCTTGGGAGCTCACTAGTTTTCCAGCTTTTTCAGGAAATGAGGTACTCAGGTGAATTTTCCAGATAGCCTCCTCCTCCTCAGAGGATTTAAAAAGTCTATAAATCCTCTACCATGTGGAATCAGTCACCCCTGCAGTCCCTTAGCTGCATGAATAAGGGCTAACCAACCCTTGTAGCATCAGTAAATCAGAGGCTTAGAAGCTTCCAGTCTTAAAGTTCATAAAGGCTAATGGTTGCACAGTCCGACCTGAGAGCGCACTGGAGCAAAGCCCACTAAGAATGTATCCATGGAAAGTAGTTCAAGTTTATTAAACTTCCTCCTTACTGTAACATTTCTTTTGAGACATGGATTGTATAGGACTGATCCCACAGGCTAAGGCTGCAGGTTCATTTCAGTTCCTGACAGCCTGACTGTGGGATGGAGATGTCTCTCTGGTCACACTAATCCAGTAGCAGTCAAAGTGTTGCCTCTGAGTTTCCTGACATGCACGTGAATGGTTCTCTGTGGGCAGATATGATGTATTTCTTTCATCATGATTCAGTTAGCTGGGTTCTTGTTGATAACCTTAAGTACTTAGCTCTCACCTTGATGTTACTTCATTTATTTGTCTGTTTATCTACCTGTGTAGCATCTACTAGCTACTGTATGCTGGTCCAGATGAGTGCTGAGAACAGAGAAATGAACTGCTCAAGTCTTCTCACCATAGAAAATTTATCTGTTAATGATAAGTGAAGCAAAATTTTCTAGGAACATAGAACCATTTGCTTCCATGCTGCCTATGGACCCTTTTAACTACTACTGCAGACTTGAGTTGCTGTGTTAAAGACCTGGTGGCCCACAAAATCAAACTTATTTACTGTTGGAGTAGAAGGCTACAGGAGAAGTTTTATGACAGCGGCAATGAATTATGAGTACGACATGGGCTGGAGTTCTATAAAAGGAGGATGCATTTCAACGAAGTGTCTGGGAAAAGCAAGAAGTGTTTGAGCTGTGAGCCGAAGAATGAGCAGAAGTCCCATTCAGTGAGAAAAGGTTTGTCTCTCAACAGGGCACTTCTGAGGATAAGCACAATAATGGGGCGAAGCAACTAAAGACAGAAGGAGAGGAAAGACTGAGTAGGCCTCCAGTGGGATTCTATTCCATCAGCACTGAGGATACAGCAAGGGGTTTTAAGCAGAAGACTTATCAGAGAGACAACGTATTTAAGGGGTACAAGCCGAAAACCCCATAAAGATTCTACTGAGATAGGCTGAGCAAGAGATAATGACTGAGAACAAAAACAGTGGCTGTGAAACTGTGAGGAATCACTGGTTTAAAGGAACTTGGATCAGCAATAACTGCTGTGCACAGCATAACTCCTAGTAACCAGTCTTTTCTAGTCAAATGTGTCCCTAAACACAAAAGCAAGGATTGGTACTTACCTGTGGGGTGCACACAGGCAAATCTGTAGCAGAGCTTTCTTATAATCGGCACTGTTTAGTGGCAGCTGGTGACTACTGTTAGTCACAGACAATTGTTTGACACCTTTACTATTTGATTATTTGTGCCTTTCTTGCTGTTTTCTCTCTCCGAGGCCATGCTTATAGGGAGGCAAGCAGTGCCAAGTGTAACCAGCCCAGGTTTTATATCTAGTCACCACAGCAAGTCCTTACTCCATTTCCTTAGTATCTCTGTGCCCTTGGGCAAGTTACTTGGCCCTTTTTTTAATTGAACAAGTTAATTTGCATTTGCATTTTAATAATTAAATGGTGGTTTTCATTCCAACATTTTCATACATATATGTCATGCTCTCTACTCACATCCATCCATCTCTTGCTTCTTTCTCCCTCCTGCTAGTCTTCTTCTTGCTCCCAAATAGTCCCTCTTCTACTTTCATGCCAGATAAATAGATAGACAGACAGATAAACAGATGATAGATGGATAGATGGATTGATGGACAGATGGATCGATGGATCAATGGATGGATGGATGGATGGATGGATAGATGGATGGATCAATGGATAGAGATGATATGCATAATTTGCTTTTTGAAAATGAGAGAAATCTTGACATTTATGTTTCTGAATCTGCAAGTAATACAATTTTATTCTTCTTTTTGGCTGGATAAAACCACATTTTCTTCATCTACCCATCTGTTGGTGGGCATTCTAAGCTAATCTCACAAACTAGCTGCTTTGACTAGTACTGCAGGTGCCTGTGTTGTATGTTAATTTTGAATATGCCATGTATATATCTATATTGGAGAACTCTACCCTCTGGGCCATGACATGGCCATTGCCAATTTGAAATCAGTGTGGTCGTGGTTACCTATAAGAGTCTTACCAGATTGGACCCACTAACATCCAGTTGTGGAAGTAGGGAAGTGCTCAGATTCAAGAGGAGGGCTCCCCAGGACACCCAAGAGGTGACTCAAAAGTCTCTTCCCTGCTCCAAGGGTCTACAGGTGGTTGACAATTCTTGGTGGGGGAAATTTTTCTCCAGTGGTGTGGCTCCCTGCAAATCATTCATGGTGGTGCACATAATCCTTAATATCTGCTCCTGAAGGCTACCCCAGTTAAACTCATTGATTCACCAAGCTAATTTGGTTGAGATAATTTCTTAGTGCCCTATCTGAGGTAAATAAACTTTTGTTCACATTCCTCCAGGAAAAGAGTCACACAATAGCCTAAGAATTGTATAGCTGGGGTCATATAGTGGCTTTATCTTTATTTTTTTAGGAACCTCTGTACTAATTTTGTTAGTGGCTGTCATAGTTTAAATACCTACCATATATGTAGAAGTGTTTCATTTTCCTGAATCCTTACCAGTGTTAAGGATTAAGAGACATTCTACAGAATTCTTGACCAGTCACTACCCAAGCTGTCAAAGTCATCAAAATAAGGAAAGCCCTAGAAACTGCTGGAGCCAAGAAGAACCTGAGGAGGCATGACAGGCAAATGACTAGCTGCAACACAGCATCTTGAATATGACTCTGAATGCAAAAGGGAATGCTGGGGGAAGTAAAGACATCTAAAGAAGCTGTGGACGTTATTTAATAACAATCTTTCAGTATCAGTCAATTGATCGCAACAATGCACCATGCCAAAGGAAGATGTAACTTAATTGCTACAAATAAAATTGGGGAATATGAGAATCTTACACCATCTTTGTACTTTTTCTGTACATCTAAGACTGTTCTAAGACAAATGATATCTCAAAATTAAGTCACAAGCATGAAGGCTTGAAAGGAAGGGCGACATTCCCTATCCCTGAAGTCTCCGCCGTCCCAGGGACTGGTGCTTTCACCTCCAAGCACGCTCCCAGCCCTCAAGGCTGCTGAACACCTCAAAGTGGCTCAGGGCAACACACACAGAGGCCACATGCAAAGACTTTTGGAAAGCCTGTGAACACGATAATTTCCCCTGAATGTATTTTTTAATTATTCATCTTGCAAGATAAAAGGCCTTTATCAAAGAAAAAAAGTCTAGCAGAAAAATAACCAAATCTCATTAGGGACTGTAGGGAGTCCATTGGTTGGGATTTGCGGGGGGAAGACCACTTCCTATATCTTTATGAGCAGCTCAACCTGGCTGCCAAAGTACCTTTGAGCTAAGAGAACGTGGTAAAGCATCAGTAAAACTGTTCTAATAAAACCCAACCCTACCTGAAGCTTACAAAGAGAACATACTAAGCACTAGTACTGCTGAGGAGGCAGGAATGGACTGGTCCTCACTAGCCGCAGGACTTCACAGTGCGTTCCCTCCGCTCTCAAAAGAGACAGAGCAATGCACAGGAGTCTGTTCAAATATGTGGTCCAGAGATGACACCCTGTCATCATAGTATCTGTTTTATTTTGTTTTGTTTTAGTGGAGGAAAAAGGGACCTTGTTGTATAACAGATTCCTCCAAGACTGAAACATTCTATCCTCCAGGGAATTTCCTTATGGTAAACAATTCAATATTGCTTCTAGAAGTTCCTGAAACTGACCAGATTCTCTAGGTCCCTACCTCCCAGAGTAAACAGCCAAGCGGCCAATAGTCACTTGCAGCTCAGACAAGCTAAGCTGTGAAGACCACTCTCAGACCAGACCCACTGCCTGTTTAGATCAACTGAGCCACTTGGAAATGGTACACTCCAACCAACTGAGCTGTCTGCTGGCTGGCCTGTGTGCTCCAGGTTCCCAGCTTTGTGAGCTGTCACCCATACTAGATTGGGCTTTGGTGATGCAGCTGTCTTTGGGGCCATTTTTACTCCTGTACGTAACTCCTTACCCTATACCTATATATAACCCCAATAAAACTTACTTGTCCACCAAGTTGAACTTTGGTGGTATGTGTACTTGGGTCTGTTGTGGCCTCTGAGGTAAGTAGATGTGTGTGTGTGTGTGTGTGTGTGTGTGTGTGTGTGTGTTGTGTCTCTCCAGGAAAACTTTTGTCACACAAGAGACCATTCTGAATTTGCTTGTGGTTAAAAAAGAAATCACAGAAAACAGAGAAAATTAAGGAGCAGCTGTTGAGGAAAATGGAAGGAAGAACTACTTGGGGATAGGAATTAAGATGATAACCATAACCAAAAGTCTTCCAGGGGTACCTACAATTACCATGACCTTACCATGGCAACTTTAGCCACTTGTAGAGGCATTATAGCATCATTTAAATCTTAAATAGTTCAAGTTCAACAGTCTGTACCTGAAAGGTTAAGCCTCAATGCTCTGAACAGCAGTGTGACTTTCTCTAGTGGACAGTATCCAGGAATACCTTTCCACCACAGGACTTCGAAATCACTTCTGCCTGATTTAAAATGAAGGAGACATAAGGTACTAAAAGGAAAAAAGTTCACATTTTCATAACTTTTTTTCATTATGGGCATTATTCTGGTCTGTAGCCAAGCACCAATCAGTTATGGGTAGTGCCTACATTCCAAACCAACTCTGCAAGAATATATTAGCCTATGAACAATAAACTATTGTAATGTTCCTTTGTCTCAACATCAGACAGACCTTAAAGAATAGCACATCACTTGTTCTCTTGATTATTTGTTCATGAACCTAGAATGTTTGATTTATGCTTGAATATTTCCCCCACTGAAAAATATTCCGGTGTGTTATAATCAAGTTTTAATCTTCTAACAGGATGATACAGGGGAAATACTTAATCCATCAAAAATAACTTCAAACCATGTGCTTTTCCAATCACCCCCACCCCAAATGGCATATAGTTTCCATCATGTTTGGATTGTAAACGGCTTTGCAATTTATAGCCACTGGCTCATTTCCAGTTCCCTGAGCTGTCCATGCTGTACTATTGCCATCTTGCAAACGTTCCCTGGCAGGATTTCACAGGGGTAGCGATGGGCTCAGATTAGTAGAAGTAACGAATAAACTTACTAAGTAATAGAAATCAGTCTTAAACTCTCGTCCCAAGTGCCTTGATAATTTATCATAATTCTAGTTTTGAATGGAAAGAGAAGCCTGATCGAAAGAGAAAAGAAAATCAAAGGAAGAGCTCACCTGGAGCCAGGTGTTTTGCATACATTTATACATTTAAATTTAGGAAATTATCACACAGAGGAAAATAATGCACAGTTTCATAGCTTACACAAACACTCATCCAGGGATTAGATTCCAAATAGGTCCGATTCATGAGTCTGTGATCATTTTACTCCATTCCAATGATTCTTCTTTTAAATTGGCATGTATTCATTGTTTATAGTGGTGAATCTCATAAGTCATTCCTTTTAAATATGCAATGTACTTTGACCACATCCAACCCTTCCTCCATGCCCTCTCCTTTGACTCCACATTCCCACTTCTGGTCATCTTCTTCCCTTCCTTCCCTTCTCTCAGTCTCTCTGTTGTGCGTTCATGTTGTGTGTGTGTGTGTGTGTGTGTGTGTGTGTGTGTGCGTGTGTGCGTGTGTGTGTGTGTGTGTGTGTGTGTGTGTGTGTGTGTGTGTGTGTAGCTTTATATAAGATCTAGGATCCATAAATCAGAGAAAATATGTGATACTTGTGTTTCTGAGTCTTGGGTACTTAATTCACCATGATTATCTCTAGTTGAATCCATTTTATAAATAACATAATTTTGTTCTTCTTGATGACTGAGTAAAACACCATTCTGTGCATGCACCCTATTTTTCTTTTCCCATTCATCTGTTGATGGACATCTAATCTGGTGCCATAATTAGACTTTTTGATTAGTGCTGCAGTAACATGGATGTGCAAGTATCTCTGTGGTATGTTGGCGTTGAGTCATTTGGCTATATGCCTCAGAGTGGCATACCATATGGTAGCTCTAGTCTTAGATTTCTGGGGAACTTCCATGCTAATTTTCATAACAACTGGACCAATTTACATTCCTACCAGCAGTGGATAAGTGTCCCTTTGTCCCACATCCTACCAGAATTTGTTGTTTCTTGTTTTCTTAAAAGGAGCCATTTTGACTGAGATGACATAGAGTCTGAGGATATACTAAATTGCATTTTGATGACAGCTAAGGAAGTTGAACATTTTTCAACTGTTATTGGTTGTTTATACTTCATCTTCTGAGAGCTATTTGTTCATTAGTCTATTTAATTACATGTTTAGTTGTCTGTATTTGCTTTTTAGTGCCTTATATAATCTGACATTTTCTGCAATCTATATATCATTAATAATTATTTTAAAAAAACAGAATAAGTGGCTCTTGAAGTCTGTTTAATCAGATTTTCATTGGAAATTTAATCTCTTTCATATACAGCTCTAAATTTCTCCACTGAATACACCAGTTAGGTATGAATTTGGTCTCCCAAGACAATAGAAAGCATGTCTTTCCCTGGGCCACATAAATATATTATATAGAATTAAAAAGTTCTAGCTGGGCGGTGGTGGTGCACGCCTTTAATCCCAGCACTCAGGAGGCAGAGGCAGGCGGATCTCTGTGAGTTTGAGGCCAGCTCTCCAAAGTGAGTTCCAGGAAAGGTGCAAAGCTACACAGAGAAACCGTGTCTCAAAAAACCAAAAAAAAAAAAAAAAAAAAAGAAAGAAAGAAAGAAAAGAAAGGAAAAGAAATAAAAAGTTCTAATAATGCTCCAGATTTAAATTCAATCCAGATATTGAATTTTGAAAAAGAAAAAGAATATTTTATGGTACATTCAAATAACTAAAATTAAGAAAAATTATCAGAGTAAATTTCTCAACAATTACTTTTTTCCAATGTAAAGAGTAATTTATTATTCATATTGTTGAAAATGACTGCCTTGTCTCAGTTCTATCTTTCAAATGTGCACACAGACATTGTTGAATATAAAATATGTACAGCACATAACCCCTAGTATCATTCATCTTTGAAGATGCAAAGGAAAATCACCCCTTCACAGATTCCTTTCTGGTAACTTAAGATATTTTTTTAAGAAATAGAAGCATTTGCTATCTAATAGAACAGCTTTCTCTCTAAAGTATATTTTTCCTTAAATTATTTTTTACTTTTCAACCCCGAAAAAAATGAATATATCTTTGTGAGTAAATATCTTGAAAAGGTCTTTGCTTCTTAATAAATCCTTCCAAATATTTCAGAGGTAAGTCTTCCTCCCTTTTAATCTTCCCTTTTATATCTTACCTTAGAGAAAATACAACAAAAATAGTTCAGAAAAACAGTGCATGGCTGGGTTTCAAGCCTTTGAGACAGACAAATCAATGTCACCACTTACAAGCTATATAAACTCATGTGAGCTACATAATTCCTATGATGATCAAATGTTTTTATTTCTGAAGAGCTTTTAGAACCATCTACACAAAATAATGGTATCATATGTTTCAAATATCTGTGATCATAACTATTTGCTGCCTATTAGTCAACAATGGCCATGATTAGCTCTTAATTTCTAGTAGATAAAATTTATTCATATGAAAACTTAGAAATTCTAGGAGACAAAGCCACATAATCATTTTAATGTCATTATCAACACTAGAGTATAGGTTGAACAGCCTTTATCCAAAATCATTGGACTAGAAATATTTCAGGTTTTAGATATCTTTTTCCAGACTACAGAATATTTATATATGCATAATGAGATTGTATAGTGGATGAGACCCAAAGCTAAGCATGAAATTCCTTTTAAAATACATTAATAGCCTGAAGGTAGTCTTACACATTCTTGGTTTATCTGCATTTGGATTCTGACCACCAATCACATGAGATCTCAAGGGGGAATTTTCTGCTCAGAGCATTGTGTTGATACTCAAAAAGTATCTGATTTTGGGTATGCTTTGGATCTTTTTTGGTTAGGGACAGTCAACTCATATTATGACTTCTGTAGAAACAACATTTGGAGCAGTCTTTCAGGGTTCCTGTTGACAATCTGAGACCATGAACAGCCCCCATCCACATAACATGAACTCAGGACATGAACAGCCCTCATCCATATAATGTGAACTCAGGACATGAACAGCCCCCATTTATATAATGTGAACTCAGAACATCAACAGCCCCCATCCATATAATGTGAACTCAGGACATCAACAGCCCCCATCCATATAATGTAAACTCAGGACAGCACTGACATTAAATGTTAGAAATCCCTCTGTTTTTACTCCATCTCATCACTTCCCTGTCAAATCATTATCTTTTCTTTCATCAACCAATTAAATCACATTTACTGAGCACTAGGCTTGATGTTCTGAGAGTAGAAAAAGTCAAGCAACTTAGACCTGGTGCTAGAGGATTTGGGAATCTGTGGGAGAGTCCAGAACCCTGCCAAAGAAGCAGAGATTATGGCTCAACACAGGGGATTATTTAGTGTGAATTGGAAGATATAAAGAAGTTCAAAGAACAGAAATAACTCTAGGTGAAAAAAACAGCAACAACAAAAACGACAAATATTTATGTCACCTCCCTCCAGACTGACTGTCTCTACCTTTCATAGGATGTGCTCTGGCAGTCAGCAATTCCAGGAGGTGGGGTTGCAATTTGTTTCGCTTGGGTCCCGAGAGATTGAAATTTAGGGAGGATGAGCAGACATACGCTAGACAACTTTCAGAGACAAGGGAGAATCAGAAAGGTTGTGCTCTCAACAAAATTGATATGCACAGCCCAAATACTTGTATACACTATTCAGCATTCCCTCTCACTGCCATCTTCATACTCAGCCAGGATGAGCAGACAAAAGGGATCTGCTGTACCACATAAATAGTGTCAGATACACTTGAAAATAGCCTATGATAGATAGTTTTAATCTCACATCAGGACACCGTTTGGGGTCATTAAACATCATAAGTATATAGACAACTCCTTTCTCCAGTTCCACTTCAAAAGGTTGTGTGTGTGTGTGTGTGTGTGGTGTGTGTGTGTGCGCGCGCGCGCGTTATAATTCTCTGCAGTCCACAATGGGCACCATTTGGTAGCCCAGGCAAGCACCTGGCTGTTCCTCTACCTTCTGCAACAACAGGGGCCACCTATAGGGAGAAGAAGAGCAGAAAGTGGCATCATTACAGTCAGGCAGGGAAGCCTTTGGTTTGGGCTTGTTCATAATGCGTTGTTGTGGTTCTTGGTGGAAATATCATTTTTAAGAATGATTTATTCAGTATGTGTGAGAGAGAGGGGAGGGAGGGAGATAGGAAAGAGGGAGAGGGAGGGAGGGGGAGAGAGAGAGATGCACATATGTACTGAGAAACAAAAGACTGCACTGGATACCCTCTTCTGTCACTCTTCATCTATTTCTCTGAGGCAGGGCCTCATCTCTGACTCTGGGGCTTGTGCTTTCCTGGCTAGGCTGGAAAAGAAAACTCCAGTGATCCTCCTATCTATGCATTCATTAGAGCTGGGTAGCAGGTGTTTATGGGACACCCATCCTATCCTCCTGATTTCAGCATAAAGCGTTCTTAAGCGCTGAACTGTCTCTCCAGCTGCCTTGAGATTTCCTACTCTTCAGTAGTCCAGTTACAAGCTGTGCAATAGCTTTAGCTGCCATTTTAGCTACAAAATAGAAAGTCACTCCAAGAGTTATGTAATAGCTTAATGACCAAGAAAGAAGGAAGAAATGGAAAGGGAAGGGAGAAGAAAAAGGCTATCTGGCAAAATTGAGGAGGGACATGACCAACAGAACTATAGAAGTCTTGACTTTTCAGTGAGAATGGTATAATAATAACTACCACTGTCAAGTTGATTTCCATAATTAATTTCTTTATATTTCATACTCCTCCTAATAAAATACCCAATCTTTAAGCATTTCCGACCACTAACATAGAGGTAAGATTGGCTTTTTAGTCGTCAGAATCTAAATATATGATATACAGAGAGAAGTAAACTGATACATTAGTCAGGTTTAGTCACCATGACAAATAGTGGAGAGAAATGTATTAGGAGAGAGGATTTATTTTTGCTCCTGGTTAGAGAGGTACCAGTCCCAGGTCAGTTGGAGCCGAGCTTGAGGTGAGGCAGAATATTGTGGGCATGGGAGCATGTGGGATGGGAGGCTGCTTATCTCATGGCATCCAGGAAGTAGAGTGACAGGAAGAGGTCAGAATCAAGGTACCGTTTTTTTCCAGGATATGCCCTGAGTGCTTCCAAGTAGGTTTTACCCTCTGTTTGCCACACCTGCCAATAATGCCATTACATTGCAAACCCAGCAGGGAATTAAGTAGAACCCTCAGAACCAAGTCATTTCCTAAAACCCCATGAGCTGGCAAGCCCCTGAAGCAGGAGCCTGTAGGGAACTTTCATATATAAACCATAACACCCAAGGTCAAAGAGAAGGATTAAGCCTAATGAGCAAAGTCAATGGCACTCAGCCTAAGCCTCTAGGAAGACTCCCAGAATTTTAAAATAGGTCTGTAAGATGCCTAGTTACAATGTACTAGAGCCCATATTCTAAAAAGTTGTGAAATCCCTACTTACAGAAAAACATACTTAAGAAAATTAAGATAAACCCTGACCCATACCTATTAAACTCATCTAACAGGTGTTTCCATTACTGTATGAGAAAACTAAGTTACATCTGTAATAACCATTTTTAAGAGTGAGGCACAACCTGGAGAGTACACTAACTGGAGAACTAGTTTTACTATTGCAAAAGAGTGACTAGATTTTGTTTTTGCTTTGAATACAGTCAAGGGTTTCTATAATGGGAACACTTCGGGTTGCAGTTTTAGATGCTATCATTCAGTACTTAGTGAATTATTTATCCATATGTTCCTTTTGTCCATTTGCCAATGGCCACCATGTTCTGGTGTTTGAATCAGATGCCAAGGTCTGTCTCCATTAAGCTCCTCAAATAGCTGCATCCAGGAGATGGGGAGAGAGCGCTGTGCAGCAGTAGACTTCATTCACAAGAACCTCTTTGCCCATTCTGCTTTCCCTGCCACTGGATGCTAGTGGCCCCCAGCTCTTAGTTCTCCCAATCAAAGCCATCAGAAAAGTCCTACTCTTGCGTGTGTGTGTGTGTGTGTGTGTGTGTGTGTGTGTGTGTGTGAACTAACAGACAGAAAGTACTGCTTGGAAATAAAGGATGTACTGCTCTTAAGATCATTCCACATCCAGAGTTCATGGCCATTTTTTTCCTTTCATTCCTCTGTTATATTTCTCTATCTGTGTATTCTCTCTGCACATAGTTAAAAGGTACAAAACTATAATGAGTTCTAATCTCTAATTAGCAGAAGTTGTCAATCAGTCAACAAAAAATGAATTAAATTGCTACTATTGCTACTTCATATTCTCTTCTACAACACTTTTATTTGGTTTTGTTTAAATATTAACCTACTACTCAGTCTGAGTGTAGATGTAACCATCTTGTTAAATAAGAAACACAGAGCCAAATACGGAGTTAAAAGCCAAGAGGTCAGAGAAATAGCTAAGAGCTGAGATTAAAAACCTTACCCTTCACTGTCGCTGCTGTCCTATCTCTCTGCAAGAGACCTACTTCCTGTGTGTTTGTCCTTTTTATTGACTTTCTATTCTGCCTTCTCATTGGTTGTAAACCCAATGACATGACCTCCTCTTCACTGCCTATCTATACAGACCTCCAGGTCTTCTATGGTTGGTATTGAGATTAAAGGTGTGTGTTTCCATACTGGTGGTATCCTTGAACACACAGAGATCTGCCTGTCTTGTGATCGGGATTAAGGGTGTGTGCTACCACTGCCAGACTTCTGCTATGGCTTGCTATTAACTCTGACCCCCAGGCAACTTTATTTATTAACATACAAATAAAATCACATTTCAGTACAAATAAAATATCACCATATTTCCCCTTTTCTATTTTAATAAAAAGAAAAAAGTTATAACTAATATAAGAAAAACTATATACAAAAGTACAATAACTATATACCATATATACAAGCAATAACTGCTGCTAGAAGCCTGAAAGCTTAACCAGCCAAAATGCTTCTAGTTCCTGGTCTTCACGCCTTATATATCTTTCTGCTATCTGCCACCACTCCCTGGGATTAAAAGCTCACTTCTTGGGATTAAAGGCGTGTGTCACCATGCCTGGCTGTTTCCAATGTGGCCTTGAACTCACAGAGATCTAGAGGGATTTCTACCTCTGGAATGCTAGGATTAAAGGTGTGAGTGCCACCATTTCCTATCCTTTGTATCTAGTGGCTGTTCTGTCTCTGACCCCGGATAAGTTTATTAGGGTACACAATATTTTGGGGAACACAATACCACCACATCTGAGCTCAAATATTGATACCAGTTATGTCAATAATTATGTGTGCAACTGTGGTTAATTTTTCTCTGGGTCCTAATTTCTTCCTGTTCAAAACATAGAGACTATGATACTATCATTGGCAAAACTGCCTTGAACTTCGATATCAATATATTCTAATTCCCAGTACCTCAGAGACAACTTAAAGACAGAATTTCTAAATAATATGTGGTTCCTGATTCATTCTTACTAGTGTTCTAAGAAGAGGAGGTGAGGACTTGTGTGTACAAAGACCAGATGTGGTGACAGCCAGCAGCAAACCACAGAGAGTAACATCAGAAAAAAAACAAGTCTGTAATACTTTGCTCTTAAACGTCTGGCCCCAAGACCTGTGAGAAAATAAGTTCCTAGTTTAAGTCATGCAGTTTGTGTTATTTTTATGGCAGCCACTTGGCAAATTGTTGTAGATGTTAACTAAGGCTGCTTTCAGTGTGGTCAGCATAGGACCAGCTTTCCCCCCAAGGAAACGAAAAATATAAAATACTTTGTGCGTGTAACAACATGAGTTTTTAAAAATGTTTCCTCACACATTGATCATCTATTAGCAAACTAAGACCTATAAATAAGTATTCTTGAGATTCCTTTTGAAGGTTACATTTGTTCATGTTAAGACGAACTTTCAAGGGTATTAACTTAATAATAGTTCTCCATAGCCAACCACACTGTAATAGAGCCTCTGAGTCTTTGTGTGAATCCATCTCTGACATGAAATTTAGCAGAGCAATGTGATTCTCTTCTATTTCAGGCTAGCAACTGAAGCACCGTGAAGAAACCAGGTGCTACACATGCCCTAGTGAGGTTCACATACCCTGAAATAATATAGAAACTATATTTAGTTGCTTTTCCAAAAACTTACCTGTCCTTATTTCCTGGTGATCCCACTGTCATTGCCTCAGGAATCTGAATTTTAGCAAGTGATTCCTCAGTTGTTATACGGGGTGTCTACTGCAGCCTTCCGAACATTTCAACCCCCTCGCTCTAACAAGCTGATGAATGTGTAACAAAGGTGAGAAAAGTAACTCGCAGACAAAGGCTTACACATCTAAAGGGATGGGAGGGTGGCCTGAGGAAGGTTATGAGGGCGGCATTTCTCTTTTATTAACTGCTAGACAGGAAATGAGGCCTTAAAGTGTTGAAGGGACGATGAGAGAGAGGGGAAGAGATCACGTAGATGGACTGCAGAAACAACACGGAAAGGTTAAAGGCTGCACAGTGAGATACTGGTTTTAGTGCTGACTCTGTTACGAGTCAGAGAAGTCAGTCATCCAGCATCCTCTGACGGTCACTGGTCCACATCTCAATTTCTGCACGGCCTCAATCAGAGAACAGTCTTCCTCACACCCATATTATAACCTTTGAATTGACAAATTTAGGATTTGGTGACCACTCCCCAAAACCATCTCTGTTCCTTGGTTTAAGACCTTCCCACGTATCATGACTACTCATCCCAGGGGGCAAATGCTGCCAGGAACATCAGTGATGATGGAATAACTCAACAGTGTTTGCATCCTATTGTTATTGTGTGCCACATAGCAAGACAGGAGCTTTCTAAGGAAGGGTATTCACAGGAGGACCATTTGTATTAGGTTACTATGGTAACAGGACTGGCTCTGTTGACTGGTCATTTAATAACTTCCATAGCACTCGACTGCCTTCTAGTGAAATACTTCATTTCATTTGCCTATAATCCACCCCCTCTCCTGTCCATCACACCTTTAATAACCTCCCATCACATCCTCATTAATCTTTCTCCCTCTACATCATAGAGCTTTATATTTTAATATTAGAGCTGGCCATCTTGTTAGCTTGATTTATTGTTTTCCTCTTTTGGAAAGTTCGAACTCTGTTTCTATGTACTATAAATAACAAAGCCTGGCTTGGATGGAATAACAAAGCTGTAATTCAGGCTTGGGACTTTGCTGCCACTCCTAAGGCCTCAGCCACACCCCCAGGGATGTGTTGTCAGGAAAGGCTGGTGATTGAGTTACAGCCCTGCAGTCAATCAAGGCCTTACCCTATTCAAAGTATTTCCATAAATGACAAGTTATTAATGCTTCAAAATGAAAGTCAGAACTACAGCAGATCAAATTTTAGTTTAATGAGGACAGGTATTTCTCTTTCCTGCTTAATTGGGTAGAAACCTTTATTTTTCTACTTTTTAGAAAAATAAATTACGACTAATAAATAAGAAAAAATTGGGGTATTCAAGCTTTATTAATTATGGTCACTGTTACTATTATTTCAAACATTGCATGACATTCTCTACAAAATATACTAGTTTTTGGTGTACTAAAAAGTAAAAAAAAAAACAGAACAAAAGAAAAGAAGGAAGAAAGAAGAGAGATTGGAAGGAAGAGAGGTAGAAAGGGAGGGAAAAGAGAGAAGAGGAGGAGGGAGAAGGGAGGAAGGTAGGAAGGAGGAGAAAGGAGGAAGGAGGGGGAAAAGGAATGGAGGGAGATAGAGAGATAGGGAGGGAAAGAGGTTATTTCCATGCTATCCTGAAGCTATAACTACCACATAACTTCATTACAGAATTCTAGACACTTAAATGGCTGTGGATGTGAAAACTCGGAAAATGACAAAGTGAAAATCAAACAAACAACTTCTGAGACTTAAGCCATAAAGTCAAATGGAGTCACATACCTAAGTCATTCATGTCTCATGAAAACAAGTCGTGGGTTTTATATTTACACAAGACTAAAGAGCCCTCAAAACTGCTAAAGTACTTTTTTCTTAAACTTTAATAGAATGGCTCGTTTTGATTTCTCAAACATTTGATGTTTTAGGACAACTGGCATTAGAAAACACTCAGAAATATAACCAATCTGTTGTATTTACAGAAAAAGCTCACTTGAGAAATTGTCCTTATCCTAAGTAGGGGTCCTAAATCATAGCCCCTTTGAGAATATGAGGAAAGTTGTGTGCCTTTGCCCAAGACAAAGGACAACATCAACAAAGAATGTTCTCTCTCTCTCTCTCTCTCTCTCTCTCTCTCTCTCTCTCTCTCTCTCTCTCTCTCCCTCTCCCTCTCCCTCTCCCTCTCCTCTCCCTCTCCCTCTCCCTCTCCCTCTCCTCTCCCTCTCCCTCTCCCTCTCCCTCTCCTCTCTCCCTCTCCCTCTCTCTGTCTCCCCCCTCTCAATTTTACACTTCAGAGAATTCATGATGTCAGGGTATGAACATGTGTCTAATGGAGTAAACTCTGATTTTAAAAGCAAATAGCTTTTTCTCTATTTTCTATGGAGGTTACATTTCAGCCAGACAGAAGTGAATGCTGATGCTCTGTTATACAAACGGGAATGTACAGTCAACAGTCTTAAATTATGTAAATCAACTAGCTAGAGGAGAGATCTGAAATGTTCTCATCACAGTATAAATGTTTGACATGATGGGCAATCAAAACATCGTGTTGAACATTATATTATGTAAAAGTACATCAAAAAAATCACAAGGCTTCCCACAAAGATGTACAATTATTATCTGTCACCATAAGTCTCTAATAGTTTATTTGGAGGCTAGGAAAAATTCTATTTTCCATGAGGAGTTAAACTTTATTTAGTGTGTAATACCTTTTACAAGCAAATATATCTTATTTCAGAGCACACAATGCTTGTTGGAGTCTACTGAACACAATTCCTGATCAATATTACAAACATGTTCTTGATAGGAATGTTAACATAATCATATAATAACTAATATCTTTTGTGGCCAGTATAATAGTCAAATAAATAAAAAATAATTATTGTCATTTTCATAACAAAAACACATAATTAAAAGCAGTCTTTTTGTCCTTTGTGTAATCAAGAACTAAATGTACTCATTAGTCAACCTAATGTTAGTAATTTAGATATGTAATCTTTGAAAGGGTACATAATATTATATAATGGCTATTGCTAACTAATTCACTCATATTTGTATGCTCAGAGGCAACGGAATTAGCGGTGAGGCCATAGTTACCTTTCCCCAGCTGTTCTTTCAAACAGCACTGCTCTTCCTTCTCAGCTGTTGGTGAAAATGCCCAGATTCATTTTATCCCTTTTCCCGTCTCCTTTTTTTTTTTTTTTTTTTTTTTTTTTTTTTTTTTTTGACACAAATCCATTTATATATTCAGCAGCATCTTGGGAGTGCTTGTGGTGAGGGCAGTTCTTCCCACAACCTTGGTTAAGTAGTTTGAGGAGCAGGCCAGGAACCTGAAGTCTCTTTGCATACTAGTCAGAGGCCATTCCCCTCTTTAGCCAAAATCCCTTAGTTTTGACAGACAGAAGCCCTTGGCTTCTTCTTTTGCTGTGACTCACAGGATAGCAATAACTGAATTTTTTTTCAAGTTTTCCTATTTCACTCAGGTTTGGACTCATGAGTTTTAACAGTCAATAGTTGCACCAACCATAGCATGAACTGAGTTCTCAGTTTAAAATAACTGGAAGACATTGCTGCAGCTGGAATTTCCCCACCGAGGAAATGTCAAAGATAATCTAGGACCAACCTGAATAAGACAAGTCTCAAACTCTACAACTGATCAAACTCTGTGACATTCAAGGACATCTAGGATATGTGCCCAAATGACCCAAGGCCTTTCTCCTGCTCTTCCATAATTAGAACCCTGTAAAGAAATTTCTGTAAAGAAATGACTTGTATTTTAAAAAAAAAATCATATGAATTCAGGCAGGAAATCTAGACATCCTATCCTTGGCTATAAAATCAAAGAAGCATTACAAATTTTCCACAGTTGGAAACCAGCAACTATTGAGAATAAAAAGCACCAGGATGATACACAAAATCTATCACAGTTGAAGATTTTTGAGTTATTCAAAGCTCCCTTGGAGCTTTCTTGGGAATTCATTGAGATCCTTATTGAAACAGCACCCATCGGAATAGTTTCTCCAATGTGATTCCCCTGCCCCTGAATTGCCTTTTGACATTTCATTTGATGGAGTCTAATGCTTCGTTTTAATCCTGTTATTTGCACAATGGCACTGACTATGTCTCCAGGAAAATTCTAGAAAACACCCATTAAAGTCCTATTAGGCTATGTAATCCAGTATTATCACTTCTGAGTGTGTGTCTAAATAAATTAAAATTAGTATATTACAGAAACATCTGCAGTCACATGTTCATGACAGCCCTGTTCACAACACTCAAGACATGGAATCAACCTAAATCTCCATCAGCTGGTGCATGGGCAAAGAAAATTCTCAATTATATGCAAATCTTATTACTTAGCCACAAAAAGAGTGGAATTCTGTAATTTGTGGTAACATGGATGGAACTGGAAGACAGTGTATTAAGTGAACTCAGACACAGATGGCACATGTGCTTGATTGAAAGCAAGTTGGTTCCCCAAAAGTAGAGAATAGGAAGAATAATGCTTACCAGAGATTGGAAAAGGATTTTGAAGGAGACAGGTGAACAAGTCTGGGCACACAGAATAATATAGCATGCTGTAGTAGACTAGCTGAAAATGACTACTATGAATTGTATATTTCAAAAGAGCTAGTAAAGCAGATTTTCAATGTCTTTTTTTAACCAAGGAGAAATGGTAAATACTTGAGATGGTTATACCAGTCATCTTAACCTGGTCTACCTGGTCTTAACCTGTATACCCAGATTGAAAAGTTACAATGTACACAGTAATGTATGTATTTATGATACAATGATTAAAGACTTAAAATGTTTAAGTCTCTTTAGATGTACTTATATTATTGTAAGTGTATAAATGTGTGTAGAGCATGCACATGCCTGATGCCCCCAGAAGTCAGAAGATGGCATTGGATCACCAGGAACTGGAGCCATGGATGGTCATGAGGCACCATGTAAGTGCTCAGAATTAAACCCTATTCCTCTGCAAAAGCAACAAATGTTCTCAACCACGGAACAATCTCTCCAGCTCCCTTTTCAGTCCTAATAGGAGGCTCAAGGTTAACTTTAGCCTACACTTATTTTATACTATTCATAAACTCTCACATAGTGTATTTTATATGTTATCTCACTAAAGTTTCACAAATCTAAAATTAGCAATATTCATTTTGTAATACATATAAAAAAGAACCCAGAGGCAAGAAGTAGAGATTTTTTTTTACATTGACTTGGCATATATAAAATAGCTAATAATGAGAATTCTTCTATCTTTTCTATTCTTTTTTCATTCATCTTTTTTTAACTACACCTGTTCCTCCCATACTCTGAAGCAATCCAACTAAAGAACCAAACCCAGAGATTGCCACTTAAGATCGTATTTTGGTGCTAACTAACTTCATTTGGTTTTCAAAGCATGTCATACATGTGTCTTTCCAACAACACTCACATTTCCTCTTAGTGTAACACAAATAAAAATATTAATTGAATTTAAAAATCATAACATCAATAATGGGAAAGTGACTAAGAAAATAAGGTAAGTCTTCAAATACCAAAAGCAATAAAAATTCACAAATCATCAGGGTTAAAAAAAAAAATTGGGAGTCAGTACCTCCTCAGGAGATGCATCCCAAGCTTTGGTACTCTGAGCAAAATAACATTCAATTATAAATAACAACTTAAAAACTGGGATTCTGGGAATCAATTTTCTCCATGAAAGGTAGCATGAATATCAACAGAAACCTGTTTCTGTCTCCATATTCCTAACCTAAAGCTACTCTCACTGATGACGAACATCAGGGCCTAAATTCATACTGTGCATGTTGTCAAAAGGCAAGGTGGAGCTCCGGGAGTCCAATTGGCGAGAGAAAGGAAGGATTGTATGAGCAAGAGATATGGAGACCATGATTGGAAAAAGCACAGGGACAAATAGCCAAACTAGTGGAAACGTATGAACTGTGAACCAATGGCTGAGGAGCCCCCATGGAACTGGATCAGGCCCTCTGGATAAGTGAGACAGTTGATTAGCTTGAACTGTTTGGGAGGCCCTAAGGCAATGGAGCCGGGGCCTGTCCTTGGGGCTTTTTGGAGCCTGGGGCCTATGCTGGAACACTTTGCTCAGCCTAGGTGTAGGGAGGAGGGGACTAGACCTGCCTAGACTGAGTCTACCAGGCTGGGCTGACTCCCCAGGGGAGACCTTGTCTTGGAGGAGGTGGGGAGATGGGGGATGGATTGGGGTGAGGGCTGGGGAGTGGGAGGAGGGAGGACGGGAAATACGTAGCTGATATGTGAAATTAAGTTCATTATAAAATAAAAATATTAAATAAAAAAAGGCAAGCAAGCAAACAAAACCTCTAAACCAAAATCCTAGATTAAATGGTCATTGATAGTGCCCCAATTCCCAACAGAGGCAACAGAAAGCCTTCTCCAGAGTGTGTCCTTTGTATGAAGGACATGTAAAGGTCATGTGGGTGTGCCCAATCAGAGGGCATTTGCCCTTAGAGGAAACAAGTCACTATGAAAATGAGTCAGCAGGAAGAAATAAACTCTTTAAGGTCTAGAGTTGTACAAACAAGATTATAGATAAAGAAACTATCAGGTACAAAATACTAAATATGTTTAACAAAAAAGAAAAGAAGAAAATGTAACAAGATCACCAAAATTCTAGCCAAACTGGCAAGGCAGATTTTAAAAGGAATTGGAAAGTCTTTTCCTAAAAGAGGTGTGTGTGTGTGTGTGTGTGTGTGTGTGTGTGTGTGTGTACATATATATGTGTATATGTATATTCATATATATATATATAATATGAATTCCAGATGTTATGTATGCTTCATAAATACACTTCAAAGGTTATATTCTATTATAGTAAGTGTACATATGAAATGAGAAACTCATCTAATGAGTTATGTAGATTCAAATTAAACTGGAGTAAAGAGAAATATCCATAAACTGGAAGATAGATCTGAAGAAAGTTCATAGAATGTTGTATGTCAATAGAAAGATTTAAAAAAAAAAAAAGAAATCAAGAGACAGAAGTTAGGGCTATGAGTTTTAACACATTCCAACTCAGAATGCTGGGAAGAGAGTAAGAGGAAAATGGCCTAGAGGACGTTGCCTAGCTTTAACACATCATTCCTCGATTTTAATATTCTCATCAACTCCTACTCAGTGTAAAGAAAACATTTATCATAGTCAAACGGATAGTGCTAAAAACAAAGACACATTAAAGAATCAGAGAGAAGACCTAAGGAAGAAGCCTATTGGTGCCTCAGTACATGTGGAAACACCCACCACCAAAAGGACAGATGGAGTACAGTTGGAAAGAAGGATGGGCGTATACATACATACATGGCAAAGCAAATGTGGTAATGTTAATGACAGAATCTAGCTGGCAGTACACAGTACTCACTGTTCACTGTGATATTCTTTCCATTTATCTGCTTGAAAAAAAATCATGATATAATATTAGAAAAAAAGGAAAAACAGCAAGAATGAAAAGATTATCTGGACAAGGAATCATAATCATTAACTCATCTTCATTATCTCAAAAGGATCTCAAGAACCCCAAATAGCCAGATGTTGGCTTCAGAATGTATACAGGGAATACCTGGTGGTGTAGGAGTTAAGCCACATTGAGCCCATACACAAACCAGCATGGTAATACTAAACACTTTTGTGGGGAAGGGGAAGAATTTTCTGTAGGAAATATTCTGGGAAGAAAAAAACAATTTCTGTTTTATCTATGATATACTTTGCCAAAAAAAATTCTAGATCCCACTATGTTATAGCAGTTCAGTAAGCTGTGCTCTGGTCCTGTAGCTACATGTGAGAGACACCAGTGATTAAATGGCAAGCCCTGTGGTTCAGATTTAGAAAGATATTTGGAAACAAACCCCAGAAGAAATACTGCAATTGATGACTTCAGCAGAGTGAGAGAGACAGTGCCAGATGGTAGAAATTTCAGCAAAAATGCTGTTGATTTTAATGTGTTGTTTAAAGGCTGTGGTTCTGCATAAAAATCCTGCAACCCCAGAGACAGTAAACAATGTGGCAAGGGCTTGAGGAACATGATGGAGAGAGAGGGTCTTTTGTCCTGGCCTTGTAGGAATCTGCCCTGTGAGAGCAAATCAGAAACGGCAGTTGGATTTGTTGCAGAGGTACAGCTGGTAATGACACGTTAAAAGTATGACTTGTGATCAGTCACAGAAGTGACAGTGAGAATGGACACAATTAGGATACTCATGTCATTATGAGAATGTGACCACCGAAATGGGATGCCGAGTGTCATGGGACGCTGAAGACCAGAAATTATGCCAGAGGAGATGATGAAAGAAGAGGGGGGCCTGAACAGAAGCCAGGCACGCACCATTATCTGAGACACACCTGGCCACACAACGACCCCAGATGAAGGGATGAGGAGTTAGAAGCAATACCAGAAGCAGCACTGTACAGCAACATGAATTGTTAAACGTGTTATCTCCTAAGTAATGTGTTTTTTTTTATCATTTTATAAGGAGCAGAAGAGAAATAGTCTGTCATTTTCAAACCCTGTGTTTTAGTCACAAAATTCTGTGTAAAGAAAACGCTTCTGTGATTTCGACAAAGAGTACCTGCATTGGGTAGATCCAACCGAGGTTTTGGCTATACCTGTGGGTGTTGACAATAGGTAGGGCAGGACCAACCCAAACTTCTTCCTGTCGATGCAAAATGGTATATTATTGCCTTTTAAATAACAGCCTCTGTGCCCTGGTAACTAATTCCTTTGCTGTTCTTTCTGCTTTTCTACCAACGCCCACTAAAATTTTACAAAGTCAACATTTTGAAAGCAATCCAATTCTTTAACTAGGTCCACATTTTACTTTCTTAATGGAATAAGAATGTCCAGATGTAGACCATTTATTTAAATGACATATCATCCCTTTGAATTGACATGCAGCCAACTTATAATTATCTCCAATTTTGGAGACTAGATAGAGCAGGTTTAATCAAATCTTACTGGTGATGAAGAAAGTTCACCCCCCTTACTCCATTACCCAACTTCAGAGTTATCAGCCAGCAACTGAAGGGAATAGTTCAGGTGTCTCCACCTTCTTTTTATCTTTCCTTTGCCCCAGGGAGAGTTCTAATGAGTGACCAGAGTCAGGCTCTAGTGAAACATATTCTGAGCTGTCTTTCTAGCCCTGGGCCTTCTTTCCCTAGCATTCGTATCATAGTCATCTTGCCTTGTCCAAAAGACATTTTGTTTCCCTCTGGTCCTTCCTGACCTCTCCTCTGACTTTGACATCTTTCCACCCCCTCTTCTCGACGGTCCATGAGCCTCAAGCGTGTGTGATGATGCATCTGTCTCATCGTTCCTCTTTCTAGGCTGTTTTTTTAGTCAGCTTTCTATTGCTGTGGCAAAATACCTGAGAAAAACAAAGAAGAAGAAAATATTCACATCGTCTCATGGTTTCATAGGTGTTGGTCCATGGTCTCTCCGTCCTGTTGCTTTGTGCTGCTGCGAAGTAAGCATATCTTGGCAGAAGTGCAAGGTGGTAGAAACATGTCTACCTCGTGACAGTGGGGAAGGAGAACGTGACCAAAGAAGGAAAGGGAGAAGAGAAGAGAAAGGGGGAAGGAACAGATGAGAGGGCCAGGATCCCAATATTCTCTCCAGGAACATGGCTTCCAATGACTTAACTTCCTCCTGCGAGGCCCCACCTCCTGAAAAGCTCCAACTCCCAACAGTACCGTAGGCTGGCATCCAAGCCTTCAGCATGGGGGCTTTGTAGGGCTTCCACAAAGTAGTCCTCTAACCTCCACAAGTGTGTCACAGCACACACGTGTGTGCTCACATGTAAACTGCTGTAAGAATAATAAATAATGAAAGAGGCAGAGTCTTCTATTGAGTCAGTGAAGTCAGGAGTGCACTGCCCTCAGGAGCATAACTAGCAGCCCTTAGAAAAGAGGTGTGTTTTCATCTTCCACCTTATGAGGAATAGCCTCCTCCAGACACCAATCTGCTGGCACTTTGTCTTGTATTTTTCTTCCTCCAGAACTGATACCCACACATGCTCATTGTTTGTAAATTAACTATTGAAGGCATTCTGTTTCACCTGTCAGAAAGGATTAAGTCAGAGAGACCCTCCAAGTGAAAAGTAAATTTAACTGGATTAAACGATGACCAACAAACAAATAAAGAAATACTATCATCAGTGAGAACTCTTAATTGACATAAACAGTTGTAGGCTAAGTATCTGTAGTATTTAAAAGAAAATGTCCCCCATAGGGAGTAGCACTATTAGGAGGTGTGGCCTTATTGGAGTAGGTGTGGTATTCTTGGAGGAAGTGTGTTGCTGTTGGAGTAGGCTTTAAGGTCTCATACGCTCAAGCTATGCCCAGTGTGGGACACAGTTCATTTTCTGTTGCCTGCAGATCAAGATGTAGAACTCTCAGCTTCTTCTTCGGCTCTGTGTCTGCCTGCATGCAGCTATGCTTCTTATAATAATGATAATGGACTAAAGTTCTAAATTGTAAGCCAGCCCCACTTGAAAGTTTTCAAAAGAAAACTTTAAAAGAGTTGCCATGGTCATGATGTCTCTTCACTACAATAGAAACCCTAAGACAGTGCCAAAGAGAAAGAAAATTATTAACAACTAACTACTTGATGACCATAGATACTGACTGATTGTTTCCTAGGCATTGTGCAGAGTTTGCATCTGTTCATGTAGAAAATCATCACAGCACACTATACAGAAGGATGTGTTGTGGACTCCCAAAGTCCATCATCCATACTATAAAGTACCAGTGTTCCCTACAGTGTACCCACTGGGTGGTTACCTGCAAAGGATTTGGGGGCATCAGTTTGACCCAAGAAAAGTCACCACTTGTGTGATTTACACTCTTTCAAATGTTACGTCACCTGAGGAAGACAGTTTACCATGGGAAAATCAGGGTAAAAAGATTAAGTGACTCACCATGGGTCATCCTTCCAATAACTAGTGGGCATTGCATTTAAATTCAATTAGGCCAGCATCTGCAAGGCTTGAGTTTTAATGACAAAACTTCATTCCTAAAGATAAAAAGTAAAACAGGCAAAGGGAGTGAGAAGAGTAAAAAACAGGACTAGAAACACGAGAGAGAGAAGAGAAAGAGAGAGAGAGAGAGAGAGAGAGAGAGAGAGAGAGAGAGAGAGAGAGAAGGTTCTGTAGATTGCTCTGAAGACCTCTGACCAGATAATTTTTCCTTCTATGAAATTTCTCTCCTCCCTGTGTTTCATGTCCTCTTGAGAATTCACAGAGAGGAACTTCATCAGGAAGCATCTTCTCAGGTAGTGAAAGTAGGGCTGTAGTCACTTATTATTGGTCAGCATTGCTGTGAGTGGCATTACTAGTGTAGGGCCTGTTAGACATGATGCCCTCTTGACATTGACTTTGCACTCTGCTGTTTAAGAGGAAGGAAGGCACACCTGAAGAGCAGCAGATGGAATGCAATGCCATCTTCCTCCTTCCTTTGCATGGAAAGGGGGAAACAGAGAACTATCATCTTGAGAGAATCTATGGGTTGAGGATAGACTAATGGTCAAGGAAGAAATGAAACTTCAAAAGGCTTGGCTTGCCTGTTCACATGCTAAATATGTTAATCCTTTAGTGAGGTCATGATCAGGACTTGAAAAGTCTATGCTTCTAGGGCAGAAACTTAATTTGTAAAGTAAAAATTTCTCATGGTGTTTATGTGATTTTGCCCATTGTGAATAATGTCTATTATTATGCAGCATGTTACATTTTAAGTAAACCTACTTCATGGCTGCTGGAGGCATCACTGCATGCCCTCCACTACCACGAGGAGCTGGCTGAGGATGTTGTGTCAGAGCAAAGAATGAAATGTTAGTAGGGCTCACTAAAGCACTGGAGTACCCTCTAAATCAGGATGAAGTCAGATGCATATTCCTTGTGTTCAGAAACCTAAATTTTGGTTTGAAATATAATATTCAAGACAATATAGGTCTCCAATATTGTACAGGTTAAAATATAACTTCTGTTTGACCATTGTCTCCAAAACTGTTTACTACGAACAATGAACCGTGTGTGTGTGTGTGTGTGTGTGTGTGTGTGTGTGTGTGTGTGTGTTTATTTCACCTTGAAAAAAGCACCATATAATTAATCACAGAAGGTGTTTTGAGCCCTGGAATATGCAGTTTGCCCACAGTGTTATACTCTAACCTAACTGAGTTACCAATCTAATTTAAAAAGGTGGTTATACCGATATATGAAATTATAAATGGGTAACATCTGATAAATCAATGTCTTAGACACTAAGCTTTGATTAATCTCGGTCAATACCCTTTCATTTCTACCACAACCTTGGAAATACAATTTATCTCTGTAATAAAATTGCTCCAATATGACAGAAAAAGGAAGCAAGCAGAGTGGAGCCACTTACCCAAAGTCATACAGCAAAGAAACTGCATAATTGGAATTTCCAGACGGCATAGCCTTCGATCCCACAACCCCTCCAATACTGGGGTTTCTATGCTACACCTTCACCAGTAGCCTCTCCTGGCCTCTCTTCCAGGAGATTCCACCCCTGCCACAGGCCATCAAGTCTCAGATGCTCTCTAGGACTCTTTCATGCCTTTAGAACAAGTACCACGTAGGAGAATCTTATACATCCTTTGCTGTTCTTCTGATATCCTTAGTTCTACACTAGACCACAACTTCTGTGTGCTGACCCTGAACAAATGTGTCCCACAAGGTCTTTCCTCAGTGATACTGGTCTCTTTTCAATCAGGGCTAATTCTTTATCACCAGCTAATCAGAAAACACAGATTTTTTAAAAAAAATATTTATTTTTGAGATTATAATATATACATCATTTCTCCTTCCCTTTCATCCTTCCAAACCCAGCCATATATACCCCCCCTTATTCTCTTTCAAATTCATGGCCTCTTTTTCATTAATTGCTATTCTATACATATATATTATTAAATACACAAATACAACCTGTTCAGTCTTCACAATGTTACTTGTATGTTCATTTTCAGAATTGACCCATGAGGTTCTGGAAAATTTATTGGTGTGCTCTTCACTGGGGAAGACTATTTCTCACACTTTCAGTAATCCTTAGTTGCCTGCAATTCTTTGTGTAGTAGAGTTGAGGCCTCATATGAGGCATCATGGGCTTTTCTCCTTTTACTCTGGCATGTCTATTGTTGTTTTCCTTGTTCATCTCATGTTTTGGCAGCCATGTTGATGAGACTTTATGGGTATAGCTTCTGACATTCCTAGAAGAAGTCACAATCTCATAGTAAATTCCCTTATCTTACACTTCTCTGCTCCTTCTTCTGCAATGATCCCTGAGCCTTAGGTACAGGAGTTGCATTGTATGCATTGGTACTAGGCTCCACACCTCTTCATTTTGATTGGTTGTGTGTAATTGGTTTCTTTACTCTTTACTCTTTGGGGGCCCACCACCCAGCTCCCAAATAAATACACAGAGACTTATTCTTATAAATGTCTAGCCTTAGCTTGACTTATTTCTAGCCAGCTTTTCTTAACTTTTATTAACCATATACCTTTTGCCTCTGGCTTTTATCTTTCTCTATCCTCTATACCTTTCTTTCTTTCTTACTCCATGGCTGGCTGGCCCCTAGAGTCCTCCTGTCTTTCTTTTTTTCTTACTCCTCCTCTCTTCTCTCTTCTATTTATTCTTTCTGCCTGGCAGCCCCACCTATCCCTCTCCTGCCTAGCTATTGACTGTTCAGCTCTTTATTAGACCAATCAGGTGTTTTAGGCAGGCAAAGTAACACAGCTTCACAGAGTTAAACAAATGAAACATAAAGGAATGCAACATATACTTGCATCATTAACCAAATATTCCACAACATAAACAAATGTAACGTATCTTCAACTAATATTCCACAACAGCTGTGGTTTTCTGTAATGGTTTCTATCTTTTGCAAATATAAGTTTCCTTGAAGGGGAATGAGGATTACACTTATCTGTGAGTAAAGAACAAATATTTAGAATGTAGTTAAAGATTATGCTGGTTTAGTAAAGTGGTGATTGTAGATTCTCTTCCAAGATCAATGACTTCACTAGCCCTGGGTAGCTGAGTGAGCAGGTCTCAAGTCCAATTTAGAGAGCTATTGGTTATCATCAATATATGTGCACCATTCCTACCCTCTTAAGGTTAATGTGCCATGCTGGTCCTTATTTTGTTTCATAGGTGTTATACTTGGGTAGGACTGTTGGTTTTTTCCCTCCTTTGGAAGCTTGCATGGAGTCTTCTGATAAAAGCTAACCCTCAGATAGGAGGTTTTCAAATCAGTTCCAGATCAGAGGCCTCTGAGCCTGTGTCTAAGTGTGTGGTGTCTTCAGCAATAAAAGAATTATTTGTTTTTCACTTTCACCTCTGAAGAACAACTAAGGGCAATAGCAGTAACCTGTAATGTTTTGAGAGTCTCTTGGCAAACTGACCCAACAACTCCAAAGATGGCTTCTTGTGCCTGGTGTTAGGGTTTTTACTAGATGGTTTTTGGGTCTTGGAGGGAGAATTGCTAGCTCAGATAGGAAATTTTCATTTAAACTATGTATGTATGTTTATACACACAGACTTACAGGTATTATAGGTCTTCTTGGGGGAGATAATTATAACCTTTCAGACATCCTTACTGTTATTTTGCCTCCTTTCTCTTTCTGCATTTATACCCCTACCCCCTCCCTGATTAGAAACCCTTGTTTTTTCCATTTCATCCAGATCACTTGTACCCTACTATTCCTTTCTCTATTGTTTTTGCCTCCCCTGACCACCAATTAGCAAAGGTCCCTTTTTACTTTCCTAAAAAAACACAGATTCTTAATTCAGAAGATTACACCAATAGCCCTGCTTCTCTCTGAAACTTCACAAACCAAGGTTCAATTGTTTGCTCTTCATCCAACATGCATATCTTCTAAACTTCCCTAAGAGTTCGAGAAGCTGCGAGCATTGGCCTGAGTTCCAAATGATTCCACAATCTTCCCCCAGACATGTTCATGTCTCTCACAGCCCTACACTGCTTTCCTAGCACCAGTTTCTGTTCTAGTTTTTTTTTTCTAGTTTTGTTTTTGATGCTATGTTAAACATCGTGACCGAAAGCAAGTTGGAAGAGAAAGGGATTTATTTGGCTGACACTTCCACATCAGTCCATCACTGAGAAAAGTCAAAGAAGGAACTCCAACAGGAACCTAGAGACAGGAACTGAAGCAGAGACAATGGAGGAATGCTGCTTACTGGCTTGCTCATCTTGTTTTCTCCATCTGCCTATGGGTGGTACCCACAATGGGCTGAGAACCACCCTCATATCAATCTGTGGAGGCAATTCCTCAACTCAAGATCTCCCTTTCCACGTGTCCTAGTTTGTTTGTTTTTTATTTGCTATGATAAAACACCATTATCACTAACAATTTGGGGAGCAAAGGGTTTATTTGGCTCACACATTCCCATTACAGTCTGCCAAGGCAAGAATCTGAAGGCAGAAACTGAAACAGAACCATGGAAGACTCCCATCTATTGACTTGCTCTGGGGCTCATGTTAAGCTAGCTTTTTTACACATGTAAGGATCAACTGCCCAGGGATTTCTCTGCCCAGAATAGACTAAGCCCTCCCACATTAATCATCAATCAAAAAACAATGTCTCTCTGATAAGCTCACAAGCCAATCTAATGGAGGCAGTTCCTCAATTGAGGCTCTCTCTTCCCGGGTGACTCTAGTTTGTGACAAGTTGACAAAAACTAACCAGAAAAATGAGTAAGAGAAAAAAGCTAAGACCTGTGAATGCAAGTCACTTGAGAAGGGGAAGGGACAGGCTAAAGCCTCAGAGGTAGAAACAAGGTCTGCCCAAAGTAGGTCAAGACACTGACAGAAGCCCAAGGCAATCAAAGGAAAGTGGTAATGCTGGGAAATTGACTAAGAATTGATCAAATGAGGCCAAGGCAGATATGCCAAGGAAGGGGTTTGGAGTTTTAGCTCACTCTGTATTTACAAATAGATTCAGCCCTCCATATCTACCTATTCCATATCTGTGGATTCAACCATGTTGGTTAGAAAGTATTTGACTAAGAATTCTTCCTGTATAGAGCTTGTGTTGACTTATTTCTTACAATTATTCTCAACACAATATAAGGTAAGAATGACTTGCATAGCGTTTAAACTGTAGTAAAAATTATACTTAATCTAAAATGGTGTCAAGGAGCTGGAGAGATATCTCAGTGGTTAAAGCACTGTTTTCTTGCAGAGTACCTGAGTTCAATTCTCAGGCCGACATGATAGCTGTCCAATAATGGACAACTGGCCATAACTCCAGTTCCAGAAGATCCAATACACTCTTCTTATCCCCACAGGCCCCAGGCACAAATGTAGTTCATAGACAAATGTACATACAATGCTCTCAAACATAAAAATAAAATTATTTTTAGAACTAAATAAATAAACATAGTGTTGAATAGCCAGGAGGATATGTATAGGTCATATGGAAATACTACCTCATTTTATAGAAGAGACTAGAGCATCCTCAGATATTGGTATGTTTAGGGGTCTGGAAACCAATCTTGTGTGTCAAGAATATATTCAAATGGCAGAATTAATATTACACTTTAATCTCAAACCAGCTAAATGTGACACCCAGTCTTCAGTGTGTTACTTGAGGCACTAGTACACCATGATCAAGGAGGAGAGGGATAAGCATACATAATGAGCTAATAGTCCTTGTTACATTCCTTTTGAGTTCTAAAGCAGAAGTTTATTTTTATTTTGTGGCACTTTGAAAACATAAGCTATCCATCAACACTGAAAGGAAAGGTATTCCCTGCCACACCCAATCACTCTGTGCCCCCAAGACTCAAGTACTCACGACGATGGAATTCTCCATTGCTAGAATGGCCATTCATCTTTACTATCCTTGATCACTAACTTAAGCACCACTCAACCAAAGTACATCTCCACAAAGTCTTCAGTCACTCTCTTAAATACGAATCCCTTGAGGTATAGACATTAAATACAGTCCTTTGAGTTGGAGTCTGCCTCTATGCTGTCTGGAGAAGGCAGGAGAAATGGAGCTATCCAGAGATGCCAACCCCACTGCAACTTGAAACTGAAAGTGTCTTCACATAGATGCTTCTTTCAGTTGGAGTTCCTTCTCTAGAAATGCCACTTGGAAAACCCGAGGACTATCCCTTTCAAACTGAACTGCACCCCTCCTTCAGTAAACCTACCCCAGATTAATTGACACTAATGCAGCCCTTCACAGCTGTATACAAGATGTTGAGGAGTGCAGCAGAGAGAGGGGTGATTATAGTTGCCTGCACACTGTCACCGCATGGTAAAAACAGACTTACCTCCTTCAGAACTGGCATGATAATGGAACGTAATAGCAGCGCCTCTTGGCAATCAATGCCACAGTGGAAATAGGAGTGGGTCTTGGTGACAATAACAGAGATGAAATGTGAAACAACAAAGCCCTTGCTCTCTGGGCCAGAACTCTCTTGAGCAGCTCATTACTTTAACCTTTCCACCTTCACCGGATATACAATTAGAAACATGCTTTTCCGTGGGCATTAAATCGTTCCCTCGCTCACTCTGCCCTCATTAGAACACTCAATGGAGCCCAATTAGCTGATGGTCAGAAACAGATGTTTGTGACTTGAGGAAACAGAAAGAGAACATTCTGAGGGCCAAAGGAGAATGGAGAAAAATTTGGCATAGCCTATTTTATTAATCATCTAAAATCTAGCACTTCAAATTTGACATAAACATAGTTTTTCTTGATAGGAAAAAGTTATGTACAAAAGTGCTGAGTTCTTTAACAAGAGATATCAGTATTTTATTCAGGTCACAGAATGACATTTAGTCAGACTTATGAGTTGACAAATTTGGTGGAATATCCGCATCCTTCCTAAAGTCACAGTTCGGCACAGTGAGTGAGCTGTCCTGTGTGGCCATGTGCCTGAAAGTGGGGGCCACATGCCCTGCACAAGGAAGGTTGGCTTCACACCTGCTTCTCCACCCTGGCTGCCTTGTGTCCATCAGGGTGGACTCACAGCTCTAAACCTACCAGCATGAGGCACATTACCCTATTACCCTCTGTGCCTCAGTTTAGTTTTCCTTTACTAATATAAAATAGATTTATAATATCCATGCACTAGCTTGCTATAAGAATGAGATGAATTAAAACACACAAATAGCTAAAAATTGTACGTGACATATAATAAATGATGATGCTCACGATGCTTGGTCTATGTTTCTGGCATGTCATCATCACTGCTGTCCTCTGCCTGGGAGGCCCTTAGATCTGTTTCCTCATTCTGACAGTAATCAATGCAATGTAGGTGCTGGCAGGAGCACACTCTGTGGGGAGGGTTAATTGGAAACAAGTTTTATCCACAACAAAGATGTCAATAATTTTATTATAATTACAGTGGGAGGCATGTAATGAGCTAAATATGGGCCATTAAAGACTTAATACCCGAGATAAGTCCTAATCCTTCCTTGTCCTAACAGATATCCTCACAGTGTCTGAGAACAGCCATCAGAGGCATCTGCTGAGGCATATATGCAGAAGTTAGATGGGCATTGTTCTGAAGGCTAAATAATAACAGAGCAATAACTCCACGAGCGCCAGGGAAATAAAAGCAACTTGGTGTTTTCAAGAGTGCACAGATCTACACCTTAATTCATTTCTGTCCAAAACCTAATAGAACTCTTCACTCTAAAAGTATTTATCCATTAGAGGCTGTGTGCCCTCCTGAACTCATCTACATTATCACCATTTCTGCCCAGTGGTGTTCACAGGCCCTGCCAAAGTGGGAGGAAACACAGAAGCCCCACACAGTGGTATACATATGTGGGGGGAGTGCCTTATTTGTTCAGTTACACGTTTCTTTTTTTCTCTGATTCATTAAGATGATTGATAACTATCACATTATAGAGTAGTCAAAGTGCTAGTTAAAATTCTCAACCAAGTTTAGTTTCAAGATGGTAAGTGACTAAGCATAACAAAATATTTGACTTTGTCCCCAAATACCAGTGTCAGAAAACAGTTTAGTTGAAATATCCTTTAAGGGGTATGTGGTGGTTTGAACAAAAATGGCCCCCAAAGGGAGTGGTACTATTGGGAGTGGCTTTGTTGGAGTGGGTGTGGTCTTGTTGGAGGAAATGTGTCACTGGGAGCAGGATTTGATATATTGTATATGCTCAAGTCATGCTCTGTATCTTAGAACACTTTTGTTGCCTACAAGTCAAGATGTAGGACCCTCTGCTCCTTCTCCAGCACCATGTCTGCCTGCACACCATCATGTCACACCATGATGATAATGGACTAAACCTCTGAAAATGTAAAACATCCCAATTAAATGTTTTTCTTTTATAAGAGTTGCTGTGGTCATGGTGTCTCTTCATAGCAATAGAAACCCTAGACAAGACAAGGTATCAATGGTGTCAACACCAATACCTATTCACCAAACAGAAATTCACTCTTTTGTTCTTTCACATTTCTGTGTTATGCCCATGGGGTTCCAAAGTGTCTTCAGCATCTATAACTCCTCTGCATGGAGCTATGACCAGCCCTAGGACACTATCTCCTACTCTTGGTGTCAGTAAATCTCAGTGACCCAGACAGTACGGTTCATGCTTGTATCAGGTTTCCATTCCAGAAAAAGGGAAACACATAGTACACTAGTAAATAACGAACACCATCATTTCTGGTGATGAGATGAGGCAGAACTAACAAGAGAGGGTGATGCTAGAGGGCGAGTTAGGGTTCCCTAGATGGTGCTGACCAGCACAGCTCCCATGAGAAGATGGATTTCTGGCTGGTAAGAGAGAACTCACCAAGAGAAGACAGGATGTGTATGGAACTTTACAGTGATAACATGGCAGGAGAAGAGGTATTAGGGTGGGAAAAAGGAGGCATGATTCAGAAAGAAGAACCCATTGAGTAAGATGGAAAGAATGCAAGATATAGTTGGTGAATAAGTTGGGACCCATCTGCGGTCACAGAAATGTTTGGACTTTGTTTAACGGTAATGGAAAGCTGCTGATGGGCTTCATGTGGGAAGTGACAGTATTGAATGTACATTTGAAAAGAATATCCAGGATGCCAAGTAGAAAGCACTTTACCATGCCTGGGTGAAGAGAGAAGCAGAAATCTCAGTTAAAATGCTGTTGAGAAAAAAAAAATGAGGATTGATAGGCTCACAAAATCCCTTCCAATCCAAAGACTCTGTCTTTATTCCTATGGTTCATAAGTGGCAATGAATCCAAGGCAGAGCCCAGAAAATGGAGCCTTAGTGTGAAATGACCACCTAAGAATCATTTGCTGGAAGTACTGTTTTTCTCCAAAAGCATCAATTTCCAAGGAGACCACAAAAGACACTATAGTTTTACATCCTTACACCCTGCAATCTTCTCCGAGATCTGTGGAAAGGAACCCATAGCAGCAGTGGTGTGCCTGTTGGAAGGTTAGAAGCCAAAAGGCCTCTATATCTGATGTTCTAACCACAAATATTTCTAATTGCTTATAATGGACATGAAATATAGGCGGCATTGAGTTTTTCTTCCATTGTTCTTTGTTAAGTAATTTGGTTTTTTCAAACATTCCCCCCTTAACTATGACTTTGAACAAGAAATACATTTTATAATGCACCCTGTCCCCTCCCCCAGTAGCAGACAATCCACATTTCCAAGAAATGACATCTGGCAACCATTATCACACTGGGTTCACAGCCGCTCACAGGAGAGTTAAAAGGGCTAAGAGGAAGGACATGGAAATCAATTTTTAACTTTTATTTTAATTATTGGTTGCTTTGGTTTAATACTTGGTTAGTTCACAAACATCTTGCATCAGGCAAGCAGCAGAATGCTCCCTGATTAAAGAGCCAAAAATTTAAAGTATATGTTTCTGTCCAAATGATTGACATCCACAACAAACAGCTAGCCTCTTTGGGATACCTGCCTTCGCTTATGACTTTCTTCCTTGTGGTGATCTGGTTATTTGGGAAGGGAACATTCAAAACCCTCACCTGGGCTCCACAGCTCTCCTCTTCACAGCCTAGAACCCTTTCCTTGTGACCCATTGTCCTTTGTGGAGGGCAAGGTTGACTGATATGTGCTAAATGCCTATGTTGTTAAGATACCTGTGTCATCCCCCCCCATTCCCTAATGTCCACATGGGCCTGGGAAGAGAAATCAGACTAAGAATAAATGTTTTGTGATAATTTGGAAATGTTAGAATTTATATACATAACACAAAGGCAATGAAACCCTGGAACAGCATAAAAGCAAACAGGGAATCAGCTATCCCATTTCTCTGTCATAGCCATCACAACACTCCTGTCTATCATTTTTCCAGCTTCTCTTATAGCTATGGGTGACCTTGGGATCCAGTTTGGGGGACATAAGAAGAATCAGTTATGATGTCTTCGCCTCCCTGACAAAAGTAACCGATGGAGCTACCATCATCTCCTTCTCTTCATCGTCTTCCTCCCTCCCTCCTTCCTTTCTTCCTTCCTTCTCTTTCTTCCTTCCTTTCTTCCCTACACCACTTCCTCCTTTCCTTTGTTCTTTTCCATCTTCCTGCTTTGAGCCTGAGGAGTAACTTCATTACCCATCTTGTAAGGGAAAGAAGCAGAATCCACAGAGATGCCAACCTCATGCCCTGATGTTGTGAGTTGCTGGACTAAGGTCTGCAGCTGCTGTTCTCCACGCTTGTCATAGAAGAGAATAAAGTCCTTTTTTATCTGAGCCAATTTAGTCCATTTCTTATATTTAATATACAGACAAAAAGATCCATCCTTAACTACAGATCCTAGAAAGATCTGGAGCCCTTGCTTCCTCAGAATCTAATCTGACATTCCTCATAGAATATTCCAGGAAAATAATCTTGCAACTTGAAAGCTAAAGTGTGCTCTATTTCTTGGCACTAAACACTGACATGTATTGTGACTGATTTTATTTAAACATTGTACTGGACATGGGTGAGAGAGGAAAACAGAGACATGTCAAGGAGTTTATAGAGAGGATTTACCACAAGGACATCTTCATAAAGGAAGAGCTGAAAAGCCAAACAGCACATGGTGAGGGGCAACTGCTTAGTACCAAAGCAGCAAGCCCCAGCCACCCCTGAGGCTTTGAGAAAGGTAATGGAGGTTGGCCAGAGGGGTCTGAGACCATTAGGGTTGACACAATGCAAAGCAGAGCAGGAAGGACAAAGAATAGATTTAAAAGCAAACATAATGACCAGCACAGATATTTGCTGCTGTTAGAGTGAGGTATGCATAATAATACCTGAATGACTTTTCCCTCTCCATTGAACTTACAATGATCATAAAACATTCATCACACAGAATGCCAGATGTGGGTGTTTCCTTAAGAGAAAAATATACAGTTCCCCCCTAATATTTTTAGTACAAAAGCACAAGAAAGTTCTACTTTAAGTAGTTACAAGATTGAGTGATGGAACAAAGACACAGAAGAGCAAACGACCTAGGAAAATAATTGCCATCATAATGGTCCCTTTGATTATCCTGAGATCATCAGGAAAGCATCCCCCTCGGTCTGACTCCATGTGCAGCTTCTCTGAACACAGGAGACACCTGATCCTCACAATGTCTACCTCAGTGGAGAAGGAAGAAGGCAAGAGCCAAGGGGCTGAGAATACCAACATCATCTTCCACAGAAATCCCAGAGTCATCAAAATGTAGAGTTGAAAAAAAGACTTAATACCTACATAAAGTTGGATTGTGTCAGAAAGGGCTCTGAAGGCTGTTACATGTTACAAAGGGGATGGATGTTAAATATTCCTTATCCAAATTACTTGTGTCCAAGTAGTTTTGCATTTTAATCCAAGTGCTTTGCATTTCTGATTTTATAATATTATCACATTGTAATAAGGTAGCTGCATGATATGACTGAAGTTACATCACAGAATTCATTTATGCTTCATATGTACCTTATATGCATACCTAACACCAATCTATGTATTACTTCTGTGCCAGTATGTCCACAGCAAACCTTCACAGGTCATCAGGCATGGAGTTTTCTGCCAAGTCACATTAGCATGCAAAATGTGCCATGTTTACACTTTCACATTAGGGAAGCTCAACCTATATTTGCCTTCCAGAAATGTATATTCCTTCCTCTCACTTAAGTCTGTGATCTTACATAAACATCTTTGCAGTTGAAGAATGCACTATGGTTCATAGGGTGGCATATTCCAGAGACAATTATGATCATTAGGGAACTCGGAATCTTCTGAATTTTTTTTCTTCTGCTCCGTGGAGCTGTTCTTCCTTCCTCCAGCCCCTGCTCTTACTGAAGGCAGCCCTTCCCTCTCAAAGCCTTCTTTGATCACCAAGTTGCTCTCCCTGGACTTTCTCATCAACAATCATACATCCAGAACTGCCCTGGTAAATGATTGTTGGGCAGCTTGTGCAGTGAGGGGGAAGCCTTTCTCTGGATACCTCTGCCTGCTGAACTTCTAACAGCATCTACTGCCATATCTTGTATGAATCTGAGATGTCTCTCCTTTATAGCATTAAGCATACTTAGGTTGTTAGTACTGTCATTTTTTTTATAGTTTTCTGTGCCATTTAGTATGTTTTTACTTCCATTGTTAACTGCTCTCAAAATGCCCCTGTTTCACAGTTGTGTTATTAGCCTTTTAATATCAACAGACTACGTGGCTAAAATGTTGATGTGGCTTTGATCCCTTTACTGAGAAAATCCTCAAAGATTTACTGAAATCCTTGGCTTCTTGCTTAGAGACCAAGCAAATTTGTGGCAGCCTCCTGCATTCTCAGCTGCTGTGGATTCAACAGTCCTTTTGTGATGGAGTCAACAACTTTTGTTCAGTTGTTGCAGATTCAACAACTTCTGAATGGTTGATATCCCAACTCTTTAGAAACTGTTCCTACCATATAAAACTAAGGAAAAGTATTAACCCGCTGGGTTAGTTACTCTTCCTCTTGCTATGACAGAGTACCTGACAAGGGCAGCCTAAGGAGGGTTTATTCTGGTTCACAGTTTGAAGGGACAGTCCTTCAGAGCAGCAAAGACATGATGGCAAGGGTGTGAGGCAGATGCTCACAGTGTGTCCTCAGTCGACAAGCAGAAAAGGATGAATGCTCGCTTTTTCCTTTCGATTCTCTCTAGAATCCCATCCCAAGGCATGGTGCTGCCTAAGCCCAGCTTGGATCATGCCATCTAAATTAAACCAATGAAGAAACCTCCTCGCAGACATAGGCCTATCTCTTCAACAATTTTAGATCCTGTGGACAATTGATATTAATCATCACATCAAGAGTTTTTTTAAGCCAGGTAGTGGTGGCGCACGCCTTTAATCCCAGCACTCAGGAGGCAGAGCCAGGCGGATCTCTGTGAGTTTGAGGCTAGCCTGGTCTCCAAAGTGAGTTCCAGGAAAAGCACAAAACTACACAGAGAAACTCTGTCTTGAAAAACCAAAAAAAAAAAAAAAAAAAAAAAAAGAGTTTTTTTTTTAAAAAATTAAGTTTCATTTGGGAACTTTTCTTTCTGTAAGTTCTGGTGCTGTGGATATTGTTCTATATAAATAAAACACTGATGGCCAATGACCAGGCAGGAGGTAGGTGGGACAAGGAGAGAGGAGAATTCTGGGAAGCGGAAGGCTGGGAGAGAGACTGCAGCCACCGCCAGGAGAAGAGCATGTAGAGACTCTGTCTGGTAAACCACCAGCCACGTGGCAAGGTATAGATTTATAGAAATGGGTTAATTTAAGATAAAAGAGCAGTTAGCAAGAAGCCTGCCACGGCCATACAGTTTATAAGTGATATAAGCATCTGAGTGATTATTTTATAAGTGGATTGTGGGACTGCGGGGCTTGGGGAACCTGGAGAGAAGCCCTCCAGCAACAAATGGCGCCCAACGGCTCGAGTTTCCACCTTAAACCTGAGAATATTTAATAACCAATTCTAAACAGAGCCAAAACCAGGTTCCTGCTTCTTGTCTCATACGGGCAGCTAGATAGCGCAAAACGCAGGTTTGAACACTGGCGGGTTCCTGGCGGGTGCGTTTGACCGGCAGTATGGCGGAAATGAGGCATCTGCCAGCGGCACATTAAGCTGTGTGGTAGATTTAGTCTTTACTAGTATTTAGAAAAAAAAAAAAAAAAAAAAAAAGAGGTTTCTGGGCTACACGCTGCTTTGATAAAAGCTTAGACCCACTATTTCTGAGACTTGATGATTCCCAGAGCTGGCGGAAAACGTACCACTGCCATGTTGGGAAGCTGAAGTGGGCGGAGCCAGCAGCCACAGCGCCGTTTCAGGCTTACAATGGTACAGTTTAAAGCAATAGGCTCAAGGCTCAAGGTAATATAAAACATAAGCCACATAAAGATGGCTACCACACAGAGAATCTGGATTATGTTCTCTTTGATATTCATAACTAAAGAAAAACATTTGATTACAAAAGCTGTTGAGTTATGCCAAAATGTATATTTTAAAGGTACCTTGACTTCAAAATTTGGATATAAGGATATGTTACTTTGGAAAAGAGGTTCTGCTTTTGTTTCCACAGAAAGCCAGAGGCTGTGGACTTGTTCCAGATTAAGATACATCAGGTTTCACCAGCCAAGACCCCCTGAAAGGACTCCGATGACACCATGGCCCAGATGATCCAACATCCAGATCGGTTTCAAGGCAACTGGTTCACACAATACAGCCTCACGGACTACCCCATAGGTCTAAAATTTTCTTTGCATCCCCATAAGATACAGCGCCCCCCTCCAGCAGGAAGTAGTAAGAGATGCTACGCCCAAATTCCCAAATATACCAAGCTGGCTTTAGAGGTGGAATTGGCTCACTCCCCTCTAAACCCAGACATATTGCTTTAAAAAAAAAAAATGGTTAAGTGATTCTTATGTCCCAAATCAGAAGAGCCCTCTGGTGTGGGACAGAGAAAAACCAATATTTTTATTTAAAACAGGTTGATTATAAATGTGATCTCTTTCTAAAAAAGAAAAGGGGATATGATATGGATATATAGGATATGGAGATGATAAGATAAAAGGGTAGATTAATGAACCTACTTTTAAAGAACAACTTGTTTAAAATGTTTTACATTGGTATAGATTTTAGTTTATGTTTAAAATGTTTTACATTGGTATAAATTTTAGTTTATTGATACAAACTTGAAGTTAATTTTGTTATACTGTATATATATATATATTTCTATTCTTGTTTGAGATATTATGTTTATGTAACTCATTTAAAATTGTAATGGATAATTAAAAATAGATTAATAATTAGTCATCTATGATAATCATATTTGTAGCCATGTTAGTTAAGTCTTCTAGGTATACATAGATATATTTCAGATAGATAGGTAATCTTCAAACACTTCATAGACCTAGAGAATATGGCATTTAAATAACTTAGAATTCTGTTGATGTGAGACACAATTGCTCCTGGCTGCACCAATTGATCCCGAGAGAATGTTGGGCTTCTAAGACATTTCCATTTGGAAGTTTGTCTTTTTGGCACAAAATGGCCTACTGGGCAAAGAACTGCCCTTGCCTTGACGGCTGACAGTACAAATACAATGCTGTCCTTTCTGGACAAGCGGGACACAAGGAAAGCGACCACTGTACTCTGCCAAGACAGGGTAAGATGGTCTCTCAGAATTCCTGCTTCTGAAAATGGTCTGTCAGATACTCTAGGCCTGTAGCCAATTTGAATGCACCAACAATGCTGAGAAACATCAGGTGACTGTCCAGGCTGCCAGCTGTCTTGGTCTACTCTTGCAAGATTCCCGAAGTTGCTTGCATCCATCTACCATTTCTCAGGTACCATTATGTTCCTTCTCAGGTCTTTGATGTGGTTGAAAACTAGATAGTTGTAATTTCCTCAGTTATGATAAAAGATAAGTTAGATATAAAACCTTAAACTCACAAATATAAGATAGATAGGACATCTTCTTTAATATTGTAACTATAATTCTTGCTCGGTAATTGTTTTGTTATATGTAATTTTACCATGTTAAAGTTAAAACCTTCCTTTTTAAAAAAAAAGAAAAAAGGGGAAGTGCTGTGGATATTGTTCTATATAAATAAAACACTGATGGCCAATGACCAGGCAGGAGGTAGGTGGGACAAGGAGAGAGGAGAATTCTGGGAAGCGGAAGGCTGGGAGAGAGACTGCAGCCACCGCCAGGAGAAGAGCATGTAGAGACTCTGTCTGGTAAACCACCAGCCACGTGGCAAGGTATAGATTTATAGAAATGGGTTAATTTAAGATAAAAGAGCAGTTAGCAAGAAGCCTGCCACGGCCATACAGTTTATAAGTGATATAAGCGTCTGAGTGATTATTTTATAAGTGGATTGTGGGACTGCGGGGCTTGGGGAACCTGGAGAGAAGCCCTCCAGCAACATTCTGGCTCCTGCTATTTCAATAACATGTCCCTTATCTACTTAGTGACTTTTTCCAAAATGTTTCAATGCCTTTCATGAGCCAGTTATGATAGATAGTTCATTTTATGTGTCAACTTGGTCTCACGGTCAAACATCCTGGGTGTTTCTACTGGAGTGCTTCTCAATGTGACTGACATTTAAAGCTGTAGATTACCTGAAGCAGACTGCCCCCCCCCGCCCCCATGGTATGAGTAGATATCATGGATTACAGAATGCCTAGACAGAACAAAAGTCTGATTCTCCTCTGAGTAAGAGGGAGCTCCTCCTGCCTTATAATTAGCTTTTGGGCTACAGTATAGGTTCTTCCTTACCTATAGCAGCTTCTGGCCTTTGGACTCAAAATCAATCATTTGCTCTGCAGATTTTAGATTTACCAGTTTCCATAAACATACAACTCAATTTCTGATGCCAAATTTTATATTTATATACTAATGTAATTATAATACTAAATATTATGTACACATATATTCTCTTAATATCTCCTTGTAGTAAGTATCGTGTGTGTGCGCACGCACATGCCTGTCTGTCTGTCTGTCAGTTTACATTCTATTAGTTTGGGTTCTCAAAACCCTAATATATTAACCCATTCCTCTGTTTTAAAAATGGTGGCTTTTTTTTCCTCTTCAAAGCATTCTTACCTCTCCCAGTTTGCATTTGGCAAAATTTTACCAAGAGCAAAACTCAGTATCACCAGCAAGTTATGCTGACAGACTTCTGTATATTGAACACAAAGATGGTTTGGAAGACAAACCTACTCAAAACACAACCAATGCATTTCAACTGTTATCAAGCTAATCCTATGCTGTGGAATAATCCTTTTATACACTGTAAATATTTGTCACTCGAATTAGTTTAATGAAAGCTGATTGGCCAATAGCTAAGATTTTCAGGGCAAAGAGAATGCTGGGAAGAAGAAGGGTGGGGGTCAGAGAGGTGCCAGCAGATGCAGAGAGAAGCAAGATAGACATGACATACTGAGAAAAGGTACCAAGCCATGTAGCAAAGCATAGATAAAAATATGGGTTAATTGAAAATGTAAGAGTTAGCTAGTAATAAACCTGAGTTATTGGCTGATCATTTATAATTAATTTTAAGCCTCTGAGTGGTTACTTGGGAGTGGCCACAGGACAGAAACTTCTGCCTGCAAATGGCACCCATCATGGGACACCTACATCCACATAAAACCTGAGAGAGCTTGGGAAAGGGTTCTAGAACACAGAAATGGAGCCAGGCTCAGCTTCCTAGTTTTATGTGTCTCATGCCAGCCATGATGCAGAGTTGGGTCTCTCAGCTGATACCTGCAGACTTGAGCTGCCATCTTGAGCTCTGCCAGAACACCATGAGCTAAGCCATTTGGTGGGTTCCTGCAGTCTCTCACAGGACTTCGGTAAAGAGAGGTGTCTCCTGGCAGCTGACTGCAGAAAGAGCCAGCCTCCATGCACTACTGCCATACACTAAGCTAAGTTACACTGGCAACAGCTGACACACCTGATTAAGATTCACCTCATGCAATCAAAAAAATGATACAGATGCTTAGTAAAAACAGATCTAGACATGCTGGGCAGTGGTGGTGCATGTCTTTAATCCCAGCACTCAGGAGGCAGAGGCAGGCAGATCTCTGTGAGTTCGAGGCCAGCCTGGTCTACAGAGGTAGTTCCAGGACAGCTAGGGCTATTACACAGAGAAACCCTATCTAGAAAAAAAAGTCAAAACAGATCCAGACAGAAAAAAACCTCTGAATGGGTTACAGTGTGTTTAAAAGTATACATAAGCTTTGGAGAGAGAAGAGGAGGAATATACAGTCTTAGATTTTTAAAAAAGTGCTGTGGGATGGTCTATATGCCAAATTGTTCTGATTGGTCAATAAATAAAACACTGATTGGCCAGTGGCCAGGCAGGAAGTAGGTGGGACAAGGAGAGAGGAGAATTCTGGGAAGTGGAAGGCTGAGGCAGAGAGACACTGCCAGCTGCCGCCATGACCAGCAGCATGTGAAGACACTAGTAAGCCACCAGCCACATGGTAAGGTATAGATTTATGGAAATGGATTAATTTAAGCTGTAAGAACAGTTAGCAAGAAGCCTGCCACGGCCATACAGTTTGTAAGCAATATAAGTCTCTGTGTTTACTTGGTCGGGTCTGAGCGCTGTGGGACAGGCGGGTGACAAAGATTTGTCCTGACTGTGGGCAAGGCAGGAAAACTCTAGCTACAAAAAGTTTTAAAATAAGTCCTTAAAAAGGAAGTAAAGTAGTATTTTTTAAAAGCCATGTAAAGGTGTGAAATACACAGAAAGAATGGATACTATATGTTATTGTGTAGTCATTACATTTTTTGACTGCTGAGGAAGAAGTAGCTGCTAAGAGATATTTGATTATAAATGCTGCTGGATTAAAACAATCTATATATTTGAAAAATGTCTTGACTTCAAAATGGCAGTCAAAAGATATGTTACTTTGGGAAAGATGTTCTGCTTTTATTTCTACAGAAAATAAAAGGCTGTAGATTTGTTCAAAGTTAAAGATGATCAGATTTGATTGAGGAAGACCCCCTGAAAATCCAGACTACAAACATAAAGAAATAAACCTAGATAATTACAAGACACATGATGTATATTTTATCTGATCAAACATAAAAAAAAAAATCTTTGGCTGACTTGTGAACAATACACAGTCTATACTTGTATTTTAATACAGAAATGTGTGTTACCTTAAAAGTTTAGGTATTTTCAGAACAAGGGGACCAGACACCAATTAAAACAGATGGCCCAGGTGATCCAGCATCCAGAACAGCTTCAAGGCTGCTGAATGAGATGATCCAGCCTCACAGAATACTCCAGCCAAGACTTAATGATTATCCTGACTTTCTCAAGGTTCACCCAAAGATGCCAGCACCCATAGAAAACATGAAGCAGTCTAGAAAAATCAACACCCACATTCCCCAATCAAATATTGGTTATGGATGTTTCTTATCATTTAAGGGGGGTTGGTTACAAATTGTCATTGGTCTTTGTTAAAAAAAAAATGACTGAACAACAGAGTTAAATTTAAAAAAATCTCTTTCTAAAGGAAAAAAGGGGATATAATATAAAAATGATGAGATAGAAGGGTAAATTATTGAATCTACTTTAATCCAAAAAACAACTATTAATTTTAAAATATTTTACATTGGTATGGATTTTGGCTTGTTGATACAAATTTAAAGTTAATTTTGTTATAATGTATGAATATTTCTACTCTTGTTTGGGGTATTCGGTTTATGCAACTCACTTAAACATAATATACAATTAATAAATACAAAGTAATAGTCATCTACAATAGTCAAACTTATGATCATGTTAGATATGTTTTCAAGGTCATAAACAGATATATTTAGATAGATAGATGGTCTTCAAACACTTCAAAGACCTACAGAATATGACATTTAATATGTTTAATAACATAAGACTTTTCATGACAGTGAGACATGTGTGCTACTGGCAGCACCAGTCTACTTTTGAAAAGATGATAGGTATCAAAGAAACTCTGTATGGAGTTTGTTTTCTTTATGGCAAAAGCTAGCCATGTAGGCAAAGAAACTACCCTTGCCTCAATTGTTGACAGTATACTGTCCAAACTGGACCAGCAGGATACAAAAGAAAGCAACTGCCAAACTTTGCCAAGATAAGGTGGGACAATTCCTCAAAATCCCATGCTTCTCAAAAAAGTCTATCAGATATACTAGGCCTATCGGCCAAAGTTGGATGCCCCAATGTTACAGAAGAACTTAGCGTGACTGTCCAGGCAGCCAGATGTTCCTATTGCTAGGTAAAATTATACCCTTCTGGGGTCTTAGTTGGACTTAAAGACTAAATAATAAACAAATTTTCCTTAATTATGATAGAAAGTGAATTAAGTACAAACCTTTAGACTCACCAAAATAAGACAGGTAATAGAGTATTTTCTCTAAATTTTGGACTGGATATTGCAACTGTAATTCTTACTGAATAACTGTTTTGTTGTATATAATTTTACTATGTTAAAATTAAAACATTCCTTTTTAATTAGACAAAAAGGGGGAAATGGTGTGGAATAATCCTTTTGTACACTGTAAAGATTTGTCACTCGATTTGGTTTAATAGAAAGCTGATTAGCCAATAGCTAAGATTTTCAGGGCAGAGAGAATGCTGGGAGGAAGAGGGCGGGGTCAGAGGAGTCACTAGCAGATGCAGAGAGAATCAAGATGGACATGCTGTACTGAGAAAAGGTATCAAGCCATGTAGCAAAGCATTGATTAAAAATATGGGTTAACTGAAAATGTAAGAGTTAGCTAGTAACAAGCCTGAGCTATTGGCTGAGCATTTATAATTAATATTAAGCCTCTGACTGGTTACTTGGGAGTGGCTTATGGGACAGAAATTTCTGCTTATAATCCTAAGACAAGGCCACTAATTTTAAGGCAAATTTTAAAATAACAGTCTATATTAATTGAAATTTCCTGATAGGTTTTCTCTTGCCACCAACAAAACTTTTTCTGAAGTGCATGCTTGTTACCTTTACAAAATAAAAGAATTTTAGTTTGAAAGGTCAAGGTGGATATTCCTAATTGGTTGCTATTTATTCACACTCATAGATAGATTTATAGGAGAGAAAATCCAACACAAAATATACTTAGAGTTAGATTTGAGGTTGAGTCTTTTGTTTTCTGCTGGGCTCATCAAGGCACAGCCATATAGCAACTCGGCCCATGCACCAATAGGAGAAACAATAGCCCAGCTTTCAGACTGTGTCATGGCTTCAATATGAAGCAGCAAATGGGGATAGATCTGGGTTTACTTGTAGAAAGTTTAGCTCCATCCTGCTGAACTTGTTTTCCTACCTAAAGGAAGAATTAAACCGCAACACTGTGGAGTCATAGTCCTTACCTCTCATTTATCAGTGGAAATCTCAGGACACTTAGTCCCTTTGGATTCACTCTGAATTGTAGTTTTCCTCACTCTTAACCCCTAGGAGAGGAAGACAACAGTAAAGGATATTTATGTTGTTAGTCTCCTTACAGACTACACTGAGACTTCTCGTGGCACTTAGACTAGTTTGAAGACATTATAAAAAATAATTCTCATGGCTAATTTTACACATGGCTAATAATTCCATGATACCCAGAGAATAAGAGGAAAGCACAAATGGTGTCTATCAGATAACAAGCATTTCCCACCATGTTTCACTTAATGATGTGTTATTGCCATCCTTGTTGCATGAGTGAGGAGCTTAGTAATTTGACAGGGCCACCTGGCTAATACATGATATAACCCAAAAAGCCTGATTCCAAAGCCTAACTTGCCTGACTTCCTGTGGTACCAGTCACACCGCCCTGGAATCCCAGCTATTCTGGAGACTGAGGCGGGAAGATTAAAAATTCAAAGCCAGCCTGGGTGCATAGCTGCAACCTTTAGATTATGCTACTTCCAGGTGTCAATAGGTAACAAAGGAGAAATAATTACAGTGTTTAGTGGTCCTGTAAAGGGTAGGGGTGATCTCCCAAGCAGAATGACAAAGGTTTTCTTGAGGCTTATAAAGCCTTGTGGTATGGGAACCCACTCTAGACCCTGCCAGAGATGTTGTTATTGGAAATCTTTGCCCATCACTTGATGCTAAGACATGTGTCATTGACAAAATTTGTCCTGAAAGGCTGAGTCTGAAGTGAAGTTGAAAGTCTGTTGGTAAGGGCTTGGCTAGCTGGCTGTTGCTGTCTTTGGGCTTAGATTTACTCCACACTAAGGAGCTGAATTTTGATTCAGGGGAGATTCCATCTGGATTTGAAGAGAACTTATTCTGAGTTCCAAGACTGCACCTGCAAACACACAAATCCCATTACCGTAAGTCCTAGCATTTTTTTAGCTTATTTCCCACAAGCATCTACCAACAGCACACCTAACACTTGCCAAACACATACATGTATAGCTCCTTTCTCAGCAGCAGATTCCTACTGTGCTTCAGCCTGCCCCTCGCTTGGCCCATGTCACTGACAGAGAAATCACTCTCAACTTGAATGTGAAATGCTGTCAGACACAGCCCCCTGATTTGCTGCTGAGCTCATATGTTGCTCTCCAGCCCAAATCAGCACTTTCTCCACACGTCTTGTGTAAACCAGACTTCCACTCAGGTTTGGATGTGAAGAATAATTAAAGTTTGGGGAAAGCATGATAGTGTTGCCAATCCAGCTGCTCCAGAGAGGAGGGTTGTGCACACTGTTAGCACAGCACAGAAGAATACAAGGTATTGATCCAGCAACACCCAAGGGTTTCAGCAGTTCTTTGGCCAGTGACTTTTACTCAAGCCACAATAAGAAATACTATGAATTACTACAGCAATCCAGTGTATGCAATGTCCATGGCACAGATGTACATAAATCCATATATATGTATTCACATAATATACATACACACAAAAACACACATGTATACATGCATACACATGCAAACATAAACACAGGCACATACATACACACCCATACATATCCCTAAAAGAGAGCATGTTCATTATTTTATTGTATTTGCTCAAACATGTTGGCCATTGTATTCACCATCTCAGAAAGTTTAGAAAACTCCTCCCAGGGTGCCCAGCTAGCATGACTCTGAGATTTTATCCATCTTGACTCTCTCCTCCCACAATGCTCATCTCTTTTTCCATGTGCCATGGTGGCTTCTCTCTCTCTTCCTTCATCTGTTTCCAGAGTCAAGCCTCAAGGGCTCTCTCCAGTCTAGCAGGCCACTGTGCAGGGAAGCAGTATTCTATGCCAGGGCTGATTTTCCAGGACTTCTTGAGGGAGTTAAGTAGCTGCCCTGTTGTTTCAGAGACTCTCCTAGCTGAAGCATACTGGTCCCCTCTCTCCTCAAGCCAAGCACAAGTATAGTACCTGTTGGTTTTCTTGTAAGAAAGAGTAACTTAGCTTTTAATTCAGGCTTCACAACTCCTGGCAAAGCTGAAATTTAAGGCAAGAATGAAGCTATGAAATTTAAGCAATAACTTAATACAACAAGCTACGAAATTTTATTTGAAGATTTATTTCTCAGCTTTCAAATGGACTTGCTGAGAATTCTCAGATGTTGTACATGAAAACTCTCTGGATATTACTGTTGGTGAATTTTCAACCCTTGCTTATGCACAGTTGGGAAACCTATAACTGAGATGGTGGACAGTGCCTAATGCTATCAGGTTAGCTGGGAGTGTTGACGTGGGCTCAGGACCCGGAATCTAGTTCTGACACTCCAGTATCCTGGTGACCTTCTTCTTAGACTAACTTTCAGAGAGGAGATGCTGTGCAGAAACTTTATGTTTCTGCCATAGTCACACCAAATTTTGAGTTCTCAAAGTCAAAAAGACAGTTTTCATTTTTCAATTTCTTTATTTTTTTGACAGTTTCATACATGGAAACAATGTGTCTTCATCATATCCATACCCAACTCTCCTCTCCTTGTTTCCACCAAACACACAATCCAACATATCTCCCTCCCACCTTCGTGTCCTCCTATCCTGTTTGTGATGCATGGAGTCCAATCAGTGCTGTCTGTTGGATGTTGACTCATCTTGTCGGCATGATCTTGTACAGTAACCACAGCAGAGAGTCCATGAGTGTAACAACATGAACAGCACTCTCCCTGCCCCATCTCCCAGCTCTTCCGTTCTTTATAGCTCTCTTCCATGACGATGTTCGCTGAGCCTTGTGAGGAGGTTTAGTATAGACATCCCATTTAGGGTTGAGCCCTCAGAAGTCACTTATTCTCACCGCTTTGACCAATTAACTGCTGACCACTGGAGAAATAAGTTCCCCCGGCCAGTTGAGAGCAGCGTTAATACATGAGTGCGGTGGTTTAAGTAAGAGATGTCCCCACAAGGCTCCGGTATTGGAACACTTGTCCTGAGTTGGTGGCATCACTCGGAGTGGACTTTGAGATTCCTTGCCCCACTTAGAGCTTGTTCTCTGCTTCCTGTTTGCAGCTGAAAAGGTGTTCAGCTTCCTGCTAGCCACCCGCTACCATGTCTCCCCCACCATTGTAGACTCTCCCTCTGGGACGGTAAGTCAAACTCCTTCCCTAAGTTGCCTTTGTCTGTGGTCTTTTATATCTTTAGCAACAGAAAAGTATAAACATTATCATTGAGAAGGCAGTTTTACAACATGTTCATTTAGCAAAACAACAAGAGTACATCTCCCCCTAGGACCCATGGCCTCCCCAGGATGGGCTTTTCATTGGGTTTATAGTACCAGACATGAATTGCCTCCCGTGAAACAGGCCTCAAATCCTACGAGAAGTTGGCTAGATGTCCCTGTAAATTTCACTGGCACATCTTTCCAGGAAAATTGATGTTGTAGCATTCAGGGTTCACTACTGGGGGATACCATAGATGACTTTTCTACCCTAGCAGCTTGCATAGAACCTTTTGAAAGCTAGCCAACAAGAAGGAAGTTCTCAGGTCAGTTCTAGCTTGATTCCTCAACATTCTACAATCAAAGTGAGGTTTTCAAAAAGGATACCTTGGGGGCTGGAGAGATGGCTCAGAGGTTAAGAGCACTGACTGTCCTTCCAGAGGTCCTGAGTTCAATTCCCAGCAACCACATGGTGGCTTACAACCATCTGCAATAAAATCTGGCGCCATCTTCTGGCCTGCAGGCATACATGCAGACAGAACACTGTATACATAATAAATAAATAAATCTTAAAAAAAAAAAAAAAAAAAAAAGATACCTTTCAAATTTATTCATTAGGAAACAAAGATTCTCATTTTTAAAAGTTCTCCAAATATTTTTATGTGGCTTTCTGGAATAAAAAGAAAGCCGGAATCAGATGTTTGTCAAGGAAACTCGTGCTTTAAAGTGTCACAGAGCTCTCTCTGGGGAATATCATTGTCATGGCATCATTTCTTTCCTCCAGCATCCCACTGGCTCACCATCTTCAGATGACCTAAAAACAACACTACACTCTCTCACTGAAGGGCAATACAGAACGCTACTTGAGGGGGTTAAAACTATTTGTTTCAAGGTAATTTAGATTCTAATTTAGAGGGACAGTATGTCAAAAAAGAAAAAGAAAAGAAATTGTGTGCTGACAGAGAAGTAAAGAGCCTGAGCTGCTACCAGCAGTGCGCGGCATTCATGAGAATAAGGCCTGGCAAACAGTAAGTGTTCAACACGTAACTGCCCACTGAGAGCTTCAGATGGTGTCTAGCTGGAAGCTGCTGGTGGTGTAGCATGGAACAGGACTCAGGCAGCAAGAGGGCCTGGTGTAAAGTCACTGAGATAAATCTATGGTCTTTGGGGTGTTGTTTTTAAAAAAAAAAAGTTAAAAATAATGGAGAAATTACAACTGGTTATGCCAGCTTCCGTTTGCCATAATCACTTTCTTCTCACGGGCAGAGGAGAGAGACCTTGAAGAGGCCCATCAAAGTGTCACCAGAAAGTGTTTGTCTGCTGCCTTAGAACATGGAAGACATGTCCTTGTACAAGAGCATCCAAGTGCCTCCCTATGCTACTCTCAGCTTTGATTGCCTGCACCTCGAGTACAATATCTGAAAATCCTGCCGGGGTAGTGGTGGAGGTCGTTAATGGAGCAGAACTGGCCAATGAGAAACAAGGTTTATTTTTTAAATATCTAAGAGGCTAAGAAAGTTGAGAGCTGAAAGTGGGGTGGGGGGTGGGCAGCAAAGTATCCTGAAAACAGACTTATAGAAATGGGATAAAGATGAGAGAACTGAGTGATAGGTTGGAAATTTGTTAATAATGAGAAGCCTGATTCCCTGGAGGGAGCCCATCACAAAAGGACACTCTGGACCACATTTGAAATACTATTTCCTACAGGGCTGGTTCTTCCCTCAGCTCATTTCAATGACAATGCGCATTTCTGGCTGAGTGCGAGAAGACATGAAGGGCGTCTTTTATTTTCCTAAGAGGAAATTGAACCTGTGCTTTGTGAGACTTCAGCATATGCCTGTGCATGAAAATATGAGCCAAAGGCTTTTGAAGAGAAACAGAAGTATGCTGCCCTCGTGACAGAGAAGTGTCCGAGAACAAAGACACGTATTCCTGCATGCAATTTCTACGTACGGATTCTTTGTTGTGATACATTTTATGACCGACTTTAAAGACATTGACCTGTTGATCTCGTTCTGGTTTTTATTGGCTGCATCCTACTTACATAAGAAAAAGTCCCTTAGGAAAAGCAGGGTTTTCCTTGAAGACAAATAGTACACACAGGGCCCCAGAATCCGACCAGTCTCTCTCCAATACCATTGCTTTCATTGCTCTGAATGTATAAAATAAGAACAAGAAAGTGGCATCATTCAAGGAAGCTGGGAGTACTGCAGAGGTGCCACCCACATGCTGCCCCATGGGTGGAATTAGAGAGCTAATCCACAAAGACACTTGAAGTTGCCTCACCAATGCCCTCCGCTTGACTGGAAACTGAGTTATGCCAAAAAGTCACTCTTCCAGCGAACGAAATTTCTAATTAACACTGAAAATGCATGGTAGCTCAGTTTGTGGTGAAGACAGGCCATCTCCTCATTCTTCTTAGCTTGAGCCAAATTAAACTATGAAAGGGGGACAGAATAATTGCTCACGGTGGGGTATGGTGTTTTCTCCTGCACAAACATATAATTAGGCTGTCTTAACCTCTTGGTTCAGCAATAAACACCACTTCAGAGACTAATTTACAGGCAAGAATCACAGAAGGCTGTGGAATAAACTCTCAGGGCTCCAGACCTCGCTGTGCAGCTGAAAGAGAGCAGCTTCACTATTTCAAGTCAGCAAAAATCCTTCTGCACTTACCACAAACTAAAATAAGATTGAAATAAGGGCTGTGCATTCAAAACATTGAGCACACCAGCTAATAAAAAATACATTTGTGACTGGTCATAAAAATAGAGAATGTAATTGGCTATACCCTAGAAATATCTTCCACTTACAGTATTTGGGAAGACAGAGGCCTCCATAATATTGACTTTGCTAACACATCCACATTTTTCTGTCCACTATAATTATGCATCCATCAGTGACACCTCACCCCTGTAGCTGCCAACAGTCATTGACTGGGGTAGTGGGAAGTGAGCTGGCTGCATGGCTATATTGCTAGTGTTGGGCAGAGGGGAGGAGGGGACTTGCAGCCTTTGAGGTGCCTAAGGCTGAGGTGAGGAGTATCTGAAGGGACATAGGAGCTGTTTTTCAGCTGTCTATTTCATCCCCAAAGTCTTCTTTAAGCATGAAACACAACACAGACCCTGCAGGGGAGGCCATAGAGAGGAGATACACCTCTCTGTGGGAATTGTGCTTCCTTCTGACCAAAGCAGAGCTAGAGATGGAGAAGCTGCGGTCTGACAATGGTTGGATTTCGGGAACAATTACAGAAGAGTGTGGGCTGTGGACATATTGGACATGATTCATGTGGTGTGAGAACTGGAGGAAGGATGGTCGGGAGGGACCCACGAGGGGGCCCAGAGACACATCAGTGGGATGAAAAGGCAAACAGCCGAGCTTATCGTCTTATCTGTAAGCAAGTCCGAATTCCTTGTGGATTATTTTCTATTTATTTCCATTTATTATTTATATACTATGCCCTCTCACAGTATAAAGACATAAAATAACTAAGTCATGTTTTCTCCCAAGCCCTCTTTCTGCACCTAAGTCCTCTTTTTAACCAAGATTTTTCCAGGTTATGGTCTGTGTTGCTAAGTCTTTGGAACCTGGAGGTGTCAGCATCCTATCTTTACGGAATGAGTAAGCGAAAGAGAGAAAGAATGAATGAACATCTTCCCAACTGGAATACCAAGCAATGAGCCAATCTTAAATTTTCAAGAAGAATGTAATAGTACAGGTGAGACTACACCGCACATCCAAGTACTTGATGGGCCAGTGTGATGACCTGAGTTTGATACGAAAGCCTACAGTGGAAGGAAAGAATCAACTTCTAGGAGCTGTCCTCTGACCTCTGCACACACACTCCACACACACACACACACACACACACACACACACACACACTAATAATTTTTCAAAGACTCAGGTAACAAGATAAATCCCACTTGAAGGTGATTTTTATAAAGAAAAAACGATGCTGGGCAGTGGTGGTGGCATGCACCTTTAATCCCAGCACTCAGGAAGTAGAGGCAGACAGAGCTCTCTGATATCAAGGCCAGCTGGTCTACAGAGTGAGTTCCAGAACATCCAGGAGTACATAGAGAAACTCTGTCTCAAAAAAGAAAAGAAGGAAAGAAGTAATGATTAGTAAATTAACTGAAGTGAAAATAACAGAAAAAAATGGCTAGTATTGCCTAAAGAAATGTTACTATGTTTTAAAATAGTGTTGATTATGAGAAATAACAATAAGCTACATTTACTTTGAGAATAGAGATTTATCTCTCAAGCACCGATTTTTACAAAATAAACCAGGCAATCATCAATTATAGACAGTAGCCTTTTATTTTTCATAGCCTTAAACTGAAATTGGGATGCAGGTAAGGATAGGTTTTGTATTTTTAATTTTAGACAGTAATAGAGACTCAGCATTTGAATGGTAAAAAAAAAAAAATATGCCAAATATCAAATTACTTCAAAGCTGGCCCTGTACATATTATTAGAAGAAGTTTTAAAAGCAGAGATCTCTTTCAAAATCTTAGCAGTAACTTTATAAATACCTGGTCATGCACATGGCTACAAAACCCCAGTTGATATCCTCAAGAGAAGTATAGCTATGGCTAAGATTTTATAATTTTCAGGTCCTACCCACAATTCAGGTAATTCTACTTAAATGTTGGGCTTACATTCCTTACAATGCATCAGGTCCCCTTTAAGACTTAGGCTTCCTCATCTTTTAAATCAGCCTTAAAGGATTGAACAGTAGCAATGAGATGTGGTTCTGAAAGTGGAGGTTTTAACAAAGTATATAATTCCATAATAACAAGGTATCTGTGTTTCAACATTACTGCAATTCCTTTGTTTATATTTTTAGTTAAATCCTGCTTTAAACACTGGAGATACTGCAACCAATGAAGTTCATTGAAGGAGTAATTGCTGCCGTGGAAAAATAGTAAAATTGTGAAGTTTGTGTTCTGTCTTCAAAAAGAATATATCCATATGCATATATTTTAAATTTAGATTTGGGGGTGGTCTTTTGTTTATGTTTTTTTTTTTTTTATTTTGAGAGGAGTTGGGTTTGGGGACAGTTTGGGACTCTGCAGAGCAGGTTGACCTCAAACTTGCTGTCCTTTGCCTGCTCTGCCTCCCAAGTGACCGAGTTATTGGTATCCACAATCATGTCTGGCTAAATTTAGATTTTTAGACTTAAAAGGATGATAATAAGCATGATCTCTAATATTTTTGGCTGCTCTTAGGAAGATAAGGTCATTATTCCTGATCTTGGAGGTTTTGAGAGAAAACAATTGGTAAATGAAACAGAGTAAATTATTTGAAAACTTTAAAAACTAAGACAGGAAAGTAATTTCAGTGGAACGGTGGATTGATCTAGGCTGTGCAAGGGTCAAACTGTAGGTAGAAATAGGTGGGCAGCCCATCCAGGCTTGTGGGTTTAAACGGTCCATATGCTCCAATCCACCCTTGCGTCGGGCTCTGGTAAATGAGAAATCAGGAAGACACTTTAAATCTCGCTCAGGAGTCATTCATGCGGCCTCCGCAGGCGAAAGCCAGCAACGGTTTACAGAAGGAACAGAGCACTGTACACACTCTAACCACTGGGAAACACTTGTAACCATAACCGCGGCTTTCACGGATCCTTTAATTTAGGCTCTGGCTGGAGCTGAGGTGAGTGCTGCAGCCCATAATGCCAAGGCAATGAACGGTTGCCGTCAAACACAAGGAGATTTTCTATTGTGTAAGAAAAGGGGAGAATTCATCAAGATAAAAAGCAACTTAGCTTAATTATGAGTCTTTTAATGTCTTTTCATAATCAGTTAATAAATACCTGGACAATAAAATTGAATTTAAGCTTTTAATAGGCCACGTTGGCTTGAACCTAAACAACTGGAATTATCAGCTCCAAGCATTGTGCGGTAACGGGCTCCCCATTCGGTGCCAGGAGAAACAAAGCTATTCAAGGGCTTTTTTTTTTTTTTTTTTTTTTTTTCTGTGCCTCACCATAATAAACGCTTGTAATATTCCCCCCTTTCTGGCGTGTACGATGCAGATCTTATTTATCACAGTGTGAGACACACCTGGCACGCGGATCAGGAAACAACTGTTTTACTTCATTTCTGTCATCACCTTCCAACAGATTTCTTTCACATTCCAATTTGGACGGGAGGACTCGACTTTTTCTCCATAAGTTCTCCATTAACAGATTCACAGCAGAAGGCGCCGTTGGTCCGTTTCCTCTTGAAGCAATTAATTACCCAGAGCGGCGTGTTTTGACTGGGAAGGCAGCAGGCTGCAAGTCCCCAGCCTTTACACGCGTCTGTGAGGGACGTCTTCATGCTCAGCACCAGGCATTTTCTGCTTTGCAAGGTAGTGAGCCACCGTGTGACAGCTCTTCCAGTGGCCATGTCCATCCTAGGGCCAAGGAAGCAGCCCCAGAGCCAAGCTCAGCTCCCTCCCCCCACTCAGAAGAGACTTTGGTTTTCCAGGCTCTCACTTCCCAGGTTCCGGCCAGATGAAAGGTGACTTCGCTTTCCGAGTTAGTGAAGAACCGATCAGACTTGAAGTCTGAGGTCTGTGAGCTATGCACCAATAAACCTTGAAAAGCTTGAATTACACTATAACCCACAAAAATTTTCAAATTAAAAAGGCATATTTAGAGGCCCCCCGCGGATAGTGATTTTATTTCGTTTAATTCCCTCTTGTGGCCAATTAGGTAGACACCCCTGTGCATAGGCATATACCTCTAGAGGAAGAAAAAGGAGGTTAGCTTCAGATTTGGGGGAGGGGAGTGGCAGTACATCATTCCTCAAACAAACACAAAGTATTTTCCCGGCTGTTCTGTAGGAAGCCCTGGTCTTTAGAAATCAATGAAAATGTGTGTTGTCAGACAGACCTTTGTTGAAGTTCATTCTTCAAAGTTCTAGATTCATTTTTCAGGGTTTTCCTCCCTCAACTTCCGCCAGCCAAATCGGAGTATAAAAGTTAAATTTCCACCTTGATCATCCAGACTGGTTGTTCAGCTCCCTTCAACTATCCTCCCGTCTGAAGGAGGTCTCTAGCTGCCAATGCATAGTTTGCTACAGGTTTTTTGCGTCTGGTTTGTAATGAAGTGGCTCACACACCTTCTGAGCCTTTTTATCTCCAAAGATGGAGCTCCTCTACACAGAGCTCAGCTTGACAGGACAGACCCCTGCTGCCAAACTTGCTCCAGCTTCTCTTCATGCTCATGCTCTCTCTCCCTCCATCAGAATTATAAAATTTGCCCGGTCCTCATCTGGTGGCAGGCTCCATGTGCACCATATGAAAAAGGAGTTAATAAAACGCACATTGGAAATATAAAACAAGGTCAGGGGCGACAGTTTGGCTGAAGGTCTTTCTTTAAATGTGGAAAACAAAAGAACAAGATTGTTTTAGCAGTTGCAGCTGTCGGGGAGATGACTGAAGTCCCTGCTACCTGTTCCATGTGACCCTCAGCATGACTGTCCTCTGCCTAACCCACACCTTTCTCTGAACCATAGGTGTCCCAAGGTTAGGTACGGACAGAAGGAAGTCCTCGTCCTGCCCCAAAAAGGGCTACAGGGATTGGAGGAACAAAGTGGTGGGAGATAACAAAATCAGGCTGAAGGCACAAGGGCCTGCATAAAACTCCAGGCCCTGGGAGGACTGGAAGTCAGCAGCAATGAATGGTGTTACTGTGTGTGCCGGGGAACCAACCACCGGGATTGTGGGTGGTAGGTTTTTAAAAGTAAGTACTTACAAAAAAAAAAAAATTCCGTGGTTGGGTCTATCTGATGCCAACCAAACTGGAAGAAAGAAAACATTGTCAGCAAGCAACTGCTTGCTCCGTCAGACCTCAAGCATACCACTTGGCAGACGTGTTTGCCTATTGAACTGACTGGTTACTTTGGCAACACTTAAGAGCGTAAAGTGCGCAGTGAAAGTCCATCAGGAGAACGTTATCATTTTCAAATGAAGATGAAAGAGAAGGCACTTAATAACCATGTCAGAGATGATGATAGTAGCCCACAAGCCCATTCATATGTGACCATAAATTGGTTTATCAGGAGAGCCACGGCCCAGCAAAAGAGAAGACTTCATGGGTTTGATAAAGGACAAGACCGGGTCATCTAAACAGGAAAAGAGGGGCTTGCAGAGACAGACTGGATACTATTGTGGAGGCAGGGGAGCAGTCAGTCCATCAAGGCATCCATAGGCTGCTACCAGACACCACCAGCCCCCTCTACTTTTGGTAACTTCTCTTGAACTCTGGCATCTTTGTTTAAAAAGAAGGAGGAGGAGGAGGAGGAGGAGGAGGAGGAGGAGGAGGAGGAGGAGGAGGAGGAGAAGAAGAAGAAGAAGAAGAAGAAGAAGAAGAAGAAGAAGAAGAAGAAGAAGAAGAAGAAGAAGAAAAGGAAAGAAAGAAAGGGAAGAGAAAAGAAAAAGAAGAAGAAATGATAATTTCACTTTCTCAGACTGTCAGACTGAAAGACTCAGAGTACAGAGCATTTAACTACCCCCTAACATGGAGACCAGGTTGTCTCAGGAAAAGCCCATCTTTTAACAGGAGTGGCCTACACTAGAAGTAGAGAAAGGATCCAGGCCCATAGGAACTGAAATTCCACTCATATAAGACGCCTGGAAGGTGGAAAGAACCTTTCACAGTGGCTTTTATCTGCCTTCCATGTTGGCCTTCATAGGTCAGAATGTATCCCAAACACTCCCCGCATCATCGTTACTCAGTTGTGAGCTCCGCAATAGCAGTATCACACAGGAGACTGTTTTAAGTGTAGAATTTAGGGCTGGGGTGTGGTTCATAGAGCACTTAGCTAACATGTACAAAGCCCTAGGTTCAGTCCCCAACACTGTAAGAAGGAAAGAAGAGAGAAAGGGAAGGAGGGAGGAAAGAAGAGGAGGGAAGGAGGGAGGGAGAGGGAGGGAATGAATCTCATCTACACATCCACCCCAGCACTACCATTAAATAAGATTCTGGGATAATTTGGAAACCATCCTTATTCACATTAAGGAGAGAGACTATTTAAATCTTGGGCCAATTAGACAAGAACTTCTGAGATCAGAATCCAGACATCCATACATTTCAGAGACTGTTGTTTGTGGGTTGTTTTGACCGTCTCATGTAGTCTAAGCAAGCTATGCAACCAGAACTAACCTTGTCCTGCCTCTGTCTTCTAAATGCTGGCATTACATGTCTGCACCACCTTCTCTGCCCATCAATACCTTTTAAACCACCCTAGATCATTCTGATGTGCTACCAAGTTTCAGGACTGCATTATCAAAAGGAAAACTTAACCAAGAAACATGGAATAGAAAAAGGCAACCAAAATTCTTGAACTAGATCCCTTGAGAGAAACCCTAGTGATGGAAAGAAAACAGAGATATTTTCATATCTACACCCATACTCATACACTTCTAGGGTAAGAGAGTGCCCGGGTGGGCAGAACGTTTATTGGCATTAGGTACTGTGTTTATTGTTGCTGCCCATTTCCCAGTGATTTTAGAACTCTGTAGGGGAGGTGTTGTGACTTTGAAAGAGCTATTTTTATAACAGAATTGTTTTACTTACAGGTTTATGTAACATGCTGTACTATTAAACAGTAAATAAAAAACACTGATAAACCCCAGGTCCCCCACAGGTAGCTTGGCACATCCTTCATTATCCAGTTTATGAGCAAATTGCCACCTCAGCGTTGGCTTTCAGCTTGTTAGGTGCATGTGTGCATGCACAAGCAGCTTACATGCAACATTCCCTGCCGTTTTAATGTTTAAAGGAAATGGCCCAACCATGAAGGGGCAGGGGAGGAGTTATAAATAAAAGGAGTGAGATTTGGGTTGGAGACTTGGTGTTTGGGGTTTTGTTTGCAGCAGAAACTTGGTGTGTGAGGGCGGGGGTGGGGGTCCACGTTAGGGCACACTCATAGATTGGAAAGGCATTAAGTTAAACCCATCCAGCTGTTATACTGAGGAGTTTGAGGGAAAGCTGAGATCACACACACACACACACACACACACACACACACACACACACACACACACACATTCCCTTGTGCTACAGCCTACTTTCTCTGCTAAGCAAACATGGTTTTTACCCAATTAAGCCTTCCAAGAGGAAAATCCTCTTTGCCTTTGTCATTCAAATTGAAGATAAACACCAATCAGACAGCATCAGATAGCTCTTCTTCTATTTACTGTTTTACAAATGTGTTCCTTTGTTCAGTCTTCTGAGTATTTACAGCCCTCTCTAACCTGAGAACTCTTAGAAAGTATAGAGTTTTTCTTGGAGTCTCACAGACTCACAGTACCTTGCAGACTCCCCCGATGGGCGCCCCCTGGCGTTAGCACCTTGAATCTCCCTGCCAGCGTGAATCCCTCTGCTGATTCACTGAAGGTCTGGGAACACTGGCTGAGATACTAACGGTAGAAAAAGAGCAGGCACGCTAGTTTCTTTAGGAATCGCCTCTTCTTACAAAATTTCATGAATTAGCTTGATGAGTATGAGAATCTTTTTTTACCTTTCCTGTGTAGGAACCAGCATGGGCATCTGCGGGCTCTCCCCACATCCCCAAGTCATGAGCTCTGAATGCTTCCACAAGGCATCCAAGTATCACAAACCATTGCAAGCCCCTGCATCCGGTATTGATTAAACAATGTCTGGAGCTGGCAAACATTATTAATATATAGAATGCTAGAGAGATTGATTGCGCTACTTTCATTTTTCTTCTTCCTGCCAGCCCCCTACAGGAGAAAGCCCTGCAGCTGTTCCGAATCCCATTGCCAGGGTCATATTATAGCTTGTTTTGATGTTTCACCAACAAGTTCTGTGCCTCATACAGGGACAAGCCAAGGAGAACATCCCCAGTTCCAACTGAAGGCCAAGGCACAATCACTCTGTCAGGTATTGTTAGTAGGTCAGGATCATAAAAGATAATAAACTCTCTCCCATCTTTTATGACGGCACACAGAGATCAAACATTTTCCAAACCAGAGCACAAAGCCCCTAGGACCAGTTCTCCCTGACAGATGTTCATCTGCTATCTTGGTATTGACGTGTTACTTAATTTATTGACCCACGGAGGGAAGGTAATACAAAGACCCAAGAAGTCTGGTATTGTACAAGCTATGAGCCTTTGAAATAAACTGAACACTCTATGCATGTTTTAGGAATTATCTAACTAGTGTTCTTTCACTATTTTTCCCCTCTCAATATTTAAATAAATAAAAAACAGAAAAGGAGTTAGACAAAAAAAGCTTTTGTTGTTTTTACTTATCTTTTACTCGATGATCAATACACTTAATGATCAATGACACTATTGACCACAAGACACCCGATTCACCTTAGGTTTCTTAGGTTGATTAAGAATGGGGTGAAATAGAGTTTGACAATGGAATGTTACATGCTTTGGTCTTTCTCGCTTGAATCAATTCTGCATAGCTAGATGGAGCATGGTGAGGCAGAGCCCTGCACATCTCCAGGATGACCAAGCCTTGAACAAAGAGAAGACTCACACCCAGCAGTGTCCAAAGTCCTCCTTCAGGGAGGTCCAGCAGCCTTCACTCATCCCACATGTCCTCAATCCTTCTCCATCGCAGCCTGTGTCCCAGGCTGACTAGATAAAATGCTGGTTTCTCCTTCCACCTCTGTGACTTTGCTCATAAAGTCCTTGCTCTGATCTACAAATAAAAGTCCTTTAAGAGTCTGGCAAGATCAATTGTGCTTCTGCTAATCACTCTAGGTCTTCATGTGAATCACCCAGAGATCAATTGTGAGTATGATTCTCCTTCTACACATCTCCTTGAATAAACCATAAACTATCATACATCTTTTGGGCTCACCCACCCTTCCATGCCTCATAACAAGATGTGGTGACTAGTATTACTTATACACTTGGTGGAATTTGGAATCACCTGAAAGAAGGGCCTCTGGAGATGATTGGGGGTGGTGGGCATCTTTATTGCATCAGTCGGGGTGGAAAGACCCCTACTGTGGGTGGCACCATTCCTTGGCTGGGATCTTAGGCTGTATAAATAAGAAAAGGAACTGAGCAGTAACTTTCATGAATCACTCACTGCTTTCTGACTGTGGGTATGGATATGATATGACAAGCTACTTCAAACTCGTGTTGACCTGACTTCCCTGCTATGACAGACTACAACTTTGAATCATGAGCCAAAATAAACCCCTCCTTCCCCCCAAGTTGCTTTTGTCAGAGTTTTATCACAGAGACAGGGAAAATAACTCAGCCATACCTCATGTTCCACAAATGTTTATTCATTTCATTCATAAATACCATACTCATCTTTGCTAGCCTTCTATGATTCCACTTGAACTGGAAATAAGGACCAAACTCATTGAACTTCCATTCAAAACCCTCCAAATACATGCCTATACATCTTTAGAATGTACCTAAATGACCCCAGCCTGCTAAAAAAAAAATCACCTGTCAAAACAGTTTCCTTTCTGTATCCTATCACATTCTACCATAGACCCGAGCTGCCCCTGCCTCCACCTCCCACTCACACCCACCCACACATCTCCATCGATTACGGGCTCAAACAACAGCACTATATTTCTTCTCTATGAGGCTTTCACAAGTACTCTAGCTCCAGCGATCACTGAAGTTATGTAATAACACCTGATATGTCTTCTAGACAGTCCTTAGAAATCTTCATTACCATCAAGTGCCATATAATTTTGAAGGTATGAATTGTGTTTCCTTCATTTCTAAACTCCCCATTGTTCCAATAAGCACTCATCAAATATTTTACCACTTTTTTTTTAACATACACTAAAGCATAGTGTTTGATGTGTCAGTTGAATCAAGCAAAATGTTATTCTACTTTAGGTTCCAAGCCAAATGATTTGCCTGCCATGAATAATCAGAATGTCTTATTGTTTATTAAGGGTGATTGTTTTTAAAAGTTAATGACTTATAAGAAATCACAGCGTAATACACAAATACATCTACACATACATAACTAAAACCACAATTCTGATTTAAATTCCTAGCCATCTTTTGCAGGATGCCACCTAATATTTGCCATTTTATTTCAACATATTAAAAAATAGTCACCACACCCAAGCAACAGTCTTTATAGCCTACAAATGAGACACAATCAACTAATGAGTGACTGTTGAAAGGAAACTCAACTTTAGAAGTTCCTAGCTGATAAAGATACTCTAAAAGCTTATAAAGATAGAGATATGCAGATTTGTGGATTCTTGTTGCTACCTTGTATGTCTAAGATTACAGAAAAAGTAGCAAAGAGGAAAGACAACTGACTAGAAACTTCCACATGACTCAGTGAAGTAGAAGAATCAGAATATGAAAAATAACTAGCCTCTGCTCCAAAGAAAGAAAGACAGAGAGAGGAGGTGGGAGAAGAGCTTCAGATATTCACAAAAGTCGTGATAGGATATCTGAAAGGCACAGAGAAAAAGAAAGCTGACACACGACAAAGTAAGCAAAACTAGACGTGGCTGTCGTTGTGTGGTTCCCTGGCTGGGATGGGGGAGAGGAACAGAATCCCTGGGGAAAAGAATCATCAAGTCATTGCCCCTGGACAAGCCTTCAAGTGGATCAAATCCAGTTGTGGTTTCTGGTGAGACATTGGTTCCTCCAGCAGTTAGGTCAGCGGGAAGGAATCCCATTTTGTCATTCTGTATGTCTTAGGGAACAATGGCCGGGAACCATCTTGAGACTGAACCTGTTTCTAACGAAGCGACTCTGAGGACCTGAGATCAGAGAGCAACCGTAAGTCAGGGAATCTGAATTGAACCTGACCACAGTCTTAAGATGAAAGGCAGTTGTAAAGAGTGGTCAGGCTCAACACTAACAAGCCACAGAATGCTGGTGGCAGGAAGCCTTTCTTGTTGTAATGTTTTATTCTCCATTCATTCATTAAATTTCATTTGTACCTGTTTTTCACCATTGTACAGTGTATTCATCACTTTTCTGATGATGTGATAGAATATCCTGACAAAAAGGCAACTTACAGATGGGAAAAGGTTCTGGCTTACCGTTCCAGAAGGGATGCAGTCCATTGCTGCAGGAAAGGATTGATAGCAGCAGCATGGATCTGCCCACAACGTTTTATCCACACACAGGAAGCACAAAGAGGTAGGGGGTGGGGGGAACCAGGCAGTAAAGATTTAAAGCATGACCCAGTATTATACTTCTTCCAGCAAGGCTCCACTTCCTAGAGGTTCCATAACCTTCTCAAACACCACCACCCACTAGGGACTAAATGTTCAGATACATGGGGCTATGAGGGACATTTACCATTCAAACCACAACATTCTGCCCCTGGCCCACCATAGATTCATGGCCATCTCATGACAAAAACAATCAATTCTTTTGACTTCAAAAGTTCCCTTTATCTTTAACAGTCCCAACACTGTTCAAATATCCAAAGACTCTTTGGGGACTCAAGGCAATCTCTTAACTGTAATATCCTATAAAATCAAAAACAAATTACATACTTCCAACATACAACAGCACAGAGTACACACTCCCATTGCAGGGGAGGAGTGGAAACATGACGATGAACAATCAGACTGGAATGAGACCAAACTAACCAGAGCAAACACTAAATCCTGTCACTATGGCTCTGGCATTTTGGACTTCAGTTTCAAGGGCCTAAGTGGATCAGCCTCTCCAGCTCTGCTGCCTGCAATACACGTTTGTCTCCTGAGATGCCTCCACTTCCCATATGCGGCCCTCCTTGGCAGAGATCCCACTACTATGGCATCTCTCACATCTTCGGGTCTCCATTGCAGCTCAGGCTTCACTTTCACAGCATCACACAATGGCCTCTCAGGGCCTCCTCTCATGGATACTGACCCTACTCTGAGAACATGAGGAAGAATCCTTAATTCCTTCAATTTTGGGCCTTTCTTGCTCGCTAGCTAATACTTTCTGTTCTGTGTCTTTTTACTATGAATGGAACTGCAAACAAATAAGAAAAAGGACTATTTCCTATACTTTTGCTTACCCCTAGGATTAAACTGAAATTATGAGCATTGAGATGTTGCAATAGGTACTGAAGACATAAGGGGAACCAGAATAATCAGAATGGAGGTTCTTTGATGAATGACAGAAAGTAACCCGTCATTCTCAAAGTCATATGCAAGAGGCAGAAATATAATTATACCAGAGCTTAACTTCTGCCAGAGAAGGTGCCAACCTCTCTGAGGCATATTCTTATTGTGAATCCTGTTCTAAAACTTCCCATTAATTGGACAAAGTGTGTTATTTAAGAATGACATGAAATTGGGAGGAGAAAATTTGGGGGTACTCTAGAGGGGACCTGGAAGGCAGCAGAGGTGGGTATGTTCAAAATACATTGTATATATGTATAAAATTCTCAAAGAATACACCAAAAAAAGTACATATTAAAAATCAAATTAGCTGGGTGGTGGTGGCGCACACCTTTAATCCCAGCACTCGGGAGGCAGAGCCAGGCAGATCTCTGTGAGTTCAAGGCCAGCCTGGGCTACAGAGTGAGTTCCAGGAAAGGTGCAAAGCTACACAGAGAAGCCCTGTCTTGAAAAATCAAAAAAGAAAAATCAAATTAGTACCTCACAAATCATTGCATGGATGTGTTCAGAGGTGATGCTGTTCTTGCACAGGGAGAGAACTCCATGAATATTGAGTTCCAATGATGCAGAAAATAGAAGGGTGCAAAGGAAAAGTGCTAAGTGTCCAGGGAACTAAATATAAATCCTATAGCCATGAGGACAAGCAATGAGCTATAAGACACTCCATGTTCAAAAAAGGAAAAACAATTTCAGTTGCTTTTGATGGCTGCAAGGTCCTTTCAACAATGTACCTCCTTTAAGTGTGCCTAATTTCCTTTCATGGTTTGTAAATATTTTTTCTTTTAATATAAATTCACTCTCTGAAAAATCATAAATCCTAAATTCTTGCTCTGCTAGTAGCACAGTGTTGTAAAATTCAGGTAGAAATGGATATGGTATTTGATACTAAAGTGCTTTCAGAATGATTTAGTGAATTCCATATGGTCAAAGCTATTATTCAAGGGATTTCTAATGGATAAGTCTTCTAATAAGTTTTAATTTTTTGCAAGTCTAACAGAGGATAAAATGTTCAATGGGAAAGTGAATATTTGTACAATCAAAGAACTGCAAGTTACTCTTGAGATCAGTATGTGTCAACACTGCTGTTAGCTACTTTTCTGCAATGATGTATTTGGGGAGGTTGGCTGTTACATGGAAAAAGATTATACCCAGGGAGGGAAACATTTAACAAATACAGGGCCTGCTGGTATCTAGGTAAAAAGAATTGAGAGCTGAGGGAAAAGTAACAGAGCTGGAAGCCCATTGGAGAAGGCCTACTTGGTACAATAAAAAAGAAACTTCTCTAGCCGGGCAACCTCAGCTTTAGAACTGATTGCCTATAGATTCTTAATCTTTTTCTTTTTTTTTTTTTAAATATTTATTTATTTATTTATTTATTTATTTATTTATTTATAACACAGAAGAGGGTGCCAGATCTCATTTCAGATGGTTGTGAGCCACCATGTGGGTGCTGGGAATTGAACTCAGGACCTCTGGAAGAGCAGTCAGTGCTCTTAACCGCTGAGCCATCTCTCCAGCCCCAGATTCTTAATCTTTATTAATCTAGTAGCTCTTCAATTTTTCTTAAGATTTTATCCCTACAATTTTATGAAATGGAAAATTATTGAGAACATCTGAAGCTAAGTTGGGTGTTTCAGTAATGAGCAAGATGCCTCCACATCTTAACTGGAAGCAAAGCTGGTCAGGGAGGAGAGTCAAGATGCACTTTATTTATATAACAGTGAGGCCTGGATTTTGACAAACCACATAAATAGTGGAGAATAAAGCTGAAGACTTCCTTCTGTCATTCTGATGAAGCCACCTTCAATCCAGTCCCACCTGAGCACACCTGCAAATAAATGTCACGGTGAGAAAGAAGTCTTCACCCCTCTGGTCTGCTAACATTTTCCAGTAATGTGACTTTTTAATTAAATTTGTTCTTTGATCATTTCATACATGCATGTAATACATCTGACTAGTATGATTACAAAGAATGCATTTTAGAATTATTTGGACAGAAAACATACTCTGTGTGTATGTGTACACATGTGTGTATGTGTGTACACATGTATGTGTGTGTTCAGGTATGTATATGCATATGTATGCTGAGGACAAAAGTTACTGTTGGGTGTCTTCCTCAACCTCTTTTTTTTTTTTTTTTTTTTTGAGCCAGGGCTTCTCTCGGTACCTGGAGTGAACCTGCTCAGCCAGTCTGGCTAGCCAGCCAATGAACCCAAGGGACCCCCCTGTCTCTGCCTCCCCAGCATTGGGATTACAGTGTACCTCTTTGGTTTTGTTTTCACGTGAGTTCTGGGGACCAAACTCAAATTCTCACGCTCACCCAGCAAGTACTTTATCAATTCAGCCCTCTCTCCAAGTCCCCAAAGCATTCTTTTTCACTTAGCAAATTTTCTAGTGCCTTTTGGAGCTCATTGAAAAAAAGATTAAACCTTACTTGTAAGATTGCAGATCTTGAATTATATGCAGCATGGTCCTGAATTAAAAATAAAAACTTGGGTTTATTCAAATTCATTTGTTTTGGAAATAAATGAAGGGCATATGTATAAATTTAGAATGTCTTCCAAATAGGATTCCCAGCTTTTTTCCAGAAGTCCTCAGAACTACAGGCTCTTCTACCCCAGCTGTGGGGCTGCTGAGGCTGCTATGTTGGGGTCTGGATGCTCCACTCTGCCCTTCAAAGGAAAGTCCCCAAAGACAAGTAATGCCTTTTGTTGACAATAGTCAGAGTCTGCCTTCATGCCTTCAAAACTGTTTTAAAAGTGAAAAATTATGTATATTGGGCTCGCCTGGTGTCACAGAATTCATCCACTTTTTCTTTTCTTTCTTTCTTCCTTTCTTTCTTTCTCTCTTTCTTTCTTTCTTAACCTAATTTTTTTTTTTTTTGCATTCCTGTGAGGTAGACTATATCCCCCTTTTTTTTCTGATAGAAAAGGCAAGTCTTAGAGAGCCTGGGGATTTGATGTAGCATGAGATCTACACACATTTTCTAACTTGAGTCTTTCCTGGTCCCCACTGTAATGTGTTTTATGTGGTAGTCCCCAATACCAGTTGTCCAGACAATTCTAACCCTCTGTCAGTTAAGAGCAAGGCGAAGTCTAAATCTTCTTTATATATGTGGCACTAGGTTCATTTTCCCAGGAAACCAACCACATTTAAAACTGGAGTCACAAACCCATGGCATTCTCAAGCCTCCAGGCTTCACCTTCGAAGCGAATGGCCTCAAGAAGAAAGAAGTGAACTTCTTAAAGGTACATTTCTTGCACTTCTAAGTCCCTAGAGTTTCCTTCTGTGATAGAGTAGTGAACAGAAGTAGCAGAATTCTGTTACCTTCTCTGAGGGATGAGAGTTCCCACGTTTCTTCCTGGAATTACAGAAGCCTGGCCCCATACTTAGAAAGTATGAAAACTAGGCCAGGTTAGGAAGGGATTCAATGGCAAAACCTAGGGATTCTGCTGTACCTTCTTTTCAGTCTATTCACTATAGAAACTTTTCATTCCTTCTTCTTCCCAGCCCCATGGCTCCTGCCTGATCCCCACCCCATACACACACACACACACACACACACACACACACACACACACACACACACACATTGCAAGATACATTCCGTCATGAGTTCTCCCAGCCCAGAGCAAAACAAATCAGGCAGAACCATATAATTTATCACACCAAACTGGAATTACCCCCACCCACTTAAAAAATCTGGCTTCCTTTCAGGGTAACAGCAACTAGGCTCTGGCAGGGCTCAGTCAACGTGGGTGATCTGTGACATGTGGCAAAAATACAGAACTCATCAGATTTAATAAAACAAAGTTCCACACACTATTGGAAGGCTTCTCTCAACAAAGGCCTTAAGGAGTTACGGCAGGCAGTCCCCAGCTTTCAGGGGAAGCAACCCCCTCGGAGTACAAAGCTCCTCCAGGACTCAGAAGTCTTGAAAGACCAAGTGGCTGTCCCTAGCAGACAGGGGAGGTGCTAGAGTCAGGAATAAATGCCAACAGAACAGATGTGCCCATTGTGAAGTAAGAGTAAGAGGATTGCCAGTGTGCCCACTCTGGGCAGGGGAATGTCACATTTCTGTGCTCTGCATTCCACAGCAGACAGAGGTGTCCTCTGCTGCCTACCAGCCTCAGTGCAGCAAGTAGCCAGCAGCTGGTTCCCCAGAGTGAGTCCAAGAAGTGACACTGTCGTCCATGTCACTGCTAAGATTCTCCCAGGGAAGCTGTGGGTGGCCTTAATGCCTACACAATTGAAGTGCATATTTGAGAGAATTCAGTTTTAGAGGCAACCACTGGGAACCCCCAGGACAAGCAAGTGCACTTGTCAAAACTGTGTCAGAGCATTTGTTTCCTCGTCTCGTAAGAAACCAATTGTTGTTAGAGAGATAGAAAAAAGAAGCCAAGATCCAGAGACTTTGTGACTGAGGGCACAGAAGAAGCCCTCAGGACCTTGGAAGTCTGGTCTTTAGACAGTAGTCACTAAGGCTTCAGATCACTTGTCAATGGCTCCACTTGTGTGTGCCTCTAGTAGCAGCAGTAAAAGACACAGTTACTCACCTGTCCCCCAGGCACCTGGCCACAGTTCAAAAATTATGGACACTGTCGCTTCACAGATTAGGAAGCCCAATTGATAAGTTTGGAAGGTGACTCATTGAAGACTAGAAATGCTAGAGCCCAAGATTCAAACCCAGGGCAGTTTGGCTCCCCGTGCATTCTGCCACATCTCCACTGTCTTGAAAGCTACTGAACAGTGAACTAAACCCTGAGGTAGAAGGCCAGTCAGCAAAATTCCAACCCATGGCCTATAAAAACAAAGTCAAGCACAGTGAGCTAGGATGGTCCTTTTGCACAAATCACTATGGTCACACTTTGTTGATGACTTGCTCCAGGTGGTCCAGTGTCTCAGGAAGGCCTTACCTCCAACACATTAGGCAAGCCGTTGGAGAAACTGTGGGGGAACCGGGAGGACGCTTCTTCACTATGCATCTCACTAGACATTTGGGCTTTCAGAAGGTTTCTCTGAATTCCAGTTTCCTAGTTAATAAAATTCATGTGCTATTTTATAAAATTGCTACAAGGATTGAAATCCCTTATTTATATGCATGTGTGTGGCTATATATATATATCTATATATATATATATATATATATCATATATACAAATAAAATAGGGAATTATGTGGTGAATAAAAGTTATTACTGTTAAACCAGAGATAATAACATAAAGTGATTTATGTAAGGTTTTCCACATCTAAACTAAACTGATGATGACATAGTCTATGAATGACCATGGGGGGGTGTGGATGTTATGGTTCTTAAGGAGTCTGTATTTGTGGCTCCCCTCACACTCATACAGTGTATTTGGGGAGATGATGTGGCATGAAGGCAGCTTCTATAAGACAACCCATGAGGAGTCCCAGCTCACAAAGCCCAGCCTGCAGTCAGCATCCCCTGAAGATACAAGGGTGGCCCCTCTTATAGAGTTTTCCATGCTCTCAGCCCTGGATTCAAATCTGAATCAAAGCTGAAGGCAGACAGACCCTTCATTGCCAATATCAATGGTTCTAAGTCACCTGGTCACTAAAGCTAAGCTGTATCAGAAGTTGGGGGGGGGAGATTAGAGTCTGAGTCACACCCCAGCCTTAGCCCTTACCTGTCTTGACTCCTGACTGGAATCTTCATCCTCCACCACTGTCAGTACCTGGGAAATGCCTGCCTCCACTTCTTCATGCTCAAGTGACTGCCTGCATTGATGCTTCCCACATTTATGGAAGGCACAGGGATTCTGTAGCCTCAGTATACTTCAGAAGGATTGGAATACTTATGTGCCTCTCTTTGAATTGTCTGAGCATTTAATGAAAACTGTTTTAGTAAGGCAGACATTTAAAGAGATCATTGACATGTGATATAAATTCCCCTGACTTCAATGATATCAGCCTCACAATAGCATACACTGCTTTCTCTAGCCATTTGTACCAGTGACATAAGGGTTGCTATAATCTTGCTACTCCTTTCCCGGAGTACATGTTTCCCTGGCATACCACTTTCCAGGGTCTTTATGCTGCCTTACATCCAGTGAGTTGGATTGACAATGACATTCCCCTCTCTGAAGTCACACAGAAGGATCTTAGCTTATTGACTACCATATAACGGCTATTGTGACCAGTTGCCTAATAAACTGAGTAACAGAATAACCATTTATAATTAGAAATTATGCAATAGCTTACTAGAGCTGATGCTTTATACATTTCCATAAGGTTAAGTGAAAATGCCCCTGCTAGATGCTTCCTGCAATCACTTACTTGGAATTTTTGAGGTTGGAGTTGACTTTTGGATGGCATCCATCTTGTTTTCTCAAATACTTGCTCTACCCCAAGTTTCTGTCACCAGCTGCACAATGATGCCAAACATTAAGAACATTGATTTTTTCACATCTGTCTCTGCCACACTTAATCTCCACAGCTGCCAGATGTGCTGGACTCTGCTCCTTGTTCACAATGCAAACATAGGCTATTGCTGGGGTTATCTGCTCCCTGAAGCATCTTTCTTCTGTCTAACCTGTCAGATTCCCCTTTTTCTGACTATGACTGACTTTATGTATCACATAGCCAAAAAAAGAAGAAAAAAAAAAAGATTGAGTAATAACCCTTGCCCCCTAACCCAAAACCCAACGCTTTCTGTTAAGCCGGAAGAAGTTAAACTAAAACTAAAATTCTTGGTCAGAGTTCATTTTCGACACTCTTGGGACTTTCTAAAGGAAACTCCACTCTAACCTTAGCTGTCAGCACATCAACAAAACTGTTCCCAAACTCCAAGAGAGTTTTCTCTGAGCCTCCAGAGAACACTTAGGGGCCAGGCTTTCTCCATGTCAGCTTCTTCATCCCCTCGCCCTAGGCTCAGGCCACTCTTCTCTGGATGTCTGCTGTTCCCTGTCCTGGTGGTTCTCCTTTTTCTTTCATCCCCTTCTCTCCTCCCAAGCATGGAAACTCCAGCTACTGTCTGAATACTCAGCCCTGACTTCTTGTCCCAAGCAAAGTTTATTTTTCCCTTTAAACAACAAACTTCCCTGTTAGATGCAGAAAAATAAAATACAGAAAAATACAAATGTTGAAATAGAGCTCAAACTATTGACAGAATATTAACAGTAAAGCTTAATTTACTTATCACCTAATACACCCCAGGTATTTGAGATGCTCTGTGTTGTAACTGCCTCAACACAGACTAGGTCATGGAATTGGGTGTCTGGGCTGAGGGAATCTTCCCAGGGTCATGTGGTTGGCAAGCAAAGGTGAGACTCAGGGGGAGGAACTTCAGGTTGCAGAGTCTATATTTTTAAGGCATCACTAAAATAATTCCTTATTTTTGTCAGGAACACTGGGGCTTCTAATAGAACAAAGAGAGCAAGTTAATAACAATTCATTAACAGATGATTTGCTTTTCTCATGAGGCAAAGACTATGAGCAGTGTCAAATGGGAGCATCCTTTTTTATTTTATTCAAATATACACAACATAAAACAGACTATGTCAGTCATTCTTAAAACCACAATCCATGTTACTTATTGAGTTCTAAAATACAGCTCCAAATCACTTGTCAAACATAAAGCTCCACCAATTACAGAAATAACAACAGAAATAATTGCTCCTTTTCCTCCATTCTTGGCAATCCTACCCTTCTTCCTTCCTTCCTTTCCTTTTCTATTTTTCTTCTGTTGAAAATGTATTTTCTTCATACATTTTCTATTTATGGTTTCCTCTCTCCCAACTCCTCCCAGTTCCTTCCCACCTTCCTCCCATCTGAATCCACACCATTTCTGCCTCTCCTTAGAAAACAGGCATCTAAGAAATAATAATAAAAAAGAAAAGTAAAACAAGAACAAACAAACTGGGATAGGAAAAAATAAACAAAAGAAAAGGAGCCAAAGAAAAAGCAAGAGAAACACATATAGACACACACACACACACACACACACACACACACACACACACATTTGTACACTCAGGAATAAAAACACAAAACCAGGAGCCATAAAGGACCTGTAAGGCTAAAAATAATTTTAAAAACATCTATAAGCCCTAGCAAAACATTATGAGACAAAGAATCTCCAAAGATGTCACTGAGTTCTTTCTGTGTTGGCCACCTACTGTTGGGCAGAGGGCCTGCCCTCAAGAGTGGTTTGTGTCTCCTGTGAGACTCCATTGGAGAGAACTAATTTTTCTTTGAAAGTGTTTATCAATTGGAGATATGGATGAGGGCCTATGTCCATTTCCCCTCTCGGCACTAGGACCCCATCTGGCTTAGGCTCTGTGCATGCTGCCACAGTCTCTGTGAGTTCATAGGTGTGTCAACCTGATGTACGCAGAGGGCCTCGGTGTCCTCCACCCCCTCTGACTCTTACAATCTTTTCACCCCCACTTCCACAGGGTTTGCTGAGCCCTGAGGAAAGGGATTTGATGGAGACATGCCATTTTGGACTGAGTGTTCCAAGGTGTCTCACTACCTCTCTACATTGTCCACTGTGGGTTTCTGTATTTGTTTCCATCTGCTGCAGAAAGAAGCTTCTCTGATGATGACTGAGCAAGGCACTGACCTCAGTATAGCAGAATGCCATTGGGAATCATTTTATGGCTACATTACTTTAGCAGAATGGTAGAATTTGGTTTTCCCCCCAGGTTCCTGGTCTATCTGGTCTCAGGTTTTCGGTCACCCAACCAGGTTCAGGGATAGTTGCCATCTCATGGAGCGGGCTTTAAAACCAGTAAGATACTGGTTGGTTACTCCCCAAAACTCTGTTCCACTATTGCACTAGAGCATCTCACAGACAGGTCATCATTATAGATCAGAAGGTTTGTAGCTAGGTTGGTGTTTACCAATTTTCTTTGGTAGTGTACAAATTACTTTCCAGTACCAGGAACATAAGTCTGTAGGAGTAAAGGCTCTAGGCAGGGACCAGCTTGATTTAAAAGAGTTGTATAGGTGTTGTCTTTAGCAATAGGACCTACTGTCAGTGTTTGGAGAGCAACCAATAGCCTGTGCAATAGCCTGGGATTTGGGGGGAAAGACCCCCCTTTTTTTGGTTTTTTGAGACAGGGTTTCTCTGTGTAGTTTTGGAGCCTGTCCTGGATCTCACTCTGTAGACCAGGCTGGCCTCGACCTCACAGAGATCCACCTGGCTCTGCCTCCCAAGTGCTGGGATTAAAGGCGTGTGCCACAACCACCTAGCTAAGACCCCTTTTCTTAAAGTCACTGGGTCATCTTGGAGCTGGGGCCTACAGATAATCTCACCCCTCTCACCCGTATTCTAGCTCTCACCACATACCTGGTGATTGCACAACTCATGCCATATGGAATCTTCCAGAGCACATGGGTTGTTTCTCCAGGGAACACCTCTGCACGGGTTTATTAATAAAATCAACCTGAATCGGGCTTTGGGATTGGGAAACTCTGGGTCTGCTACTGCTTTATGCTTTTTGGCACTCTTGCTTTTAATGTTTTTCTTTTTCTTAAAGGCTTTGATAATCTGTGATCGAAGGTAAGAATATTATATTGTCCCTTTCTACTAAAAAGGAAACTGAGTCATGAAACCAGATGCTCCCAGTTTTATGGCAAATAATCTCCCTCTGAATCCAGTGTAAGGAAAAACTGAAAGTACTTCAAAATATGCGTTCAATTCCAACAACAAAACTCCCAGATGCAGCAACCAGGAAGAAAGTTTTCTGCTGAAATGCCAACATTTGCTCATTAATGCCATCTGGGGTATTGGTGTCTGGGATGGAAAACTGCTTACAGACTAAGTTCCGACTCAGGGAGATAAGGCTGAGATGACTGGGAGAGTTGAAAGATGGGCTCAGACATGTTTTGCATCTGCCACCCTTTGGGTAATATATAATGAAATAGTGTTAGTTAAGGCTTTGTGTCTTCAGACTTTTAGAGATTATTATAAGGAAACAGTCCTAGAAACAGATCTATCTGTTTGCAGAGAGGAGTCATATTCTGTCACTTGATACTGTTGTTTCACCACCAATTTTACCTGAAGCAACTAGAGTTTATGTTTTCCCTTGCTTATCAAAAAATAAAGTCAAAAATCCAAAGATTATGGGGTGGAGAAATTCTGTATCTCTAGGAATGGTCACTCTGTTGATAGTTTTAATGCAAATAAAAGTCAACTAAAAGTTCACATTGTCAGAAGAGACCAACCATAGGACACCTGAATGGAGAGTCAAGCTACTAGGAGCAGCTGTAACAAAGCAGCAGGGACAGGAAATATATGTTCCTGCTTTTGACAGCTGACTTTATTCCATGGTTCAATCTCAGGCTCTCATGTATATTAACACCATAACAACGGCCCTAAAATACTGAGGTGAAGAAACTTGACCCAGGTCAAAGAACTAGCCACACTTCCAAACAAAGCCTATTTAATACACTCAACTGTATTTTGATTCAGATTATTTAACAGTTTATATAGAGATGGATAAGTGAATTAGAGAAGTTACCTATTAAGAAGAGTCATCAAATGCCATAAAAATTCAAATGCTGTTCTTATGTTGTAATTTTAAGTTAGTATTGTATCTAGAAGTCTTTTCCCTACTAGGTTCTCACATATCCTTTCTTTCTTAAAATTATTAATGCTATTGTTTCACTCTAATTGCTTGAGTTATTGATAAGCATTTTTAGAATGATATGTCCCTCATCTTTTTTCCTAATGACAAAGAACTGAAAGATAAAAGAAAATGAAACTAAAAATTATACTCTTTCTTTGCTCTCTTTCTTGACTCCCGTATGGAGCCTTTTAGACAGGATTCTGGCACATATCACAAAACATCTTACTCAAACCATTTTCAGCAGGAAAAAGTAATTTATTGACTGTTGTAATAAAAAAAGGAGCTCACACAGCTTGAGTCAGGCCTCAAACAATGAGCCACTTTTCACTCTTCATTCCTCAGCACTGCACTGGTGGTGTTGGTTCCAGATCTGGCCTCCGGCTGGATAAAAAGATGCCCACAGAAATTCTCCCATGTTTCTTCCAATCTTCAAGCCCCAATATAAAGGAGTCTGCATGCCCCCACAAGCTTTGGGAAATTTGTTTCATTGGGCAGATTGACTCTTTCTATGTTGCATACTCACCGTTGAAGCAGTCCTTGCTGATGAGGAACTATGAAAAGCTGGCTGACTTAGGGAATCTGTGCCCACAGTGGAGTCAGCCCTGCCCACACCACATAGACTAGAGGAAGAGAAAGCATGAAGGAATTTGAGGCAGTGTAGGCACCAGAAGTCAGGGTTGTAAAATCAACAAAGACCCACCTCTGAGGAGTCCCAACCATCTTTTCATCACAGCAGTTCTCAGAAGTAGAGTGACAGTAGGTAATAACCTACAGAAACTTCCAGAAGAATACATCATGATTAGCATTGGTGAGCAGGGCCTGAGGTATGCTCCAGAACCTCCCCCCAGGGAAGGGGAATCTCTTTCTCATTGAACAGGAATTACGTGGCCTCAAAACAAACCAAAGCTCCAGAGGGAAGTTCTCAGCTCCAAATGAAGAGTTATGTTGTTTTAGGCCGTGTGTGGAAACTGAACACTATGAGTTCATCACTGAAATATGCACAGTGGCCTCAGTGGGCTAGTTACATGAACATTCAGGCTGTCCTCTCAACAAACAGCAGACAAGAAGTAAAGTCATTCTGAAACAGAAAAACATCAAGATATATTCTAGGAGAAAAAAGTTCTATCTAGAACATCAGAGGAGATATTTAATTAAGGCCTCCCTGGTCCTGAGACTGATGGCAGGAAGTCACAGTCCTCAAAAGCAGTCTGTTCTTGCCACAAATGGCATGCAGGATTGGAAAATCTTCCTTAGTAGTGAAAAAACAGTCTAAGGGCCATGAGTAGAGATGGTAACCTTGACAGTCGCCAATTCAACCAATTTTAAATATTTGAAATGTCTTTTAGCCCCATTGAAATAAGACAGAGGTTATGATTTCTGAGACAAAGACATTTCTGTGACACCCCTTGCATGCCCCCAACACACACACACACACACACACACACACACACACACACACACACACACACACTCCATGTCACTTACTAAGAGGGCCAACAAAACAGTCTGAGAAAATGACCTCTAAGCAACTTAAGATGACTGCCTACAAGACCAATATTTAAAGGCAGGGACATATGGTAGAAAGGAAGAGAACCAGAGGCAATTGTAGATTTTAAGACAGGAAATTAGTGATGGGTGAAAAATGAAAGATTGTGAATTTTCCCCCACTGAGCATGTAGTATGAAGGAAAACACAAGACAATACAACTTACTCTAATCTAATCTAAAGAGATGACCTTAGGCAAGCCAGCTGGTCCCCCAATTGCTTCATCTGTATGAAATTAGATTCAAAACATCCTTCTAAGGAAGAACCACTCCATTCTCTACAGCAGAGAATCTGAGTTATGAGCTCAGCTCTGTCACCCATCTTACTTATGTGATTTCGGTCAGATTTGAGAATCATTTTCAAGATGTTTGTTTTTCTAATCATCCCTTTATATTTAGTAATAAATACTTGAATGTGAGACTTGGGCTTGTGTTTGAATTAAGGGAGAAATATGAAGAGGAAATGGAGTAGAAATAACACTAAGGAAAGAAACAGTGAGCACTCTGACACTTGTTTTATAACCACAGAAATGTCGGTACTTAAATTTATCAGATGACTCTCAGGAGAATCCAATAAAAATACTTGCAGATAAATTTGTACCCTAGAATAGCATTAACAGAAACATAAGTTCTAGATGCTCTGTCCCACAGAGCAAAGCACACAGGCAAATTCTCTTGGGCCTCCTACCAGAGATGGAAAAATTCAGTACATTCATACTGCTTGCCATGAAATACAGGCTGTCCTCTACCCACGGATAGTTCTTCAGCTGTTAGGATTTGAATATAAAAATGTCCCATAAAGGTTCATGTGGTAAAGTCTTGGTGTCCAGATGGTGGGCTTTTGAAATAACTCATAACTATATTAATGGACCCAATGTTAAGTCCATAGCTTAATTGAGATACTTTAAATATTCATAGTTTAAAGCATTTAGCTTAAAAATGAACGGGTTTTGGATGAATGAAGTCTAACATGCTCTTACTACCTAAATGCTTGGTTTAAATATACACAAAAGCAGAGTAGTGCAGTGGTCTCCCTAACCAGACCAACTCACTTCAAATCCCAGGCTTACTACTGACAATCAATAACTATGTGGACTCGGGTAACATGCCTGTATTTGCTGCTTTTTTTTTTTGCTGCCATTTCCTTATGAATATAATGGAGACAGAAACAGAGATAAAAATAAAATGCCCAAAGTTAAAACTGTTAAAATACCATCTGCCAAAAATCATATATATTTCAACAACAGAAACAGAAACAGCATGTTCTATTACTATATGTTTGTGTATGCACATACATGCATATATGTAACAAATATAATGAAAGAAAATGAGGCTATCAACTTGAGCGGGAGGCATGGGAAGGGTTCAAGTGAGAGTAATTGGGAGGGAGGAAATGTACAGGGGAAGTGATATAATTCTATTTAAATTAACAACATTTAAAAATTACCCTTAACAATAACACATAAGAAACATTATTCATACTAATCAAGGAAATATTAAGTTCTTAGGTTTACTAAAAAAAAAAAAACCTTTTAATTACATTTTTAAAAAGGTAAATTCAGCTTTGAAAAGACATGGAACAAATAACAATCTTGAAAATGTCAGTAAAGTTTTAAGGTAGAAGATCGGGGTCAACCTATCATGCCGTGTGATTTCCAGGACAATTGAACTAAACTCTGAGCATAGGCTCCCTAGTCATACACCCAAACTCCAAGGCAGTCCTATAGTGCCAGTGCCAGAAGAGCAAGGCACTTTGACAAGCTTTTCAGAAATGAGTATGGTGTCTATCTCTTTAACTTCATTATATTAAAAATGGACACCAAGAGGATAACAAGGCATTCATTACATTATAGCCAAGCATTATCATTCAATAAATAATTATTGGGGCTCTTACATGCCAGACCCTATGGAAGACAATAACCTAAGAGGCAGTCCCCATGTACACCAAGTGCTCACAATATGGAAGGATGAAGGTACCCTGGTGCTAGCCACATTCATCCTTCTTCCTCACTTAGATCAATGTCCTGATCCCTCCATTTCCCCCAAGCCTGCATAGGACAGGTGTGGGAGAGCAGAGGGTACTTTGGTGGGAAGGATGAAGATGTTTCTATGTAAGTCCTCCTTTTATTTCCTTGCCCCAATTGGCACTGGATGAGTCTCTCTCTGGAAGACACATTTCCCTGGCAAGAACTAAGCAGCTCAGGATACTGATCACCCAAGTCATTGGAAAAACACGTGTTCAGGGAAAGAAGGTGAAGTCTTTGAAACTCATGGTATCTAACCTACCTCTCCAGCCTAAAGTCCCTCTGTTTCTGTTATATCCACCCACCCTTCGCCAAACACTACAATTTGCTTTCATTCAGGCTATGTCCTCCTGACCTTGTCTTACTTTTCTTAGTCTTTAGTCCTTAAAGAGTCATCTCTCTCTTTTTTTTTTTTTTTTTGAAGATTTCTTTCTTTATTTAATTTTTTATGTGTACAGTGTTCTGTCTGCATGTATGCCTGCAGGCCAGATGAGGGCACCAGATCTCATTACGGATGGTTGTGAGCCACCATGTGGTTACTGGGAATTGAACTCAGGACCTCTGGAAGAGCAACTAGTGCTCTTAACCTCTGAGCCATCTCTCCAGCCCTTAAAGAGTCATCTCAAATGCTCTTTCTCCATCAGGCATTTCCAATGCCAATATGTAAAGTTCCCCATTTATGGAGTGCTCACAGCTAAGTCTGTGTCAGCTCCAAGAATCTATCATGTTCTGGCTTACAACAACTTGGGTACTTCTTCTCTGTCTTCAGTAAACTAGGCTGCTTCAGAATAAGTCTGTGTTGGATTTGTCTTCCCTTGGTGCACAAAGCAGAGCTCAGGCTAGCCCATATTATCAATTTACTCAGATACTCATTGGACACAAACCATGCAACATACACTGGACTAGAAATTCAACAGAAACTGTAAATTGCTTTTTTGTCACCATGGAATTTATATTCCAGTAACCAAATAGTCAATGACTAAAAGATGTCAGGTAAGTTAATAAAAGAAGTGCCATTTAAAGTCAAGAACCCTTCTTACAAACCTTATTCTTACTTTTCTATTTTCTCTTTTAAATGTATCTATACAGTAACAAAAGGCTTCCTAGTTATGAAAACAAAGGCTGAAAATGAAAACCAATATTTAATGAAAGAGATACTTCACCCTTGCAGTACTGCAGTCTGTGGTTAAGGAACATGTTTACACCTGATGCTTTGACATTTATGAGCCCCCAAAGGCAAGCAATGGCCTCTCCCCAATGTCTTGTAAAATCATAAGACTTTGTCTAAACAAATGATCCTCCCTTCATAATGAAGATAATAGTAGTAATAAATAGGTTGCCTTTGCTGGACATTTTCCCATCCATAGAAAATACTGAGAAATTGAGCCTTATGAAGTGACTAGCATCTGTCAACAGCCAGATTAGTTTTAATAATGAAGAGGGGTAGGCTTTCTCCTCAGTGTGAATTCTTTTAAGGCTGATCCGAGCTAATTACCAATGCTCACCAGGGTTGCATCTTCACATCCCCCTGAGTTCTTTTACACAGTTGTGCAGCTTTGACTATGAATCTGGGACTCCTGTATCTGAATCCTTCTGAGCTACAGATTCCTATAATGCTGACCTTGCCACCAGGCATAGCACAGGACCTCCCAAATGGGATGTGCTGTCTTCTTCCCCTTCCCTCACTCTACTCCCTCTCAGCAGACCTTTTTATTGAAGCATCCTTCCCCAGGTTTGTTCTTTGTAGTAGAATACTCTCCCACCATCAGCCCGTCAGCTCCTGGAAGAATTTCTCTGGGGTGATACCCCATACACAGAAAGAGAGAGAGAAAGAGAGAGAGAGAGAGAGAGAGAGAGAGAGAGAGAGAGAGAGAGAGAGAGAGAGAGAAAGAGAGAGAAGAGAGTACTTAAGAGAAAAAAAAAGAGCTGGACAGTGTTAAAATCACATTTCAGTACAAATAAAATTACCACCATAGGACAGTCCTTTTGTCGGTGGCCATGAACATGTACCAATTTCTGTCAGAGCTCTCAACACATTGTTTTGCAGCTGTAAGTTAACTGACTAAAACTGTGGTCCCTTACTTAAAGCAGTTGTTCCCACCCAGCTGCACAGCGAAATCACTTAGGGAACTTTAAAGCTAGAAATGCATGAATCCCACTCCACCCCTCAGTTCTGCCCCTGAATCTAATTTAATTGTTCTGGGGGAGACTGAACAGTGGGATGTTCTTTTTAATATCCACATATGTAGGTGAGAGAGTCGATTGGCTTGATCTGTTTGGGAGGCATCTAGGCAGTGGTACCAGGTCCTGGGCTCATTGCATGAGTTGGCTGTTTGAAACCTGGGACTTATGCAGGGACGCTTGGCTCAATCTGGGAGGAGGGGACTGGACCTGCCTGGACTGAGTCTATCAGGTCGATCCCAGTCCTCGGGGGAGACCTTGATCTGGAGGAGGTGGGAATGGAGGATGGGCTGGGGGGAAGGGGAGGGGGGCAGGAAAGGAAAGAACAAGGGAATCTGTGGCTATTATGTAGAACTGAATAGTACTGTAAAATTAAAAAAAAATTTAAAAAAAAATATCCACATATGATTATTAGAAGCGATGCCTTCTGGGCGTATAGGTAATTTCTGCCTGATTATCTCTGTGTGTTACATAAGTCAGGCGCAGTAAGTATTACTCAAATAAATAAACAGTTACAGCACCCACACTGATTGCATAGTCCTCCTTGGTAGTAAACATATATGGATGGGAGGTTGGAGTAATGACATCAAGAGAGAGAAAGGTGAGGACCAAAGGGTTTACTCAAGATGGTGGAATGGAGATGTTTATCCTCAGAGAACCTAAGCTCCTACTGTGCAGAAATCTGTTCCCAGGCACAAGAAGCCACAAGCAGTGCTATCAGAAGACAGACAGACAGTGTCAGGCTTGACTAGTCAATTGTGCCCATGGCCTTTGTCCACATCTTTCTTGACTGTGGAGACCCACAAAGGTTTTCTAGTGAGATCTGAGCTTCCTTTACTCAGCAGGGCTGCATTTAGAGGATTGCTTGACCATGTGTATGGTTACTAGGTGATTGGAAGGGTCTACACTTGGCTGAGCTAGGGAGATGTCTTTTGCTCCACCCCTTGGCATTTGTATAAATAGCCCTTTAAAAGAGACAGAAGGGTCCAGTGGATAATGCTCCAGGCCCTCCTGAGGTTATACTGTGTTTCTGTTTCTCTTCCCTCTATCCTTCTATCTAATATCTCTTATCCCTTACTCCTCAGGAGTACCCTGTGGTAACATGTTGGAGCCAGTCTCCCAGCTGGGCTCCCACACTTGATAGCCCAATGCTCCTCACACAAAGTGACCTTAGCCTGAACATAAACGTTGTTAGACTTGAGTCTGAACTCATGGGATGTCTGTAGGAAAAGCTTTGGTTCCTGCTTGTCCAAGATAATGTCTACATATATAAAATTAAGTTGTCCCTTTAAAAATTAAGAATTTATGACTTGGATTCTTTTATTCTCATTCCCAAATTTGTTAAGCATCCTATGATTTGCTGAGCAACTTTGCACTTGGGAAATGCTCTCGTCCCAAAAAATAAGCAGAGATGCCTGTTTTTCTAGGCACTGAACTAGACATGATCAGTCTAAGTACTTGCAGGTGCATGTTTTATAAGCAGGGCATGGGCAGAGTTAATCACCTTTCTCTCTGGACTGAGGAAGGGCGGGTCACCTTGCCTACAGCACTAGCAACTGGCCTGCCCAGGATGCCCCTTCCCATTGTTTCACTTCCTGTCCAGGGAGCTAATTATGAAAGAGTGTCTGTGATGATTACACGTTAGGTGTGAACTATATAGTCAGTGATAATTGTGAGGTATTGAAGTGATCATTTGAGTGTGATTGACAAAATGCTTGCACTTCTGTGGAAAGCCCAGACTGTCTTACTCCCTGGCATTATACACTCAACATAAGCAAACACTATATGTTGTCTGAGTAAACAAAAGACAGGACACCTAATACAAAGTTCTGTCTTTCTGAGGAAAGGGGAGGATCTCTTCATGAGGCGATACCTAAGACGGGTGATTTAGACATGAGAGTCATGGGGTAAAAGGCAGCTCAGCCAACCAAGAGTGACTGTGTGTTTCCAACAATCAGTACCTAAACTCACTAAGGCAGCTCTGATCCCACTTGAGCCTGTACGGAAAGACAGACAAGTATTCACATCTCTAAAGAATACACAGAATAACCAGTGGTCTTCTTCTGAGAATAAATACTAGAAGTATTAAAGCCCATTTCTAAATATTATCAAAAATTAATCATTCAAATATTAGAAGGGCTGAGGAGATAGCTCAGTCAGTAAAAAGCTTGCCTCACAAGCAAGAGAACCAGAGTTCAACCCATACAACATGCAATGACATACACCTATAATCCCAGCCAGCCAACCTAGCCTACCCCTACTTGTGAGCCCCCAGACTACAATGAAAGACTTTGCCTTAGATATCAAAGTGGACAGCTCCTGAGGGACTATGCTCAAGGTGGTCCTCTGGCTTCCATACATACATGGGCATGTGTAGCAGCATGCAGAATATATGTATATAACACATACATATATTCATTAGATACTATTTAGACCTATAGCTACACATCCAAGCATACAGAGATTCCACCTTAAAATGGCTTTTTCTTTATAACCTTCACAATAATAAAAATGATTAGCATTGCATCTGCCAGGCAGAGCCATTGTCTATGATATGGATCCATGATCAATGCCAACACAAAAAGGAAATAAAATAGTTTCTCTGGAAGAGAGTTCTCTATGCATGTGTTTTGGGGCACAGCATGACACCTGTAGGTAGAAATTACAAACTACAATTACAATTTCAACTTTGTCCACCATCCTTGCATAGCAGCCTTGATTATCACTAAAAATAGTTATAATATGACCTTGTGGTTTCCTAATTTTAACTGAAAATTAGAAAGTAAAGAAGAAAAAGTCTCCTGGAGATTATGATTCTGAACTACTGCTAGATAAACCAGTTATTTTGAACACTGCCTAAAATATTTGTTCACTGCCCTGTGCTACAAGTCAGTATTGCTTATGTCAATATCCTGCTATGAAGAGAAAGGTCTTGCTTATTTATGACTGAAAGTTCTCATCACAGTTTCATGGAGAAGAGGCGCTGTAGATCAAACGGGCCAAACTCTGTATCTTCATAGATGATCTCTGATCTATGAATGATCTTTAAAACAACCCTGTATGACTACCAAACTGCCACTTCCAACCAGTTCCTCATACAGAGTAAGGTGGGAGTCAGACAGAGTCCTGGTGTGTAGCCAAGCTAGCCTTGAACTCATGATCATGCTGTCTCTGCTTTCCAAGTGCTGGAATTACAAGCATGCACAGCCATGCCCAGTCTCAAATTAGTAACTCTTAAAATAAGCTGAATTCTTGCCAAAAGGTGAGTAAAAAGAAATTATATACACTAGGACATAAATCAAGCCATAATCATGGAATACCTTGACAAGATGAAGAGGGAGGCCTAAGTCCAAAGTCCAACTTTTCTACTAATTAGGCCCAGATCGTCACAATCAACATCCTTCTCTTTACATTTCCCCTGTTTTCAAACAGCCACCTCTAAATGGAAAATCTCTCACTTTTCATCCTGTGGTTCATCCTTTGACATCCTAGAAAAGGAGAGGCATCCTCAGAGTGGATATCCATACCTTTCCAGGAACTCACCCTCCAGGTTTGTGATCAAGGGGTCAAAATTCCATAGCTTTATATTCTTTTCAAGACCTCTTTGAAATTTGTTACTGGAAATGGCGTAACTTGTGCCTTTAGTGAGTAATCTAAAAGTGCAAAATATAAGTCTGTGGTCCAAAATACAGGGCTGTTTTTAGGTATAAATCAACTGAGCAGAACAGGAGAGTCAACCAAGCAGCATAACAAAGAACAAGCCACGCTGTCCAGGCATCTGGTGTCAGATCACACACGCAATGTTTTCTTAATGAAATCATTTTTTGACATTTCTTTTTTTGAGATCTTTTTACACAAAATTACTATATTTATATCATTTCCATCCCACACTTTCTCCCTCTAACTCTTCCTATGGCTTCCACTGTGTGTGTGTGTGTGTGTGTGTGTGTGTGTGTGTGTGTGTGTGTGTACATACATCCTGGTAAGTCCATGCATTTTTTAAGTTTCTGTTTAATTTATAGTTTAATTTAGAATTAGTAAATTCTAAATTCCTTGGGATGCCAAATTTATCAGCTATAACAATGACCCCATAAATGAAATTTTGTATCTTAAAAAAGCTTTTTGCCGGGCAGTGGTGGTACAAGCCTTTAATCCCAGCACTTGGGAGCCAGAGGTAGGTGGATCTTTGTGAGTTTGAGGCCAGCCTGGTCTACAAAGCAAGCTCCAGGACAGGCTCCAAAGCTACACAGAGAAACCCTGTGTAAAAAAAAATAAAAATAAAATAAAATAAAGCTTTCTTAGCGTTCGATACTGGCAACAACAAGTCAGTTCTTACATGTGCTAAAAACCTCTCTTCTTGTTTCCATTCTGTAGACTCTAGCTTGTTGTGAAGTGCTTTGTGAGACTGTCCAGTAGTTCTGATGGTGATGATGACTATTCCAGCCACCTATCTAAAAAAGAGAGGTAGAGGCAGGAGGAGGGAGGAAGGAAAGAATCACTCTAGTAAATGCAACTCCTCTCCCAGTAACCCGACACCCAGATAGAAAGCTGAGTTCGCCTCTAAGCAGGCACAAGCTTTTGCAGCTTGCTTTACTTGGCATAGAAATACTTCCTCTGTGTCAGAGAAGTTAGGAAGAATAACTCTGAGCAGAGGCAGAAAGGAATATGATGGGCACCAAGACCTCCATGCTCCCTTTGAAATCGATTTACTCTGCTCTGACTGGAATCCACTCACAACTATTGTTATCCCTGGTAGATTCCCACACCTGTTCTATGCAGAGAGATATTAAAATGCAAGCTTAAAATCCAGCCAAGGAGGAAAATGGCCACCGGGCACTATAGTTACCTTCATATTGAAGGAATGATTTCAGTTGACAAGGGGTCTGTGTGAGTGTTTTTTGTGTGTTTGTTTGTTTGTTTGTTTTTGGGGTGTGAGTGTTCTATTCCCCACCCCCGAAAGCTACCACGGGCAATTATTCCTTTCTGGAAAGACTATAAGGTGCCAAGAGATTTATTTTAAGAAATGACTGTGGAAGCTTCTTAAACCCAGAATTTTTTCAGTGTGTCATTTTGGGTTGATCCCCAATAACATCAATTTGTCTATAACTCAGTGGAATTTTTGACTCCATTCTCTGTCCTCCTTCTTTAATTGTGAGTATAAATTCAAATCCATTGTTATATTTTCAACTGCAAATATGCATCTGTCTCTCTCCTACCATCAAGTCAAAACTCAACTAAGGAGAAAAGAGGGCATAGAAAGGATCCATCCAGCCTAAGAGACATCATTCCTCAACTTCTCAAGTCTTTCAGCTATTCAGACTTTAAAATAATATCCTCCTCTTCCTCTTCTTTCTTTCTTTCTTCTTTTCTTTCTTTTTTTTTTTTTTTTTTTTTTTTTTTGTTTTTCGAGATAGGGTTTCTCTGGGTAGCTTTGGAGAGTTTCCTGGAACCCACTCTATAGCCCAGGCTAGCCTCGAACTCACAGAGATCCACCTGCCTCTACCTCCCAAGTACTGGGATTAAAGGCGTGTACCACCACCACCACCACCACCACCACCACCACCACCACCACCACCTGGCTTCCTCCTCCTTTTTCAATGATATAGCATTGATCATTTTACTGAGTTATTTTTAATAATTTCTTTTATTCTTTGAAATTTTTATACACATACATAATGTACATTATTTTGTTTTCATTTTGGAAGCAAGATCTCATTATGTAGACCAGGCTGGCCTCAAACTCATTGATATTTGCCTGTCTCTGCGCCCCCCCCACTTGTATTAAAGGTGTACCCCCACCATACCAAGCATATACATTTCTTCATCATATCCAACCCCTACTCCCTCCCTCCAACTCTCTGTCCCTTCAACACACCTGCCTCCCAACTTCCTATAAAATGTCTTTCTTCTAAAATGATGAAAAACAAGTCATTCACACAAAGGAAGTCCACTTGAGAAGCTCTGGTTTTTGCCTCTTAGTGATTTGGGAACCTATTGTTCTAGATGAAGAACGGAGGAGAACTGAAAACAACGAGAATTAGAGGGACTACTCTTTGGATTTACCTGATTCCAACACAGGATGGACCAGAGAGATAATACAAGTTTAAGAGGTTTTTTTGTTAGAAAGAAGCTAAGGTTAGAAAACAGGTCCAGGGGACAGAAGTTGAGCATGCTCATTACTGCCTTTGATATGGTGGATGTGAAACTATGATAGCAAACTCTGATAAGAATGCTACCAGAATATAGAAGGAAGGAAGGAAGGAAGGAAGGAGGAAGGAAAGGAAGGAAGGAGCAAACACTAAATAAAAAATTGAAGACACTAGAAAGTAAAAAGATATCTCTGGTTTGTGGATTGAGGTTATTCATGTTGTTAAAATGCCCATATTGCCAAGAGAAATCTACAAATCCAATACAACTCCCTCAAAATACCCCTCATGTTCTTCTCTGAATGAGAAGTAAACCAATCTTAAAAGTAGCTGAAGCAATCTGGAACAGAATGCAATGCTTGAAGACGTCATATCACCTGATTACAGGATACAGAGAGCCCAGAAAAATGGCTCAGCAGGCAAAGGTATTTCATGTACGTACACACACACACACACACACACACACACACACACACACACACACACTGTGAATATACATGTACAATAACAATTTTTAAAGATAGGTCTCAAAAGCTAAATTAATACGAACAGCATGGGATTGTCATCAAAGACCATAGAATGAAATAAAGGACCTAACTCTGAACAAAGGTATCCAAAGTATATACTTATTAAAAAAAAAAAGACAGCTTCTTCACATACTAAATAAATAAATAAATAAATAAATAAATAGCAAATAAAGAAGATGACAAGAAAACTGGGTATCACCATGTTTAAAATCAAAACCAGGTCTCCATTTCTCATCTTGCACAAGTATCAACTCAAAATGGATCTAAGGCTTTAATGTAAGATTCATAACCTTGAAAATACTATAAAAACATAGGGAAAACACTTCAAAATATTGTAAAGCACAAACATTTCCCGAGAGGTCTCCAATAACTCCTGTGAGGTCTCCAATAATACTGGATTTTTTTTAATTGACACAATATTATGTCACACTAAACAGCTTGTGCTCAACAAAGAAAACAATCAATAGAGCAAAGAAACAGCCTGAAATACGGAAGAAAATTCCCATAGGTAGAGGGCCTCCCCAGCTTGTGCATGTCCCTAGAGTCAATCCCCAAAACTAGATAAAGAGAGAGAGGGAGAGAGAGAGAGAGAGAGAGAGAGAGAGAGAGAGAGAGAGAGAGAGAGAGAGAGAGAGAGAGAGAATAAACTTGTTATTGGAAACTGGACTATAGGAAAGGGAGCCTTCTGACATAAAAGAGGAAAGCTTAATAATGCCCTTGCTTGATACAATACAGAAAATAGAAAATGTGTCCAAGATTAAAAAAAAAACCAGAGGACCAAGGGCAAAAACTGCCTCCTGAAGACCTCAGCTCATACTGTAGCATCTGACCTCCCTGAGTTCCTATTTGAAGTCAGACTGTGTCAGGAATCATGAAGAGGTAAAAGTACATAACTAGCATCTCTCAGTACGGACTCTCTGTACCCCCCACTGCCCTAGCATCCTGATGTTACAAACCTAGCTACCATCTGACTGCACCACAGTAAAGATGACCTAGGACCATCCAGCAATGCCAGTCCTAAAGCACTGCATTGTGGGAGAATAATGACTCTTGATCTTTTAAATTGCATATTAGAACAATTTATTACAGAGCGACACAAAACAAAAACAATGTTCATATGAAACAAATAATAGATTGTTGTCTACATCTTTTTTTCATACAGATGAAATAATATCAACATCATCTAATGGAACAATGCATTTTTTCAAACATTCATTCATGGATGACAGAGGCTGAAAAACCAATCTAACTATAAATGGTCTTTTTGAATGCTCTCATAGCTACTAATAATTTTTATACAACATTTACATTTATCCATTTGATGTAGTAATGTGTGGCAGAGACTGTGTAAGTTAAATCCTGTCTGACTTCCTTCCCAGGCAGATGGTAAGACTACATTTCTCAGCCTCCTTCACAGGATGGAGTGATGTGGCCACCCACTGAAGCATCTGGTATAGTAATGCTAGCCACCTCCAATCCTGGCCCATAAGAAACCTCCTTTCTCTTCTCAAATGAGCAGTAAGAGGAAAAGGATCCAAAAGAAGCCTCCAAAGCTTGGTGTGAAGGGACCTAGTAGATCGATGAGCATGGTCTCAGTGGTCATATGAACTACACTTTCAGCACACCCTCCCTCTAGCCAATATTTTACCATGACATACACAAGAAAAAAATTTGCGCTGTGTCAAACCATTAAAGCTTTGGAGCCACTCACCACAGCAGTTACCTTGTCCTGACTTATAACTGGGGTTTGGAAAGTTGCTGAACTGTACTTCTTCCTTTAATAAAAGTCAGTAATACATAACAGGAGAGGCTGCCTTGACTTCAGCTGAGCATAACCCTGAGATCTGTGGCTTAAAGACATATAAATAGCAAGGTGCAGCCATTAAATTGGTGTTTTAATCCCACAAAGCCCCCAATTTCAAGGCATATACTAAATAGCTTTACTCACACTCCAAAGAAAATATTTGCTTTTCTGTGTTCATATTCTTTTCTTGAATTTATTTCCTTCTGAAATGGGACTCACTTTTCACTTTTCTAAAAAAAAAAAACTAATCTCCATTTTTAAAATATTTGATTGACAAAGATCACTCACCCCACGTTTGCCAGGACTTGGGTTGGCTTGATCTTGTGGAGGTTTTTGTCGGGTAATCATGGCTACTGTGAGATCATGATTACAAAAGCCGTATCACATCCAAAAATCAACATTTCATTGCACTCCTTTCCACCTCCCCTTCCTCAATGTTTCTTGAGCCTTTGCTGGGGTGGGGAGTTTAATACAGATGTCCTGTTTAGGGCTGAACATTCAGCTTCCTATTCTCAGTACTTTGAACAGTTATATATCTCCATATTGACTGCTGCCCACTGTAAAAAGGAGTTTCTCTGACCAGGATTGAGAGCAGTTTGGGATTATGGATATAAACAAATATTTAGAAGGCAATTTGACATAAGACCATTTATCAAACTATAAATAGCAGCTTCTACTTTAGGAGATATGACCTCTCTAACCTTGGGTTTTGCATAGGATTATAATACCAGGCATGTGATTCCCTCCTGTGAAGCAAGCCTTGAATCTAATCAGGAAATGATTAGTTGCTCCATAACAGACATGCGACCATTGTACCAGTGGGCACATCATATCTGGCTGGTCGGTATTGCAACATGCACAGTCCAGCACTAAGACCACTGATGTCTTTTCTCTTAACAGCCTATATAGTACCTTTTTGGAACTATGAAGGATAGACATCAGAGAAGTTTCCTGATTGGTTTAAGGTTGATTTCTTTATGTCCCACTGACAAGGTATGTGGCACCTTTAATAATAGGGTCTTACCATGTAGTTATGGTGGGTAACCAAGGGTAAGAGCAATCAATTGCCTGTGTTGTTCCAGAGACCACTGAGGTCTCCATGACTAAGAACTCAAAGAGAGAGGTATCCAAGGCTGTAGATGGATATTTCTGTCCCGCCTGGTCCTGCAGCCATTCAGTCCCAAATAAACACACAGAGGCTTATATTAATTATAAACTGTTTGGTCTATTGTTCAGGCTTATAGCTAACTAGCTCTTACAGTTAAATTAACCCATAATTCTTGTCTATGTTTAGTCATGTGGCTTGGTACCTTTTCTCAGTCCAATATTCTCATCTTACTTTCCCTGAATCTGGCTGGTGACTCTGTCTCTGTTTTTCCTCTTCCCAGCATTCTCCTAATCTGGTCACCTCACCTACACGTCCTGCCTGGCCACTGGCCAATCAGTGTTTTATTAAACCAATAGGAGTGACAAATCTTTACAGTGTACAGAGCATCATTCCACAGTACAAGGCTTTTTATTCTCGTATTTTCCAGGACTAACTCTGTCTAGTCATGGAGGGTAATAACATTCAAACTCTTTTTTTCTTTTAGTTATATTTTAAAATTTGTTTCCTAACTAGTGGGTGTCAATATAGTTTTTCAAATATCCACAATTTTAGTTAAGCCAGTCACTACCACCTCCCCCCCCCATATCCCACTACCCTCCTTCCTGGATTCATCTTTTAACTCTCTGCACCCTCCCTCTTTCTTTTCCCATGTGTTCTAACTAATATTCATTCACTCTCATTGGTTTTTTGTCTTGTTTTTAGTTTGGGTTGTGAGATAGTAAGTATCCATATGTCTTATCATTCTCCCTTCCTTTGGCTTAGTCCTCCCCTTCATCCTCTATCTCTTCCACACTGTCCCTCCCTGCTTAAGCATTTCCACCCCCATTATTCTACTTCACTACTTTCACATTAGCTACAATCTACAATCCCTACTTCCTTAGCATTCCTGCTGCAAAAGTCCCCTTTCTACTTTTCTGGCTTCCACTTGTGCTCCGTGTTGAGTACACAAAATTTAAAAATTGAAGCTGGGATCTATGGATGAGGGAGAACATGTGGCATTTGTCTTTCTGGATATGAGTTATTTCACACTCTGGTAATGTTTTCAGTTCCATTCATTTACCATTTACCTGCAACATTCATGATTTCATTTTTCTTTATAGCTGAGTAATATTCCATTGTGTATGTGTGCCATATTTTTCTCACCCATTTGTCTGTTGATGGACATCTAGGTTGATCCTACTTCTTTGCTGTTGTGAATAGAGCAGCAATGAATAGATATGTGTCAGCATCTCTGTGGTAGGACACATACTCCCCTGGGTACATAGACAGGAGTAGTGTAGCTGGATCATAGGGAAGTTCTATTTCCAGTTTTATTACAAAACTCCAGACTGATACCCAAGCTCTGGAGATGAATCAATTTTAGGGACTGCCTTTGAAAAGTTTGTCACTGACAGAATCTGCCTGCTCTGACTGGACCAAGAGGTGAGTGTCTCCTCTCCCAGTCCAAGAGTCCTGTCTCTAGGACACAGGCCCCCACTCATTGCTGCCCCAGATACAGACCAGATGAGAAGACTCCTGTGGGCAGGCATCCCCATTAACACCTACCATCGGACCAAACCCTGCAATCTAAAGACCCACTCCCTGTCCCAAATCCACTCCTCCCCTGTAACCTCAGCAGCTCCCTGAGACACAGAATCCACCAGTTCTGATTAGACCAAGAGAACCAATTGCTCTAACAGGATGAAGAGCAGCTCCCTGAGACACAGAATCTGCCAACCCTGATTAGACCAAGAGCCCAATTGGACCAAGAGTGGCCCCCTGAGACACAGACACAGCCAGCACAGAATAGACCAAGAGCAGCTCCCTCAGGATCAGACACCTCTTGAATCTATTGGAGGAAAAGATGGATAGATGCCAAATTAACAAAATCAGAAATAACAAGGGGGACATAACAACAGACAATGAGGAGATCCAAAGGATTATCAGATCATACTTCAAAAACCTATACTCCACAAAATTGGAAAATCTAAAAGAAACGGACAATTTTCTAGATAAGTACCACATACCAAAATTAAACCAAGACCAGATAAACAATTTAAATATATGTATAACCCCCGAGGAAATAGAAACGGTCATTAAAAGTTCCCAACCAAAAAAAAGAAAAGAAAGCCCAGGACTAGGTGGTTTCAACTCAAGATTCTACCAGAATTTCAAAGAAGAGCTAATACCAATACTCTTCAAACTGTTTCATACAATCAAAACAGAAGGAACACTGAAAAACTCTTTTTATGAGGCTACAGTTACCCAGATACCCAAACCACACAAAGATGCAACAAAGAAAGAGAATTATAGACCAATCTCCCTCGTGAACATTGATGCAAAAATACTAGCAAACTGAATCCAAGAACACATCAAAAAATCATCCACCATGATCAAGTAGGCTTCATCCAAGAGATGCATGGATGACTCAACATATGAAAATCTGTCAATGTAATACATCATATAAACAAACTGAAAGAAAAAAACTACATGATTACCTAATTAGATACTGAAAAAGCCTTTGACAAACTCCAACAGCCCTTCATGATACAGGTCTTAGAGAGATCAGGAATACAAGGAACATATCTAAATATAATAAAGGCAATTTACAGCAAGCTGACAACCAACATCAAATTAAATGGAGAGAAACTCAAAATGATTCCACTAAAATCAGGAACAAGACAAGGCTGTACACTCCCCATATCTATTCAATATAGAATTGGAAGTTCTAGCTAGAACAATAAGACAACAAAAGGAGAATAAGGGGATACAAATTGGAAAGGAAGAGGTCAAACATTCACTATTTGCAGGTGATATGTTATTATAGCATAAGTGGCCAAAAAATTTTACCAGAGAACTCCTACAGCAGATAAACACCTTCAGTAATGTGGCAGGATATAAGATTAACTCAAAAAATCAGTAGTTCTCCTATATACAAATGATAAATGGACTGAGAAAGAAATCAGCAAGTCAAACATCACCCTTCACAATAGCCACAAATAATACAAAATACCTTGGGGTAACTCTAACTAAGCAAGTGAAAGACCTGTATGACAAGAACTTTAAGTCTTTGAAGAAAGAAATTAAAGAAGTTATCAGAAAATGAAAAGATCTCCCATGCTATGGATAGGTAGAATCAACATAATAAATGACAATCTTAAAAAGCAATCTACAGATTCAATGCAATCCCCATCAAAATCCCAACACAATTCTTCACAGACCTCAAAAGAACAATACTCAACTTCATATGGAAAAAAAAAAAACAGGATAGCCAAAACAATCCTGTACAATAAAGCAACCTTTGGAGGCATCACCATACCTGACCTCAAGCTCTACTAGAGCTATAACAATAAAAACTGCTTGGTATTGGCATAAAAACTGACATGTGAACCAATGGAATCAAACTGAAGACCTGGATATTAATCCGCACATCTGTAAACACCTGCTTTTTGACAAAGAAGCCAAAACTGTACAATGGAAAAAAGAAAGCATCTTCAACAAATGGTGCTGGCACAACTGGATGTCAACATGTAAAATAATGCAAATAGATCCATATCTGTTTCCATGTACAAAACTCAAGTCGAAGTAGATCAAAGACCTCAACACAAATCCAGTTACACTGAACCTGACAGAAGAGAAAGTAGGAAGAAGTCTTGAACACATTGGTACAGGAGCCCACTTCCCAGTAGCACAGACACTAAGAGCAACAATTAATAAATGGGACCTCCTGAAAATGTGAAGCTTCTATTAGGCAAAGGACATGTTACTGTGTCCTTTTTTTACATAAGACAAAATGACAGCCTACAGAATGGGAAAAGATCTTCACCAACCCCACATCTGACAGAGGGCTGATCTCCAAAGTATATAAAGACCTCAAGAAAGTAGACAGCAAAATACCAAACAACCCAATTAAAAAATGGGCTACAGATCTAAACAGAGAACTCTCAATAGAAGAATCCCAAATGGCTGAAAGATATTTAAGGAATTTCTCAACATCCTTAGTCATCAAGGAAATGCAAATCAAAATGACTCTGAGATACCATCTTACACCTGTCAAATGGCTAAGATCAAAAACACTGATGACAGCTTATGTTGGAGAGGATGTGTAACAAGGGGAACACTCCTCCATTGCTGGTAACTTACTTGTACAGCCACTTTGGAAATCAGTATGGCGACTTCTTAGAAAACTGGGAATCAATCTACCTCAAGACCCAATGATATCACTCTTAGGCATATACCTAAGGGATTCTCAATCATACCACAAGGATACTTACTCATCTATGTTCATAGCAGCATTATTCATAATATCCAGAACCTGGAAACAAGCTAGATGCCCCTCAACCAAAGAATAGATAAAGAAAATGTGGTACATATACACAATGGAGTACTACTCAGCTGTAAAAACAATGACATCATGAAATTTGCAGGCAAATGGATAGAACTAGAACAAAATCATACTGAGTGAGGTAACTCAGACCCAGAAAAACAAACATGGTATGCACTTACTCATAAGTGGATACTAGATGTAAATCAAAGGATAACCAGACTATAACCCACAACTCCAGAGAAGCTAGCTAACAAGGAGGACCCTAAGAAGGATGCATGGATCACTCTGGGAAAGGGAAATAAATTAGATCTCCTGAGCAAAATGGGAATGAGGGGGGCCAATGAGGGTAGGGGATGGGGGATAGGAACATGGGGGAATGGGATGGTTGAGCTGGTACAGGGGCAGAGTGGGAGACATTATGGACAATAGGGAGAAACCTGGTAAGAGGGAAGTTCCCAGGAATCTACAGGGATGACCCAGCTTAGACTACTAGCAGTGGCAGAGAGGGTGCCTGAGTTGGCCTATCCCAGTGATCAAATTGGTGAATGTCCTAACTGTCATCACAGAGCCTTCATCCAGTAACTGATGGAAACATATACAGAGAACCACAGCCAAGCAACAAGCTGGGCTCTGGAAGCCCAGTCAAAGAGAGGGAAGAGGGATTCTATGAAGCAATAGGCATCAAGATCATGATGGGGAAACTTACAGATACAACCAAATCAAGCCAGTGGGAACTCAAGAACTTTGGACCTACAGCTGAGGAGTCTACATGGGACTGGACTGGGCCCTCTGAGTGGTTGAGACTGTTGTGTAGCTTGGTCTGTTTGAGAGGCCCCTGACAGCAGGAATAGGATCTATCACTGGTGCATGAACTGGTTTTTTGGAGCCCATTGCCTATGGTGGGACACATTGCAAAACTAGATTCAGGGGGAGGGGTTCGAACCTGCCTCAGCTGAATGTACCAGACTTTGCTGACTCCCCATGGGAGGCCATACCTTTTTGGAGGAGGGCATGGGGAGGGGTGGGCTGAGGGGAGAGGCTGGGAGGAGTTGGAGGAGGGATGAGGGGGGATCTGTGATTGGTATGTGGAATGAATAAAAAAATTCTTAATAAAAAATGTAAAAAAAAAAAAAGAAAAGCTTGTCATTGCTATCATGAGGAAGATGCCCCTGCCTACACACCCATGTGTAAACAATTGAGGCGATGGCAGCAATCTCTTTCTATTCTTTCCACTGTTTATTTTGAATTCACAAGTTGGTAGCATTTATATAAAATCAAAATCATAATTTGAAAAGAGACTATCTCTGTATGAACAAGTCCACTAAAGGAACATGATGTGGCACTGACAAGTGGGAGAAGAATTCCTGCACATTTTTGAGGGTTTAATGATTAGGGAGATGCTTTTGGAAGCCAGCTTGTGGCAATAGCTGGTTTATAATGTGTGTGCTCTTCCCATCCATCCGAATTTTTTAAATGCCTTATAAAATGCCTTATGATTTGGGAAAGATTGTGGTTACTTATTCTCAAGACCCTTCACACACTAAGCTATGTTTAGCTCATTCCATGGTGCTGTCTTTTGCCTCTCCTCTTTGAAGACTCCAGAGGCTGGAGTGGAAAACTAACTCATAACTGCACTAGAGGTTTTTAAATCTCTAGTCTTCCTGGTTTTCTTATACTATGGAACCATTTCTGTAGCACAGAAAACATATCCAACATATCCTTATGTTTCCCTGAATAGAAAACTCCAGAAAAAAAAACAGCATGGTAGCATACACTTGGAATAGCAAAATACAGGAGGTGGGGACAGAAGGATCAGGAAGTGGGGGGTCACAACACACATGTGTGTGGAGAAGTATACTCATAACCTAGCCAGGCAGAGGCTGAGGAGGATGTTGGGTATCTACTTCTATTGTGCTGCACCTTATTTTTTTGAGACAGGGTCTCTCAATGAAGCTTAAGCTTGTCATTTTGACTAAGCTGGCTTACCTGTCTCTGGTCTCCAATGCTGGGGTTACAGGCATACAGTTACCTGACTCTGGTCCCCAGTGCTGAGGTTATAGGCATTTCTAGCCATCTTTTACGTGGGTGCCGAGGTTTGAACTCTAATAGTCTTGCTTTCACATCAAGTGTTCTTGGCCACTGAGCTACATAGTGAATTAAAGCCTGAGCTATGAGAGAGAGAGAGAGAGAGAGAGAGAGAGAGAGAGAGAGAGAGAGAGAGAGAGAGAGAGAGAGAGAGAATGATAATTAAAATCAGGAAGATGCAGAAGTTCTTCATCCAAACAAGCCTTAAAGGGAAAGTTACTTCTGACAAACTCCTATAGAACTGGCTGATTTTTAATCAATTAACACTGATATGTCCAGTTGTTTAAAGGATGTCAAATTTTTATTAAGTCAAAACCATTGAGTTTTTTTTTATTTTTAGTAAATTTATTTTACAACATCATTTAGTCCAACATAATAGTCACAGATTCCCCTGTTCTCCCACTCTCGCCCCCCTCCCCCTTCCCCTACCCCAACCCTCATTCCCACCTCCTCCAGATCAAGGTCTCCCCCGAGGACCAGGATCGACCTGTAGACTCAGTCCAGCCAGGCCCAGTTCCCCCCCTCCCAGACCGAGCCAAGCGTCCCTGCATAGGTCCAGGATTCAAACAGCCAACTCATGCAACGAGCCAGGACCCGGCACCAACACACAGCTGCCTCCAAACAGATCAAGCCAATGACTGTCTCACCCGTTCAGGGGCCTGATCAGTTGGGCCCTCAGCTTTGGTTCATAGATCCTGTGCTTCCATTCATTTGGTTATTTGTCCCTGTGCTTTATCCAACCTTGGCTTCAACAGTTCTCGCTCATATAAACCCTCTTCTTTCTCACTAATTAGAATCCCAGTGCTCCACCAGGGGCCCAGGGAATTTTAATATTGTTTCTAATAGTTAGATTTTAATTTTTTGTTGAAGCCTGCCCTTATATTTTTGTTGAACTCCTGACCCTGTATAGTCGTACCTCTGCCTCTCCAGGATTCATAGCTGTGGGCTATATATACAAAGATTTAATCAACATTGAATAAAAAACATTACTAAAAATTCCATGTTTGGTGAACGCATTATTCCCTAAATAACACAACACTATTACTATACTATGTCCATTGCTTTGTATTATGTTATCATGTTGCTTATCTTTTTTTATTTAAAAAAATTTTTATTCATTTTACATACTAACCACAGATCCCCTGCTTTCCCCCATCCCGCAGCCTCCTCTTCCTGACCCATCCCCCATCTCCTTCTCCAAAAGGGTAAGGCCTCCCATGGGGAGTCAGCAGAGCCTGGTATATTCAGTTGAGACAGGACCAAGCCCCTCCTCCCCCTGTATCAAGGGTGAGCAGGGCATCCCACCATATGTAATGGACTCCAGAAAATCAGTTCATGCACCAGAGGATGTGAAACAAGGGGAACACCCTCCACTATTGATGGGAGTGCAGACTTGTACAGCCACTTTGGAAATCAGTATGGCGACTTCTCAGAAAATTGGGAATCAATCTACCTCAAGACCCAGTGACTCCACTCTTAGGCATATACCCAAGGGATGCTCAATCATACCACAAGGACACTTGCTCAACTATGTTCATAGCAGCATTATTCGTAATAGCAAGAACCTAGTAACAACTAGATGTCCCTCAGATGAAGAATGGATAAAGAAAATGTGGTACATTTACACAGTGGAGTACTACTCGCAGTAAAAAACAATGACATCATGAAATTTGCAGGCAAATGGATAGAACTAGAAAATATCATTCTGAGTGAAGTAACCCAGACTCATAAGGACAAACATGGTTTGTACTCACTCATAAGTGGATATTAGATGTAAAGCAAAGGATAACCAGACTACAACCCACAGCTCCAGAGAAGCTAGGAAAGGAGAATCCTAAGAGGGATTCATGGATCACCTTGGGAAGGGGAAACAGATGAGATTTCTATGAGTAAACTGGAGATGAGGGAGTGTTGCTACTCTTGAGATGACTTGAAATATGAGGGTTGTCAGGTTTGGATAGGAAGTGTCCTCTAAAAAGGCTCATGTGTTGAAGGCTTGTTTCCCAGCTGGTGGTGTTACTGAGAAGTGATCAGATCATGAACTTGCCAATGAAGTAATCCATGTTGAGCTTACAGCTGAATGGGCTGTTAAGGACATGGGGCCTGATTAGAGGAAGACAGGTTGCTAGTCATATAAATTTAAAGGACATACCTTGTCAACACCTCTTCCTCTCTCCCCACCTCTCTTCCCCTTCACTTCCCCTCCCTTCCTTGCTTTCCTTCTCCCCCTCCTCCCTCTCTCTCTCATGTCTCCCTCTTCTTTCATGTTACCACGATGTTGGGAGCCTTGCTCTGCCATGCCATCTGCTACCAAGTCAACACATTTGTCATGAGAGATTATGACAAATGCCATTACAGGCCTAGAAACATGGAGTAAAGTGACCAAGACACAAAAGCTCTGAATCTATGAGACAAAATAACCTTTTCCTCCTTTGGAGTTGTTTTATACAGGTAATCTTGTCACAGTGATGTAAGCTGGCTGACACAGAGGAGAACTGGTAGGCAAAGGTAGACTAGAGATACTCAGCATTTCTCTGTCTCTGTGAGCCTGAATATAGAGACAGTATAGTTAGCAACCACATGAAACCCAAAACAGTAGTTTTTTTTAACTATAAAATAATCAGAAAGCCCCAGAATACAGTATAGGGAAGGATGGCTTTCCCACAATGGGAAGGAGAAAAAGGAAGAGAGGAAGGCAGCCTGAGCTGTCTTTACAATCACAGACTTTGGCAACAGGCAAAGCTGTGGTCTAACCAAATGGAAGACCTGGAATCTTTATAGTGAGCCAGAATGGAGGAGAGAGCCTCCATTCTTAGCAGATTCACATAGTACCACAGCTGGAAGCCCTCGAAGAAGGGTCCTAGAGACCTGGCCTTCCTTCGAGATCAGAGCCCCCGGTGTCTATCACCAAGAGGCTGCAGCCTCTCAGCATCACTGACCAAAGAAGATGCTTCAGTGTAGTGGATAGCTGTTCTGTCCATGACCTTGAAGGACTGCCCCTAGAGATGCAGCAGGTTACTGTTCTACCTGCCTATGACCTTGAAGTACATGCCCCTGGCGCATGGCCTCTCAGCGACCCTTAAGACCTGAAATGAACATATGCTTCACTTTTCTCTCTCTCATGAGTTTGGATACTGAGACAGACTAGGCGGAAAAACAGTGTGGGACAGTAATTTGGCTTTCCAGGACTTTATGATAAATCACCCATGCAGTAGTGAGTCTTTATCTCCTAATAATTTTTTTTTTTTGCCCTTTAAGTAGACTCCGTGGATTTCTCATTATATCTGGTGCCCAACATGGGGCACAAACCCATGACTCTGAGATTGAGTCTCATGCTCTACCACTGCACTTCAGTTTAAATGCTTCTCAGCCATTTATAAGTTATCTTTTAAGAACCCCATTTAGTTTCTTGCCCCACTTCTTAATTGGGTTGTTTTCTTGATGTTCAGCTTTTTAATTCTTCATATATTCTAGATATGAGCCCTCTGTCATATGTATAATCAGTACAGTTTTCTATTCTCACTCTGAAGGCTGCCTCTTCACTCAAATGATGGTGCTTTTTGCTGTATAGAGGCTTTTTGTTTCATTTTTTTAATTGTTAGTATTAATGTTTAATCAAAGTCCTGTTAAGAAAGTCCTTTCCTTTGCCAATGAGCTCAAGTATATTCTCTGCTTTATTCTCTATCAGAATTGGGGTTTCCAGTCTTATGTTGAGGTCTTTGGTCCATTTGGAGTTGAGTTTTGTGCAGGGTGATGGATATGGACCAACTTCCATTCCAGCTTCATTTGCTGAAGATACTGTCTTTTCTCCAATGCATATGATTAACCTTGTCAAAATGAGGTGGCTGAATGAGTTAGGGCCTCTATAGTGGGTATTCAATTCTGTATCATTGATTAATGGGTCTGTTTTTATACCAGTACCATGCTGTTGCCACTACTGTAGCTCTGTAGTTAACTTGAAGTCAGGGATAGTGGCACCTCTAGCAGTTTCTTGTTTCTTTTTTTTTCTCTCATTGTTCAGGGTTCTTTTAGTTATCCTGGGTTTGTTTGTTTGTTTGTTTGTTTGTTTGTTTCTGTATAAGACTTGAGATTTTTTTTCCAATTTCTGTAATGAATTATGTTGGAAATTTTATGGAGATTGAGTTGACTCTATAGGTTGGTTGTGGTAGTGTAGATATTTTCACAATATTAATGCAGCCAATCCATGCACATGGAACGTCTTTCCTGCTTCTGCTATCTTCTTCAGTTTCTTCTTTTAGTATCTTAAAGTTTTCATTGTACAAGTCTTGCACTTACTGGCTAGGTTCATTCAAAGACATGACTGGGGTTACTATGAATGATACTGTTTTCTTGATCCCTCACTCAGTGTTTGTCATTTGTGTGCAGGAAGGCTACTCATTTGTGCGTTAAAGTTGTATCCTGCTACTATGCTGAATGTGTGGTTTGACACTGAAGAGAAGAAATATCAGCTCTGTGTGTATTCACCTCTCCTCCCCCAGCTCAGACTGCATTGTAGAATGGCTTTCCTCCTCCATTCTACAACCTTCTGTGAGAAGGCACACAGTGGTAGCTGCTGTTGAGGCTTGGATATTTGCCACACCCACTGATGGGCTAACAGAGGGGCTCAGGAGTAAAGTTACATCCATCCAAAGGGCATATACTCTCAGTTAGAGTGGAAGTATTTCCCCATCCCCATGTGCATACGAAGATGCCATTAGTATGAAGGCAGCTTGGCAGTGGACATTGTCTCAGGCTCTACTAATAAGCAAAATGAGTGACACTCCGCCACACTCTGTCTTTTCTGATTGACTTGTTGTAGTGGAACTGAAAGGGTACACATGTGGCCACAGCACCTGAAGTCCTCTGCCTCCTGCATCCCTGGCACATAGCATCACTACTGACAGAAGCTTCCACACAAAGAGCCTGTGTCTCCATCTCAAATATTTCACCAGGGGGAATTTTTACTTTTCAATTCATTCTGTTCTTATTTTTTTATCTATTTAGTGCATCTATCTTAACTCTATATATGGATCTTCTCACATAATTTTCCCTTTAAAATATTAATTTTACTTTATTAATGTGCATCTCTTTGGTTCATTATACATAGTATCTCCCATTCTTCTCCAAGTTATTGTTGTAAATAGGTTTTTCTCAACCTGTGGGTCATAACCCCTTTGGGGAATCAAATGACCTTTTCACAGGGGTCACCTAAGACAATTGGAAAACACAGACATTTACATTAAGATTCATAGGAGTAGCAAAATTACAGTTATGAAGTAGCAACAAAATAATTTTATGGTTGGGGGTCACCACAACACGAGGAGCTGTGTTAAAAGATCACAACGTTAGGAAGGTTGAGAACCGCTGTGGTAGTGCTAGGTTTTATTTGTTTTTTTACAATGGGAATCAAATTCAGGGCTTTACGTATGCTAGGCAATGGCTCTACCATGAGGTCATATCCCCAGCCCAGTGACACCATTTTAACATTGTTGTTTGCTTGTTTTACATCAACTTCTAGTTTGCTGATGTTAATGTCGGTTATTCTCTCAAGAAAGTATGGAGAATCAAGTTCAGAACTTTAAGGATATAAGGTGAGTACTTTGCCATTAAGGCAGATCTGTAGCCCAACTAAAAGAAACAGCTCCTTATTCTATCCATGACCCAGTCCTAATCAAACTTAGGATAGATGCCTCAGCAAAGAACAATAAGGAAGGGAAGAGCTGAGGAAACAGCCCAGTCAGTAAAGTCCTTATCACACATTTATGAGAACCTTAGTTTGATCCATTAAGATATATGTCAAACGCTAGCCATCATAGTTTACACTTGTAATTACGGTGCTGAGAATATAGAGACAAGTGAGTCCCCAGGGCTCACTGGCCAGCCTCATTGATAAGTACCAAGTTTCAGCCAATGGCTCTGTCTCAAAATATAAGGTAGATGGCTTCTAAGGAATGGCATCCAAGGTTGACCTTTGGATTCCACATGTATAAACACACACATGTGCGCCTGCACACACACACACACACACACACACACACACACACACACACACACGAATAGAAGAGATAAAAATCTCACAGCTGATGAGCCCTCACCAGTCAGTTGTAGGTAGTAGAGAGGGTCTAAAAACTCACTACTGGACTTCCATGCACTTAGCAACAACTACTATAGCAGTTACCCCCTGCACAGAGGGCCTTAGCGTAAGCTGTTCCCACACTCTTTCATACCACACAGCACTGGAAGGTCTTAAAAAGTAACAATACAATAGGGAATACATCTTATATACCCCACTGTCAATTTCATAACTGCCTGCACTGCCAAAGGAATCCCACACATGTGATTACATAAGAGAACAGGGAGCTAACATTCTGACGTGATAGAATCAAACCTACCAACCACAGTCTATGAAGCCACAGGGGAACTATAGCACACAGTCTAATTGGAATGAAAGCTATACTATAAACCAGCATCTGGGAGCACATCACCAAAAGAAGGCATCCCCATAAAGATATCCCCCACTTAAAAGAGACACCCAACCCATCAGATGTCCTAATCTCAACCTAAAATATAAGAAATATGAAAATAAAAAACAAGAGAAGTATGTAATTCTCTAATAATTGACTCCAAACAGACTCAAATCAATGAAATGCCAGGTTATGATTCAAAACTAATGGTTTTTAAAAGGACAAATGATTCCAAAGGAACACAGAAAAACAACTGAAGGAAATAAGGGAGACCCTGGAGGACACAAATGAGAAACTCAATAAAGAGACTGAGCTTTGAAAAAAAAAAGAAAGAAAGAAAGAAAGAAAGAAAGAAACCAAGACATGTCTTGGAAAATAAAAGTTCAATAAATCAAGTAAAAACATCAATAGAAAGCTTTACCAATAAATTAATTTGAGGTGAAAAAAGAATTCCCAGATAGAAAGCAATTCTGATGAATTATCACATTTATATATTAATTAGGTTCAATTAAAATTAAAAAATTCCCTTCTGGAGCAGAGGTGAGTGTCCTGGCTCAACCTGGACCCCATCCCTGGGCACCAGCCACTACGGGGAAGACCTGCCCAACTTGGCCCCAGGTTCTGGCCACCGGGCAGGTTCCCTTCTAGCCCCACCAGGAAGGATCCCCTTCTCCAAGACCCCCGGCAGACCCTGCAATCTCCATGCCCTGTCCCCACGCCCATCTGCTGGAGACCCCAGCCACTTCCTGAGACTTAGAGACCAGCCCCCAGCTCCCATCCTGCCCCAGACTTCCCTTCTGGACCAGAGAGAGCTCCCATCCTGCCCTGGACTTCCCTTCTGGACAAGAGCTCCCATCCTGCCCCGGAGTTCCATTTGGACCAGAGAGCTCCCATCTGGACAAGAGAGAGTGACTTCCTGAATCTGTCACCACTGTCTGAACCAAGTGTGCTGATAAGACCAAGAACGAACCACAAGAAGATGGGCAGACATCAAGGCAGAAGTACATACAACAAAATGAAGAGCAATACAGCATCACCAGAACCTAGTCCTCCTCCAACATCTAGACCTGAACATCAAAAATTGGAAGAAGCAGAAGAAAACAGCCTTATGAATAACATCATGAAGAAGGTAGAGACCGGTGTAGAGGAAAAGATAAAAAAAAAAAATGGGAAGAACGCTATAAACAACTAGAGGAAAGGGCAAACAAATTAGAAAAAAACAATAAAGTCCTGGAAGAAAACAATAAAGTACTGAAAGAAAATCATGAAAAAGCAATGAAAAAAATGAAGGAAACAGTGCAAGACCTGAAAAAAGAAATAGAAAAAATGAAGAAGACACAAACAGAGGGAATGCTGGAAACAGAAAATCTGAGTAAACAATCGGGAACTTCAGATGCAAGTATAACCAACAGAATGCAAGAGATGGAAGAGAGGATCTCTATCGTTGAAGATACAGTAGAAAAAATAGATTCATGAGTCAAAGAAAACACTAAAGCCAACAAAGTCATGAACCAAAATGTCCAAGAAATTTGGGACACCATGAAAAGACCAAACCTATGGATAATAGGGATAGAAGCAGAAGAAGATACCAACTCAAAGGCACAGAAAATATATTCAACAAGATCATAGAAGTAAACTTTCCCAACTTAAAGAAGGAAATGCCTATGAAGATACAAGAAGCCTATAGAACACCAAACAGACTAGACCCCCCAAAAAAAGTCCCCTCGCCACATAATAATTAAACAACTAAACATACAGAATAAAGAAAGACTATTAAGAGCAGCAAAGGTAAAAGGCCAAGTGACTTATAAAGGCAAACCCATCAGAATGACACCCAATTTCTCAATGGAGACTTTGAAAGCCAGAAGGACCTGGACAGATGTAATGCAGACACTAAGAGACCATGGATGCCAGCCCAGACTAATATACCTAGCAAAACTTTCAATCATCATAGACAGAATGAACAAGACATTCCAGGACAAAGCCAGATTTAAACAATACTTATCCACAAACCCAGCCCTACAGAAAGCACTAGAAGGAAAATTCCAACCAAAGGAAGTCAGATACACCCTCGAAAACACAGGCAATAGATAAAGCCACAGCAGTAAACCCCAAAGACGAGAAGTACACACTACCACCAAAAAAAAAAAAAACAGGGATGAACAATCACTGGTCTTTAATATCCCTTAATATCAATGGACTTAATTCACCTATAAAAAGACATAGGCTTACAGAATGGATACAAAAGCAGGACCCATCTTTCTGCTGCATACAAGAAACACATCTCAAATTCAAAGATAAACACTACCTAAGAATAAAAGGCTGGGAAAAGACTTTCCAATCAAACGGTCTTAAGAAACAAGTGGGTGTAGCCATCCTGGTATCCAGCAAAATAGACTTCAAACTAAAATCAATCAAAAGAGATTAAGAAGGGCATTACATATAAGAAAGATCCACCAAGATGAAGTTTCAATTCTGAACATTTATGCCCCAAATACAAGGGCACGCACATATGTAAAAGAAACATTACTAAAGCTTAAACCACATATAAAACCCCACACATTAATAGTGGGAGATCTCAACACCCCACTTTCACCACTGGACAGATCTCCCAAATCGAAACTTAACAGAGAAATAAAGGACTTAACTGATGTTATGACCCAAATGGACCTAATAGATATCTACAGAACATTCCATCCTAACAAAAAAGAATACCTTCAGCACCCCAAGGAACCTTCTCTAAAATCGACCACATACTTGGCCACAAAGCAGATCTCAACAGATACAAAACAATTGGAATAACCTCCTGTGTTCTATCAGACCACCATGGTTTAAAGTTAGATTTCAACAACAACAAAAACTACAGAAAACCTACAATCTCATGGAAACTGAATAATGCTCAACTGAATCACCAATGGGTTAAGGAAGAAATAAAGGAAGAAATTAAAGACTTCCTAGAGATCAATGAAAATGAAGACACCACATACCCAAACTTATGGGACACTATGAAAGCAGTGCTAAGAGGGAAATTCATAGCACTAAATGCCCACATAAAGAAGTTGGAGAAATCTCACACTAGTGATTGAACAACACACCTGAAAGCTCTAGAACAAGAAGCAAAGTCTCCCAGGAAGAATAGACGCCAGGAAATTATCAAAGTGAGAGGTGAAATCAATAAAATAGAAACAGAGAACAATACAAAAAATTAATGAAACAAAGAGTTGGTTCTTTGAGAAAATCAACAAGATAGACAAGCTCTTATCCAAACTAACCAAAAGACAGAGAGAGAGAGAATCCAAATCAACAAAATCAGAAATGAAAAGGGGGACATAACAACAGACAAGGAGGAAATCCAGAGAATCATCAGGTCATACTTCAAAAACCTCTACTCCACAAAACTGGAAAACCTAAAAGAAATGGATAGTTTTCTGAATAGGTACCATATACCTAAGTTAAATCAAGACCAGATAAACTATTTAAGTTGTCCAATAACCCCTAAGGAAATAGAAACAGTCATTAAAAGTTTCCCAAGCAAAAAAAAGCCCAGGACCAGATGGTTTCAGAGCAGAATTCTACCAGATCTTCAAAGAAGAGTTAATACCAATACTCTCTAAATTGTTCCACACAATAGAAACAGAAGGAACATTACCAAGCTCCTTCTACGAGGCTACAACTACCCTGATTCCTAAAACAAACAAGGATACAACAAAGAAAGAGAACTACAGACGGATCTCCCTCATGAACATTGATGCAAAAATACTCAATAAAATACTGGCAAACCGACTCCAAGAACACATCAAAACAATTATCCACCATGATCAAGTAAGCTCCATCCCATGGATGCAAGGGTGGTTGTAGCTAGAGTTTTCCTGCCTTGCCCACAGTCAGGACAAATCTTTGTCACCGCCAGTCCCACAGTCGCTCAGACCCAACCAAGTAAACACAGAGACTTATATTGCATACAAACTATATGGCCGTGGCAGGCTTCTTGCTAACTGTTCTTATATCTTAAAGTAACCCATTTCTAGAAATCTATACCTTGCCACGTGGCTCGTGGCTTACCAGCATCTTCACATGCTTCTTGTGCTGGCGGCATCTGGCAGTCAGTCCTTCTGCCTTCCTGTCCTTTTATTTCTCCTCTCTGTTAGTCCCGCCTATCCTTCCTGCCTAGCCACAGCCGATCAGAATTTATTTATTGATCAATCAGAACAACTTGACATACAGACCATCCCCAGCACAGCCAAGTGCAGACCATCTCAGACACCTGCACTCAGGCCCATGGTCCTAATCATCCTCTATGCAGACCTGCTGGGTAACGCCACAAAGAACCCAAGAAGGGCTCCCACAGGACATACAGAACATCCCACAGCACTTCCCCTTTTCTTTTTTTTAAAAAGGAAGGTTTTAACTTTTACACATCTTTAAAGCCAGCTTGGTATATTTGGGAATTTGGGCGTAGCTTCTCTTACTACTTCCTGCTGGAGGGGGGCGCAGTATCTTATGGGGACACAAAGAAAATTTTAGGTTCATGGAGTAGTCCGTGAGACTGTATCATCTGAGCCAGTTGCCTTGAAACGATTCTGGATGTTGGATCATCTGGGCCATGGTGTCATCGGAGACCTTTCAGGGGGTCTTGGCTGGTCAAACCTGATGTATCTTAATCTGGAACAAATCCATACCCTCTGGCTTTCTGTAGAGACAAAAACAGAGCCTCTTTTCCAGAGCAACATATCCTTACATCTAAATTTTGAAGTCAAGGTACCTTTAAAATATACATTTTGGCATAACTCAACAGCTTTTGCAATCAAATGTTTTTCTTCAACTACAAATATCAAAGAGAACATAATCCAGATTCTCTGTGTGATAGCCATCTTTATATGGCTTATTTTTTATATTACTTTTACTTTCTCTTTAAAGACTTTATTTTTTTAAACTTTCTATTTCTTTATATAACTGTCTATGTTCCTTTTGCTTTTGCAATCAAATGTTTTTCTTCAGCTACAAATATCAAAGAGAACATAATCCAGATTCTCTGTGTGATATCCATCTTTACATGGCTTATTTTTTATATTACTTTTACTTTCTCTTTAAAGACTTTATTTTTTTAAACTTTCTATTTCTTTATATAACTGTCTATGTTCCTTTTCCTCTCTCTTCCAAGCCTATGTACATTTTTACACACATTGTAAAGCACTTAAAGTCTTGTTCCATCTGAATCTGTCTTATTGTGAATCTGTTGCTTTAAACTGCACCATTTCTAAGACTGAAAAGGTGCCATGGCTGCTTGCTCTGCCCACCTCAGCTTCCCAACATGCCTGTGGTGCCTTTACTGCCAGCTCTGGGAGCTATCGTGAGTCTATGCTTTTATCCAAGCAGCGTGTTTTGTTTTGTACTAGCAAAGGCTAAAACCACCACGCAGCTTAATGTTCCACTTGCAGAGGCCTCATTCCCGCCATACTGCAGGTCAAGCACACACGCCAGGAACCCGCCAGTAACTCAAACCGGCAGCTGCTGCTCATTTGAGAGAGACAATTAGGAAGCTGTTTTTAGTTCCGTTTTAGAATCTTTTTTCTCAGGTTTTAGGTACAAACTCTTGCCAACACGTTGGGCGCCATTTGTAGCTAGAGTTTTCCTGCCTTGCCCACAGTCAGGACAAATCTTTGTCACCCGCCAGTCCCACAGCTGCTCAGACCCAACCAAGTAAACACAGAGACTTATATTGCATACAAACTATATGGCCGTGGCAGGCTTCTTGCTAACTGTTCTTATATCTTAAAGTAACCCATTTCTAGAAATCTATACCTTGCCACGTGGCTCGTGGCTTACCAGAATCTTCACATGCTTCTTGTGCTGGCGGCATCTGGCAGTCAGTCCTTCTGCCTTCCACTCTGGCTTTCTGTAGAGACAAAAGCAGAGCCTCTTTTCCAATCATACGAAAGTCCGTCAATGTAATACACCATATAAACAAACTCAAAAAAAAAAAAAATGATCATCTCACTAGATGCAGAAAAGGCGTTTGACAAAATCCAACACCCCTTCATGATAAAGGTCTTGGAGCGATCAGGAATACAGGGAACATACCTAAACATAATAAAGGCAATTTACAGCAAGCCAACAGCCAACATCAAATTAAATGGAGAGAAACTCAAAGCAATTCCACTAAAATCAGGAATGAGGCAAGGCTGTCCACTCTTCCCATACTTATTCAATATAGTACTTGAAGTTCTAACCAGAGCAATAAGACAACATAAGGAGATTAAGGGGATACAAATTGGAAAGGAAGAAGTCAGGTTTTCCCTATTTGCAGATGACATGATAGTATATTTGAGTGACCCCAAAGATTCCACCCAGGAACTGATAAAGCTTATAAACACCTTCAGCAACATAGCAGGATACAAGATCAACTCAAAAAAATCAGTAGCCCTCCTATATACAATGGACAAAGAAGCTGAGAAGGAAATCAGAGATACATCACCCTTTACAATAGCCACAAATGACATAAAATACCTTGGGGTAACACTAACCAAGCAAGTGAAGAACCTATATGACAAGAACTTTAAGTCCCTGAAAAAAAGAAATTGAAGAAGATGTCAGAAAATGGAAAGATCTCCCATGCTCATGGATAGGCAGGGTTAACATAGTAAAAATGGCAATCTTACCAAAAGCAATCTACAGATTCAATGCAATCCCCATCAAAATACCAACACAATTCTTCACAGACCTGAAAAGAATAATACTCAACTTCATGCGGAAAAACAAAAAACCCAGGATAGCCAAAAGAATCCTGTACAATAAAACAACCTCTGGAGGCATCATGATCCCTGACTTCAAGCTCTACTATAGAGCTACAGTAATAAAAACAGCTTGGTATTGGCATAAAAACCGACATGTGGACCAATGGAATCAAATTGAAGACCCTGACATTAATCCGCACACCATGAACATAATTTTTGACAAAGAAGCCAAAAGGGTACAATGGAAAAAAGAAAGCATCTTCAACAAATGGTGCTGGCATAACTGGATATCAACATGTAGAAGGCTGCAAATAGATCCATATCTGTCACCGTGCACAAAACTTAAGTCCAAGTGGATCAAGGACCTCAACATAAATCCAGCTACTCTGAACCTGCTAGAAGACAAAGTAGGTAGTAGTCTTGAACGCATTGGCATAGGAGATCACTTCCTAAATATAACACCAGTAGCACAGACACTGAGAGAAACAATCAATCAATGGGACCTCTTGAAACTGAGAAGCTTTTGTAGAGCAAAGGATATGGTCAACAAGACAAAGCAACAGCCTACAGAATGGGAAAAGGTCTTCACTAACCCCACATCTGATGGAGGACTGATATCCAGAATATATAAGGAACTCAAGAAATTAGACATCAAAACAACCAACAGTCCAATTAAGAAATGGGCTATAGAACTAAACAGAGAATTCTCAACATTGGAAACTCAAATGGCCGAAAGACATTTAGGGAATTGCTCAACATCCCTAATCATCAGGGAAATGCAAATCAAAACAACTCTGAGATACCACCTTACGCCTGTCAGAATGGCTAAGATCAAAAACACTGAAGACACCTTATGCTGGAGAGGATGTGGAACTAGGGGAACTCTCCTCCACTGCTGGTGGGAATGCAAACTTGTACAACCACTTTGGAAATCAATATGGCGCTTTCTTAGAAAATTGGGAATCAATCTCCCCCAAGATCCAGCTATACCACTCTTGGGCATATACCCAAGGAATGCTCAATCATACCACAAGAGCTCAGCTATGTTCATACCAGCATTATTTGTAATAGCCAAAACCTGGAAACAACCTAGATGCCCTTCAACTAAAGAATGGATAAATAAATTGTGGCACATATACACTACTCATCAGAGAAAAACAATGACATCATGAGGTTTGCAGGCAAATGGATGGATGTAGAAAAAATCATCCTGAGTGAGGTAACCCAGACTCAGAAAGACAAATATGGCATGTACTCACTCATAGGAGAATACTAGATTTGGAACAAGGATGACTGGACTGCTACTCATATTACCAGGGAGGCTACCTGGAAAACAGGACCCCAAGAAAGACACGGGGATGGCCCAATGACAGAGAAATGGCTGAGATCTACATGAAGAGCCTGGACATGAGTGGGAGTAATGAAGGGTGAGGGTCGAGGGAAAGAGAGCCTGTGGGAGCGGGAGATCCCAGCTGGATCAAGAACAGAGAGGGAGAACAAGGAATAGGAGACCATGGTAAATGAAGACCACATGAGAAAAGGAAGAAACAAAGTGCTAGAGAGGCCCACAGAAATCCACAAAGATACCCCCGCAATAGACTGCTGGCAATGGTCGAGAGACAGCCCAAACTGACCTACTCTGGCGATGGGATGGCCAACCACCCTAATAGTCGTGCTAGAAACCCCATCCAACGACTGAGGGATCTGGATGCAGAGATCCACGGCTAGGCCCCGGGTAGAGCTCTGGGAGTCTAATTAGCAAGAAGGAGGAGGGTTTGTATGATCGAGAATTGCTGAAACCAAGGTTGGATAAAGCACAGGGACAAATAGTCAAATGAATGGAAACACATGAACTATGAACCAAAGGCTGAGGGGCCCCCAACTGGATCAGGCCCTCTGAATAGATGAGACAGTTGATTGGCTTGATCTGTTTGGGAGGCATCTAAGCAGTGGTACTGGCTCCTGTGCTCAGTGCATGAGTTGGCTGTTTGAAACCTGGGCTTATGCAGGGTCACTTGGCTCAGTCTGGGAAGAGGGGACTGGACCTGCCTGGACTGAATCTACCAGGTTGATCTCAGTCCTCGGGGGAGGCTTTGCCCTTGAGGAGGTGAGAATGGGGGATGGGTTGGGGGCAGGGGATGGGGGCAGGAGAGGGGAGAACAAGGGAATCCGTGGCTGATATGTAGAACTGAATAAAGGAAAGGAAAAAAATAAAAATTAAATTAAAAAATGCACTCAAAACTTACAGGAACTCTATGGTGCAATTAAGATACCAACTTTAATAGTAATAATAATAGGTCTAAATAAAGAAATAGAGGTTTGGGCTAAAGGAAGATAAAACTTAACCAGTGAAATAATGCCAAAAGAATTCTCCATTCAGGGCATAAGAGGTAGGTTAACCAAAATTGATATTGGAGCCCATTTCTAGATTTCCTAGTGGCTTTAACCAGCAGGTCTGTATAGAGAGGATGATTGGACCACGGGCCTAAGGGCAGGTGTCTGAAATGGTCTGCACTTGGCTGTGCTGCGGAGAGGGAAGTCTTTTGCTCTACCCTTTGGCATTCCTTTAAATACCCTAGGGCAGAGACAGTGGAAGACCCGATGGATTAGGATCCAGGCCCTCTCGAGGCTATCCTGTATTTTCTATCTGTTTCTGTCCCCTCTATCCTTCTAACTATTATTTCCTGCTGTTTCTGCTCAAGAGCACTCTAGGGAAATGTGGGGGTGAGGGATGGTTCCCCCACAAATTGGGAATGTACAAAGAAGCAACCTGCATGGGACCGAAAATTCATTGGTTTTTAAGCTAATTGAAAAATGGTGTGAACCGAAGTGTCCTGCATGATTGGACAATGATGCTATCAGAAGACATTAAGTGAAATTTCCAGTGCCAGTCATGGGATACCTCTCTATTGGTGTGAGATCAAGGAGTCCCCAGAGGCACCCAAAACAACACAGGCGACTGCCCTTACGCTTCGTTGCCCACCATAACTAGATGGTAAGATTCTATTGCCAGAGCCAGTATTCACTTTGGATGCAGAACACGGAGAAATCAACCCTGAGCTGAGCAGGAAACTCTCTCCCTGCTGGCTAACTTACATAGTGCCAGAAGGTGCTATGCAGGCTGGTGGAGGAGAAAAGACATTAACAATCGTACCCAGAAATGGACTCAGAATGCTGTAATACTGACTTACCTGGCAGGATCTGTCATCCAATGGTATAAATGTAGCATGAATGTTAAAGAGGAAACAAAGCAGTTTCTGTTCAAATATGTGGCCTGTTCTGCAAAAGGGATTTCATATCTGGTACCATTGGAAGATGAACTATTGAGAGTCATTTTCCTTTGGGAACATGACTGCTTGTAGACTGCCCAAGCCTTAGTGGATGGCCTCATGCTCATGCAAGCATGGGTACCACTAACTCTACTAAGGAGTTATTTATAACAAAAAAAGAGGGAGGCAGAGTTTGGGGTACTAAGGGGAATTGGAGTGAGACCATGTTGAATGGATATAATTAAAACACATTTTGTACATCTATAAAAAATTTCAAAAACTAAATAAAACAAATTTTTTAAAGGCTTGTCTCAGCAGAAATATAATAACTAACAATCTAGATGTTTTGGCTTGGATATGAAGTGTCCCCACAAAATGTCCATGTGTTAAAAGCTTGGATGTCAGCTGATAGATCTGGAAAGATGATTGAATCATGAAGGGACTGGCCTGAACAATTCTTATTCCAATGCTGGATTCACTGTTTGTCAGCGTTACTGGGAAATAATGGAGAATAAGAGGTGGGGCCATGTAGGAGGAAGAAATGCATCACTGGAGTCACGCTTTGGAAGGATATGCAATTTCTCCACTCTCCCCACCCTTCCTTCCTCGTTCCTATGAGACAAATTGTTGGGGGATATTTGATCACACTGTGAACCTCAAGTTTGCATTTGCGTTACTTAAATAAAATTAACCTTGGGTCATGAGGTTGAGTTAGTAACTAGTTGACAGAAAGTAATCATAGGGCATCAGAGGGAATCCAGAAGAGATGAGAGATGTACTGGAAGTACTAGGAAAGAGTTTCGAGAAGCAAGATTTTTTTTTGGTTTTTTTTTTTTTGTTTTGTTTTTGTTTTTTGTTTGTTATGTTTTTTAGGTTTGGGGGTTTTTTTTTTTTTTTTTTTTTTTTTTTTTTGCTTTTTTCTGTTTTGGTAGAGCATAAGGACAGGTCTTTTTTGAGAGACACCAGCAAGGAAAGGTTAGCTAAGTGCTATTCAGTTATTCTCTAAGTTAGCAGGTTTTTCACCCCAGCCTTTAAGTCTTGAGTTTTATTTATAAATAGAACAACAGAGATTTTGTTAAAGCTACCTTCAGCAGCAGTGGTAAAGCCAGTGCCTGCAGGAACAGAATTCCCGCCAGGCTGTGGCCTGAGCAGCCAGGCTGCTGCCAGAGAGGCAGGCCTGTAACTATGGAATTGCCATTGGCTGTCTGAATTCACAGTAGATTAAAGTAAAGCCTCTGTGCCTAAGATAAAACAACAGCAAATATCTTCCTTTCTCTCCACAGCCTTTTGCAATGGTGCTGTATTTCACCACAACCCAGGAAGAAGCAAGGACAGCTGAGCATGAGCTGAAACCATGAACCAGAAGTATTTTTCTCCTTTAAACTGTGTCTGTCAGACGTTTGGTCCCAGTGCTGAAAAACCTAATACACTAAATGACCATATCCAGTGAAACTGTACCTGAGAACTTATGGAGAAATAAAATTAAGTATGAACTAAAGGATTAGTGAGCAATGAGCCAGGATTACAGGAAATACCTAAAGTAGCCTATCCACAGAAGAGAAAGGAGGAAGACAATGTTTTCTGAGGGTGCCTACACTCACACATACATACCCTCATAAGAACATATGCACATGATGTTAAAACAATATAAATGTATATAAACGAAACAAAAAATAATTACTAGTTGACTTCAGAATAATTCTGCTGAGGTTTACAAAGAAACTTGAAAATAACCCACATTCTTGATGCTCAGAAATCTGCAGGGCAGACATCTCTAGGGACCTAGATATTGTCTGTCACTTATTGGGTGATCATGGAATTTATAGTTTTCAGAGCATGGACTCTGGCCCAAGCCTTTCTTCCACTCATATTCACTAGAATTATTTCTACATAGATCAATGTCTTAGATAATAAATGAACTTTTAGGCCAGCCTGTTCCAGGGAATATTTGTGACTCTGAGCTAGGGACCAATAAGCCTACTTGGTGCTCTTCTTTTTCTGGAGCCTTGATTGTTCAGGTAGAGCCTGCAGCTAGCCTTTTCATGCTGAGTATCTGTGCAAGGTAGGGGATGTCCTTTCTCCTTAACCATTATGGTAGGTAGAAGTTGTTCTGCTCACTTACTATATAAAACAGACAAGACAGACAGACAGACATTACCATTAATAGTAACCACCTTGGCTTGCATGGCTTCAGACTGGCTGGGGTTATGAGTAATGAAGAAATCACACACACACACACACACACACACACACACACACACACACACACACACGCCTACAGAAAAGCTGGGATTAGGTGGGCCATGCACTCTGGTGGAGATGCACCAGCAGCCTGGAAACCTAGTACATTTACTATACACAGCTGAATGAGGATACAGTCTTGTTATACACAGATGAACAAAGACGTAGGTTAGCTCACCTTGGTAGGGGGTCTCTACAGGGGAATACTATCAGGCTATAGTCATCAGAGGTGAAGAAGCAATGGTTGATACTTTCTGCACACACTGTCTACATCCCTATTTGAACCAGGAGAAGGTCTTGCCATTCTCATGGATCTGGGGCATTGGGATAGTGTGCATAGCCATGCTTATGTCAACAACACACATTTACTCAGGACTTAATCTGCTCCCACAGATATCAATGGAGAATTTACGATATACTATAATCTTAGCTATGAGAACATTTCAATCCATATCAAACTCTATGAGTAAAAATTAATGTCACTCCACTTTAAAAAGAAGAAATTTAATCAAAAGAGGACATGAATAGAACCCCAATTCTCTAAGAGCTAGGTAGAAAACCCAAATGAGCAAAGAGAACCCACAGAGCAATGTTTACATTAGAAGACCAGGTAATATTTGACCCTATTATGGTCTGTTCTCCATAAAGAAACTTTACAACATTGTGATGTCATGCTGTATTGGGTTCAAGGTAAAGAAAACATTCCTAGAGCTGGTTAAAGAATTAATTTAGAACAATAAAGTAAATGATTTTCTGTGAGGACAAAGCTTCACTGTTTTTGTGCATTCTTAACCTTATGAAAATTGCTACTACAAAATGTATTTCTATTAACTATTTTATCAAGTTAATCATAGGCTCTTTTTATCCAATCACTGCTAAGGAGAATTTGTGTTCTCAATTGAAAGTGAACTTAAAAAGGGATTTATTTTTATTTATGTGTATTGCCACATTAGTGCAGGTGCCCGCAGAGACCAGTCGAAGCCTCCAGGTCCCTGGAGCTAGAGTTACAGGTAGTTATGAATTCAGGTCCTCTGAGAAGAGCAAGTGCTCTTAACCACCAAGCCATCTCCCCAGTTCCCATCGCTTTCTTATCTACTCATTTCTAAATCTTTTAGACTATGGCTTTAGTAATACTGAAGTGTGGGTGTGGTGGGCGGAGGTGGGGTGGTTCTTTCTCAGGAGCAGTTAAGCACTCAGTACAGAAGCCTCAAGCGTACATCTGGTTCATGATAAACAAATGTGTTTTAAAAGTTAAAAATAATGATCACTGTAATCATTCTTTATCTTGTGCATCTAGTTTTAAGATCATCTAGAGGACTGTGTGACCAAAATCCACATAGATTGACTAAATTAATAAAGCAGCTGTTGTCTTTAAAGCATGCCAGAGATTTCAATCGCATGGAAGACTTGCTTTCTGACTACAGCTAATAAATTTTCAAGTTCACGTATCATCAAGCTTCAGCTAAAACTAAGTATCGGATTCACCACTGCTGAACTAAACATGCTTTGTACATCACCTTTTGAACTCCTGCCTGAAGAAGTCTACCCCAGCTGTGGCTTAATCTCTCACTCTTATTCTTCGCAGCTTTAGTATGCTGGTAGGTCTGTGGGATGCATGAGACCTGTGCTCTGATCACCTCACCATGATCTGAACATTCAAAAGACCCAGACATGGAAGCCAGGCAGTTTTTAAACCATGGGGATGAGCACTGTGTTCCCTAGCAAAGTGTGCAGGGGCTACCTGGCTGATGACTCAAATCGCAATACCAGTCCGCAAGGTTGTGACCTGAAGTTTATGCTGGGGATCTACTCTGGAGTGCTGCTTCACCCCTTCATTAACACTCAATACCCCTACTTCCAAACAGCCTTTTTGGTACAACCTGGCTAGAAAACAGTGGGGAAATACTTAAACATGATGCTAAGTGGCTTAGAGGGTCACTTAGGGTAAAGAGGTTTCTGCTCTGGGTGTCTATTGCATAACAGTTTGGTTGCTGGTGAGTACTAACGCCCTTGTGACTTCCTCACAGGTCTTATCTGGCTTGGGGATTCCCTGTGGCTTCAGGCCCCTTCCCTAGGACCCTCTATAAGAAGTATCACAATTACAAAATGATAAAAAAAAAAAAAGTCTCCAAGGAACATTTGAATGTGGATCACAGATCCTAAATTTTGGTTTTTGTTGTTTTCTTGAAAGTTTTCATAGATTTCTGAACTCTCAGGCCCAACCAGGTTTAAATGTTTGAAGTCCTCATGTTCCTGCCAAAGGAATGGTTTCTCCATTAACTTTGTGGCCTGTACATGTAAAGGCCACCGATGTCTATTCAAAGTTAAAGACACACATTGAGTAGTTAAGAGTCAAACTTCCTGAGTTCATACCCCACTTTGTTGCGTGTTAGCTATGTGCCCCTGCAAAAACCATATAAGTCCCTTTCTAAAAGGCTATGAAACAGACACTTCTGAAAATAGCTGTTTCAGGTGGGACAAGGTTACCAAGAAAAGATTTTAGGTAGAGAAACGTTAAGTACCCTCCATTCCCCTTCATTATGCCACAGATATCTCAGGGATTAAGCAGTTTCTGTAGCTTCCCAACTCTCTCATTCTCACCGTGCTTCAAACCCACCCCTCCCCATTCCCTTTCCTCCCTTCAAACCTCTGAATTAAAAACTCCAGAACCTCAAAACACGGTGAAACTTTCTTACTTTGGTGTGAACACAGGTGTGTCCTTTCTATGATGTATTTCACTTTGTCAACGGAAAGCTTACTTGTGGTGATATTTTATTTGTGCTGAAATGTGGTGATATTTTATTTGTATGTTAATAAATAAAGTTTGCCTAGATCAGAGGACATAGATAGCCAACCACAAATAAAAGTCAGGCTGTGGGAGCACATGCCCTTAATCCGATCACATGGCAGGCAAGGTCTCTGTGTGTTCAAGGACACAGCCAAGCTTGGTGACACATGCCTTTAACCCCAGTACCAACCATAGAGATCTGGAGGTCTGTACAGACAGGCAGTGACAAGGAAGTGAGGTAGCTGGGCTAAGAGCCAATGAGAAGGCAGAACAGCAAGGCAATAAAGGTTAGACAGGAAGAAGCTGGTTCTCTTGGGAAGCTATGGCGGTGTGGTGAGCTAAGGTTAGCTGGCACTTATTCCTATTTTTCTAATCTCTATGGCTTTCACCCCTGTATTTGGCTCTGTTTCTTATTTAATAACACTGTTTAGAAATTTGTGTACACTTACTAACCAAATAACTCAGCTGACAAATTCAAGAGGGATTATATTAGCCAGAGTCCTGTAAAGGTATAAAAAATATGTTCAATTTAAGATAACTCAAACAGTTCTTCACAGTGGGACCAATTATAAGGTCATGCAAATGGACAATGGGAACCTCCTCCTGCAGGTAACAACAGAAGGGCTGCCACCATCCCTAGGCCCAAGGGGACAAAGGAGGACAGAGGGTCCCAAATCTAGACGCAGCCTTATGAGGTCATCTTCAGAAGACAAGAGGACAAATTGCCTGATGCTAAGCAAGATCACCCAGTCTGAAACAACATGAGACTGGATAATTCCCTTCTCTTTTCCCTCTGGTCTCCCACTCAGCCCTGTGGAACAAGAAGACTCCAGTGCCCATCCCTATAAGCCAAACAGAAAGAAGATTGGAGAGGAAGACTCGGGGGAAATCTTTTAAGGGGGAGTGCTTTTATCAGGGGGTTCTGAAATGTTCTGGGGCTGGAGCATTTACATTGTCCTCTGCAGTTCTTGTATCTCTGCACTTGTCATAGTTTCCCATGGATCAGAAATCAGTGCCCTTTCTCAGAATCCCTGCCGTTTTTAAGTTCTCATAAGAGTAAAATCCTGCATGCCCTCCCCATCCCACCATACACCTTCCTTTGCACTTAAAAATGAAGCTGGTTTTGAGCATCATTGAGCAGGCAGTGTAACTGGGCAACACTGCTTTGAAAGGCATTTCCTACCCAGCCATAGATCTCCAGCCCTTGGGTGGGAACAAGGGAGCAAGCAGAACATAAATTTAACAGAGAAAAGGAACCTGAGAGCCTGATTCCAATCTCAGGAAAAGGAATCGGAGACCCTGACTCACACTTCAGGCAGGATATGCAAGTGGAGAAAAAGACTCAGCTTGAGCACACACCGTGTAAATCCTACTTTACTGTCAGTTCACATAGAAAGGTCAGTGCTGAATGCATTTTGCACAACACAAAGTAACTGAACTACACTGGAAGCAAAAGAAAGGAGTTGGCAGTGTGCGCCTCATGGCCCTCCACACAACTCCTGTGGTGATGGGCCTGCAGCGTCCGGGACCCACAAATGCACAGAAGCTGATACAAGTGGCCTATGGATACCCTGGCACGAAATGAGGCTAATCTTCCGAGATGAGGCTGATGCACCTGAAGGCGACAGGGAGGTGAGGCTGAGGCCTGGAAAAATGAACAAAACTTATTCTTCAAAGGCTTCAGAATTGACTGGGGATGAAGCACAGGGAAAACTTCATTTGTATTCTTAGATATATTTGTTTATTCCAACTTGTCAGGTAGTAGACAAAAAATACAAAATTATGTGAATGTAACATAGATGTCCGTGAACTAGAACTAAACACATCGTTTGTGAGCAGCATTCACAGCCCCCTTAGACACTTTCAACTTCCTTTTGTTGCTGGGCATAGTGCTACAAAGGGATATACATGCCCCAAGATGTGAGTTCCAGGGAGTCTCGCCCTAGGGAGACTCAAACTTCTTGGATTGTTCCCAGGAATATTTGTATTCCAATATGGCAACAATAACAGCCCACAACATTCATTTGAGATTAAGCACTAAGAGTTTTGTGAGGGCGCCAATGCACTTGAGGCAACCAGCAACTTCTACCGGTCTCGTTGGTACACAGGCCTGAGCCACAGTCAGGATGCCCAGCTGTGATTTGTGGTGTTGCTGGGATTAGCATTCAGTCTGTGAATAAAACAGTGAGATAGCTACTATTCATAATTTTTCCCTTTTTAAAAGAAACAGACTCTTACGATGTGGTCTAGACTGGGTTTGAACTTGCCATGTAACCCAGAATAGCATTCCATTCATGACCCTCCTATCCCAACTTCCAGTGTGCTGTGATTACAGGCATGTACCACACCCTGTCTGTCATCCATACTATCTTTAAAAGGCTGTCATCCTTATAGGCCTTTACATTTAATTTTCTGACAGAAAAAAAAAATCACAAAGACAGATGGTAAAAATTGGAAAATTCAGTAGCCTGTATTCCTTCGCTAAGAACATAATTAGAAAATTAAATTTGGAAAACTGGGAGGCCTTGGGAGCTCTTTTCAATTGCTTGAGGCATCAGCTTGGTACGAGCCGAGACTATTCTTTCTCTCTTCCACATGGCTTCCCTTACTCTCTCCCCACTCATTTGTGAATTATCTTTACAGAGTAGGGAAAAAAAGACCTTCAAAATGTGTCTACATGGTTGGTGAAGGCGCTATGAATGGGTGGCAGCTGAGAGCTCAGACGTTAATGAGACACATCACCCCCACTAAGGCTCTGGAACATTCCAGAATAGGGGGAGGGAAAGAAGTGTAAGAGTCAGAGAATAGGAGAAGGATGGGAAATGCTGCTCACTGAGCATGGAGTAGCCAATGCAGTGTGGCTGCCTTCAACAGACGCACCAACAGTCAGCCATGACACAGGTAGAGGCTGATGGGACCCTATCCCTCCCTGCTGGGCAATTGGCTACTGACAGATTCTGGGGGAGGGGTAGTTACTGTCTTTACTTGTCTACCTGCTGAGAACTCACCAGGCTCCAGAGGATGGGCCCCATGCTATAGCCACAGTCACACAGATGATCCTAGTTAAACTCAGTGACTCTTAAAAAAAAGATAGGGAACAAAAAAAGAAAAACAGTAACAATTTTTTTAAAAGTCATGAATGTGAGAAGGGGATTTGTTGCCGTAATAGGAGAGGGAGATTAGGGTGGGCTTATAATAATCAGTGTACAGTATATATGTATGAATTTATCAGAGAACAAACACAATAGAAATTCTTTTCATTTTTTTAAATCACTAAGTGTCTAAATAGATGCCTGGAGGCAGGAGAGACGGCTGGGTCTGTCAGACCATGAGGACCTGCTTTTAAATTCCCAGCATTCACATCTTTAAAAAAGCCAGGCGTATGTCTTCATACTTGTAACCCCCAGCACAGGGGTGGAGACAGGTGGATCTTGGGAGTTCTCTGGCCCATCAACCTAGCTAGCTCTAACAGCAAGCTTCTGGTTCAGTGAGAGACTCCATCCCAAGCCATAAGGCAGAGGGTAACAGAAAAAGCCACCCAGTGCCCTGCTGTTCCTCTGCTGGGGCAATCATGGCCACGTGCACCTGCACAGTCAGATGCATCTGCCACACAAAGACTTAAGAGAAAAGAGGAAAAATAGATGTTCAAATCCTCAAGTTATGCCTAAGTTTTAGTTCCGGGAAAATTAATGAACTAAGTGCTGCAAGTTTAAAATCATAAAATGGGCAAAGTTTGGGAGCAAGTCTAAGATCAGTGGATTAGTGGCCAAGATCAGAGAACGTTTCCGTCAACTTTTTTTTTGGATTTCTCTGCAGGAGCAGTGAATTTCATGCATGCCAATTTGAGAATGGTTCCGGCAGTCAAGCTGCTTCAGGGGAAGCAACGAGAGACAAATGGCCAGACTAAAGGAAGAACAGGAAACGGCCAATTCTCCAACATTACAAAAACAGGTAGTTAATTCTCTCTTTTTTTTTTTTCAGTCTCTTATTAACTATGATCTGTGCACTCATTTTTTTCTGCTTCTTGGTACCATGGGGATATGCTTTAGCAAAACTAGAAATATCTGTCCTAATAAAGGTCCACTATAGACTCACTGAGAGCAGGTGTTTTTAATATTGAAACAGAAGACCTGGAGAGATGTCCTCGAGGACGGATTTCCTGTTCTTGATTACACAGTGTGGTTTGGGTTCTACACTAAGCCTAGATTAAGGGATTTAATCATTTTTGTTTTTAAAAGAGAAGAAAGGAACCAAATCACACTTCTCTTCCTACTCAGTTTAAGATCACAGAATATTTACAACATTTGCAAAACAGCTCTGCATTCCTGGAGTTTTTAGGGTCAAAGCTTGGGCTCTGCCAGTCACAAGCGAGGCTCAGCCATCCATCTGCAGTGCAGCACTTAAAAAAACAAGTCACCGTGAAGAGCAGAGATAGAAGATTCCCTCTATGTGGTCACTTTAAAAAAAGGAACCAAAAATAAATGGGTCCATGGACACACACACACACACAAACACACACACACACACACACACACACCGCCGCCGCCACCGCCATGTCCATCTTTGGTGGACTGCCTTGAAATTTAGGTTTAAATGGAGGGCTGCAAGTGGGTACAGCTAAGTGGTCCTGGCCAGTGAGTGGTCTCAACCTTTGTTGGCATGTTGCCTTGTCCCCAGCCTCTCCTGAAGGCGGTATGACTTGTCAGACTATGAGAAATGGCTTCCTGAGAGGCAAGTTTCTCCTGTGCCTTGAACCACGGCTTAAGCTTTTCTGGGTGCCCAGCATGGGATTGCTGGAGAAATCTTAATTCTTGGAGTCCATTGTTTTAATTGTCTGATAGCACACATTAATACCTCTCTTTAAAATACTCTGTCTGTGGTTAGGAAGTTATACATGCATTCCATAAGTTTTACAGAAGCTAAATACCTTAATTCTGAAATCTACTACTGTTGCACAGCTTGGATAAGAGTACTGGGGAGTATTCAGGGGTACACAAAAGATGATACTACTGTCACCCAAAAAGACATGTTTTGGAAATTCCGAAGGAGTCTGTCTTATACCATATAAGGTTAAACTTTTCATTTCTCCCCCCTCACAGTCTATATCACATACCCTCAGTTTCACAACCTAGAACACATTGTGCTATAATAGGCAGTGGGCAGCCTGAGAACTTCTATTAAGTGTACTTCATCAGACTGATAGAAAAATCGAAACTGCATTTATAACATTTATGGAAAAATTAGTAAAGGCTCCACAACCAATTTATATATGAATTCTAGAATGCAACTTATTCATAAATTAGATTCCATCCATGGAAATCAAACTATTCCACAGTCTTATGGAAGTCTATAAACACCTAGCAATTGTTTGAGCTAGCTGGACGCTGCAGAAAAAGTTCAAATGAAAAGCTTATATACTTCCTTCAAAATGCAACATTTTTTCCTCCATCAGAAGTAACCAAAAAAACAATAAGGATACAAAGGGGGAAAGATAACCAGTGGATGGGATGTCCACAAAAAGAGAGAAGAGAAGTCCTTGGAAGGTAAACTGAAAAGAACCATGAAAGGTCCTTTGCACCTCCCACCACCTGCATGCGGTCCAATAGCACCTTGAATTATCCCAGAATGGTGCTAGCTATGTATAAAGTTTAGCATGGAAGATTTTACCATCTTCTCCAATAACTCTTGTAATTCTCAAGATGTGCATTTTCAAGTTTATCAATTTAATCTAGAAAAAAATAACATAACATTTACTAGGTGCTTGCCACATGCCAGGCAATGAACTAAAGTGTTAGCCATGTGTGGCAAGTGTTTTATGCATGTATGTATGTACGTATGTGTGTGTGTGTGTGTGTGTGTGTGTGTGTGTGTACAAACTTTTAGATTAATCCTAGAATTTTCTGAAATTCTGAGGATTACAAATAATTACAAATAAGAATAGTCACATAAGTGTCGAAATGAAATTTCAGAAAGTGTGATTCCAGACATTGTTTTCTTAACCATTATCTGTCTATGCTGCCTAGGATCAAGGATGTGATGGATTACTGGTTCCCTGAGAATCTGTCTCCATCATGCACCATGAGTGACCACTGTCCTGTTAGACTCCTTAGTCCCGCCTGGTTTGTTGACTTTCTATGAGTTAGAGCTCTATCTGCTGCTTCAGACTGTAAATGTAGAAGCCCCAAGGTACAGACAAGTGGATTCTACCCAGGACAAAAGGTCAGGATGAAAGAAGCTCAAAGGGACAATGGAGCAATGGGATGTATTGCTGTTCCTTGCCCTTCCATCCACATAGATACATATTTATACATGAAGCATTAGTAAACATGCTCTACCTTCCTGCTAGTGCTGAACCAACATTAATGGATATCAGTTGTCATAGCCATCAGCAACAGCTAGCCTCTTTATATTTAAACCCTCTTTCTTCATTATAGAGCTTAACTAAAGGCCTTTCTACTCACTAAAGACGATGTGTCCATGAATACTTTCTTATTGCCTCTCAATACAGATCCTTTACATTCAAAAATTAATTTTCAAATAAATTTTAAAAGTCATAATATATAAAATACTTAAGAAGCAGTCATGCAGAGGGCTCTTTCAGAATGTCTAGGGGAGTGGAATAGTGAGCTGTGGCTTGCAAACACTGACTCCTCGTGCAAGCATAATCACCCATAGGAGAGTCACCATCAAGCCGGAGGCCGTTCAGATGTTCTCAGTAGACACTGTGACTCTGAGGAAAGTATCACTTGAGAGACCTGGTTATCATTATTTTTGTCATCCTCAATAATTATATGCAAAGGAAACAGTCTCTAAGTCTAGGAACCCTCTTATGTTTCAGCATGTATGGAAAACCAGGTAAAATCTTTTACAAAAACTTTCTACTGTGTTGATCAACTATAGGAGGAGTCACCTTACCATGGAGACCAAGTTCATTTGGCCCATAATCTACTCTCACGTGCTCAATGAGAGTTTTTCCTTGTCATTTTAGATTCTTGCTTGAAGATCTCAACGCTAACTGTTTGGGTACCACAGAGCAAACACCACAGCAGGTGGCTTTATAGAAACTTCAGCATGCTGATAAATGACAGGCCTTTATCTATTACAGCTTCACAGAGACTGCACTGAAGAAATCAGTCGGGCATCAAAAGGAGCATTTGAATGTAAAGTATCATCTAAGACAACATTGTGACATCTAGAAGCAGGAAATGCTTGCACTAAAGCACCAGAGTTACTTACCCATCAAAAAATCTTCAGGAGTCATTTCTTTTTTCATTTTCAGAGAATAAAATGGAAAGTTCTCTCTGTCTCTCTCTCTCTCTGTCTCTCTCTCTCTCTCTCTCTCTGTCTCTCTCTCTCTCTCTCTCTCTCTCTCTCTCTCTCTCTCTCTCTCTCTCAACAACAACAACTTGATCCACCTAAGTTGGAATTTTTCATTGTTCAACTCATTTGCATGTCCAAAAAGGACTACCAGAACAACACAAAAATTTGAGGATACAAATATGTTTTAACAAATAAAAAAATGATATGAGGGTGAATGAAATACTGAATATTAATAGTTGATTAAATAATTTCATAACATAAAGGAAATTAATTTTAAGACCTGGAAAGATGGCTCCGCAGTTAAGAGCATTTGCTGCTCTTCCAGAGGACAGGAGTTTGGCATCCAACAACTATGTTGGGTGGCTCACAACTGCCTGTAACTCTAGCTCCAGAGGATCCAATGCCCTCTTCTTACATCTTTGGGCACTGCACTCAGATGCACAAACACACGCACGCACGCATGCACGCACGCACGCACGCACGCACGCGCGCGCGCGCGCGCACACACACACACACACACAAATTTTTAAAATAAAAAGGAAATTTATTTTAAAATAGTAATTTTTTAAAAAATATAGTCATAGATCTTTGACTGTGCTAGTCATCTTTAAATCCTTTGACACTAGCAAGATGACTATGATATTAATATTACAGATTCTCTATCGATGTTGTTACATAAATGAACAGTGATTGTGCCTTCTATCCCAAGCTTCTAGCTATGTCCATAGGAATGCAAAGCCAAAACATACAGAAAGTGATACAGAGTTAGGGTGTAAAAGAAAGCACCAATTTAAGAGATTAGGAACCTTGAAGCGGTAAATGCGGAATGCTGGTTCCTTCCAATTCTGGGTTTGTGCCGGATGTCCTGGACTATGTCAGAGTGGCATGGCCACCTGGTTTGCGTGGGTGACACAGACACCTGAGAAAGCTGAAAGCAGAGGGCCCATCTCCACCCCAACAGGAAACAGAAATGCAAGCTGTGGGAAAGCCTGCAAGCTCTTCACCAGCACACTCACGATGGTACTCCCCAGGACCGTCTCAATGCTATCCCCATTCCTTTCACCAGCTGTAAGCTCGCCCCAAACCAGGATTGAGGTTATTTCCTATCAACTGTGAAGCCAAACTCCCCCATTCCTGGCTCCCTCTCTTCTTAGCTGGTTTTCTGTCTTTCCTTTAAAAGCCCATAACTGGATCTCTTCTATGGCTTGATCTTTAAACCAGGCAGGCAGTGAGTTGGCAGGCAAAGAAAGGCTTTTCAACCGGCCAGTCCAGAGCACATGCGCAGCAGCAACTCTCCACTTGGATAAGAACAGAAGTTAGAATCTGGCTCACAACTGACTTGGTCCCTAGAGGACTTTCTTATTCTTTTATCCAGAACTGCTTGTCCAGCCTCGGAGTTTGCTTTCTTCCACCTCCACTTCACCCCTCAGCTGAAATTCTGCAGGCTCTGTGCCTTTGACACTCGGAACACTTTCTTCCTTTACGACTCCGCCCTCAAGGCTCGAACACTGAGCAGTAAATGCCATTCCTTATGCCCAGAATGGGATCTTTGTTTCATTTCTTTTACTCTCTGTGTCAGAAACACTGCACAGAACAATCACTTTGAGTTTTGTTTATTTCCAAGATTCAGGCTAATTATAGGTTTGTTTACCCCCCGCCTTCTTCCCCTTTCTCTTCAGCACTATCAAAAATGAAAGACAATATCGCCAACGACCAGCCGGGCGGTGGTGGCGCACGCCTTTAGTCCCAGTACTCGGGAGGCAGAGCCAGGCGGATCTCTGTGAGTTCGAGGCCAGCCTGGTCTCCAAAGCGAGTTCCAGGAACGGCACAAAACTGCACAGAGAAACCCTGTCTCGAAAAACTAAAAAAAAAAAAAAAAAAAAATCGCCAACGACCATGTTAAATGCCATATCATTCGACCCTTCAAATTCAGGAACTCTAACACAATATGGGACTCTGTTCTGAAGTGTAGTCCAAACAAAAGCCAACATTTCCTCACCTCCTCCTGAATATCCTTTGAAGGTTCTTTTTGTTACTGAACATGAAATTGAAGCAAAGGAGAAGGATAAAGGGAGGAAGAAGGAAGACACAGGAGATGGAGAAGAGAGAAGACAAATAAGATCAACAAGAAGCAGAGACAGCATTCATACAGATGTCAGTTATCTGGTCTGGGAAAGGGTCATTGCAGCTGGAAATCCTCGACTCATCAGTCTAATGTAGAACACCCAAAAGTCTCAGGAACTGAGGACATCCGTTGTTTCTGGAAAATGACATTGGGGATGGGGTACAAAACCTGGAGGTTTTGGTTAAGTGTTCATTTAGAAAGTGGTTAACCCTTCTCTCCTTTAATGTCAACATTATATTGGATTTTCGTTGTGTGGAGAAGTTCTTAAAAATTCTGAACTTGAAAATTCTAGCTTCAATTAAGAGCCGATAATGTGGGACATAAATAGAGAGTTTCAGCAAAATCTGAAAATCTAAATGAAGAAATTCCTAATCCTTTGTTCCTCCTTGGCTCCCAGGATACCGGCTACCAGGCACAGAATTCTACCCTGAAGACTCAGTACCCCTCCCTGAGTAATCTAACCATCCCAGGAACAAAGGCCCAAAGACCCCACCAGCATGGAGGTTTCCAACAACCCAGAAGGCACTCTACAGCAGAGCCCATCAGTAAGAAAGACCCATCCGGGAGCACAGGTTCTTTAGCTTTCCAGAGCCCCACTGTCACATTCACTAGACATATATCAGTTAACTAGGGGGGATGCTGGGAGGAGGAGGGGACCTCTTGAGCTTGGCTCAATGTGCACCCCTATAATCTCAACTCTTGGGTAGTGAGTGCAGAAAGAGGATCAGGAAGTCAAGATTACCTGAAGCTACATGGGAGTTTGAGACCTCCTGTCTCAAAAAAAAGAAAATAAAATAAAGGTCCAGGGCTGACAGAAACAGTGCAACTGGCAGAAAGTGAAGATAAAGCCAGCATGATGTCACTGAAGAGATGAGGGAAGATATTAAAAGTATTAAACAGGAACAGGATACCATTTCTTGAAAGAAACATTCAGATAATGATAGAATATCTTTGGGAAATTAACAGCCTAGAAATGTGGATGAAAAATTAAAACTTCATAGGGAATTTTGAGAAAAACCAGAAAGTACATCAAAAATATCAAAAGATAAAGAAAAAAGCAATTTAAGGAATATTCTAGAAAATCTACCAACCGTCCAAATAACAACAGTTTCAGAAGGGAGGAACAGAGAGAAAGGAATCACTGAAGAAAGTTTTCCAGAACCAAAAGAGAAGTTCCCACATTTAGGAAGCCAAGTGCCCACCACAGTGGATGAAAACAAACCCACCCAAATGCATCATCATGAAATGCTCAGAACCCTGTGATCAAACAGAAACCTACAAGCTTCCAAGTGATGTAGGTCTCCTCCAATGGACAAAGAACTTAACTAGCATCAAAATTCTCCATCCCATCATCTCAGTATGAAGGCCTTAGAACAAGGCCTTGGAAATTTAAAGGAAAAAAAAGGTGTTCCCAGCTGTTTTCAGTTGCTTTCTGTTGCTGTCATAAATATGACCAAAAGCAGCTTGGAGAAGGAATAGGTTTAATTGGCTTACCTTCTATCACTAAGGAAAACCAAGGCAGAAACCTTGACAGGAGCCTAGCGGCAGGAACAAGAGCAGATAGAGCATAGGAATGCTGTTTATTGGCTCCCTTCTCATGGTTTGCTCAGCTTGCTTTTTTTTTTTTTTTTTTTTTTTTACACAACCCAGGACCACCTACCCATGTGAGGTAACATGCATGGTGGGTTGGTCCTCCTGCATTAATTATTAATAAAGAAAATATCTCACTGATACACTCACAGGCCAATCAGATGAAGGCAATTTTCAAATGAAGTTTCCTCTTCCCGTGTGTCTCCAGTTCGTGTCAAGTTGACAAAAACTAATAAATTCTATACTAAGATAAACACCGTCAGGTGTGAGAGGTGTTTTCGGCCATCCTTCACATAGTTCCTTTTCAGAATATTTACTTTTCATGTACCCTTTCTTAGAAAAAGTCATGGTTAGTAAAATTAACAGATAAATTAAGGTCTATTCAGAGAAGAAATGTGTATTAGTAAGAGTGGGCGAATTTCGGCTCCAAGCAGTGAGGAACGCAGGCCCCTGCTCAGACCCCTGCCTTGACTATTCTGCAGCCACGTCAGACTGTGGAAAACACTCAACAGAATGTAGGCCCCTGGCACAGCACAGCGTGCCCTTGAGCCCCCCAACCTTGGACCTAGCTCTAGTTACAGAAAAACCCCGCAGATGTCCTCATACAATAAAAGAAGCCAATTAAATGTTACAGCAAGCAGGGTCATGATAAAGAAAAAAATGTAGTATCCACAACAACTGCTAAAAGAGATAATAATTTTCTGTAGCTGCAAGCTATCCAAGGACAGCACCTCGAGATGGGAGAGACATCAATCCTGAGTCTGCTCCTACGTAGTCTGTAGACCCCAACCCCCCTTATTTCACCCCCCCTTCCTTTACTACCTATAATACCTTACCCCCTTGTTACTCGGGGTCTCTCCTGCTCTGCTGCTGCCTCAGATGAATGGAGAGTCCTGAGTTAATGCGTAGTAAATAGACTCTGCTTTCGCATCAGACTTGGTCTCTTGGTGGTCTTTGGGGGACTCTGGGTACAATAGCAGCAGCAAGAAAGAATCGTGTGAACACAATGCTGAGTGGAAAACAAACAAAATATAAGATTGTAGTTATGAAGGGTGAAAAGTTAGGTGCATAGTGCAACAGGTACAGTGGATGGTATCCTAGATCTATCGAGAACTTTCTCAATGCAGACTTCAGTGTTTTCACTGAGATAGAGAAGAAGAGGGAGTGGAGGGAGGGAAAAGAGTGAAGAGAGGGGGGAGAGGGAAGGATGTTAGCTCTGGGAGGAGATCAATATGCTAATTTGCTTCTCTGCAATTATTTCATTCACTATATGTATAACAAACATCATGTTTTGTACCTTAAGTACATAAACCGTTTACAAAGATAAATAGAAAAAAAGGAAAACCAAGTCACAGAAGAATATATGCCTAGTTCATTCACACAAAGTTCTAATGTGAAAAATTAAATGCAGTGTTTGGAATCAGACTTTAGTAAAACTCTAACGTAAAGCAAAGACTGAAAATCACAGTTTAGAGTGAGGCTTGCCCTGGGCCGAGAAAGGAAAGGAAGGAGGTGTGAAAGCTGTACATAGAGGGTTTCGGAGATGAGAATCGTGGTCTTCACCTAAGCTGCTCGGGCAAGTGTTCCTGATGAGCTAAGATAACAGTCTGACCTCTGCTCAGTTTAGAATACCATTTGCCCATAGACAATATTGGGTGGACAATGCTGCTGGTGGTTGTCTTCTGTTTATACAAGCACACAGCTGTCATGAGACCTAACCTCCTGTGTGCCCAGTACTGAAACAGTAAAGTGCTCAGTGGGTGCCGCTCAAGAGCCAAAGGAATTTAAAAGGAGCCCATGCCCTGTTTCTAGAAGCCCAGAATGAGGATCAAAGTTCCAAGTCCTGGATAACATTAAATCCCTATGTCTCCAGGTCCCCTTCCCACAGCTCTGCTTTCACCAACTCCTGGGCTAGACATCAGACCTCGCTTCTTGGGAGAAGTGGAAGGGAAGTTGGCCTGAACATTGTCATCTTGTACAGCATTTGCCGTCATAAATTAATATAGCAATTGCACTAAAATTAAGACAATGGCATCCAAGGTTTGGAGAAGCATGGGTGACCTTATTTAAAATACACCAGTTCAGATTCCTATCTTAGCAGCAGCCAAACAATTTAGGAGCATTCGAGACAGAGGCTGATTTTTATCTACAAGTATGGAATAATTATTTGGGGGAAATTTGTAGTAAGAAGGAAATACCTAGATTAACTAATCTGTTTTGAATGAGCATTCAGATCTTAGACCTAAATCCCTGTACAAAATGTGAACATTTAATACCGAGTTACAGTTTAAAAAATACATAACTGTTTCTGTAGTACACTGCAGTTTCTCCGGCTCACACATTAGTATCCTTGTGTGCTCTGTAGTTTTTAAAAATGAGCCCCTGATTACAATTCACTATCCAGAATTTTACAGCTAGAACTTGAAGAAAATAGAGTTCCTGCCAAAATAGCTTCCTGCCCAGGTGCTGAACCAATTACCTCTTAAGCAATCAGGCAGTAAAACCAGTAATGGTGATTTTTCTCAAGTGCTGTATGTAAGGAGACAGCTTGGAAAAATAAAGATGAAAATTTGTTTTCATAACCAGGAGTGTTTGAAATCCTGAGAGACTGCTTGAATGCCTTGCTGGAATGTACATAGCTCTGCAAGCTCCCCAGTGCTCTGACAGTTAAAAGTCTACCCAGTCAACACCAAAACTTTTTTCCTTAAATGTAGGGGGGAACAGAAAAAAAAAAACATTTTTTATTATAATGGGTAATTTGTCTGTCCATACATAGTTAACTGAAAAAATTTACCCTTGTGAGAGGAATTATTTAAACATAAAGTTGGCTACTAGAATATTTCACCCAACTAGAATATCAAAATAATAATTTTGACTACAGCTTCTTTTAAGAATAAATAAAAGGCTGGAGAGATGGCTCAGTAGTTATGAGCACTTTCTGCTCTTTCGGAGGACTAGGGTTCAGTTCCCAGGACACACCATAGCTCACAACCCTCCCAGTTCCAGGGAATCCAATACCCTATTTGACCTCCACAGGTACCAGGCACACATGCAGTGCACATCCATGCAGGCAAAACATGTATACACATAAAAATAAATGACTCTAAAAAAAAAAAATAAGAAACTTGTCAACTCCTAGCAGTGTTTTGTAAGTCAATCCAAATTATATAATGTAACATGGTAGTATTTTTTCTAACCTTATTATGTCTATAATATTTTGATTAATTTTTTAGAATGTCATACGATGTTATTTTTAACATATCCACTCCTTCACCCCTCCTCCTAGGTCCAATCCCTACCTCCCCAGCCCCTCTCAACTTAGGGTTTTTCTTTTTTCTTTTTCTAACCTGCTAAGTCCAATTTGTGATGCCTATATACTCACAGATGTGGGGCCATCCATGTGAGTGTGGTCAACCTAAACATGATGCTATTTTAATAATTTCACAAGGTATTACTTTAAATTTTTCACAAAGAATGACTTCATGTTTATGGAAAGGGCGGGATAGACTGTGAAATATTTAACAGGTACTATCCAGTTTTGTTGTGTATTATGCTTGGTTCTGGACATAAACTACATCAGGAGTACAGTTCCAATAAATAATTGAATAACTAATTATAAATAATTAATAATAAATAATTGAGGAGTAGATGCTGATGACTGATTAAGCAAGATGAGAAAATCTGGAACCTTCTAAGTCCCCTCCTGCAATGGGAGCGAAGAAAACAGTGGGTGGAAGTCAGCAAGAGAAGCAGCTTCCACAAATAGACTTGTAATGGGGGAATTACACAAGGAGCCAGAAGAGATAGAACGGTGCACGCGCTATTCACGCCTATTCACTAAGTAGTCAGCAGTCACCTCCGCCCTCGGCCATCTGTGCTGGCCAAGTCCTGGGCCCTGCTCTGGGAGGCTGGGAATAAAGTGATGGAGACAACAAAAGGCAGGTAAGTGGTTCTGGAGTAATAATATTACACAGATGGTTAAACCAAAGTGTGGGGGAAGCAAGAGAAAAGAGTGATCCATTAATTAACAAGGGCTAACAGAGGTCAGAAGATTAAGTTACAAGTAGTCAGACCACAATTTTGTCAGCACAAAACATTCTGTTTTCAGCTCATAGCCATTTTCATATTTCTCATGTTTTCTACATAATACGGAAAGCTGCTGTACACGGTAACTATGGGCTTCATTTCCACGGGCTTCAGATGGCGTAATTAAGTCTTCTGCTCCAACTGAGGGCACGCTGGCTGCAGCAATCGTCAAACTTTTCCTTTACTCCAGTTTGGATTTCCAACTAATTCAATTTCAAAACAAAAGCTAAACTGGAAGATATTGACCCCACACACAACACACACACACACACACTTGTATACACACCACACACACACACAGTGCACACACATCACCCACACACACATACACACCACATACACATATACCACACACACACATGCATACACATTATACACACACATACACACACCCCACTCACACATACACACACAACGCACACACATACACACACCACACGCACACATACACACATATACACATACTACATGCATACCACACATATACACACACCACACACACTGTGCACACACACACACTGCACACATGTACATACACAATGTGCAAACACACACATACACACACACATACACACACACACACATACACACACACTGTACACTCACACACATACGCAATCCCTTACTGCTACCTTAAAATTACTTAAATGGTAGGAGGGCAGAAAGGGCAGCATCATTGGAGGAGGAGGGGAGTGATGTAGATGCAGGGCTCACATATAAATTACACACACACACACACACACACACACACACACACACACATACACATTAAGCAATGTGACTTTTCTCCCTACACTTCCTTTAAGGTTTCTTTGCATTACTACATAAGATTGTCACCCAGAGTAAATAAGAGAGTAAACTGGGAAGTCAATAACCCAAAAATTCTCCCTCTGCCTCTGACTGTGTCCCCAGTTCTGATTCCCACTCACCTACTTTTCTGAGTTGTCTAGCCACAGGCAGAGGCATTATCTATAAGCCAGGATGAAGGGAGATGGGAGCTAAGCCCAGAGTAAGGAAGGTAAATGCATAGTGATGTTTGATGTACAAAAAAAATTATCAGGCCAGGCAATGGTGGCCCACACCTTTAATCCCAACACTCGGGGGGGGGGGGCAGAGGCACGTGGGTCTCTGTGAGTTTGAGGCCAACCTGGTCTACAGAATAAGATCCAGGACAGTCAGGGTTACACAGAAAAACCGTGTGTGTGTGTGTGTGTGTGTGTGTTGTGTGTGTGTGTGTGTGTGTGTACACACGCGCGCTGTTCCTCTTCCTGGGTGACAATGTTGCTTCAGCTTTTACATACAATTTTGGTTAGAATACACAGCGAAGAAGCCTTTTACTTCAACTTGGACTTTCTGTGTATCTAACAAACTGCTGTCTCAGATTGTAACGTAAATTCAGTTATTGTAGAAAAGACCAACAGAATTTTACTTTTTGTGAGGTAAAGCAAAAGCTTGCTGAGGGAACAGCCATGCCTGTCCTAGCTCAGACTGGATTTCAGAGTGGTCTGTGAGGAAAGCAGCAACTGCTGAATGTGTATCATGCAGACATGTGAGGGATGCCCACAGTACCTTTGAAAATGGAAAGACACAAACAAACGGCATAAGACCTAATGGGGAGGATGGAAAACAAATTTCCAGGGGGCTAGAAAGATGGCTGTATTCATTGCTTTTCTATTGCTGTTATAAGACACCATGGCCAAAGCAACTTACGGAAGAAACTGTTTATTTTGGGCTCACAGTTCCAGAGGAATGAGACTCCAGAATCATCATGGTGGGAGAGCATGGCAGCAGACAGCTAGGATCTCAGGTCTCCCGTGAAAACAGCAAGCTGAGAGAGCTGCAAACTTGGGGTGACAGGTGGCTTTGAAACCTCAAAGTTCTCCCTCAGTGACATACCCCTGACAGCAAGGCCATAGCCCCTAAACCTCCCCACAAACAGTGTCACCAACTGGGGACCACGTTGTCAAATGCCTGAGAATATGAGAGAAAATTCATTCCAGCCACCACAGTGGCTGGGTGGTCAGGAGTACTAGCCGCTCTTGCAGTTCAGTTCCCAGAGTTCAGTTCCCAACTCTCACACAGCAGCATCCTGCAACTCCAGTTCCGGAAGATCCATCGCCCTCCTAGGGCCTCCACCAACACAAGGCACATGCATACACATACAAAGTGCCCAGAAACACATACAGGCAAGACATATATACACATAAAGTAAAAGTCAATAAATGTTTTAAAGATGAATTTCTAAAACATCTGCAAAAGCAAAAATGAGTAAAACTCACATGTGTGCACATATTAACATATTCAACATTTTCTTATTTGTCATGCATATTTATTCTACGTGGTCAGCTACACACAAGCAAGAACAATACTGAGGAAGGGGTGCTGTCTTAAAGTGCTCTGTGAACTCCCTATTGCCTCATTTACCTCTTCCCTTTACTTCTAATAGACAAATCAAATAGAAGGCATGAGATAACTAAGATAATATTGTTCTCATGAAATTGCATGAACTAAATGCTCAATAAATGTCAGATTCTCTGCCAATAATATTTGCCTTGAATTCTTTCTGTCAAATGTGATATTGCTGAATAGTATCAAGGATGTCTGAAATGCTTACACCACATCTATACTTTGAGACACAGAAAATAAGAATCTCAGGTTAGGGATTTAGCTCAGTGGTAGAGCAGCAAGGCCCTGGGTTCAGTCCTCAGCTCTTAAAAAAATGAAAATAGAATCTCTGATCCCAAGAATATATGTTATATAGAATTTTTCTCCTAGCTTTATCTGCATTAAAACTTTTTGACCGACATTGCACATGATTTCTGACCTGAATGCATTAGGCTGAGAAATGACAGTTATTCTGCCCATGTAGACAGAAGCAATCTACATACAAAATAAAATGAAAGGCCAGAAGGTGGACTTTTGGAACAGCAGTCAGGCCATAAGTTCACTCCCCTATAAAGACCATGAATATACTCTACAAAAGTTAACATGGTTCTAATTTACTAGAATTTCTAGAACACTGAAAATTAACCAACAGTATAATTAACTATGGGAAGACAGTCTGTTTAAGAAAAACTACTGAGTCTTGATAAGAACACTAAGGATCATGGTAGCATTTTGGGGTGTTTTCTTTTTTCATTCTTTGAAGAATTCATATATGTATCTAACAAATTTTCATCATTTTCTTCTCTCATCTCCCTCCAGTCACCTCTGTCCCAACTCCACCACAGGAGCCTTGAAATCTGCCAGTGTGACAAGGACACTTTGGAAGCTTTGGAACTCATCTGAAAGTCCTACCCCATTTGCAGTGGTATCCAATCAATCTGACCAAAGTTCAGCCTCGTAGAAAAAGACTTGACCTAGCAATCACAGAATCAATATCTCAATTCTTTCAACTTCCAACTGACTAAGGATACATTACCAACAGGGAAACACAAAAATCCTGGCAATTTTTAACATAACATATATATACATACATATGGTTTGAAGAACAAGACTTCCAAGGCAGGAGTGTAGCTCAAAGCTCTGGTGCATCCCTGGAGATCAGGAAGACAATGCATGTGTTCAGAGCTGGGTTCATACAAAAGATCAACCAGGGAAGGCAGCAGTCACCTACCCTGCCTAATGCTGACCCTACACAGGCAGGAAATGGGGACTGAGACAGACCTGTAAACTGTAAACTGTAAAGAGTGGAAGGTCTGTCCAACTGCAAGATACACACACACACACACACACACACACACACACACACACACACACACTATTCCATCTTCCTACCAGAAGCCACTACCACTACCAAAGCCTTTCAAAACTTTACAAATGTCTTAGTTAGAAGCATCAGGATGGTGTTTCTCCATGCACCTACCACAGCTGGAAATTGATTTGTGTCAGAAACATTACAGAACTTGGACCTCACAACTCCACTGACTGCTTCTTAATGCTTCCTAACTGCCTGCTCTCCTTGTCAGGACACAGGGATCAAAGGTGTTTAAACCTAGCTTGCCTGACTTAGCGCTCTCTTGGAACACAGATTTACAACTGTCGTTTCTGAGGCCTCAGACAGCCAAGCCAGTTTCCACACGGAATCCTTCCTTTCACAGCTGCAAGCCAGTGTGTGTTGAAAGAATAGGCACCAGAGGAACCAGATTCACCACATGCTCCAAGGCTGTCTTTCCTTCTCTCAAACATGACACGACAGTGAGCCAGCAAACCTGGTCCCTAAACTCCGGTACCCCCATTGACAGAGAAGAGAGGCGGGGCATGGGAAGCATTAACACTGAATGACTTTTAGAACAGTGTAGACAAACCTGGAGGACATTAACTAAGTGAAATAAACCAGGCACAGAAAGCCAAGTACCACATGATCTCACTTTTATGAGGAATCTAAAAAGTTGAACTCTGAGAAGCAAAGAGTAGGTGGTGGTTCCCAGAGCTTGGGGTGGGTGGAGGATGGGAAATGGAAAGATATTAGTCAAAGTGTACGAATTCCAGTTATATGAGAGGGAAGTTTCAGAGATCTATAAAACAGTATTGGTCACCAATGGAGATAATAATGGTTAATATTTCAGAACTGCTAAAAGAATATTTAAATGTTTTCACACAGAGGAGATACATACTGGTGAGGGGGTGGTATGTAATTAGCTTGAAAAGTTTTCTAGGTTGTGTATGTGTATAGTATAGCAAAACAGCACAGCAGACCCCAGAAATATATTTAACAATTTTTCAATTAAATAAATTTAATTCTTGCCTCATAGAAATAGAGAAGTAAGTAGAAAGATTTAGCTTGGAATGGAATATTTTAAACTTGGCTTTATGTCTGTTGAGCCTTAAGTAACAGGGATGGGGAAGGAAGCACATCCCTGCAAAAAGTTCCTCTGTGTGTATGTGTGCATTTGTGTGTGTGTGTGTGTGTGTGTGTGTGTGTGTGTGTGTGTATTAATATGGATATATTAATTGGGACATTATTACCACCACCATGAATCATCATCATTAAAATTCCTCCAAGGACATCTTCAAACCAGACAGGCTCTGTGCTAAGATCTTCACATGGATATATGCATTTGTCAATAGGTGGTCATGAATCCATTACACATATTTCTATGGGATTATAATTGTAGCATCACATTATAATATTATGTCAATTGAAGTATGAGAGAGAGATAGAGTACATGTTGGTTTCTCTGTTAATATCCACAAGAGCATGTTGGTGAAAAAAAACTATTGTGGGTAGGCCATCTGAACAGCCTCAGTGCTAAGGAATGGCCTATCAAGTCAAGAGCAGACAGAAGCTTTATTGAAACGAACCCAGGATCTCGGGGGGTAGGAGACTAATCAGACAGAGGTGCCAGTAGCTCTACAAATAGAAAAATAATACAACATACTGGGACCTGAAAGTCATGAGGACATTTCCTTCCTGATACTTGGTTTTCCTTGGTGAGGATGACGTAAGACAAGGTTAGACCTGACATTTGCACTTTAGGAATGACGTTGACTTGGATGGTGAATTCTCACTCCATGCATTGGTGAATTAGTATGTCTGTAGATGTGAATTTGAACTCTTTCAGATGTGACACTAGAATAGGCTACAGGTGGACAAAGTAGGACAAAGTCACCCCCATTCTGCCTGCACTGCCAACCACCTCACACCTACCTCCCTCACTGCATTGTCCCTTTATATCAGTGGTTCCCGAACTTCCTAACACTGTGACCCTTAACACAGTTCCTCATGTTGTGGTGACTCCCAATCATAAAATTATTTTTGTTGCTACTCCATAACTGTAATTTTGCTACTCTTATAAATCATAATGTAAATATTTTTGGAGGTAGAGGTTTGTCAAGGGGATCACAATTCAGAGGCTGAGAACCACTGATTTACATGAAAGTTTCTTTTTAACAGAAGTTGATCCACATGAGACTCTTGTTTTAGCCTCTGTTCAGTCTTTAAGTAACTAAAACAAAATTATTGTCCAGGCACAGTGACACATGCCTGTTACCCAACATGGGAAGCAGAGACAGGGAGGTTCGCTGTAAGGTCAAGGCCAGCATGGTCAACATGCCAAGGTCTAGGCTAGCCAGTGCTATATAGAAATACCCTGGTTCATAAAAAAAAAAAAAAAAGAAATGATAATAGAATACAACTTTGTCCAGGTGAAGAACAAACGAAGACTGGCATGCTTGTCTTCCTGACTTTGGGCTAGCCCTGCTGATCAGCCACTTGGACAGCAGCTTCTAGGGGTGGCAGCTTCTCACAGACCTTTCCATGAGTTCCCTCTACAACCTTCTTAGGATTCCTTTGGCCAGTTGCTTTCCTTCAGCATGCCCACTTGGGGCCAGCTACTCTGTGGTTCTTTTGGACCTTCCTTAACCTGCTTGCATGCTTTCCCTTCTCAGCTCCTCCCAAACAAGAGTTAGGCCTAATTCCAACAATAGACTCCCCCGTCATACCATGCTCACAGGGGCTCTGCTCCCCCAACTGAGTCTGATTGACACAGAAGTTAAACATCCTGTCTCTTCACACTGACTTCCACAAGTTATCCTTTGACCTACATACACATCATTGTCTATGTGTGCACACACACACATACACCATGGTACATGTATAACACACACAACATAATACATGTGCACGTATACACAAAAAATAGAAATCTAAGAAATTTAAAAAGCAAAAGAAAGATACAAGTGATAAAATATCATTGAAAGGCTAAATATTACTGAACATCTAAAATAAGCTCATGGGCCTTCAAACTTAAAAGATCATAGAGATCACCACCAGAAAAAAATAGTTTAGAGAAATACATCACAACGCCTTACTGTGTTTTATTAGAACACTGTTGTGAAACATTATTTTAACTGGGCAAAGATGTGTTACATTTGTTCGTGCTGCATTTGTTTAACAATGTAAGTATGTGTGTTTAATTATGTAAAGATGTGTTGCATTTGTTTCACCTTGCCTGCTTAAGGCACCTGATGATCAAATAAATAGCTAAACAGCCAACAGCTAGGTAGGAGAGGGATTGGCAGAGCTGGCAGGCAGAGGGAATAAGTAGAAAGAGAAATCTAGGTGTGAGAGAAGGAGGAGGTGAGAACAAGGGAGAAAGAGAGGGTCATGCCCAGGACTAGAAGCCAGGCAGCCGCCAGGCAGCCAGACAGAGGAAGCAGTGAAAGTAAGATATGCAGAAGGAAAGAAAGTAAAAAGCCCTGAGGCAAAAGGTAGATGAAGAGAAACATTGAGTTTAAGAGCTAGTGGGGCAAGCATACGACAAGGCTGAGCACTCATAACTAATAAGAAGTCTCCATGTTGTGATTTGGGAGCTGGTTGATGGTCCAAAAGAAAGCCTGCTACAGATCATCACCAAAACTAAAGCTGAAAGTGGAAAGCCATTAGTCACAGATGAAATAGAATATGACTATCATTTCTAACAAATAAAAGGGCACTGAACAAAGATACTGGCAAATAATGACCTTTCATCCCTTTACCTCCAAGCTGCCATATTCATAAATGGCGATGTGAACTTACTAGAGAAACACGGGACCAGAGTCAACCTTGGAGATTCCTGAAGCCTGCCTGGCACTGGGGGAGAAATGTCTCTGCCCTCACAAACACTCTCTGGGAACCAAGTTCTCTATAGTCTTCCACAGCAGTGGGTCACGATCCCCTGGAGTGAAAACATCATCCGCTGTCAAGCTCATATCTGGAACCTAATATCTCTGCAGGAAGCAGTTGGCCTTGTGCCTGAAAAAGGATGCTTATCCAGACAAGAAGAAAAATGGACTGTTTCTGAATTCACTCTGAGAGTCCCCTGGTTGTACAAGAGGTTGCTTCCGGCCCTTAGAAGGTATCGATGTGTCACTAGTTCTCTTGAGGCCTTGGTCCTCACCCTACCTCTGTTCTTTGACCCTCAGCTTGGGATTGGACCAGAACAAGCAGCTAAAGTTCTTTTCCCAGTTCCCATCCTCTCAATGCACTTGCACACATCGACTCTTGCTCATCCACTCAATCCAGCCAGCATCAATAGTCTAAGGATTACTTCCCTTCAAATCTGTCTCACATCCACAGAAAAATTAGCAGTTACATGTGTTTCCCTAGAAGTCTGTATTAGCTCAGCAAACGGTACCATTTTAAAGGAATCCATAGTCCAAAGGCAAACGTCAGTATTATTTCAATAAACCCATACAAATAAGCATTTTTAAAAGTTAAATCTGAAGTCAAAAGAGCAAGCTTAATTGTCTCTTGTAGTCCTATCACTCAGCTATTTCAATTCAAAAGACAATTACAAATCCACTGTGCCTTTAATGAGGTTCCGTATGGAAAGGGTTTGTACCACTCCAGCTACACAGGTCTCAAAAGAGTGTAGTGATTCCAACAGCAGCTTTAACACAGAGAAAACATCCCTAAAATATGCATGGAATTACTAAAGACATTAAACAGCCAGAATAATCTTGATTAAAAAATTTTTAAAAGAAGTTAAAGGCATAACCATTTCTGATTTCAAATTATATATAATTAGAGCTTAGTAGTAGAGAAAGTGCTTGCCTTTTATGCACAAGGCCCTAGGTTCAAGCTCTAGCACTGGAAGAGTGTGTGCGTGTGTGCATGTGTGATGAGAGAGAGAGAGAGAGAGAGAGAGAGAGAGAGAGAGAGAGAGAGAGAGAGTTAGAGAGAGAAACTATAATAGTAAAGAGTAAAAGAATGATACGGTGCTGTCACGAAAAAAGCAAACACCCAGGTCTGATGAGCCACTTGGGAGCATGTTGGTGTCCAAGGGCCATGCTGTAGCCAGGGCCTGCAGATCTGAGTGGCCCGCACTGCTACCCAATGCCATGGTGGCATCCAGGCCAGAGTTGCAGCTGAGGGCCATGTCTGGGTAGATGGCCCTGCTGTAGCCAAGGTCTGTGTTGATGTCTGTGGCTCCTGTTGCCATCAAGGGCCATGCAGACACCTGAGGTCTGGGGCCATGTTGGTGTCCGTGGGCTGTGCAGCCACTGGGGGCATGCCAATCTGAGTGGCATGTGCTGCCACTTGGGGCAATGGTGACATCCAGACCCTGCTGCTATTGAGGGCCATGTCTAGGTCCATCATCTGGCAGCTACTAGGGTCTGTGTTGATGTTTGTGGCCTATGCCACCTCAGGGGGCCGTATGAACTATGCATGATGAAGTCAGAGGGCTTCACTGGTCCTGGCTCTTGCTGGACACTCTAGCAAGAGAGCTGGCCCCTATACTCAGGAGAGATGGCCCCACTCCTCACTGCAGGCAAAAGAGAAATGACCCTGATAGAATGGGCATAGGGGAACTAGCTCTATCCCCTTGAATGAGGCAGATGGCCCCAGTGGCCCAGACTGAACAGCTCAGCTACCACTCAAGCCCACAGCCGGGCCTTGGGTTGGTCTACCCTAACATCAACTCCATCTAGGACCTGTTGGAGCATATGAAGGGACTGGTCCTGTGGAATTATACCCACAGGATCTCCATGATTTGGGGCAGCCATGGAATATCTCAAATGAGTTTTGGTGAGGATCCAGTAATGATGATGTACCAGAAACCAGAGGCCTTGAACCAGACTAGTGACTCATTGCAATGGACATTTACTAGTAAAGCTGATTGGATAAAAGAGTACACTACATGACATGTGACTCCCAATGCCATCAGGACAAATGAAGAGGTGCTGGAGATGCATGAAAGATGGAGAAGGGAAGAGGGGTTTTTAAGGGGAGTTTGTGTTTTGTTTTATCTTGGGTTTTGTTTTAGGTTTTGCTTGTTTTTGTTTGTTTGCTTACTTTGGTTTAGTTTGGTTTGTTTTGATTTTTTAATTTTCTTTTGTGGGTGCTGCAGAGATAAGGGAAGGATATGTGGGAGCTAAGAGATGAGTGGAATTAGGGTGCATGATGTAAAATTCCCAAAGAAGCAATAAAGAAATTATGTTTAAAAAAAGCAAACATATAGAGAGCCCAAAAAAATAAAACCAAGCATACATTGTTAAATAATTTCTGTCAAGGATGACAAGAATATGCATTGGAAAAAAGGATTTTCTCTTCAAAAGGTAGTACTAAGGGAGAAATGGTCATCTACATGTAGAAGAATGGGATTGGGCCTTCATCTTACACAAAGTAAACTGTTTTAAATATTTAAACATGAGGTCTGAAACAATAAAACTCACAAACAATAATGGTAGAAAATGCTCTAGCACGGGTAAATGCCCCAGCATCGGTCTTAGCAATGATTTTCTGCATGCATCCAAGATGCATCCAAGGCTCAGTTAATAAGAGTAACAGTGAGAAGTGAGGCCACATCAAATGAAGGAGCTTTGCACAGAAAAAGAAAGAAGTATCAACGTTAATATGTAACCTAAGGAGTGAGAGAAAATGTTTGCAAACCATATATATGATAAGGAGTTAATGTCCAAACGATTTAAGACTCTCCTACAACTCAATAGCAAAACAACAACAACAACAAAAATCCAAAATAGCCCAACTAAAACTGGGCAAAAGACTCCAACACAAACTCTTCCAAAAGGGATATAGAAAGAGACACAGAGAAATGTCAATCAAAAGCACAATATCACCTCACAGCTAGACAACAAGTACAATGGTTATTGTAGAAATAAGGGAAATGAGGGAGGGAGGAAGGGAGAAAGGGAGGAAGGGAGGAAGGGAGGAAGGGAGGTAGGGAGAGAGGGATTGAGGGATGGAGGGAGGGAGGGAGGGATACATGACATTTTTTTCTTCCTCTTCTGGGTCACTCTCCAAAGAAAATAAAATCACTGTATCTAATAACTATCTGCAACCCTGTGTCCCTGGCCTCACTATTTCCAATCACCAACACATGAAAATTCCTACACATCCACCAAACAGTATAAAAGGATAAAGAAAATATATATGCACAATGGAATACTATTCAGCCTTCCACTAAAAGAAAATCTTGTAATTTTTGATAGCTCAGTTGAAGGTGAAGGACATATTAACTAAAATAAACCAGACAGAAAAGGAAAATGACTGTCTGATACCACTCCCATGTGGAATCCAAACTATTCCAACTCATATGAGCTAAGGATAGAATGGGGCATATCAGGAAGTAGTGGAGGTAAGAGACAAGGAGGAATTGGTCAAAGACTACAGCAGTTTTGCTAGACAAGTGAATAGCTAATGGTAAGCATGGTGACAAACTACATACTTGAAATTTGTTAAGGGTAAATCTCAAGTGTTCCACCACACATAAAATGGTAGCTTTGTGAAGTGATAGGCGGACAGACAGACAGACCAACCCATCTGGGGCCTCTGCCTCCCAGAGTTCACTGAGAACACAACCTAAAGCATTTTCTAGGCCTTAGATTGCTTTCTTGGACTGAACCAGAGATAAAACCGACCTCAAAACACCCCTATCCTTCCTGCTTCCCTTTCTCCCAAGCCTGGGCTCCTTTCTCAACTCCCAACTATTCTTCTAATCAGCTACTATAAATAGGCCCCATTGATTATGGGGTTGAATCATATCACCCAAAACAACATGTTGACATCCTGAGCCACACAAGCCACAAATATGACCCTACTTGGAAGTATGTTATAGGTGTACTTGAGTTAAAATGAAGTTCTAATGTCCTCATAAGAAGAAGAAAGAGCAATGTAAAGACACATACACACAGGGAGAGTGGAGTGGGGGAAAAAATAAGACCCACTGCAAAGATAGAAGCCAAGGGACTGTCACAGCCACTGGCAGCCAGAACAAGCAAGGAAGGATTCCACCCAAAGGAACAGTGGCCTAGCTGATGCCTTGCTTTTTAACTTCCTGCCTCTGGAAGTTTGAGATAAGAAATGTCTGTAACTTTAAGACATTAGTTTTATACTAGCTTGTGACTGCTGCCACAGGCAGCCTACTGAGCTGAAGCCACAATGCTGCACCACACCTGTCCTGAGATGATATAGGTCCACTCTATCTCATGATGCTCCCTTCCGTATATTTGCTAACCACAGAGAGTTAACAGGCAAAGCAGAAAACCCTGCCCACTCTAAGGATAAAAGAGTAGGTCAGGAGACAGACTTATTTTCTGTTATTTTTTCAAAATATGCCAACATCACAGATGATATTACCATGGGTATTCAGCAGCCTCATTATTCTCAGAGATAAAAAAGGCCTGCGTTCGGATGGAGGCATGGGACAGAAACAGACATGAGTAGGGAATTGCCTGCTCTGACACCTTCAGAGTGATGTGTTCAAATATCACCTCAATATCAAATCCAGATAAGCCAGGAGGTCTCACCCTCCCCAGAGGCAGGCATGGAGAAGCATAATTTTCCCATTAAATGCCAAGGTCACCCATGAGTGCTTCGGCAGAGCCGTGTGGAGCGGTTTCACAGCACCTGCCTACATGTGTTTGGCCCAGTGCCCTCTTTCCATTTCCCCTCTGATCAGAAGCACATTCGGTTGCAGCTTTTTAAAAAGCAGAACAATCAAGCCTCTGCTAGACTCTTTCTATCCTGTAAAGCCAGTTCCAGACCATCGTCAGCACTGCGGCTGATCCTCAACTATGACAGCCTATCGAATTTATCCTTTCAGATGAGCACAGGGGAAAATTCATAGATAGCCGTTCACCTATCTTGCTCCAAACTAAGTTCTTTTCTTATTTCTTTCCACTTCCCTGTGTTCCTTGAGGGAACAAAGAAGCTACCCTGAATTTGAATCCTTTTTCTTTTCTTCTTTTTCTTTCTTTTTTTTGTTTTTGTTTTGTTTTGTTTTTTGTTTTTTTTTTTGTTTTTTTTTTGTTTTTGCTTTTTTTTGGTGTTGTTTTTTTAGATTTATTTATTATGTATACAATGTTCTGTCTGCAGGCCAGAACCAGATCCCATTAGAGATAGTTGTGAGCCACCATGTGGTTGCTGGGAATTGAACTCAGGACCTCAGGAAGAGCAGCCAGTGCTCTTAACTGCTGAGCCATCTCTCCAGCCCCTTTTCTTCTTTTTCTAAGTCCTTCCTCTGCTGTTTTCCTCTTCCCTCTCTCAGGTTTGGCCCTTCTCTATGATCTGGTCTGCTGTCTTACTGGCTGTCTTTCCTGTCTCTACCTCCCCCAACTAGCAATGACCATCAGCACTAACCCAAGGCCAACCAAGACACAAGAGAGTTTGTTCTTCTGCACACTGTGCCTCTTCCATGTTCTTTTCTTCACTTTACCACTCCTGGCTACTCACCTGCAAGGAGCTGTGAGGACTGATAAATATTTGAATCCCGGCTTGCCACTAGCCATGGAAGTTTGAGCAAGCTTTTGAATCTTTCTATGCTTTGGTTTGTTCTTTCTACTTATAATATTAAAACAATAATACTGTGTACCTGTGAGTGGCTACCATTCTTAAAATGCACGAATTTCTCTTTCTGTCGGCTAAGCTTCCCTACCTCCCCTTCCATGTTCTCTTTCCTCCCTGCACTCCACTCTAAGAACTGACACTGTAGGTGAAATATAGTGGAATTTTTGAACAAAGGTTGAGTTGCTTTCTGGAAAGTTGTTTTGGGGCTTTATTTCTTACAGGCAAAACAGAAGTCTTTGATACCTGATTTCAAGTTTGCTGGTGATGAGTGGGTAGAAAGGTGGCAGATGAGAAAGATAGACATCTCCTTTGCCCAAGGAAAATATTAGCCCAGTCAACACCATGACTTCACAGCCACTTTGTTTTCTCCATAATGAACTGTCTTCATGAGACAGATAGGCAAGCACATGGTGGGCCACAGCCCAGCTCTTCTAGTATCTATTAGTTACTCTGATGTTGTTCCCTGCATCCTACCTTAGAACTCAGTGGTCAGAGATGTCCATATCTGCTAACTGCACTTGAGCATGTCCTAACTTAGGCTCCATGAAATAAATAGCTAAAAACTTTAGTCTCTCTCATTGCTGTTTCAAGTTTATTCTAAAAGTAAAGGTCTTCATGCATGACTACCTCAAAAACTATCAAAGCATTATATGTTTCACATCAACTACCCTGAGTTTGTCATCTCCAGGTGATGTCATCTCGGGCTTCCTTGGTCCTCAAAGACCTGTATACACTTCACCTAAGCCTTGGTCAATAACATGGTCAAAACTCTGCCAAAGGGCAATCAAAACCCTCCCGAGGTTTCTAAAAATCAACTAGTGCTTACTTCCTTTCGGCCTTTTCCAGTTTTCCATTTGATATAAGCAAGTTGTCTCTGTTTCACTCCAGACTCACCCCATCAGACACTCAGCCTCCACTCTAGTTCACAGCAAAAAAAAAAAATCCATCCTTGCAAGATGCTATATGAGTTTAGCATTCCACTAAGATGTGCAGTCAAGGGATATGTCTCTTCAGTGTTGTTCAGCATCCTATTACCCCATGGCACTTTTCTCTGCTTCCTCCACAACTTCCATCTGAACAAAAGTCTTTCTTGTTGCTTCACAGAATAATTTCACTCTTGCAATTGCAATCAAACAAATGCGACTGTTTAAGAAGTGACAGAGCAAATGTCGTAGTTGTTTGCAAAGATAGATTTTTGTATAAGCAAAGAAAATAAAAGGAGGTCAAGGGCATTGAACTATCTCAAGGTGAATAGTGGAGAAGATGCAGCCAAAGATGGAGGAAGGAACAGCAAGGAAGGAAGGAAGGAAGGAAGGAAGGAAGGAAGGAAGGAAGGAAGGAAGGAGCAAGAGAAATAAAGAGAAAGAGTGTGGCAGGATTCATAGCTTACGAGAGGCTAAGAATCAGGCAAGACACATGCCACCTTTCTGTCTTATTTTTCTTTTTTTAAATATTAAGCTCAGGACGCAATGGATGTTCATGTTCTCATTCTTGACGAAGGAACTGGTGGTTTAGGATGTCTTTACCTTGACCTTATCCTTATCCTTAAAGCCAGTACCTCCAAGGCAAAAGTATTTTGTATGATACAGTTGGAGTTTTCAAAGAGGTGTCAACATTTTTGCCACCTTAAGACACTGATTAATCAATTCAACTGGGCTAACATACCAAAAAGTATTCCAGAGAGTAAATATCAAGATAACTCATATTACCAATGCCAATTATTAGCTCCAGTCGATACAGCGGGCCAAGCTGGATTCATATGTGAAGGAGCCATGGCAACCCTCTCTAAAGAGGAGGGTAGTTCCCCAACTTCAAGATTGGCAACAGTTGACATAATAGCTGACATAAATTTCCCAACATGGCCTGTAGCAAAAGAACACTCATATTCATAAGGAATGAATATATTTACCAAAACTCACATGCCGACACTGGTCATTCCTACAGCCCTCTCTCCCTTTTCTGGTAAAGTCACTCTACTATTTCTGATGAGTGGCAGAGAAATAGGTGTAGAGGTGGGGAACTACCATTTCATTATTACCTGTGGGACTGTGACCTCTGACAGCACTTAAAAATGCTAAGTAATCAAATAGGTCAACATTTCTTCTGCTATGAATTAGTATAGCTAAGATAGATAAAATTGGAATTTGCCAAAAAGAAAAAAACAAACAAACAGAGAGGTGGGGGATAAAGGAGAACACACAGTTCCAGTCCTAGAAACCTTCAAGTCCTGGCTCCCTCAGAAAAATTAAATATTTAGAGACTGAATAAAGAGCTGACAGATCATAGATTAACATGCCTTCATATAAAGTGTCAACTGTGGAATCTGTACCATCATGAAAATGGGAACATGGCCCACATATTCTTGGTGTCCTCCTCAGAAACCCAACTCTGTGGTGTGACCATAAGGTCTACTTCTTTGTTGTTACAGAGAGAAATAGCGAAAGAGAGAAACAGAAGGCGAAAGGAAGAAACTGAAAGGTGCGTTGAGGCTTCCTGTAGGAGACTCTTTTATTATTACATAACTAAGGTATGATCAACATTTTTAAAAACCTGTAGATACTAAATGTGTACAACCTGTTGAGTTTGGAAGTAACGGTATACCTGAAAAAACAATCCCCACAAGCCACAGCAGGTACATAAGCACTCTCTCCTAAAATGACCTGCTCTTGCTTTCATGGAATAAGAACATTTAACTCCAGAGGGCTGGGGTGGCAGCTCAGTCAGTAAAGTGCTTGCCTTGCATGCATGGGGACCTGAGTTTGATCGTCAGAACCATGTGAACAAAAGTAAGGCATGATGGGGTAGGCTTGTAATCCCAGCACAGGGGAAGCAAAGACAGGCATATCGCCAGGGCTCCCTGGCCAGTCAGCCTAGACTACCCAGCGCATCCCAGGCCAATGAGAGATCTCACCTCAGAAAGAAGCAAGAAAGTGGACTAAGGACTGACACCTAAGGACAGACAGCTGAGCTTTGCCCTCTGGCCACAGCACACAAGTGTATCTGCACACACACGAGCAGGGAAGGGGGCATTTAACACAAGCTCTGCCCTCTTAGCACAGTGTTAAGTAAACACTACAGACTGGTAACCATGCACAGTACTGTACAGGAGAGCTCCAGGGTCATTCATCTTCCATGCCTGAAACACTATGCCCTTTGATCAGTACCTCCTAGCAAGGCTTGTTAAGGTGAATTTTCAACATGGATTACCTAAGAACACTTGTCTAAGGTATGGCTTCCAAGAGGAAGAACAGGGGTGCAAATGTGAAAGAGAAGTCCAAGGATCAATTTCAAATGATGAGAAAAGTACAATTTCAATTTCAATCCAAATTCTCCCTCTTTATTTATCCTACATCAAATTGGTATGCCAGCAACACCAAAAATCTAGAGATGAGTTTTAATATAAAATCAATACATAAGACCAGTGCTTAGAACTTTGTTCTGAAAAAGTGCAAGACATTTCTCTACCAAAAAGAAGAAGAAGAAGAAGAAGAAGAAGAAGAAGAAGAAGAAGAAGAAGAAGAAGAAGAAGAAGAAGAAGAATAAGAATCATCCTAAATGGCCCACAGAAAAGTTTGGCACCAGAAAGCTTCCATAGCAACAACATCTGAGTTATCCAGGCTACATACACATGCACATCCAGGTTCTGACATCTGCAATTGTGATTTCAGAAATTGGAAAGTGCAGAGGCAGAAGGTGAAAGGGAAACACAACTCACTGCCAAGATTCAGGCAGGGGTTGGTTGCCAAGAGCAACCACACTCAGCTTCCTGGGAGATTCCATCCTGCAGAATGCTGGATGATGTGATGGCAGAATATACAGCCTGCATGCTTCTCGAGGACTGTTATCAAAGGCAGAGCAACACATTACCTTCAGTAATGGGCGTGCCCTCGATGTCAGTCCCAACCTCAGACCTAACTGTAAGCTGACTACACTTGCTCCTATGATGAGTGGTTGGGGGGAAAGGGGAAACTCTTGAGTCTTTCTGAGCAGGAATTAGTAGACTCTTTCTATGAGGAGTTAGGAAGTAAATATGCCACATTTTACGGGCCGTATCATCTGCCAAATTATCCTACCCTGATACTGTGATATAAAAACATCCATATGCCACATATATGATAGAACATGACAGTTTCAATAAAATTTCCTTTACAAGAACATCAAGCCAGCTCTAACTTACATGCTATAGTTTAGACAATAGTTACTAGCTCAAACTTGCCCCTAGGATAGCTTATTCATGGTTAACAATGAGCATGACTATAGGCATGGATTTTGGAATTGTCTCATATACATGCAATCACTCATATCAACTCTCAAACATAATACTTCATGGCTCTAAATTCTTTGAAACACTCCCATGAAGACATGCCGTCCAGCCTCTTCTCATGGATGGGCATGGCCTCTGTGATAGCTTGACCAACAGAGCACAACAAAAAGGATGGTGTACTGAGTCCTTACTGACTGCCAGCTTCTACTTGTGGTTCAGGAGAGCACTTGCTCATGGAATCCATGCTGTGAGGACATCCAAACAGAAAGTTCATGAAGAGCAAATAAGACTTCCAGAGCCACCTGAACTGAGCTCTCCACCTGTCCTTCAAATAAGTTCCCATGAGATCTTCAACAAATTCTGCTATCTGCTGTCTAGTTACAGAAGATCAGAGGAATATTGAAAGGTCCTAAGAAATGGCCAAAGCACTAAATCAAACAGTCTGTGTCCTTGAGGACCCAAGGAGAGCAGAGACATCCCTCCTAACCCATACTCCTACTCATCTTGCCCACCTCCCACACTTCCAGTCTGCTTGCAAAATAGATATCCAATATTGGCAAACTTCAAAAAAATAGAGAAGTTAGGAAAGTGAACCACTGGACAAACATTACATTGAGACAGATTCAAGGAAAAGAAAGAATTCATAGTGTTTCATGAGAACAATCGGGAGTGTTCCATGGCCAACTCACTGTGAATCTGAACTACCTATAGTCTAAAGCTTCAATCAGTGCAGATTACTTTTATACAGCTGAGCTTATATGGAGCTATATGCATTTGGAGAAGGGGGGCTCTTTCCAGAGCTGGTATTAAAGAAAGCAAACAGGCAGGCATTTAACTCCATTTAACTGAGCATTTGGGAGGGCTTCTCCACTGTCTCCATTAAATATATCAGTTTGAGACTGATAATAATTTCTTTTATGAAAATTTATTTTATTTTTAAAGCTATGTGTATATGGGTGACTATGTATGGAAATATGGGAATGTGAGCACAGGTTCCCATGGAGTCCAAAAGAGGGCACTGGATCCCCTGAAACTGGAGTGAAGCCATTATAAGCTACACAATGTTAGCGCTGGGAAGCCACTTTGAGTCCTTTGCAAAAGCAGTAACCACCAAGAATCTCTCCAACCTCTACTTCTATTTTAAACCAATTTAATGTCTTAATATATACATTGAAAAATATGAGAGAGCTTCTATTTTACACTTTTATCAACAAGCCATGACCCCAAACTAAATCTATCCTGCTGCTTATTTCCATATGGCTGTTGACCTAAGAATGGTTTTCACATTTGTAAACAGTTGAAATGAAAAATAAAATAAACCTTTAATGAAAAGTTAAAATTGTACAAAATTCACATTTCTGTGTCTCTAGTGTTCTGTCACATAATGATGCACAAATGATTGACAGAGGTCAATGGGTACAACAGAGAACATGTAGTTCACCAAGTATAAAATATCTCACTATCAGACCTTTACAAAACAGCTTACTGACCATTGCGCTAGACTGTTGTGCTTCATTAACCCTTTATCCTGAGTTAACTTATAAGATTAATTCTCCTTGTCACAAGCTCTCAGAAACTGTCCAGTGTGTAGTGTGGTTTAAAAAAAAAAAAGGCTGAGATGGGGTGGCACAGAGCTCATGAGCACAGCATACTGCTCAGGGAGTGAGTAATAGTATAGTCTCAGGGAATGATCAGAATGAGTGACAGGACAGCATTCAAAGTATCATCAATGAGAGTCACTACGTACTTGAGAGGTTATTGGCCCATGGATGCAACCTGGGGTGGGGATTAAAAACAGAAAAGAGTACAAACAGAAATTTAAATGTTCTTCAAACTGCCCTCAGTTTGTAAGCATATCTGGGGGCTTTACTGTTCTCTTTAAGAAAAACAAACTTGCAATCCCTCACCAGCTGCCGCACTAGGGAGAACAGGCCCGGCACCTCCCCTGGGCAGCACAGTAGAGCTGATCCTGTAGACAGGTATGTGGGTGATGCAGCCCTGGGGGCATGGGAGGGCATACCTGGTACTACTTCCCTCATCTGCAGTATGGCGGTGAGGTGAGGGAAGGACACTCCCCCCTTCCCCCTACTGCCTCCAGCTGGCAAGGGAGCTGACCCCTTTACCAACTGCAACACTCAGGGACACAGGCCCTGCCCATCACCTGAGCAGCACAACAGAGCTGACCCTGTTGATGAGGGCACAAGTGAGCTGGCCACATCCCTCATCTGCCATATGGTGGCATGGGTGAGGGAGAGATGCCCCTTGTCAATGCCTGAGGCAGGTGGGATAGCTGTCGCAGTAATCATCTGTCATGGGGTGGCATGGGCGGAGGAGAGATCCCCCACCCCCACCCCCATCAACGCCTGAGGTAGTTGAGAGACCTGTCTCCATTACTCATCTGTCATGTGGCAGCATGGCCAGGGGAGAGACTCCCACCCCCTCAGGTGGAAGAGCTGGCTCTGAGGTCCTGAGAGTGGGAGAGCTGTCCCTGCTCCTCATCAGTTGCAGCATTTGGGAGGGTGGCCCCTACACCTCAACTGGACAGCACAGTAAAGCTGGCCCTGAAGGTGTAGGTGTGGGAGAACTGACCCTGAGGAGGTGAAAGCAGGACTGATCCCACCTCTTGCTCATTGCTACAAGGGTTGAACTAGCCAGGGCAATGCTGGAGAGCTCACTCTGGTGGTGAAGGCAGGGGAAAGTTGGCAGGCTGACCAACCCTGCAACTACCAGATCTTGCATGCTGTATTTTTGTATCATTGATCGCTTCTTCATGATCGAGACCATCCTTTAATACCATGTTAAGCATCCATGCCACTTGAGGTAGCACTTTTCTTTGTCCTTATTAAGCTGGATGGCTTTAAAGGATTACTGGCTTTTTCATTTTTGACAAGAATATACTTTGGGGAGTCTTCTCAAGATTCTTGGTTTTTTTTTTGTTGGGTTTTTTTTCTTTGAAGATTTGTTTTTGTTTTATGTGTGTACCTGTTTTGCCTGCATCTGTATATGTGTACTATGTGCATGCCTGGTGCTGAAGGAGGCCAGAAGAGGATGCCACATTCCCCTACTCCTGGAGTTACAGACAGCTAGCTGTACACTGCCAGGTGGTGCTGGGAACCTAATCCTGGTCCTCTGTAAGAGCAGTAAGTGCTCTTAGCTGCTGAGCCATCTCTCCAGCCCCTTTCAGAGTTCTTTAGAGAGGCTGGCTCTGAGTGATTTATTGGAAGCAATTATTGTGATAGGGGAATTTTACAGAAAGAGGAGCTCAGCAAGAGAAGACACTGGTTTGGAGGATGTTTCATGCAAGAACACAAGGCTGTGTCTGAAGAGAGGTTGGAGAGGAAGAGTATTACTTAGCAATTTCCTTCCTTGTCTCACGGTTAAAATCTGAACAGACGCCAAATCTTTGTATTATTATTTTAGGAAAAGCACCTGAATTATCATTGTTACTTTGTAGCTTTTTCCAACTGTTTGAACATAAAGATTACCAAGAACAAATCTAGAAGTTAATTTACCTGATTTCAAGTGTGCCAGCATGTGCCAACTGTCCAGGCCAGAGCTCTGGGCTGATGTCAAGTTGGAAAAGCGAATAAGAACAAAGACTTTCTTTCCCCAATCTGCAGCTGGCCCTCCTGGGCCCTACCAAAGCCAAACTCAAGGAGGTCTGAGGGAATGTGTCTCTAATATTGGCCTGAGTGAAGAGTCTTTGAAGTTGGTGAGGATTTTCCTGTTGTTTCTACTTCATGGAGGTCCAAAATGAGACACTGGCTCCCCACAAAGCAGCAGGTAGAAGGAGGGGTCTCAAGAGTGCACACACAAGCAGCAGTAGCCATTCTCTTCACTGAGGGAACAGGCCTGGGGACAGTCGCCTGCAGCTGTATTAATATTGGGCTAAATTGGTAAATTTCACCAGTCTAGAAATGTTGCTCTGGGATGATGATTATCCCTTAGATTTCTTTCTTAAGAGATTAAAAAGTCTCTGCACATGACCCTTTTTATTATTTGGGGTTTTTTTTAGCTTTACTTATTTGTTCTTTGTGTCTTTCACATAATGCATCCTGATCCAACCCATCTCCCATCCTCTCACATCCACCCTCTGTCCCAGCACACACACACCCATAAAAAATAAAATCTGAGATGAAAAGGAAAAAAGAAAAAAAGGAAGAAAGGGGAAATCTTGTCATGGAAGCTACAGTGTGATGCAGTGAGTAACACAGTAAACCCTTTTGTCCATACATGTTTACACGCAGGCATTCATAGCAAATAATCACTGGTTGGTTCAAGGCCCAGTGAAGACCCCTACTTTATATTGTGTACCAGTGACTAACAGCAACCAATTAAACCATTTTTTTAGAAAGTGACTCAAAGCATCAGAGAATAGTTAAATGGACCCTAAATAGCATCCAGTGTGATTTGTCACATCTCATTGTCTAGTGTATGACTGTACCCTAGGGCTTTCTGTTTGGTTTTCAACATTAGCTGCACAATACTTGTCTAAGAACAATTTTTTAAACACATATGAGCAGGTCCCAATGTAGACCAATTAAATCAAAAATCTGAGAGTGGGTCTTTATGTTGCTACATTTGGAAACCTCTTTTAGAATGTCTTAACATGGAGCCAGAGTCGATAACAAACACGTCTTCCCAATGTCCAGAATTCTAAATGCAAAAGAGCAACACCAATAGCCACAAAGATTGCTTCTGTATTTGTGACTGCTCCAGTAACCAGCCTTCCCACAAAATAGTCCTAAGTCACCAACTCCTATTTCCTATTATTACACATTTCTCCCCAGCTCCAGTTTCTGTAAGTTCAGCCTGGAAGACCCTTACCCTTCATGAGAAAATGTATGATATAGAACTGAGATTCATCAAGGCTCAGCAGTGCTAAGTGTGCAATTACTAAAGCATCCTCCTTGGCTCACACCATGCCTAGGCTGAAGAATGTGCCAAGGAATCCAAGGTTGATGGGTTTCCTCTATGAAAGTCATTAGTTTTTTTTTATTATTATTACAGTCATTCTAGAAGTCCTTGTGAGGAAATCTGGAAGCTTCATTTCCAGTATTTTCCTTTCTACAGCTGAATTCATAAAAAGTAGAGAATCCAAAATAATATTCCTTAAATATACAATATTTTCAGTCTATTAGACACATTGAAGATCTGCTAACTATCAACAGATGTGCTATATAGCAGTTTTCTTTGGACAAATTTTAAGGTATTTATTCCCCCAAAACCTTCTTGCTACTTCAGGGTGTCATGAGCCCAATGCCTAGTTCATTTTAGTACTTGCCCTGCCATGGCTAATTAAAATATGATTTAGATGGCTTAGAACATTTTCCCATGCAACTTGCCCCCTGAGGAGAGTCTCTTCCATCCTCCTTTCCTCTGATTTCTTCTACTCATCCAACAATGATATTATTTGACAAATTATAACACAGGGATACCAAGATGGCTCAGTGGGTGGAGGGAGGTGCTTGCCACCAGATCTTGGCAAGTTCCATCCCCAGAAGCCACATAAAGGTTGAAGGAAAGATCCAATTCTGTAAAACTATCCTCTGCCCTTCACACACACACACACACAGCAAGCATACACACACAGAGACCATTAAGAAGAGAAGAAAAAAGAAAGGTAGCGGAGAGCATGATGCAGAGTCAGCAGCAGCCATCTAGGTGGAATGCAATACTGAGCCTTATTTATTCTTCTGAGGAGAGTCGTGGCTCAATTGTCCTTTCATTTTTATCTGCAGAGAACCAAGCTTTCAGCCTGAACTGAAGCTTCCCGGTGCACTTCCTCACTCAGGCACCACAGGGATGCAGGTGGATGAGATGAAGCTAAATTCGAGTTGAGTCACAAGCTTCTGGACGTTGTTTTCACAAAATAACCCTGTAGCCAGCCCATCTAATGAAAATCAGATCTCATTCAGAGTTGGGGAATTTGCTCTCTTGGATGAAACTAAATTGGTCCCATAAGATCTATTACCCCAAGAAGTAAAGGCCTCATCTGCACAGCACTAAATGAAGTATTTAGTCAATGGATTTTGCCAAAATCTCTAATAAAAAAAAAAAGAAAAGAAAAGGTATGAATTTTGGAAAGGGATTGGTAGCAACTTGAGGGGGCAGGGGGATAAGAGAGATGAGAATGTAACCAGAATATATTATATGCATGTACAAATTTGTCAAATAACAAAAATAAAATATTCTTTTAGAACTTAAATCATTTTGTGGAACATGTTGGATGGGGTGTCTCATTTATGGATGAGTTTTAGGCACACCTGGTTCATGAGCAAACAGACTGCTGACACACAGAAAGATCGGAGATTCAGTCAGAACTCTAAGGAACCAGGAAGATCTGGAAGATGTGTAAGTCTGACACCAAAGAGACAAGGTCTCACATCAGTTCTGCTCCCAATTACAGGTCATGATGCAGCGTAAGACATGTGTGTTTGGAAGCTTTGAGGTTTTCTCTTTTACTGCCAAACAAAACGAAAAAAACCCAAAGTCACCTCCATTTTAGTTATCAGGTCAAGTATAAAGGTTAGCACATAGATGCTCAGTAAGTACCCTAGTGAGATTTCTATTGCTGTGACAAAGACCATGACCAAACCCAAGTTGGGGAGGAAGACTTACATGTCCTGATCAGGGTCTGTCGCTGAGGGACACCAAGACAGGAACTCAAAAAGGGCAGAAACCTGGAAGTAGGAACTGAAACAGAGACCAGAGAGGAATGTTCATTATTACTTCCTTCCTGTGGCTTGATCACTTGTAGATGTAACCAACCGTCTTATTAAATAAAAAACCCAGAACCAATGTAAAAGAGAAAGCCAAGAGGTCAGAGCTCAGAGCTAAAATCTCACCCTTCCTCCTGCGGTGGTCTTAGCTTCCCGAAAGAGAGCTATTTCCCTGTGTGTAAGTCGTTTCATAGTCATTCTGCCTTCTCATTGGTTGTAAACCCAAACACATGACTGCCTCATCACTGTCTGTATGTACAGCCCCCCCAGGTCTTAAAGGCATATGTCTCCAATGCTGGCTGTATCCCTGAACACACAGAGATATATGGGATTAAAGGCGTGTGCCACCACTGCCACACTCTGTCTATGGCTCTAATAGCTCTGACCCCGGGGCAACTTCATTTATTAACATACAATCAAAATCACTTTTCAGTACAATTAGAATACCACCACAATCACCGTGCTTTTTTTATACACCCCAAGACCACCTGCCTACAGGTAGCACCATCCATAGTGGGCTGGGTCCTCCTCCAACAATCACTAAGCAAGAAAATATCCCCGCAGACTTGCCTATGTGCTAATCTGATGAAGGCATCTTCTCAGCCGAGGTTCCCTCTTCCCAGATGATGCTAGTTTATATCAAGCTGACAAAAAAAAACTAACCATTACCATATATGGTGTGAATAAACAAGTGAATAAGTGAGAGAATGTTTCTGAGCCTAGAATTCACTAAACCAAAAAGTCATGGTAATAATATAATAATAAAAACACTCTTCTACCTATTATTACACCTGGCACTTGAAACTTCTCAATTTGTCACCAGCATCAATGTTCAGCTCTTCACGAGCACACAGTTAATACTCATCTTACAGCCTCGCTTACGTCAGATGTAGCCCTGTAATAAGATCCATCCAACGGAATATGAGATTAAGTGATACAAGCCACTTCCACATCTCACTCGTGCAATTGTCTATGTTTGGCCACTTCCAAAGAAATGGAAGTCTGCACCATGCCTTCTCAAATAACATGATTGTTGGGTGAATCACAAAATTGAGAGGAAGGGGGAAAAGAAAGCAACCAGCTTTGGGGGGAAAGTTGTGTGGGAAAATGTGCTAAACCATCTAAAGCATGTTTTAATTAGTCGCAGAGGGGCAAGCACTAAATGAAGTATGCTTGAAGCTGAAAGGTCACATGTGTGCTTGCAGACGCTCATCCGCTTAGCCCTGAATGACAGTGAAGACTTTTTACCAAGCCAGAAGATTATTACCCCAGCCTTACAGGAGAGAAGACAGAGTGACTGAAACTAATCACAGACAGTAAAGGGCCATTAGGGATCTGAACTGGAGCCTCCAGAAAAACAACCAAAAGCTTTAAATGGCTTCAGAGGCCTCTCTAACCTCTCCCAGGGGCCATGTCCACATGCTTCCTGAGTGAAGTCCTGACCGGCCTGTTCCACACAACAATGTTCTCTCCCAATTTGCCATTTTCTTGTACTTTCTGTCTCACCTCAAAAGATCCATGATCCCTGCCAGCATATGTCAGGATAGCATGCCCACTCAGTATGGCTCTCTCAGACCTACCATCACCTGCTTTATATTGGGCTATTGTGGGCCCCTCTCAAACAGTGCCATATTGCCTGTTAATGAGTAGACTTCTTATAATAAGAGAGAATAAAGTTCAGACAAATCCATAAGGTTTTCTTCATTGGAAATAAAAAAAAATAATGTAGATGAATGACAAGAAGCCACTAATAGCTTTATATATAGATAAAATATATACATTGGTGTGTTTATAAACAGGCATAGGATATCTATAGAATCCACTTAAAGTTACATACAGTAATATTTCTATAACTCACCCAAGTTGACAACTGTGCTTCAGAAATCAGCGTTCATGGGCTGGAGATAGAGCTGGCTTGGTCAAGTGCCTCCCTGGCATGCACAAAGCTCTGAGTTTGATCCTGAGCAGCACAAGATACTGGGCACAGCAGTGCATACTTGTAAACCCAGCACTCTTGGGTTGGAGACAAAAGGATCAGAAGTTCAAGATTATCTCAGCAACACAGAAGTAGAAGCTCAGTCTAGTCTAAGTGAGACATCCCTCAAAAAAATTAAAAATTAGATTTTTTTTAACTGAGACATCCGCCTAGCTGAGAGCTAATCCATTCATCCAACCAAATCCCCCAGAGGAGGACAACATCTGAGCTAGCAGCATGAAGTGAGCCTCAGAGCACCAATTCAAGTGCCTGTGACTTAAAAATGGGTTTACAAACAGCTGAGGATGTGGCTGAGTGGGTAAAGTGATGGATGGTCTAGCATGCATGAAGCCCTGAGTTCAGTTCCAAGCACCAGGCAAAGGCCAAGGCCTTAAACCTTGCTGGTTGGACTCCACAGCTCGGGACTTCATAATACTGCCCTGGAAATGATCTAGTGTAAGCATTCTAAAGTCTGACACATCAGCAGCATTCTAATCCTGCCTCTATTATTTCCTACCTCTGTAAATGTGAGCTCTCTGAGTCTCCATTTATGCAGTTTGATCACCTCATAGGATTATTATAAAGTACAAATGAGATGGTGCCTGGGCAGACAAGTATACTTAAAAGTAAATCAGGGTCAGTACTGTGAAGGTCTCAACCCTTCCCAGCTAGATCTGTAATTTCAGTTCAACCCCAGTTGGGCATGGTGGTGCATACCTTCAATATCAGCACTCAGGAGGCAGGGGCAGGTAGATTTCTGAGTTTGAAGCCAGCCTAGTCTACAGAGGAAGTTCCAGGACAGCCAATGTTATGTAGTGAGACCATGACTTAAAAAACATCAACAAAAAGACAGTTTCATAATGGCAATAGTCCAAATATATAGCTCTCTGAAACGAAATAGGAACCTAGGCATAGACCCTCATACATACAGTCAGTTGACAATTGGTAACGATGTATTGCAAAGGCAATGTACAAAGAAGAGTTATATGAGGAGTTTCTGTATATTCTGTTCAATCTTGCTATAAACCTGAAACTGTTCTAGGACAAAAGATTATGTTTAAGAGATGAAAGCAAGCCAGGTAGGCTAGGAGCTGAGATAGAATGAATATTCAGGAAAGTGGGACTTAGAAGAGTCAATTCAAAGAAACTTCAGACATCTAGATGTTAAGAAGATTCAGGTAGAAACGTCACCATCCAGGCTACTAGGGAGCACTCTGACAAGGGTAGAAGAAAGGACTGAAGTGTCTAGGTTGACCAGATGTCCTAGCAACCCAGGGACTTGCTGAGACTTCTTGGTTCTGAATCCTTTCATTGAACAAACCTTCTTCTAAAATAGTGGTTCTCAACCTGTGGGTTGAAAACCCTTTGCATTTGCATATCAGATATTTACATTATGGTTCAAACCAGTAGCAAATTTACAGTTATGAAGTAGCAACAAAATAATTCTATGGTTGGGGGTGACCACAACATGAGGAACTGTATTGAAGAGGCATAGCATTGGGAAGGTTGAGAATCACAGCTCTGGAAGCATGGTTTTCATCTCTCCCCCTTTGCCTATAGCTTTTTGAATACACACAAGAAAGTTGAAGAAGGTATACTAGCTAAACTCTTGCTGAATTCCTCTAGCAATATCAGAAACAGCACACATCAATTTGACACAAACAAATGGCTAAATGCCAGTGAGGCAAACTACAGGAGCAAATGTTCTGAAAGAGCCAGGCACCAGGAAGCACTGCTTCCTGGAATCAGATGAGGACCAAAATCATACTCACCTGGTAGCCTCCGGCAGGTGAAGGGCCTGCCAAAATCAGAAATTTAGAGAAAAAGAAAAAGAAAGAGCATAAAGAAAGAGCAGCATTTACCCCTAGGACCACGATAGAGGGTGACCAATCCCATTGCACCTTAGGGACAAAGGTTTTCCATGCAAATGCAAACAAATTTTACCCCACCCTCACCCTGTGACTGCATCTCATAACTTGTGTTGCACTTCCTAATGTGGAGCGGCTCCATCTATGAGGTCATTTGTTTTCCCATGAACTCACTTAAGCTCTGGCCAGGAAAGCTGTGTGAGGAAAGAAAAGCATTAAGCCTCTTACTGCTGTCTCTAGGTCAGTCAGAGCATTTGAATCCCATACAATTGTCTTTAGAAAAGAAAAAAAAAACTATGCATACAAAGATAACAAGTTCCAAATGTTGTCTTTCTTTTTAAAGGTATGTTTGTTTCGAATCATATGTTTTTAATCTAGGACAAAACAGCCAGCGTTATAATTATTTCAATTCCACCCATTATGCAAAAGCTAAGAGATAGCAAGCAAAGTGATGAATGTGGTATCAGTGATATATTGAGTCAATATATTGAGTCAATCTGCTGATTTAAGATGTAAACAGAATCACCCCAAAAGAGAAGGAATGGTGAACAACAGATTCAATTTGATTATACTTGCTCAGAAAAGAGACTGGCCTCAAGGCCTCTGGGTGGAGAACAGAGGATTGCTGATTTGTGGAAAGATTCAGGTGCTAGTAGTTTACACGTCAGTGGGAATTTTAATTACTCAAACCCTATATCAGTTTGCATTTGAATGAAATTTTTAGTAACCAAGAGACTTTGAAATCTTTAATCAACATATGAAATAAATGTGGAGAGAGACTCGGAAATCCAGACTATGTTTAACAAAACAATATTTACCAGGAGTGGTTGTGTGTGTCTGTTATCCATTTGTGTGTGTGTTGTGCATGTACATGTATGTGTACTTATGTGTGTAGGTGTTCTGTGTTTTCAAATGTGCCCGTGTGTGTGGAGACAACAGGGTGACATTGGGTGTCTTCCTCAATCACTTTCCACCTTGTTCTTTGAGGCAAGATCTCTCTCTGAACTTAGAACTCACCAATTCAGCAAGACTGGCCATCCAGCAAACCCCAGGGGATCCTCCTATCAATCACTAGGATAACAGCTATGCACTGCTATATCACGATTTCTTCCCTTGGTGCTTGGCATAAAGTTCCAGCCCACACACCAGGAGTGTTTTTCATTACATACTACTAAAAACACTAGTTCTGTAGAGTCTTCAGCAGGATGCAGACTGACTGCAGGATTCCTGTTATTAAGTTTAAATGATACTAATATTTAATGATTTTAATTTTTAATAATTTTAATATTTAACGATACTAATATAAAGTATTAATGATACTAAGCTCCAAAAAGAGTTTGTTTGGGTGTTGTTGTTATTATTGTTGCTGTTGTTGTTGTTGAAGAAGAGGAGGAGGAGGAAGAGGGAGGAGAAACAGAATTTTAGTATACAGCCTAGGCCAGCCTTGAACTTGCCATCCACCTACTTACTCCTAAGTGCTGGGATTACAGGTAGGTGTTATTATGCCCAGTTCAAAAATGACTTTTCCTTGGTTTTATGCCCATCTTCAATGTATATTTGAAAGTAGAGAAACTGAGACAATTATATAAAAGACCTTGATTTACATAATTTCACCACTGAAGTTTATGTCATTTCCCTAATTGTTATCTATTGCTAACACACATATGCTGATGGTTTATGAAAAGCTATAAATGATATTGACTATGATAAGTGAGAGCAATGCACTGAAATTGGTGTTCTAGAGAGGTAACAAGACAGAAGCATCTGAAATACTGTATAGATGAGGCTATAGAATCATGGGATCCTTCTTCCATGCACTGAGCTGAAGCACTCCCTGGATCGCAAGGGAATATAAGAGCTAGAATCAAAACAGAACCACTTGGGAAAAGGTATTCTTTTTTTTACACAGAAAGGAAAAATACCAAATGGGGGTAACTGAGGGAGAGTAAAGATGAGAAAAGAAAAGGGAAAATATAGGTTGGAATCACTGCTCAGAATGCTTAAGATGGAATTGAAGGTATTCCATGATAACTTTAGGATATATCTGTTAATTGAACACAAGCCAACCCTGAATTCACTCTGTAAAGCAAATGGCTTGGCATCTTCTTTACAAGTGAGTTTCTGACAGGCACTCTGGCTCTAGAAGCCCAAACCTTCAGTGGTTGGTTGGTTGGTTGGTTGGTTGGTTGGTTGGTGTTTTTCAAGACAAGGTTTCTCTGTGTCGACTTAGTTATCTTAGAACTCACTCTGTAGACCAGGCTGGCCTTGAACTCACAGAGATCCACCTAACTCTGCCTCCAGAGCTTTGGGATTAAAGGTATGTGCCACCACCACCCAGCTGACCTTCAGCTTTTTTGCTCTGTTATGAAAGTAAACAGAATGACATAGAAAGAGGAATCTGATCCAATGTGGGAGCTGATGAGATTGCCTAGTAGATAAGGATACATACTGAAATCCTGAATTGAATCCCTAGAAGCCAAGTAGTAGGAGAGAGCTGGCTCCTGCAAGCTGTCCTGTGACTATGCACATACCACACCACACATATACACAAAGAAAGAAATCAGTTTTATCCTTTGGGGACAGACATATAACATTTCAGCTTGAGTATGAAATGTCCCCCACAAGTTCATGCATTTAATACTTTGTCACTAGCTGATGGACCTATCTGGGGAGGTTCTAAAGACTTTAGGGGGCATGGTCTTGCTGGATGGAGTAGGTCACTGGAAAGCAGGTCACATTCTTGAACTCTTCAGCTTCTCTCTCTTATTTGTCACCAGAAAGTGAATAATAGCCTCCACTTCATGCTTTGGCTGCCATAACAATCTCCCTAAGGGCATGGAGCCAAGCAAAGTGGACTGAACCCTGCGAAGTAGTAAAACAAAAGAATCCTCCCTCCCTTAAAGAACCAACAACAACAAAAGCAAAAACCACCTATTTTAAGGTCTTCACAGATGCTGGTATATTTCAAGGTGAGTTTAAAACCTTCCACAGCTCAGAGTTCTATGGACAAAATGATGTTGATAAATGGGTTATTATCAATATGAAACCTAAATTCTCCATGAGAAGAGAGACTCTAACTCATGGTTTCATGGATATAGTAACCTTCACCTGGTGGAAACCAAGGATCTCCATCCATAGTGATGCCTAGTAGAAGTCAAGGACCTCCATCCACAGTGATGTGTCATAGTAACCTCAGCCTGGTGGAAATCAAGGACCTCCATCCATAGTGATGCCTGGTAGAAGTCAAGGACCTCCATCCACAGTGATGCCTGGTAGAAGTCAAGGACCTCCATCCACAGTGATGCCTGGTAGAAGTCAAGGACCTCCATCCACAGTGATGCCTGGTAGAAGTCAAGGACCTCCATCCACAGTGATGCCTGGTAGAAGTCAAGGACCTCCATCCATAGTGATGTGTCATAGTAACCTCAGCCTGGTGGAAATCAAGGACCTCCATCCATAGTGATGCCTGGTAGAAGTCAAGGACCTCTATCCATAGTGATGTGTCATACTAACCTAGCCTGGTGAAAATCAAGGATTTTCATCCATCGTGATATGTCTATTCACTAGGAAAGACAAGCAAAGGATATATAAATGCATATTCTATGAGAAAACTGACTCAGGAGAGAACTGACTTGACACAGTTGTCCTCTGACCTCCACTCAAGAGCCATAGCACTCTCACCCACACAAAATAATAAATTTTAATATAAGTAAGTAAATAAACCAAAGGCTACTTAACTGTGATAGCTATAGTAGGATATGCTGTGCCTTTAAACAGTTTTAAGAATATTGTCTTGAAGCCAGGTGGTGGTGGCACATGCCTTTAACCCGAGCACTCGGGAGGCAGAGCCAGGTGGATCTCTGTGAGTTCCAGGCCAGCCGGGTCTACAGAGTGAGATCCAGAACAGGCACCAAAACTACACAGAGAAACCCTGTCTTGAAAAACAAAAACAAAAAAAAGTTGTCTTGTGCCCAAACTGTCTGCCTGTCAACTTTAGCTTATCCAGAATTCAATTATGTTCACTTGAAGAGCTTTCCGAGAGAAAGCATCTCTCTTAAGTGGGTTAATGTTCTCTAGTAATGACTTACGCATGTTTTGTTTTGCTAATAATATATTCTTACTGATAGTTTGGAAGTAAACATAAGCTTATATACTATTTATTATCAATGTTAAATTAATTTAAATATTACATGAAATTAGTGCATAATTTTAAGTCACCAAAACCCTGTTTAAAGAAATGTAATTTGTATTAAAAACACGTGGAAATAACTACCAAATTAGGAATAAACATAAGGGCTAACCTTTTTTCCCAGTACTTAGCATAGGCCAGCCTCTTATTGAATCATGAAAACAGGTCTAATAAGGTCTGCTATTTGTCTGCTTTAAAACAAACCTTGGTGTTTAAACACTGTGTGGTACTGCTTATGTTCCAACCAAGAGGCGCCCACTGGTGCTACAATTCACTTGCTGCTTTAGGAATATTCCCTCAGCACAAATACTTACAAACTGAGTAGCTATGAAAACATCATCTTAACATTTTTGATAGTGCATGCAAATAGAATCTTATTTTAATAACATCATCATATTCTGCTCAGTATTGCCATGTCCATGTCTTGACAGACCCTAAAAACATTCCTGCTGACCATGGCATCATCATGTATCCAGCTTCCAGGCCTCAAAGAACCTCAAATGCACACATGTTAGCCTAAGAGAACATGCTTCCTCCCAAATTCTTAAGATTTTGTTTTCTATAGTGATCTGGATGGCAAACAGAGATGACTTTGAGTAATAGAAAAAAATAAAGACTGCTGTGTCTTTATAATACAACTTAATGTGATTACAATATTTATACTGAAATCTAGGTAATTTTTAAAAATTTCTTATACAGTCAACTGGTATGTGAAATGAACTGGCGTCCCTCTTTCTCCACCTTCTGTTAACACCGAGCATTTGCCTGGAAAAGGAGTTGACAATTTATTCTCTAGCTCTAGAACACTATGGAAGTAGAAAGTTGTGGGTATCTAGTCTTTAACTATCTTACACACACACACACACACACACACACACACACACACACACACATGGCAATCTTAGGAATGCCCTTAACTCCTAACTTCTGCTTCAAAGAGGAATTAAGTAAGTCCTGAAGGTGGATTCTTCTATTCTCTGATGATACTAACTGCTGACAGTCACCACAGGAAAGAGGTGACATTCTTTCGAAAACTTCTGTTACAAACACCAGATCTCTGACATCCTTTCTGAGCCAACATCATTATTTCTACTTTAAAAACTCTTAAGACTCTTTCTTATAGATCCTCCAAAAACCAAGGGAAGTGAAGAGAAGGAAAACAAAAAGACTGACTATGTGCTTCTAGGCTCTCCACCAAAAGCCACAATGAGAAATTTCAGATATCAGGCAGTCAACTATTAAATTATTTTAGTACATGCATCCTAGAAGCCCAGATACTAACTAGCTTATCTTAAAATGAAGAATTCAAAAAGGGAAATAAGCATTTGATCATAAAGAATTTCTCACATATTTGTAGGGCGTTAATGCAAGATTCCCACAGATCACTATCTTCAGACCCTAATGGCTTCACTCTATAACCCAGGTATAACAAAGGACAGAGTGTGGGCATTTTCAAAGGAGAAAAGTTGGATTGAAATCCATCAAGTCATCATATTCTTCTGTTGCACAGGCAAGGGGTAGAACTAGGAGAATCTGTTAGGGATGTTAATAAGGATGAGAGACAATGTTTTTAAAGCTCTTAGGATGTGTTATTATGTAAATTTTATGACTGTTCAGCCATCTCTACCCTATGCTTTTAGCAAAGCACTTTTCCTTCCATTGGTACCTCTCATTCTTTCCCAAAGACTGCCAAGTCAATGCCATCCCCTAAGAGCAGGAGAAAGGCACTAGAAGACAATGTTTCTCTATCTTATAGTTGATTTCAGGAATGAATGATAACTAAGTCCATGACAATCTGCACATATTTGAATATCTCAGAACTTTTGAATCCATCTGTTAATGTTAATCCTCCATAAATGTCCTCATTTTATCCCCCTGCTCCCAAGTAGGTAGGAAAGTGGAGGCTTGAATTATCCTGATAATCCTCAAAGTGCTCTTGTGAGGGATATGATACCAAGTTCCTTTTACAAGGCTATGCTCTAGGAGTTCAGGAAGGAAGTCAAGATCCTGCAGACAGAGATGCAAGCCATGGTCAGCCCTTACTGAGCATTATCAGAAAGGCAATAACAGCACCATTGGGTTTTATAATGCTGCTGTAATGTCTGTGTGCTGTGTTTTGTGTGATCTCATTTCTCTGTGTTCTTTGATCATTTCCATTCAGTTGCTGGAGGGTTAGGAAACAGAAGTGTCCCGACCTATTCAAAGTTCTGCAGCCTCATGGTGATCTGACTCTGGAGCCACCCTCATATGTTACTTACATGTTTCTTTCTTTCAAAATTCAACTCATATTTTATTGAGATAAATTCTATTTTAACAGAAAACTACACATAGCAATCATAAATGAAAAAGAGCAACATTTATCATAAGTATGAGATAACATAAACAGAGAAACACAATGATAATCAAACAATATTGTAAAATTCTGTTACAAACCTTGGGCCTTGGAGTTAATCACTCCTAATTAAAATAATATTAGCAATACAAACACAGTAAAAATATGCAAACACCAGCTCAGAATTCTTCTTGTCATTAACTGAACAGTTGGAAAGAAATGATAAAAAGGAAAACTTTTTTCATATGTAGTTGAATATAATTGAGTGTTGGGATCCGTTAACACCTAAAAACCAGCTCCTACACACCAGCTAAAGTTGTTTCCAAACTCTGAGACATGTCTTTGCTATCCAATGTGGGGCGGGGGGGGGGGGCAGGCTAGACACACAGAGATCCAGTCACTGCCCTAGAGAAGCTTACCTATTAGAGAAGATGATAGATACCCTGCACAAAATGTCAGTGCAGTGTGAGAGTTCTGACAGCTCTAAACACAGGATGTTACAAGGGCAGAAGCAGAGGTGTTGGGAGAGGGTGTTAAAAAAATAACCTTTGCAGAGGGGGTTGCCTGAGCCAAGCTTAAAAGAGAAGTAGAAGTTTGCCAGGCAAAGGAAAGCACTCATTAACTGCCCAGTAAGAGAAGATCAGTTACACTATCCACATGGCTACACCAGGAAAGCACACATCATCAATCGCTGTGGAGCAGGCATAAGAATCAATCCTGAAGAAGCGTGTCTCTGGTGCTTTTGATGAAAAGTGTAGTAGAGATCTCAGGGGGTAGGGGGGTGAAAGATCAGAGAGACCTATAGGTATGAGAACCTTGTCTCTCCACACCATCCATCCACTCGAACTATTTTTATTGGACACAACTGAAAGAAACATTGTTGGCAAATAAAATATCTACCAGAACATTCTGGACTGCTTTGTGCTGCATACACACTTGAACTTCGACCCACACAGCACAAATCCATATTCGAGTGGTTAAGGGGCCATATAAGACGGGTGCTTGTTATGAATGAAACTTTGGTGATTACATCAGCTGCACTAACCCAGAGCAGCTGACAACCACTGCCCGCATTGTGTGTTCTGCAATCAGCAACATCTTTGGTACAGATGTCAGGGAACCACTGTGCCAACGATGCTGTAATGATGAGAGCAGAGTCCGGCTGGGGAATTCTCATCTCATGTCTTCTTTGAAAAGTGTCTCCTAAAAGGGGGTGATATACAATATGTCCTGTGCATCCTGTCACTCTCTTTGGCTAGAGCTATGCTTCTTTTGACTCCGTGGATCCCTGAACTTTCTGATCTTAGAGTGGGGATGGTATAAGCTAAAGGGTTTTGGCACACACAAAACCCACTACATTCTTGAATGCTCAAGACAGCTTTACAATGTCTTAAGCTGCATCTGAGCAAACCTGTTTCTTACTCTCACTGTCAGTCTTTTTCAGCTTTTTCTCTACAAAGGACAAAGGAAAAGGAGAAAAAGCACCATTTCCTAAGGTTCAGTTAGCAGAACCACCTAAACTTGACTCTTTGTTAATAGAATGGGTCTGCACTGCCTGGCAGTCAGTAAAGTTGCAGGCCCTACTTTACACCTTTGTGAATGGCAAACTCTGCAATCCTTATGGGACAATCCACAGCATCCTATAAGTGTTATCCAATGAGAGCCGGTGTTCGAGAACATGAACCTCAAAAGCGCAACGGAATTCTTATTCACTAGAGGAAATTTTATCATGCTTACTATTTTTAATTTACTAAGGTTAAGAAAATGGTCCAAAGATTGTCATCAATAGGGTAAGAACTATACTTATTTTCAAGCTCCAGTTAATCAGATAATCCTAGCATAAGAGCATTGTTCTTCTAATTATTCCATTTACTGACCCTTTGGTAGACTTTTTTATTTGAATGGCTGCATGGATCAAGAGGCCTTATATTATGCAAAAAGCTTTAGTTTCTGGCCAAAATATATGAGAACGAGACTATAGGAGAATGGGGAAAGGAGTTGCTTCAAGGCAGATTTTCATTCCACGGACATGATGCCCCTTCAGAGGGCTGTGTAAACCTAGACTTCAAGCACAGACTACTGCTTCCCGAAAGTACTCACAATGGAAATTTTATGGGTATTGAAAATCTCATGGGTGAGTACCTGAAATATCACAGTTGGTCAAAAAGCATATGTGTTTCAACTCCTTTTACTTGCTTTGGTGTTAGCTTATAAAAACTCATAGGTGTATATTGGACTCATTAAATTGAGGTACTCGTAAGCACTGGCTAGATCAAGGCAGGGTGCTGACAGGCATTATACATTATGCAAGCTTCCCCACAGCATTCTGCCAACGTGCTTCCATTTTAATCCAAAACATTCCCAGCTTGTCAAATCCGAGGCCTCCCTGGAACACAAAGCTGAGCCCCTCACGCAGAGGTTCTCTGATGTGGAGACTGCAAGGAACCCTCGAACACAGTTCATATGGGACTTCAGATCAACGCAAAGCCTCTCCTGAATGCTAATATAGCATCGAACTCAGGAAAAGAAAGTGGAAGAAGAGCCCCAAACATGCCGGCCTGGTAGCTGTCAAACATCAGGGTGTTTAAGTATCACTAGCATACACTAATTACACATAAAAATGGGCTTCCTGGTGGCAGTTTCATACCTGCACCTAATGTATTGCAATCGTATTCACACACATACCCTTCACCCTCTCTTGTCCCTCCTCCTGATCCAGACTTTGGTCTTCACTGAATAAAGCCAATGAATATTCATAACCCAGCTAATTCTTTCACAAATCCATTGGAGGTGAAGATAATCTGTTATTGGTTTGGGTTTGGTTTTTGTTTGTTTTTGTTTTTGTTTTGTTCTGTTTTAGACTCTCTTAGGACCAGGTCATGTAGAAGTGGAATGCAATACTAACCTTCAAATTGCTACATTTTATAAAAGGGCCACACACACAAAAAAAAAAAGACTTACATGAAATAGTTTACAATTTCATGTTGACAAGTTGGCCTGTCCAAGACAATTAGCATCTTTGTAGCAAGATGGTTGACAGATGGGAAGAAGAATTGTGAGTTCAATTGTTTTACACAGTCAAAAAGACTGAACCTCAGCTTTTCTTAACAAAGCTAATACGTCAAAGAAGAGAGAGATAAAGACTGGAAATCTAATGAAAGGCAGCCAGGCAGGAAATAAAAAAAGAAGCATCTGAAATTGTAGTTTGAAACAGTATGGGTAAATTTCGTTCTCAGGCCATCTGTGGGGCTTAAAGCAAGACACCCAAGAAGACTGGCTGTTACCATGAATAAGAGATTTATGAGGGCTTGAACTAGAAAAGGTGGTGGGTGATGAATTCTTCATAAAGGGGTGAGTCCTCTACAAACCTGGTGAGAGGCTATTAGGAGGGGCGAAGAGAGCTGTGAATTAAGCAGAGGGCTCTGAAGAAAGGTAAGAGTGGGGAGCAATGAAATGCTTTCTTCAATGAAAATAAAAAGAAATGCTCCAGAAATTGAAATCAATTCCATTGATATCTAGAAGGTATTCAAAGCACACTTAGTAGTCACCATATAGTCAAAACTGTACCTGTGTATTCTATTGTGTTATATCCATGTGTGTATACATCAGTGAGTAGGTTAATGCTGTTACTGTTTGGATATCAGATGTCTTCCAGAGCCATCATACTCAGGTTTGGTTGCCAACTTGTGTTGCTCTCAGGAGACGGGCAACTTTTAGGCAGTTGGACCTAGATAGAGGAAATTGGTCATTGAAACAGCCTTTAAATGTAGGTACCCTTATTCTTCCTTTCAATTAATGGTTTTTTAGTAAGTGTATCAAATATTGGGTTTCTTTAGGGCTTTTCATATATGTGTAGTATTGTGCTTTGCTCCTCTTCATTTCTCATCACTCTCCTGTCTCTTCTCCCCGTTTCCACCAGTCTGTTCCCTCCCTGTAAGTAGTCCCCTTATGCTTTGTATGTCTGTCTGTCTATCTGTCTATCATCTGTCTATTTATCTTTCTCTCTTCCTCCTGTCTGTCGTGAAATGAGAAGATTCACTACTCCATGTCCTCCTTGCTATGACATTCTGACTTGCCATGAGCCCACAGAATGGGGCAATGGATTGAAACCCCTGAAGCTCTGAGCCAAAACTCTTCCCTGTTTTCTCAGTTATTTTTGTCACTGTCTAACTAACACAGAAAACCTAAATATAGATGTATTAATAGCATATTGAAATGCTTGAGGAGCCACAAGGGAGGATTGTGCTAAGTGAGGTCAATTTAATCTTTTTTTTTTTTTTTTTTTTTTTTTTTTTTGTTTTTCGAGACAGGGTTTCTCTGTGTAGCTTTGCGCCTTTCCTGGAACTCACTTGGTAGCCCAGGCTGGCCTCAAACTCACAGAGATCCGCCTGCCTCTGCCTCCCGAGTGCTGGGATGAAAGGCGTGCGCCACCACTGCCCGGCCAATTTAATCTTTTGACAGTTGGATCCAGAATTGCAGAGAATTTTCCCCTTATCTGGCATTCTTATCAATAAATAAGAACATAAGGTCCAGATCCTGTTTCTCTCATGCAAATACACAATCAACTAGAGTTCTGATACAGTTTGAGTCTGAAATGTCCCCACAGGCAGAGCAAGTGGCACTGTTTGGGAAGTTGTGAAACCACTAAAAGGTGAGTCCCCCATTAATATAAATAGTCTACAGTGGGACAGGACCTGGGGTATAGCCAATCCTGCTTCCTGTCTAAGCCCTCTGCTTCTGGATCCACTGGGATATGACCAAGCCACCTCACAGTCCTGTCAAAGCTGCAAGCCACACCTTCACCCCAGCCTCCCCTGTCATGGTGGGCTGTATCCCCTTCACCTGGGAACCAGAATAAACTCTCCCTCCCTGTGGTCTGCCAGATAGTCCATCACAGCAATGAGAAAAAAAGGGCAAGCAGAGAAGAGCTCAAGTGAAACGTGGGTATACTTAGCTCCAATGAAAGGATATGGTTGGCATCTGTCAATGGCTATTCCACCAACTAGTGAACAGGAAGAGAGTACAGTGTCACCAGAAAGTTCAGGAACAAACTGGTCAAACAGGAGAACTTTGAAAATGGAGAATTCAGAAAATAAAATTTGGTAATCTCAGTACCTATGTAACAACCCAAAATGATGTTCTTTTAGAATGCAAAAGGCTAAGGAAGATTCCCTTACTATAATGCCAAACCCATGATTTGCTAAGCAATTAAATTAGACAAAGCAATTAGAACTTATCAAAATGTTTCTTTAAAAGAAAACTGCTCTCCCAAGATATCATACTCAGAGAAGAAAAGACAAGCCATGAATGAGGAGACAGTATTTAGTCACTTCTGATAAAAAAAAAAAAAAAAAAAAAAAAAAAAAAAAAAGACATACTCAGAATCTGCGAAGAACTCCCAAAAGAACTAAACAAGAAAACAAATAAACCAATTTCTAAATGGGCAAAAGATAGATACGTCACCACAGAAGACACATATATGACAAATTAGCACATGAAAAGAAACTGACCACAGTATTCCTCACTGCTGCATGCAATTGAAAACAGTGGGATGCCTCCACCCACCGGTCAGGACGTCTAAAGTTACAAAGACACTTCAAGTGGTGTTAAAATTGAACCCACAGATAACTGCCAGTGGGAACAGGAAAGGCTGTAACCACTGTGAAAAACAGTGTGGCGATTTCTTAAACATGCATCTGCCCTATGCTCTAGTCATTCCATTTCCCAGACATTACCCTAAAAAAATAAAATCAAATACCTGTACAAAAGGTTATATGGAAAGATGCGTAGCATCATACAGATCTGAAGCAATCCAACTGTCCACTGACCTATGAATTGATAAAGAAATCGTCTATACATACAACAAAAAGCTACTTAAAGCAACAAAGGGGAATGAAACCAGCATACGCTATAACGTGGCTGAGTTTTCAGATGAGTATGATAAATGAAAAGAGCTGAGTGGGATGCTTTGACTAGCTTCACTTACATAAAAAGACAATATAAATGAATCAAAACATGGCAAAGCATGGGTTAAATGTCACCTGAGGATGCAGAGGTTGGAAGAAAAGGGTCATGGGAAGCACAGGATGGGGCACCAAGGTAAAAGGATTATAAAAAAGGATAAAGAAACATTGGGGGTGGATATGTCCATTACCTTTATTATATTGGTAGTTTCACTGTCCTAGACATTTGTTGAAATTTATAAAATTGCATATAACATATAATTAATTACATAGAAACTATGTGGGCACATATACAAAATAAAAGTGAAGGAGAAAACTATGAATCCAAAGTATCAACATAATAACAAAGAAACTGGTATATCTATAACCAGCTCTAATAACAGTATTGTTGAAAAGGCCACATAATATTGTCATGTAAGAATTACAAATAGCCTTTCCATGATAATCATTTCAGTCTTGCCCTTATTTCAGCACAGAAATCGTGATTTCACCCTCTTAGAATCTTTCCCCTGAGCAGCCACCTTCTTTTAACCGAAACCTGTTCTAGGCTCCTTACGTTTTCAAGTGTGTTTTATTATTAAAGTCACCCCATAGCTTCTCAAAGCATTCTTTTTCTTTCACCTGCAGTGGGGCCATTGGGGGCCATTGTTCCAGTGCCTGGGCCAGGGAGGTGAGGGTGCTCGGTCCTCTGTGAGTTCCCTCTCACTCTCTTCCTGTCTTCCTCCTTCACCCCCAAGTATATGCTTCAGCCCTAGATGTTGAGTGGTGTAGTGGTATTGTGTTCCCTAAAATATTGTGTACCCTAATAAACTTATCTGGGGTCAGAGAACAGAAAAGCCACTAGATACTTAGGATAGGCAGTGGTAGCACACGCCTTTAATCCTAGCATTCCAGAGGCAGAAATCCATGTGTTCAAGGATACAGCCAAGCATGGTGACTCACACCTTTAATCCCAGAAAGGAAACCTTTAATCCCAGGGAGTGGTGGTAGAAAGCAGAAAGGTATATAAGGCATGAGGACCATAAACTAGAAGCATTTGGCTGGTTAAGCATTTGGCTGGTTAAGCTTTTAGGTTTTGAGCAGCACATTTCAGCTGAGAGCCATTCGGATATGAGGACACAGAGGCTTCCAGTCTGAGGAAACAAGATCAGCAGAGAAGTTGGCCAGGTGAGGTTAGCTGTGGCTTGTTCTGTCTCTCTGATCTTCCAGTGTTCACTCCAATAACTGGCCTCAGGTTTGATTTTATTAATAAGACTCTTTAACATTCCTGCTACAGAGTGGTACTTGTCAGCCTCTTGCTTCAATGGCTCTAGATCACAGATAGCAAGTTCATTCTCTTTTCTGCTCTTTGCTATTTCTTTTCTTCCTGACAGGCACCCAAGTGCTAGCATGTTTCTTTACAGAGGACTGGCAAGGACTTCTCCCTGCATAGTGCGCCCATATATAAATCCACTGCAGCCCTGAGACTCTGCCTCTTTTTCCTAAGATCATCCATTAAAAATAGGGAGCCCTGTCTATGTCCTTTTGTGGCTTAGTTTCCCTTACCCAAACAAACATAGTTCTTGCCAGTTCCCCTGGAACTTCTCTTGACCACAGAGATTTTCCATGTCTCCTTGTCAAATTAAACAATGAGAATACAGCCACCCCCACCCCAGTCCAGGACTCCTCACTGCTGCCATCTCTCCTGCCCATTGCCCTCATGGGCACATTCTGATGGGCCTAGGTTTAGGAAAACAACAATGTTCAGGAAAGGGACCATTGCCTGCTCCTAGCTATAAAGAGAATGGCCTAAGCACCTTAACCTTGTAGAAAGTCAAAGAAACAAATTGAATGCCATATTCATCTCCAAAGTAAAAATAGAAGACACCATTCCAAGCTCTGGGTCCCCCCCCCAAACCATCTCTTCTGTCCATGTACCCTGTTATACAGTTCCTTGATACAGGTCTTAAAATTCTTCAGTCTCTCAGTGACCAGATAGAGGGGAGACCTTCACATTAAAAAGCAAGTCCTCTTTGTAACTGGCTTTAGAAAATCAGCAACAGCTTTCAACAAGGTGGAACCCCTTGGAACATCTGAGCCACTATTGGATGGTCTCCAGGATAGAGCACCGTTGGTCCCTATACACATCCCATGAGTACACTTTCTCACAAACCCTCTGCTGAGTGCTACACAGAATTCCTGGATGGAGGATCCTAATGGGAGATCTTAGATAAACAGATGAATAAGCACAAGGGAAAAATAGAAGAAAGGCCTTAAGAATGCCATAGAGAACAGTCAAGGAGAGGTGGGACCATACGCGGTGGCCCTGCTTAGTAACTATTTTCATATATTTGAAATGCAAAAAGGAATCTTTTTTTTTTCATGACATGGGATCATGATGACATTGGCATGTGTTCTGAGCCTTGAATGGAAGGAAGAGTTTGAACTTGTAGGCATAGGTGGGGAGGCAATTAGAGGTGAGGAAATGTCTTGGAGACAGCAAATCACAAGGGGTAACATTAACTACCTTTAAGTACAATGTTTCTCAGCCTCCCTGATTACAGACATCACTGGGGATGCTTGTTAAAAATACAGATTCCTAGCTCCACCTTGGGGCCTCTGGACCACATCCAGAGAGACAGGCCATCTGAATCTTTAACATGCGGCTCCTGAGTGAGTCTTATAATAAACGAAGTTTGAGAAATACTGATGAAGGATCTCAAATCTACTTCCAGGAAAAAATGAATCTGTAACCTATCTCAAATAGAGAAAAATCAAAAAGTGGATTAAATAGGTTCGGACTTCTATAAAAGTTGGGTATGGACTGAGAATCTAATGAAAGGTTTCTATGCCCTGAAATAGGCTTTTATGAGAGTTGGACTCACCATTCCCAAAAGCTTTTAAAATGAAGACCACCATTTGCCCTAGAGGGGCTGGCGCTGGTCAGTGGGGAGTAGACTGAGTAACTGGGATCACTTGGCATTTGTGAGAAACTGAAAAGCATTCAAGCAAGCATGAATGAAAAGAGTTTGTTGTGAGGCTGCAGGGGTATCAACAAAGCCAAATGAGCAACTGGAGCTGAACTTCAGCGAAAGCAGGAAGTTACCAGGCCTTGGTCTTTTCTCCCCATCCGCTTCTCTTCTCAGACCAGGGTCACAGGCTAATAGTCCGGTTAGAAATGGCAATGGTCTTTACTCCTCATGTGGAGTCCTCAGATATAAGGAACCGATGAGGTCTCCTCGCCCAGTTTTACCGTCCACCTTACGTCACACGCCCGCACCTCATTTGATCAGCAATGGCACACCTTTGCAACCGCTTGACCTGTACACAATCAGAAGACGCAACTGAGAGAAAATGGAGGGGGGCTACCCAAGTGGAGCCAATGCATCTTCTTCCACCCTAATTCTCTATTCTACTACAAAAACAGCAATATTCTTAGTTCTAAATCATATATACTTGCAGGAATGCCACTGACTGATGCTTATAAACGGGAAGATTCTTTCCTAAAGTATTTCTGTATCTCTAAATTTAAATCAAGAAGCACTTGCTGAACTTCCTCAAACGTTTCATGAATAAACTGAAATTTAGGACTCTTTTGCCGCCAGAGGAATTTAGCACCTGTTTCTAATTGGTTTGTACTCAGTTCATCTGAACACTGGCCAGGTTCTCTGAAATGCAAAGAGCTTTGGAGAAGCTAGCATAGTCCTTCCTCTTTGAAAACTAAAAGCCTCATCCAAGGAAGGTGAGCCCAGGGGTTCCTCAGCTTGAGTTTGGCTAGCTAAACAGACAGAGCCCCATGAAATTCAACACAGTTTGTTCCTAAGGTCAGTCGTCTTTGGCTTCAGTATGGAAAAAAAAAAAAAAATGCTTTCCTGGATGCCTACCGATAAGCTGTGTGACAGAAGGCCACCGGTCCAAGGAAAACCTCTCCTACAGAGATGGTCAGAGAGCCTGTCCTAAGTCGAAGTCTTGTCTCACTGCATGAAAGACCCCTAGTACTCTAATCTGGTTCCGTGACTTTTGCTTCTAACAGAGGTGCTTGACTTCCTGACTTCCGGTCCTGCGCACTCTCGTTTTTTTTCTTCTCCCCCTGGGTCATGTTCTCCGCCCATCCAAATACCAGTTCAACACATGTGGTGGTGGCCTGCATGTGCGTGCGTGTGTGTGTGCGTGTGTGAGTGCGTGTGTGCGTGCGTGTGTGTGTGTGTGTGTGTGTGTGTGTGTGTGTGTGTGTGTGTGTGTGTCCACAGAAGCCAAAGGAGAGCATAAGATCCATTCACTGGAGCTGGAGTTGCAGGCTGGTGAGCAGCCCAGTTGATGCTGGGAACTGAACTCGGGGCTCATGAAAGAACAGAGGCTTCTCCAAACTACTGAGCCATTTCTCCAACCCGACAATGAGATTTATAAAGTTTTACTTTTACAAATAGGCTCATTTTAGTCACTGTTGTTATATTGAGGTTTTAGAAAAATAATAATTGGAAAAAAAAAAACTTTTATTAAAACATTCCACAGAGGAAACTGGCCAAGGAAATTGAAAAAAAAGACCCAAAGTAAAGGAGGTGTTCAGTTTCACTATTTTCCCCCCTTAAGCTGCATATATTGCATCTCTCTGGCTTCGAAAAGCTAAGCGCTTACTCGGCCTGCTCTGCCAATTCCAGAGACTTCACCAGCTTTCCAGAGTTTTCGTCACTTGAGACAAGATTTGTGACTGAGCTAGAAAGATGACTCCGTTTAAGAGCATTGGCCACTCTTCCAGAGGACCCAAGTTCTATTCCTTGTATCCACATGGCAGCTCATGTGTCTGTAACTCCATTCCCAGGAGATCTGGCTCCCTCTTCTGGCTTCCCTGGGCACTGCATGCACATGATGCGTAGACAGATGTAGGCAAAACACACACACATAAAAATAATATTTTTCAATTTTTAAAAATATGTGTCCCTGACAGGACTAAAGAGATGGCTCAGTGGCTAAGAGCACTAACTGCTCTTCCAGAGGACCCAGGTTCAATTCCCAGCACCTACATGACAGTTCGCAACTATCTGTAACTCCAGTTCTAAGGGATCTGACACCTTCACACAGACATACATACAGGCAATAAAACAGCGCACATGAAATAAATAAGTCATTTTTTTAATTTTTAAAAAAATCTGTACCTACATACAGATATACAGACTTAAAAGAGTGTTTTTATCACTAAGAAAAAAGAGACATGATGAGAAACATCATAGTACATTTAATTTATATTATATCTAAATTTCTGGGGGCAGGATGTAAGATGATTTAAAGAGCAAGTGTATTGAGCTCAGAAGCTTGAAATGAATTATTTAGATGGAAATTGAAGAATGACTCTCTCTAGACTAGAAGACATGGAAAAGACCCCAAACAAAAACGTAACATCTCTAAAACAGCAAATGAAGAAAACCTTTGTTTTTTCCTTTTGCTTGAGACAAAACTTGTGCAATACACAACCAGCCATTTCAAGGTGCACAAGACAGTGGTGTTCAGTGCACTTGCCATGGTATGCCACCATTATTGCCCCCAAAACTTTCCAGCACCCCAAGAGAAGGCCCCACACTGAGTTATCACTCTCCATTCTCCCTTCCCACAAATTCTCCCTGCCCCCAGCTACCATTACCTTGATTTCTGACCTGGGAGCTTTGCCTGCTCCAGATTTATCAAACAAAAAGAATAATTTAAAATGGAACCTTTGGTGACTGGAGAGGTGGCTTAACAGTTAAGAGCACTTGCTGCTCTTGCTGAACACCACAGTTTGGTTCCCAGCACACACCTGGCAGTTTGTAACTGTTAATAACTCCATTTCTAAGGGATCTGATGCCCTCTTCTGGTACCCATCAATACTGAAGGCACATGGTGCACATTCATACATGTACACAAAACACTCATACATATAAAAGTAATAAATATCTTAAATGTAACTTTTGAACTTCAACTCCTTCACATGATGTTTTCATGTGTTAGCATCATTGGCTTGAAATTTCCTTCAAACTGTATCAATACTTCATCCATCTTATGGGTAGATTATTCCACTGTACGTACACACTCGATTCCTCAGCCATTTATCTGTTGATGAACATTTGTGTTGCTCTGACATTTTGTCTGCTATGAATCTTGTCTGCTGCTACTACAAGTTGAAGGTTTTAAAGGAAGCAACTTGGTATCTATTCTCCTATACAGTGTTGGGTGTTTTGGCCACATATCAAGTCAAAACACTCCAGGGACTGATGCCACCTGAGCATACTTAGTGAGGAGTCCTTTTACTAGGTAAAACCAATTGGGATAAAACTGACCACACTTCTACCAAAAAAGAAAGAAAAGCTGTGGGCAGTTTTGGAGATGATGTTTGTAATAACTGATACATTAACTTCAGTGAGAAATGAATTCATCAGATTCAGCAGCCAGAGCAGACATGGAGTGGGGGTCACAAGGAGAACTCAGAACCATTGTCTAGTTGGTGTGTGTGTGTGTGTGTGTGTGTGTGTGTGTGTGTGTGTGTTACTTTTTTAAGGACTGCACAGCTGGAACAATTGTGTCAGCGTTCAGGAACTGTCAAGGCCTCATCTGACTTTATGAAGAATGTCTCTGAGGTGGATTTTATTGCTTTCAGCTGGAGAATGCATCCCACCCCACCAGCACAAAGCCACATGCCCACCAAGCACTGCCTGTCTTCTCCTGCCCTGAAGTGATCAGAAAGCCGGGGTCCACCACAGGGAACACACATGGAGCCAATTTGTGCCTCAAGTTGGCCCCTAGCTTACCACAACCTGCAAGAGATAAGACACAGCAACATTCCAACAGGAACAGAAGCCCAAGGGAGTTCACCTTTGCTAAGGGTGCCTGTCCCTTTGTGGAATCTGCATTTTGTTTTTCCGGTAGACAATGGTCTTCATTTTCTAAACTTTCAGTAGAAGAACGCTCCAATTCTCTTTCCCAAAACTTTTTGGAGCTTCAGTGGCACTAATGTATTCTGCATCAATGTATACAATGTAAGAATATTATTAGATCCAAGTAAATAAATAAAGACTGTTTAGGGAAAGCAGTGGGGTGGGGACTGCAGGGAAGCAAGCCACATCTGCTCTTGCTCACAGTGTTCAATTCAGCCCACCTCGAAGGACCCCCAGCCTTGCTGGATCTTGATGCTCTGATGTTCACAGAGCAACTCAGCTCCCCGAGTCATCGTGTTGACACTGGGGATCCAACCAAGTGTTGAAAAGCCATGTGGAAGACCTCCTTCAGGCACACACTGGGAACAGAGGCAGCAATCTTCTCAGGTCTCCTCTCGGAAACCAAATGTGAGCACTTGCCAGTTCCGTGTCTTTGAGGATACGCTTTGAGGAACTACTGCTGGATAATGTTCCCCACACTAGAGATAAACTATGAATTTTTCCAGCTTTCAGACCATCCTGAAGAAGAGATCTTAAAGATAAATTAAACCAGTCGAACAGTTCTCACTTTAGGGACACTGACAGTCAAGAAAATACTCTCTAAAGAGACAGAGATTCCAAAATCAAAGTGTGTGTGTGTGTGTGTGTGTGTGTGTGTGTGTGTGTGTGTGTGTAAAATGAATGTGTCTGGGAAATTCAAGTGGACCTTGAGATAAATAGGACTTAAAATTTAGTGAGTTTTTAAATAAAATTTTAACTTTATAAATTATTATTTTAAAAAGACTGCAAAATGAAATAAACATCACACACCACAATTAGCCAGACCCAAAGTCTCTACAGTTTGAACATCCTTTCTGAAGCTGCAGAGCTTCATGCCAGATCTCCCACTTTCAAAATCAGATGTATTTTTATGCACTTGTCATAAAAATACCACTGAAACTGAAACATCCATGGCAGAATTAGAACAGAAAATTAATGCTATATCCTCTTTTATAAGAGGTTGTATGTTTTTTAAAAGAGCATTCTCAAGCTGGGGAGATGGCTCGGTCAGTAAAACACCTTACACAAGTGTGAAGACTTGTGTTCGGATCCCTAGAGCCCAGGTAAGAAGCGCTGGGCAGAGCAGTGCGCACACAGAGTATGGAGACAGGCGGATCTCTGAAACTCCGTGGCCAGCCAGCCACACTGAACTGATGAGCTTCCAATTTAGTAAAAGACTCAGTCTCCAAAACTAAAATTGGAAAGCAATCAAGGATAGACCCTCAATGTTGACCTTGGAACTTCATGCATATGCACACATACCCACACTAACAAGCGGATACCACACACATATACAATTAATTTTTTTCTTTAAAACAAAAAAAGAGCATTCTCACTGAAGCACAAAAGATGTAATTGTACTAGAGTCCTTGATGCTCTATTCTTGTGATTAAAAACATATAATACCAAGTTTTCTGTTTCTGTATTTTTTGAGACAGGGTCTTACTATGTAGCCTAGCTGACCTAGAACTTGCTATGTAGATCAGGCTGGCTTTGAACTCAGAGAGTTCTGCCTGTCTCTGCTTCCCAAATGTTCAGATTAAAGGTGTGAACCACCACTCTGAGCAGCATTTGCTATCTTAATCATTTAAAGTGTGCAGGGCAATAGAAACAACTATACACACATTGCTATGATGCAACAGAAATTCTAGAAGTTTTCAATTTGCAAACTAAAACTTTAAGTCCATAAACTTTCCATCACCTCTCCCACCAACTCTGGGAGTCCCCATTCTATGTGCCATTTCTGTGAACTAAGAGTTTCTAGCTTTAACCCAGAAGGAACTTAAAAGCCAGTTCATCCAAATGCTCCTTTTTAGCTGGGCAGACAGTGTTGCGAAATGTTTAAACCACTAGCTCATGGTGGTAATGGGTGAGGCAGCTAGCACCCAGGCTCCCTCAATCAGCTGTCTCCAGTGTACCATGTTAGTAATTTGGCTATGGTTTGAGTTGTCTTGTCATAGAAATCAATGCTCATTTCCATACAGAAGAAAGCAATTTGCAGCAATTATTACAAACATCAAATTACAGTTCCAGAAATAGTTTGTGAATTGAGCATAGTGGCCCAGAAAAACTATACCCATGACCCTCTATAGTCAGCTTAGGTTTGAGGTAACTGCACATTTTCACGGAGTGCTTAGCATAAGACCTGTGAGAAAGTTGTGAAAATAGTGAGGGACCAGCCTTAATATTATACTTCCCAGGGGCTCAGGAGAGAGAACTACTAATGGCAAGGACTATTTTCAGAAAACAGAATCTCAGCATACTGAGTTCTATTGTCCACTTGCTTTAATTCCTCTAGCATAACATCCTTTACACACAGCTTCAGTTCTGTTCTCATGTCTAGCTCCTTTCTTGCCTGACTTCTCTCTATACTTATCTATTGCTCCCTCTAAGTTCTATCTTAATTCTCTCATCTTAACTCGGCCTTATCTAGGTCCTTTTCAGCTTGTTCTTACCCAGCTAGTACTTCCCTATCTGGCTCTTCCTCATCTTCCATCTCTTTCCTCTAGTACTCTCTTCTAGCCCTTCAATCTAGTTCTTCCCCACCTCAGTTTGTTCCTCTCAAGTTCTTACCTGTCTAGTTCTTCCATTCTCCTTTCTCTTCTCCGTCCCCCAGTGCCTTGGAAGTCCTGGTATATATAGCCAGGCTTCCAGAGTCAACCGGAGGGGTGATAAGAATCATATTGAGAGGCAATAACCGTATCTCTGATAAGGTACTTTCCTTCATCTGGGGATGGACCTGGCCGGATGCTGCCAATGATGATAATTACAGGGAGACTTGAACTGGGGTTCTGGCTGAGCATAGCTGTCAGCGCAGAAGGTTATCTAAATATTCCTAGAAGTGGTTAGGTAAGGAGTTAGAGGTCTATAAAGTTAGTAAGGATGTAAGAAAGGAGGGTCCGAGCTAAATTGTGTAAAGCTATTACTTAACATCCACCTGACCTAGGTGGTGTCTCCTTGTGGAATTTACTTTAAATCAGGAGACTTGCATGTGGACTGTTATTACTGCTAGTCCTTGAAAGTGGCCAAGGGAGATATCTGATTCCAGAGAAAGCCTTTCCTGAGGCTGTTCTCCAAAACCTGGAATGTGTATGTCCAGAGAGTGATCAGTCCACACTGTTAGCCCTTCTTAGGGAAAAATCAACTGGGAAAACTATGAAGGCACACATGATTTTCATAATAGAAGACAGCTGATATATGATAAGCCAAGTAACACCAAAAGCTCCTTGGATTTTGGCTTCCTCTGGAGGAAAACCTTGATCCCTCCAGGTAGTGACTTTGCCATAACCAGATAAGTTCTTATGATATATTCCTGCCGCCTGCAGCACTACACAAGTAAAAGTTATAAGATAGAAAAAAAATTCATCCAGAACAGAAAGTGCCTACCAGACAATAAGGAGATGGACCCATGAAATCTCAGCAATATGGTCACCTAAAGAAGCTATGCACGGGGATAACACCAGTTGACATGCCAGCATAGATGTGGAAATCTCACAAAGCCCCATGTCTAGATGAAGAGCAACAGACAGTTAATGGCTGTTAGGAGAGGGATAATCAGTTTTCTCCAAAGATGAGCCCCCTGATAGGTTATCTGACCCCAAATGGTCAGCCCTAAACACATGCTTATGAGCAACGCCAAATGGACTCAGCAGGCTGTGTTTATATAGACATGTGTGTGACAATAATAACTAAAAAAGAGGTCTTGGGTTTGACAGGGAGTGGGGGGGGGAACACAAGAGGAGTTGAAGGGTTCCATGTGGGGTGGAAATAATATAAATATAGCACTTACATATGAAATTCCCAAAGAAAAATAACATTTTCTTGTTTATTAAGAAGAAGAAGTTGGGCATGGCGGCTCATATCTAGGAACCAATATTTTTTTATTTACAAAGAAATCACACTGTGTTAATTGCTTTTCTATAGCTGTCATAAACCACCATGACAACTTGTTATAGAACAAATAGTCTATTCTGGGCTTATGGTTTCAAAGGATCGGAGCCCATGATGGCAGGGCAGGGGTAATAGGCCTCAGCAGCTAGAGCAGCAACTGAGAACTCACATCTCAAACCACAAACAGGAAGCAGAGAGAGCACTGGAGATGGTAGAGGCCTCAAAGCCAACCACTGGTGACACATCTTCTCCCACAAGGCCACACCTCCTAAATCTTCCAAAATAGTTCCACCAACTAGGGATAAAGTATTCAAACTTTATATGAACTGACAGGGCGATTCTCATTCAAACCATGACATACTGTAAATATGAGACTTAACTCTACCCCAGGAAGAGATCTGTCTCTTGGGCAGTAGAACAAAGGTTCTGACAGCATCCTGTACCTAGTTTTCACTTCTCTCCAGGATCCTCAAAGTCTACCTGTGTGGCATCCCTAGATGGAATGAGTTGAGCCTAAAGCGAAGGCCCTGGGAAAATAGAATCTATTTTTCCCAGTTTTGTGGGAACAGTCAGTGAATACAGAAAAAAATGTTTGGGGGCATCTCTAGACTGCTGGGGACACAAGTAAGATTCCAGGTTAAGAGATTAGACTGTGAATTTGGGTTTCTGGAGTTGAACTTACCCTTGCTTTATGTCAACCCTTCCTCTATTTCTGTTTTCTTACGTGTAAAATGTGAATGGAAACAGTGATGGTCCCCAGGAAGAACAACACAAGCTGCCATCCTAAGCAGAACCTGGCTGGTGTCGCCCCAAACCTGCGACAGCTGTTCCCAATCCATCCCTCAATGGGCACTTCAGTCTTCCTGTCCCCTCTTTCCACCATCCTCTCTCTCCTCTCTACTTCCCTCACACTTCTATGTCTTCTTTATCACTTGCCTGTGTTCAATTCATCCTCATGAGCAGGGCCAACCACATGATTGGTGATTGGAAGAAGTCTAAAGGTCTCATCTGCCATAACCTAAAAGTCTCTCTAAGACATTATGATGAGGAAACCAATACTCTGAATAATTATCCATTTTGGTGTAAAATCCCCAGTCTTCAATAGTGTTTAATAGTTAAAATATTAACCTGACTCATAAGCACTCTGGCACATTCTCTTATATAATAATTATATCTATATAAGATTACCTGGCATGTGTATTAATTATTGAATTACTGTTATCCTCAAGCACCTGAAAAACATGAGTTTTCTTGTCTTGTTCCTGACTGTATCCCCTACTGCTTCAGCAAAGCCTAGAAAGCAGTAGATGCTCAATAATTAGTCATCAAATGTTGAATGGCTGAACAATGACTTCCCACACAAATATACCATGCTGCCCACCTCCAGTTCTACAAATGTGCTAACTTCTCTGCTGAAATGCAGAAGACATGACATTCAGTCAGTGACTGCTGAGTGCCTTCCTGGACCATCCCCATTAATACTCCAGGACTCAACAAGGGTTCTTTGCCTTCCTGGTGCTTTATCTGACTCTAGGCTGGGACATGCTCCTCCAAAATGCCCTTGCCTGTCACACTGGACTTAACATTCCTGATATCTTAACGAACTGACAAATGCTCCCATACTACCACAAAAATAGCACTCCACTCTAAAGTTGGTACTGGCATAGATACTATCAAAAACATGAGTTTCCACAGTGTGGGAGTAGAGAGGCTTCTAGATGCAATCCCTGTTTCATGACCCCTCCCTGACCATGATCTATCTGCCCCTTCTAAATGAGTTGATGTGAGGCCTTGGAGAAATGAGAAAAGCCAGATTCCACAATATCAAATTCATGAACACCAAATGTCCCATTTTGTTGCTATCACATTTCTTGTGCTAAGAACTCTTGAAGAGAGAATCCATCTCACAACTGTATCCTCACAGAAGTAAAAGCACCACTGTGTTCATAAATTAAATGAATGTGTTGAACCTTCATACGTTTAATTACTTTGGTCTCTGAAATTCCATTTTGTATTTTTTCTTTAATCACAATTATTGTATATTTCAGTAAGGTTGCTCATCTTCAGTGAACAATGCTTATGAATAAGCAAAGATGTTTTCTGCTTACTTTGGCTCCAAAATGGAAGGATGCATCCCAGACCAAAAATCCAGCAATAACACTGGCTGAGAATGAAATTCCAGACACTTCAGTTGGCTCAGTTCTGACACCAAATCAAGACACAAGGTGTTGAGAGGGGGCCACACACACACTTGGATGAGGTCACTGTTCTGCATTTGACATTGATTGTGCTCTCTGGACTTACTTGCTGAGCTAAGAAGTTCTGAGTATATTACAGAGCGGTGGCAAGCCCAGAACTATGCCAGCATATCCAACCAACATCTATGTAGCAATGATCAGGACTCCTGCTTGCAACGAGATCCCTGCCCCCAACACAGCAATAATCTGAGAACTTTGAGCCTATTTCTCAAGCCAAATCATGCCCCAAAGACATTTCAGAACCTCTGTCTGTGGGAATATGCCCTCAGTTGCTCATGGGAATAGGTAATAAAATGGGGTAAGACCAATACACACAATTTTATTTCTAGACTATATAGACAAAACAGAAATAGTCTAAAGTTGACGAATTGTCTCAACTGTGCTATAGCAGTGATTTATATCTTGTGATCTTAATATTGCCTCCAAATGTGTGAAAGAAGGGACTGCATCATTTCAAGTCATTTAATCCTGATGTCAAAATAGGTTCGAGCTATTTTATCAACTCTGCAGTTATGAACCGTACTCTGATATGTATCGATGGACCATACTCTCCTTTGAAATACTCTCTCCCATGGCTCAAAGAGGAAATGCATTAAAATCACTTGAGGACAAATTTAGACATATATTTAGACAGACAAAATATTAGGCAGCTGCTTGGTATGTAATTAAAATGCCACTGGTGGGAACCATTGGCTCCAGAAACAGTGAGGGAAACATAACCTTTCCCTCCAGGAAACCAATTCTATTGTCAGGCCCACTGAGAAAAGTGAAATAGTGATCTTACCATGCCTCTAGTAAAAGGTCCAGCTGAGGTCCAGCACCTGGTGAGCCACTGGCAGCTGGCCCGTAGCGGACTCAGAAGTGCCTCCAGAATGGGAGCTAGAAGGGTTACAGGGGTATGCTCTGCTCATAACAAGGGGGGGAAGGGTCCCCTGCTCTGCTTGCTGCCTAATGCAGCTCCTGAGAATAAGTTGTAAGAGTTAACCTTGGACTTGGACCCATAATTCTCTGCTTGTGCCTGTGCTTTAGAGAAGACACTGGTTAGAAAACTCTGGAGGTCATCAAGGCAACCTGGGCCTTGAGGAAAGCATTATCCATTTTGGAGACCTGTTTGGAAGCCTAGGCTTGTCTTCAACTTGCTCCATCGCTGAAGAGAACCTTGAATACCTGATCCTCCTGGTAGACACATGACACCATGTCCAGCCAGGTACTTTTCTTTATTTATACCCTAAAAATTCCAGAGTATCACTTAAGGTTTCCATTTAATGAAGGTCAGTTTATTCCATGGGTGAAGGCAATTGCTGTCTCTCCATATCCTTCTTCCCCTTTTTATGGAAAAATGACAAGAAGATCTAAATGTTAACTAACAAAATTAACTTTCACTTATGACTTGGCTTCAACAATTATCAACTTAGGGCCAGTATCGTTTCACCTCCCTCCCCAGACATACATGGAGATACTATTACTATCAGGAAAAGGGGTGTAATGAATACAATTACTTTGAAAGGGTTTAGTATGTACCCAAATTGTAGGTGTGTTAGAGAGAGAGAAAGATGCTATAAAATAAATGTAACAAAAATATTAAAAGCTAGCAAGTCTTGGGAAAGGTCATGGGGTGGGGGTGGGGGGTATTTGTATAATTTTTGCAAAAGCTTTGTAAGTATACAATTATTTCAGATTAACAAAGCAAAAGTCTGTCTCCCTCTCCTGAAGTCGGATGCTTCCTGTACCATGTTTTCTTTGCTATGATGTTCTCTTTATCCCTGCTTTGGGGTTTTCTCAGACAGCCTCGATTCTTGGTTCCTCTGTAAAGAACCTGATGTTATTTGTGTTGAAACCATGTTACTGACATTTTTATGGTGTTTAGTCTTTCTACCCAAGAACTTGTATGTTTCCCTTTGAGCAAATCCACTTCTGTGTTTTTCTGGATGTTTTACAGTTTCTCGTCTGAATTTTGAGCACTCTGTGCTTGCTTATTTTACTATTCTAAATGCAGTATTCTCTTGCACTGTATCTACTATCAGGTCTCAATGTCTGTTTTGAATTTCCCAAATGAGAAGTTTTTAGATTGTTTTGTAACTATTCTGAGGTAGATATTTTTAACTGGTTTCCAGTATCTTAGCATTGTCAAGGTGTCACAAAATTTTCAAAACAAAATATTCTGTATTCACTTTAGTTAATAATTGCAAAATGGGAGCTAGAAAGGTGGCTCTGAAGTTAACAGTACTTGCTGTTCTTGCTCAGGACCCAGGTTCAATTCCAAGTACCCTCATGTTGCCTCACAACCATTTGTAACTGGCCTCTCAGGGCACCAGGAATATACATGGTACACATGCAGGCAAAAACTCACATGCACAAAACAATTATTTTAGGACTTGTAAATCCATGCTGCTATTATTACATGGGGGAAATAGTGAAGGGCTCTTGAATCTCGGGTATTAAACTGGTTAAAACCAGCACACAACAGATCACATCTGAAATCTGCAGAGGACTTGTATCACCATAGATAAACAGAAGAGAAGCTGAGAAAAATAGTTTGACATGTAACAGAATCTTTAGCCTGTTAATGGCATCAACATACACAAAGAAAGCATATGTGAACCAGTTCTCTGAGAGTATGAATATTCCAAAATGAAAATGTGACATAAAGAGGCATAAGTCGTAGGACTAACAATGAGCTCCCATAGTACCGTGTCTTAAGACATCTTACACGATCCTGTCTTTCACACCACTGCTTCCATATTTACTCAGTGCTGGGAGCAAAAGTCTTTGCCAGCTGTCAAGCACCCACACTGCTTCTTACTAAGAACAAATCAGTTGCCCTGGGGCATACACACCAGTCTGCCATGAGCCCATGGGGACACCTTCAACCAGTGCTGACCCAGCACTGCCTGTCCATGAGCTCATCAGGAACTGCCTTGTGCCTCTCAAACTCAACATCTGAGAAAAACTGGACATCTGAGAGAGATGAAAAACCATAAAAACTAATTAATGTGGCTTTGTGTCTGCAAAGACGTTGGAAAGGCCTCTATTACTTTTACTCAGCGATGAGGAAATACTTGGCTTTTCCAGACCAATAAATGGGTTTCTAAGCAAGAATCAAGGTGAACCATTGACTGCTGGGATTCCCTAGGCCTGCAAGATGCCCCAGCTGGGGGCAGTAGAAGGAAGAAGCCCTGCACTAAGACAGGTTAGAGCCAGGGATGTAAGTGAGCCAAGTACTATGCAAACAAGACGAAGTTCTAATGGAAAGAGCAGATTTTCCCAAGTCACAGCAGTGAATGGCACCTGAGTCACATAACTCTCAAAACCTCAGCAATCTGGTGGCAGTTCTTCTCCACTAGAGGAGATTTAGTGGGATCGGCAGGAGCTTCACTTCAAAGTCATACTAATTTAAAACTATTCTCCAGAACAACCTTACCAAGTACCTTGGCTTTTTTTTTTTTTTTTTTTTTTTTTTTTTGCATTAAAGGGAGAAATTCAATGGGATTAGGTAGTTTGACTTCTTGCCTAGAGTTTGACATTTTACGTAGCCAAGCAAAGAAGTGTGTTACTCAAAGAAGTCTCTCAGAACAAAATTATTTTGAGAACAAAGCTGAAATCTGCTTCCAACTTACTCTTTACTGCTAAATTTCCCTTGAAAATTTCATCTCCACTTTTATAAGCCCAATATATTTCCTACTTAATTTCTTCTTGAGACTCTTAAGGTCAAAAACTTTAAGAGCTAGATTATAATAAGTGATGCCGAATTATATTAAACCTGTAAAACTAAAATCTGGCTAAAACCTATGGCTTTGCTAAAATAAATAAGTGGTTTTATTAGCAAATTGAACAGCACATTTAGAAAGGGTCAAGCCTTCTATTCTGTTTATTAACACTGGCTTTCATCTCTACCCCAACTGCTCTCACTCTGCCAACTAGAAACACTGAATAGACTCCTGGGGCCTTATTGGGGTTCAGCAGACATTCTTGAAGTTACTAAATGGACTTTTTCCCAGGATACTGTGCATCCTCAGATTTAGAAGTTGTCTCAGTTACTGCCCTCTTGCTGGGAAGAGACACGATGACCAAGGCAATTCTTATAAAAGAAAACATCTAATTGGGGGCTTGTTCACAGTTCCAGAGGGTTAGTCTATGATTATCATGGCAGGAAGGGTGGTTGCAAGCAGGCAGGCAAGGGGCTGAAAGCTTACATACTGATCCATAGACATCAGGCAACGAGAGAGAGAAAGAGAGACAGAGACAGAGAGACAGGTGGGATTCTGAAACATCAAAGCCTACCTCTAGTGACACACCTCCTCTAACAAGGCCACACCTCCTAACCCTTCCCAAATAGTCCCATTAACCAGAGACCAAGCATTCAAATACATGAGCCTGTGAGGGCCATTCTCATTCAAACTTCCATAGAAGATAACTGTTTTCTTCATGTGCAAACTCTTCTTTCATTGTCACAAAGACAAAAAGAAGGAAGGAAGTAGTATTATGTTAATAAACTTACCCTTTGACCCTGCAGCTTACTTTGCCAAAATAAGATACACAGAGTAGCTGGGAAGACCAAAGTTCTACTCATTGTCCTAACATTATACTTTCTCCCTGATGACTATGGATTAAAGTCAGGTCATCCAACCTAGGTGGCAAGTGCCTTTTTCCACTGAGCCATCTCAGCAGCCTTCCAAACTCCCAGTCCTCTGACCACCATCTCCCAAGTGCTAGGATTACAGATATTTGACGTACTTTTATTTAGCCTATAGAGTTAACTTTCTGATTGTGCAATGTCACTTAACAGCTTGTTTTCCTTTTGCTAGACCCTCCTTTGGTGTCTCCTCCACCTCACCAGCTCCACCCTGACACTCCTTTATAAAGCCTCTCATGCTCTGCTAAGTTCCCCAAAATTTGTTTTCCTGCTCCCTTCTCATTCCTCTACTTTCTAAATGAGCTGGGTTTACTTTATGTTAAAGGGCATCTCATTGCTCTGAGCCACTACCAAGTCTCACATGACTGTGAATTACTAACAGGCATGCAGGTGCAACTGGGGGATCCCCGTGGAGTCCAAACTGATATGAGGCTAGACATGGAGCCACAGGGGTATACACTCATCTCCTGTCTAGTGGAAGGAGAATATATAGAGAGAGACATTAGATCCCATATGAGGAAAGTCATCTTATGTGAAGAATGTGGAAGGGGGACAATGGAAGAGAGGATGTAGATTTGCTTGGTCAGACAGACCCCTGAAGAAGGAATCTCCCCTTTTCTAAGGCAGTGCTGGGCTGTAGTAAATGGCAGTGGTTCCTTTGGAGTAGACAGCAACAGAGCAAAGAATAGCTTTCTCCTTAATTTACCTCATGAGCAGAGAACACCAGCAGAATTTCTGGGGGGCAGTAGGGCTTGTGTCCCATGAGCTTAGAAAGAAACTTGCCTTGGGCTTCCCAGAAAAGAACTGGCAAGTGGTGATCCCATCTGAGCAGGTGCGAGCAAGAGACCAAAGACCAAGATTCCAACTATTCCCATGACCTCAGTACACTCGGGAGGAGCAAGGCCCAAAGACATCACTCTGGGTTTCTGTCATGTACTCATCCCAAATACAGACTCACCCTCACATTCTAATGATGGAAAGCAGAAAGGTGAAAGGGCACGGCTCCCCACCCCCTCCACCTCTTTCCTCTTCCTCCTTTAAGAAATAGACCAAATAAACATTGTTCTAAACACACACACACATCCTGTCACTGGGATGTCAGAAGACAGGGAGAGGACCTTGCACACAGTGGAAATGCCTTGACTTGTTCAGATGTTGGTGTCAAGTGTAACTTTTCCTCTCAACTTAGAGCAGTATTGTCTAAACATTTTCTTATTAATTTCCAGGTGGAATTTTAATGCCATAGGTTTACCATACAGACATGTATGAGTTGTAGGTATCACCAGGCTTCATGAATTTACATTTATTTATTTTTATATTAATTTTATATTCCTCTAAGAACTAATATTCATGCCTCTGGCGGGTGTTGGCAATTCTTACCCCACAGGAGTGAGAATACAGATACCTTTTCCTCCCACAGAAGCTTGGAGCTTGGCCCTGTAAGCCTGCACCCATCTGAGGTTCAGATTTTCCTCTACTGCAACCAGAGGCATGTGCATATACCCTTACAGATCTAAAATGTCCCATATACACAGCTGGAGTGGGATCCACTTGATCACTGCATTTTCAAACCAGCTGGCTTCTAATTGGCAGATCTCTCCAAAGCAAATTCAGTTTTGTTTTTCTTCTAACACTATAGATGCTTGCTCAAATGTAATCACAAATATTTATTCATGTTTAGACACACAATGGGCTTCTTGGGATATTACAATCTAATCACCTTATGCCTGTGAATTAGAAACTCTAACGTCTTTTTTTTTTCTTTTGATGTTGGATGTGTGTGTGTGTGTGTGTGTGTTATTTTAACATTTATTTAGTGTGTATGTGGGTATGTGCTGCATACCTGTGAATATTCTCATGTCACTGTGTGTGCATGTGTGTGTGTGTATGTGCGTGTGTGTGTGTGTGTGTGTGTGTGTGTGTGTGTGTGTTCATGTGGGTTCTGGGGATTGAACTCGGGTCATCAGGCTCAACAACAGGAACATTTACACACTACCCATCTTACCCATCCCTGAACATGTTTTTAAGTAATGAGCTTGAAACTTTGTTGTTTTTTTTTTTATTTTATTACATTTGTGTGTGTGTGTGTGTGTGTGTGTCTGTGTCTGTGTCTGTGTCTGTCTGTCTGTCTGTGTGTCTGTGCCTGTCACAGCTGACTTGTAGAGGTCAGAGGACAACTGTGAAACTTGATTCTCTTTTTCCACCATGTGGATCAGGGGCTGGAACCTGGATCATCAGGTTTGGCAGCAGGCACCTTTATCTGTAGCCATCCAACTTCACACTTTTAAAGAACACAGGCGTGAAGTAAAGCACCACCTAAGTAACCCGGTGAAGAAGAAGCATCAGGATTTTTAACAATAATCTATTCCTATAAGAGAAGGAATTTAAAAAGAAAAAAAAAAAACCTAAGAAGCATACATAATCAACTGCCAAGTATTGTCTAAGCACACTGAGCTGCTAGAATGGGTTGGGGTAAGTGGTGGCTACCCAGGAGGTGATCTCCCTCCCAGGACATGAACACCACAACAACAGTGAATTAAAGAGACAATGGCACACTGGCTGAGAGGCGGCCAGAGCAGCACACGCTGTGCAGGCAGAAGTGTGGTGCAGAAGCCTGAAGCGGGGGCTGCCCACTGGAGTGAAGATCCTGAGGAGGAGCCATGCTCACCGCTACTTGATGGAACAATAACACGAGCATGGAGTGCCTGGTGACTTGGAACAGACTCGCCAATGGGCAGGACCTGGACGAGACCACCCAGTGACGAAGGTAAGCACAGAGGGTGGGCCTTCCATCCCACTTCAGATCCTCAGTCATAGAACACCCCAACCCACACATCCGCCACCCCCACATGGAAAGAATGATCCAGAAAATCACCAGAGATGAGGTTATAACTGGCTGGTGTGGGAAGGCTCAGACTGGGAAATTCTGGCAGAAAGTTGAGTCCTCACCCAGAAGTCTCTCTCTCTCTCTCAGACAAAAAGGCAAACTAATTTAATGTGTTTGAATTACTAAGACTAGCAGCCCTCCCCTCAACCTTCAGAGGTTATTATAAGAGGGAGAGAAAGGTGTGGGGAGGAAGGGAGAAACCTCCTTCTTCCCAACCAGGCAGGAGCTAGCTGTTTGGTTTTGCTTGTATCTTACTGAACAGGCTCTGATGACCACCCTTCTTCCTCCACACCTATTCTCTAATCTTCCCTCTATTACTTCTCATATCTATATCCCATCTGTTTTCCTCTCTCATTCACTCACTCTTTCCTTTTTTCTCATTCTGTCCTTATTTTACCTTTTAATTATTAATACCTTTAGCTCTAAAGAATTATGAAGTACATGTTTCCTGGTCAGTACACTATGAGGCTGTCTCTGAACCTCTAAACACACCATCGAAGTATCCAAGTGGCATTTACTGCAAGTTAACACAGCGACTTGTGCTAGAGACCGCTACTGCGGTCTGCTTCCTCTCTAAAAGCAGTCAGGAACATAAACCCGAGTGAAGATAACTCCCAGGGAGACTCACATCAATTGAAAAAAAAAAAACCATAAAATGGGGGAAAGAGAAAATAAAAACCAGAGGACACATTTTCCAAAGCAAAAGAAACATAGACACCAACCAACCAACCAGAAGCCAGTGACTACAACAGCTCACAACTCCTTCATGGATAGCAAAGACACGGAGATAAAGGAAAGGATTTCAAAGTCTTAGATTTTAAAAGGAACAAAGACCTCATTGAAGACTCAAGTCTTCACTCTTTTTCCTCCTTTCCCATTCTGTCCTTACTTAACTTTTTAATTATTAATACCTTTAGCTCTAAAGAATTATGAAGTACATATTTCCTAGTCAGTACACTATGGGGCTGTCTTTGAACCTCTAGACACACAACCAAAATATCCAAGTGCCCTGTACTGCAAGTTAACTCCATTTATCGTCAATTCAGGACCTGAACAAAAAAAAGTAGCCAAATAGATTAAACAATAAGCAATTTAGAGGAGAAATTCAGAAACATGGAGGGGGAAATTCAACAAGGAAAAAGAACCAAACAGAAATTCTGGAAATGAATCAACCTGTCAATGAAATAAATATCACAATGACAGTGTCATCAACAGACTGAGAAGAAAAATGAATTTCATGGATGTAAGTCAAGGTTGAGACAATAATACATTCAGAAACATAGAAAGAAAAAGTAATAGTCATGACTGAACCTTCTGAGAACACTGGGAAACATTCAAAAGAGCATGTGTAGTGGGTAGCCATTCCAGCTTGGATCTGGAAGGAAGTTCCAACCCCCATTGAGACTCTGGCAACTGTCATGCCTATGAGGCGAGGCGGGGCGAGGGGAGGCGCCTGGAGACCCAAGAGCTGGATGGGCCAGCGCTCTCTCTGTGCCGGGACGCTGAATTGTGCAGAGCTCCAGAGAACACCGCTGGACTGCGATACACCTTCCCCAGACCCTGCGACCTACCTTTCACTTAATTTGTGAGTTACGCCATTAAATAAATATCCTTTTAACTATGTGGAGTGGCCAAAATAATTTCTCCAACAAGCATGCTTAAGAATTCATGGGGTAGAAGAAGGAACTGAGATGAAATTTAAAAACATGGACAATTTATTCAATTAAATTAAAGCACAGAACTTCCAAGATCTAGAGGGGGGAAAGTGGGTACAAGAGGTATTGAGAATCCTAAATAGACAAGATCAGAGAAAAAGTCCTCATGTCATATAATCAAGATGTCAAAAATACAAAGCAAAAAAAAATATTAAAACTGCTAATAAAAACTGTCAATTAACAAAGAGAGAAACATCAAGGTGATATGAGATCTTTCAGTGGCAACTAAAAGAGAGAGAGAAAGAAAGAGAGAGAAGAAGGAAGGAAAAAAGGAAGGAAGAATGAAGGAAGGAAGGAAAGGAGGAGGGAAGGAAGAAAAAAGACAAAGAATTACATATTTAACGTATTTCAAGCCATTAAAGTAAATCCCTACCAAGAAAGATTACTATATTCAGAATAGTTATCTTTTAAAATGGATAGAAGGGCCAGGTAAGATGGCTCATGAGGTCAAACTTCTTACCTCTAAGCCTGAAGACTTGAGTTTCCTCCCCAGAGCCTACATAGTCAGGAAACAGAGAACAGAGGATGCTAACACTCACCTTGCACTCTCTCTTTTATACAATGTAGAGCAACAAGCCCATGGAATGGTATCACCAGATTTAGGGTGGGTTTTTCCATCTCATTTAGCCCATTCTACCAAGTTCCTCAAAGACACACCGGAGATTAGCCTCCAGGGTGATTTTAAATCCCACTAAGTGACCATCAGGCTTAATTGTCACAGTGGCATGTAAGTGACATCTAGCTTAACTCTTACGCAGCATGTAAATGACAGATTTTAGAGAATGTTCCATCTGCTACTAAAAAATGTTTATTTGGTATCTGTTGAGTGGACTATTTTACAGATATTAGTTAAATGCAGTTAGTCTATGATATAAGTTGTTTCTTCATTGAGTTTTTAGTTTGGAGACACCTACAGAATATTGACTTAAAATTTCTCAATAAAGTATTTGCAAACTGAATTAAAGTACACATTAAGAATATTATACATTATGACCCAGTTGTTTCATCCCAGAGATGCAAAGATAGGTTCGGATAAACAAATCAATAAATACAGTAAAACACATACATACATACATACATACATACATACATACATACACACACATACATACATACATAGACCGAAGTCTCTTGATCATTTCAATAAACACAGAAGATGCATTTGATAAAGTTCAACATGCTTTTATGATGTAAGAATGGATGAAACAGGAAAAGAAACCTCAGCATCATAAAGGTTACATAGAGGTAAGGTTATTGTCAGGGCATGGAGGGAAGGTGTTGTATGACATTATTCCAGGAGAAATATGAGCAATCATCTCCTCAACCCCCTAACAAGCAACCAACAACAGACTAAAGTATAGATAACTTGGTGAACAATGAGTCTTACTGGAGTTACTTACAGGAATGTCGGTATGGGGGTTACTTACAGGAGCAGAAACGACTCAAAGACAGCTGCTTCAGCAAAGCCCACCCCAGCATGGGTGACAGCCTGCAGGCAGCTCAACAGGTTGGAGGGTGTTCATTCCCTGTGGCTCTATTGGTCTGAACCTCTTCCGGGCAACTCAATGATCTCTGCTTCTTCCAGGCTGCTGGGCTTGTCTGAGAGTAACTCCGTGGGTCTTTACTGTTTTAAACACTATTGGAGGGTGTGGTCTAATGAATCTATTCAGTTTCATGGACTTCCTGAAGCTATTTTGAACTCTTGGCTTCCTTTCTTAAGGAGTTTCCCTACAGAATGGAGTGTTTTGCCTCTCCTTAGAACACCATATTGCTTAACTTCCTTATAAATAGCCTATCTTAAAATATCTTGCTGTTTCACCTCCCTTTTACATCTTCTTTCTTAAGAAGTTTCCATCTGAGGTGGAAGATTTTAATCTCCCGGGAAACTGATACCCAACAGAAGGATACTAGCAATATGGGGTCAGGAGGATGAAGAAGGCATATGGGGAGGGGGAATGAATGAGAACAAAGTTATGTATGAAAATACTATCATGAAACCCATTACTTTGTATATTAACTTTAAAAAGCAATAAAAATAAACAGATAAATACCTATACACGTAAATCAGCTCTCTGAACTATTCCTTCAAAGTAATTTTTTAAAGTTGCCAAAATGTATAATTCTTTATATTTTCATAATCTCTATTAACTGTCAAATTGATGGCATATGGCAAGAACAGTTCACACAAGGTTTCAGCAGCTCCCCACTCACCACTTGAAGAAAGTAGAGACAACATTTACCTTTCTTGCCATAAAAACTCTCAAAAACAAGTGATTTTTTTTTTAATGGAGAAGGTGTTTCCCAATTATGTTAAGCACAGGGAATCATTAAGCAGGCACCTACCACTCCAGGGAAAAGTTGGCTCATTCAACTCTAGTCATCATAAAATAGAGGTACTGTAAACAGAACTTTCGGGCTACACCACAGCGCCTTCAGCCTTCATTTGGTGGTCTCGCTTCTCAGTAAGGCTACTCCAAGGCTGCTGATAGCAACCAATTAATCAGCCGGTATTAGACTGTGTGATACAGAGCAATAAGGTGCTAACGAGGACCACATGTGGTTGTGAATGGCCTCCATGTGACCAGCCATGCTCAACCTAGTAGAGAGGAAACACTCAATATGAAGGAGCCACTAGGGGTCTTAGAAGTGGTGCCAACTTGCAACACTGCGTGTTTGGGATGGCATGATCCTTGGGAAGAGCCCAAAAGTGCATTGATGCTTTTATTCTATTCAGTATCAAAATATCTTCAGGGTTCTTATCTACTCAAGATGATTGTTGGCCCATTACATTTCAACACTTAACAATCAAAATCAACTCAGTAAGGACATTGAGTTCTTTGGAAAAATAAACATGCTTATATTATGCCACATATCAGCCAGCTGATGTCAAACAATCACAGAGAATTGCTATTTCATTATCATTTCTGAAACATGCTTTGAGGAGCTTAAGTTCAAGGCTAATTCCAAGGTTCACATATTTTTATATCTTATTTACATCAATATTTTATTATCTCAAAACCAACAGCGTATTGATATTAGTGGCCCAAGTAGAATTTCTGACTAAATGTGGCAGTTTTTGGTCATTGATGCTCATAGGCCGACTGTGTGGTCTGAAGTTGGGCTTTGAAATCCTTTTTATTTCTCTTTCCCATCCTATATGTGTTTTATTGTTAATGAGCATGTGGTGCCTGCATCTATCAATGGCAGCCATATTTTGTCTGGCATTGAGATGTGAGTATCCACTAGGATTGGGGTGCTTAGTTACCCCCAGAGTTTGCTCTGCAGCAAAGTTTAGGAATAAGCGCATTAGTGCTCTGAGGGATGATTTCATTAACATTCCACTTATCTACAAAAGGTCAGGTATTTGTTTTCTATGAATACAGCTCTGTTGTGTAGGATCAGGTAAACATTTTTATAACTTCATATGTTGCTTTCCATTCTGGTTAATATTGCTATCTAACAAACGACTGCAAAATTAGAGATATGAGTTGGTGTGGAAGCACATTCCTGTAATTTTAGCATGAGGAAGTGAAAACAGGAGCATGAAGAATTCAAGGTCACTCTGGGCTGTATGGGGAGTTCAAGGCCAGCCTGAGTCACATGAGCCTCCATGTCAAAAAAAGAAAGAAAGAAAAGAAAAAAAAGGAGGGGAAATGAAGTTCACAGATTCTGAAGGCCAAGGATTCTCATGGGACACAGCACAGCATGTGTCATTTCTCTGTGGTGTCTACGACCTACAGATGCTCTCCTTACATCTAAGACTCACAAGCTAGGGGTAAATCAAAATCTGGGGCATCGTGAATCTTTGGGTGCTTCTTTACTCATATGCCTGGCACCTATACAGGGATACAGACATTAGGTAAGACTGTCGACAAGTCCACCTCAGACGGCCTCTCCACAGACACCTCAAGATAGTCCATCTATGTAGTTATTACTGTTATCGTGTGTATGTGTGTGCATGATGTGTATGTGCGGGTCTATGTGCATACTAAGGTCAAAGGACAACTTTTGTGGAGTTGGTTCTCTCCTTCCACCTTTTGGTGGGTTCCAGATCACACTCAGGTTGCCAGGCCTTTACCCCGGGAGCCATCTCACCAGCCCAAAAGTCAGTCTTTGTCTCCAATGTGAATGTCCCAGGTGACAATTAAGGCACAGTAGGATTTTGTCACCATCTTACCCACTCCGTGCAATTGCCTGAATTGCAAACAAACACACCAGCAACCACAGACTCAGTACCGTGGGGAAGTGATTTGGCAGTGAGGGATACCACTCACAGTGTTTCACCCATTTCCGCCCAGCTTCAACTTAAGACGTGCCCTACAGCTTTCCTCGGAGCATTCCTGATACAAGCAAAAGGGAGCACATATGTACACAGAACCTTTGCAGTGTCTATCAAATCATGGAGGACACGTGGTCAGCTTTCCCACTGAGGTGGAAATGAACAAGCAAAAGAGACAAGCCCAAGAGACAAGGGGAAATGCCCTTTTTACACCTGCAAATAATTTTCACCTTTCTGTACAGTGGTCTGTTGGATTGTAACTGTATCAAAACCGAATTTCCACAGCGTCTCACTGTTTGCAGAGAGGGTTAGCATCTCGAGGCACAGGTAGCCCTGAGAGGGGAAAGGTGGGTTTTAATAGATCCACTTTGCAGATATGGAAACAGACGGTTAATGACATGAAGTGAGCTATGTCCAGTCACACTGCTAGTGTGTGACAGAGCCAAAGCTCAGAGCCAGGGTCCATTGGCCCCACCCCACATTCCATTCCACTGAGCTCATCCCATTGTCTTCACTAGCTGCATCATGCAAGCATCACTGTGCACACCCCAGCCATTCTACTGAGAGCACCTGAGCCATCAACTCAAAAAGCTGCTAGCTGATACATCATTAGTTGAAATGTGTTGAGGGCTTACTGTTTTCCATGTCCGGCATGGCCGAGTACAAAGCTTACCTGTTATGCGTGAATTTATTCATATAACGTAAATAAGTAAAGGGATGTGTATAGTCATCAAAACACAAACAAAGCCATGATGGGTCATATATAATTTTGCATAAGGTAATGATGATGTGCCCTCTGGTAGCACTGAGTAAATGTAAAAATGCGAAGTACAGGGCTGGAGAGATGGCTCCGGAATTAAGGTGGCATACTGTTTGTGCAGAGGATGTGCATTTGGTTCTCAGTACCTGGGTTGGGTGGTTATAACTGCCTGTAACTCCAACTCCAAGGGGTCCAACCTTTCTTCCGGCTCCCTGAGGTACTCACACACATTTGTGTCACACACACACAAATATAAAGCTAAACCTTTATGACCAAAAAAAAAAAAATGTTGAATTCATTGCTAAGCAGGGTGTCTCTTGCCTATGGCCTACCTCATCATGTGGGGCCATGTATGCAACTTCTAAAAGAAAGAGAAAAACAGAAAAGCAACAATGGCTTGATTTCTCCTTCAAGGCACAAGGAAAACAGAAAGAGCCAGCAGCAGCAGCCTTGGCACTGTCACATCCACCCTACAGTTACTTCCGTCTCCATGACTTAGAAGCCCCCTCATTGCACTATACGACCCCATCAAGCAAACTTAGGCTTTCTCTAAGTCAACCTCTCTATGTATCATGACAATGATAACTTTGTTGACATTACTGTTTTATTCTATTGGGGATTTAAGATGTTTAAAACTTCTATTAATGTTTTAGGATATATTTTACTCCAATATACAGGTGTTGAGTGTTCCACCCAATTCTATTTTTCCCACGAACTCATCGTTTTTGTTGCATGAAAGTCTATAATGCCTTGTCTGTGAGGAGTGTGTTACCCTGTATGAAAAACAACTGTCATTTCATTGAACCCTCATCTTAGCCTTTTTTACAAGAGAGAACACTATGTGTGCTTTTCATTCAACATCAAAACCCCACATTCTGAGCATCTCCTAATCTGTGTCCCCCTTCTTTCTCCTGTTGTAATGTTAGCCAAGTTTCTGCACCAGTCAAAAGCCTTTTCCTAAGACATCCCCCTGAAAGATGGAGAATCACCTGCCATGTTGATAGAAGGAGGGAGCATGCCCAGCATCTAAGTGGACAGCAGTTACTATTGTTTAGGGCAGGAGTTCATATGCACACACCAAAAAAAACTCCCAAGAAAACTTTTTAAGTTTAGAAGAAAGACAGATGGGATTCCAAGAAATAGATCCTAGGAGGGAAATCCATTTGGCAATCTGAACACCCTAGGCAATTTTCCTAAAGTGGCAAATAGCCATTGAGTTACTCTACCTGAGGTCAGCAACAGAGAAAGAATCAGAAAGACCAGCTTGGGACCTTCTCTCCTCCCTCAAAATGCAGCATTCCTGCCGCTTGGCACATTCACAGTCCTGCAAGACTGTGCTCCATGCTGTATTTCACACCCGCTCTGGCTTCACATCAGAACAAGGTCAGTGTTTGTTTGGAATGGAATAGGGGTGTGCTGGTGAATGACATGTATGTATGTTTTGCTCACAAGAAATGCAGTTCACCTTTCCTCTCTGAGTAAACTCACATTTTGGGAGAGACTACACTGTAAAGCTTTCAAAGGGAGCCCCTCCCCACATGGGGTGCTCAAAACAGACTTTATCAAACCACAAGCTCCTCCTGTTTCAAACAAGAAGTCTCCACAAAGGGGGATGGGGGCTCTGTAAGACTCTTGGATTTGGGGTTTGTTGGGGTGTGGTTATATTTCTTGTGAAGTGAATTCTAAGTGTTAACAGAGAAAATAAACCAAGTTAGTGGAATTGAGGGTGGAGATTAAATAAATGAATTCCAGTAATTATATCTGTAAGATCCTGGACTGGCAAATTTTCTCCTTTTCTTTGAGTGTTCAAAAGAGACTCAATAAATGTTTCTCTGCTCCTACCTCTTCAGCATATCCTGCTGCTGTGAGCCACCACAACCAGCAAAAATGACTAAGAATCATTGTATGCATGCATGAAACTGTCAAAGAATAAAAATCAGTAAATAAAAAAGTTTCTACCAGAAAGAAGAACGCTACAGCCTAGGTGAAGGGAATCAACTCTACTCAGCTTTTAAATTAGAAACAGAGTAAGACAGACCTTGTAGCATGTAGCAGAGTCTATGTTGCATTTGGAAGCAGGCAGGAGGTAAGGATAGAGAACCCGAAGTGTCCCGTTAGATCCCTGCTTTATTTCATCTGCAGCCACATGTGTCTGTCAAATCTTAGCCACAAAATCAGGGTGCTGCAAAGACTTTGAGGGTTCATCAAATCCACACCCAAGCCTGTGGGAAGACCTCCCACCAACCCTCCAGTCACGTGGGGACTTACCCTGTTGCTAAAGACCTCCACGAAGTCTCACAGTGTTCAAACGCCAGCTCTCCTGCCAGCACTGCACTTGGCCTGTTGAATTTGCATTGGCCCTACCCCCTTTAATGAGTCCCACCAGCTCCTGCAACAGTCCCCTTCCCTCTGCTCTAAATATCTCACATCTGCCTGCAAGGGATATTCAGACTGGTTCTGGATACCAAGCCAGCAGGAACCTGTTCTCCTCCAGACCAAGGCTGAAACCCAGGTGCCAAGACTCAGGCCGCTGAGGCCCCTCCATCAGCCTTGAGCGAACACTTTTAGCTTGGCAGCTTCTGCAAGGCTGGCAAGAGAAAAGGTAAATTCCTAAACACTCAGAAGCTTCAGAGTATTTTCTTCTTTGCAAGGAAAAAACAGTACATATCTTGTCTTAAGGATGCTGTAGTGGCATCTAATATGAAATCCCTCCCTCTTCTTTTCAACAGTGAATTGATAATTAGTTACCTCAAATCAAACATGTCTCAAAGCTTGCAGGACCAACATGTACACTCCACTCTCTTGAAATAGCAGGGGAGAAAAATTTTTCCCTCTAGTAATGTAATAGAATTTGAGATGACAGCCCCAGGGATACAGAAACAGTTCCTAAGAATGATATTTTGCAGGAAACATTTGTGGTCAGAAACCAGGGTCACATATGAGGAGCACTCTCTAAGTATGGCCACAGTGTGCCTGCTCCCTTACCTCCTGACCCTCCTCAGAGTGGCTCCTTCTCATCTCCAAGGCGAGTTGAGAGTGTTCACCAGTTAAAAGGCAAATGCCCCTAAAGAGGTTCAGGGAGAGTTGTCAGCAACTGTTCCCAGCAGCTGATCGTCTCAGAGGAACTAGAAACCTAGCCCCTGCAGCCTTTAGCAGATGGACCACTGGAAACAGGGTCACCACGCCACTGATGGTGGAGTGATGTGAAGGGCTGAGTCCTCATGCATCCACTGCTTTGGTTTCAGCAACTCAAGTAGAGAAGCCTCACACTATGGAAAAGCCATGAAGGTTTACTGCATGACTGTTTACTTCAGTAATAGTGACTCAGCTCTAAGTGGGACCAAGGTCACAGGTGAAAAAAAATGGGGAGGCCCTTGCAGCCAAACTCTCCTCAGGTGGTGCTGAGGTCTATCAAATCCAGGACAGCATCCCAGAGCCAGCAACAGCCCCACAGGTAAAGAATGGTACTTGCTACCCTCAGCAGTCTGCTGGCCATGGGCTCTCTCTCTAAGGTCTCCTTTGAGCTGAAAGCAGACTTTGACATTCAACGTAAACATTATCAAAGGTCCCCTCACACATTATCATAAGCATCTTTCAGGCCCCCTTGCATCTGTACTGACTGAGAAATCCCAGCCAAGCTCCTATGACCTCTAAACATGAAGATGACCCTGAGGTGATGTGTGAATTTGGAGCACATTAAATCAATGTGTCAAAACTCAGGTCATGCTTTTTTTTACCACGGCAATTCTCTCAAACTAAATGGAGACTTCCCTCCATCCCACCCCTGGGCCAAACAGATTGCTAAAACACACTAGCTTCATGTGACTTTTTAAGAAAGCATGTCAAATCACACTATCATAAACCTTTCTCTTTTCAGGTTCAGGGCTGGAGCATCATTAACATCCAGCTTGATCATCTTTGGTTCCACAATCCAGATGTCACTGTCTTCAGGAGAAAACCAGACACTTCGTAGGAAGAGTAGTAGCGCCCTCTGCTGGCTCCATTTGCAGGCTGGATTTTTATAAGGTGGAAATTTGGGCATGAAGTCTTTTGATGCTAAAATCCCCTGTAGTTAAGAGGGGAAATGAGATTTTTGAATGTGACGTTCTTCATTTCCTCAGGAACACACACCTCAGCAAAGAGAGTCTCCAATTTCTTCCATTATTATTCCTAGTATTTAATACAGCCAGTCACATTAGAATTGACGACATCCCCATGGCATTGTTCCCCACCACTAACGGTATGAGGCAAAACCATGGGAACAGAAATGGAGAGGTCAGCTCTTTCCATCCTTTTTAATAGTCCCACTCATGGACAATGGACCAGCACCAAGGGCATTCTTCAAGATGATCCCTCAGAACCACAGTGGGACAGGACAGCCACCTGAGACCATGAACCTCCTATTACACATACACACCGTTTGGTATGCTGTTCTGAACATTGAGTTAAGCTTGAATCTGCAAGAAGAAATCCAACAGCCATCTAGCTCAACCACCCTGGTCCCTCACTACCAGAAGAATCTCTCTGAGTCCAGATAATCAAAGCCCCTCTAGATGGATGGGCGTGTTATTCAACCAAGACTTCACTGTGTTCAACAAGTATGCAGTTAGCGCATAGGCTGCTTTGGAACCATGTAGACATCAAAGATGATGTAAACAGAAGACAATACTTTCAACAGTTATCATCTAAGGGAGAACGCAGGAGACATACAAATAAGTCTGAAAATGATCTGTCACAATCTACAAATGTCGTGAAAGACAAGGACACAGTGCCACAGGAGACACCGAGCCTAGGAAAATGCGATTTTTCTGAGGAGGTGACATTAAAACTGGTACCAAAACTCTGGTCTTTGGTTCTTGCGTGTCAGGGGAAACAGAACTCCAGCAGAGCCATGAATGAGAAGGGCAACTGTCAGTCAGAGGGGCTCAACCACTGTGTGTGAACTTTCGTGCTACCCGTGTCTTTATGACCTTTTTTTTTTAATTGACTGAAAAATAATTACAAAGCTACATAAATCTTTCCCAGGAGTTGAACAAATTCCAACACCAAAATGAACTGCCAGCTTGTGTGAGGGAGTATAAGAAATCAGCAGCAAGACCATTCACAAGGCAGACATCTGTCTTCATCCACCTGCCTGTAATTACAGATCCACTGAGTTCTTGGCTTCCTCCTTGCATGCTTTTAACACAGTGTGCCCTACATGACCCCAAAATCAGAGTTTCATGTTATACGGACACCCTCTCCTTACCATTCTTACCCTCCTGGTCATCAACATTCCTGTGCTTAAACAGTGACCTTACACCAAAATTCCTGGAGTTTTATCCTAATTTTCTTTGACAATGCCTCAGAAAGATGGTCTGCACTGAGACAGCCATCATGTTCTTTCTCATTCGCAGGCCTTATATTTAAATACATACATTTTAAATAAAAGTAGAAGGGGGCTATGAAGGGAGGAAGCAGCCTAAAGAAAGGAGGGTAAGAGGAGAAGAGAGGGTCATAGCGGCAAGAAATAAAAACTATTCTGTGTTCTCTTTTATATGTAGACTCTAAATTCATATATGATATGGATACCATATATTAGTGACAGGGAAGCAGAAATGGAGCTATTGTGGAGAAGGGGAACCAGTGATGGGGGAAAAATGGGAGAGGGTGGGAAAGGAGTGGAGATGAGGAGGACACAATGATATATATGTATAAAGATGTCACAATGAAATCCATACTTTTGTACACTCAAAATATTAACAAAAGAAAGGTGATTCACAGCATTGTTTTATTTCTGTTGTTTAAAGAGCATTTAGACCTTACCATGTGTTAGCAGAGTTCCCAGGCTTTACGGCGTAGTAACTTACTTAAGTCCCAAAGTAATCCTTTGAGGTAGTTACTATCATTATCCCCTTGTTACAATGTAAGCAACTGAGGCACTAAGAGGATAAGAAACTTTATTGAGATGATTCAACTTGTATGTGACCAATCCACAGTGTGTGTCCAGACAGAAACCGTGATGGAGGACTCCCCTTCATCCACACCAATCCACGGGTGTGTCCAGACAGAAACCATGATGGAGGACTCCCCTTCATCCACACAGCCTGCTCTCAGCACAAGTAAAGGTTCATCCAGAACCTCCTTTTAGGTAACTGCGTAATCTATGTCAGATTAATAGGTATAACCCTATTAATAAAACAGACAACTATACATCTCCAGTCCTTGTTGCTGGAGGGCTTCTCTCCAGGTTCCCCAAGCCCCGCAGTCCCACAATCCACTTATAAAATAATCACTCAGACGCTTATATCACTTATAAACTGTATGGCCATGGCAGGCTTCTTGCTAACTGTTCTTTTATCTTATATTAACCCATTTTTATAAATCTATACCTTGCCACGTGGCTGGTGGCTTACCGGCGCCTCTACATGCTCCTCTCCTGGCGGTGGCTGCAGTCTCTCTCCCCCTCAGCCTTCCACTTCCCAGAATTCTCCTCTCTCCTTGTCCCACCTACTTCCTGCCTGGCAACCTATTTCTTGCCTGGTCACTGGCCACCAGTGTTTTATTTACATAGAGTGATATCCACAGCACTTCCCCTTTCTTCTTTTTTTAAAAAGGAAGGTTTTAACTTTAACATGGTAAAATTACATATAACAAACAATTACTGAGCAAGAATTATAGTTACAATATTAAAGAAGATGTCCTATCTATCTTATATTTGTGAGTTTAAGGTTTTATAGCTAACTTATCTTTTATCATAACTGAGGAAATTACGACTATCTAGCCTTCAACCACATCAAAGACCTGAGAAAGAACATAATGGTACCTGAGAAATGGTAGATGGATGCAAGCAACTTTCGGGAATCTTGCAAGAGTAGACCAAGACAGCTGGCAGCCTGGACAGTCACCTGATGTTTCTCAGCATTGTTGGTGCATTTAAATTGGCTACAGGCCTAGAGTATCTGACAGACCATTTTTAGAAGCAGGAATTTTAAGAGACCATCTTACCCTGTCTTGGCAGAGTACAGTGGTCGCTTTCCTTGTGTCCCGCTTGTCCAGAAAGGACAGCATTGCATTTGTACTGTCAGCCATCAAGGCAAGGGCAGTTCTTTGCCCAGTAGGCCATTTTGTGCCAAAAAGACAAACTTCCAAATGGAAATGTCTTAGAAGCCCAACATTCTCTCGGGATCAATTGGTGCAGCCAGGAGCAATTGTGTCTCACATCAACAGAATTTTAAGTTATTTAAATGCCATATTCTCTAGGTCTATGAAGTGTTTGAAGATTACCTATCTATCTGAAATATATCTATGTATACCTAGAAGACTTAACTAACATGGCTACAAATATGATTATCATAGATGACTGATTATTAATCTATTTTTAATCATCCATTACAATTTTAAATGAGTTAAACATAATACCTCAAACAAGAATAGAAATATATATATACAGTATAACAAAATTAACTTTAAGTTTGTATTAATAAACTAAAATTTTTACCAATGTAAAACATTTTAAACATAAACTAAAATATATACCAATGTAAAACATTTTAAACAAGTTGTTCTTTAAAAGTAGGTTCATTAATCTACCCTTTTATCTTATCATCTCCATATCCTCCTATATATCTATATTATATCCCCTTTTCTTTTTTAGAAAGAGATCACATTTATAATCAACCTGTTTTAAATAAAAATATTGGTTTTTCTCTGTCCCACACCAGAGGGCTCTTCTGATTTGGGACACAAGAATCACTTAACCATTTTTTTTTTTTTAAAGATTTATTTATTTATTATGTATACAGTGTTCTGTCTGCACACACCCCTGCAGGCCAGAAGAGGGCACCAGATCTCACTACAGATGGTTGTGAGCCACCATGTGGTTGCTGGGAATTGAACTCAGGACCTTTGGAAGAACAAGCAGTGCTCTTAACCTCTGAGCCATCTCTCCAGCCCCTAAAGCCAGCTTGGTATATTTGGGAATTTGGGCGTAGCATCTCTTACTACTTCCTGCTGGAGGGGGGCGCTGTATCTTATGGGGATGCAAAGAAAATTTTAGACCTATGGGGTAGTCCGTGAGGCTGTATTGTGTGAACCAGTTGTCTTGAAACCGATCTGGATGTTGGATCATCTGGGCCATGGTGTCATCGGAGTCCTTTCAGGGGGTCTTGGCTGGTGAAACCTGATGTATCTTAATCTGGAACAAGTCCACAGCCTCTGGCTTTCTGTGGAAACAAAAGCAGAACCTCTTTTCCAAAGTAACATATCCTTATATCCAAATTTTGAAGTCAAGGTACCTTTAAAATATACATTTTGGCATAACTCAACAGGTTTTGTAATCAAATGTTTTTCTTTAGTTATGAATATCAAAGAGAACATAATCCAGATTCTCTGTGTGGTAGCCATCTTTATGTGGCTTATGTTTTATATTACCTTGAGCCTTGAGCCTATTGCTTTAAACTGTACCATTGTAAGCCTGAAACGGCGCTGTGGCTGCTGGCTCCGCCCACTTCAGCTTCCCAACATGGCAGTGGTACGTTTTCCGCCAGCTCTGGGAGTCATCAAGTCTCAGAAATAGTGGGTCTAAGCTTTTATCAAAGCAGCGTGTAGCCCAGAAACCTCTTTTTTTTTTTTTTTTTTTTTAAATACTAGTAAAGACTAAATCTACCACACAGCTTAATTTGCCGCTGGCAGATGCCTCATTTCCGCCATACTGCCGGTCAAACGCACCCGCCAGGAACCCGCCAGTGTCCAAACTTGCGTTTTGCCGCATCTAGCTGCCCGTATGAGACAAGAAGCAGGAACCTGGTTTTGGCTCTGTTTAGAATTGGTTATTAAATATTCTCAGGTTTAAGGTGGAAACTCGAGCCGTTGGGCGCCATTTGTAGCTGGAGGGCTTCTCTCCAGGTTCCCCAAGCCCCGCAGTCCCACAATCCACTTATAAAATAATCACTCAGACGCTTATATCACTTATAAACTGTATGGCCGTGGCAGGCTTCTTGCTAACTGTTCTTTTATCTTATATTAACCCATTTTTATAAATCTATACCTTGCCACGTGGCTGGTGGCTTACCGGCATCTCTACATGCTCCTCTCCTGGCGGTGGCTGCAGTCTCTCTCCCCTCAGCCTTCCACTTCCCAGAATTCTCCTCTCTCCTTGTCCCACCTACTTCCTGCCTGGCAACCTATTTCTTGCCTGGTCACTGGCCACCAGTGTTTTATTTACATAGAGTGATATCCACAGCAAGTCCTGCTCACCCCACTCCTCTTGGCTTCTCACCCAGATTCTTCACTTCCTTCTACACATTGTGTACCCCACAATGCTAACATATTTCCAGGATCATCTTCACCTCCTTCTCATCTGTCCTCTCCACCATGTAACTAGAAATGTGACTTGTTCAGTTTGTCACCTCCATTGTCCCACCACTGCCTAGCAGGTGAAATGAATCCTCACAGCAGGTCCTAGGTGGGCTGGTCCTGATTTCCCTCTGCGGTCTCATTTCTGAAAGCTGCACCCCATCCTTTACTCCAGGCTCCGACTTGCTTCTTCCAGAACCCTGGCTCATCTGCCTTCCCTTTGGGGCTTGTCTTAGGGTTTCTATTGCTGTGAAGAGATGCCATGACCATGACAACACTTATAAAGGAAAACATTTCACTGGGGCTGGCTTACAGTTCAGAGGTTTAGTCTATATTGTCATGGTGGGAAGCATGGTGGCACACAGGCAGACCTGGTGCTGGAGAGGTAGGTGAGAGATGTACATCTGGATTGACAGACAGCAGGAAGAGCAAGCCACTGGGCCTGGCTTGAGCTTCTGAAACCTCAAAGCCCACCCCCAGTGACATACTTCCTCCAACAAGGCCACAGGTCTAATCCTTTCAAATAATGGCACTCCCTGTGAGCCTATGGGAACCATTTCCATTCAAGCCACCACAGGCCTCATATTCTAATCCACGCATGGAATCCGCCCGCTTGGTGCTGCTCTGGGAATGTCTTCTCACTTTCCAATGCTCAGTCCAGCCAGCCCCTCCTTGCCATTTCCTTCCTGTGGCATGGTCTTTCTTTTCACAGTCTCTAAACCTTACACCAAGGTGCTGGTGCCAAGGGAAAGATTGGTATGAGTGGCATGCAGTACTCAACACCAAGGAAGGCTTAATGGAAATTCAAGGCACCTGATAACCACAATAAGTAATATTTTTCTTATGAGAAAAAAATTATATATATTATATATATATATATATTAGACTTTATTCTTCCAACAGTTTTAAGCATACAATGCAGTGATGTTAGCTACTCACAACTTTATTCAATCGCCACCGCCATCCCTTTCCAGAACTTTTCATCACCCTCCCCCAAAAAAAGCTCTGCCCATTAACCAGGAAGTCACCAGCCCTCACTCTCCAGCCCTTGAAAACCATTTTTCTCCTTTGAGTCTCTGAGTTTGTCTGTTCTACATCCTCCATGTACATAAAATCACACGGTATTTTTGAGTGTGTGACTGACATAATTCACTCAGCAGAATTAAGATAAACATTTTAATAATCAAAAGTAATGCCAAAAATTCATGATGAGCAAAAATTTCAGGCAAAGATCAGAATCACTGATTTTTTTTTTTCCCCCTTTTTCCTCAGGCTCTGGTTAGCACCGATCCACAAAGTTTGGGGATTTTTAAGTTACTTCGGTGCGTAAAACTATTACATTAAAATATTTTTTATCTTGATTACTGAATCCTGGTTGGCACTCTCTTACATTCTGCTCCCAAGGCAAAAGTGATTCACATGGCTCAGGCCAGGCCCAGGCTTGGTGGTATCAAATATTTTCCAACAAAGTACAAAATAATCTACTCATACACAAACACAGCTTCAGAACAAGTCTTCTCACAGCCACCGTTGGCCGCTCTGGCGCAACTGCTAAACTGTGGCACCTCCTGCATGACTAGGCACCATCTCCGGCTGCTGTTCCAATGCCTGTGGCCCTTTCCGGGGTCTGCAGGCTGTGAGCCTCAGTGGGGCAGACTTTGGGTTTTCATTTGCATATTCATTCTGCTTTTCCACCGTTGGCCAACAAGGAGGTGCTCAGTACTTGTTTCCTGAACGAAAGGCACCTGGCCAAGTTTCCCATCACTAAGGACTGTTTCAAGGTAGCTACATGAGATTTCCCTTTATCTAGCTTTTGTGTGACTTTTTAATGGGAGGAGTAAGCAAACATCTATTTGCCCTAGTTTGTTGGGGTTTCTTCCAAGGAGCGCTCTGACTCAAAGGTAACTGGGTCACTGAATGGCCTATCCCAACACAGGCTATGGCTCAGGAAACTTGCCCTGGAGCTCTCTGCACAATTTGCAGGCAACTCTGCTGTGCCACAGTCCCCTCCACCTGGCAAGTGTCCCTGTTACTATGATCTTAAGATGTGAGGTTTGTAGATCTTGTAGTTTTCAGGAGCTTCCTGGGACTTTTAAATTTCATTTCCTTCCTGAGTCAGTGTCCTTCCACGAGGCAATGTTTTAATTGGGAAGAAAAAGCTACACCACATTAACTTAATTCCACCATCCTATAACATAGATTCCAATGAAAGGGCTGGTGGTCTAGGAAGTCCTGGCTCTGGCGCACCTCAGAAAAGGGCATGTTAGAGTATATCTGGTCTACTTCTTGCTATTGGTCTTCTGAGCAGGGACAGCCCACACTAATTTTGGGCTGCCTTTCCCCACGCACTGTCTTGACAGGCAGAGGAAGGACCTGCCCTGCAGATTAACTACTCCAGTGTCTCTACAGTCCTGTCTACAGGCTGCTCTGGCTCCCTTGGCTGGGTCACGCCTGGCTTGCAGAACTGGCTGCACCTCCAGCTGGACTGCCCAACCCAGTTTGGTTTCCTGGTCTTAATGCCTCTTTTGTGGTCATAATCCTGACACCAGCTTGAAGCCTCCAGCCACAGGCTGTGGGCGATGTCCCCTGGGTTGCAGGTCCTGGCCTTGTGATTTATAGGCTTCTCACATTTGAAATTAGCTTGGATCCCATCATCTGAACTGAGATTTTTTTTTCCTAAGTTAATGCCAGTAGAAAACAGTGTTTCTAGAGTCTTAAGTAACTGGAGCTGTTCGTCTGGCACTATACTGATGGATCTTTAAAGTAAAACCAAACATCACAACACCCAAGATCTGAGCTCCTGGGTCTATCCCCATCTCCGAGCCAAGCATCCTTACTCTAATGAAGCTCGGCCTTGCCAGTGACCAAGGTTTTTCTTGGATCTGCTTTTGCTGTAGCTGCTGGATCACTTAACATTATAACTAGAAAATTCCTTCCTTCCTTGAAGGATGCCCACTGCCTCCTGAGGTTTCTCCTCCTCTCCTGTTTCCGTAAATAGCAATGGTCATTTTGGAAGTTCATGTCAACTGAAGCGTAGCTGCGATCAGGCAAAGCACTCAAGCACAGGATGGCAACAACGGTCTCGTGAGCGCCACAACTGTCCCCTTTCCCGGCACTTACAAGAAACTCTGAACCGAAGACATCTAGACCACCCCTCCCAATGTGAGGAGTGCCAGAATTAACTTGCAAATGCAAAGTCAACCTGGAAGAAGAAATGGAAGTTTGAGCAAGATGTAACGCCCACATTCTGGAAAGCGTTGTTGGAAAATCAGCCAGCTCATGAACTTTGGTCAGGGAATAAATGTCCCCAACAACTGGGCCAGCAAGATGGCTCAGCCGGTGTGGATGGTGCTGCCTCCAAGTCTGACAACCACGTGTGCTCCCTGATGGAAGGAAGAGAGCAAACTCCAGCTAGTCGTCCTCTGACTTCCACACATACACTGTGGCACACGTAAACACACTCTCACCTGCACACCATACACACACACACACACACACACACACACACACACACACACACACACACACACACACAGTAACAGTAAATCAATAATATTTAAATGCTCTAATTCTCTCGAACCTTCATAAAGGCCTCGAGGTAAAAACACTAGTTCTTTCATAACTCTATTGGGTGTTTAAAGGTCACGTGGGTTTCATGGTCCTGATCCTCTGTCTCTTTATGCAGATTGTGGTTGCAAATAATGAAACTCACTTTTTCCATTTCCTTTATTTTCTGTTTCTTCATTCTTCTCTCAATAATACATCCCTACCACAGCCTCTCCTGCCTGTAAGGTCACACTCTGAGGAGTTTGACCCCGATATAACTCAGGGAAAAGGCTTAAGGGGACCGCTCAACTCAGCCCCTACATAACATATTCATGCATTTATACTTTATTTCACTTTGGAAGGATGTACTATGTACATATTATCATAAAAGTAAATTTAGGTATCCCCACATGCCTTAGACTGAGGTACAGCAGGGGTCCCCACTGGTTTATCCTGTGCTCTGGACTGGACAGAGGAATCACAGAGTGTGCCTCATTGGAATATCAAGGGCCAAGTAGGTGCAAAAATGAAGTATAGAAATACCAAGACAAGAATTTCCTGGTTCTACTCCAAAGTGGTGACGCATACCTGTTATCCCAACACACCAGAGACTGAAGCAGGAGGATTGCTGTGAATTCTAAAGATGGGACACTGGACTTTTTCCAAGCAGCTCACATATGACTCCAGGATGGGAACACATGTACCATGATACACAGGCTCTTCCTCAGACAACTTCATGTCAGTTTTATGTGCCTCCTGTCTATCCCTGTCTAGAGAACAGCATGCTATTTACCAGAAGAAACACAGATACACTTTGCAATCCAGTTCCACTGGATAAGCTATGTGGTTTGGCAAAGCTGTCCATCCTGGTGGTCCGGGGCTCATTTCTTCATTAATAGAAAAGGAATACACCTAATTAACAGGGCTGGGGAACAACTTCCAAGAAAATCGTTGAGACCCTGAGATGGCACCAGTTCGTAACAAAGTCCAAGAATTGTTAGCTTCCTTCCTCTTTCCTGCTCCTTTGTTCATGGTGCTACCATGAGGTAGAGTCAGTTCTGAGGACTTTCTAGCAATTGGCATCTCTAAAAGGGAGGCCATGGATAGGACAAGGATGTGTTCACCAAATCTAAGATTAATTCCAGCCCTCAGACCAGCCTCTAAGTACTCAGTAACTCTCCACAATAGCACTGGTATATTGTTGAGCAACTGTTCCACTTTCCAAAGCTGATCCTTTCTTAGACCCACAACTTCAGGAAAGATCCACCTTGAGGTGCTGGATAACATGGCAGATATTCTGCAGGGAACATAAGAAGCAACAGATACCTCCACAGCCAACACCTCTGGCCCTGGAGCCCTTCTCCGTAGGTCCTCATTCACAGACACCCATCAAATTCAGAGACTGGACCAAGGGTCCAAATCACACGTCCTGCTGCCCTGCGTGGTCTGCCTGCGCACTCGGATCTGAGTTCTCCGGCTAGTCAAGGGATTCTTACTGAACCAGCTTGTGGCCTCCTCCTTTCTTGGAAGTCTGGTTCTCCACTTCATTTTCATCCCAGGATAGGGCAAGTAGGGACAGAAAATAAACCATACCATCCTCCAAACAGCCTCTAAGGTAACACACACACACACACACACACACACACACACACACACACACACATACACACACCCTGTTCCACAGTTGCTTCACACTCTGACTACCCAAGACAGGAGAACTGGGTGAGGTCTTCTTTTGTCACTGTACTATGGTCCTTTCTCACCTTCCTGAACACATAGCTTGTCCCAACAGCTCTGTGACCTCAGAATAAGCTTTCAAAAGCAAATAGCCAGGTAGCGCCTCTCCTCACACACCCCAATACACACAGCAGCATGCTTATCCCTGACACATACTGCTGTCAGGAGTTACCCATCTCTTGGCACAGAGGAAATGCCAAATGAATTGAGTTAAATCAAAATGAAGTGGGAACAGAGGCCAGAAGACAGAGCGATAAAATGGGTGGCCACATGACAAGGGCCAAGAACTCAGGAAGACCTAAATAGGCGCTCATAATTAAAGTAAAATGAATGGCTGAAGCTGTAAAATGCCAATCCTTAAGAGAAAAATCTGTCCACACTTGCCTGGCATTTCAAGTCACACCCAAAAGCCATGCAAGTCCCAAGTGCATCGAGTTTCCATCACAAGGACACGCCTTTGATGGACTTGTGTGGAGTCACAGGAGAGCTGGGAATTGTTGAAATTAAGGCAACCTTGGAAAATCAGTGCTCAGAATCACTTTGAGCTTTGAGGATAATCCTGCTTTATGCGGCAGGAAACACTGGTTTCAGCATTCTATAAACTGCCCAATGTCTCCACCCAGAGTGAGGCAAAGCTGTAACTACCCCAGCTAAAGCAATGGCCACGGTGACCCAAGAAAATTCCCCTGGGAGAAGAAGAATCAACCTTCTGGGCACCAAACAGCAACACGAAGCTCAGATGTAGAATCAGAACAGGGCTAAGGACCAAGCATTCATGGTGGGCAAAGAAGAGACCCAAAGCTAAGGAACCTGGTTCTCAGCAGAGGAGCTGATACAGTCACCTCCAAGTGCTCTGGGATTTGGGACCAGGAATATGGCTTAGTGAGTGAGGGAACTTGCCACAAAGACTAAAGCCCAGATAGATAGATAGATAGATAGATAGATAGATAGATAGATAGATAGATGATACATACATACATACATACATACATACATACATACATACATAGGTGGATGGATGATTGGATGGATGAATGGATGGATGGATGGATGAATGGGTGGATGGATGGATGAATGGATTAGATAGGTGGGTGGGTGGATGTATGGGTGGGTGGATGGGTGGATGGGTATATGGATGGATGGATGGATGATGGGTAGGTGGGTAGGTAAATAGATAGACAGACAGACAGTTCTGGGACTCAAAAAGCACAGCAAGTCATCCAACCAAAGAGAAAGATGAAGCACTGCACCAAATTAAGAAAGACCCATTCTTAAGTGACCCACACTTAATGGTACCCAACAATATTGCTCCACCGCGAGCTTTTATCTTTACTTTTATAAAACAACATTAATAGTAATTCCTTAGCAGATTCTTCATACATAGGATGCCATATTTCATAAGCCTTTGGCATACACAATGACATTGTAAAGTGATGTCGCCAGGCTTTGATATTCGGATTACAAAGATGCACAAAGAGCCTCACTACTCAAGGCAGCTGCTGGGTCATGGATAGAGTCTGGGTCTCCTGAGCCACATCTACTACCTCTATGGACCGGACCTTGGAAGTCTAGATACCTGTGTGCCTGACACATGGACAAAAAACAGCATAAAAGAAAACAGTGGCTTCAGCTCTCATGGGTCAGCATTCTGCTTTGTGTTCTTATAGCTACTGCACCACATTGATGCAGGGCTGGCCTCTGTGCCTGAAGAACTGGTATAGATATATTAACTAAGGAGCACCACAGATCCATTCTCCACCATCAGAAAGGCAGCAAAGGTGAGGTTCCTGGAGGCTCATCGTTACAGTCAAGCCAGAGCAAAGGGGTTTGACCTCTCGTGGGGGCTCCAACAAAAGAAACAAGATTTCCTCCTCAAACAACACACATCAGGACTGAGATAGAATGGCCCTCCTTTCACTGAATAGAAAAGTGTACAAAAAAAAATAAAAACAAAAAGCACAACCCGTACATGCTCCATAAAAATCTACTCACCACCAGCAAAAGAGAAATTCTAAATAAAGCCAAGTTTTTAGTGTCCTCTGTCTCTCTGTCACCCTTTCTCTGATGCTCATTAAGACTTGATATTGCCTCCATGAAAGTGCAGAGAATATAGAGATGGCACAGCATGGCTGTCCCTGGGGTGCAGCTCCCATCAAAGGTGATTCTGCTGCATCCGTTTGGCTCGGTCATTTGGGATAAAACTATAAGCCCATCTTTGACATCATCAAAAACAGATTTCTCCACTGGCCTATTCCTAAAATAGGTTCTGAAGAAAGCCTAAAATTGCCCTTTAATACTGGAAGGCTCTGAAAAGAGATTGCTTTAGTCGATCAACAAATCTCTCTCTCTCTCTCTCTCTCTCTCTCTCTCTCTCTCTCTCTCTCTCTCTCTCTCTCTCTCTCTCTCCCCTTCTCCATCTCTCCCCTTCCTCCAACCAGCAATTGGTATTTACAGGCACCTTGAATATATATTTAGCACAAATCATCTGGTTTTTAATAAACTACTGGCACATTTAGTTTCCACAGAACATTCTTCCCTTTATAAGTATTTTAATAACATTTCTCTGAGTCCCCAGGACTCTGGGTGAACAGAGCTGGCATGGGACCACTATGTTTTAGCTGTCTAAAGTTAACATCTCCAGAAAAGTTTTATTTACTGCCTCCTGTTACTCACTTGTACTTGGTGCTGTTAAATTTCTTTCTGGCAACAAAAAATAAAAATTTAAAAAATGGTGTATCAAAGTAGCCACTTAAGAAAAGCAACTTGGCCACTGTGGCAACAGCTACCTAATGTTGAATTTTACTTAATAGGAAAAGGATGCAAGAAGTCTGTGGAGGCCTTAAAGAAATTCAAATTTTGGAGAGATTATAGGAATTTTCTCCTCTACTTTTTATGTTTAAACAACCATTATTAAGTAATTTCTTAAGTGTCAACAAAACAGTAGATGTATTTTAAGTTATTTAAAATGGGCTGGTTAAGGGAAAATCATTTAAGGGTTCTCTGTAAGCCTTCCAGGCCCTGTATTCAGCTATCATTAAAGAGCTCCCCCAGAGATCTGCGGTGTTAAGGCCAACCTCCTAAGCCTCCACCCATTGGCCCCAGTCTTATTCCAAAAAGTCAGCATCATTTTGTCTTTAAGCATAGCAAACCACCACCCCAGGTAGTCAATACCCTCTCAGTTCCCAGTCTAGGCACTGGCTCTGCTCCCTACTTGCATGTCTTTCCCGACTGGGAACATTTGAAACTCAAGCTTTGTACCCAGTGATCATATTTCTGAATATATGTCGTATTCATATGTGTATATTCATATACATATATATGCCATTTTTCCCTCATTGCTCTTATTGACCTGCCACCCAGCTCCCAAATAATCACATGGAGTCTTCTTCTTACTTATAAATGCCTGACCTTAGTTTGGCTTATTTCTACCCAGTTTTTCTTAACTTAAATCATCCCATCTACCTTATGACTCAGGACTTTTATCTTTCTCTATTCTATGTAACTTTGCTTCCTACTCTGTGGCTTGCTGTGTAGCTGGATGACTGGCCCCTGGTGTCCTCCTCCTTCTTTTCTTGGTCCCTGATCTCTTTTTCCCAGATTTCTCTTATTTAATCTGTTTGCCATTCCTGCCTTCCTTTCTCCTGTCCAGCTACTGGACATTCAGCTCTTTATTAGACCAATCAGGTGTTTTAGACAGGCAGAGTAATACAGCTTCACAGAGTTAAACAAATGCAACATAAAAGAATGCAACACCTCTTTGTATCATTAAACAAATGTTCCACAGCATAAACAAATGTAACACATTTTAAAATAATATTCTGCAACACATATGTGATGTACATATACATATACATATGCATATGCATATACATATATATATATATAGTTGAAGTAACTGGCTCAAGGAAGTAATTTCACACTCACATTCATACCAATACTATTTACAATTGGTAAAAGATGGAAACAGCTCAGGAGTCCAATAGCAGATGAATAGATCAACAAGAAAAGGAATGCACATGCAATGGAATAGTGTCCAACTTATAATAAGAGGAAATTCTGGACTATGAAATGCCATGAATAAAACTTTGGAATATTATGCTGAGTCGCATAAGCCAATCAGGAAATAAAAAAGCAATATTATGCCATTTCTATTTATATGAAATACCTATGGTAGTTAAAGTCATAGAATCAGAGTGGAGAATCATGGATGCCAGAGGATGGAGGGGTGGGGGAAATGGGGACTTATTTAATGGATACAGAGTTTCAACTTTGCATAGTAAAAAGGTTTTGTAGATAGATGGTGGTGATTGGTGCTTGATCTATTGAATTCAATTCAGATAGTGTTTTAGTCACTGTTCTATTACTGTGAGGAGACAACATGACCATGTCAACTTATAAAATAAAGCATTTAATTAGAGGCTGGCTTACAGTTTCAGAGGGTTAGTCCATGATCATCATGGCAGGTAGCATGGTGGCAGGCAGGCAGGCATGGTGCTGGAGTAGTTACTGAGAACTTACATCCGTTCTGCAAGATGGAGCAGAGAGTGAGACTGGGCCCTGTGTGGGCTTTTGAAACCTCAAAGCTCATCCCCAGTGACATGCCTCCTCCAACAAGGCCACACCCTCTCCAACAAGGTCATACCTCCTAATCCTTCCCAAACAGTTTCTCTAAATGAGTGTCAATCAACCAAATATATGAACCATTATCATTCAAATCACAACAGGTGGATAGATAGATAGATAGATAATAGATAGATAGATAGATAGATAGATAGATAGATAGATAGATACATACATACACACACACACACATACATACATACATACATACATACTCAGAAATGAGGTGACTGGATATGAAGCTTGAGTTTCAGAGGATGAAGACATTCACCAGTCAACCCAGCTGAGAAGGACATGTTTGTAAGAAGAGACATGTAATTGACACTGGACGTACACTTGAAAATAATCAAGATAGCAAAACTTGAAAATAATCAAGATAACAAATTTGTTGTTATTTGCATATTTTAAATTTGTTTAGTGAAATAAAAACTCAAACAGCAATGTCTATCAAAACATTCCCAACTCTATTCACCATCAAGAATCAATCTTTTCTTCCTCTGAGTCCCTGCTGTACTTAGCACCAAATTAAAATTACTTACTTGAAACAACTCTGCTTGCATCTGAGAGAGAGCTCCTTCAGAGTCAAAATACTGTGTTTTTCATCTTTTCCTTGCACAGTGCTCGTTAGGATGTTCATAGACATCACACTCTTTCCTACTTGACACATACTGAAATGGTGTTTCCCCACTATGGACTTCATTGGCCAATTAGAAATAGGTACTTGTCAAGTGCTAAGAGCTAATATAAATCAGCTGTCATGTGTTCTTTTCCCTCTCCCCAACAGTAGCTGCTCAGTCACCTTAGGTCCCAAATTGAAGCTACTCTTCAGTGAGTAATGGCAGCAAGGGCTAAACTCTTACTTTAGATTACCTAGGTTTTAGAACTGTTTGTCACTGCAGCTTTACCTAAGCTATCCCAGCTGGCAGCTTCCTAATACTTAGCTCAATGCTTCAGCTATAATGATTATTTGGAGGGAAATGTGTCTAAAGGAAATGACCAAAGTAATTAATTGATCCTTCACTATCAGAAAATTTCTTTAAAAGATTTAATCCAACAGATGGAGTTTACGAATTCAACAACCAATAAAATGATCAAACTTTGTTTCATTCCCAGATGTAAGGTGGTTCAACCCATACAAATCAATAAACCTAAGGCAGCACATAAATAGAATCCAGCATTAAAAACTTCCTGGCCACCTCGGTAAATGCAGGAAGTGCCTTGAGTAAGATCCAGCATCCCTTCATGGTAAGGGCTGAATAAACTACTTACAGAAGGACCATACCACAACAAAGTGAAAAGATGGGTATGACCAACCCATAGCCAATGTCATACTGAATGGGGAAACACTGAACGTGTTGTCTTTAACACCAGGTGCCAGACAAGGGCACCCACTCTCACCTCTCCTGTTCAATATAGCAGTTGAAATTTTAGTCATAGAAATCAGGCCATTGGAAGAATAAAAGAAACAAATAAGAACAGAAGAAATCAACATATCAGTATTTATAAATATGAGTTAATCTTGGTTGGTGGACAAATTCAGCAAAAGTCACAGGATACAAAATCAGCATATCAAAATCAGCAACACAGATACTGACCTCACTGAGATACACACACACACACACACACACACACACACACCATAATACATATGCATGTATATGCACATAAATAAATGTAATTTAAAATAGTATGTACAAATGGAGCTGGGGATGGAGTTTAGTTTTGTCTAGCATTTACAGAGCCCTGGGTTCAGTCCCACACTTAACCTTTATGGGGTGTCAAGGCACATGCCTATAGTCCCAGCACTGGGGAAATAGAGGCAAGATGGTCAGGAGTTCAAGACCTTCCTCCAAATTCATAGCAAGTTTAAAGCCACTCTGAGATACATGAGACCCTGCATTTAAAAAGGACTATGTACAAATGAGCAATAAATACGTAACATCTTTAGCCAACAGGGAAATGTAAATCAAATATGCTAAGATTCTATCTCACCCTAGCCATGGATATCATCAAAAGCATAAAAAATAAAAAATGCTGGTAAGAATGTAGGGAAAATGGAACTTTGCCTTACACACGTGGGAATTGCATTAGTATATCTTCTATGGAACTCAGTATGGAAATTCTTCATAAAAACAAAACAAAACTATCCTATGATTCAGCTACATCATTTCTGGGTAATACCAGAAGGGAATGAAAACAATCTACAGAAGAGATACATGCAGATGGGCATGGTGGTGCACATCTTTAATCCCAGCATTTGGGAGGCAGAGACAAGGGGTCTCTGAGTTCAAAGCTAACCTGGCTACATAGCAAGTCCCAGGCCAGAAAGGGCTATAATCGAGTGAGACCCTGTCTCAGAGAGAGAGGTGGAAGGAGGAAGCCGCAATACCAGGTTGTTGTAGCTCTAGTCACAATAGCCAAGTATAGAATCCTCCTACTTCTCTATCAACAGATGAATGGAGAGAGAAAATCCGATGTATTCGAACACAATCATGTATTCTCTAGCCACAAAGAACAAAACCATGCAATCCACAGAAAAAGGGTAGAACTAAAGGTTATTGTGTCCAGAAAAGGAAGCCAAACACAGGTAACTTATCACATTTGCATTTTCAAATATGAAATCTAGAATTTTTTTTAAAACCCTGAAAGGAGGCTGGGCATGGGGGCACATGACTTTAATCCCAACACTCAAGAGGCAGAGGAAGGAGGAAGTCTGTGAATTGTTCCAGGCCAGCCAGGGCCACATAGAAAGACCCTGTGTCAAAAAAAAAAAGTAGTAAAGAGGGAATCTCGGAGATGGGCAAAGGGATGGGGAAGGAAGGATAAGAAAATCATTTGGGAGGATAGCACACATCTATGCACACATGGAAATGGCACCATGAGACCCACTAACACATACATCTAATTACATTTTTAAATATAACTGCATTGGTGATTTAATGAAAATTAGTTTGTAAGCAAAGGTGACCCCTTGGTGGTGGAGAACAATAGAACAACAAGGAATCTTTAGTACTAGGCCCCAGCCCTTCCTAACATTACTAATTATAATAATAACCACCCCGTGTTCTTTCAGCTACTAGAGTTCATAATACATTTTATGTGTTATTTTATTTAATAATTGCAATAATTGTACAGCTGGTAAAACTAAGACTTAGAAAAGAAATGAATGTTCCCAAGACCACGAAGTAAGAAATGGGCAGAGGCAGGATTTAAAATGGGTTTAGCCATTTCCAAAGACTACGCCTGTAAACTCGAGCCCAGGAGACTTTTTCCAAGACCTAGGAAAAATTTTAAAGGCTCTGAATGAGAAAAACAAGTGAAATCAGCAAGAGAAAGGATCGTTCTCTCGTGTGGCTGGCAAGACAACCAGTCATGTGTTTGGAAAGTAACTGGAAATGTCATCCACGTGCAAAGCCTCTCCTGCCAATCAGTCCCTCTGGCGAATCTACCTCTGCAAAAACTAAAGACACTGATAAGTACAAATGTTTATACATGGCGATTTTTAATACTAAAAATCTGGGTATGAAAGCTGAATATTTAGCAGCGGGAGGGGGGCGGATAGAACAAGGTTCAATGGATTCATATAAAGGGCTATTAGGTCATGATTAAATGAAGTGAATGTGATCCACATTTGTGTTGCCCAGACAGACATCCAAAAAATACAACTGTGTAAGCACTATTTTTTATGTATGTTACAGTAAATATAATAAAAACACACCCAGAGAGCTCAATAGAAAAAACAGCAAATGAATGTGGCTTCCTATGTGGACGTTTGTGGTTCCTTTCCAAACATCCGTACACATCACCATCCTGCCCGCAGGGAAGACCATCTGTTCCTGCCTGTCTACACAGCTGTGGATGCCAGGGATAAACAGCGGCTACTCTTTACTTGGTTAGCTCAGGGGAATGAGCAAGAAAAGGGTAAAAGAATATCTTTCACCTGTTCTTTAAACAGATTTAGATTGTTTGACATGATTTTGTGGCCTAAACATATACTTGGGGTTTTTTTAAAAGTGATATAATAGTGACTAATTGCTTAAGACAAACCTTTCTATTCCTCTCCTCAGTACAATTGTTGCAGGACTGGTCACTGCAACCTCACTCTACGTCCCCAGTATTCAGACTCTGCCCTCCAATGAGGACAGTCACCTCTCAGTATGTCCCTCTGGAGGGAGCTGCTCCTCCACAACCCCACCTGCACCCCAGTTCCTGACACAAGGCCCAGGTTTTTTTTTTGTTTTTTTTTTTTTTTGTCTTGCTCTCCCAGACGAGGCAGCTATGGTTACCTGCACAACACTTACTCAAGATCAAGCCAATCAACATTCCAGCTTGAAGAGAGAAGGCTCCATATACTTGAAGCTTTTCTATATATAGAAGAGAATTCCTCATAAGGCCCCACCCTTAGCTGAGGAATTATTGCCAGTTGGCTGCTGGGTGAGAGGGAAGTATTTTTCTTCAAGGGCGTGACCACTGGTAGGTTGCCTAGGCTATGATGGATAGCCCCACACACATGCACATGTAGACAGCACTCACTGCATTATTGAAGGAGAGAGAGAGAAGAGGAGGAGGAGGAGGGGGAGGAGAGGGAGAGAAAGAGGAGGGGGGAGCTGGTGAACCGGTTTATTGTGTAATGGCACTTGCTGCAAAACCCTAGAGACCTGAGTTCAATCCCCACACGCACGTGACAGTGAAGGAGAGAACTCCACAATGTTGTCTTATGTTCTCCACACGAGCACTATGGTGCCCGGGCCCACATACTCATCATGCACACATGCAATAGCAATAAACAAATATTTCTAAAGAAGAAGATGTGAAGGTGGAAGGGATGTGATGGGGCCAGGGTGAGTGGGGGGCAGGGATCTGAGGTGGATGTGATCAAGATACTGAATTTATGAACTTGTCAAAAAGTAAGTTAAAAATATTCTAGAATGTCAGGGCCATCAAGATAGCTCATCAGGTAAGGGCCGTAGCCACCAAGCCTGGTGGAGGGACAATCAACTTCCTAAAGTTGTCCTCGGAGCTCCACATATGCAGTGTGGCACTCACATGTGCCAGCACATGCATATACACAGAGGAGAGGGAGGGAGGGAGAGAGAGAGAGGGAGAGAGAGAGAGAGAGAGAGAGAGAGAGAGAGAGAGAGAGAGAGAGAGAGATTATTCCAAGTTTGTCTGAGGTAGCAGATACACAAATATTCTCTTTAAGTTTTGATGTCCTTGGATTATAAGAGGCTTGAGTATGCAGCCAGGGATACAAACCAGGACTGATTCGGTTCCTCGGACTCTAGAACAGACGAGCATCACTGAGTGCTGAATGTGAACTTGAGCTATATAAAGTGCCAGAGCCTGGTTGGTTCCGCATCCCAAGGAAGAAGCAACTTCCTTTCTCCTTCCGTCCCCAACACCAGGAACTGCAGTCCAGAACTCAGTCTGGCGCAGTGCTGTAACAGAGCTCAGTCAGTCCTTGTGGAAAGATGTTTTGACTCCCAACCTTTAGAAATACAGCGTCCTGTCATGTGTTTTCACTGAGAAAGTGCATGGCTCTTAAGAATATGATCACTGTGTATTGCTGTGAGTTTGAAGCCAGTCTGGTCTGCACAGCGAGTTCCAGGCCAGCCAGGATGGTACAAAGAGATGCTGTCTGGGGGAGGGGGGGATCACCAAATTTTTCATAGCAATTTCTGGGAAATATAGACTAAGTCACAAATAGGGTTTGGGACACAACTTGTCCACCAGTGGCGGACTCCATATACTGTAGTCAATGACCAGTGAGATGGAGAGAAATGAGTCTCTTGTTGATTTCCTAGAGCTACGGCAACGCAGCAAGGGGAAGATTTCTACAGTCTAGAAGTCTGTAGCTCTAAGTCAGTGCATGGTCCTGGATCAGGCCCGCTCAAGGCCCTCGGCCTCATCTGCCTCTTCACACCTCCAGGCTCCCAGCGGCTCCTGGCTTTCTGTGGCAGTATCACTCCAGCCTGTCTCCATCTACACGTGGCTGCCTTTCTATCCCCCTGTCAAATCCCTCTCTTGAAGACACTAGTCGCTGGATCTAGGCCTGTCTTGAATCTAGGCAGATTTCATCTCAAGATTCCCAGATAATAATTTATTTTATTTCTTGATGTCTTCTCTTTAATAAGTAAAACATTGAAAATACCTCATCCCTGAATCTGGTGTGTACAGGTCATGTTTGTGCTTTTGTATTCTCATATGATTACCTATTTGACATCTAATGCCCTTTATAACTGAAATTCTATGATAAACTGTGGCTATTTCGTTGCCAAAACAGAAGCGGTTTTATAAACTCCCTCTCTACACTGTGTCTTGACTGGCAGTAGATGGAATTCCGTAGTTCAGAACGCGATAGGACAGATTAGCCAGGTCTGTAGCTGGGCTGAAATCAGCTCACCGTGCAGATACACCAGTCAACCAGCAGAGGGCGATAATGTCTAGTAAAAGGAGTAAGCGTGCCTAGGTGACAGCTTTGAGCAGCCGAGGCGCCACTGGGGCCCTGACATGCTTTTACAGGCTAGAAGGTTAAAATTAGAAAACACACACTTGATCACGTGATTCCGTTGCCCAAGCTCTCAAGGGTGGTTAAGAGTCACCGTGTCTGCCCCTTGTACTGGGCTGTGGCAGTCTCTTAGCAATTCTGCGAATGAGGGATTCAAACTCGCCTAAATCAGATGGCATTTGCCTGTTGGATTCAACGCCCCATGATTCTCTGAGGCAGCTTCAAGCCCTCATCTTCGGCACTTCAGTTATCACCAAGATGTTACTAAGGCTTGAGGAAAGAGCAAGCACCAAAGAATCTGTATAGTTATAAAAATTAATTTTTAAATTACCTATCAGTCTGAAAGGCACGGTTGCCAGTTTTTCTACAGATATCTGTAGTAGTGTAACTTGTACTCACACATTTAAGGTACAAAAACCAGAGTCATTTCCAAAAGTGACAGAAAACGTGTGAAAATTTAGCAAAAAGAAAAAAAAAAGGAAGCCGAGAAACGGACTACCTTGTGAGCGGTCCCTCTCCATCTCCTCACCCAACCTACTCACCACCAAAGGGGAATAAATAGCAGAGGATGCCCCCTCTTCCTCACCAGCACATCCTGTCCCGGTGAGATTTGGTTTCCTCTCACAATTATGCCCAAATGTCAAATGCAAGTAATCATGTGGATGTGTGCCCTGTGCCGAAGGTGAGGCAACACACTGAGCTAAGGACATAAATGGATGGATTATGACTTCAAGGATGAAAAGGGGCTATCAGACCGAAGGAAAAAAAAAAAACTTGCTAAACAGATCACCTTCGGGCACAGGTGCAAGCTGGCACCGGGAATGTTCAAAGAATTGTAAGTCCTTTCATGTTCTAGACCATGTCCCAAGTACTGTCGGCAAAGGCTGAGTCATTGAGTCTCTGAACACAAGGTAAGTACTCAGGAACCTCGAGTCATAGTACTGCCGTTAATCAGCCAACCTGGTGCCTTCCTCCGTTTGTGTTTCTGTGCAAAAACACGTTATATGATTCAAAAACACTGAACTCATCCAGCATCATGGAAGTCGTGCCTGAAGCAGACCGACTAAACATGTATTTTTCTCAGTCAGGCATTCCATGGAGTTCTTGTCAGTCAAGCACTATGCAGTATTTCAGCACAGTACTTGGAGGGTATTTTAGACAGGGAAAAAAAAGTCACACTTAAAAAGCAGAAAGCATGGCACTTCACAGACCAGAGAAGTTTCTTCATGTATAGCATGGGGACTAAAAGAAGGCAGGGGGTCAGTTTGTTTGACCTCAGCTAGCAGCCCGTGTTTGGGGTAACTCATGCTTTACCACTTAGTATAAGTGCAGATTCATGAATAACTTCCCAAGTGACATGGATATTGATTTGGAGGTTATAAACAAATCTTGGTAAGCTGGCAGATTAGAATTCCATAAATAATACAGATTAAATTTAACTGAACCAAATGGTCAGCGCTGGGGTACACCATTGTTTGGGGGTTAAAGGCAGAAAACAGGTTGCCAAAGGCCTGTATCAAGTCCTCAGCACACCTCTCCTAGCAGGGAGGTACTACTGTTTCAGGAATAGGGCAGTGAGTCACGTGTCAGGGCACGAATCTTCCTGTATGGAGAAGGAAGACAGTTCTGTACCTGCAGGGGAGATGTATCGTGTGCTGTGACATCTTACAAGATCCTAGGGAAGAAAGCGAGACGAAGACACTTGAGTTACATTCGTGCATCCATCAGGAACTTGGCCCTGCTGAGGGAAATGCTGGGTGTGGCGGCGCAAGCAGACCCGCAGCGGCAGCAGCTTGAGTGGGCTGCAGCAAGGTTGGTGAGGGCAGCTGCCCAGGCAGGGGGCCCACAGATGCCAACCAGAAGACCAGAGATGGCTAGTGACCCCGGTGACTTCCGAAGGCTGGGTCTAAGTGGTTTCTGGTGTTTCTCTGTCTTTGATCTACCTCCTCAGACTCTGCCTCGGGGAAGCCAGGAGTACCACCCGCACCCCCACCACCACCACCATATCCACCCCACCCCCATGCACACACACACACACACACACACACACACACACATACATACACCACACCCCCCCGAGCACACACACACACACACACACACACACACACACCCTTCTCACTAGGGAACCACCACAGACCATCTGCCAGCCTCCACAAGAATTCCTTAGGGATTTCCACTTGGTGCTTGAGATCACAACAAATAGCCTGCGTAACTTCTTAATTCCTGAGCCACGTCACTGTCCCTGGAAAGCAGCCATCTCCCACCAGGCTCATTATACTTTCATTTTAAGCTTTTTAAAGTAAAAAATAAAGTGTCTATCTGACCAGATGTGGAGGAGTATGCCTTTAATCTCAACACTCAGAAAGGAATGACAGGGGGATCTTTGTCAGTTTGAGACCAGCCTAGTCTACACAGAGCATTCCAGACTACAGAGAACTACATAGTGATACTAATTAAAAAAAAAACAAACAAAAACAGAAAACCAGCTAATCAGATCAACACCCTCTGGAAGCAGTTTCTCTCTAAGCTGTGACATCTGAACAGACAAGCAGACAAGGCTGTAACAACAAGATAAGGTTGGCGACAGTGCTGCTTTGGGTCCGTCCACTTCTGGGACTTGGGTTTTTTTTTTTTTTATTTGAAGCCTAGAATATTGGGGAGATAGCCACATCACGCTTTCTCAGTGTTAAACTTCTGAGTCTGCAAGTGCCACTAACAGAGAGGACCGCTTCTCGGATGAAGTTTCCTGGACCTTACGCAAGGGTGACGCAGGAGAAACTTGAGGAAGTAAATTGATGCTAATAAGGATTTACTAGGAATATTAAGTCACACAAAGTAGAGTTTAGCTAAAAGAGCACTGACTCCAACATGACTGGGAAATAAATAATACCCTAACCAACCTTGTTAGGAACTGTAGGAATGAATGTTTCGTACCACAGTTGAAGTTCAGGGCTGTGTTTCTGCTAATGCTTGTTCACCAAGATCGACCTCCAGTCAGGCTTCATTTCCATAACAAAAGGAGACGACCCTGACTTACGCCTTGCCCTTAGGCTTATCCCACATCCAAGAACACAGCTCTAAGAAGCATGTCAGGGCATCATGCAGGGTCACAGCCACCATTAAGTCCCTGTGCTCTTATCAGGAAAAACGTAATTCTGCCTAGGTATCAACTGTTTGAAGCGAAGAGCACTGGTGTACTAAGAAAATGATTCTGACAATACCTGTGCTGTGTAAATGTCCCACCTGCCCAAGTGGCTGAACTTGTAGCGTCCTGTCACTGTTTAAATTGCTCAAAGTGTAACAGGACCTGAAGGAGATTCAAGGAGGGCAGTGCATGAGGAAGGAATGCTGAAGCCTTGGGTGATCTACATAAGTTAGTAAAATCTTCTGTTTGCGGCCAACTCCTCTTTGAGTGTTAGCCAGAGCCTGGCACGAGCTATATCAAAGATATGTTTTCTGTATTAGTCTCTAAGTGCTTGGAGTGATTTCTCACTGCAAAGGCATATTAATTCTAGAACAAGGAGTATACTGATAGTTGTCCAGGGGTTTGCAGAGTTTGTTCCTTGGCACAGAAAAAGAACTGAACTTCTGGGAAAGATAGAAAATCAAGCCCCAGCAAAAGAGAGAGTGACAGCTTTATCCCTCCAAGATGAGAGAGGCTGGAAGTCCACTAAGAGGATGCTGGCTTGGGTATTCTATGATACCGCTGGTCCTCTACTTTCCCCCACTGGTCCTGTTTAGAAACTACCACCACCCCTCTAACCCCCCTCCCATTCCCATCCCCCACCCAACTCCCATCCCTGTGCTGTCTTGCCATTTCTCCCCAAAAGTCTTTGGAAACAAAAAGCCACCAGTCCAGGGAGCTAGCTCACGTTTGTTTCCTTGTCTGCCTATGTCTCTACAACCCTTCCTCACTTAGATCCACCCTTTCATTCTTTTTTCTGGAAAAAAGTAAAAGTGTGTGTGTGCGTGTGTGTGTGTGTGTGTGTGTGTGTGTGTTTTGCCTGCCTATATGACTGTGCACCATGTACTTGCAGTGCCCACAGAGGGGGGTACCCGATCCTCTAGGACTGAAGTTACAGATGGTTGTAAGCCACCATGTGGGTACTGGGAATACGGACTCAGGTCCTTTGGAAAAACAGTCAGTACTCTTATCCTCTGAGTCAGCTCTCCAGCCCATAGATCCACATTTTCAATGGCTGTTGGCTACCTCTGTGTGTGTGTGTGTGTGTGTGTGTGTGTGTGTCTGTCTGTCTGTCTGTCTGTCTGTCTGTCTGTGTCTATTTGAAGTTTTCCTGGATCTCGCTCTGTAGACCAGGCTGGCCTCAAGCATACAAAGATCCACCTGTCTCTGCCTCCCAAGTGCTGGGATTAAAGGTGTGCCCCACCACCACCCAGCTTATTTGAACTTTTAAAATGGAAGATATTGAGTACTGCCAAAAGCCTGACCCAATCTGTACAGTAGGGGAAAAAAAAAAAAAAAAAACACTTCCTCCCAAAGCTTCCCACCTATGAACAAGGCGCTGGATGCAAGAAATTCAGAGTCCCCTCAGCTTTTCAGCCTCTCCACAGGAGGCCAGAAGTCTCCAGGCCACAGGAGACAGGTAGCCAGGCTTGGACTTGCCTTTGTCTAAGCTGGAAGCAAAGACGGAAGAATGACTCAGGCATTGCTCATTTTATGAGAGAAAAATGGTAATTGGATATGGTAGGTGAGAAGCCAAAGAGAGTAATCTTGTCTTAGATTTATGAATGAATAACCTAATCTGTCTTTATAATCAGCACAAAGCCAAAAAAATACATGGCACAAGAGAGAGAGAGAGAGAGGGAGGGAGGGAGGGAGGGAAGGAGGGAGGGAGGGAGGAGAGAGAGAGAGAGAGAGAGAGAGAGAGAGAGAGAGAGAGAGAGAGAGAGAAAGGAAAGAAGAAAGAAAGAAGAAAGAAGAAAGGAAGGAAGGAAGAAAGAAGGAAAGAAAGAAAGAAAGGAAGGAAGAAAAGTTCAGGCAAAAGAGTCTCAGAATTGTCTGACCCAAAGACAGACAGCCCAGTGACACAGCCACATTCAGAAGAGGAGACACAGGCGTGTAACATACATTGTTATGTTACAGGCCCTCTCCTACACCTGAACAGACCTGATAGCTAAAGTAAGCAGGCAGGTGCAACTACAAACCTTGCAAGTTAAAAAGCAAGTGACCCAAGGCCAGGGCCACAGAGCATCAGTCACCTGCTATCTGGCAGAGCTTGTGCCCACAGCCAGTCTGTGCCCTGAAAACGATGTTAATGTGTACCTGGAAGTCAGCTGGGCAAAAATTCAAGTTCAACAACCAGTGTTGAGACCTCCCACCTCAAAGAGCGGTACAAAGTGTTAGATCAGAATCATGGAAGCAGTGTGGAAACTTAAGTGGAGACTGACCCCTTCGGAGAGCAGAATTGTTCTTTAATCAGGACAATCAGGAGATCATGCCCTGGGGCTTGGAGTTTTATGGGGGCTGAAAAGGGAACTTTGAACTTTGGGTGGGGGAATTTTCATCCACAGGCCTATTTTCTGCTTCCCCAAGCGCATACGTTTTGGTGGGGGTCCTTACCATGTTGGCATCCTAGCCTGGAGTTATCCTGGCATGTTGACCCCTGGCCCAGTGCTTCCCTGCCTAGTGATGCAGTGGGTCAACCTTTCCTGCAGGGAGACTCTCAGTCACCCAAGTTATTAACCCTTCAGGAAGAGTCTTATTTAAATGGGTCATACGTTGATAAAATTCATTCTTTTTAACAGCCACTTAACAAAAGTAAGTTGCAGAAAGTATTTATAAGCAGTCTCTAAAATTGTAATATATGTATAATTTTCCTGCAGTGAGATTTTTGTAGCTTCCAACCCATTTTCTTTTCTTTCTTTTTATTTTAACATGAAAAAAGTGTACAGTTTGACTTTTTTTTCTTTTTTGAGACAAAGTCTTGCTGTCAACCAACTCTTCAGCACTGAACTTCCATGGAAGTAGATTTCGTCTACTCAAGGCAGAACGACTTATAGAAAAGAGACGTAGTTTGGACCTCACTGCTCACCCAGGAGGTCAAAAACCAGATAAATTAAAGTGCTGATAAGTAGACTCCCGGCGTCTATTGCAGAATCCAGTGGATGCCTTGACACCAACTTCCATCATCCCCTGAAGTTACATGGACAGTAGCCAAAGAATCTCTTCTCATCAACAGACACCCTGTGGACGATGACTCCGTGAAACAGGGATGATGGGAGAGCGGCGTTGTTTATTTGGAGAAGGTCAGACTCAGACAGCAGTCATTTCTACTTGTTGTCTGTCTGTCGTGCTAGAAACCTTCTTCACCAGGCATCTCGTAGAGTCCCAGAAGAGAGAAGCATCAGCACCAAAAGGATTCTAGACGTTGTTGATTCCAGGTCCCTGACGTACAGATGTGGAAGGGAGAAAATGAACTCTGGGAGTTAAGACTGGCCTTGCACACCAGCACCTCTCCTCCTGCATTCATATACAGCTGTGATCTTTATAGCCCACTTGGAAATTGCCCACTCTGCCCTGTGACACTTTTTCTAACGAGCAGGTGGTTCAGCATTTGGCTTTCATTTAATCCTTAATGGCAAAGTCAGAGTATCAGCTTCTAAAGTAAGTTCTCAGGCAGTCTTACTCAGATCATTCAGAAATTGTCAAAGTAGGTCAAATACCCACTTCCTGTGGGACACTGGCAAGGTCATGAGGGTTGTTTTTATGAAGGACAGGTTCAGGATTCTAGGTCTTCAGACACTTTCCTCTGAATGTAAATTGCTAAGTCAGCTGTTTACAAATATCGTTCCCTAAGATGTAGCTTTGGATGAATAATACAATATTTCAATAAAACCAAACATGTAACAAGACCAAATCTGGACCAGTGGAGCAGTGGTTCCAATTACAGATTTTCTTCAGCAAGCTGACACAGGATGGTTTCCATTTCACTGGGCACCATAAGCAGCTTTTCCCATGCAAGTCAGGGACTGTCCCTACCAGAAAAATTCACAGCATGAGCCAGATGCTACAACTTTTAATTTTTAACTTCCTTCCTTTCCTTTCTTACCTTCTTTCTTTCTTCTTCCAGTGTAAATAAAACTGCCATCCCAGCAGCATTGCTGGACCAGACACCTTGAACAAGTGTTTTGCCTCAAGAGAGGAGCGAGTCTGCTGACCCTTCCCAGTTAGGCAGAGTTCATTACCCAGGACCCAGATTTGTCACTGAAAGCTTTGTTAGCATTCATTTATTCACTTAATTTTTCGACGAGCATTTCAATGAATATTTATTACAGTTCAAACTATTCAAGCTGGGGCTGGAGGGATGGCTCAGTGGTTAAGAGCGCATCCTGCATTTGCAGAGGACTAGACTTTATTTCCCAGCACCCACTGTGTGTCAGAGTTGTAAGTGATAAACACTGTTCTCGAGGTCAGGAAAAGCTACTGACACTTAAACTATCCCCTTAAGGAATTATTTGACTGGGATTACTAGTCCTCCTCCTCCTCCTCCTTTTTTTCCTTTTTAATCTGATGGGCTCTGATGGGAGAAGAGTCATGGCACATGGCTACACACCAGACTATCTTGACTAAATCTACTGAAGTCATTATCTCACCAAAAACTGGGGAAAATAGTCCAAAGCACTGCAAAGCCAAATGAACCCCACCCTCCCAACCCACACCCAGATGTGCCTCCCACCATCCCCTGCAGACACCTCTCATCAGCAGATACTCTACAGGCATGGTCTCCCCACCCCCACCTCCTGTGATGCCGTGATGAGAGCAGTGTCACTAATTTGGAGTGGACCAGATTGGGTGAGTAATTTTTTCCCACCTGTTATGATTAGCCCACACTAACCAAATCATATACCTATCAGAAGCTCACAAAGTCATCTCACAGGAGATGGACTCACAGGATTGAAAAGTGTTAGCACTGTAAAAGATGCCACCTGTCATTGACTCGGGTCCTTCTTCTCTTAACAGATGTGGAATGTCCTCAGAGTTAAGGTGAAGCTGACCTTCCACATCAAGGCCTCCTGCCCTGCATTCTCCTACAATTGTGCCTTAATACTTAGAAGTTACTCCTTTCTGCTCTGTGATGTCTTTTTTTTTTTAAGATTTATTTATTGTGTATTATGTATTCAGTGTTCTGCCTGCATGCCAGATCACATTACAGATGGTTGTGAGCCACCATGTGGTTGCTGGGAATTGAACGCAGGACCTCTGGAAGAGCAGCCAGTGCTCATAACCGCCGAGCCATCTCTCCAGCCCCAGTGTGATATCTTTTTTAATTAGCAAGTGTTTAGGTGTTTGGGCTTTTATTTCATTTTATAGTTAAGTCATAGTATCAACTCTGTGTGTGTGTGCATTTGTGCATGTGTGCAGTGCATATAGAGGTCAGAGGTCGATGTTCCCTGTCTTCATCAATCAATACCTCCCCTCTTTTTTTTTTTTGAGGCACAGTTTCTCATTGCACTGGAGCTCGTTAATTGGTTAGACTTCCTGGCCATCCAGCCAGGCTAGTCTTCCTGTCTCCACATCCCAAGTGCAAGTTCGAGGATCATGGATGCATGATGCCAAGCTCTGCTTCTCATATGAACGCCGGGAATCTAAAGTCAGGCCTCCATGCTCCTAAAATCTTGGACAACACACAAATCCTAAGCCTATCTTCTAACATACTACGAAGTGGCTGGAGCAGAGCAGTGGTTTTCTTCTTCAAAAAGCACAGGCCATTCCTACACTCTCATCTGTCCTGAGTCTGAAGAGTCAAAATGAGTTTTCCATGTCTCCTCATAAAAGCAAGAGGGATGATGGGAGTATCAGGCATCGTTAATAATTTTCATTGAATTCTCACAGCTCTTGGTATGAATGGTACTGCTGCTGCTGTGCAAGGTAGTGCGTGTGTGTGTAAGACCAACAGGACAATTCTGATTCAAGGTAGCCTGGGCTACTTGGAAAGACCCTGTCTCCAAAACAAAAACATTAAAAATCAGCCAAGGTCCGATGATAGATGGAATGGTAGCTCAGTGGTAAAGCGCTTACCCAGCATGTGTAAGGCCCTGGGCTTCGATCTCTAAAAGACATTAACTATAAACACTGAAAAATAATACAGTCTAACATGCTTATATATGACAAAAGGCTGATCTTGTCATTTTTAAAAGACAGTCTAATTGCCACTTTATTAATGTCAGTATTTTTTTAAGCAGAAGATTATGGCTTGGAAAAGAAACTCGGGGTAGTATAAATCAGTCCTTACCTTTTTATCAGTGTTTGAATTGTGGCCCAGAAAGACAAAGCAAGTTTTCTAAACAACCTACTTTTATAGTTCCTGGTATTGTACCAACTCATTCATTTATTCTTAGCTCAATCCAAACAATTCAAACAAATAGTACTTGAGAAATTTAATACATGCTTTAAAAATGAATTTTCTTTGCCCAAGTTTAGAATAAAAGACTGAGAACAAAGGAGAAGCTTACCAAATTTAGACTCTCATTAGACCTCCGGCTGTGGACTGACTAAAAATATTTTTAAATGCAAGTAAGAACTAGCATCAAAGGAAAAACTAACAGGCAACGCTACCATTATTTTTGACAGGGCTTTGAAACACCAGTAAATGAATTCGCTACAATGAAGCCTCTGAGCCTCAATTTACATAAGTCAACAGCTTGTTTAAAGGCAAGATTTCACTTTAATTGGTTCCAATCTCCATCAGGATCCTGCAGTTGGAATGCCACTAGCCTGCTTTCCATAGATTCTAGCCAGTAAGTTGGTTCAGTGCCCTTATGTTTTAACATTTTCGCTAGCTCACTACAGCATCTGGCAGTTTTTTTAATTGGTTTATTTGCAATGCTCAACTTACACAGTCTGTCTCTCTCCCTTTCCCCTCCCTCTCTCCCCACCCCAGTGTGTGTGTGTGTGTGTGTGTGTGTGTGTGTGTGTGTGTGTGTGTGTATACCACCATTCGTAGTGAAGGTCTATAGAGAAAGGAAACTTGGGAGCATGACCTCATAGGCATTGGGACTGTTCCAGGCTGTACTTCCACATGTCCCCCCATGTTCCTCCTTGGTGGAAGGAAAACAAAATGAAAGTATACCCTCTTAGAACAGAGCAATCAACTTAGCACTGGGTAAGGTGGAAGTAAGGGATGCTTCACTTCAAGGAGGAGAATTTCCTGAGTCCCAAGGAGACAAACTATGTAACACAGCTTAAATTGGACATTCTTTTGGCTCTTGACCACAGCAACCCACAGCTTTCTCCTTCACCACCTGGATACAACGTTGCATTTTTTCTTAAACCTGTGCTTGCTTCCTGACTCCTTTACTATGGTTTGCAGCTGAGACTGCTCTCTGACGCCTTCAGCTCTCCTCCAGCAGCCCTAAGCCCCTGCACTTCTCCCAAGCCCCACTCCTTGGTCAACACTTAATGGAACCATATCAAAGAGGGTAAGGGAGAAATAATGTGAGAATCATAGTCCTGGGTGAGCTCTCTAATTGCTTAATTTGAGCATTTAAAATATACTTGGGGGGGGGAGCTGTAGCAGCATTCATTGCTACAAAGTTATAATAACTCTTAATGGCTCAATTTAAAACCCGTCCCTCCACTTCAGAACTGCTTTTATGCAGTTCTAAACCCTCATATTCCGACTTACCCATTCTCCCATGGGTTTCTCTGGGCCCACTCTCTCTGGGTTTTGACATCTTAAGGCACTGTTTGAAACCACATGAGAATGTTTTTAGGTTTGTTCATACTTTGGTTCATGAGCTAGATCTGAACAAATGTCTCTTGACTTTTCTCCTTCAGGAACACCTCCCCTCAATCTACAAATAGGTTGACAACTCCTCAATTTTGGTTTCAGGAACTGTAAGCAGTTATATTTGAATCTCATATAAATCTCCTAAGCCACACAATTAAATCCACTTAAATAATGCCCAGCTAGAACTTAAAACTCCTGTGGACTTACAGAGATCCATTGATAATTAGACTTTATAAGCATTGTCTACAGTTGCCAAGATGGCTCATTGGATAAAGGGTACTGTCTGCCAAACCTGATGACCTGAGTTTGATTCCTGGGCCCCACATGATGAGAGACCCAATTCCCACAAATTGACCTCTGACCCCCACATACGCATACATACTCGAGCACACATGAATAAATAAATGTAATAAACATTGTCTAGTTCTTTTACAAATTCTAAATTCTGGGTTTGCGTTGATGTTGAGGGTTTTTTTTTTTTTTCTCTGTTGATATTTGGAACAGATTTTCTAGGAATTATATATAAGGACTAGTAAGAAATTTAATATAGTATAACCAATTTTTCCCTAATATGCATTTTCTTTCATTCACAAGAGCAAACTGTTCATTTCTCCACTTACTTGTCAAACAAATAAGAATTGAACACTGTGGTGTGCTGGGCAGATCCTACTGTGGCACAAACTGGTCCCTGATTTATGGAGTTTGGAGTCCATGAGTGTTGAACTGAAATCTAGAGAGGATGTGTCTGGAGGCTGGAGAACGAATGTGTATACAGTAGTAAATTGGAAGCACACTTTGGGGAAAGTAAATAATTCCAAAAGGGCCATAGCACTTCCTTCCAGAAGGCAGCAGAGATAAACAGGGATGCCAGAACCACAAAAAGAATCAGGTTTTGAAATCACACAGGCCTTTATCCCTCTGGTCTAGATGAGAAATGAGGGAGTGGCGCTGGTTGGTTTCCCAAGTCCCATGGTTCTCAGAAGGTGCCTGTGTGTGGCAGATGCCTCCTCTGCCCTGGAGAGATTTAGAACACTTCTGGACCAGAGAACAGCACTCCATTCAGTTCAGATGCAGATAATGAGCTTAGAAGAGAGAGAAGATGAACAATTGCTGTCTGTGTAGCCCAACTGAGCTAGAGCCAAGTGCTGAGAAAGTTGTTAATTCTAGTTTGATTCCACAATAAGATTGGAGTTCATACACACAGAAAGGTCCTTGAGAGTCTGAGCATCAGTTGCTAACAGAGCACCTCAAATGCTAATGTCTTAAAAAGCAACAGCCATTTTATTTGCTCACTATTTTGCAAGTTCACATACCAAATTCTTCTGCAGGCCTGGCTTCGGAATGCCCAGCTGAGGTCCTGTGAATGTGTTCACCTGCACTACAGCTGTCCAACAGCCCAGTACCACTTCTGAATACTGGAGCTGTCTGAGGGGTTATAAATATGCTTCATAACAGCCAAACAAGCATGCATATTTGTCAGCAGCATTTGTAAGGATTGCATCTTGAATCACAGCTTTATTCTCCACCCCATTCTATTGGTCCTATGTAAGGCCCTGGCCTCCTCTCATATTGAGTAAGCTGTTGCCTGCTTGCCGACCTTGACCAGATGTCCTCCCTATGCTAATTCCCTGCCAGTTTCCACCCTCCTGAATGCTTAAGGGAAGTTCCTTGTTTGTGTATCCTGCATTTTGGGCGTTAACAGCTTAAATGCAAGATTGTAAATATCACAGTAGGGAACTTCTGCCCTCTGGGGTTCTCCCATTGTGCTGTAAGCCTGTATTTAAGGTTTCCTCCCTCTTTGAATAAACAGCATTAGGCATTCTTCTGAGGCGAATGACCCGCTGTTTCTTGTCTCTGTTTTTCGATCCACAGCCCCTCACTCGGACATAGTGGATGGGTGGTGGTAGCGAGGGCATTATTGCTACAAATGGAGGTCCCATCGAGATCCAAGAAAGAAGGGACAAGCTGATGGACACCTGGGTAAGGCTGGCCAGCAATTTAAAGAAAAGAAAAGATAAGGGTGAATTGAAATGGGTGCAGCTAGCTCACAGTCAGTTAACTGGACTGCTGAAGCAGGAGAGCACCGCAGTTAAGACAGGGCAAGACAGCTACAGATTTTAAATAAAAAAGGAAATCTTCCCAACAGAGAAGAGGGGAGGAAAGGAAATTTCCCGTTAGAAAAGGGAGAAAATTTTAATCAAGCAAAAAGGATTTTCCCAGTAAAAAAGGGAAAAATTTTGAAACTAGGCCTAAAGATTTTTAGGGCCCTATAGAGGAAGGATGAAAGAAAGAGAAAGGCCTCTTCCCAGTGGTAATGGAGGAAGAAAAGTCTCTTTCCAATATAAAAATTTCAGGATAGCTAAAACTCTGAGCTGTTTCTGCCTGCCAGCACAGAGCAGCAGCATCTGAATTACAAAGAGTCAGTAGAAGTTGTGTTGTCTGTTTAATGTTTTTTTATTTTTCCCTCAGAGTGGGAATAATTCAATATTTAGGATCCCTTCGTGGGAAATATTTTTCTGTTTTTCCCTCAATGGTGGGAATAACTCATTATTAGGTAGTCCCTTCATGGGAGTAAGAAAGTTTAAATGTGAGTGCGCGTGTGTAGGGGGCAAGCGCCCAGCACAGCGGTGAAGGCGTGTGCGAGATAGCCCGGAGCAGCCGGCTGGCAGGTACACGCAGGCGGGAGGCATCGCCCAGAGGCCAATGAGGGGAACAGACTCTCGGGTGGGGAAGGGAGCAGAGGCCAGGAGAGAAGGACTAGCACTAAAAGTTTAAATGGGCCCAACTTCTAGTGAAAAATGGTTTCAGTTAGGACATGGAATGCTAAGTCAATGCTGTTTGAATTTCCAGGGATATTAATCATTCATTGTATAAAGGAATTTATGTTCTTTTGATTGTCTTAATAAATGTTTGGATTTTCATGGTAGATAAACTAAAGGAACAGGATTCATAATTTTGAACTATATATTAGGTATGCTTTTGTCTGTTGATCATTACTGAAAATTTGTCTCTGCTCTAAGTTGCTTTCTAGAATTCTATAGAAATATAACACCTGAAATGGATTGGGTTGTTAGCTTATTAAATAATGTTTTTGCTAAGATAAACCCATAAAAAATAAATAAAATAAAAAATAATTCTTACCGATAAAGAGGTTACAAAATTTTTTTCCAGTAAAATACAGGTAAATGTCTGGTCCACATTGTTAATAATTGGCTATTTGCCAATTGTTTTACTTGGGATCTATAAAAAAATGATCCTCTTTTTAATATTTTGTAAAAATATTCCAGAGTATTGCCAAAAGTTACCTCTTCAAATCCTATAAAGATTTTATTTAATGATTTTATAATTGGTATATGTAAAAAGGACCATGAAAACAGAAGCTGGTGATAGAATTGCTCAATTATTATTGCTTTCATATTTTAAATGCAAAATGGCACCTATATGTAGAACTGGAAGCTTTGGAAGTACAGAAAAAAAAGATGTTTTGACAAACAGTTATCAATGATAAAAAGTCTAAATTAAAAATGAAATTATATGGGATTGAAATTAAAAGTTTACTGGATTCTGGTGCTAGATATATCTATAATTTCACAAGAATCCTGAAATCCCAACTGGCCTCTACTAGAAGTCAGGAAAATGGTGGCTATTATAAGATTTTAGAGCTGTAAATAATACCATGCTTCTCATGGGAGCAACACAGTCTGGCTTGCCTGCCCCTGTGGCAATTCCTAAACATTGGCATTTAATTGGGGCTGACTTGAGGGATTGTTTCTTCACCATTCCTTTGCATCCCGAGGACAGTCCTCACTTTGCATTTAGTGTTCCATCAGAAAAATCTCAAAGAACCTTATCAGAGATATCAGTGTGTAGTCTTGCCCCAACGAATGGCCAATAGCACTACAGTATGTCAAATTTATGTGTCTTTGGCCATAGTTCCAGTTCGAAAAGCTTTTCCAGATGTTTATATAATTCACTATATGGATGATACGTTATTGGCTGCTAAAGATAAAAAAACTTGTTTTTGATGCCTTTTCTAAATTACAAGAGGTTCTTAGCCTAGCTAATTTACAAATAGCCCCAGAAAAGGTACAGGTATCCTTTCCCTATCATTATTTAGGTCATGAATTGTTACACACAGGCATAAGTCCATATACTCTGCATATGGATCAGCTACGCACACTTAATTTCCAAACCTTTCTGGGAGATATTCAATGGCTTCATTCCACTTTAAAGATTCCAACAGGTCAACTTCGTCCTTTGTATGATGTCTTAAAGGGCGACCCTGACCCTTTATCTCCCAGTGAATTAACAGCTGAAGGGCATACAGCCTTACATTGTGTGCAAGTGGCCCTGGAACAGGCTCACATACAATATATAGATCTTTCTTTTTCTTTATTGTATTTGATATTTTGTTTTTCTCATTCACCTACTGGAGTGTTTTGGCAAACAGGTCCTATTCTATGGGTACATTCCCCAGCTTCTCCAGCGAAAACCATTACTCCTTATCCTCAGGCTGTTGCTCAAATCATATTTAAGGGAATCAAGATTAGTGTTCAAACTTTTGGTAAGGAGATAGATATTGTGGTGACCCCATACACCCAGTCTCAAATAGCATGGTTGCAAGCTAATGATAATGATTGGGCCATATTGACATGCTCCATGCAGGGTCAGTTTGATACTCACTACCACTCCGATGATATGTGTAAATTTTTTAAATTGCATCCTGTTATATTTCCCAAGATAGTACAGATGACTCCTATTCCTCAGGCCCATGTGGTATTTACTGATGGCACTTCATGTGGTTTTGCTGTGGTAGTTTCTGGTAACATAGTGAAGAAAGTGAAAGTCCAGGGTACTTTTGCCCAGATGGCAGAGGTACAGGCACTATTGCTTGCTTTACAGATGTTTTCTGATGAGCTTCAAAGCATTTATACTGATAGCCAATATGTGGCACATGCAGTTATGCCTTTGGAGATAGCAGCCTACATACCATCCATTTTTCCCATTCATGAATATTTATTGCAAGTACAATATGGTCCCGCTCACATAACCTTTATGTGGGCCATATTAGAGCTCATACTCAATTGCCTGGACCTCTAAGTGAAAGTAATCAGAGAGCTGACGCCATTACTCGTATGGCTGTCACATTAGTTTGTTCTGCCTTTGAAAAGGCTACTCAGGCCCGGCGGTGGTGGCGCACACCTTTAATCCCAGCACTCGGGAGGCAGAGGCAGGCGGATCTCTGTGAGTTCGAGGCCAGCCTGGGCTACCAAGTGAGACCCAGGGAAGGCGCAAAGCTACACAGAGAAACCCTGTCTCGAAAAATCAAAAAAGAACAAAGAAAAGGCTGCTCAGTTGTATCAATGTTATCATCTTAATGCTGGATCTCTTGATCATCATACAGGCATAACCCGGAAACAAGCCATCCAGATAGTTAAATCATGTCCTATTTGTGCTGAATTTTTACCTGTTCCTCATTTGGGAGTTAATCCCCAAGGACTTTTACCTAATCATGTGTGGCAAGTGGACGTCACACACGTTCCTTCATTTGGAAAATTACAATATGTCCATGTGTCTACTGATACATATTCCTCTCTAATTTTTGCTTCTGCTCATTCAGGGGGAAAGGTAAAGGATGTAAAGAATCATTGTCTTCATACTTTTGCTTACATGAGAGTGCCAAAATGCATAAAAACTGATAATGGTCCCACCTACAGCAGTACGGGATTTTCAAAATTCTGCCAAGATTTTTCTATCATTAATAAGACTGGTATTCCTTATAATCCTCAAGGACAGGCTATAGTAGAATGCTGCCATCGTACCTTAAAAACAAAAATTGCTAAAGTAAAAAGGGGGGAGCTAGGGGCTCATCTCTCCTCTCCACATTCTATTCTTTCCCTTGTTTTATATATTTTAAATTTTTTATCAGTGGATTCTGCTGGAGTATCCGCTACAGATAAACACTGAAGAGCTCTTGTTGCAAATCATCCTCTGGTGCAATGGAAGGATCTTTCTACTGGCACTTGGAGGCGACCCAATCCAGTGTTGGTGTGGGTCCGAGGATCTGTTTGTGTCTTTCCAAAGGACAATGAGGTTCCTCTTTGGGTTCCTAAGCGCTGTGTGCGCCCTGTGGCTGCTGCTGAATCCCAACATGGCAGAGACCTATTGGGCCTTCGTGAAGAACTCTCCCCTTCTGATGCCAATGGGGATTGAGAGCCCATATGGCAAGCATTAATATAAGCCTAGGAACTGTAGTCATGTGGTTGGATTCTTCAGAAGGTAATGTATGGTAACTGCTCTTTCAAGTATGTTTGAGAATGTGTCACCCAGACACCTTGGAGATTAAGAATAACCATGAAGGTCATTGACCTCTATTTGTTAACAGTAGCATGCCAGCTAAGCCTTTTCACATTTTGCAACCCTCTTCAAGCTGATGTAGTACCTATTTTTAGGAGTGGCTCTGTGCAACATTTATTGGCCTCCTGAAATTCATCTACCCTCCTTTGAAGATACCTTTAAAAATTTGTGAGTGTGAATGTAGCCATTATTGAGAATATTAGTTCTGCTCCTTGTGTGCTGTCTGTTTTTTCTTTATGGTTCTTAGTTGTTCTTTTGCAGAGCTGCCAGCTTAAGTCATGCTGGGATCAAGAACTATGGGCCTTGGTGGTTCGTGTTCCTGGAGTTGTGTCCATGATAGTGGATGCTCACATGCTCCAGAAGAGAACTTGACATCACTGCTGCCTTGTTGCTGTTATAGTGGTGGTGGCCACTGCTGCTACTGTTTCTGGGATTGCTATTTCATAATTGGTTACTACAGCTAGCACAATGGAGACCCTGGCAGCAAAAGTAGCTACCACAGTTAATTACTCTTTCATTCTATTGGGCATGACAAATTTAATTCAGTAGTTATATACATTTCGATTGGCTTTGAATTTTTTTTTTTTTTGGTTTTTCGAGACAGGGTTTCTCTGTGTAGCTTTGCGCTTCTCCTGGAACTCACTTGGTAGCCCAGGCTGGCCTCGAACTCACAGAGATCCGCCTGCCTCTGCCTCCCGAGTGCTGGGATTAAAGGCGTGCGCCACCACCGCCAGGCGGCTTTGAAATTTAAAACTCACATTCCATTTGCTTTTGGGATACCATCTTACAAGGACTCTAATTTGCATAAGGCTTGAAGGAAGGGAATGGCTCAATTGCCTTTATCCTCCTGGCTATGGGTGGGTTAGGACTTCTGTTGGTCTTTTCTGTGTCGAACACACAGATTGCAAGCCCAGTGCCACTTTGAGATCTTTGGCAGCACGTTACAGCTCACATGGTTGAGCCTGTATGATAATGAACATTCAAAGACAGGTAATTCTTGGGGGGCGCTCACCAACCTAAGACAGAGCACCTGTGTGGTCTGGGCAGGTGTCTCCATGACGGGTAAGGTGACCTGCTGATGTCCCACACAACCTAAGTCAGAAGCTCACTTTTTAGTAAAAAGGGGGGACCTGTAAGGCCCTGGCCTTCCCATTTTGAGTAAGCTTTTGCCTGCTTGCCGACCTTGACCAGATGTCCTCCCTATGCTAATTCCCTGCCAGTTTCCACCCTCCTAAATGCTTAAGGGAAGTCCCTTGTTTGTGTATCCTGCATTTTGGGAGTTAACAGCTTAGATGCAAGGTTGTAAACATCAGTAGGAAACTTCTGCCCTCTGGGGTTCTCCCATTGTGCTGTAAGCCTGTATTTAAGGTTTGCTCCCTCTTTGAATAAATGGCATTCTGCTGTGGTGAATGACTCGCTGTTTCTTGTCTCTGTTTTTCCATCCACAGCCCCTCAGACATGGTGAATGGGTGGTGGTAGCATGGGCGTTATTGCTACAGTCATACACCCAAGAGTTAGAGGGAGAAGAAACAGTCTCCATCAACTAAGTGACAGAAGATGGATTCGTACTGCAAGAGTGTGTGGGCATTTATAAATTATTTACCACACTGCTTTAAGGCACCCAGCAAACACTTGAGGGGGAAAAAAAGAATATATATATATCCTTTCCTGCAAAGGCTTATAGATAATTTCCTCTCCCAGGAGCAAGGAACAGTTCTATAGAGCAGAAGTTTGACTGGTAGGGAGTACTGTTGTTGTGCCCAGATCGTAACCCCCAGAGAGACCACCAAAGACGAGCATGCCGGAATGCAAAAGCAAGGTTTAATTCTGCATATACAAGCCTAGGCAGGGACTTCATCCAATACATCCAATGCAGTGGAAGCTGGAGGAAGTGCCCACCTATCTGCAAGCTCAGCTTTTAAAGGGAAAAACCACAAGGTTACATCATTTAGGGGTGCTAGTATGGATACAATTCTGATTGGCTCGCTTCTAGGGACTTCTAGAAATTACTTCTAAGGGAGTGGTTGCCTGCCACCATTTCTCATTGGCTGCCCTCAGGTGGGGGCATTTCTGTGGCCAGTTACCCTGGAAACCAGGGAGAGGACATTCCATAGTCTGGCAGGCATTACCTGTGATGCACAAACCCTGGTGTGTACCCTGGAAGGCTGTAGAGGGTTTGGTTTGGGCTTTAGTTTTCAGTAAGACTGTCGTTTCCAAACTGGAATGGAATATTAACCTTTTAAGGGCTCAGTGGGTGAACGCATCTGCCTAATAAGGCTGGCCACCTGAGTTAGAGCCCATGTGAGCTGGATGTGGCAGTACACACCTCTAATTCCAGCATGCCGACGGTGAGACGGAGGGTTGCTGAGAAGTTTCAGACTAGCTAGTGTGAAGTGCAGAGGCAGAAATACAGTAGAGATCTTGCCTCAAAAATAAGGTAGGAGACAAAAACCAACTCCTACAAGTTGTCCTCTGACTGCCATAAGATGGTGCTGTGACACATACTGAGAGGGAGAGAGAAAGGAAAGGAAGAAAGAGGAAAGAGAAGGAATTTGATGAGGAACACTATAGATAAGATTGGATGTAAGCACAGCCAATACACTATATATTATTCCCCTTGTACATTCAAAAGAACCCTATCAATTCAATCAAGTTTTTTAAAAAAATGTTCATATCCTGCTTATTTGGTTTGGGGACATAGTCCCTTGACTAGAAATGGTACCTAATGAAAACACGTGCCTTGTTTCCAGTATCTGACCCAGCCCTACCTAGGTTTACTTATATCCTGGAGGTCCAGGATAGCACTTACTGCTCATGTTGCAACCTCAAGACTCATATCCACCAGGCTAGGTGACTCCAGCTGCCCCACCCTTCCCATGAAATGATCCGAGCAAAGTTGGGTGTGGTAGAACACACCCGTAACCCCAGCACTCACAACGCTAAGGTAGGAGCAGCTACTTACGTTTTAAACACTCACAAGGCAGAGGCAGCTGGGTCTACATAGATAGTTGCAGGCCAGCCAGAGTTACATAGCGAGACCCTGCCACAAAAACCACAACAACTTTTAGGAGCAATGGAGCACTTGAACAAGCTAGCCCTTCAGAATGAAATGTCTTCTCTTCCCTGCCTGACTAGCTTTTAATATATTCTCTAAACATCAACCTAGTGTTTCCTCTCTGAGTCCACACAGTAACCCAGACAGGCATGGCTTGTCCGTGCTCCCAGCTCCTCCTTGTCCTGGCAGATCTCCCCAGACATCCCACCTTCTATCACCGTTAGCTCATGTATCCATCTCATCCAGGACTTTGAACTTCTGAGACTGAAAACAGATAACCTCTTACTTATCTCTATAATGCTATGCAAATCCACAATAAATATTTAATAAGCAATTTATGAAATGAAAGAAGGAAGAGATGTTTTAATCAAGAGATTACATTTCATGTTTAAACGTCTCAGGCCACACAAGCATGTTATCTCTTGTTTTGACCGTAACTGTTGGTTTTGCTTCAGCTGAAATGGAGTGTGACTTCGCTGGAGTCCTGAAATATTCTGGTAAGGTTGGCTCTGCCCTCTGCAGAACATACAGCTTGTCTTCTAGGCTCAGCTGGCTCCAATCCACAGCTGCCGCTATTCTTGGTGGTCATCCCATAGTACTGGAATCTCCAAGACAGTTGCAACACATTCACCAGTGGCCTCTCCTAGGATCTCTTTGGTGCCAAGCTTGAGCTCTTCTCCATAACCCCTTCGTGCCTTCAAAACCAGTACTACCTGGTACTTCAAAACTTACACTACCAAGTTCGGCTGCCAGCTTGAGGTACAACCTCGGCCACCTCTGGAAAACAGCTTCTGTGTGCTGACCCTGAGGAAATACTTCCCAGAAGACTTCACCTCAATGATGCTGGCCTCTTCTTACTCACGCTTGATTCTCCATCCCCAGCTGACCAGCATCCATTGTCCCAGCAAAGCAAAGTGGTTAGTGGTTCTGGCTCCAGCTGACCAGACACCACAGATTCTTCACACAAAGGCCAAGTAGAGGCTTAGTTTCCCTCTGGAACTTTACAAGCCAGGCCTCAGTTGTCTACACCACTCTCAACATTCTTATTTTCTAAGTTCCTACAGAACAGCTCAATGAGCTCTCAACACTCAATGGCTTTTCTAGCCCAAAGTCCCAATGTCCTTCCACAATTCTCCCAAAAACAACATGGTCAGGTCTGTCACAGCAATATCAACTTGTCTTAGTTAGAGTTACAATTGCTCTAATGAAACACCATGACTAAAAGCAACCTGGGGAGGAAAGGGTTTATTTCAACCACAGTTCCATATAAAAGTCATCATCAAAAGCTGTGAGGACAGGGACTCACACAGGGAGGAAACTTGAAGGCAAGAGCTGATACAAAGGTGGTAGAGGGGTGCTGCTTACTGTCTTGCTCCTCGTGGCTTGCTCAGTCTGCTTTCTCTTTCTTTTTCTTTGCTTTCGTTTTTGTTTGTTTGTTGTTTGTTTGTTTGTTTGTTTTGCGAGACAGGATTTGTCTGTGTGTCATAGCACTGGAACTCACTTGGCAAACCAGGCTGGTCTCAAACTCACAGATATCTACCTGCCTGCCTCCCCAATGCTACAATTAAAGGTGTACACCACCACCACTCACCCAGACTGATTTCTTATAGAACCCAGGACCAACAGCCCAGGCATGGCACCACCCACTATGGGCTGGATCTTCTCCCATCAATCACAGACTAAGAAAATTCCCTACAACTGGGTCTTGTGGAGGCATTTTTCTCAGTTGAGGTTACCCCCTTTAAAAATAACTCTAGCTTGTGTCAAGTTGACATAAAATTAGCTAGCACCCCTTTATTTAAATAGTAAATCACATCTACAGAAAATTATGCCTGAGGAAGCCTTGAAAAGAGTTAGCTCAGTTTCACTGCCCTTGCTGCAGTTGGACTAAAGGACAGAATGCCAAGGACACTCACAGCAGTTCTTAAAAAGAGTATCCAGGAGACACATATCAAGGTACAAATAAAACAGGCCCATCTTTAACTGGGAAACACTGCCATACTTCCTCTGATGAGAACACTTCAAAGGGGTGGGCTTTAAGGTCTATGACAGAATATCCTAAGTTGTAAGACTGCCAAGAGTTGTATTTGCAATGTGATCTTGTTATACTGCTAGAGCCCTGTGCCCATCAGTCACCTCAGACTGGCTTGCTTATTTGAACATGAGTACTTTTTTGGATAGCCAAGTGCTATACTTTAGATTTCAACTGTCTACCACTGGGTCAAAGGTTCACGTGTTAGACGCTTGCCTTTCAGCCTGGTGCCATTGAGATTGCTATGGAGTTTGTGACCCCTAGGAAAACACCATAGCCTCAATCCAGATTATAATTATTTAAATTTATGGAAACTGCTAGCAGAACAACAATCTCTGAGCCAAACTTAAGATTGCCACCCAAAGGGGAGTGAGAGAAGGATTTTTTTTATTAATTTCCTTAGTATTTAAAATTATCTTTAAATTTTAGAATTTTTTTCACCTATCTCTCCCCAAAAGAAAAAACCACAAGACCTTGAATATCTACACAAACAAGTCAAGAGCTGTTTTTCTCTGCCAAGATTAGGTAGATAAGGTAACCTCAAAATATTCCTTGAATGTCTGAATAAGCAGGTTACAGAAACCAAAAGCAGTTAGTCATCATAACAAGTAGATAGTCACAGCTACACAGTTTTGGGTGGAGGTCACTGAGTTAGGGTTACTGGGAACCTGTCTTCCAGATGGTACCCACAAATGGCTATTGGGGACCAAGACGGATGCCTAGCATAAAATGGAGTTTCTTTAGCCATCACAGGATGTGATGAAAGCTTTAAGAGGTGGTACCTATTTGGAGCAAATTAGATCACTGGAGTTATGTCCTTGAAGGGGCTACTAGAACCTCACCCCATTCGTCTTCCTCTCTTTGGCTCCAGGCTAAAATGAGATGACCAGCTTCCTTTTCTTTAGCTCCTATCATAATATGCTGCCTCACCCCAGGTCTGAAAACAATGAGGCCAACTGACCATTGGTTGACACCTACAAAGCTATCAGCCAAAATAAACTTTCTTCTTTTCAATTGATTAGCTCAAGTCTTTTATTATACTAACAGAAAGCTGGCTAAGAAATCAGGTCTTCTGAGACTAGGATTACACTCTAAAGCCAACTCTTAAGATCTAAAAATGAGACTAAGCTGGGCTGTGGTGGCACACGCCTTTTATCCCAGCACTTGGGAGGCAGAGCCAGGTGGATCTCTGTGAGTTTGAGGCTGGCCCGGTCTACAGAGGGAGATGTAGGACAGGCACCAAAACTACACAGAGAAACTCTGTCTCGAAACAAACAAACAAACAAACAAAAAAATGAGACTATTACCAGATCTTATGCTGGCCTCTCCTTGGCTCCCTGGCCTTGAGGTCACCATCAGATGAATTTAGACAAGACACAACACCATCATGTAGAAAATGTGTGAAATTTATAGCAAAATAACATGAAACACTTTCCAAGGCAAGGACAGCCAACAACCACTGGGGCCATTATAGAGGAAACTGTTCTTGGAGGTGAGAGTGGGCAATGGCCAGACACAACACTGTGCGGGAAAACAACCTCAAGAGTGAGAGTAGAAATGGTTCCTTTGGACAGGAGTGTTCTCCTGTCTGGGTGATTGACAACCTCCTGATAAAAATCCCACGAACCTCATGACAGACGACAGTTCAGGGGGTTATGTTCCTACTCAGGGTCAGAGATACAGTTCGGAGCTCATTCTTTTGACCAAAATCATGTGACAGAATTCTTTTGATCAAAATCATGTGACAGAATTCTTTTGACCAAAATCATGTGACAGAATAGACTAAGGACAAGTAAAGAAAAAGAAAATGAACTAAATATAGCTGTGTTTTAGTATGGGGAACCCAAGTCTAACAGAGCGCTCCAGCTCCCGCCTTCCTCTTCCATACAGTGTTTCTATGGTTTGAATCCCAAGGAAGGGAGATTGTTTCCTCCTTCCTTGGCCTATCACTGTTTTTCCACTTCAAAATTACTGTGTTACCAGGATCACAGGGGATGGGGACCTAAGGGAACAGGCCTTCCAAGCCTGTTCATATCTGAATAGCTAACTTAACAAAACCTCCTTCTGGAAAAGCAATTTAGTAATCACTTTGACTTTGACCTGTTGGTACATAAAGCACAGATTTTTCAAATTAGACTTGTGTCTGAGTCCATGTTTCACCATCGGTGTTGTCTGATCTAATTTTTCCCCAAGACTTGGCATTCTTGTCTATAAAATGGATTTGTCTAAGAACAGGACATCCTTCCTAAATAGCTCAAAATGGCCTTAAACTCACTATGTAGCCCAGGCTAGCCTCAAATTTGTGATCCTCCTGCCTTAACCTTCCTAAGTACTGTGATTGCTAAACCTGAGACACCATGCCTGAAAAACTGGAGCTGGACTTTCCACACACAGTAAACTGAAGAATTTTCCAGTATGTATTATCATTATTATGGAAGCAAGCAAATATGGAGATTTTTGAGTGTATGCTCCAAGTCTGACTGTCTGGTTTCATCCCAGAACCACTGGCTAATACACATATCCTAGCCTCAGTTTCCCCATAGACACCATCCTTAGAGGAGTTTCTAGGCCACACAGGAATTCAAGAACTGCTGGTTATTAGTTTTCATTCGCTCAGTGTTCCCAGCACACTGAAGCGAGCCTTGTGCCTGTACCTGTCCTACCTGCTCCCTCTCCCTTCATGCCCCTTCCCATGGGGACTGGAGAGCCAGGAAGAGCTAATATTCTCACTCTCTCCAGTTATTGCTTTCACTCTCAATTAGGTAGAATCCTTTGAATTGCAAAGCCTCTAGTCAAATAATGATCGCTATTAAGCTCATTTAAAAACAAATGGAAATAATTTGAAAACCCAAAGAAGCATAAAATTTCCAACGGCTGGGAGACAGACAGCCTCTGGCTTCCTTCCCTCTTCAATACTTACTGTCTTCCTTTTTTTTTCTTTTCTTTGCAGCTTCTAAATTAACAGAGGAAAGCTTAGCTTTCATGTTTATTTAATACCTATTAAGCAATTTCTGCTACTCTGAACAGCACTAACTATATGCCCCCTGGGGGAGGGTTATCCTAATAGTTCTGCAAATATGTCACAGTCATCAGTCTTCTTTTTTTTTTTTTTTTGGTTTTTCGAGACAGGGTTTCTCTGTGTAGCTTTGCGCCTTCCCTGGGTCTCACTTGGTAGCCCAGGCTGGCCTCGAACTCACAGAGATCCGCCTGGCTCTGCCTCCCGAGTGCTGGGATTAAAGGCGTGCGCCACCACCGCCCGGCGTCAGTCCTTTCTGTTAAAGGGCTAACATGAGACCCAAGGGCCAAGTTCATTGAATAAATCAGCCCCAGCAAATCCACTGGACCCAGTGATAAAATGGAATATGAGCAGAAGAATTCTTGTGAACACAGGCATGAACTGATGAGTGCTAGCTGTTATTTCCATTGAAACTTAGATAAATCAAAGTTCTACTTCGCTATGCACCCACTAAGACATGAATAAACCATTCCCCCATCTCAATAGGAGCACAGCATCCTAGAACTGGTGATCTCAATTCTCAGTCTGGACTCTTCATCTGCTGTAGAATCCGGATTTGAATTGTCTCCCAGCTTGATTTGGTCAAACAACAATCAGCCAGGGCATGGCAGGAGGTGAGGAATGAAGCAGGCAGATGGTAATCCTCGTGTGGGGTGCCATAGCCCCATGGAGCATGCTTCAGTTTTGGACCAGCTGTGTCTGCAGGTCTTTCCCAGGACTGGCCCCATATACTTCTGCATCCTAACCCTTTCCATCTCTACCTGTTCCACTTTGAGCCAACCAACTCAATTCTCTGGGTTTCAATTTTCTGTTCTGCAACTTTGGATAATGAAAACATCCTCGTGTATTTATTTGGGATAAGGATAACATCTGTATAGTTTATGAAGCAACAGAGAGTGGGGATTTTCCTTCCCAAACGCCGTGCCCATGTTAGGACTACAAGCACTGTTCATCCTTCTTTGCCTTCTTTCCTCTCTACCCCTCCTTCTCTAACCACGAATCTATTTGCCATCCCAAGAGTACAGATTCCATGGTATCTTACAAACCTTGTAGGAAAGTGTTTAGATCCCAGTCCATCCTTCAAGTCCTTGTTTTACTCTGCTTCTTCCGTTTCCCTGTTCATCTCATATGGTTGTTATTTTCGTTCATTGATACATAGGCACACTCTGACGGTGGTCCATTTCTGCTTAGTCCCTTCTCTGTCTCTACTTCTAGATACTTGAGTTCCTCTATCTAATGGAGCTACAGTCATACATACTGTATGTTTCCCTAAAGGCAAACCCTGAGGCAACCCCAGTTGCAGGACATTGTGAGGAAGGTTCCAGGAAATGCAAGTGAGGGTGGGGCGATTGTGATGAAGAGTATGCAGAGTGCTCTGGTTGCCAGTGAGTGCTGCAGAGCTAAGTTCCAGGAGGAGGCCCCAGAATCACCCTGTTCAACTGTCTCAGCAAGGGACGGAGAAGGCTGGAGCATGCACTGACTCCTCCAACATTGACTAAGAGCTGATGTGAAAATTTCTTCCCTAAGGAGCTGTAAACAGTGTCTACCCCTGATTCATAAAGTCTCCAAACCAAATCAAAGTACAATTCTACCGCAATTCACCCCGAGGAACCAATGCGTTTATTGAGTTTAGTCACAGAGTGTGTATGGGTGAGGCATTCTGGGTAGGAGTGTGGGTGACCCTATGGCAGCTTCACTAGAAGGTCTGTGCCCAACATGGATTATAGCTTCCTCATGGGTATGTAGGTAGAGCCCCCTTACCCTAACCTTCCCAATCCATATACACCAGCCCCTCCAGAAAGCATCACACACACACACACACACACACACACACACACACACACACACACACACCCCTGTCTGTGTACTGTTAGGGCAGAATTGCCTATAAATGGCTAGGACAGTGGCTTGGAACTCAAATGAGTTTACAGTATCTCTCCCTACCCTCTTTCTCTGAGGAAATGTCAACAGTTCACAACCTGGCTCGTTATGGAGTCTTTCAAGGAGGTACAGCTGACCGGATGAAGAGAGCTGCTGTTTAACTCTAAGGATGGCACTCTGTGATGGCTGCCCCTAGAACGCCAGTCACCAATGCTTCTGGTAGCCCTGCTCACGGCTAAGATCACCCTTTAGGCTGCAGAGAAAGAAACAGAGGACTGAGAAGACATGAAGTAAGAAATGAACTAGAAATGAAGTAAGTCTGCACTGGAGTCCTCTGCTGCAGGTCTTCACGTTGGGCTACCCATCCCATCTGCTACGGAGTTTTTTTAAAAAAAGGGGGAGTGCACTAGTGAAACAGAAAGGTGCGGTGGGATATGCCTATTATCCTAGCATCCTGAGTCTGAGGCAGGAAAGTCTGTAGCCAGAACCACGGCCTACACTGCAACACAAGGTGTTCTTGAACACAAATCATGCTCCTTTGATTGTCTGGTCGTTTGGGACCCTGCGGATGCTTGAGCACTGCAGTGAAAGGCAAAAGGGACTGTCAACTGTAATGGCTGCCCACTGCCCTACCCAGCCATGCCCACCTATTTTTTAGAAGTCATACAGTGATTTATCCAAGGTCAAAGAGTAGTCAGTGTTCAGCCTGGATAAACGACTTGGAATTTCCCAAGGTTTTCAAAAGCCAGGTGCCCCACCCAACTGCCCTTCTGAAGTGCTTCCACCAAGACGGAGCTCCTCCCTAGGGGTGCCTCGATGGCCTGTTTCCAGAGAGACATCACTCTGAGATACCTTCCCCAAGCACCACAGGTGGTTAAAAAAAAAAAAGAGTAGCAGTTGAATGCCCACAGCTACCATTTCTAATCAGGCTAAAGAATTCACACAGGAATTTCTGGAGGTTGGTGTCAAGCTCCACATCTTACATTTCCCCACGTTAATAATAAGATTCACTTAAAATCAACAACAACAACAACAACAACAAATGAGTGCATTGGTAAACCAGAGTTGCTTATTAATTCCTACCAATTCCTATTCTGTCATTCTGTAATATCTTAACACCTTAAGTTAGAACAAAGATTCTCAGATCATACTCAGAGCCTTTAACGATTCATTAAAATTTGACGAGCTTAGCAAGGAAGGAAGCCTCTAGCGAGCATGAGCTGTCCAGAGGACTCTGTGGATAGTCTCAAAGCAGATGTCTCAACCAAAAATAGCAATCTTCGGAAGTGAGTATTCCAAACCCAAATAAAAATGTCAAAAGTTTGCTCAATATTAGACAGATAAAATCATTTCTGCCTGAACTTCTGTGATACCTCAGTAAAACCCCCCACTCTATCCCCTACAGACAAAGAGAAGTTTAAACCAGGATTCCTAAGTGTAGATAAGAACTTAGACCCCTTTTCCCCAGGTGGCTGTATCTGCTACAGGGACTTTGGAAAACAGTCAGGATATTCGACCAAAAGACTAAAAAGGGAGGCGGGTTAAAATAAATTATATGGTCTGTGCCTTTAAGAACTAGCCTCATAAAGAAAGGGGAGGCTCCTTCTCCCCACCTCCCTGCTGTGAGTGAGAGATTTGGAAGAGCCTCCCTGGAGACTTAGAAAACACCTTACTTTTGCATTCTGTACCTAAAGTATTCAGTGGCAGCTTTGGGGACTGTGATCCAGGCCAGGCCAGTTTCAAGAAATGATGGCGCCAGCCCCAGGAACAAAAGAACAGAGTCAGGATGTCTGATGGTAACCAATTAACCACGAGATGCCCCTCTCCAGAGATAACAAGACCAGACCCCGGAGATGAGTTGTAAAACTCCTGACAGGGCAAACAGATAAGATAAAATAAGGTAAAGTCCAGGCCCGGGAAAAACTTGACCAATCAAGGATGGACCCGTACTAACCCCCTCCCCTCTAAGAAATTTTATGGGTTTTGCCTATAAAAACTAACTTCCCCAAGAAAGAGGCACTCCTCCCTGCCTCACTGTATTGGGTGTAGGAATGAGTCCCTGTCTAGACTTGTATCTGCAGAATAAACCTTGCTGTTGCATTCTGGACATCCAAGATCCCTGGTGGTCTCTTTGGGGGGTCACAATCTGGGCATAACACTTCCTCCCTCCCTATCAACATCTCTCCCTCTTTTCTTCTACCTTGACGTCTGTCCTTCCTCTGTCTTGAGTATGGTGCTAAACTAGAAGATTGTCTGACTGAGGTAAATTATGATCTACTACCACTATAATTCACAAATATAAAATGACCTACATAATTCCAAATAGTCTCAGTACCCAAGTTTTACAGCTACCTATAAAGGACAGAACGTTCAAAGCCAGCAGACAACCCGGCAGACTCAGGCAAAACACAGCCGAAAGCAGTGTCTGCTTGGCTCCATTGGTAAGAAACAGAGGTGGGAGGGAGGAGGACCCAAGAATGTTGAGAAGAAAATGAAAACACACAGCTGACAAAGACCCTGACACTATGCAGGTGAGGGTTTGGAACAGTCCACAGGAAATGCCACTGGGAGAATTTGAAAACAAGTATGTGGACTGGGGATGGAATTCAGTCATAGAACACATGCTTACAATGTAGGGGGCCGTGGGTTGGATTGCTAGTGCCACCCTCCACTCATAAAAGTTGTGGTCACTAAAAGGAAAGATTGCATTGAACAGAACAAACTTTGAGTCTTTTATTATTATTATTATTATTATTATTATTATTATTAAGACATTTTCTATTCATTTTACATATCAACTGCAGATTCCCTTGATCTCCCTTCTCCCACCCCCCAGCCTTCTCTTCCAACCCACACCCCCATTCCCACCTCCTCCAAGGCAAGGTCTCCCATGGGGAGTCAGCAGAGCCTGGTACATTTAGTTGAGGCAGGTCCAAGCCCCACCTCCCTGCACCAAGGCTGTGCAAAGTCAGACTTGGAGTCTTATACCAGCAACTTGTACATCAGAGAGACATTTCTGCTTAGGAGATAGATAACAAGTGAGACGTCACTAACCCTCAACCTATTAATGGCTCAACTACCCATCTAGAGACTCTTCTGAATTCTCAGAAAGCTAAAGGAACCCCTCAAGCAACCCCAACCTGTGGAACTTTCAGAATGACCATGGCCTGAGGGGAGGGCCGAGTACTCACATTCTTTTCCCAGCCTCTAAAGGAGCAGCTCCTGTGGGCTTCCTCTCCTCACCAACTAGGACCCCAGTGTAAGAGTTTTATTTGTAAAGTTGACAGTGATGGATACACCCTAAATGGTTACCTTTATTCCTTATTACACTGTTACCAGCTTCCTTCCTCGGGAGTATCTTCCTTCAAGAACTTTCAGGTGTATAGGGGAATGCCCTGTGACTCCTCCCACCTGGAACCCAACTACAATCTTTCCCTAATAAACAGCACTCCAGGCACACACTACTTCACGAGTTAGATGTTTATTATTTGCTGTCAGGCTGCAATGGCCACAGAGAATGCTCTCTGAAACCTTGGCTCCCAACATGGACAACTTTGCAGAGTGTTGGCCGATGACCAAGAAAGCCCGGAGCCATCTCCTTTATTACTTACTGCACGTCTAGCAGCAGATGAGAAGCAGATTGGGGAAGTAAACATGCATGCTGAAGTCAGAGTCGTCGTTACTAACAGAGGGGACAGACGGGGGGCGGGGGGGGGGGGGGGGGTGTGTGTGTCAAGTCCAGGCTCACAGTAGCCCCAAGGCAAGGCCTTGCTCTGCCACTACAGCCCTAGCTTTCTTTGTGCAGCCCATGACCCTCTAATTCTTCTCCCTGACCCAAACTTCCCATTTGCCCCACTTTGGATGAGTACTGTATCTTCTGAGTGAGAGCTGTGGCATCCTTAGGGAAACTTCCTCTCTGGGCCTGTTTCTTCAAATAGGTTCTATCTGGGCCAATATAGATCTAGAACATTCCCCTCTCTGTTTTCATAAGAAACCTAGGCACATGGGCACATTGTGATAATGGTTGTGGGGTAGATGTTGAGTAAGGACCCTTTGACTGGCAATGTTACCAGTGGTCAGAATCTGGCCTGGGTGTTTCTGGGTTCTTAGCCGCTAATCCAAGAATGGAATTTAAAAAACCCACACAGTTTCCAAAGTAGCAAGGGAACTTCACTCAAAACAAAGCTGTAGAACAGGTCAAAATACACAGGAGAACAGCAGACCACAAGACTGGAAACACTCAATGACCCTAGATATGGAGTCTAAAAGAAGGAAGGGCTGGTTAACAGTGGTCATATCTTGGAAGGTTCCCTTTTCTGACTTATAGATTGGGTTATGTATCCATTTCTTGAGTATACATGCCTCCTCCTATAATGCATCTGATTTTAATCATGTGTACACACAGTTACACATAAACATAAAATGGTAAATAGGAGGATCTCCATAAAATTTTACTTGGGGGCACAATTTTGCTTTGTTTCACAAAGTTTTGGTTGATCTAAAACCAGGGCAGATCAGCCTTTCTGATCTCCTATTTGGACATAAGGAGAGTGTGATTGAATAGAAACTGTCTAAATTTGATGGCCATTAAGGGAAGGAAAAATCTATTCCATTGTTCAAAGAGGGATGTGTGTTCATCTAGAAACAAGTGGGGTCCCTGTTTTGCTAGCTGATTACCAGGCACATTATTCACAGTGGGGTGTGTTTATACTGCATACAGATAAGAGTCTCAGGTTACCAAGTCTGTTACTATTAGGAAACAGGTATGCATACAGCCCTAACCAAGAGGAGTCCTGGGCTCTAAACTGTTCCCTAGGCTTGCCTGTCTCAGGGATGTTTTCACAACATGTTCCCATAATTCGCTCCCTCAAAGATTAAGCCCCAAGTTCAGGCTTCAGTATTGAGAAGGTCCAGTTCTAGCAGCCACACAGCACACACATCAGGAGGGTCACTCCAGCCTATTGTCCAGTACCTGCTTCTACACTAGGGACCAGCCCCTGCCATGCCCACTCCTGTCCAGAATTATAGTGAATAAAATATCTCCACACAGTTGAATAGCTGAGCAAATATTTAGCACATAGTTGGTGCTTAGCATACTAGTGGAAGACATAAAGGAGGAAATGAGTAGATGAGGGAACAGAATGCAGTTGGGTGAGTTGTCAGATTAAGCTGGGGTTCAGGCTGGGTTGAATCCTGCTTTCTCACAAAGAGCATCAAGATTGGCAAGTCAACACAAGTCATCTGTCTCCCAGCAATGTTCCTGAGCTGAGGAAATAAGACTCTATGGCACAGAGGCTCCTCACCAAGCTGGCATGCTTTCTAAGCAAAAGACTAGAGATACCATTTAAGTGAGGTACCAGGAACTGAAGAAGCTTCATCATCATCATCATCATCATCATCATCATCATCATAGCAATAATACTAAAACAAGAGTGGATGGACTTCTACAAGAAGGAAGACAGCCAGGGGACTGGATCTCTATCCCTACAAGTCTCCTTGGTACATCATAGATCCCCAGGACCAGTCTTGGAGTGAGACACAGAGATGTAACTTTGGTCTCAGATTCTCAGTGCTGCAGGAGACACAACCTTCAGTTGGGTTTGAGTGAATCACACCCTCAGGAAATAACAGCTGTCTGCCTAGGTCAGTCTCTGGAAAGTCTGAAGAAATGAAGCTGGCCCACTGGATCGACACGGCTCTAAACCACACACTTATGCAAAGCCTTGAAAGAGGAGTACCAGTCATGGCTTACCATGGGCGACAGCGGTGCCGGGCATCTATTCAAGCAAGGGGTAACCCTGCCTAATGCAGAGCCTTTGTTCACCGAGTTGACAGCTTCTTATCTTTTATTTCCATAACTCAATCTTGAGGAATGCTTCTGAGGCAAGTCAGTAAAACTGCAAGGCGGGAACTCAGCTTTAGGAGGTAGCATACCTGATATCACATGTCCCATTTTAAAAGAAAAAAAAAGTATTTATTCAATGTTTTCATTTATGTGTAGCTGTGTGTGTCTCTGTGTGTGAGAAGTCCAGAAAAGGGAAGTGGATCCCTGAAGCTGGAGCTATAGGCAATTGTGAGCTTCCTGTCATGGGTCCCATTCCTAATCACTTAAAATTTAAATATTTAAATTTAAACCATTTAAAATATTTTCTAGAACCTTCCATATCAAAGTTTATCCTTACTGCACTTGATCCATGTAGCAGGAAGACTGGAGATTCAGAACACAAGTCTAGGAATAAGGCGAGAGAACAAGGTAGTGCTCCCGTGTTCATACGGTTCGTCCCTGTGGGTCAGCATGGGTAGGAAACTGAGTGAGCATCACTGAGAAAGCTAAGTCAATGTGGCTGGCGATGGTTCAGGAAACCTGCATGAGGCCTGTCTGCACTGTGCACATAAGCAACACTCGCCTGCACAGGCCAGGGTTTTTGTTTATCTTCTAAGCTGGAATGAATACTGAGACCTAAAACCTGTAGGGAGCCAAGTGGAATCACAGTGTGATCTGAAGTAGGTCACATTAACCAGTCACTCCCCTCAGCCTTTTGTTTGCACCAGGCAAAAGAAGTTTGGCAACGAATTCCAGGAAGGGCTCTCAGGAAGCAGAGCATAAGGACAGTTCACTGGGGCTTCTCAGTCAAGCCAAGGGAATTGCAGGTGTCAGCCCCAACAGGGCATAGGAAGCCCTCAAGCCAAGTCCAGGTAGAAACACTCATTTGTTTCTCCAAGCTAAAACAGTACATCCTTCCAGGCCACAATCCCCAAAAAATTTCATTCCGGACCATTTCCTTTGAGTCTGATACAAACACGTGGCTGTGAATTAAAAATAAAGAGAGTGGATCTAGTGAGCCACTGAAGCTTTACAGAGAAAACTGGGAAACTCTTGTTACTGTCAAGGGGAAAACGATACACATCTTTGACTCAAATCGGAAGAAAGGTGAACTAAAAGCCAAGCGATTTAAATCTGAAAACTTCCTTTCTAAGGACAGGCTGCTCTTACTACGTTAATGTTTAACATACTTGTGCAAAGTCCAGGGTCCATGGCTAGTCCACCTGTAGGCATCTGTAGTTCCTAAGACCCTTGCAGCCCTACCTTCGGAGCCAGCCCCTAGCCACCCTGCTATTTCCTGTCATTCTCTACTTGAACCACCCACTTTCAGACTCCTTTAGTTGCCTCTTCTCTTCTGTGAGAGTGTCCCTTGTGCATCTTCAAGCTATAACAGAGAAAGGGACAGTGCAAAGGACACAAGGGTGTTTTATATTGAGATAGCTACTGTTCCAGGTAAAATGAGGCTTTGCAAACATGTATCTTCTATCTATATGATACTATGCTTCAGTGGCGGTCATGCATCTCCCATGTTTAAATACATATGTGCACATCCTTAAGAATGCATCCTTAAGCGCATGCAATTTAGATCTAAAGACTTTTATACTCAGGGGCTAGAGAGATTGATCAATGGTTAAGACCACCTACTGCTCTTCCAGAGGACTTGAGTTCAGTTCCAAGCAACCATGTTGGGTAGATCACAATTGCCTATAAATAACTCCACCTCCAGGGAGGAATCTGGTGCCACTGACCTCCAAGAACACGAGTGCTCACTTGCACATACATACATGTAATTAAAATAATAAAATAAACCTTTAGGGGGGTTGGAGAAATGGCTCAATGATTAAGAAAGAGTACCAGTTACTCTTCCAGAGAATCCAGGTTCAATTTCCAGGAACCACATGGTGGCTCATAACTGTCTGTTACTCTAGTTTTAGGGTATCTAATGCCTTCTTCTGGCCTCCATGGGCACCAGGTACACATGTGGTACACAGACACACATGCAGGCAAAACACCTGTCGTGATTTTAATGAGAATGCCCCCCCCCTAAAGGCTTATATATTTGGATCCTTGGTCCCCAGTTGGTGGAACTGTTTGGGAAGATTTGGAGGTGTGGCCATGTTGGAGGAAGTGTGTCACTGGTAATGGACTTGGATGTTTCAAAAAGTCCACACTATTTAGAGTTAGATCTCTATACCTCATGGTTGTGTCTCAAGACATGAGCACTCCAGCACCATTCTTGCCTGCCTGCAGCCATGATGGTCATGGATTCTCATGCTCTGAAACTGTTAGCAACAAATAAACACTTCCTACTATAAGTTGCCTTGGTCATAGTGTTTTATCACAGCAATAGAAGAGTAACTAAGACAGAGCCCTTGCATATAAAAGAAAATAATCTTTTTTAAAAGATCTTTATGGTCAGACGAAACACCAGAAATAGGAAGAAAATGCTAGGAATAGGTCAGCCAGAACAATGGGTGGTTCCAGCTAACACGTCAGCTTTAGTCTCTTTGCTCTTATGATCTTCAACTATAGCTGTGGCATTTCTAGACAAAGATGAAGTGATGAAAACTGGTCCTGGACAGAGAAGCCTGAGATTTTTATTATGGCAACTTGTTATTCTGGGAATATAATGATTCGTTTGAACATAATCAGAGTACAGTCATAACTGATATCCCTTTATTTCTGGGTGAGTAAGTAGATTATCAAACACCCATGTCAGCATCCTTGAGTACACTCAAATGAGCAATGTTTAGCTACTGCCTCTGTTCAAATGATGCTGTGTTTTGATTGTGGTTAGAAACATTCAAACACAACTGAGTTAGTCAAGTGTTATAGGTGGAGACTTGCTTGCCTACTTTCAAACACTGTTGGATGAATCCAGAGGTTTAGTGTTTTACTTTAGGGGGATTCTTTGTGTGTGTGTGTGTGTGTGTGTGTGTGTGAGAGAGAGAGAGAGAGAGAGAGAGAGAGAGAGAGAGAGAGAGAGAGAGATCTGTGTCTGTCTGTATTTGTGTCTATCTGTATCTGTGTCTGTGTGTTTATAACGCTTTAGCCGATGCTCATGAAGACATTGAATACTTAGAATTGTGCCACTACTGGAAGGAAATTCTATCTAATAAAATGCCACAATGGTAACAGAAGAAAAAAGGAGAGGAGGAAGTGGAAAACGAAGAAGGAGAGGAAGAAGAAACAGGTCCCTCATGGGGAAAGCACCAGCTATTAGGCCCTGTTTTAGAAAACATAAAAGTTCTCTCACAGCACTGCTGTGATGATGTCTCTGAGGGCTCACCTCACATTAGGTGTGTCCCCCAAATTTGGGATCAAAACTGAATGTAAGTGTTGCGCTCTTTTGTGTGGTAGACTACATTTATTTCCCCACAAGGTCAAACCCTGTGAAACATCTAATGGCTGCATAACATTCCCTTGTATGGAAGTATCTTAAGCATTCATCCCAGAAGGTCTGTATGTAATATGTTCATTTATGCATTACCCATTATGGAACATGGCAAGGTGGCTGTAAACAAATTGGGACCAGGCCTTTCCCACCCCTGACATGGTTTAACATGCTTTTTTTTTTTTTTTTTTTTTTTTTTTTTTTTTGGGACAACCACATCTTCCAGATGAGTCAGGAGGTTTTACTTGCACTGAAAAGCCGACAGGAAGCAGCTCGGTGCGAGCACCAACAGCTCCCCTGGCTGCCATGGACTCGGCTCCTCTGCCCATCAAAGGTCTTCTGCTGAACTTACAGTGAACCTGGCAAAGGGGGCACTGAGAACCAGTGGATGTCGGGTTAGGTAGGTAGAGACGCTCATTCTCCCAACTTCCTGCTTATGGGATGGACTCCTGCTCCAGCTTCTCTCACGATAGCATCTGCAGAAGACTGTGTGGAGCTCGCCCCGCTCCCTGTAGATCCAGGCTGTTTCTAGCCCCCCAGGGTTCCCCAGTGTTTCCCAGTCCCTGCCCACTCCCCTGTATCATGTGTCTTGATTAAGTATTATGAAGTTATCCTATTTGGTTTCCTTCCCTAGCACCAACAGTACAACAGAACCATGAACCCCAACTGACCCTAAACCACAGCAGGACTGGAGGGAGGATCCTCCTACAAGGAGCCAGTTGCATTCTCACAGACCTTTTTGCTCCTCTTAGTCCTGGATGCAGTAGGAACCAAAGTGGCTAAATTCATCAAAAACACGCCAGAGCCTGGCCAGCCTGGGAGCAAACAATGTTCTCTTCTTATGCTGAGGAAGGAGAGAGCACCCTGAGGGATTCTACAGGAGAGGCCGTGGGGCCCAGACGGAGGGTGAGGAAGACTTTAAGGGGCTCAGGGCCTTCGGTCCCTGCTCAGCCAGACTGCACATTGTCTGCCATCCTTGCTTGACCTGGCTACAAAACAGTTCATGCCAACAGCTCTGCATACCTTCATTCATTTGATAAATATTTATCAATAGTCTCTGTGTGCTCTAAGTAACTATCTCATTTCTAAGCATGCATTTTACCTTGGTCATGAAACTAAAGATAAAACAAGCAGGCAGGCAGGCAAGCAGACACACACACACACACACACACGCACGCACGCACGCACGCACACGGAACCATTATCATCTCTTGCCTGCCTTTGGATGTATCTATAATATTCTGCTCATGTCATTCCCAAACCCCAGTAAAATGTGAACATCTTGAACTCTTTCTTCCTTTATTTAAGTCTCACCCAATAGCCTCATACATATTGGCTTGTGTCGTTATGTTTTTCCTGAGGACACATAGCACAACACAAAACATCTATTGTGTTCCAGATAGGTAGCTGATAACAGATCAAAATAATGATTACACTGAAGTCCAACTTGGCAATTAAATGAGTTCCTGGGAGTTACATACAGGAATGGAGGTGAGGGCTTACTTACAGGAATGGAGGTGAGGGCTTACTTACAGGAATGAAGGTGAGAAGTTACTTATAGAAACATGGGCTGCTCAATCACCAAATGGGCGATAGCTCATGGAAGCTGGAACCCTGGAGATCTCTGGAAAATTTGGAGTCCTTACTGTTTATACAATCTTGAGGAAGAAAAGGCTTTGTGCATCCGGTAAACTTGCGGGACTTCCTGAGACTCCTGAATTGTTTGCTATCTGAGACTAATGAGCCTCGATTTAGAACCTTTTGAGTCACAAAAAGCTTCTGTTCAGAGGAAATAGCTACTCAGCACAGCTCACATGTGTTATTCTGTCCCATTTCATTTTCACCCTGTCTTGGGAATTTAACACAGATTCCAAGTCTGTTCTCACCTCCTTATCTTGTGGTGAGGCTTAGAAAGAACTCAGAAGAAAAGAGGTAGCCAGGTGTGGAGGCACAAGCCTATAATCCCAGCACTCAGGAAGTGAAGACAAAAAGATGGGGGTCAAGGTCATCCTTAGCTGCAGATGAGGACTAGCCTGGCTACATAAGACCATCCTTTAAGAGAAAATTATTAAAGGGGGTATTTAGTGGGGAATTTGCATCTGTGTGGTATAATTCTGCTCCTGTGGTGGTGAAGTCTTCCAGAAACGCATGTGGCAGATGGAAGAATAAGCCTCTAGCTAGCACAGCTTAACAAGATGTGGGGATGGCAGGGAGAGCTGCATCCCTTCTCCTATCCACCGATGCTCACCGTGTATTAGGACAGCCGCTCCACCTAACAATACCTGCTGGACTTACCTGCTTTCCCTAGTAGAGCAGAGACTTTGACCATCATTATCTACATGCTGTACCGAGAGCATTTCCAGGAACTTGGAGGCTCTGTCAGTATTGCGTGTAAGAAGCAGGCAGGAAGTCTCCCATCCCTTCCCATAATCACTGTCATCTGTGGTCCAGGCTGGAAAAATCAGGGAAATGCAGATTCCATAGATAAAACTCAAACCTGACCACGCTGCTTTGCTTCTCAGATGTTCCAGATGCTTCCAGACTTCCACTGACAATATTGTAAATGTTAAAAAACAAACCTTATAACCTGACAAGGGGCAGAGGGTTCTTGACTGGCCCCTGCTTGCCCTCCTGGTCTGGTCTCTCACTTCCCCTCCAGAGCACTGTGTGCTTCCACACACACCACACGCCCCTCCCTCCATGTTCTGCACACAGGGTCCATTCTATACTTATCCTTGTCCTTTTGGATCTCTCAGACCTAGTTGTCCTTTGAGTGTTTACTTAATCCTATTTCTTCTAACAATTCTCCCTTCTCCTTCGTCCTCATCAAATTTAGAAATATGCTCCAGGTCTTGGGAGAAGCTCTGGAGAACTCAAAAGTCAGATGTGATAAATCAGGTATGAAAGCATAATAGGTTTAGCCACTAAGGAAATCCCTGTTTGAACAATCAGAGCAGTCCTGAGGCAGGGTGCCTTCCTTTTTGTGATTGACATCTATTTCGTACTTACCAGATGTTTGCCGCAAAATGCTTTAGTTAACTAAATCCTCAAGTACTAGTATGGAGTTCGGAACCTAAGATTCATGACCTCTCAGGTCCTTCATAGAAAGAGGTGCAATCACTGCCTGGCTCCTAAACTGAGGGCTTAGCTGGGTTGGGTGTTTGGTACTAGCAACTTACTATACAATGGCCTTCAGTCAGAGCATGGACAGAAGACCAACTAGACCGTCAGCTAGCATGAGGAACAGGCTAGCTCCTGAAGACCAGGGACCTCTCTTTGCTTTGAGTTCCAAGCTCATCAAGCAGTATTTTTATTCATTCTGATTGTGGAAGCATTTGGCATCCTCAGAGGCCTGGGCATAGATGTAAGAATTCAGGTTAGAAAGCATATATATAAAGACATCTACTATAAATAAAGACATTTTCTGGTTTATATATAATCTCTTAGATATAACAGGCCAAGCTTGGGATCCACTAGAAAGTTGGTTTAGGAATCTACCAAATTGAGAGGCTCATACAACTTCAGGGACTCCACTTACTCACATTTCTTGGGGGCATGTCAACTGCCCTTCCCTACCTGGCTCCACATTGGAAGCCTGGCCAGTCAAGAACCCAGAGACAAACCCTAGCTATATAATGAGTTCTAAGCCAGATAGGTATATGTGGCAAGACCCTATCTGACAAAAAAAAGAGAAAAGAAATAACTAAAGGAAATAATAAAGCATATAAAACATCACAGAGAAGGAGGAAACATGAAAAAAACTATATATATATATATATATATATATATATATATATATATATAGTTATAGGCAAAAACAGTAGTACACATAAAATAAAAAATTTAAAAATATGTTTGCAAACCAACATATTGGCAACTGCAAATGAATCAAGCAATAAAACTTGTGTGGCTAGATTAGGAAGGTCAATCTCAACTGCAGAGTGTTCTTGCTAGGTATGTCCAGAATGCTCACAACAATAAAAAAAAGCAGACAAAGTTCTATTTCCTTACCTATCATTTGATGAGTTATGAAAGAGTCTGGAAAACAATGATAACAGTTCTGTTTTATGTAATATTTAAAAATGAGATCAAAGCACTACGTGTACAGAATTCAAGTCATAAGCAGGACTGAGGACTGATAGCATGATATAGTCACACTCATGTCTCCAGCTTGGACAGTCCAAGTCTGGTGAGTCACGGGCCCCAGAAAAGGCCATGATGATAACTAATACCAGGAAACATTGTATCAATCTAGACATGCTGGAGTCTGTTCCACCTCACTGTTTTGCAGCTTGTCCAACTGTGATGCCTCCCTCTTGACAACTGTCCTTCTGAAATATATGAGAACTACTCTGATTCCCTGTCCTCCAACAGTGTTTCACCTAGCAGCATCCTGCTCTTTACCATTCGGTAGCATCTAAGGCTGGAAGACAAGACAAAATGCTCTCAAGTATGCACACAAGAAAAAAGAAAAGGATTTTCCAGGAGATAGGAGATGTGTAAGACCGTTTGATGCACACGTGTGGGCTAGAGTTTGAATCTCCAGCATGTAAAAAGGTGGTTATGGCCACATATGTGATTGTGATCCCATGCTATGGTGTGCAGAGACTGGAGGATTTCTGGGGCTTGTTGTCTGCCAGTCTAGCTCTGGGAACAATGAAAGACCTTGTCTCAAGGGACTTAGGAGATGCGTTGGAGACAAACCCTAGCTATATAATGAGTTCTAAGCCAGACAGGTATATGTGGCAAGACCCTATCTGAAGAAAAAAAAAAGAAAAGAAATAACTAAAGGAAATAATAAAGCATATAAAACATCACAGAGAGGGAGGAAACATGAAAAAAACTAAAGACACTTCTCTAACTGTTGAGGATTATTCAAGTTGGAAGGCCAAGTTCATCATGGAACTCTTGAAAATAGGAAGGAAACAAACGAACAAAAGAAAAGAAGGAGGAGACAGTAAATTACTGGGACTACTACAATGATTCAAAGTGTCCTGGGCTGGAGATGGCTCAGCAGGTAAAGGTGCCTGACACACAAGCCTGACCAACTGAGGTCAGTCCCCCAGAACCCACAGGGTGGAACATGAGAACCAACTCCCAAAAGTTGTCCTCTGACTTCCACATGTGCACATGGGAGTACACACACACACACACACACACACACACACACACACACACACACACCACAGAATAATAATAAACAAACAAAAATTAAAGCATATAATAATTTTGGCACATCTAATAGGTATATTGAATTTTGCCGGAACACACAGGAGAACAGGTGTTTCAGGAAATACACTCCTGGAAACTAAGAATGAGCCAAAAATGCAGTCCACAATATTGCCACTCCAGAGGGCAATAGCAGTGTCCTCAGGTTGTCCCCCTGTAGCTATGCTGAGGGTGTTCTGATTTTCTTTTTTTTTCTAAGAGAAAATAATCTTGAGACTGGGGTGTAGCTTGGTTGGTAAAGTGCCTGCCTGGCATGCATGTTCTGTCTCCAGCACCTCATAAACTAGGTGATGGGTGCAGCCTGCAACCCCAGTTTTCCTGGGGTGGAAGCAAGAGGATCAGGATTTCAAGATCATCTTCCACTACACAGTGAGTTGTAGGCTAGCCTGTGCTACTTGAGCCCTTAGCTAGACAAGCCAGGGGGTAGGGGAGGAATGTCACATAGATGGAATCCTTCGGTGTGTAACATTTTGGGTGCGGCATCTTGTACTGGCTAACGTTTTGAAGTCTTTCCAAATCCCTGATTCTGTCAACAGTCTGTTCTTTGTGGTTTCCATTGTGCACATACCTACAGTTTATCCACTAACCCACTCAAGGACAGTTGAGCAGCTTCCAGACTTTGACAAGTATGAATAGGAGTTTCTATGCACACTTGAGGACAGCTTCTTCTCTTTTGTATAAACAAACAGGACAGGAATTTTTAACTTTATGAGAAATTGCCCAAATCACTTTCTGCCCCTTATGTGTAAGCATCCCAGTTGCTCCCACCCTTCCTGGTTTTAGTTTTTAGCAATGTTTTTAATGTCATCATTTCCCCTGAGTATGTAACACAATCTGTGGTGGCTTGGTTTACAGTTCCTAATGACTCATGAAGTTGAACACCCTTGTATACACTTATCTCTATCCTTACAGTTGTTTGATTAAATGTCCATAGATAAATTTATGGAGAAATTATATTGTTTTTGTTTTTTGTTTTTTGTTTTGGTTTTTCGAGACAGGGTTTCTCTGTGTAGCTTTGCACCTTTCCTGGAACTCGCTTTGGAGACCAGGCTGGCCTCGAACTCACAGAAATCCGCCTGCCTCTGCCTCCCAAGTGCTGGGATTAAAGGCATGCGCCACCACTGCCCGGTGAGAAATTATATCGTTTTTATGTCAAATCTTCCAATCCATGAATGCATTGTGTCTCTTCACTTTATTTTTATTTGTATTATTTTAATTCTTTTTAAATTGTCACAGTTCTATTTGACAAAGAATACAACTCACTATGCAGACCAGGCTGGCCTTTAACTCATAGAGATTCACCTGCCTCTGCCTCCTAAGTACTAGGATTAAGCCTAGTATCCAAAGGTATAATCTTTCTTGGAGAATATTCTATGTCTACTTAACAATGTGTATTCTGCTGTCATATATTTTGTATTGTGCTATGTAGGTACACATTTAGAAATGTTATGTCTTATTGATGAACTGATTTTTTTTTTTAACCTAATCTAATGGATATGTAATGTGGTTTTTCAACCTTGGTCATTTTCTTTCTTCTGTGGTCTATGTTGCCATTAATATAAACCTATCCAGCTCTTCATTTTCGCTTGGAGTATCTTTTTCCATATTCTATCTTGAAACCTATTAATAATGTCATTATATTTGAAGTAACTTTCTTGCAAATAGTGTATTGTAGTGTGTTTCATCTATTTTAACTGTGTTTGCTAGTGTCTTAAAATCACTTAGTGAAATTATCACTACACTTACATATTCCCTCTGTTGTTGTCTTCTGTTGGGCCTCCCTGGTTTTGTTGTTATTGCTGTTGTCTTATCTATTTCCCCCCTACTTGTCTTAGGGAATGTGATCATTTGACCATCTTTTATTATCCTGTCCTACTTACCATGATCATGGCAGGATCCCTTTGAGTAACTTCTTTAGTGGTTGCCCTGGCAATTTAAAATATATACATTGCCATTTTCACAGTCGATTTTGAATCAGAAATCCTGAGGCTCTAAAGTTCCCTTTCTCCTTTCCTCTAAACAGTACATCTATATGTGCCCTAAACACCATCAACATCACACACTTCAACATAGGGTAACAGGCTCTGAGGTTAGCCCAGATAGTCACCAACTCCATCGCCTTCTCCATTCATGAAGCTCTTTGGTGATCTGGTGTTCTCTTCCATCTGAAAACTCCCTGTAAATACTCTGTTAAAATAGGTAGAGGCGGTGAACTGAGGATGTTATTGTTTTACTGCCATTGTTGAAAGCGATTTTAGGTATGGAATTCTGTAGTTTTGTGTGGCTGGGTTTTCATGTTCAAGTGTGTGCAGTGAACATTGTGTGTGTGCATGCAAAGACCAGAAGTCAACCTTGAGTGTTGTTCCTCAGAAGTCAACAACCTTTCTTGAGACAGGGACCTCACTAATCAGGTGAGACTGACCGATGAGCAAGCCCCAAACATCCTTCTGGGTTTGCTTCCCCATTGCTGGAATTATACACACACACACACACACACACACACACACACACACACACACCCCACCCCTAGCTGGCTTTTTCCATGTATGCTGGGGACCAAACTGAGGTCCTCCTATTTGTGTGACAAGAACTGTATCAACCCAACAGTTCTTGGTAGTTCGTACTTGCAAATATCATACTTTTCCTGTTTACCTATGTGGTGGCCACAAGAGGATCAGTCACCAGTGTGCTGTCCTTCAGACAGTTTCTCTCTAGCTGTTTAAAAGCTTTTCTCTCCAGTGTTGCAGAACTTTGCACGTGCTGTGGCCGAAGGGTATCTCTTTGACTTGGTCCTGTTTAGACTTTGCTCCACTTGGATGCATGCATGGCCCCTTCAGAATGGGTGGAGTTTCAGCCACCACTCCTCCAAATCATATTCCAGCACTGCTTTCTTCCTTCTCACCTTATGAAAACTCCCCTGACAAAAGCGTCACACATTTTCCGTTGTTCCACCGGTCCCTAAAGTTCTCTTTGGGTTTTGGCTTTAGTATTTTCTTCTTGTTAACCGACTGAGTAATGTTTTTCATTTCAGTTGATTCTGTTCTCCCCTGTCCTCACCGTTCTGTGGCCGAGTCTTTCAGCGTGTTTTTAACTTTGGGTTGTTTTTCCACTCTGAAGTTTCCGCTTGCTCATCTTCAGGGTTTCTATTTATGTTCTAGCTTTGAGAAGTGCTCATAGCTGCTCCTTTGAACATTTTTATGACATCCAGGCCTCACTCTAACATCTGCATCATCTTGTCACTGGCTTCATTGATGGTCTTTTCCCACAAGTTAAGAATATCATGTTCTTTGTATGCTGAGAAATTCTGGACTGTGTCTCAGATATTTTGTGTGTTAATTCATAGGAATCTGGGTTTTCTTTTGAGATCTATGTTTGGTTATTTGTTTGTTTGTTTGTTTGTTTTGAATTCTTTTGACAGCAATTTACTCTGTAGCCTGGACTAGCCTGGACTTCATGATTCTCCTGCCTCATCCTTCCAAGCACTGGGATCACAGATGTATGCCATTACACCCAGTTTATCTCAGCCATCATAATCTGGGAAATATAATGTGAAACAAATAGTTCAAGCACAGGTTCTAGCTCAGACCAGGCATTCCTAAACAGCCATACAAAGGTGATGGATCTGTCTCCCAAGTTTTGCCTTCTTTGCATTTCCCCAGTACTTTGTGGTTCCCTGGTTTCCTTGGAGAGACAAGTCAGAGAGGCCATCTTGCTCAAGGCAACATGAATGCTTGGAGTCAGTACCCTTTGGTGACAGATCAAGGCAAAGTGGGTGTGTAAGGCTGGAACAGTTATTAATGCAAAGACAGTCCTGAGCTCCAGAATTCCCATGAAACAGGCCTGGTCTCCTGTTTAACCCTTCCTTAGCTCATTCCTACCTGTTCTACCCATCCCACCCCACCCCTAGATATCAATAGCAGCTTCCTTGGTGAAGGACTTTTATAGAGTTTGCTTCTGGGTCTAAATGTGATGTCCTCTTGTGACAGTTATGAGAGGAAATGACAGGTGACTCATTCATTTGGGTTAATGTGTTGTAAGAAAACTTGTTCTAGGGTCTTCTGGGAAACTTTCCTGGCTATCAAAAGAACCACAGGTAGGGTGGTTTCTTTTAAACTAACCCCAAACAGGGACTCCTGTAGCTCCAATTGTTACCAATGCATCTGTTTTGAAGCTAAGAACATCCATCCTCTGGCAAAAACCTGAGATGGAAAGAACTCAAGCCTTGACCATCTGAGTTCCCACCAGCACAGCCCAGGTCACACTCTGCCTCTACCAGCCAATCATTTCTTTGCTATTCAAGGCAGCTTGAGGGTTTCTTTCTTGTCTCTTTGTTCCTTCTAGCCACTCTGGTTGATGTGGATGAGCATCTAGCTGAGCTTCCTTTCCTCCACTGTTTCTAAGAGCTCATAAACTTTGGAAAGAGCTTGAGGGAACTGGAGAGATTCTCAGAGAGTAAAGAAGCACTTGCCACCAAGTCTGACAACCTGAGTTTGACTCCTAGGACCTTCACAGAAGGAGAGAACTAGTTCCCACAAGTTGACCCCTGACCTCCATATATATGTGTGTGTTTGTGTGTGTGTGTGTGTGTGTGTGTGTGTGTGTGTATGTGTGTATATATATATATATATATGTATATATATATATATATATAAATTTGGGAAGCTTAGAATTTTTATTTTCATTTCATGTGTATGAGTGGTGTGTGTGTGTGTGTGTGTGTGTGTGTGTGTGTGTGTGTGTGTGTGTGTAGCACAAGAGAAGAAGGCATCAGGTCCCCCTTGCACTAGAGTTATGATGTTTATAAGCCACCATGTGAATTCTGGAAACTGAACCCAAGTCCTTTACAAGAGCAACAAGTGCTCTTAACCACAGAGCCATCTTTCCGGTGCCCATACTTTTTGTTTTTTAAGAGCTTGGATAGCTCACAATCTAGATGATTGGTCAAAAACTGAATTGTAAGTGCAGGCAGCTAATGGAAAATTTTTGTCCTTCCTTCCAGTTTTCCTTTCTTCCCTTCTTTCTTTTTCTCTTTCTTTCATGAGTAATAATGACTATTTAAAAAAGAAAGAAGGAAGGAAGGAAGGAAAGAAAGAGAGGAAGGAAGGAAGGAAGGAAGGAAGGAACAGAATAAAGAAAGGATGAAATTTGAATAAAACACATTAGGATTACAAAAGAAACCTAAAACCATATCAATGTTTGCAACGGGGCTGAGAAAATTTACCTTAAATTCTATTTTTAAGCCCAAAGTACAGTGTAAGTCATGGGTTTGATATGTAATTGGTACTTCTGAAAACCCCCCTGTAATAGTCAGGTGAAGTCAGACAGCTGACGGTTGCTAGGATATTTATATGCTTTTGGAGGAAGAAGAGAGACTTCCACCACACTACTAGAAAAGGAAAATGCCTGCTACACAAAGCACATTTCCAAATGTGATTCAGGGCACAGCTTAAAGAACAAAGAGTCCACTGTAACCCAAGAAAGCTTTGTGTGGGAGGCACAGAGGTTCCTGTGCTCACAGATAAGCACTAGGGGACCAGGAATGTTAAACATTCAAAGGGAAGAATCCACAACCTGTTATCCACCCAGAAGGCCGTGAACAGATGAGGTCAATAGCCTGGTGATCTTTGCACTGTGTGGTAGTGACCACACCAGGTCCTCTCCCAGACCCTTGTCATGAGCCTCTCAATCAATAAAACATATCTTTATGGGAGATGTTACATGTACTGCACAAAGAGTTTCAATATAGTGACATCATAAGCTTTATTGTACACACAGGATTGAGTTATCACTAGGAAAATTTTCACCAAGTTGTGCTGTGCTTAAATATGCCTAAAATAAACTACTGAGGGTCAGACTCCTGAAGTTTGAACCAACACATGCTACTTAGTTATGTTGAACTGTACTGCCTTCTTGCCTCCTGTGGATCATTACTCTGCTGACCACAGTGGTCACCGTGACTCCCACAGAGTTCCTAACCCTACACACTGTATCTTAATGAAAATTCTGAAGGTCACAAAAGTGTGACTTCATCAGGTCAGAAAGGAAAGAGTTTTCAATAAATAATAAGTTCTGTCCTTTCATAGAGAAAAAAAGAGCACATTATCCAGGCCTCAGAAAGGACAGATAGACGCACCGCACTGTGTGTAACTAAGTGTCTCTTATGTCTATACAGAGGATCAACGCTCTCTTCTTCCCCAGCATCTGGGCAACTCAGACCTGCTTCCTTGAGCATCCCAATACAAAATTCAAGGATTCTATTATAACCAATGACAAGAGACAAAATGCAGGGTTAGAAGTATGATGCAAGCCTTAATCCCAGATGTGCCTGCCAGCAAGGTGGGTGGTGTTGTGAAAATCACTTCTCTCTGTGGGCCTTCATTGTCTCATCCCCCAGTCTTGATGATTATAGATCACTGGAGGAATGAAAATAGCTAGTAGCTAGCCAAGTGTGATGGTACATGCACTTGGGAGGCTGAGCAGAGGAACCATGAGTTCAGTTCCAGACTAGCTCAGACTAGACACTGTCAGAGGAAGGAAGAGAAAGGGAGATGGAAGGGGAAAGAAAGAGAAAGGAAAGGGAAGGAGTTTTCTAAATACTGGGTGCTGGGATAGCTTATATCAATGATAACTCATTTTTCATTTTTCAGATACTCCACCCATCCAACATTGCACAACTCAGCATTCTAAATCAATTTATTGCCAACAGGGTCTGTCTATCATAGGGCAGCTGGAGAATGTGGAGGTTTCCTCTTAGATACCCAAAACAGAAAGAGCAAACTATCCTCTCCTAAATCTGCTATCAATCACCTCGTTAACTTCTGATGACTTGACAGTGAGCCATAGCACCAACGCAAAGAAAAGTGAAGCAAACACCAGTTTGCTTTTCTTTCTTCTTTGCATTTCAGAAATTACCTCGGAGACAGTGACTAGTAAGCATGGGGTAAGGTGGGAGTGACTAGGGACTGGATGTTCTTGGGGTCTTTCCAAGGCATGTAGTAGGGTTTGTCTTCACATGTGTACAAAGCTCTGCTCCTATTCTTCAAGCACTTACTCCAAACATTGAGCATCCAAGCCAACTCCATGACTCACATGACCAGAGATAGATGTGCTGGCTCTGAAACACAACCCAACAAGGACCTAGTGGCAGAATTCCATGACAAGCTTTTTAAGACATCTACCTGCATGCTTCAAGGGTCCCATGAGCAAGAACAGAAGGGGAAGAGGAGCTAAAGGCTACAACCAGCAAGAAAAACAGCTTGACTTCACCGGCATTCCTTACACCTTTTAGGGAGTTGGTCCTTGACTCTGAATAGCACTGCATTAATGTTCCTTACAGGTAGAAATGACACTGTGCTTGCTAAATAGGATGGTGAAGATGTCTTTGGATAGAGGAAATGCATTATTTGGGATCATATAGGGTGTAGTGTCATGAGGCTGATAAGAATTAGGAACAAGTAGACTGTCAGGGTTACAAGCCCAAGGAAAACACACTACCTATATGTATGATGGAGCCAGAAGTCAGCTCCCAAAACACCAGAGATTTCACAAGGAAGTTGATGCTACAAGCTGAGGTATTAAAATCCAAAATTTTCTGACTCATCAAGCTATAGACTAACGACCAATCTTTGTTGTTGTTGTTTTTAACTTCTTGCTCCTTGCCAAAGGCAGGAAGGACTTTTTAGCAGCTCCTCCTCTTCACCTGACTCATCAACCAATCAGAATTCACCACATACAATCAAATTAACCAATCAGATTCATCCCTACTAGATGCATAATTTACATATGAGTGGGATCAAATTTGTCCATTCCTAGGATATCAAAATCCCTGCTTCAAAACACTACTTGGCAACCCACTTTCCAGACCCTTCCTGATGCTGCTGGGAGCCACCATTTTACTTTGCAATAATGCCTTGCTCATGTGCCCTTCTTCTGTTGTGTTTGCTCAGCATTCTTTGAGATCATGAAGCAAGGAACTCAACTCCATCTCAGAAAATGGGCAACAACGCTATCCATCACATTATTTTCAAATGCCTTAGGAAGGAGTAGCATGTGTGTCTGTGCTGAGGGTAGGATCAGGCAATGCTAAGAGAAGATACATTTGGGAAGGTGGTATATAGTTGTAAATTATTCTCCCAGCTTGCTATTTTGTTTTGTTTTCTATTTCCCTAGAGTTTCACTTTGCTTTATGTAACAAAGGTATATAAACCAGCAGGCTTGGTAAAAAAGCTAGTGCATTACCATGTTGAGACCCTGTGGATATTTCTCTTGCCCATATTACTTCTTCCGATTCTCCTACCAAAACCTATTATTGACCCTTATAAAGACCAATAATGTAACTTAATTGCTAAGAAAAGACACAGGAGGGTATTATTTTGTTGCACATCTATGGAAGAAAAGTTGAAGCACACTTATTCACTAACTCACCAGGAACCTGTACAGGAGCTGTGTTGATCTTCTACTGAGCTCTCCTTGAGTCCCTCCAGCCAGATCTCTGTACCCATCCACCAGCTTCTGTATATTTTACTCCCAGTGGCTCTAGCCTGCCACCCTCTTCAGAGGCCTAACCTAGGATGGCATAAGACACTTCTCCCAGACTCCAAACTCAAAGAGGGTGAGCCCAAGTGTGCAGAACTTAAAACCTCAGTAACTCATGGCAATGGCTGCCCCGCGCACCTCAGGAGGCCAAGTATTCCTTCCATGTCAGTTAAGTCACAGAAAAGAAATTCTCCCTTATTCCCAAAATCAAACCACTTCCTCCTCAACATCCTGATAATCCACACACATGCTTAATGTTTCATCCCACATCCGCTTGGTTGCTATGCATGAGCCATGCTTCTAAGCAAACATTCATAATGATGGGTTTCTGCTCTTTCCTGCTCCTGCAATCACCCCATGTGTAAAGCCAGTATAGGCAAAGCCCCTGTTGCAGCATCCAGTTCTTTGCTCATTTCTTTCTCTGTGTTACATGTAACATGCTAGATACACACCACGTGTGAATTTACAATACTGGGTTGTTTTTTGTTTTTTGTTTTTTGTTTTTTTACACATAATATGGTTGGAAGGAGCCTTCAAGTTTGGTCAAGATTATATTTAGGGACAGGAAGCATGCGCTTTGGCAATATAGCTGGGTCTGTATTGTGACCACCTGAGCTATCCTACAATCCTCCCCTGAGAGAAATGTGTGTGCTCATGGTGTCTGAACTTCATACACTCTCTTGTCACTGACCAGGGGATTCTTGTACGACCTTCTCAAATGATTCCAGAACTAACCATTGGCTGAATAACTATATACTCTGGGATAAGTATGATTAATTTTTAGAAAGTGATCATCAAAATCTGTAATAACTGTACAGGATGGAGGGCACCAGCTAAGCAGAGACAGTGGGTGTAGACAGAGGATAGGCTGAAGCACGGCCCAGAATGCACGCTCTTGTTATGCCAGGCATGCCATTTGCTGTGGGTCCTGAGGCAGCCTGGGGATTCCCTTGGCAAGAGAGAAGCTCTCAGATGGAGCATGTGGCAGCTGTCATCTGCACTGACAGCTGCCATCTTCCATTAGGTCCAGAAGTATTTCACACTTGGCAATCACTACAGCTACACTGTAAACCAAGGGACCCTCGGTTCTGGTTGTACTTTAATGGCAGGAATCATCATTTTTAAAATACTTACTTCGAAACCATGTTAGAGAGAGAGACTAAAAAGGAATGAATGTGTGGATGCAAATAGAGCATAAAAGACTACGTGTGTCATTCTCCCTCTCCCTCCCCCCTCTGCCCCCCTCTCTCCCTCTTCCTCTGAAAAGCAGATGAAACCTCAATTCATAGTATCGAGAATCTGTGGTCAGCCTCTGACTTCTTGACTTTAGAATTTCATCCCCTAAGCTGTGTTTAAGAACTTTTAATGAAAAGGCTCTTGCAGTGTTTTCCACTGGTGAGTTGCCCGCCCAGGGTTGCCAGGAGCTGAGCTCAGGAAAATGTGAGGCATTGCTCGTCAAGCAGAAGGGAAAGTGGCCAAATCAGGGAGGAGAGCACCAGAGACAAACAATAATATTATTCAGTAGAATTCTCTCCCTGGGGCTTCCATCCCAGGATATCCAGAAAAGTCCCTGTCTGAGGTCAGCAGAGCCTAGGCGACCAACACCATCGGCTTGACCCCTCACTCAGCTGCTGCCAAGAACAAGAAACCATAGTGTGACCAACAGGAAAAGGTGTTCACTTTGGAAGACAGTCTTAGTCTTGTTTCCCAATTAGAATTAATGAGGAGCTTTATTGTGTTGCTAGTGAGTAATTCATGGGCAATTTAACCAGAGGATGATCTCTATAGATTTAAGATGGACATACTGCTTCAAACCCCAGAAACTTTCAGAAACCCAGTCCCCACAGAACACAATCCAAGATAAGCATGGGACTCAGAAACTCTGAATGAGTGAAAACACTAACTTCTGTGATTTAGCATTACCCGAGTTTTTAAAAGTCCTGGGCTCCTCTTGCCTTCACAACCTAGCTAGGCCATCTGTCCCCAAATATGCCAGGTAAAGTAACAAGTAAAAATGGCAAGAAATTTATTCACTATGGCCACATTAGAAAGAAGAAAAAATAGAAAGGTCTAGTGCTAGCCCAGTCTGACTCCAGGGTACCGATGAGAGGATTTAGAGAAGAAAAAGCTGTGCATAACTAAGTAGTCCTGGTTGACATGGGGTCCCCACTCATCATCGGCCAATCACTGTCTCAGTTCCAGTCTATCCAGTAAATTGTTAAAACTGGAATTCTCTACCTGGGAGACCAACCCCTCAGGCCTACCCTTTTCCCCCTAAGGCATAAGATTCCTGAAGAAATTCCAGTTCTGAGGGACGGTCATTTCAATACTCTGATAGGTAAAGGGAGTGACCCAATAGTCTCTAGACTCTCTTCTCTTCCACCATGATGGATATATTGGTCCATTTGGGCTTCTATCACAAAAATGCCTCTGGTTGGATGTTTCACGGACAACAGAAATTGATTGTTCACTGTTCAGTGGGGTCTGAAGTCCAAGCTCAAGGTGCCAGCAGATTCAATGTCTGGGAGGGCTTTTCTTCCATTTGATAGACAGCGTCTTCTTGATGTACCCCTCACATGTTAGGAAGGGTGAAACTACTCTCTATACCTCTTTCTTATAAAAGGATGTTCTGCTAATACATAGTACTTATCCTAGTATTTTAATATAGCAAAATATTAATAAATTCAATAAATCTCCCAACTTGCAATTTGAAGAATTAGTAGTACCCACAAAAAGAAATTTCCCAAGTATTTGTATATAATGTATGACACATGCAAGTGTGTGTGTACATGGGTCATCACATGGGCATACATATGTTGAGGCCAGAGGAGGATGTCAGTGTCCAGCTCTATCATCCTCTGCCTTATTCTCTTGAGACAGGAGACTCACTGAACCTATAGACAATATAATGAGTAAAATTCTAAATGTCATCAAAATCTGTTTGATACAGTCAATGTCTTCTTACTTGACTGGAAAGAGCTTGAAGAATCATAGCAGGAAGAGCTAGTCACAGGCATTGCATTTGTACTGTCAGCCATCAAGGCAAGGGCAGTTCTTTGCCCAGTAGGCCATTTTGTGCCAAAAAGACAAACTTCCAAATGGAAATGTCTTAGAAGCCCTACATTCTCTCGGGATCAATTGGTGCAGCCAGGAGCAATTGTTCCTCACGTCAACAGAATTCTAAGTTATTTAAATGCCATATTCTCTAGGTCTATGAAGTATTTGAAGATTACCTGCCCATCTGACCTATGTATCTGTAAATCTGGATAACCTAACTAACGTAACTATAGAGATGACAGGCATAGGCGACTATAAATCCATAAATCTTATCTACCGAAATAACCTAAGGACTAAGGCTTCACGTAAATAAGGTAAACAGTCTATAAGCAAATGTATGGTGAAGAACGATGACTTCAAAATTGTAACAATACACAAGATATTTATAACAGAGGTAGGAATATATAGTGCGATATGCAATATGACAATAATCTTAAATATATATCAATATACCAAATATCCTAACAGAAGTAGAACATATATAAAGTATAACAGATATAAATTTACATTTGTATCAATATAAAAATGTTTCAAATAAGAGTAGAAATATATGTACATTATAACAAATATAGTTCTGTATTTGTATCAATATACAAATTATCTTAAACAGGAGTATAAAAATAGTTTACATTTGTATCAACATATAAGAATCTATAACAGTACAAATTACAGTGCAAATTGTCTAAGGTTGCTATTTTACTAAGTTTGTTTACTAGTATATACAATGATTTACCATCATATCTTATACCTATCCGTTCCATTTCTTCTCCCCCCCCCCTTATTTTTTTTTTTACAATACCGAGTTAATATTTTCTTCCACCCCCAACCCTATAACCGTCATCCATAACCCTGAGAATTATGAAACCTAAGGGAGAAGGGGCGTCGTTTTCTTAGAATTGCTTCCTGCCGTTTAGGGGGTGATGTTATCTCTGTTGGGTACTGTGAGACAGCTCAGATAGTTAAATCTCAGTTAGACTAACTGTAGGTTCTGCAGCAAGTTTTAGAGTAATGAGTAAGATTGTCTGAAATTCTGGCAAGAAGTGTAGTATGATGATGATTACCATGGCATCATTTTGGATTGGGTAGAGTTGTTGTTGTTGGGTGTGGGGCGTTTACCCACCACCCCCACAGCTTCCCAGAGTTTTCTTGAGTGCGAGCAGCAGGAAATATTAGATAGAAGGATTTATAGCGGAGAATCTTGCGGAGATAAACAGATAGAAAATAAAGGCTAGCCTCGAGAGGGCCTGGAACCTATTCCAATGGGCCCCGACTGTCTCTGGTCCAGGGTTTTTATAGAGACGCCAAGGGGTGGAGCAAAAGACCTCCTCCCCCAGCACAGCCAAGTGCAGACCATCTCAGACACCTGCACTCAGGTCCGTGGTCCTGATCATCCTCTATTCGGACCTGCTGGGTAAAGCCACGAGGAACCCCAGAACAGGCTCCCACAGGTCCCCCCTTCTTAATATATAAAAAAATAACTATTAATGGCTTACAGCAATCTCCATAGCTGATACACCTCCCAGTATGGGATTAGAGGATGATACAGATGGCATTTCTCTTTTGAATTAGGTCCAAGGTGACTACAGCAGTCTTAGCTGCCTCAAGCCCTTTCTAAACCAAAAACTCTTAAGGCAACTACAAACTTAAAGAATCCCTTAGCTTCGTCATTACCATAACAGGTTAACATAAATATCACTATACGTAGTCACAATTCTCTCAATCTTACAACTCAAAGCAAACTCTTAACAGAACCATTTGAATTAGCATATATGGTGCTATATATAGTTAACAATTTTCTCCGTCTTACAACTTTAACTCAAGTCATTTGAATTTTCTTGTTAACAGAACATAGGAAAAACTTTGATGTATTCACATCAACTTAAACATTTCCTCAAATCCACAAAACCAGGGTGCATTAATATCAATAGGTTTCTGCGAACATAATTCAATCTCATAGCTCCTCCTTTTCTTTATAATTTTTAAACAAAAACTCAAGCCTAGTTAGAAAACCCAAACTTTTCTGTTTAAACAGTTCCATTTGTAACACAAAACCAGTTCCATAAGTAATTCCATTTTTACATAAACAGTTCCACAAAACAATTCATAAATCTCCAGTTAATAAAGCATATATGCATACACAAAATTGCATCTTGATTCTAAGTAGAAATACATTTCTTCATTTAAACAGTTCCATTTTTAACCCAATTCCAGAAAACCGTTCCTAGGTCATTACTATAAGTAAGCTCAAAATTGTCCCATTGCAATGAAATCTCTATTGTTCATTTCATTTAAGTACCAAAATTCAAATGATAAATATTGGTACTAGCCTTCCAAATTTGAAGAAATCCATAACCAAAATGTTTTTGTAATTTTATCTCATTTTAAGTTCAAAAAGTTCAAACAAGAAATAAATTCTGATATCAGGCTTTCACTTCCAAATATGAAGAGACGTTTTTCAACCAAAACTTTTTGCAGTTAACAATTTTTGTTCAAACAAGCGTCTCTGCAACTTTTGTTCTCACAGACAGACCTTTTTAGTTATAGTAATATTTTAAACTGCACCGTTTTTTGCTGTTAGCTCAGGTTTTTCTGTGCTGCGTTGATATTCCATGGATCTCAGCTGCAGATGCCTTGTGCTGGTTCTGGCGTCCGCCATTCTCAGCTTCTTAGCGGCTTCTGGAGCTTTTGAAACCATTCAGACTGCCTACCTTGCAGTCTACTAGGACACTATCTCCTGTGTCTCAGGTATTTTCACCATATACATTAATAGACTCACACTTAACATTTACACTTTTTCACAAACTCACATAACATGTGCTTAAGCATAAACTCACTCAACATTACACATTTTTACAAACTCACATATTAACATCTACTTATTTATACTCGTTAAGGAAACTATAGAACTACTTTAGCAAATATATTTCTTTATTACTTCTTATACACAACTAGTATCTTTACTTCTTACAAGCTTATTACTACATGTCTTAAGACTACCTTAGATACTTCTTACAAGCTTATATTCTTAAAGGAACTCCATAGATCTATTTTACAAACTTATATAGGCTACCATTAGCATATATCTAACTTAGCAAACATCTAAAGATTTTTTAACACAGATCTAACAAGACAGAATTTTTACAAATTCATATATCTTATTTTCGTCTTTCTACTTCTTACTCTTAATTATTATCACCATCTCTATTAGAAAGATTCTCTTAACTAGACAGGAAGTATGTACATCATTTCTAAAGTTTACAGTTTATAGTTAGCTTTGTTATAAAGCACTGGGATTTAGTGAGTGTTGTCATTATAGAGTTGTGATATTTGTTGCTAGGGGATTGTAACATTCTCAGGACGAAGCCACACCCCAAAGTTGCGAGTAGGCCTTTTCGAACTGACAGAGATGCACTGTCAGCGGTAAACGGTTTTTAACTAGAGGCTGTCCCTTCACCCAAATTCATAATAGCTCCCCTAAGAACTTCAGTTCAAACAAACGTTTCTATCACAGCAGTACTTTTGGTTTGTTCTACTGAAAAACTTTACGCTGAGGGTGAAATTATCATATTTAGCTGCTGTAAATCTCTTCGCCAATACTGTACAGCTATTAGGTGATATAAGGTATTTTTCTAAAGGAGCTAGTAGAACCAAAAGTGGCACAGCTCTGAACTCTTATTTCCTCACTGTTTGCATTAACCAGTGACAAAACCTCAGAAATACTAATCGAGCCACTTTCTTTCTGGTTCCTTTATAGGAACCTCATTGGAGCTGACCTTCCTTAGGTTCCACGCTCCTTACCAAACGCTCCGGTAACCACCGAGCTTCATTCTCCTCTTGTGAAACAACACAAACATATCCTCGACCCCATATTAAAACAGGATCAGGACCCTTCCATAATCCCGAGCAGGGATCTTTCCATTTCACTTGAGTTTCAGGATTTAGTATTTTCACTTCATTAGCTTTAACTCCTGATGTCATTAGCAGCGGTGATATTTAGCATTGATTTCTTATAAGGAACTTTCAGGTAAAGCAACTCTTTTACAAGACTCGATTTTCTGAAGTTTGTTTCCCATCTATAAAGCAGTCATTTCTTTTTTGAATGCCTGTTTCTTTGTCTCCTTATTAGATTTGCAAAGGAATTACTCATTGCAGGCAGTTTGTTCAAAAGGCAAAGAACTTTTTTAATTTCAACATAAGTTTCTTCATATCTAAGACAACGTTCAGTGTATAAGTGGCTTTCCCTCGTTTTAAAGATTTTAAGGTGACTTGTTTGCTCTTATAGGTAGCTTTTTGTCATCCAACTACCGTAAAAACTTTGCACAGCTATTAGGGTAAATAAGGCATTTTACCAATGGAGCCCCAAACCGCGAAGCGCCTAGTTCCGTATCCTTGCAATCTTTCATTGGAACTAATACTTAAACTCTTAGACGACTTTCCTCCTTATTCTTTTAAAGGCTGTATTTTAAGTTTACCATGAATGTATTTTCAAGCTGACAAAAGTGTTTCAGGGCAATGTCGCCATCTTTAGCAGAAAAAACTACCTTTCCCAGAATGCATTTCCCTTATATCAGTCCATAATAATATCAGTCCCATATCAGTCCCTTATATCAGTCCCTTATATCATTTCCCATAGTTCTTATCGGGTTTGAGAGTCAACTGGTTCTCTTTTACCAGACTTGCTTACAAATTCTTGCCCGGGAGGTTTAAACAACGTTTTTTGCTTTTGCAATGGGAGATTTGAACAAGCATTTTACATTTTCAGCTATGGCACATTGGGAGGTTTCTATTCTCCTCAGCTGGCTTTAACAGGTGTTTCAACTTCATCAGACACTGGCCCCCAAATCAGAACCACACCTGCCTCATTAGCACGCATTGAGGCTGGCATTTCTGATAGCAACTTTCTTCCGGGCTTGTGTTTGTTTTAGCCAGTCAGTGAAAAACAAGATCATTTACAACAGCTTTTCCATAGCTCCTTCAGAGATTTTCTCCCACTGATTTATCTCATTTTGTTTGTTCCTTCCCCCCCAGGTGCAGAGCTTCAGGTATCTGAGGCTCTGTTCCTCTGCTAGCTGCTCTTGGAGGTAGGGGCTTTTTCTCTCCCGAATCTGCCTCCAATTCTAGCAGCTTTTTCAGGTCATACATTTTCTGGGGAGGATTATATCCCTTCTGTTTCTTCAGAGTCTTTCTCCCAGACAGTTCCCAGTTTGGTCTCAATTTATCCCCTCTACCCCAGAAACAGTTTCCGACACTACAGTGGCGGCTTTCCCTGCTACTGAAGATAGGGGCTTTTTGTCCGTTTCTGTTTTCGGGGTCTGTGTGGTTTGCGTACAGACTAAAAAATTTAACAAGGGAGGTTTTTGCCATTTCTAAACTCCCATTAGGACAGGTGTTTTGCCTCTTCAGGCCTTCACCTGGCCCAATCCCCCAGTGGATTATGTTTGCTTGTCTGGGTGCTCAGGACAGAGCTTATGCCAAAGGCAATCACCCCTTAGGGCTACACTCCCTCATCTCATGGGAGTCAGTTGAAACAAAGCTTTTCTCAAAGAGGTGCTTTCTCTGACAGAAAGAAAGCTTTTACTCCTGGTTAGTTCTGTTCTGCCCTGGCTGGGCTCTTTCCCCAGACAGCGTTCTGACTCAGCAGCACGACTGCTTCAGACACAGTTCAGCTTTACTGTTTTCCCAGAAAGGTCCTTTCTCTGATAGGAAAGCTTTTTCTCAGATTTCTTTTTGCAGCTGTGGACCTATGAACCCGGGACTTGTAGGAAAGCGCGCAACTGTGCCGTTCCCACCGGCTTTAGTTTTGTTTGTTCATTAGCAATCTTCCCCTAGGTCCTGCACCTTCCTGCCTCAGCTCTATGCTCCAGGAAGTTTACCACTGCAGGAACCCTAGTATCCCCGAAATGCACCCCAACTCAGAGACGCTGGCCAGTCGCCTCTGGGTTTTTGCTCAGAAGAGAGGATACAATGCTAACAGTTTCAGGGAATCTTTGCATTGGACGATGAGGAGCACCTTTCCATTCTGAAACGCTCACTCAGAACTTTTGCTGCCTCAGCTCAGCTCTAACTGAAAAGCTTGACTTTTTTGCTTTTCTCAGGTAACGTTTCCTGTCCTTTTGGGCTCTCTGTAGCTCTTCACCCTTACTCTCCCCAAGCGTTTCCCTCAGGGTACTCTGACCCACTGTCTTTTACTAGCTTGAAGAGACAGAACTTAGAAGAGGTTTTCAGGAACTTGTCCCCGCCTCCTGCATTGCAGGGAGGATTTTTAAAGCTTGAAAGAACTTAGAGGTTTTGCTGTCTTAAGTTTGTTGTTTTCTCTTAGAACTAATCACAGGTGGTCCCCATACTAACATCTTCAGGTGATACTAATTTTTGTCCTCTCTCAGGACAAATTTAGTTTTTAAGTTTAAGAGAGCTTTTGAGAAAGATTAAGGCTTTTTAGAGAAACTTTTTCCCCAAAATTTTCCAAGAAGAGCTTTTAGTTTAAGAGAAAGATTTTTCCCCCCAGGAGAAAGACCAACTTTTCCCAAAACTTCCCAACTTTAAACTTTGACTTCTTACACCCCCATTTTTGCCTCAGGGAGAAATTACTTTCTCCTGCCGCTTGGACTTAGCATTTCAGCTGTCCCTAGGACAAAAGCTTCCATAGGAAACTTTTTCTTCCCCATAAGCTCAAAGAAGAGCTTTTTTACTACCCGTAAAGCCCAAAGAAAGATTTTTTCCCCAGTTTGCTTTCAAAGCCCCCAAAGTTAGAAAATTGAAGAGTTTTCTGTCTAGTTGCCTTACTTATTTTTTCCTACACAATCTTACACTTCTAAGTTTTTCCTAAACTATATTACTACCCTATACCTAATACTTATCACAGATAGAAATTGAGAAAGGGATAGAAGATAGAAAATTTTGACAGAAGAGAATTTCGCTGCAGCATCGGACATCCTTCCAGTCCGCTTTCCTTTTCTCTCGAGGATAAAACCCCTGCCTCACCAAAAAATATATATATAAAATATATTTTTTTTTCATAACACCGGCATGCCTTTCCACTGGCAGGGCTGACTCAGCACTTTCACCAAAAACTCTGTATTAAAACTATTATTTTCCTTTATCTTTAGTCCCTATTACTTTGTCTTTAGTCCCTGTTCATTTGTCTTTAGTCCCCCCTTTTTTGTCGCTTTTTTTCTTTAGTCCCTTTTTTTCTTTAGTCCCTGTTCACAGCGCCATTCTGTGGGGTGTTTACCCACCACCCCCACAGCTTCCCAGAGTTTTCTTGAGTGCGAGCAGCAAGAAATATTAGATAGAAGGATTTATAGCAGAGAATCTTGCGGAGATAAACAGATAGAAAATAAAGACTAGCCTCGAGAGGGCCTGGAACCTATTCCAACGGGCCCCGACTGTCTCTGGCCCAGGGTTTTTATAGAGACGCCAAGGGGTGGAGCAAAAGACCTCCTCCCCCAGCACAGCCAAGTGCAGACCATCTCAGACACCTGCACTCAGGCCCATAGTCCTGATCATCCTCTATTCGGACCTGCTGGGTAAAGCCATGAGGAACCCCAGAACGGGCTCCCACAGTTGGGGCCCCATCTTCCTTCTGGAGACTTCTGAGATTGCTATTGGAAAAACTTATTTGTTATCAAAAATGGGAGGTTTGGATTTAAAGAGGACATAGCATGTAAGAAAGGATTCTGAGAAATCAAGAGTAAGCATGGAGAGAATTAGAATTTAGAAGACAATGGTCCCTTTTTATTGGTTTCCTTTTGTCTCACACCAGAGGGCTCTTTTGATACGGGACTGAAGAATCTCTCAAACTTTTCTTTTAGCAATATGCTTGGGTTTAGAGAAGGAGTGAGCCAATTCCATCTCCAAAGCCAGCTTGGCTATAATTGAATTGGAACCACAACTTTTCTAGATTGATAGAGAGAAAGATGTTAGTGAGATTTTACCATGTGTAGATTGTACCAATAGATTCTTCCTTTCTGCTGTAAATATCCGGATATCCAAGGCCTTATAAGTTTTGGAAGATGGGTATTTCCATTATCCTGGAAAGACAAAAACAGAACCCTACCCCACCCTTTGATTGTTAAATTTTTCTTACAACTTGTAGAGATGTCACATTGGTGAATGATCTTTTGGAGAAGCAGCATGTGAAGACGCCGGGAAGCCACCAGCCACGTGGCAAGGTATAGATTTATAGAAATGGGTTAATTTAAGATATAAGAACAGTTAGCAAGAAGCCTGCCACGGCCATACAGTTTATAAGTGATATAAACGTCTGAGTGATTATTTTATAAGTGGATTGTGGGACTGCGGGGCTTGGGGAACCTGGAGAGAAGCCCTCCAGCAACATTAAGGAGTTAAATTAATCAAAATCTGCTCTCAGAACGTCTCAAACATGTATGGACAAGGCACCGTCAATTCCTCACACATGTTAACCGAGAACTTTCTCCGCCAAGCTTCATTGGTGTGAGAGTTCACTTTCAACCAGGGTGCTGGTTGTCAAAAATCAATATTTTGTTCTGAGATAAACTAGAGTTTTCACCTTTGCTAAACATGCTCCTAATCCTCCGTGTGATTAAACTGACTGGGAGCAATAACCTGAAAACACTGAGAGAGTGTAGCTGTGGTCAATTTCCCCTTTCACGCTGCCTTAATATGGAGTCCCTGCTTCCTGTAATCCTCAGAGTTGTTAATGCCACACACACACACACACACACACACACACACACACACACACACACACCAAATAAATAAATAAATAAGTGGAAGGAGGGAGGGGGAGGAGGAGAGAGGGAAGGAGGGAAGGCAACAGGGCAGTGTAGAAAAGCTAACATGCTTGAAAAGTTTCTAGACACAAGACAACTTCCTGGAAAAGGAACTTGGCCAGACACAGGATGAATGGAATACAGTTCCATAAATTGATGCTATAACGTCCCAATCCTGAGGTAACATGATTTATCTTATATCCAGTCCTCGTCTGTGGAACTCCTCTGTGCCCCCAGGCAGCTGTTCTCTCTTGTCTTCCCTTTGCTGTGGTTGGTTACCTGAGGTCACTGGGCTGTGAGGAGAGAATACACGTCTAGTTTCTTTCTGTTCATGCGTAGTTGGCAGCGCTTGCTTGAACTCAAACCTGAGCCTGGCAGAAAGACACAGACAAAAACATTGTTATTACACGTGATCCTGCCATTCTGTGGGGGTGTGACCATGTCCACAGGGTCCAGAGAGCCCAATTCCCTGGCTCCTGAAGAGTGCTCTAGCAATAGGAGGGAGGGGGATGTGGGGGAAAGGATGACATCAGAGTATGGCCAGGAGTCAACCCCTGCTGTACTCCTGAGTCAGAGAAGTGGCAAGTTTACACCCACATTGGTGCCTCCTAACGCTTACTCTGTTAGATTCCAACCAAAGAATCAACCCACTTAGGAGGAGCAGTAATAATAGTCACATATGATTCCAAGGGCACTGTGATGGGTAGTTTTCTGTCAACTTCGCACAAGCTAAAGTCATTAAGAGAAGGGAGCCTCAATTAAGAAAATTCCTCTATAAGATGGGGTTGTAGGCAAACCTGTAGAGCATTTTCCTAATTAGTCACTGATGCGGGAGGGCCCAGCCCATTGTAGGTGGAGCCACCCCTGGGCAGGTGATCCTGGGTTCTATAAGAAAGCAGCTGAGCAAGCTTGGGGAGCAAGCCAGTTAATGGTACTCCCCCACAGCCTCTGCATCAGCTCCAGATTCCTGCTCTGTTTGAGTTCCGGACCAGACTTCCTTCAGTTGGACTATGATGTGCAAGTGAAAAGCAAATAAACCTCTTTCTCCCCAAATTGCTCTGTTCATGGTGTAGTATAAGACAGGCACTCAGCATTAAATTAAATGTTACTGTTTAAAATATGATATTCTTTAGGGTTTGGGGATCTTCAGTGGATCTTGATGAATATGCAGATTGCAACTCAATTAGTCTGGGGTAAAGCCTAAGAATCTGCGTTTCACACCAACTCCCCAGACCGGTGAGCGTAGCTGGTTTGAGACCATACTTTTTGAGCATTTATATTAGTATTATTTACAAATGTGTGTCTTTGTGTGGGTATCATTACACACAAGTGCAGGTGTCTATGGAGTACAGAAGAGGACATCAGATTCTGGACTTAGAGCTGGAGTTAGAGGTAACTGTGTCTTGGGTATAAGAACCAAACTTGGGTCCTCTGTGAGAACAGTAAACATTCCTACACGTATTGTTCCAGCCTCTGAGGCTATAATTTTAAGCAAGCCCTGAGCTGCACTGATAAAGGCATGTGACTCTGAAAGAACATGGCCTACTCCAGGAAGCAATCAGTGGACTTAGTGCCAAACAGAAACAGGCCTCAACAAAAGCTTTAAACCACACCATCCTGAAAGATTGGGAAGAGGGGCAGAAATCCGTCCTCCATTGGTTCCAAAGAAAGAGTTCAACAAATTCTAAAAGTAAAAATAATGTAAACATTATCTGTTAATCAATCTGATAAAATTGCTAAAGTATAAAATAAAGTCACAAATACATAACATTTTAAATGATAAAGTAAAAACATTGAACAACAATCAAATAATTTTACTTCCTTATAAATAAGTTTGAAAAGTCAGACAAAATTCACTCCTGTAAAAGGGTATAAACTACTAAATTAAGACATAAGAAAGACAACTTGTAACTCTGAAAAATATGTTTAAAGTTGTATAGACCCAAATATATCCCCAAACTCAAGGACTAGCGAATATTACAAGTGAGGTCTTTGGAATCTTGAAAGAATTCATATTTAAGTGTTTATTAAACTTTCCAAAAAAGGAATGAAAACTTCCAGCGATTTGTACAAAACCACCTAAACACTGACTCCAAAACTTCCCAGAAGATGAATGTAGGAATAATAGGAAGCTGCATCCCAATTTTACTTCTAAACATTGATACAAGAATCCTAAATAAAACTTTAGTGATAAGAATTAAACAGTATTTTTAAAGATCTATGACAAAGGGCTAGAGAAACGGCCCAGCAGTTAAGAGCACTTGCTCTTGCAAACAACCCAGGTTTGGTTCCCAGAACCCACATGATGGCTCACAACTATCCATAACTCCAGTTCCAGGAGATCTGATGCCACCTTCTAACCTCTTCAGGCACCAGGCACACGTGTGGCACACATACACATATATGTAGGCAAACCCCTTACACACATAAAATGAATAAATCTTTTTTTTAAAGCTCCATAACAAAAGCAATCCAGTCTTGGAATTTACCTTTGGTTTAATATCAACAAATTATCACACTCCAGGAGCAAAGGAGAAAACAAGCTAAATACCTCAATAGATAATTTTTTTAAAGGCATCTGTAAAGCACAATATCAAAGCTGGCTGTCAAGCCCAGTGTCATGGAACACACCTATCATCCCAGCACTTGAGATGTGAAAGCAAGGAGACTGTGAGTTTAAAGCCAGTCTGGGTGATGTAGCAAGACCCTGTCTCTAATCATCATCACCATCATCACCATCATCAGCATCATCACCATCATCCAGTTGCTGGAGAAGTAGCTCAGGGGTTAAGAGCACATACTGCTCCTGCAGAGCATTCTAATTCAGTTTCCATCATTCTCTCAGGGTGGCTCGCAAACACCTGTAACTCCAGTTTCAAGGGCTCTGACACCTCTGGCTTCCATGTGTTCCTTCAAGCACCTGGTACACATAAACTCACACAGATATATGTGTGTGTGTGTGTGTGTGTGTGTGTGTGTGTGTGTGTGTGTGTGTGTATATATATATATATATATATAATCAAATTTTAAAAAACCAACAACAAAAACCTACAAAAAATTGACAGTCTTACAAATCCTAATTCCTTAAAAGAAAAAAAATTCAGTTGTTCAAATAAAGCTATAGTCATCAAAACATTGATAATGGCATTAGGACTAGACATTGTTCAATGAATGGAATTGGGAGTCTAGAAATAAACCCAAATTTAAGGTCAATTGATTTCAATAAGTCTCAAGATAACTCAATGGGAAAAGGAAGATTCTTCACCGCATGATGCTAAGACAACCAGATATCCACAGGCAATTTGGACCCTGCTTCATACCACATACAAAAATTAACTAAAAAATTAATGAGTAATGTAACATAGAAGTGACACCTATAAAATTCTCAGAAGAAAATATAAAATCAAACCTTCATAATTTTCACCCTGGCAATGTCTTCTTAGCCACACCACCACCTTACAATATTATTTAAAATGTTTTGCTCGAAAGATACCATCAAGAACACGAACAGAGAATCAGGTGGGGTGTCACACTCCCACAGTCCCCTGACTCAGCAGTCTGAGGAAAGATGATCAAGAGTTTAAAGTTAGCACCAGGTGGTATAACAAAAGACCTTGTCTCAAAACAACCAAAAAATAAAAACATAATCCACAGAAGAGAAAATATTTGCAAACCACATGTCTTAGAGGGTATTCACATGCAGGATACATAAGAACTTGAACTACTCAAAAATGAAGAAATAATTCAATTTTAAAAAGGGGAGGGATCTGAATATTCTCCATGCTCAATAAGCACAAGGAGTGATAGTCAGGTCAGCAGCATAAGCCACTGGATGCAAGTCATCACTTGCAAACCACTTCATACTTGAAAGAGATTTGAAAAATTATGTGGCAATTCCTTAAAGTGATAAGCCCAGATTGCTACATGACCCAGTAATCCTATAGAACTGAAAACACATGTCCACACAAAAACCTCCCCTGGCCTGTTCCTAGCAATGTTGTTTGAAAGAATAACCAAGAAGAAATTTTCCAAATGGGGAGGGGTTGCCTCTGGGGGTGTTTGGTGTCATGAAAAGGCTGTGGGATTGATTTTGCAGTGGTTATATGACTCTGTTGCTGTACTAAAAAGTGATTGGGCTACACACTTAAAAGGGAGGATTTTTTGGTGGTTTGTGGGTGTCATCTCAGTGAAGGTCTTGCTCGGTGAAGTTGTTACTTAAAAGCAGATTTTCTAGTGAGTGCTGGCTAACATTTCTGTGTCCTTTTAAGGCCTGAGTTGATAGGCAAAATGGAAATATCGCTCTCTGGAGATAGAGCTGAGACAATAAAACCAGGTTAATCTTATCTTAGTAATTCTCATGAAAATGGGATTATTTCTGACCCACTTTAAAGCTTGCCAGCCTGAATGCCTCTCAGCTGAGGAAGTCCTGGTCTCTTCAGTTCTGTAGAAACAAGCAGATGCCTAGAGAAGTTGTCCGAAGACATGGTAAACTGAGTGGTGTGATTCCTTCACCTACGAACTGTGGGGTCTTAAACAACACATAGAAGCTCAGGTCTTCAGTTGCCCCTTCTACAAAGCAGAAATAACAGCTTTTAGCTCACAGGGTGTTGAGATGATTAATTGAGATGTAACTAGTACAAAGTACTAGGTCTTAAATACAAATAACTGATGGTGTTGGCTGCCCTTGAAGAGCTGAATATGTGATTCTGCAAAAGAAAGGGAGGAACAGAGGCATACTAATATCTGATCCTTTAATGGGAGTGAAGAGAATGGTTGGCTCCCTTCCCACAGAAATGTTTCTTTGTCTCAGAGACTGTCTATCACTACTTCTGACCTACCTGGTCAATACTCTAAGGACTGGGATGTCAGCCTATCCTGCTCTCCACTGTCCTTGAAGGAAGCCAGCTGTCTGCCCTTCAGGGAGATAATTGCATCACAAACCTGATTTGCAAGTTTTCAAGAGTTAATTCTAGTTCTTCTCATATAAGCTAAGGAAGGGTCTTGCTCAAGATCTCAAAACCATGCCCCTTCTAATCTATGCTGGCTTCCAAATAAATGAGATGAAAATGTTTTCCATATTGAGTTGTCAGAGCTTAGCAAACCAGACAGATCAGGATATGTCACATTAGGTAAAGTGTTTTCTCTCCAACTCTTTGAAAAGACTACTGTCAGAATTAAACAATGAGAGGGAAATGTGACCATAAGGCTTGCCTCATCTCACATTCAAACCAAAGAAATAGCTTTATAGCAAGCTTGGGGAGAGAACTGGCTTCTTTTTTATTTGGTTTGCATAGGGTTTTAGTTTTGTTTTTTGTTTTGTTTTGTTGAGACAAGTTATTACTATGACCCAACCCCCCAGCTGATTTCACGATCCTCTTGCCTCAACTTCCCAAGTGCTAGGATAACAAGTATATAGGAATCAGTCCTCTGATTTTGTTGTTCTAATTCAACATTGACTTGTCTGTTGGGGTCTTTTGCCTTTCTGTATAACTTTAGAATGAATTTACCAATGTCCAAAATAATAATGTAAGTGGAGATTTTGACTAGAATTATACTGAATCTGTAGAACAAGTTGAGAAAACTTGACACCCTGAAAACATTATCTTCCTGCCCATAAATGTGAGTGTGCTAGCTAGTCATATGTCAACTTGACACACGAGCTAGAGTTATCTGAAAGGAGGGAACCTCAATTGAGAAGATGCCTCCATAAGATGCATCAGTAAGGCATTTTCTTAATTAATGATTGATAGGGGAGGGTCCAGCTCACTGTGGGTAGTTCTATCCCTGGGCTAGTGCTCCTGGGTTCTATAAGAAAGCAGGCTAAGCAAGCCAGGAGGAAGCAAGCCAGTAAGCAGCTCTCCTCCATGGCTTCTGCAACAGCTCCGGCCTCCAGGTTCCTGCTCTGTTTGAGTTCCTGTCCTAACTTCCTTCAGTGATGAACAATATGGAAGTGTAAGCTATTCTCCCTGTCTTAGTTAGGATTTATATTGCTGTGCAGAGACACTATGACCATGGCAACAGTATCAGAGGTTCAGTCCATTGTTATCATGGTGGGACATGGTGGTGTGCACGCAGACATGGTGCTGGAGAAGGAGCTAAGGGTCCTATATCTTGATCTGAAGGCAACGAGAAGTGAACTGTGTGTCCCATGAGCATAGCTTAAACAAAGGAGCTCTCAAAGCCCGCCCCCACAGTGGCACAGTTCCTCTAACGAGGCCACACCTCCTAAAAGTACCACTTCCTATGAGAATTACATACAAACTACCACACTCCCCAACTTGCTTTTTGGTCATGATGTTTTTGTCACAGCAATAGAAACCCTAACTAAGACAATGGGATAGCGTCTTCTTCTTCTTCTTCTTCTTCTTCTTCTTCTTCTTCTTCTTCTTCTTCTTCTTCTTCTTCTTCTTCTTCTTTTTTTAATTTTTTTAATTGAAAATAGATTCTTCTCTCATACAATACATCCCAACCACGGTTTACCTTCCTCCCACTCCTCCTAGATGCCCCCACCTCTCTTTTCCGTTAGGTCCACTCCCCCTCCATTTTTCTTCAGAAAAGAGCAGGCCTCCAAGAGACAACAACCAAACACGACAAAACAAGATACAATAAGACAAGGCAAAAGCCCTCATGCAGACGCTGGACAAGGCAACCCAATAGGAGGAAAAGAGTCCCAAGAGCAAGCCAAAAAAAAAGTCAGAAACACACCCTTTCCCACTCTTAGGAGTCCCACAAAACACCAAGCTAACAGCCATAACATGTATGCAGAGGACCTGGTGCAGACCCATGCAGCCCCCATGCTTGCGGCTTCAGACTCTGTGAGCCCGTGTGAACCCTCCTTAGTTGATTTGGCGACCATGTTCTGTTATTGTTTGTTTTTTTACTCTTTTGGGGGCCCACCACCCAGCTCCCAAATAAATCACACACGGAGGCTTATTCTTAGTTATAAATGCCCGGATTTAGCTTAGTTTGTTTCTTGCCAGCTTTCCTTAACTAATTATCCTGTCTATCTTTCGTCTCTGGGCTTTTCCTGTTCTCTTACTTCTGAAATCTTACTATTACTCTGTGGCTTGCTGTATAGCTGGGTAGCTGGCCCCTGGAGTATTCCTCCTCTGGCTACTCTTCCTTCTTCCCAGATTTTTCCTTCTTCCCAGATTTCTCTTTCTATATATTCTCTCTGCCTGCCAGCCCTGCCTATCCTTTCTCCTGCCTTGCTATTGGCAGTTTAGTTCTTTATTAGACAACCAGGTATTTTAGATAGGTAAAGAATCATAGCTTCACAGAGTTAAACAAATGTGAACATAAACAAAAGTAACACACCTTAAAATAATATTTTATAACAATGTTTCCCAGGACAGTTTCTTACTTAGTCCATTCTTTAATTTCTTTCATCATGTTTTGTGCTTTTCTTCATGCAAGTCTTGAATTTATATGTAAGGATTTCATTTTGGGAAAGTGCTAATGGAAATGATACTGGGCTTTTTATTTCAAAATCTACCTGTTCATTGATGGTATAAGGAAAAGTGATTGATTTTTGCATATTAACCTTATATCCTATAAGTCTACTATAGTTATTTTTGTAGTGAGAGGTATGTTTTTAAAAATTGTTTCAAAAAATAATTGTTTCATATTTTCTACATAATCAGCTCATCTATTAACAAAACAGTTTTACTTCTTTATTCCTAGTAAGTATGTATGCCTTTGTGTCTTTTTCTTGTATCATTAAATTAACTGGGCCTTGTAGTAATTTTAATTTCTGGCAACTTTTAAACTTTTTCTTTCTTGTTTCTGTGGGAAAAAAAAAAAAATATATATATATATATATATATATATATATATATATAAAATATTCTGTCATTTCTGTTCCTTTAGTGAACACTATTACAGGCTTCATTATGACTTTTTTTTTTCTTTTTTTTTTTTTTTTTTTTTTTTTTGGTTTTTCGAGACAAGGTTTCTCTGTGTAGCTTTGCGCCTTTCCTGGAACTCACTTGGTAGCCCAGGCTGGCCTCGAACTCACAGAGATCCGCCTGGCTCTGCCTCCCGAGTGCTGGGATTAAAGGCGTGCGCCACCACTGCCCGGCGACATTTTTTATATATACCTTGCTTTTATTCTCCTTACTACAGACAGATGCATGCATGTTCTTATTCTACTTACTACCCCACTCTGAAAACAGAGAGGGACTATATTTTAGCTGTTTTCAAATTGTGTCTTACTGTAGCTGAGACTGGCTTCAAACTCAAGATCCCCCTGCCTCAGTTTTTGAGTACAGGGATAACAAGTGAAATGTCACCATACCAGTTCAATCCTTTTAACTTCTAAATGCTGGAGGATACTATTAAAGAAAAAGCTTAAGAATTTTTTTTTTCAGTTTTAATGTCTAAATAACAATATCTGGTAGACTTTTGAAATGTTCTGGATGTTTTTCAGGTTTTTCTTTAAAAAAAAAATCAAGAGAATCTGCATCAAGGGATAAGGTAGAAAAATAATCAAAAAGAATCCTGGCATCAACCCCAGGCCTCTACATGCACTTGCATACTTTGCACATATACACATGAAAATGAAAAAAAAAACTGGCACTATGAAAACCTTCCAAAATGCTAAAAAAGAAAAAAATAATAATAATAGTAGAAGGGAATTTTCTTAATTTTATAAAGGTACATACAAGTACCCATATAAAATATTATACTTCACAGTGAGAATAATTAATACTTCCCACCTAATCTTGAGGAGAACATAATGAGACCTGCTATAAATCACTTCTAGTCAACATTACACTAGAAATTTATTGTAGAAGAAATAGTTACCTATCCTACATCATTTACAGAACATAAAAAGCATAAAATAAAGAACACTGGTAAACTATGTTGAAAACAATAACCTATCTGTCTTAGTCGATTTGTGTAACTATAACAAAATACCAGAGACTGGTTAATTTTTAAAGAACAAAATTTTATTTCTCATAATTCTGGAAGATGGAGAACCCACTCAAGGCATTGACAGGTTTGGTGTTGAATAAGGGTGCAGTCTCTGCTTCTAAGATGGTACCTATTACTGTATAGAGGGGAGGAACAGTGTGTCCTCATATGGAAGAAGAAACTAAAAGACAAAAAAAAAAGGCAAAACATCCTTCATCATGCTACTTCATTCATGACAGTGGAGTTTGCATGACCCGAATAGTTCCCCAAGGCCTACTGTACCAATGCAGTTGTTATCGGCAGTTGTACTGGTAACAGTGAAGTTTGAGGGATAGCTTCCTTCCACCACACTAACCAAAGACCAGTTCATTGATAGTTAGACAAAACATGGCTAGAGTTGAAGTTTAGTTTACAGAAAGTGGTGGTGTCTTTTCAGCCCTGGATCACACCTACTAGGTGAGTACTCTACCTCTGAGCTGCACCCACTGCTCAAATGTGGTATTCCTTGAGAGAAGTCCACCCACATGAACTCTGTAAATCAATCCACTCACAGTGCATTGTGCAGATTGCGATTGTCAACACTTCTGGCCTTACTGAGGAAGAAGCATCAAAAGTAACTGGCTAATCAACACTCCCTGTGTGTGGCCATAGTCTAACTTATAGTTTAAGTCAAGCATCTGCTGCACTCATGCTAGCCTTTTCCAAATGAGATTAGCCCACTTTGCCAGTAAGAGAAATGTTATTATTTACATTAATAAAGAATATGTGTACAATCATGTCATAAATGTATATCACGAGTTTTCAAAATGTTCTGATAATGGCACTTCACTCTAGTTTCCTTTGTAATCAGATTTATTTCAGTTTATTCATTTAAAACAGTATTCTGAAAGGCTTCCTCAGACTTCGTCAGACTGCCAAAAGGAACATTTCATGGAAAACCTTCAAAACCTCTGAGCTGGAAGTCGGTGAGGGTGCAGAAACCAGTGAAGTCTGACTGCTCACAGTTTGCCTGAGAAGGCGCTTAGAACAACTGAGCCTTTGCCCACAGCAGCTGTATGCCTCCAAAGGTTGGAACCAGCTTGGGCAATCTCACAAGCTTTTTTCTGCTCTGAGTTTCTCATCACAGCATTCTGAAGACTACCTGCTGCTGCTTGTTTTAGTACAAATGACCTAATCTGTAATTAGGCCATGACTCCACCTACACTCTGGTGTTCCTTACAGGACAGAATCCACTTTTTTTTTTTTTTTTTTTTTTTTTTAAATCTTTGTTGTCTTTTCATGGAAATCTGTGATCTGTTATCTAAGTTTGTCGTCTTTGGAGCTGGGGGAATTGCTGAGTGGGTAAAATGCTTGAACACAAGAATCTGAGATCTGATCACCAGGACCCAAGCAAAAGTCATCTGGGGTGACCAGTACATCATGAGGTTTCACTGGCCAGCCTGTTTAGGTAAAACAGTGAGCTCCAGGTTAAGTGAGAGACCCTGCCTCAAAAACTAAGAGAGTGATAGAAGACAATGAACACTGACCCCTGGCCTCCAGACAGGCATGTACAGGCAAGCACTCACAAGCACACACACAAATGGTATCATCTGTATTAAATTAAAGCTGCACTCATTAAATTAAAACATTCTTTAGTTTCAACATTACATGTGTTATTCCTTAGTATGCAAATGAGACTTTGCTGAATCAGATCATAGTTTTCAAGTACGAGAAGAGGACTCAGGCAGATGCAGGACAGTGGTAAAGAGCTTGCCTAGTGTGCATGAGGGTCTATGTTCAATCCCCCAGTGTTAATAATTAATACATAAATCTAAGAAAGAAATCACAGGGCAAAGAGCCAGGATATGTCTATAATAGCAGCTGGGAAGTGGAAGAAAGAGGATCAAGAGTTTAAGGTCAGTTGCGGCCCTGGGTTCGATCCTCAGCTCAAAGAAAAAAAAAGAGTTCAAGGTCATCATCAGATACGTGGTGAGCCTGAGTCCGACCTGGACTAACAGAAGACTTTGACTCAAAAAAAAAAAAAATACTAGAGCTAAAATTTGTGTGTTATTATCAGTGTTATGGTTGTTGACACTATCAATTCATGATTCGCTTTATTAACATTCTATCCATTAGTTGGTTAAGTCTAACCAATCCCAATCAATGAGCAATAAGTCAAGCCACGAGTTGTAGGTTGAGCCACTGGCCATGGAGAAATCTACCGAGAATATTTTGCTTACTTGACTTGGGAAATCTGTGGCCTGCAGTCTTGCCGGCACATAGCTTAACTCATCTGCAGCACTATCTGCTCTCTGAGGGTCCCTCACAGCCTCTAAAGACTACTACAGGTGAGGGTTGTGATTGTTGTCCTCGATCTGTCTGCATGGCTTGGAGGGAAGACAAAAGATATTTTGCATACTTGGCGAAAGAAAAGACCACATTAAAGTGAAATTGTGGGACCAGTCTGGGAATTTAAAGAAGAGACCGTCACTGCTGTCTGGGGCAGTACAGACATTTCCTGTTGACTTGAAGGAGAATCTAAGGCAGCCTGGGGCTTGACTTGAGACAGGCAAGAGTAGGTTGGAGAGAAGGAAGGTCCATGAAAGGTAAAGGTGGCTGGGTAGGGTGAAACTTTTAAAGGCCAGGTCAGCAAGCTTGAACTTGATAATAAATAAACAAAGGTCATTTTAGATCTGCATGCAAACACATGGTTTGGGGATGCCATGAATGGCAGCCCCAGGGCAGGAATTTCAGAAAGTATTATGGTGGCCTAGTTTCAAACACGTAGGTGGCTGGTGAAGTGGTTCATCAGCAGTGTTCTGACCAGGCAAGCACGAAGATCTGAGTGCAGATCGCCAACATCCACATTTTAAAAGCTGTGCAGTGGTACACCTCTAATCCCAGTACTGAGGGAATGGAGACAGAAGGGTCCCTGGGCTTCCTGGATAGCCAGCCAACCAAATCAGCAAGCTTCAGGTTCAGCAAGAGACTTCTCTCAAAAAATGACATGGAGCATGATTGGGGAAGACATCTGACCTCAGTCTTTGCCCAACACACACAGGAATGTACACACATGGGGGCATCAGTGATGTCACACTAGTGTAATATACCTCAAGATGGGCTGCCATGAGAAGGCATCTTCTCTTTGTGGCACTCTTGCTGAAACTGTCCTGCTTCAGTTTAATCATGAGGGAACCTCAGAAAAGCCCAAACTGAAGGAAAATATACAAGTACCAGTACCCTTCAAAAATGTCGATTTAGAGCCGGCTACATGGCTTAGTGGGTAAAGGTGCCTGCCACCGAACCTGATGATCTGGGACCCCTATGGTAAAGAGAAAGAGCCCTCTCCTACAAGTTATCTTCCTCCATACACATAATAAATAAGTGTAATTTTTAAGAACTGTTTAATGCCACAGTTACACAAGACAAAGAAAGCTGAGAAAGTATCACAGGTTAGAGGAGACTAAGGACATGAGCAAACTGAATTCAATCTTGGATTGCATCCTGGAACAGAAAGAGGAAGTTAGAGGAATGACTATGAACTCCAAATAGGAGTTAGAAGTAGATCTAATACCTTTGCATTCATATTCTACGAGCTGAGGGCTGGAGAGAAGGTTCAATCAGTGATGCTCTTGCTGCTCAGACACAAGGACCTGAGTTCATCCTCAGTACCCACATAAAAGCCAGATGTGACATCAACCCCCCAACACACACACACACACACACACACACACACACACACACACACACACAGGGAGGATGGAAGGCAACTCTTTTGTTAAATGTGGAGGGTTTGTTTGTTGTTGGTTTTTTCCTCTTTTAAAAAACAGTAAAACAAATGACAGAACTCAGCTTCTAGAAAGTCTGAAAGGAGGGGCACAAAACTAGCAAGGGCTGCCGGGTGGTGGTGGCGCACGCCTTTAATCCCAGCACTCAGGAGGCAGAGGCAGGCAGATATTTGTGAGTTCAAGGCCAGCCTGGTCTACAGAGTGAGAACCAGGAAAGGCGCAAAGCTACCCAGAGAAACCCCGTGGGGGCGGGGGGGGGGGGGACTAGCAAGGGCTACACTCCAGGGGGCGTTACAGAACTGGGCGTTTTGTTGGGCCCAGGCTTTACTGTTCCTAATCTGCAGTGTCTTTTGGGCACAAGCATTGACGTTCTCTGAGCCTCAATACCATGCTTTAAAGTAGGGTTGCCAAGGATGTCATTCCAGCAAATAAAAACTGGAAAACTAGATATCTATATGCAAAACCATAAACCATGAATTTTCTCCTTATTTCATGTTAAAAACTAGCTTAAATTTGTGTTTCAGGTCTAAATGTAAAATGCAAAACAGTAGGACACTTAGGGGAAAACATAAGAGAATTGTCTTCTGGCATCATTTTTGGCAATGATTTTTTTTTTAAAGATTTATTTGTTTAATTAATTTCATGTATTTGTATGTGTGCCTGAAGGTATGCATTTATAACACATGTGTGCAGGTGACTGAAGAGGCCAGAATAAATCATCAGATCCCCTAGAAATGGAGTTACAGGTGGTTGTGAGTCACCCAAGGTAGGCACTAGGAACCCTGGTCAGGTGGAAAATCAGCAAGTACTCTTCACTGTTGAGCCATCCCTCCAGCCCCTTGGTAATACTTTCTTGGATATGACACCAAAAGTATACTCAGGAGAAGGGGGGGAAAAGATAAATCAACTTCTAAACTGAAACTGTTGGAGCTGAAATGCAGCTCAGTGGTAGAGCACATGTTGAGAATACACAAGGTCCTGGGTTTAATCACCAGCACTAAGACAGACAGACAGACAGACAGACGATAGATAGATAGATAGATAGATAGATAGATAGATAGATAGATAGATGCATTTGTACATCAACACTGTTCTGTTTCAACAATGGAAAAGCAAGGTATTTGTAGCATCTACAGTGTACCTGTGCCAAGCAGCGTCAGGGTAGGTTGTGGAGAAGGAGGAAAATGCCTGGAAGCCATATGTGAGATGTAAAGATTATTGAAACTTTATATGAATTGTGGCTGAACAAAGCAGGTAGGCAGCATCCTGTGACAAGGGGCCAGATAGAAAACTACCCGAGAGTTCCAGCAGGCTCTATGGGCTGCAAAGTTCCTATGGTGGACAGCTGGACAAGGGCACACTCTCGCAGTCTGCTGACAGTAAGCCAACCTTATCTTCATAGCTCCTTGATCCACCCTGCTGACTACAGGGACAAGAGTTTTATAAGCTAGACGACTCATGAAGTGACATCACTGACTCAGCATGCCAGGTATACACGCCATGTACACTAGCTCGGCATAGCTGACTTAGTGTACCTGCAGGAAGTACGTTCCCTTCTAGATAACACCAGTTTGCCCCAATTGCAGCACTCATGAAAGGGAGCCAATGGTTCTCCAGACAGTCCTTATTGAAATTGCCCTAGTCTCTCTAAGTCTTATTTCATTGTTTCCTTGATTTGGTAGGAGTCTTGGGAATGAAAGGATGATGTTTCAGGGACATGCTGATGCTCTCCTTTTCTGCAGGATGAGACAACACTGAATAGGCAATAATATCTTCAAATTAGGTATCTGCATACACTGCATCCCTGCAGTGCTCAGGACTTAGCTCAGTTGGTAGGGTAATTGCCTGGTATACAGGAAGCCCTGGGTTCAGTCCCCAGCACTGTGTAAACTGCAAGGTGACACACGCTTTTAATCCCAGCTCTAGGAAGATGGATGAAGAGGACTAGAGTTCAAGGCCATACTTGGCTATATCATGAGCTGGAGACCATTTTGAACTACATGAAACCTTGTCTAAGAAAAGGAGAAAGAGCCTTACATTTCAACCAAAACAGACACAAGGGACATGAACAGAAGAAGGCCATCAAAACAGTTCTGTGGGCAAGCCTCGTGGCCTGGGTTTGATCACCAAGATTCACATTGTGAAGAGGGTGAATCTACCCTTAGAATTGCCTTCTCACCTCTCTCTTCACGTGCCATATGCACACACACACACACACATACACAAAATGAATAAATAAGTGTAATCAAAATTTTTTTTTCAAGACATGGTTTCTCTGTATAGCCCTGCCTGTCCTGGAACTCACTCTGTAAATCAGGCTGACCTTGAACTCACAGAGATCTGCCTGCCTTTACCTCCCAAGTGCTAGGATTAAAAGTGTGTGCCACCATTGCCTGGCTAATAAATTTTTTTAAGGAAATGTCTACAAGAAAGGATACAAATGGTCATAAGCTCATAAAAAGGTGCTCAACGTTTCCAACCAACAGGGAAATACAAATAGAAACTACAAGGAGATACTACACATGTCTTATGATAACTATCATTCAAAACAAACAAAAGAAAATGGGAAGGATGTTTGTTGGTGAAGATGTGAAGAATCTGTTCATTGCTTCTGAGGATGGGCAACATAGCAGGTCCTTATCTCAACTTAGCTTTTTTTTTAGTTGACTGGCCTCAAAGCCATTTCATCAGCCATGGACCTTTCTGCTTTCATCTCTTATGAATAAGCTGCTATGAACGTGAGTGTTCAAATACACACCTAGAGCGAAATGTTACTTGGCTTCTGAAAGGGAGGAAATGCTGACATGCTGCATCTTGAAGGCATTAGATCAAGTGAAACAAACCAGTCAGAAAAAGAAAAAGGACAAAGGACAAATAAATATAAGGCACTCAGAATGATCAAATCCAAACAAACTGGGAATAGAATGCTGGTTGTCCAGGGAGGGGGGAGGTGCTGGAAAGAAGAAAATGGAGAGTCGCCTTTATTTTATTTTATTTATTTTTGAGACAGGGCTTCACTAACACAGCCAGGGAACTCCCTATATGGCCCAGACTTCCCAGGTACTGTTATTACAGGTGTTAGCCACCGTGTGGAGTGGGAGTCACTGTGTAATGACTTTAGAATACCATCTTGGGAAGATGAAAAAGTTCTGGGAAATAAATGGCATTAAATATCCTTAATGCCACTAAACTGTATGCTTAGGATAGTAAGTGATAATCCATGCCTCGTGTATTTATTTATACGATGTATATTTACTGCAACTGAAAAACAACGTAGTTGTGGGTGAGGTAGGGTCTTGCTATGCAGCTCAGACTGTTCATGTACTCTCAGCTCTCCTGACTCGGCCTCCTGAGTGCTAGGATCACAGGCATGCCCCAATGTGAAAGTGTGTGTGTGTGTGTGTGTGTGTGTGTGTGTGTGTGTGTGTGTGTGTAAAATAAGGACTGGCCTAGTGCATTCTGGAGATGTGTGGGGATTAGAGATCTTCTTTTTTGTTTGTTTGTTTGTTTGTTTTTGTTTTTTGAGACAGGGTTTCTCTGTGTAGCTTTGCGCCTTTCCTGGAACTCACTCTGTAGCCCAGGCTGGCCTCGAACTCAACAGAGATCCGCCTGGCTCTGCCTCCCAGAGTGCTGGGATTAAAGGCGTGCGCCACCACCACCCAGCTAGATATCTTCTATGTAATGTGCAGAACACACGGGAACCAAACTTAATTCTCTTTCCTTTCAAAGCTGCTGGCTTATGGATTATACTTCATTCAAACGCAGGAGTTAATCCGTTAGACTGGGAAATTGTGCAGCAATTTACATTTGATGATGACTATTTGTTAATAACAAATATGGATTCCCACTATTACTGCAAAAAAAGCTTTGCGCCGGCACACACACCCACGCGCGGGCACACCACATACTCAAAATCTCAAAAAATAGGACAGAGAGGAAAGAAGACTGGAAAAGCACGGGGCAGCAGAGCCCGGCGCAGCTGTCAGGGCTTTAAACCCTAGAATCTGCGTTAGCATTCAGAGCCCGCCACGCGCCGCCTGGGTTTTAATCGCTAAGGTTTTCACTGTGGATAAATGAAAAGCTGCATCCGAAAGATTGCTTGAATTCTGAGATTCCTGATCTGAGCAACGTGGAGCGGTTGCCTCCTCAAACCTACGTAGCATCTCCGCCCTCGCTGTGTCCTGGTCCCTCTGAGGCAACTGCGGAGCGCTCCTCCCGAGTGAGCTCTGGACTCCTCTCTCTCCCACCCCATCTCTCTTCTTTTCTGGCAACGAGATACAGCACAACACACGCTGAACACTGTTCTAGAGAAATCGGTGCCCTCAAGAGGTGAGGATCGGCTAGGCGGCCCCTACAGCTGCTACCACCGCCTCCGGGGACTACGACACCCCGGCTACCCGAGGTGCCCGCTCACCGCAGGAACAACCTCCTCTCTGTTCCTACGGGCTGTGTCTGCCAGGCCAGCCGCTGCCGGGTGCCTGGGGTGCCAGGGTCGGATCGGGTGACTCCCTGAGTGCCAGCGGGAGGGCCTGGGGCTGGAGGAGGCGCGTCTGGCCCCGCCCCCTCCCTATTCCGCCCCGCAGCCTAGCGGAGGCCGGGTTGGCCGGAGCTCGCCGGCTCCCGGCCAGTCCACCCGCTCAACGCGCTCTAGCCAGCCATGCGTCCTGAGGCCGCTCCTGCGCCCAAGTGGCTGCTCCTCTCGCTGAGCGCGCTGCTGTCGCTGTGGCCCGTAACCAGAGCCTGGGAGCTCACGATCCTGCACACCAACGACGTGCACAGCCGGCTGGAGCAGACCAGCGAGGACTCCACCAAGTGCCTCAACGCCAGCCAGTGCGTGGGCGGCGTGGCGAGGCTCTACACCAAGGTGCAGCAGATCCGCAGGGAGGAACCCAACGTGCTGCTGCTGGATGCTGGCGACCAGTACCAGGGCACCATCTGGTTCACCGTTTACAAAGGTCTCGAAGTGGCACACTTCATGAACACCCTGCGCTACGATGCCATGGTAAGAAGAAGGTTCCCGGGGTTAAGAGTCCCAGACCCAGAGGGAGGGGCTAGAGAACTCCCTAGTAGCCGGTCACAGAAAGCACTCAGAGATGAACAAGTGGAACTTGACTCAAGCCAGTGTGCCTCGTCGATGCAGACGGGCATCCCTTGGATGATTGTCTTAAACTGATGTTATTGGGGATCCACAGTGAACTGGGCGTTAAAAGAGGGATCCTGCTTACGGGATGATTCAGCGAGGGTAGGAGCACTAGACGTTATCAAGGGCTAGAGACCGATCTGTCTCCTCCACATCTCCTATCAGCTCATTCATTCAAAGAACGTCTCATTTCTACTTTACTGAACAGGAAATAGGGTCAAAAAATGTATTCAGGTCACCAGCCCCCAAGGGGGTGGGGAGACAGATGGACACCACACCCGAAAGGCCCTGAAGTATGAGCAAAACAAGCCCACCTCCTTAGGTAGATTTCCAGTGCCGCTACTTTTCTGTGACCTTATGTAAGTTATTTTTTAGGCCTCAGTGGCCGAATCGTCTATAAAATGGAAAGAAGAAGAATATTTACCTCAAAACAGTGTGTGCACATAATATAATCTCCATAACTGTTAGTTCCTGCTACCTACTCCCAGGCACTGCCACATGGCTTCGAGGAAAAAGAAATGTCAGAGAGAACACAAATACAGAGAAGCTGGGATTTCAAGGGTTCTATAAAACCCGCTTGACCATAAAGATTCTAGAAGGGCCCAATTTGAGGGATTAGGGAGCTGGGGGTGCAGCTGAACTTTTAGAGTGCTTGCTTAGAATTTCATAGGCCATGGATTGATCCATAGCATTGCACAAACTAGGTATGTGGGGCAAGCCTAGTGGAAGCCGGGGGATCAGGAGTTCAAGGTCATCCTTGGCTACACAGAGAGGCCAGCATAGAGAACATGAGCTCTGTCTCAAAAGGAAGGAGGAAGGGAGAGAGAGATCTTAAAATGTAAAAGTTTAGTCCTCACTTCTCAATACTCCGTTGGAAATGCGCGTTGCTTGTTGAGAAATGGGCAAAGAATTAATCAAATAAACATAACTGAGATGTAAAAATCAATCGGCCCACCACTCACATGCAAACTAGTGTACATCCCTAAAGTCGAAGATTCTACCAGGTTGAAGGGGGGAAATTGAGAAGAAGAACAACAAAAGTATAAGAGATTTGCAAGAGAAATAGGAGGGCGGGTTCCCAGAACTCTGTGAAACCGGAGGGTGGAGAAGGGAAAGGAAGGCGCAGACTCCCCGCTGTGTACAGAACAGCTCAGAGGTCAGAGGAGGGGAACGTCCCCTCCCTGCTGAGTGCTGGTTTACAGGTTCTAAAGGCCCCTGAGCCTCCAGAGTTGATGGAGAGAGGCGGAGCTCAGCAGCAGGTTGGCAGAAGAAGAATCTCAGGCCTCAAGAGCTCTGCGGTCTCTCAGGCCTCTTTTTCCACGGCTAGGCCTGCTTGAAGCTTTGTAAGCAAACATTTACATAATTGGATTGTTAACTAGCTCACGTCTCTACTTCCCCCAGAAGGGGAGGATAAACATTGTATGAGTTTGTTTTGATTTCATGTATAAACCACAACTTTGCAGCGTTTCCTTTGGCTAACACTTTTCTCCTCCATTGAGTAAATATTCCTTAGTAAAAATATGTCCCTCTTTAAGACAGAAACAGCTCACTGTGCAGCTAGATGAGGCCACAGCGGTGTACTACAAGTTGGAGCTCATCATCCTTGAATGTTTACAATACTTTGTGTGGGGGCCTGAGAAAGACTCGGCTACGCTGACTGGTGTCAAGAGTGGGAGGAAAGGGAATGGATGACAGAGTCCACAGTTTTCCGTGGCTGCCATCAGAATTTATCCGTGGGGTGAGCTGTGAGTGGGTTTAATACACATGATTTGACCTACCTTCGTGAACCCTAGCTTTCCGTAGCACGCAGCATGTGGTGGGGCTCTGCAGTCTCCCTATCTTACAGAGGGTTTGCACTGTCGCTTTCCTTATATTATACCAAACCTTGGGAGTGTATTTCTCTTCTGTTATAAATTTCCCCTGTCTCAGCCGCCTGCCATGTCTTGATTCTGAGATGCTTGGAGACCCAGATCAGAGTGGATAGCTGAGGAAGGGTGTCTCCAGTTCCCTGTAAACGGAACCCAGTTTAACCTCAAAAATTAGAGTAGGAGCCTTGGAGAGGGTTTATCCTCTCTAGACCTGCCACACTCCCAAGAGAAGAGCTTCTCTGATGGCTACAGAGGAGGAGAATGAGCTTGAAGATCCCCTCGGGCCCTGCTCCTAGGCAGAAACTGGGAGAAGATGACAGAAGCAGCCAGGTGGTGTATGTAGCTGTCTTTGCTAGTAGAAGGACTAGTGTCCCCTGAGGTATGAGAAGGAAGACATACCAAGCTATTGCATAAAACAGCTCAGAGGTCAGGAAAGCACAGTACTGATTTTTTTTTCCTTTAGAAACCAGGAGAAAGGAAGGCAGGAAAAGATTACAAGAAGGCTCAGTTGCTTGGGGATTTTCTTCTTTTCTTCCTTTTGGCCTGGTTATTTCTGAGCCTCATGTTCCTTAACTGGGAAAGAAGGGTGCTAACCCCCAGCCTGTGAGCAGCACATGGTGCAATGAGAAACTCCTAGCCGTTGCACAATGAGCATTCACTAAAGCTTCGTTCCCTGTACCTTGGGTTTGGGGAGGAAGAGAACATGGCATCTGTCCGTTTATGGGGTCTGACAGCCCAGCATAGACTACCACCAGCCTCCCCTCCATCACCTTGTCTCAGCACTATTGTCTAGACTGTCCCTTTCAGAATAGTTTTCTTTTTAAGGTCTCACATAGCCTAAACTGGCCTCCAACTTGCTCTGTAGTAGAGGATGTCTCTGAAGCTCTGATCCTCCTGCCTCCACCTCCCAGATGCTGCTTCTGTGGTCCTGCCTTAGTTACTTTTCTATAGCTGTGATGAAACACCATAACCAAGGCAACTCATTCAAGAAAGCGTTTAATTGGGCTTACAGTTTCAGAGGGTTAGAGTCCATGATGGCAGAGCAAAGGTATGGATGGCATCAGGAACAACTGAGAACTCACATCTCAGTCCAAAAGTAGGAGGCAGACAGAGAGGGGCACACTGAGAATGTTATGTGTCTTTTGAAGCTTCAAAGCCCTCCCCCAGTGACACACCTCCTCCAAAAAGGCCATGCCTCCCAATCCTTCCCAAACAATTCCACCACCTGGGGACCAAGTGTTCAAACATAAGAGCCTATGGGTGCCATTTTTATTCAAACCACCACACTAACCTTGTTTTTATGATTTTCCCACCTCACTCTGTATGTGAAGTGCCCCTGTGTATCATGGTGCTTGGTGACCTCTTTACCTCAGTCTCTGGTAGATTTGGAGATGGTCTCTAACGAATCCCCTGCCTTACAAATTCAGCTGTTCCAGATGTCTCCTGCAGGTTCCACTGTGAGGATTTCCATACTCAAGTGCAAAGTTGCTGGTCAGAATGTGTGTGCTTGGTTCATCCTTTGACAAAAGATTGCCGGTCGACTTCATGAAGGCTTCAGGCCTACTGCTTTGCTCCTCGGCCAACATCCAGGCAGAGGATTAATCTCTGTATCTTTATTTCTTCCTCTTTAAAGAGGTATTTTTATTTTCATGTATATGTGTGTGCAGTCATGTGTGTCCGTGCCTGTGGAGGCCAGAGGGGGCACCGGATCCTCTGCAGAGATGGAGTTACTGGAAGTTGTTAGCCACCTGATGTGAGTGCTGGGTGCCAAATTCCCGTCCTCCGCAAGAGTAGCAAGTGCTCTTAACCACTGAGCCATCTCCTCAGGCCCCGTCTTTGCCTATTCTTATCTCTGTCCAGCTTGTCAGAAGCTTGTGTTTTTCTAATAATTAGGTAGTTTTAGACTCTTTTGATAAGATTGTGAGTTTTCTGGCTTTCCTCTTCTCTGATGGTGTGTTTCCAGATTTTTCGTTTCTTTCCCGTTGGATTTTCTTTGTTCTGAAGCACTCTGACTATTGATCTGTGGTTGATTTTAGACATAAATTTGATGCTGTTGCTATGTTGTTCAGCTCTGTACCTCTTAGAACAGAAACCCTTTAGTTGGTGTATTTGATAATCAAAAATGCTTATATGTCTGTCTGTTTGGCCTGTGTCTGTGTCCTTGAAAGCTTATGTAACAGTTTGTCACTTTCAAGCTCTAATCACCAAGACTCTCACTGGAAATGCAGCTGAGGCTGTCTTCCCTGACTCCTGAGACATCAGCCTGTGAAAACCGAGTGCCACTTACTTCCTCTCCAGCCAACAGCTGAAGGAGAGGATGGAACCAGCACCTCCCGGGGTCTCATCTCTAAACATAGGAAGTCTTGAGGGACGGTTTGATGCTGTGAGGTGCTTCTGTTCAGTGAAGGGCACCGGTGTGGAGGCCTGGACCAAAGTGAAACTGACTGAGATAAGACTCTGAGACAGAGGCTTACAGACCTCTGAGATAAGCTCCTTTGTCATGGTGTTCAGAGAAGCGGCTTCTCATAGGTGACTGTGGTCCCCTGCTGTTTAAACAGAAGGCATTTCCAAAATGGCAGGAAGTGTCTTTTGTTACTCTTAAGGAGCCCCTTTGATAATGGCTGAGGCTAATAGTTTAAGCTAATGGTGTTGCTTTGAACTGGAACTCTTGATAGCCTCAGGGTGGAGCCCAGTACTGAGAAGTAACTAATGCTTAGATTAGAGGGTTAGAGAGTTGGAATTTCTAACCTCATCCACTCACCTGCAGGGGGGTGGGGCTGGAGATTAAGCTCTGGCAGGCTTTCTTAATGAATTTGATGAGCTCTGGGGTTGCTGAGCTAGTGGAGGTTCTGGAGGGTGGAGTGCCTGAAAGGGCACAGGGTCTCCATTTGTCCCATGCCCTGTGCCTTGCCCTGGACATTCCCTCCATTTGGTTATCCCTAAGTGTACCCTTCATAATAAACCAGTAATAATAACCTTTGAAGTTCCACAAATTCCTCTGGATAGTTATCAAATGTGAGGATGAGGTCATGGGAACCTCCAGTTTGTAACTGGTCTGTTAGAAGTACAGGTGGCCCAAGCCTCTGGACTGGGTGCCAGAATGGGCACAGTTTTTGTGTGACAGAGCCCTGTAACTTGTGGGAAATGACACCAAGTTAAGGTGGACAGTGTCAGGATTGAATTGTTGGACACCTAGTCAGTGTTTTCAGAAAACTGAAGAACTAGTTGATGCCAAAAACAAAAACCAGAAAGCAAAATAAGCCAAAGCTTCAGCTATGGGCCTCTAAGGTGACTCAGCCAGTAAGACTATTTGGTGTGCAAGCCTGATAACCTGAATTTGATCCCCTAAGGTTGGGTTAAAAAAAAGGAAGAAGAAGTGATTCAACCCACAGGTACACGGGTGTAGAAGAGCTGATGATGAGAAACTCTTGGCAATGCTCAACCACGGAGAGGGGTCTTTGCTCATATGCTGTGGGTGGGAATGGCTGAGAAGAGGGTCTTGTCTTAGTAATGATTTCTGTTGCTATGACAAAATACCATGACCAAACAAAAGAGACTTAGGGAAAAAAGGGTTTACTTCATCTTCCACTTCCTGGTAACAGTCCTTCCCTGAGGGATGTCAAGGCAGGAATGAAGGTAGGACAGGAACCTGGAGGCAAGAACTGAAGCATGAACCATGAAGGCTTCTTACTAGCCTGCTAGTCCTGGCTTGCTGAGACTTGCCTACTGGCAATCTGAATGGATGCATTTCTCAGCTAAGGTTTCCCTTCCCAGATAACTTGAGCTTTGGTCAAGTTGACCAAAAACAAACAATACTACCCAGCAGGACAGATGTAAAGCAAAGATATCTAAGAGGGCTCAAGTCTGGGGCATCAGGTAGTGGGCAGCTTTTGACACTAATACACAGGGCCATGGGTTCATCTACTTAAGCTCCTCCCTGTGTTCTTGCATTCTCTATTACTATTACAAAATAACTGAGAGCAGATGCTCTATAAGGAAAAGAGGAAACATTGTCACTCGTGTTTCTGACCTCTGGGAAGTTCAAGATTAGGCTGTTCCACCCTCCTTGCTGGTGGGGACTCACTACAGGGTCTTGAGGCAATGCTAGACCTCACATGGGGAGAGGGACTCATGTGAGACGCACAGCCAAAGTGGTTTTTACAACAAAGCCACTCTTGGTATAACCCAGTGATCCATTCGTGACCCAACACCTCCTAAAGGTCCTACTTCTTGATACCTCACAAGGAAGATGAAATTTCAATATGAGTTTTGGTGGAACAGTCAAGCCACAGACACTCTGGACAGCGGAAGCCTGCTAGTTCAAGCCCTAACATGAGACACTGAGCATGCTAGGCAAGCACCCTGCCACTAAGCCAAAGCTTCGAACCACATCCAGGTTTTATGTCACCTGTGTGAGTTTAGAAGTGGGTTCTCCATTTACAAATAGGTTTAGAGAGGGTGGTCTCTGATGTGTGAGTTCTGAGCACCTCAACTCCTGCCCAGCCCTCTGTCTGTTTCCAATCTGCCGATGTAACTCAGTATGTCTTTGAACTTCGTTTTACACTCAAAGCCAAGTTTGCTTGGTGACTCTTATCTCTCCCTCATAGATCTCGCAGATACTTGGGGATGAGGCAATCATTTCCTGGTGGAGAGATAACTTGAGCCTCCTCCCAGGCACCATCTTTTGGCCCCTGTCTTCAAGTGAAAATGTGTCCAGAGTGCTCTGTGGAGGGCTACTCTCCTAGTACTAGAAATGATGCTCTGGGGAACAGGAGAGGCAGCAGCCTACTTCCAGACTTGCTTTGAAGCTATTGTTCAGCCCACAGATCTTCATGGAGTGCCACTGAGTGCCAGCTTTGTGCCAAGTATTAAGGGTAATATACAGGCTCTAGGGTGAGACTTGGTGCTTAGAATGTATTCCAGTGGGCAGTGCCCATTCTGGCTCCTTTTAACCACAGAGCAGGACTGGGTTAGAAGGATTAAAGGGAGAGTAAGGGGCCAGCAAGATGGCTCAGCTGGTAAAAGCCCTTGCCAAACAAGCCTAACAATCTGAGTTCAAGGATTGTTGAAGAGATGAAGAGAACTGATTCCACAAAGTGTCCACACATGTACACACACACACACACACACACACACACCATATACACACATAACGATGAGAGAGAGAAAGAGAGAGAGCGCGCATTTATATTCAAGTGCTTACTAGGCCTCTCTTATTAAGGACACTCCCAAAATGTTGTGGGGGGTGCAAATTAGCAATGTTAGTTTAAGAAGCTTGAAAGAGTTCTAGATGACACTGTGATCCCTCCCCACAACTCCCACCCCATGCTAGGAGCCAAACCCAGATAACTTTTCTTTTGTTTTAAGAAAAACTAAAAGCGGGCTTGCATGATCAGTCAGTGGGTAGAGGTGTTTGCTCCCAAGTCTAGTGACTTGAGTTTGAGCCCTGGAACCCAATGGTAGAAAGACAGAATTGACTCCTACGAGTTATCCTCTGACTCTCACACGGGTTCCCACATGTAGATCCCAAACACAATGAATTAAACATTAATACATTTTATTATGTATTTGTTCTGTAGTTTTGAAACAGTGTCTCTCTTGTGTAGCCCTGGCTGTCCTGGAACTCTTCACTTTGTACACCAGGCTGGCCCTGAATTCACAGAGATCCACCTGCCTCTGCCTCCAGAGTTCCAGGGTTAAAGGCTTACACCTAAATTTTAGCCAATTATTGCTTAGGGCCGGGACTCCAGAAGTTGTAGTAGGGAAGTCCTTGAATTAGAGATTTGGTTCATAAGTCTCAGGCATGAGAGGAGCCTCAGCTGTGGAAGCTGTGGCCACAGGCTCTACTTGCTTGTCAGCATTCTAGGCTAGAGTGGGACCAGGTGACACTGGCTCTGGGTGACTAAAGGAGGGAGCAAGGGCACTCATCTCACCATGTCTTGGCATCTAGATTTATTGACTGAGAATTGAAAAGAATCCAACACACATCCCTTTGGCGGCCTTCTCTACTTCCTCCATGAGTGCAGCTGAGTGGTGTTCATGCTTCTTTAGCACTTGTTTCTTTAGCCCCAGAAGGAGATTTTAAATGTCTCTGGATGAGCTGGAGAGAAAGCTCAGCAGTTAAGAGCACTTGTTGCTTTTGCAGAGGACCCCGGTTCCATTCTGGGCTCCCCCATGGTGACTCACTGCCACCCATAACTCTAGTTTCAGGGAATCCAATGCTGGTTCCAGACACACGTGTGATGGACATTAATACATGAAAGCAAAACACTCATGTGCATAAAATAAAATCAATTAGTTAACTACAATTTCTCTAGCTGCTTCTTTTCCCTCACATAAATAATTGCTTCTGTATATAATGTGTACATTAGCTGGAGTTCTCTAGCTCCTGAGAGATAAACCTGCCTGGACCTGTTAACTCTTAGCATGACTCTGCCATGCGTATTTTGCCTGTGTAAAGAGTCTGTGTGTCTTTCAGATGACATGGATAGTGTAAAATGCTGTTTGTTCTGCACTTTTTCATCCAGTTATCCTTTCAACTGATGTTGTCACTACAGATAAGCTGACCAAACCCCAGGATCTTTCTGCCATTCAGTGGGATGTTATATTCACCCACCAGGGCCAACATTCCCTTGCTCGTAGCTGTGGGAATGGAGGCTAGGCCAACACAAGACGTGGCACGTGGTGTCAGGTATGGACCAATAGAACCAAATGTGCTTTGAAAGGCTGTTGTTGAAGGTCCCTGAGTGATTGGCAACTGAGTCCCATTGTGTAATAGACCAATGTCTCTCTAAGTCTTACTTACATTGTAGGGCTTACTGAAGTTGTGCCACTTGCTAAATAGATATGCCTCCAATCTCTGATAAAGAGGTTTTTTTTGACATGATTACAACTGAGTTTAGTAGATTACAAGAGGGGTTCTTTTCTTCTACATCAAGCATATTCTACTGCTCTTAAATCAGCTTTTCTTTCCTTATTTCCCTCTGAAGTGGTTAAGCCTCTTCACTTTTTTCACTCCCTCTCCTCTTGTTTTCAATCCCCCATTTGTTTATACCTTCAGGCTATTTGCTAGTGAGCCTTTGCTCCCTAAGGTGAAGCTTGTTCTCTGATATTCTGCAGTTCCTAAGATGCATCATGTACCTGTATCTTCACACATGTGTTTCCCACATGTTTGATGCATGGGTGGATGCATGGATGGATGGTTCATAGATAGGCAGATGGACAGATGATGGGGGAATGGATGAATGGATAGATGAATGGTGATTGAGTGAATGGACAGGTAGGTAGATGGATAAATGATGCATGCATGGGTGAATTGATGGATAGGTGGATGGATGGATGGATGGATGGATGGATGGATGGATGAGTGGTGCTCAGGTGGATGGATAGACATGCTGGTTCTATCCTTACTTCCAGTCTGCCCTTCAAGCATCCATAGGACAAAGACTGTGGTGTTGTTACTTGGCTTTCCAGAGCCTTGTTAAAAACTAGCAAGAAGCTAAGTGATGCTCACCTCCTCCATTCATGCAGATTGGCAGCAGTTAGGCATAGTAAAGGCCCTGTATGGCTGCTCAGGCCTCACTACCGTTTCTCAGGTCTCAGCTCTTGCTAGTTGTAGGAACCAGTGCTTCAGTTCCCTCCTCTATGAAAAGGAGAAATAAAAGCACCTGTTTCATAGCCCTGTCCAGATAAAATGACCTAGCGTGTGAACAGGCCTAGGGTGCAACACAAAAACCTGAACCTGCTTTGTATCATACTTTGTCTTTTTTTTTCTTTCTTAAATTCCCCATAATTTACATTTATTGATACTTTTGTATTCTTCTATGAACAAAAACAAGACTATAAGATAACCATTGTCTGATTCATATAAAAGTAGCATTTGGTTGGGCCATGGTGGCACACGCCTTTAATTTCAGCACTCAGGAGGCAGAGGCAGGAGGATCTCCATGAGTTCAAGGCCAGCCTAGTCTACAGAGTGAGTTCCAGAACAGGCTCCAAAACAACACAGAGAAATCCTGTCTCAGAAAAACCAAAAAAAAAAAAAAAAAAGGTAGCCTTTGATAGACCAAACAGTTACCTGAGATTTCTAATAAAAATAGGCTTTTTCCTCGGGCTGGAGAGATGGCTCAGAGGTTGGGAGCACCGACTGCTCTTCCAGAGGTCCTGAGTTCAGTTCCCAGCAACCACATGGTGGCTCACAACCATCTGTAATGAGATCTGGCACCCTCCTCTGTATACATAATAAATAAATAAATCTTTAAAAAAAAAAAGAAAGAAAGAAAGAAAGAAAGAAAGAAAGAAAGAAAGAAAGAAAGAAAGCTCCATGTCTATGACTCAAGGATGTGGTGCCTTAAAAAAAAAAAAAATAGGCTTTTTCCTCAATGAAGCATTTCACTATTAGGATAAGAATTTATACTGTATCAAGCTGATAATAGAAAAATAAATAAATAAGAAGGAGAAAAGAAAGACAAACAAACAAAAGAACAGACTGCAGCTAGATAAGCATCCAGACTATCTGTTAGCGAAGACCAGGCGGATGTGCTAATTAAGCTTAACCCTCCTACTTCCAAGCGCTACCTCTAGTTCTAGATCTCCCTTTAACAACTAACTCAGCACTAAAGGGCTTTTACAAACCAGCTATATCAAGCTGTGACACAGGTTGCCTAGCTACAGAGCACACTTCCCCCACCCTGCCAGAAAACAGGCAGCTGAGTTAAGGGACAGATACAGTTCCAAAGGAAGAAAAGGGAAGTTTTATTTTCACCGTAACTTAGTGACTTATAGGCTCTTAACATTTTTACCTAACCATTTCTAAGAATATGGTTTGAGCACCTAAATTCCCTTTTTCCATCTATTAACTGAATTTAACCCTTAGTTGATTCATTCCCCATTAGTCACTTCCCTTTGGGGTTGCTAATGACAGCTGACAATTACTGCTCTTTGTGTGGATCTTATCATCCCTCCTTTCGACCCTGAAAGAATTCAAACCTGGTGACTTTGCCTTGGCCAGAGTATTGCTGATTGACTCACCTGGTATCCCTGAGGGTACAAAGACAGCTGAAAACCTCAGAGAACTAGAGGAGAATTAAGATGAGGAAGACCTAAGGTAGGAAGAACAAGATGGGAAAGAATGAGATGGGAGATTTAAGATAGAACAGCAGAAAAATGTAGAGAGAATCAGGCAAGAAAGGAGCTAAGTATGAGAGCAGAAAAGCAGCTGTGTAGAGAGAGAACTGACTCAGAAGAATAAAGTGAATAGACTAAAAAAAAATGGGCTTTTTACAAGGTTCCATCTTCTTCTAGATTCCCATTGTGAAACCCAATAGTTTATGGGCTCACACCCCAGACACACAGAGAACAACTCAACACTTTGCTATTGCTGTTTTGAGATAAGGTGAGCTGTGTAGCCCAACAAGGACTCAAATTCCAGGTGCTGGGATTACCGGTATGTACCACCATGCCCTGCTTTACATTTCTAAAAAAGTATGTTCCATTCACGAACAAATGCCACAATGATGTTAGCAAACACAGGAAGGTAACTTGTAAATTAAAACATAGGAAATGAAAACACAAGAGCCTGGCAATTGTCTAGAGAGGAGCTGGGAGGTTAAGCTGGAAGTAGAAAAGCAGTTGGCTCGATATCTCACCAGTTGCCTAGCAACCTGATTTCTTTCGATGTAAAACTAAGGCATCACGTACCTACTATTTACAAAGTTCATTTCACATCCTGCCTTCTGAAAAGTTTTAATGGCTCACACATCATAACAGAGTAAAATGGAGCCCATTTAAATGGAAAAGATAGGTTTTACTCCTCATTCAGTAGACATCGGCATGACTCACCTGGTATCCCTGAGGGTACAAAGACAGCTGATGTGTGAACACACAGCCACAATGAGGACAAGTGCCAAGAAAGATGCGCATGAGGTCTTGTGGACACAGTAGAAGAGAGAGGTCTGCAGTGGACATGTCACTGAGGCATCCTAAATGTCTCCATGCACCTGGGGGGTTTAGTGTTCCTAGAGCTGAGGGCACCTGGAAGTTAAGCAGAATGAATTATGCAGCTAAGGACATCACCAGGAGGGCAGGGAGGATCTGCATGTTATCTGTCTTAGGGTTTCTATCGCTATGAAGAGATCCCATGACCACAGCAACTCTTATAAAGGAAAACATTTAATTGTGAGGGCTCACTTACAGTTCAGAGGTTTAGTCTATCATCATCATGGTGGGAAGCAAGGCAGTATGCAGGCAGACATGGTGCTAGAGAAGGAGCTGAGAATTCTAGACCCACCAGCAGCAGGAAGTGATCTGTCTCACTGGGCATTGCTTAGGCATCTATGAGACCTCAAAGCTGGCCCCCACAGTGATACACTTCCTCCAATAAGACCACAACTACTCCAACAAGGCCAGACCTCCTAATAGTGCCACTCCCTTTGGGGGCCATTTTCTTTCAGACCACCACAGTATACAAAGAGGCAGGAATGTTTATTTTCTTGGAAAGTAGGGAGCCTGGGGTGAATTTAACTCAGACGCAAGAGGTAGGTGGGCTGTTTGGGGCACAGCTCACTCTGGTGGCCTGCAATGTGTAGATGAAGCCATAGACCTGAGGCTGAAGGACTAGTTAGAAGACCCTGAAGGGGACTATATGGAGGGCGGGGGACAACTTGGCACTGCAGCCAGTGAGCATGGTAGAAGTGTGCTCCAGAGGTGGAGCAGCTGCAGAAGCAGCAGTGGGGTAGAACATGGACGTGATAGTGTTGTCTAGAGTCATTAGTCTTCTGGGTGTTTCCCACACCTGGGGCCATGTGTGTCCTCTGGAATGGTTCTTTTATAGGGTCAGTGTTCTGCTGGAGGCTGGCAAAGCAGGGACATTCTTGGTCATTGGATAATTGGGAGCAGAGGAGGAGTGGAGGGGAGCAAGCATGACCCCTGAAGTACTCCAGCTGACTCCTGAAATAATCCAAGTGGGGGACAGGCCTCCTCGCCACTCCTTGATCTCCTGCCTGTAATCTACTTCGCTGGACAGGACTAAAAGGGAGAAGGAGTCATTTGAACAGTTTGTAAAAGTCTAAAAATTCCACCCGTGGGGAGAGGGATGTAGCTCAAGCTACAGAGCTCTTCTGTGGCATGCAGGAAGCCCTGAGGATCATTCCCAGTACTGCAGTATTACAAGCGTGGTCACACCTGTAATCCAGTACTTGGGAGGTAGAGGCCGGAGGATCCGGAGTTCATGGTCATCCCTTATCCTTGGCTACTTGGCAAACGAAAGGCCATCCTATGCTACATGAGGCCGTTCAAAAAAAAGGAAAAACAAAAAGTCTCCAGCCAGCAGTCAAGGCAAAGTGACCGACAACCAACGAAGCTGTCCAAGAGCTCCTAAGAACTGACCGCAGCGATCAGACCACCTCAGGGCAGCCTGTGGAGTGGCTGGGGGAGTTCTTTTAGCTTTGGGAGCTATGTGGCTGCCTTTGCTTTTGCTGCTCCGTTTCCTGCTAAAATATTCATTTTGGGGGCTGTGGCTCATTTCCCAGAGGCTTTCAAAGCAGAACTCTGCTTGGTAGCTGGACTTGGGACTGGGTTTGATGACTGTTTCTCCCCATTATAAAACAGAGAACATGATACAGGCACAGGGTTGGAGATCTCCCAAATGAGGCCACCCTGGGAAACTGAACCAATAATTATAGTCTTGGAGTTTGTTTCTTTGTTTGTTGTTTGTTTGTCTGTTTGTTTGTTTGTTTGTTTGTTTGAGACAGGGTCTTGCTAAGTAGCCCTGGCTGATCTGGAACTTGGTATGAAGACCAGGCTGACCTCGAACTCAGACACATCTGCCTGCTTCTGCCTCTCCAGTTCTGGGATCAAAGGCATGCACCACCACACCCAGTCTGGGAATTAACTTATTTATTCTTTATTGTTCCTTTTCCCCACCAGCTGTTTATTTGATTCCTCATTCACTAGTAGTAGATGCTCAATGAGCACTTCCTCTGTAAGACATATTTCATGGACTATGGGGACAAATCAATGTACATGGTTTAACTATTGAATAACAAGGAGATTGCTTTGATCCATCAGTTGCAACCCACAGCCTGTGTAAAAACTTCATGCCTACAGAAAGCAGGAGAAACATGACAGTATTCCTCAGAGTCCATTTAGTGGCATGGAATCCTGAGTCACAGAAGAACTGAGTCCTCTGTTGAGTCCTTTGTTCCTAACATTTTCATTTATTTGTGACTTTAAGTGGCAAGGAGAGCTTTCAGGTGTTGAGATGTCAAACATTCCAGGTATCTTAGTGTTCTGTTGCTGTGAAGAGAAACCATGACCACGGCAACTCTTACAAAGGAAAGCATTTAAGAGGGTCTAGCTTATAGTTTCAGAGGTTTACTCCATTATCATGCAGGAAGCATGGCAGCATGTAAGCAGACACGGTGCTGGAGAAGGAGCTGAGAGTTCTATATCCAGATCCCACAGGCAGCAGGAAGAAGAGAGAGCCACTGGACCTAGCTTGGGCTCTTGAAACCTCAAAGCCACCCACACACACCCCAGGTGACACACTTCCTCTACCAAGGCCACACCTACTCCAACAAGGCCACACCTCACCTCCTAATTCCTCTCAAGTAGTGCCACTACCTGATGGCCAAGCATTCACATATGTGAGCCAATGGGGGTCATTCCAATTCAAACCACCACACCAGGCTAGATGAAGAGTGTGCAAAACATCTTTCTGTAAGATCATCAGTTCTTTTCCTTTTAGGTATCTTCCTCAAAAGAAGGTGGGGGGAAGGAGGAGCCAGGACTGGACCAGTTGCTGATGTCACAATCCAGTGATTTTAGTGTTGGAAATACAGAAGGTTATTTTGCTAAGCCCATCTCTCTTAAGTTACAGAAAAGTGCATTTGGTAAATGTACAAAGTTGTCATGGGGCTCAGATTAATTAATGAATAAGATGAATGAATAAATGAAGCCAAATTTGTACAGAAGGCTGTGGACTCTTTGACCTTGGCTGACTAGAACATTGTAATTATGGGGTGATGGAAAGTTGTGGATCAAGAGCCAAAGTCATCTTGGGCTATCTTTAGTCTCAGTTAATAGCCACTTACTACCAACTACTCTATTTGACCACACATCCTTTTGACTACTAGATGTAAGTCTGGGAATTTATCTATCTACAAGTCTGTTCACTGCCTACAAAGCAAAAAAAAAGAATGTGGTTCCAAATCATGCCAGGTTCTTGCCTAAGATGATGGTTAAACAGTCAATGGCAATGGAGCTGGAGATGTAGCTCAGTTGGTAGAATATTTATCTAACCAAAGGAAGTCCTGGATTATCTCACCAGAACCCCATAAACTGAGTATGGCCTTAGAGGTAGACATGGGGGGCGGGGATCAGATAACAACTTTAAGGTCAGCCTGTGATATAAGAGACCTGGTCTTGAAAAATTTATCACATTATTAAGACTAGAATTGTCAAGTTTAGCAAGATGATAAATTCCAGGAGTTCTTATCAAGAGGATGTGAGGTCAAATAGAGAGGTTGATAGTCTGTAGCTATTAGACGAGACTAAAAATAGCCCAAAAGGACCTTGGCTCCTGATCCACAACATTCCATCACCCCACAATCACAATGTTTTAGTCAGCTAAGGTCAAGTAGTCCACTGGTCCTTCAGTGTAGATGGGGCTTCAGAGAGCTTCCGTTTGTAGATGAGAACTTCCAGAAAGTACCAAAAAAAAGGCAAAGGGCCATCACAGGGAAGTCTCAAATTCATAAATTCCACCCAAAGCAGTTCTAAGGTAATTAGAGAAAATAAACTGTGTCCACATTGAATATGCACAGGTAATCTTCTTATTAGTATTCCCCAAGCACTACAATCTAACAATGTGCTATGACATTATGTAGCAGTTGTGTTGTGCAAGCCAATTTAAACAAGCTAAGGATAATTCAGAATGCATGGGAACATATGTACAAGCCATAGGGAAATGCCCATGCCATTTTCTATCAATGAGAGACTGTGGTTTGTCAAGGGACCTGGAAACATTTCACCATGTATACTGGGGGATGGCTGTCTACTCCTTTCTGACACTCCATCAATTAATGCTCGGTGTTCTTCTCTTGAACATCTCTTTCCTGAGGCCTTTTCGTGACGTTACTATAAAAGATAATGATCCATCCATTTAGCTCACTCCTGTAGTGCCTGCTGCTGCGAGCCCGCAGTGTGGGAAATTTGGTGAGAAGCGAAGAGCTGATCAGTTAGGAAGTTCTCCTAACTGCAAGAGGAATAAGGCAGCAGGAGCAACCCCAAGTGGGGAAGAGGAAATATGAAATATTTACAAAGGGAATTTTCTGCATGTACACTTGGAGGAAAAGTTAACTTTAAAAGGAGGAAAACAGGCACTTGTGAGTGCTTCTCCTGTTCATCTGTTCACCCAGCAGTGTATCCCGCTGTGGTTCAAGGACCTGTCATCAAAGAGACTGACCACCCAGAGGGGCCGGGGAGAGGCCTACTGGTGCTCATGGAGATGGCCATCTGCCTCAGACAGGGATTCTCAGAGCATCCCTCCTGGGAGGATCATTAGGTGTATAAAGTGGTAAAGACACTCCAGGGACTTGCTGGGTCTGAGTGTGCTCTTGTAATTCACTGTCACCAAACACAGCCACCAGGATAGGGGAGAGCCTGGGCGAGTACAGACAGTTAAGAACCGTATTACCTGTCCCTCTCCCTCTCCTTCACCTTTTCAGTGTTTGCTGTTGTCCTATGGGCAGCCTAGACACAAAGGTTAGGAGCTTCCAGACCTGGCCCTGCCACCTCCAAGTCCTTTCCCTTGGCCGCATCTCAGCTATTTTCATCTGTAAAATAAGCGTAATGATAGTAAGTATCATAGCAAACAACAACGCTTTTTCTTGTGGGTTTTTTTTTTTTTTTTAAGTCCTCTTTTCTTCGTTTCCTCATTGTGGCAGGCGGCAAGTGCCTAACACATGCTGGCATGTTTTAGTTACTTTCATTTTATTCATTTATTGCCCTTTCAGAGAAGGCTATGACGTAGACATGTGTTCCACATACCTAGTCGTAAGTGGCAGAGCCAACCCTGTTTCCTTTCACAGAGTGCAGGGCTCGTGGGGGGAGGGGACAGTACCAGAAGTGAGGCTGAAATAGACTACACCAGTACACAAAGAAGAGCTTTGGGGCCTGGAAGGTACTGGTGCAGTCCTAAAGGCAGTTCGTGCCTCTGTGGCTGTCAAGTGGAGAAGGACACCACCTGCAGGCCAGACAGTTCACTCTGGCGGGAATACAAAGGATGGTTTAGGGAAGAGAACATCATGCCAAAAGCCCAGTTAGGAAGCCGTGGTCTGGTCCAGAGAGAAGGACAAGGCCTGCAGTGAGACAACAGCCATGGGTAGAGGGAAATGGAGCACTTAGAGTCAGGGAAGGCCGTGGGAAGTGTCACCCGGGAACATGGGGTCCCTTTTAAAACAGACTCAGAAGGAAACACGAGGACAATTTTATTGGAATTTGAGAGGAGAAAACAACATTGCAGGCAAGCTGGAGATCTCAATGACGGCTGGAAGGTGGGAGCTAGAGGACAAGAACCATGCCTTCTGAGTTAAATGTTGAGAATGCAGATGGGCTTAGCAGTGGAAGACGGCTAGGCAGCTGCATGAGGCAGTGAAGGGGCAGGTAGGTGGGTGTTGTCTTCAGAGATGATGAGAATGCCCGGTGTCATGGCAACTGGGTTTAGGATTTTCACTGATGTCCAAAAAATGGAGATGCAAAGAGGGTAGGGAAAGGGAGCTAGGGAGATGGCTTAGTGGGTAAACCCTTGACATAAATCCTTGCTCTGCAATCTTGGGGGCTGGCCAGGTATGGTTGCATGTGCCTGTTTCCTCAGTCCTGGGGCCAGAGATAGGCAGACACTGGGCTCAGTGGCCAGCCAGCCTAGCCAAAACACTGAGCTCCTGGCTCAGTGAGAGTCCATCTCTCAAGCCGGCAAGCTGGCGAGCCATAGAGAAAGGCACCTGACCTCACCCTGCTCTGGTCTCCCCGTGCATGTGCACAGACACACATCCCCACAGTCACATGTTTGCACCACATCCCCACACCCCGCCCACACACATCCTCATCAACAGAGTGGAGTGGAAGGAAGGGAGGAATGGAAGGAGGAAAAAGTTATACTTTCTGAGTCAGAGCCCCATGCTGAGCAGGACTAAAAGGGCCAGGTAGCTTAGGAACATTCAGTCTAGCCAGGGGGCAGACAACAAATGACCCCACAGGATAGCCATCGAATGTACTGGTATCACATGATTGGTTGTCATGTTCAGACCAGGTTTTCTAGCTTTTTGTCCTCTTATTAAAAACACTGTAATAAAGACACACGTGGGTTGTAAAATAACAAGGAGATATCATTCAAAATTCTCCCTGAAAGTTCACTTACAGGACAGTTTGCCTTATCCAGCATGTGTCCCAAACTAGCTCAGGCTCACCTCCCAACCCTCATACCTAGATACCCTCATCCCTGGAGTATGACTGAATAGAAATTGTGTGTGTTTGATGGTTGTTAAGGGGAGAGGGAACTCAATTCCATTGTCTGGAGAGAGGTGTACGTATAGCTCAGTGAAGGCAGGGTCCTAGGTTGGTAACGAGTTGCATTGTTTGGAGAGAGGTGTGTGCACACAGCATGTGGCAAGTACAATGTTAGAAGAGGGTGTGTGCACAGCACAAGCCAAGTGGAGTCACATCTTACTGAGCTATTTGTTGTACTTCCCTGCCTCACTGGGAAGAGGGAGTGAGGCAAAAGGGAATGACCATGGCCCTTGTTAGCGTCAAGGGTCACTAGCCCAGTAGTTCTCAACCTGTGAGTCTCAGCCCTTTGGCAAACTTCCATCTCCAAAAATGTTTACATAACGATTCATGACAATATCAAAATTACAGTTACAAAGTAACGATGAAAATAATTTTATGGTTGGGGGTCACCACAACTAGAGGAACTGTATTAAAGGGATCACAGCATTAGGAAGGTTGAGAACCACTGCCCTGGCCGATGCTTCCAGGCCTTTTCTCAGATGACCCACAGAGTGAAACAGACTGAGGTGGGACTGAGAACCTTAGTACATTTAAGTACTGAGGTAGTAAAATGGCCTTGGACAGTCAAACCAAGCGTGTGACTGCCCAGGGCTGGGTTTATCTAGGAGGCCAAGTGAGTAGGAATAGAGGGCTTTCTGAAGAAAGCCACTGTGATTCCAGGGGTGGGAATATCATACTAACGATGCTTGACATCATCCCTGCTCCATCTGAAACCCTGTACACAGAGTGAATCCAGAACCTGCTGAAGGTCACCTCACCAGGAAGTTCTTTCTCAATATAAGCTGCTGGGAATGAGTATAAGTGTTACAGCTCTGAGGGGAAAGGCTGCCCCCCATAAAGGAAGTGTTACAGCTCTGAGGGGAAAGGCTGCCCCCCTAAAGGAAGTGGAGCCCTGCTCCAGCAGGGAAGGTTTCCCCAGTGGAAGTGGTACAGCTCTGAGGGGAAAGGCATCCTGGCAGTTGGGAGTCACACAGTACAACAATCTCATACAAGAGATTTATTGGGAGGGAAAAACTCAGGAGGGTAGCTGCCTCTGCTCAGGGGAGAAGCAGCAGAGAACTTATCAGAAGACAGGGTTTCTGATTGGGGGAGGGGGTGAAGAGATTTCTAGGTGGAGATTTCTGTAGCAGGCTTTCTTTTTGGGCCACCAACCAGCTCCCAAATCATGACACAGAGACCCATTATTAGTTATGAATGCTCGGCCTTAGCTTAGCTCTTATTTTAATCTGTTTGTATTTATCTACATTTTTGTCTTGAGTTTTTTTTTTTTACGTTCCTTCGTTCCTTCCTTCTTTCCTTCCTTCTCTCCCTCTCTCTCTCTCTCTCTCTCTCTCTCTCTCTCTCTCTCTCTCTCTCTCTCTCTCTCTCTCTCTTTCCTGGCTGGCTGGCAGCTGCCTGGCTTCTGGCCCCGGGCATGTCCCTCTCTTTCTCTCTCATTCTCTTCTCCACCCCCACAAGCCTAGCTTTCTCCTCCTACTTAATCTCTCTGCCTGCCAATCATGTCTCTCCCTCTCCTGCCTAGCTATTGGCCATTCAGCTTTTTGATTAGACCAATCAGGTGCTGGAGACAGGCAAGGTGAAACAAATGCAACACATCTTTTCATAATTAAACAAATGCAGCGTAAACAAAAGTAACACACCTTTACATTATTAACAAAGGCAGCATAAACAAACGTAACACACATTTGCCTAGTTAAACAAATATTCCACAAAAGGTTTCCAGGGTGGAGATTGGTGGGTTTTCAAGTCCTGAGCTTGGTCTTTTTACTCTGTAGGGTGGAGCTTAACCACCTGCATCTGGAGGGGCTGGGTCCAACCCTTACAGACATTCGAGTATTCTGTGTATGGAACCTGGTGGTTGGAGGTTCTCAGGGGTAGGGCCTGACCGCTCATGCACCTCAAGGTGCTCAAAACAAGGTTGTCAGTGGCAGTTGCCTGTGGCTGTCTGAGAGGTTCCTTTTAGAGACCTTTCCTCAGATAAAGACAGAAAAGAATTTGAGGACAACCCAGTGTGAAGCAGGGCTGTAGCATATGAGGTAGAAAGTTCCACGTAGATGTAAGCATGGGTGTTAATAGAAAGAGAGGTGCTTAGGAGGAGGGCATACATCCTCGGGTGTGGGCTGCTCAAGAGAGAGATGTCCTTGTCATTACAGCAGCCACACATACTGTTTTTGGTGGCTTCTGAAATTGCAGCTCAAAAGAGAGCTAAGGAAACTTTTCTTTTTGGGTGAATGAGATCATAGGGTGGTTCTTATGTGTACTGGCTAGGATTAGTGCTGACAAGGTAAAACGCTAGGTCACAAGGGCTATAGGGAACCTTAAGCTGTTCTTACTATAAACAAAGTTTTAGTCTTATTTGAGAGATTGCCAGAAAATACTTAAGAAGGGTAAGAGCAAGCCTTAAGCTCGGTTCGTTGATATTTTAACCCTGCCATTTGAAAACAAATTTTTCTCTATACAAAAAGAATATTGTTCCTCTGTCAGCAACCTTCATGGCCAATGTTAATTGTGCTGAAATATTTGGTTCTCAGCTGGCAGGAGGCTCCACCAGGCTCCAGAGGAAGAGATTTCTTTGTCTTTCCACTTACCTTTACTATTTCCTCACTTTCTAACGTGCTCGGAGTGCCGGGGGACCTGTGGTTAACTACGGCAGGAAGCCAACACCCACTGTAATGGAGACTTCTCCCTGTCAGTCCTGATTCCCGGAAGAATTGGAGAAGTCCTTAAGAAGAGAAACTGTGAAAACTTGTGTAATAACGCCAGGGAAGCAATGATGAAAGAGGGTTTGGGGTTTCAGCATTTTACTCAGACGGTGCTACATTGAAGGATTAGGTCTGACATGTGGGCTAATTGCATAAAACATCAGGAACAAGCCGAGTAAGGCCTGGTAAAGGTGGTCTGGGAAGCGGTCCGACCAGAGGATGGTGGAACAGTAATGTCCAGCTTAATGTTGGCTGGGGGTGTTGAAAATGTGCACATTCACAGCAGTTTCACTAGATGGGGAGCCCTGGGCAGCAATGCTGTACCTACCTGTGATCTGAGTGTGTCCCTGGGCCTAGCCCAAGGGCCCCCAAGTTATGTTTCTGAAGGTAAGGGGAACATCAGGACATGGTGTCAACCCATTTCAGGAGCCTCTGGGCTAACATGATATGTTTAAGAATATATTTTTATTAGAAAATTCAGGGTACTTAATCCTTTTTTCTTTTCCATTTCATTTAGGCACTGGGAAACCACGAATTTGATAATGGTGTGGAAGGACTGATTGATCCTCTCCTCAGAAAGGTCAAGTTTCCAATCCTGAGTGCAAATATTAAGGCACAGGGGTCGCTAGCATCTCAGATATCCGGACTGTATTTGCCATCTAAAGTTCTTTCTGTCGGTGGTGAGGTTGTTGGGATTGTTGGATATACGTCAAAAGAAACCCCCTTCCTCTCAAATCCAGGTATCTTCTGCTTTCACGGCATTCGTGACTTGGAAATAGATCTGGTAAAGCAGAGTTTGGCCATGTTTTTATGGGCTGTTGTATAAAGAGAATGGTGCTTAGCAAACCCAGGTGGCAGATTCTTGTTGGTCCAAGTTAGCTCTGAAGGGTGTCACCGTCTCTGCTCAGTGAACTTCTTTGTTGACCATGTTGACTAAACAGTGGCTTTGCTTAATTCCATGTGTTCAAAATTTCAATGAAGTCTGGAACAAGCAGATCCCATAGACTTCTGGCCCCCAGTAAAACACAGCTTTTCCAGGTCTAGTGGTCGGAGCATGCATGTTGATACCTAGCACATTTAATTTATTTTAGCTAGGTGATGAAATTTGTGTGTGTGTGTGTATGTGTGTGTGTGACAGAGAGAGAGACAGAGAGAGAGAGAGAGACAGAGAGACAGAGGGAGAGAGACAGAGGGAGAGGGAGCGAGAGAGCCAACATAAGCCCTTTCTCTTGTAAGTTGATTTGGTCAGGGTATTTTATCACAGCCACAGGGGGGGAAAAAACTCTGACAGAGACTCAGTGCTGAGGGCTGTCCAGGGAAGCCCCAAGCCTCTTGGGGTTGTGGACAAGAATCAGATCGGCCTTGACATTCCCACAGTAGACAATGATGGCAGAGCATTGCCTCTCCTGATGTTTTCAGTGATGCCTTGAGCTACTTCATCCCTGCCAGGCCAGTGATTTAGAAATCGCTGTGATTTATCTTCCATACTTTATGTGTGTGGAGTTGGCATGTAGTCAGGACTCAAGAGTTGCATCAGGGAAGTGGATTCCTGAGCATGGCAATGGACAAGGGATGTATCTTTAGTGGTCTGCTGATGTTTGGAAAAACTCTTGACTTTCATACTGGGCTTTACAGATTTACATTTTGAATGTTCTGAGATTTTTGCATTTGGGACTTCTTCATTTTAGTGCTGGTTCTTAGAAGTTAACATGAGGGCATCTAGATCAACTGCAGGGTGCTGGATGTGACTTCAGGACAGCATGTTTGTGGTCCCTTCATGACCACTAAAGCTGTAAGACCTAAGGACTTGCTAAGTTTTAGCTACAGACTGGAAGACCCTGTTCATGTCTCAGCATAGAAATACCCAGGCTGTGCTAGCCAGAGCCTGTGGCACTCATTAGTAGCACTGAGTGGCAGAGTGGGCTCCATGAGGTATGTACCCCAGCCCAGGACCAGCAATATTTAGATGAAGCTTTACAGCACTCAGTTCTACCCTGCCTGCAAGTGAGTAGTTATCTACCATGCTTAAGTTAGTTTTCAAGGGCCAGCAAGATGGCTCTGTAAGGACACTTGCCACCACACCTGATGTTCAGTTCTGGGAACCTACAAGGCAAAAAGAGAGAACTGACTCCTACAGGTTGTTCACTGATGTCCACAGCATGCCATGGCACATACATCTCCAAATAAATAAATGTAAAAAGCCCTTTTTGAAATTGGCATTCAAAGCCTACTTGTTGACATTTTAGGTTTGAAGACAGAATATTCCAAGTTTATAAACGAAGCAATGGAATTAAAAGTAGTTGTGGACACCATACTTTTGTGCTCAGACCCTTTTTGGCATGGTTATTGTGATGGTCTAGATTTAAAAAGAGAGATAGGGCGGTGGTGGCGCACACCTTTAATCCCAGCACTAGGGAAGCAGAGGCAGGCAGATCTCTGTGAGTTCGAGGCCAGCCTGGGCTACCAAGTGAGTTCCAGGAAAGGTGCAAAGCCACACAGAGAAACCCTGTCTCGAAAAACCAAAAAAAAAGAGAGAGAGAGAGAAGCAAACCATATCTGAAGTATTCTCATAGTGTGAGATTGAGTTTATGCAAATATATCATACATGGCCCAAGGACAGCAATCAATAGATAAAGGTGTTCCCCACTTAACCTGATGTCTTGAGTTAATTCCCTAGGAACCACATAGTGAGCAAAGAGAATCAACTCTTGAAAATTGTCCTCTGACCTCCATGCATACACTGTGACATATATGTGTACACAAAAATCAATGTGTATATATGTCATCTACAACTTTAACCCAGTGCAATATTAGGTGAATGCAGCCAATGACATTGATTTAATTTTTCCTTGTTTGCCAGGGCTTTTGTACTAGATGTATTCATACATTTTGCTCTCCATGATTGGAGAGCTTTAATAAGAAATTAATATGCTTAGTGTGTTGGTGTATAAACAGTACAGTAAAAATATTCTAATATCCATTTTATTCATTTTCTTCTTTAGGGACAAATTTAGTCTTTGAAGATGAAATCACTGCATTGCAACCTGAAGTAGATAAACTAAAAACTCTAAATGTGAACAAAATCATTGCCCTTGGACACTCTGGTTTTGAAATGGATAAACTCATTGCTCAGAAAGTGAAAGGCGTGGACATTGTGGTGGGAGGACACTCCAACACCTTTCTTTACACAGGTAACGGTTTCCATTGCATTCGGCAAGCTAGGACGTTCAGGAGAGCTATTTTCTCTCTCTTTACCTTTGTAACTATTACTATTACTATTTAGTGTGTAATATACATTGCATATAAGCTGTAATATGCCACATAAATGTAATTTGTATTGAATGAGGACAGGTAATCTTAGTGGGAGACATTTCAAGAATTCATTCATATCATGATTACAAGTCAGTGCTACAAGCATATAGCACACATAATAAAATGAAAAGAATACTGATCTTGAGCCAAAGGTCAGTTATGATAGACTTTTTAAAAGATCCAGATTAGCTCCAACCTTGTGACTCTTCTGCTTCTGCTTCTTGGGAGAGAGGTAGGGTCATAAGCATGCACTGCTGTATCTGGTTTGGAAGTTGTTGTTATTATTATTATCATTATTACTATTGTATTAGTATTTTTAAATGCTGAATGTTATATATGGAATCAGAAAATGAGATAGAGTACAAATTATAGAAAGAAAAGAAACATGATATTGGGTAGAAAGTCCTCATTCCTAACTCCCTTGAATGACCTTGAGCAGGCAGGTCACCTGATCCCCTCTGGATGTGTCGGCTTCCTAATGAGGAGTCTATCACAGTTTTGGAGATGAAAGGCTCAGAGCCGTTGACCTACTAGTTTGGTCTCGGGTGAACATCCTCTTGGCTACATCACAACTTGGCAGAGAATCAGGAAGGGAAGTGGACAAGAGCAGAGAGGTCAAGTGTGTGTGGTGGCCTCCCTTTACCACCACCCCCTGTCACAGAACTAACGCTGGTCTCAGGAGAACTGCATTAATCTCTTCCGAGGGCGATGGCCCCAGTGACCTCATCACCTCACATTAGACACTTCTTGAAGGTTCCACTGTCCCTCAGTGTCACCATTGAGGACTAAGCTTCCCCCACATGAACGCAAAGGGGACAAGCCACAGCCAAGCCACAACAGACTCAGGTAGGTCCTTATACTTATTTGCTCTTATTTCAATCCTGTGCCAGCCTTGTGGATAAGACCCTTTCAAAACCTGGGGGTTTTTGTAGCTTTTCTCCAAGGCAGTATCAGAAGTGTATAACTCACAGCAGAAGCAAGTTGGCTTTCCTGTCTCTTGGTCCTTTGCAGGTTTGGCTGGGAGCCATAGTAAGCATGGCATTTTACAGGAGACTCTAATAGGCATGTGTACAGATCTGTGTGTGCGCACTCATACAGATACGTACAAAGGACACTCAAGTTTCCCCAAGCAGCTGGAATATCCTGCCTTTCTCGTTGTTCTACTGTTTGTTGTTTTGTTTCATTTTATCTTGACAGAGGGTCCCACGTCAGCCCTGCTGGCCTTAAACTCACTAAGTAACTGAAGCTAACCTTCAACTCCTGATCCCCCACCTCTAGCTCCCAAGTACTAAAATGATAGGGTGTAGGCATGTCCCACCATACCTGGCTCTTGTCTTCTCTTGCTCTCTCACCCCTCTCCCTCCCTCTCCCTCCCCTTCCCTTCCCCTCCCTCTCCCCTTCCCTCTCTTCCTCGCCCTCTCTTCCCCCATTATGTTGTTTTGTTTTGCTTTTATTGAGTCTTACTCATGAGTCACACTATGTAGTGCTGGCTGACATGGAACACGTTGTGTTGACTAGGCTAGCCTTGACTTGAAGACTTCCCTTCCAATAGTATGACACCAAGCAATGATGTCACAGGCATGCCATGCCACCTTAACGTGCCCTGATACCATCTTGATCTATGCTACCTTATGGCTTCTGTGTGGCTATTGATTGGGGTGCCCTGCTAACCCAAAAAGCTGGGTGGGGGGTATCTATTATTGTTTTGTTCTTATAACTCTATTGCCCTAGACATTAAAGTCCTATAACATAGGCTAAGATATCTAAGGATAAGCTGTAGCTTGCTTATCTGTAACTCCTGCAAAGATTGTTCCAGTCTCTTAGACACTGACTTGAGTCTCGGTTGTTTATTCCACATTTTGTAATAGATTACCAAGATTAAACCTGTTTTCATGAAAATGTATTTTGGCTCTCTTTTGAGGATAAACTTAGCAACTAAAGGACATAATAGGAGATGAGGCCTACTTACATATTTAAACAAATTTTTTTGCAACCTTAAGAAAACAGATTTTCAGGCTGACAAAATGACTCAGCAGATAAAGGTACTTGCTGTACAAGCCTGGAGACCTGAGTTTGATCCCCAGAACCCACATAATGGAAGGAAAGAAACTGACTCCCAAAAGTTGTCCTCTGACCTCATATGGCCATGACATTCTCTCTCTCTGTCTCTCTCTCTCTCTCTCTCTCTCTCTCTCTCACACACACACACACACACACACACACACACACACACACACACACAAGCTTAAGTGATTTTTCTGCCAAACCATTTTAAGAAGTTACCATGAAGCTAAAATAATAGCTAAATAATATAATATATAATATATATAATAAATAAAATAATAGCTAAAATAATGTCACTTTCTAAATATATTTTAAAAAATACAGCCCATGAAAATTTAGATCCTTTTGTGTTTTGAGACCAGAACTCACTGTAGCCCAGACTGGTCTGAAACTTACTCTGTAGCCCAGGCTAGACTCAAACTCATGGAAGTTCTTCTATGTTAGCCTCCCAAGTGCTGGGATTACAGGTATGAGCCACCATTCCCAACTCAAAATTTAAAGTGTGAGAAACTTCTCAGCATACAACATGCACACGATCCAAAGGAAAACGTCCCCAGAGCACCTGAATAGCACCCTGATGTTTTCTATTCTTTTATTTAATCTTTTTTGCTTGTTATTGTCCACTAAGTTAGTTCCCACCCACCCCACCATGTAGCCCAAATTAAAAAAAAAAAAAAACCTACCAGTTAAATGAAGCATGACTAACGTTGCGTAAGTTACCCCTGCCCCCAATGGAGAAACTCAGTCCAGGTTCTTTCCACTAACCCTGGCATGGCCTGATGTCACAGTGAAGAGGAGGGGGCTTCCCAGCCAGGCCCGCAAAGTGTTAGAGCTAAGGGAATGAAGCCCAAGAGTCAGATGCTATCTCTGAAGGTGTTACATCCTGAAGTCACAAAGTGGTCCATGAAAAAAGTAGGAAAATGAGTTCAAGTTGGCATCTGCAGCGGGCATGCCAAGAACTGTCCTGTCTTTGTGGGGTTTTGTTGTTGTTGTTTTGTTTGTTTTGAGACAGGGTTTTTCTGTATAGCCTTGGCTATCCTGGAACTCATTCTGTAGATCAGGCTGGCCTAAAACTCACAGAGATCCACCTGCCTCTGTGACTGAGTGCTGTGTGTGTGCCGCCACCACGCAGTGTCTTTATGATTCTTGAAGAGACTCCTAAGGAGCTGCTTCCTGTCTGCCTCCCAGTAATTGAACTGGACATTTGGTTCTTTAAGTCTGCATGGTCTTGGACAAGTGCAGACATCAGTTTCTGTCTGCAGTTCAGCAAAGGGCTCAGCACTGGGAATGTGTGACCCCCCCCCCCTTCTGATATACTATCCCTACAAAGGCAACCATGCAGAGGCTATTTACTGTTCAAGATTTTAGAAAGTTTTTCTTTCTTCTTTCTTTCTTTTCTTTTCTTTTTTTTTTTTTTTTTTTTTTTTTTTTTTTTTTTTTTTTTTTTTTTTTTTTTTTTTTTGTAGGACTTTCAACATCTGCAAGCTACTATGGTAAACCGTGGGGCTCATACAACCTGCCGCTTCTTATCACTGTACCAATGGCTTCCCAGCACCCTCCCATATCACCGAGTGGTTAGCACCCAATTTCCTATCTCCTTCTCCACACCAGCCCCTGCCTTCATCCTGTGAGGAAGAACGTCTGCGTGAACAATAGATTCAGCACCCCAGGCCCACAGCATCTTGTTCCTATCCCCTGAATGATTGTCACCTCCACTCCATCTCAACGTCTTCACTTCTCAGACAGGCTGAGACTTGGTCATTTGCAGACAGCTTCAGAATTCCACTCTTGGACCCTCATGTCCCAGGATCCTCATTCTGTGTGTGCGTGGTGGTGGGGGGGGGTTTTTTTTTCTTTTTTCTTTTCTTTTCTTTTCTTTTTTTCTTTTTTTTTTTTTTTTTTTTTTTTTTTTTTTTTTTTTTTTTTTTTTTTTTTTTTTTTTTTTTTTTTGAGACAGGGTTTCTCTGTGTAACTTTGGTGCCTGTCCTGGAACTTTAAAGATAGGGTCACATGCCTGGCTTAGAACTTGCTAAATAGCCAAGGATGACCTTAAACTTGTAGTCCTCATGCTTCCACCTCCTGAATGCTGGGGTTTCAGGCATGGACCACTATTATTCAATTTTATGCAGTGCTTGGAATCAAGCCCAGGGCTTTGTGCATGTTCAGTAGATACTGTGCCAACTGTGTCACATCCCATCCTGGCAGCCACCGCTCATCTCTCCAGTACGTACCTTCAGAGCAAGGCTTCTGAAATTTTCTCCACTCATCAACCCCTTTTGCCAAAGGTGTTTTTATGTGGCCCCAGGTAAATGAATATATAAAATTGGGCATATGTTTCAAAACTTCCTGATAATAAATCAGAAAGAAAATTATTTTATTTTTAAAATGTATTATTATGTGACATGTGCACTTGTGGGTATGAGCATGCATATGCCAGAGCATATGTGTGGAGGTCAGAGAACAACCATGGGATAGAACTCAGGCTTGGAGTCCAAGCATTTTTACCCACTGAACATCTCACCACTACAAGAAACTTATTTTAAAGTAATTCTTTGGCATGCATATAATTTTACCATTTATTAAAGATGAAGCATATTTAAATACTAATGAGATGGATCTGCTTATTTTATGTAGAGATTTAAATTTTGGCTAAATATTTGATACTTCAGCATTTTCAATGTTGTTTCAATGTTTCAGAGTTGATCAATATTTTGATTTTATAATCATCCATTCTGAAAATGCCACTTTGCATAAATACATAGTACAGAATGGCAGAATTATGTTCAGAGCCATTTCAGAAACTGTTGGACATTCTGACCTAACCAAGCTTAACTTAATGTTTTCTATGAAACTCAAGCCAGCAATTCAAACAGCAATTTTTTCTTGTAATCAAACATGCTCTGATGCAATAAACTCCAAAGATGGACTAGCTTGTTCCTTATGTACTGAGGAATGATGGCAGGGATATATTAAAAGTCTTTTTTTTTTTTCATAACAAAATCATGTTTTTATAAGAGCAAAAAATTTTGTATGTACAGTAGCAACAATGCAGTTCACAGCATAGAACAGACTCGTCTGAGCCTCGGGTACCATTCACTGGCACTGCCTGGTGTGATCTCATGTGGGGTGCAGGGTGTACATATGTGTTCAGAATCAAAGCTACAGTGAAGTTCAAGATGCAGGACAGGTAATCATTCCCAGATAGGGATCCATCCTATTTTTTATTTTAAATTAACTTTTGGTCATTGTGTGTTCAGAAACCTTTTACTGTTGCCAAATTTTTCATGACCCTCCCTTCAGTCATGCAACCTCATAGGGGCTCATGACCTACACACAGTTTAAGAAGTCGGGTCTTAAGCCAGATGTGGTAGCAACAGCCCTGTAAGTCAAGCACTTGGGAGGTAGAGGCAGGAAGATTAAGAGTATGAGGTCATCTTCCCCTGCATAGAATGTTCTAGGCCAACCTTGGCTACATAAGACCATGTTTCAAAAAAACAAAAACAAAAACCAAACCAAAACAAAACAGGGCAAGGGTAGTGATGCACACTTTTAATCCCAGCACTTGGGAAGCAGAAGCAGGCAGATCTCTGTGAGTTTGAGGCTAGCCTGGTCTACATAGTGAGTTCCAGACCAGCCAGGAATACACAGTGAGACACCCCTATCCCACCCTCTGCGCTCTCTCTCTCTCTCTCTCTCTCTCTCTCTCTCTCTCTCTCTCTCTCTCTCTCTCTCTCACACACACACACACACACACACACACACACACACACACACACACCAAAAAAGGAAGGAAGGAAGGGGAGAGAGAGAGAGAGAGAGAGAGAGAGAGAGAGAGAGAGAGAGAGAGAGAGAGAAGGAAAGCTCGGCTTTAGATAATCTTGTCTTTCCAGAGCAGCCTTAACATTTGTCACATGCACAGGACAGAGAAACAGTCTCCAAGGAACTGTTTCCAGGCACTTGATAAGAACTGCTGACATCCAGGGTTTACTATGTGCACTGGAGAATTAGCCAAAGGGCAGCAGTCTGACCAGTGGCCTCAGCAGTGATCTCCCTGGGTGTTTTTTAGGTCAGCACGGGGACTTTCCTCATTCCAGTGATCACTCACTCCTGCCCTTTTAGATAGCCTCTGCCTGGCCCAGCTTCAGCACTCACTTCCTTTTGAGCAAAGGCACATCATTTTGCAAGCACACAGCAGTGGTCAGTGGTCTCATTCTATGTGAGACTGCTTTTCATGATGAGTCTCTTGAAAGCCAAGCTCTGAAAAGAATGACTGTGAATAAATGGCAGTCTGGATCCCTGGGCATGTAGCTCTGTTATCCAAGCATAGTCGGTCAGCTCCTGTCAACTCCCAGGCCCTGAGCACTGAGTACTTCACAGGATGGAGGCTCGCACCTCCTTAACTTTGCTGTTTGGTGGACTGGCATGCGGGATTTCATTTTTCCTTTCACTAGAATGTGGATTGGGATTGTGGAGAGGGCTCGATCCTCTTACAGGTTCAGTTTGCTCCCTGGTTCAGTCAATACTGTCTGATAGTTTTCTTCATCTCATTGAGCCCAAGCTTTCCTTAACAAAAAATGATGGCAGTGGTGTAGCTTCCCCAAAAAATTGTCATAGGGATTGATCAAGGTAAAATATAAGCAGAAGTGGGCTTAGAAATACAAGTCTAAGAGAAATACCCCAGTTTTATATTCTGAGACTATGTCCCCTACACTCTTTATATACGTGGACATGGTCCTGTTTCTCTGGAGAACACTGAATTTTACTAAGAAAAAAAAAATATTTCTTCCTAATGGGTACGCTGACACCAATTTCTCCCCGCCCATTGCTACTCATAAATATATTTTCTTTAAATTTTCAGAAGTTTAAAGATGGAGAATCAATAATTTTGTTCTTCTTTTTCCAAATATTCTACAACACTGCTTTTATTTGTATAACAAATAAAAAGAACTCGGTGTATTCTGTAAACTTAACCATTAATCTTAAGCTTGAAGTACAATATTATTTTTAAATATGTTTTTACATTCTCCAACTACATCTGATAGTTGTCCAGACTCCAGTTTGAATCATCCATTCCTTGATTGAGGACAGTACCCTGCTGAAGTCCCTTTGGACACTAACAAGGTGCTGGGAAATTCAGGGTTTACCATGTCCACATGTGTATCCCCAGCACCTCGGCCACTCAGGTTGAGTCCTGTCTCAGTTACTGGAACACAGTCTATAGACACTTCTCATGCCAAGATGATAAGCCACATACCTAAGGAGGAAGGCGTGGCTTCATGTCATGTGGAGACAATATTTTAGGTGTGAAGAGCCTTGGGCTGAAGGCCTGGAGGTGTAGAACTGTGGTTGTGTTCTTCTAGCACACACAGGCCCTGGGTTTGACCTCCAGCACTGCAAAAAGTCATAAACTCTTTAGGTCTTTGGCTGAATAGCGTAGAACGGTGTGGGAAACATGAAGCCCTGGATTGTTTTCCCTGCCAGTGGTTTCCTGGAGTTGCCAAACGCATGGCGGAATAAAGAGGGCTCAGCCTTGGCAGAAGCAGGGATTAGCTACCAGCCCTGATATTACCTCAACCACAAGGGAAGCACTTTGCCTTTCCCTGGCCGCCTGTGTGAGATGTCCTTGGCATATCTTTTGTTCTCAGAAAAGGAACATCAAGATTTTTCTGAGCTGGAGAGTAGGTACTCCCTACCAGATGGGTGCTGGTTTTGCAGAGTGCTGCTGAGCTAATGAAGCATTTGACAGGACTGTCAGGTTCCTAACTTTTAACAATCTGTTTAAGCTACTTTCCGTGGGAGGAAAAAACAAAAAACGAGCAAACAAACAAACAAAACAAAACAAAAAGTCTAGCTTGCCATTCCCTTTAATTTCCAAGAAACCACGAGATTCCTGATCTTTGCAATTCCTTAGTCCCCTTTCCACTTGGATAGGAGATTCTCTGCCACACTGTGGACATTCGGGATATTGCAGCTTTCCAAACATTGCCCAGAAGAGGAAGCCTTGGCAAGGTTAGGAAGAGGCTGTTGTAAATACCTAGTCCCTCCAGTGAAGGGCAGGGTCTACCCTTGCCCAAAGGCGCACAGAAGAGGAAGAGAGGGATTAGATTAGTAGTGTCCCTCCTCCCTGTGGCTCTGCCACGTCTTAGCTCATCTGCATGAAGAGCGGAATGTTAACACTGGAATCGGCTACCCCTGCTTGTGTAAAGCTGGTGTTGGCAATGCTTGTGTGTCTTCGAAGTTGACAGGGCAGAAGTAAGTTCTTCATAGCATGCCACCTTTTCTTAGGTAAATAGAAAGAGCCTGAAAGAGCTTGGAATGCAAAGGAATACACCTGGCTTTGCATGTAATTTTGTAAGCGGTCTGTGCCAATCAGCTTACCCACTGAGAATAACCCACAGCAGGCTGCTCTAGGCGGAAGAGAAAGGGCAGGTCAGTGTCTCACACCTTTGGTTTTCAGTCAACTCCCTATCACATTCCAGTATGTGCCCTTGGGTATCTGCTATGGTAGTCACTCTTCTTGTCTATAAAGTACTGTTAACATGACTTGCTTCGTGGGAAGCTTAGAGAACTAAATGTAATTATAGCCACAGCCTCCTCTCAGAACTGATTCATATGTGAAATAAATCATGTACTGAAGTTCTCTGCACCTTCTGTAAACGTCCAGTAGGAGAGACTAGCCATGTGTGTAGTGGGTAACAAAAACAAAATGAGCCAAGGGTATCAATTTCATAATCTGATTCCAAGCAGCCCAAACTGTTATATCACTTCCACAGAAATTTGGCATGAATCATGAATCATGCTCTAGGGCAGACCTGTAATCCCAGCATTTATGTGAGAGGCTGAAACAGGAGGATTATAAAGTCAAAGCCAGATTGGAACTACACATTGCTTTTCAGAAGCAAAGCAAAGCAAATGAAGCACAGTCATCAAGGAGAGGTGACGTTAACTTAAACATACAGGTCCATGAGATGGCTTAGCACGTAAAGATGCCTGCTGCCTAGCCTGAGGACCTGAGTTTGACTCCTGGGGCCCACACACATGATCGCCCACCCCCGACAAAAATAAAAGCTTAAAAATAAATTTAATTCCTGGTAAGAAATTAAACTTGGCAAGTGATGAGATGCTGGGCATCATGCCTCTTCTTTGGCCACTCTGACCCTCAGGCAAACAAGGAGGCCTCTCGGTGATCAAGGCTCCCGAGTTCTTCCTGTGGCCCCCTGTGAGATAAAGGCCTGCAGAACTTTACTGATATAAAGGTTAGCTGGAGAGGTGTTTGCTTGTTGGTCTCTTACAAGATGAAGGCATTCTCTAGAGCTTACAGTTGTCAATGAAAACAGAGGTGGAACAACAGAGCTGTTTTGCTGCTGAATTCTCAGGTGTGTTTAGGAACAGCCACATTCGCCCTATGACAGGCAGTGTAGTGCACACCTGGAACCCTAACCCTTGGGAAGCAGCAGCAGGAGGCTTTTGCAGAAAAACTGAAGTCCATCCAAATGGCTTGATTAATTCATCCAGCCAGGGGGAACAGACAGAGTCTGCATGGAAGAGGGATAATCTTGGCAGTATTGTGTTTTTGTATGACCCACATCAGATCACCAGGCACAATGCCCTAGACTTTGAAACAGCTTAGTAAATGCCCACTGAGTGGAGAATGGCAGGATTTGTAAGCCAAAGGGCATTTGGAACCAGTGACGAACGTCCCACGGGGGCTCTGAAAGACCAGCCATGTAGAGTAGCAGATGGCCAGTCATCAAGCTAAAACTCGCTGTCATCCAGCCAGTGGCCTGCCATGTGCCAAGGCTGACTTGATCAACTTTGCCTCTTTTATTTCAGGAAACCCACCTTCCAAAGAAGTGCCTGCCGGCAAGTACCCGTTCATAGTCACCTCCGATGATGGCCGGAAGGTTCCTGTGGTCCAGGCCTATGCTTTTGGCAAATACCTGGGCTATCTAAAGGTTGAGTTTGATGACAAAGGGAATGTCATCACTTCACACGGAAACCCCATTCTTCTGAACAGCAGCATCCCCGAAGGTGAGATCTGGGCAGAGTCTAACAACTGACAAGTTATTTGGCTAGGTCCTCCTTCTTCCTTTTGTTTTGTCCCAGGACATGACTGTAAAACTGGTGGAGAATTCAGTCTCTCCCTTGTGTTTACTCCCTTCATTCGTAAGGAAATTTCAAATTGCCAGTGCCCAAATCCTCATTTGCTTTTCCAAGTCTGCTCAGTGCACCACTGACTGCTCCTTCTGCTTTTCAAAAGCTTAATCTGGGGAGGCAAAAGCCACCATCGGCTCCTGTCTAGAGAGGAGCAGAAGACTGAAGGAAAGCAATTCAAATAGCACAGAGTATTGCTCAAAACCTGGCCCATCTAACAAGAGGCAGGGACAGTGTACTGTGGGCCTTAGCCTCTTCATTCATGAGACAAGGAAATACCTCTTTGTGTTGTTGTTGTTGTTGTTGTTTTGTTTTTGTTCTAAGAAGAGCTTCTCCACATATAGCCCAGGCTAGAGTTATAGTGCACGCAGCATATCTGTCAAGAAGAGCCTCTTGTTTTGAGACTCAGAATGAAAGTATCATTATGCCATCATCCATTTTCACATAGTATTCGTGAGCATGCTGCTGTGATTCTACCAGCCCTTTTCTACTCACTATCTGCTCAGAAGGACGGGCGGGGAGGTCTTACTGTACCCAGGAGAGTCTGTGGTCACAACATAGGCTCTTCAACAGCTAGAAAGGAAATAAGCTGGGAACCATACCCTCAGCAGATCCTCTGTACTTGCCCAGCCTTTCAATGTTCATGACACCACCATGGTGTCATCCTAGGTGGGCTGACATGTGCTCATCTACATGTTGAGTTGATGCTAAGATGCTCAAAAGCATCCTTGAGGTAAGAAACACCCAGGTATTAATGTCAGAAAACGAAATAAATAGTCCTAAGGAATTTCATAGCCAAAACCAAAATGCACAAATGTACTAATGCATACTCTCAGGAGGGAAGCCTGACAACACTTGATTTCTCTAGCATTTACCCACTAGGAGATCTGCTTTAATCACAGGCCTTTCCTCTCATGTGCACCTTTCTGATGTCCTTCCTTCCTGTCCTAGATCCAACCATCAAAGCAGACATTAACCAGTGGAGGATAAAGCTGGATAATTATTCTACCCAGGAACTGGGGAGAACAATCGTCTACCTGGACGGCTCCACTCAGTCATGCCGCTTCAGAGAATGCAACATGGGCAACCTGATCTGTGATGCTATGGTGAGCCGTCTGCAGGGGCAGAGCACCTGCATCTAGGGAGGGACGAAAGGAAGATAGAAGATAGATGCAACAAGGGACAAAGTGATGGCAGTAAAATTGGGGGTCTTGATACATTTGGTACCCAGACAGAAGCTAGAAGTGTGACTGATTTCACACTCAACACCTTGGCGAGGAGGCGAGGAGAGACTAGGAGACCATCACTTTATTGCTTTACAAGGACTACAACCTTTTAAAATATGTCTTTCTTAGATGTCTAAGTCTGGGGTGTTTCTTTCTGTAAGATGATCTGAAGATAGGAACCCACCCCACCCCCCTGCCGCTGCCAGATGTTGACACAGTAGATCAAGCACATCTGCTTGGGCCTGACTTGGCAGGACAGTTTTTCCCTGATTTGTCCTCTCGGCTCTAAAGAACATGGGCCTCGTGTAACTTGCACTTCTTTCCCAAGCCCAGAATGACAAGACATAGTTATGGTAAAGTTCTCTGGCTAGAGCAAGATCATCATGAAGAGCATTTTTTGTGGGGCTAATTGGCCAAAGTGGCTTCATGGGGCTAACATTGAGCAAAGGTCTCTAGGCTGGACTATTGCTCTCACAGGCTCACCCATGGGGAGCCTGTCGGTGTGAATATCCTGCTGCTGTCAGTGTCTGTGATACAACCACACTCCACAAACTCTGGCTGAGTGAGCGACAGCATGAACACCCTCCAAGATGAGGTCCATCCAGGCTGGCTACCGAGCACTGTGACATCAGTATGAGAAACAACCAGACAGAAACATCTAGACAAAAATCTAGAAACACCCCAGGGTGCTACCAGCACTTACCCTTTCTGTCAAAGAGGCTGGGGTAAACGTAACTTTTACTCTTGTGCTTGTTTTAGAAAGCAAACATTTTGAAGCAGGAGAGTTGGCCCAGAGCTTGAGAGCAGGTGGACCTGGGTTCAATTCCCAGCACCCACACAGTGGCTCACAACCATCTGTAACCCCAGTCCCAGGGGATCTGACGCCCTTTTCTGACCTCCACAGGCACACACGTGGCTCACATACGTACATGCAGGCAAAACACGCATGCACTTAAAATATAAAATAAACAAACCTAAAAAAACAAAAGGTTTAAGGCCTTTAATCCAACATTCAGGAGAAGAGACAGAAGCAGGAGGATTTCTCCAAGTTTGAGGCCAGCCTGGTTTATATAGAACAGCAAGAGCTACTACATAGAGAGACCCTGGCTCAAAACAAACAAAAGCACGCATTTTTACTTGCTATAACTGAGTGTGTGCTTTGTAAAATATGCTTGTGCTTCTGACTGACTGGAGGCTAGTAGAAGATAGGCTAATAATCATTTTATGATGAATAATGTATACAATGAGTTTTAGTTACAGTTGGGAAACCTCTGGGCACTTGGAAGTAGGGGATGAATACTTTGTTTTGCTCAGTAGAGATAACCAGATTCCTGGAACTGATACCAAGAAAGAAGACCCAAAGTAACTAAATTTCTGCTACTATTGTAGATTAACAACAACCTCAGACACCCAGATGAAATGTTCTGGAACCATGTGTCCATGTGCATTTTAAATGGAGGTGGCATCCGGTCCCCCATTGATGAGAAGAACAACGGTATGCACCTGGGCCCACTTCCTCAGCTGCCCATGTTGTCTCTTCCCTGACTGTGCCCACAGCACCCTCTGCTGCCAGCCACACACCAAAATGCTGGGCCTTTAAGCTTGTGTTAGCTGTGGCTCAAGTCCAGTGCTGTGGCAAAAGGACACACATTCCTTCTCATATGTGTTCACACAGATGCAAAATCTCAGCTTGATCTAAATTTCCCACTTGTAAAGCTGTTAATTGTTGCTGCTTTATAAATTGTATTGAACATTTTTATGTCTAGAGAGAGAAAGACCAACTCATTAACCTCCTATGCTGGAAAGGACATCTCAAAGACACACTTTATATATTTGCAGATGCCCAAGGTCCTATCACACATTAAAACAAATCCACTAGGCAGGTACTTAAGGCTCTGCTGGAGCCCTTGCTGACATACTGTCGAACCCCATCAGTATAAAGCCCCAAACTCATTTCAGATAATAGAGCAGGTGGCTAGAACACACTGCCTGTGTACAACTGAGCAATGTTTAACCAACTACTGAAGATCCAGCCCAAACCAGGAGATCCAGGGCTGAGAAGAATGAACTTGGTCCTTTGCAGGCTCACCCCCCTTGCCCTGTGGTAGACAGCAGGGCAGAATCTTTCCGTACACTCCCTCCCAAAGTGTACTTCCCTCCCCCACTTTACTCCCTCAGCCCAAGGGAGCCAGTCTCCGGGTAAGCATTTTCTTCAACTTTTTTTTTTTTCTCTCCTGATACATTTTTAACTACCTAAGGCACAATCACGTGGGAGAATCTGGCTGCTGTACTGCCCTTTGGAGGGACGTTTGACCTGGTCCAAATAAAAGGTTCCACCCTGAAGAAGGCTTTTGAGCACAGCGTGCATCGCTATGGCCAGTCCACTGGGGAGTTCCTGCAAGTGGGTGGTAAGTGGCACATCCTGCAGAGCACGTTGTCCAGTGATCTAGGCCTTCCTGGTTGGCTCAGCTCCTTACCTCTGTGGCTAGACTTGGGGTTTTCTCACAGGCAACCCCATCTTTCAATGACTATGGACTCCTGGAGTCATTGAGGATAGGTTGAGGTCAGACCCAAACCCTTGGCAATGAGTAGTATTTGCCAATCCTAATTTGGAGATCGGAAGGGCATCCATGGGAGCTGACCTCCTGAACACTAGCAGATCAGCTGGCATGAGGCCTTTCTGTTGGAATCTTGGGGGAGCAGGTAACATTCTTAAACAGAAGCAAAAGCTCTCTCCGTTATTGTTAGCTGCCTGGGACTATAATAGGGTTCAAAGGAACAAAAGGTAGAAGCAGAGACAGTCTCCTCTAATCCTGCTGGGGGAAGGCATGTCACCAACCCCTGGCCTGCTTTCTCTCTGACTGCAGTGAAGAATGGAAATGAATGTTCCTGGTATTGCTAAAGGCTTCTTCATTGAGGGTGGATGGGGAGTGCTGGAGAATAAACCCATGCTAGGCAAACATTTTCCTGTTTATTTTGTGCTGTTGGGAATTGAACCTGGGGCCTCATGCATGCTGGGGAAAATGCTTTTTAGCGCTGCTACATCCCAGCTCCTAAAGGATTCTGAAATGCTTTTCTTAGGGATCAATTTCATAATCCAGAGTTTTAATCCTTAAAATAGTCATCTTATTTTACTCCAAAATAATTTTGTGGTCTCATTTTCTCACTTTTTATTAATCTTGCTTTGTTCATTTTGAGACAGGATCTAATGTAGTCCAGAATGACCTCAAACTCACTATGTAGCCAAAGTTGGCCTTTAACTTCCCATCCTCCTGCCTCTGTCTTCTCCCAAATACTGGGATTACAGTTATGTCCCACTGTGCTTGGCTGTATGTTGTTTGCCCCCCCCCCTTTTTTTTTTAACAGAGTCTCAATATGTGTACTCTGGGATAGACCCACACTATGTAGCTCAGCCTGACTTCAAATGTGTGGTGATCCTGCTGCTCCAGGCCCTCCACGGGCTGGGAGCTCCAAGCTTCATTTTCATTTTAGTTCATGGAACTGCTTGATGGGTGTTGCTGTCTGGGAGGAGACCTGGCCTGCTGTGTGGGGAGTAACCCTGACACACAGCATTTTCCCAGGGCAGAGCCAAGGACCTGTGATGTTCTAGCAAAGTGCTGAGTAGAGTATTGGTGAAAATCTCCAAATTAGAATGACTACATTCAGTCTTCAAAGCTGTTGCAAATACTCCATTGCATTTCGCAACAATGCACACCTCATTTTCCAAGTCAGTCATTACTGGACCAATGAGTTCAGGATTATAATCACCCTTTCTTTTCTGAGGGTCAGTTCTCCTTCAGTGGTTCTCCCATCTACTGGAGGCCTCAAGGATGAAGGTAACTAAGGGTAGCTACACCATTGCCAACATTCCCCTGGTTTAATTTCACTCACACAGGAATTAAAGTAACACAAGCCTAGTATCCCAATTCTAGATTTGGCCAAAATCCCTTTCATAGGCAAAAGTCCCTTTGGATTCAGCAAAAACATGGACGCATTTCTCTTCTAGGAATCCATGTGGTATATGATCTTACCCGAAAACCCTGGAACAGAGTGGTGCAATTAGATGTTCTTTGCACCAAGTGTCGAGTGCCCACTTATGAGCCTCTGGAAATGGATAAAGTGTATAAAGTGACGCTCCCGAGCTACCTCGCCAGTGGCGGAGATGGATTCCAGATGATAAAAGATGAATTATTAAAACATGACTCTGGTAAGCACCAGTGTCTCTTCCCCTCCTGTTCCCAAAGGTGTTCAGCACAAGAGAACTGGGCAGAGGGGGACAAGACAGGAAAGGGACTCCATGCCCTTGTTGCTGGTTCCCTCCTGCTGTGGAGGTTGCTAACAATAGCACAATACTGAGGAGTGTTGTGCTGTCCCTTTCCCGGCACGCGTGTTCACATCTCTCCAGCCCCAGGGGAGGCACGCTGTTTGTTAGAGGCAGGGTCTCTCTGTGTAGTCATGGCAGGCCTGGAGCTTGCTATGCAGACCAGGCTGGCTTGGAACTCACAGAGATCCTCCTGCCCAAGGGATGGGATTAAAGGCATGTGCCATCACAATGGCCTATGATTTTTTTTTTCCTTTACAGTAAACTATTGTGTATTAAAAGTGCCAAGTATTAAGTACCTGCAATGAACACATCCACATAGAGTAATTTAAATAATTGTAAGACTTTTGGGGGTTGTCATGGGTTTGCTCTTTCTTCATCCTCTTCTGGGAATGAAAGCTCCAATGTCCCATCATCAAGTGTGTGAGGATAATTTTGAGCAGACAGCATGAGAAAGTCACTTTTGTTTCTCAACTAACGCGTGGCCCAGGTCCCCAGTGCCTTTGGTTCTGGAAGAGCTTACAGCTGTGGTGCCAACAACCTCTTAGAAACCTTAGAGCTGAGACAACTGCACCCCTCCCAATGACACTGTGCTGAAGTTCACATTTGGAACATGAGATAGCAATCAGATTCATTGCACTTAAAATTACCAGAAGACAGAAAGTCTTCTGAGGTGCTTTATCCTGGAATGAAAAGGTGTCTTCTCTTTTCAATTTCAAGGGCTTTCGAGACCTTATTTCCCTTCCTACTGCTAATAGATCATTTTTCAAGAGTTAAAATAATGTATGTGTTTTTTTCCAGGTGACCAAGATATCAGCGTGGTTTCTGAATACATCTCAAAAATGCAAGTAGTTTACCCAGCCGTTGAAGGGCGGATCAAGTTCTCTGCTGGAAGTCATTACCAGGGAAGCTTTCCTTTAGTAATTCTTTCATTTTGCACAGTGATCCTTGTTTTGTACCAATAATGAACGGGAAGTCTCCTTGTCCTTGATGTCAAACTACATTTTTCTTCCAGTGATATTCAAATCTGCCTCTGGAGATCTGGCTTTGTAATGGCGTTTACCATCCTCAAGGCTCATAGCCGACGCTCAGAGCACTTCGCAAGGAAGAAACTAACTAGAACATCGTTTGTCAGGGCCAGCAATTCAGTGAGCAGATAGAAAGTCTGAACCAACAGGGTTCTTTTCGGGAGTGGGGGAAGAAAACAACTAGATGTAATTTACATATCCACGTAACGGATTTGAAGCACAAAAAATAATTCTTCACTTTCTATTCATTTCTAATCCATCAAACAACTAATGTTTACATAGAACTTTATCATTGCCAGCTGTGGTGGCGCATGCCTGTAGTCACAGCACTTAGGAGGGAGAAGAGGATGGCTGCCAAGTTCCAGGTCAGCCTGACCTATATAGAGTTTAAGCTAGTCAGCTAGACATCAAGACTCTCACAAACAAAAACCGTTATAATTTACAAGAAATTTTTGTAGATAAGTGTTGGTTCTTCTGTGTGATACGTTAGCAGAAAGGATTGACATGTTCAAGGCCATTTATCCCCAAATGATACATTTAAGACCTGTCTAGGTCTTTTGACCTCAAATCCAATAGTCCCTCCTACATCAAGTCTCCTTTCTTCCTGCCGATGGCCCCAGATGACAAATCTCTGGTTTATGTCTGCCCACCATACACCCCTTTCTTTCAGGCTTCTGTTGTCTACCAATTTTGAAAGACTGGATCCTGGACAGGATCCTGTCTTACAACACCATGTGCCTTTGATGAGTCATCGACACACTGGCAGTCAGTCAGGGGTCAGCGGAGAAAGGGAAGGGAGGGTGTGCCCAGGACTGGTACATTGCAGGAGAGAGGATGGGCATTTACATGTGTTATATAAACACTTGCAAAGGAGCAGAGCATGATTCCAAAGCAGAACATTGGTTCTTGTTAATTCTTGTGGGATTCCAAAAGCCCTGCCCCCTCTCTCCTTCCTTCTTACTCACATGGAGATGTCATGAGAGAGCTTTCTAAAACGAACTGCAATTCTAAACCTGCACCTGTCCTGCCCCAGATGCCAACACAGCTCTCAATCTAGTCACACTATGTACATCATGGAAAGATCAAGTGTTCTGGAAGGCAAGAGTGATTGCAAGAAGCGGTGTACATAAATGTTTGATGTCACTGAGACTCAAATCCCAAGCAACCACTGTAAGGCGTACTCCAGTCCAGATATGAGAGTACCAACAGGACAGTGAGCCCTAAGCGATGCCCAAGAGATACGCAGACTGATGAAATAATCTATGCCCACAGAACACCTGACCAAGATGGTCCTGTGACCAAGGGTAATCAAGAAATGGGAGCCTTCACCTTAGCCACGAAACAGCAGCTAGACGTCTGAACAGAGGACACGTTTCCTGGTGTTTACAAATGTTAAGTACTCTTGACACAACATTTTAAAATTTCCAATCCTAGACCAGGTGGCAGTGGCACATGCCTTTAATCCCAGCACTTGGGAGGCAGAGCCGAGTTCGAGGCCAGCCCAGTCTACAGAGCAAGATCCAGGACATGCACCAAAACTACACAGAGAAAACCTGTCTCGAAAACCAAAAAAAATAAAAAAAAATTCCAATCCTTTTATGAAGTTTGTTGCAGTAAAACAATGCCTTCAGCTCTACGAATGTATAGACTAGTTAGAAATGTCAAAAAGACTGTGTAAAAAAATAAAGGTGCATTTGAGGTATATTTTTATTCTTGGCCAGTAAATGAGAAATCTTATTACAGCATAATTTTTTAAAGAACATTTTGTAATTTTTCTAAATATGTGTATATATGTATTGTGCCACAGTGTTGGGAAATGACCCTGGACAACTTTGTGATTGTAAATTCCAAACAATAAAACTGAAGATATACTCCTTTTTCTTTGGTCTTCTCTCAAACCCCCAAGACAATATAGCAAAGACAATTTTTCACCAGGATTATTTCTTGTGGTAATAAACACTCTGTCATCTGGTAGCCCTTCTCTTCTCTCACTTCAAATTGAGAAGAAAAATGTATGAAATTTTTAAGCAGGAGAGAAAAATCTTTTTTTTTTTTAAAGGAAGACTGAAGTCTCAACTTTTCTTCACCTAGCCTTGCTTTGCTCCTCAGTGAAAATCTACCAACCTCTAGATAAAACACTAGAGAAGGGGTTGTATAATCTGAGAATCTGACATGGCTGCAGAATAAAGGTAGTATGGTGACCTTATTCAGTCACCGGTGCTCTGGAGCGACAGCCTAGGGAACAGAAGCCGCTGATTCTGCTCAGCTCTATCTTCTCTATCCCATTCAGAAAATCAGCACCAATACAAGGAAGTGAGACAAGCATTCCAGAGCTTATGTGAAAGCCAGTAAGACATTCTGAATTTTAGTTGGAAAAACCAAACCACAGCTGGATGTGGTGAGCCATACCTTTAATCCAGCACTTGAGAAACAAAGACAAGCAGGTCTCTTCTGTAAATTGAGGGCAGACTGGTCTAACATAGCAAGTTCCAGCCAGCCTGTTAAAATGAGATCCTGTCTCAAAACACCCCCTGCCAACATACACACACCAAAAATTTCAAAATTCAATTCCCCGCCCCACTTGGTTTTCTGAGACAGGGTCTCTCTGTATAACAGCCCTAGCTGTCCTGGAACTTGCTTTGTAGACCAGGCTAGCCTTGAACTCACAGAGATCTGACTGCTCCTACCTCCCGAGTGCTGGGGTTAAAGGTGTGTGTGCTGCCACCACACTTGGCTTACAAACTCAATTTTTTAAATTATTGTGTGAAGGGGGGGGGGGCAGGTGTACCACAGTAAACATGGAGGTCAGAGGCAACTTTATGGAGTCTGTTCTCATCTTCCATCTTAGTTTCTTTTCTGTTTCTGTGATAAAGCACTCTGGTCAAAAGCAACTTAAGGAGAAAAAGGTTTATTTGGCTTTATGTGCCCAGTTAAGTCTATCATTGAGGAAAGTCAGGGCAGACATTGAAGCAGAAACCAGGGGTCCACTGCTTGCTGGCTCCCCCTCTCAGAGCCATGCTTAGATTGCTTTCTTGTATAGCCCAGGGAATGGTACTGCCCACAGAGGCTGGGTCCCCCCTATATCAATTAATAATCAAGTCAATCCAAAACACACATACCCATAGGCCAATCTAAACTATGCAATTCCTCAACTGAGGGTCTTCTAATCTACATAATTCCTCAGCTGAGGCTCATGTATCAGATGACTGTAGGCTGTTCCCAAGTTAACAAAGCTAACTAGGATACACAATCAGGTTGCCTTTACCTTTGCTGAGCATGAGTAAGCCTAACTAACCAAGTTCAGTTTCCAAAATCCATAGTAGAAGAAGAAAACTGACTCCTGAAAGCTGTCTTCTGACATTATTGCACACACTATGGCACACATGTGCCCTTTTATGTGTATGTCACACATCACACAGGCAAACAGTAGTAAATGAAAGTTTGAAAAATGAAATATTAGTAACTATAAAACTACCATGAGTCCACATAATTTGCAAAAGACCACTGGTCAATTTATCTTAAGATCATAAGAAAATCTTCAACTTTTAATCAACACAGAAAGAGAAAATATAAGATGACTATGAGCACTTGGTACAATTAACAAACACCAGTGTTGTTGGGGGTGTGTACATAAGTGTGCAGGTGCATATGTTGTGGCCAAGGAAGGATGGCAAGTATCTTCTGCTGTTCTCCTCATTTTTTGAGACAAAGTCTCTCGCTGAACCCAAAGCTTGCCATCTTGACTAGATTGGCTGGCTATTGAGGTCGCAGGGTCCACTTGTCTCTTCCCCCCTACCCCCAAAATGCCAGGGATACAGGCATCTCTAACCATGGCTGGCTTTTACGTGGGTACTGGGGATTCAAGCTCAGGTCTTCATGTTTACATATCAAGCATTCTTACCCAGTGAGCCATCTCCTCAGTCCCCAATTCTTTTGTAATGCCTTATTCTACCCCTGTGGTACTTGCTTTCTAACATTCATTTAAATATACCAGTATGCAGAGTTGTATCTCATATATACTTACCCTCCATGCAAAATTTGACCAATTAATAAATATATTTACACACAGTATATAAAAACACCATCAGTCTGTTTTTAACTTCTTTGAGTTTTGTTTTAATGTATTTACTGTTCTGCACTGAGCTTTAAGGGGCATCCAAATTTTCTTGCTCAACCTAAAATCATACTTAATATTTTTATTTCAGCTAACAAAATGAGTGTTATTTATGGTGTATAACATGATGTTCTGAAATGTGTACCAACACTGTGAAATTATGGCTGAGTCTAGCTCACTATCAATGCCTTCTCTGTGCTTGTTCCTAATTTCTTAGTGGCTACATTTCTACAAGAGTCCCTTCCCCTTTCCTCCTGGCATTCCTCTCTGGTATTCCCTTGTTTTCTTGATGTACCTCTTTATTGAACCTGATTTAGAAATCTAAAAGCATGATCCTGGGCTGAAGAATTAGGCTCAGAGGTTAAGAGCACCTGCTGCTCTTGCAGGGGACCCAGGTTCAATTCCCAGCACCTACATGGTAGCTCATAACTGTATGTGATGTAAATACCATCTTCTGGCCTCTGTGAGCATTAGGTAGACATGTGGTCCACAGACATATATGCAGGCAAAACACCCATAACCATAAAAACAATAAACAAACAATGATTATGAGTTGACAGCAAGCCAAGATTGGCTGACATAGTCACCTACCTATAGCAATAGTTCAGCTAGAGACATACACTGTGGTCTACTCAACACTTCTTTCACTTTGGCAGTAACTATACAAAGAGATCACCACGGGCACATTCCTGCCTCCAAATACTTTCCTCACCTCAACAGCATCTTCCCATAACAAATTTTGTATCTATCACATCCTTTGTGCCCGGTACTGCTGGGATACAAACAAGAAGCACCCGGATGGGTGGGACATAGCTCTGTGCTTAGGCTGCCCATCGCTGAGTAAAGACACAGAAAACTACATTAATTCTAAAAACAGAGATTCAACCTTCTATGTGTCTAGCCATTATTCTTCCTGTTCCTAGGAGGCATTCCCACCCTTACTTTGGTAGATACTGTGCCTCTCCTGGCCCACCTACATTTATGAAGGGCAGCTAATTACAACCCTTAGCCATAGAAGCAAACATCCAACCTACTTCTGACAGCTATAGTGCCATTCATCTTGATTCAAGTTATTGGTCCACAGATAAGAATGTTAGCCAAACCAAGACAGTAAGAGGCCTGATTTTTTTTCTTTAATTATGTATACAGTATTCTGCCTGCATGTATGCCTACATGCCATAAGAGGGCACCAGATCTCATATATAGACGGTTGTGAGTCACCATGTGGTGGCTGGGAATTGAACTCAGGACCTCTGGGAGAGCAGCCAGTGCTCTTAACTTCTGAGCCATCTCTCCATCTCAACATTCTTTATATGTATGTAAATTTAAGACAAGCTTTTCCTGCCATCCATACAGTGATTCTATAGTTTTTTGTAACTGTCTTCCCCCCACATGAAAGTACTTGAACAATAAACAATAGCCAACAGGACTAAAGCTGAGACAAAAACCATGTGGAGACCTCACATGAGTTAAGGGCTGGAAAACTCATACTTAGGTCAGCTCTACTACTACCCCTCTGAGGCTGAATTACATAAAGATACACTTTGTATTCTCTCTAAACAAGACTATCAACTTCTGTCATTGCCACCAAGAACCAAAACTGGTTCCAATTAAGAGAGAACATCAGAAAGCTTCCCTGAAGACACGCGTAAGTGGGCTTAGGAGGTAGGAGTCAAACAAGCACATTCTGTTAAGTAAAACCTCTCAAAGCCCTCAAGGAAAATTACACAAATTTCATTCTCATACTACTAAAATGAATCAGAAAACTAGAAAATTAACTAAATTGGTCACACAGTGCTTGGAGCTCATTCCCTTACAGATGAAATGTCAATGTCTCATTTTGCCAGACTTTTGTGCAACTTTTAAAATCTTGGGCTGCAGAGTTGACTCAGCAGTTAAAAGCAATGACTACTCTTGCAGAGGACTGGATTCAATTCCCAGCACCCATGTAGCTCACAAGTGCCTGTAACTCCAGTCCCAAGAGATCCAATGTCCTCTCTGACCTTCCCAGGCACCAGGCATCCACATGGTGCACATACACATAAAATAAATCTTAAAAAAATCAACTAAATCTTTCTAAGTATAGACTCTAGCAAGAATAGATGTAAAAAAAATATCCATGTGGGTATAGAATAACATGCAGAGAAGAGGAAAGGAAAGGCTAAGTATGAGAGAATGAGGATGACTGAATACAAGTAATGGAAATGAGTTATTGAAAAGGATGGTAAGCTAAATGTTTTTTAATTCTAACTCTGTCAAAACCTTTGGGTGGTAGATAAGTGCATGAAAATATATGGACAGTGAAAGTATAGACTCCAATGTGAAGTTCCACAGCTGCTGTTCCCAATGTCTATCCTAATTGTATACAAGTTCACCAAGCTATATAGTTTTGGGGTTTGGTTAATTTTGGTATGTAATTTTTTTATTTGTAATATTTTTTATAATAGTTTATTTTTATTTATAGTTTAATTATTTTATTTGTAATATTTATTTTTATTTGTAATTTATAATTATTTTCTTTGTAATATTTTTTATAATAGTTTTTTAAAGAACTTTTTAAAAAATTAAATCTTTTGAAATATGATAGTACATGCCTATTAATCCCAGCATTTAGGAAGCTGAGGGAGGAGGATCATGAACTCAAGTCTTGGGCTATATAGCAAGTTCTAGTCTAGCCTAGACTATATCATGAAACTCTGTCTCAAAACATAAAATATCCAAATAAAATCCCTGGTGAGCTGTTGAGATCTGCCACCACATCCAAACTGATACACATTTCTGCATGCTGACTTGTGCCATAACAATCATGTTGAGGTCAGAGAACATCCTGGAGGAATCAATTCTCTTCTTCCACCATGTGGGTTCCAGGGATTGAACTCCAGTTGCCAGGCTTATCAGCAAGTGACTTTACTCACAGAGCAATATTCTCAGGCCCGCCTTTACTTTTCATAAGAGCATCAATCATGTTTTAGTAGGGTCCCACCTAAATGACTCTTTTTTTTTTCTTTTATTTTATTTTACAATACCATTCAGTTCTACATATCAGCCATGGGTTCCCCTGTTCTCCCCCCTCCCACCCCCTCCCTTACCCCCAGCCCACTCTCCATTCCCACCTCCTCCAGGGCAAAGCCTCCCCTGAGGACTGCGATCAACCTGGTAGACTCAGTCCAGGCAGGTCCAGTCCCCTCCTCCCAGACTGAGCCAAGTGTCCCTGCATAAGCTCCAGGTTTCAAACAGCCAAGTCATGCAGTGAGCACAGGACCCAGTCCCACTGCCTAGTTGCCTCCCAAACTGATCAAGCCAATCAACTGTCTCACCTATTCAGAGGGCCTGATCCAGCTGGGGGACCCTCAGCCTTTGGTTCATAGTTCATGTGTTTCCATTCATTTGGCTATTTTTTTTTTTCAATAATTGAGTAAAACGGAAATTTATTGTAAGTCACAGTCGTCCTAGGGACTTCCATGCTATATATATAGCCTCTATGGTTCTATGGGTTGTGGTCTGATTGTTCTTTATTTTATATCTAGAATTCACTTATGAGTGAGTACATACCATGACTGTCTTTCTGGGTTTGGGTTACCTCACTCAGGATGATTTTTTCTAGTTCCATCCATTTGTCTGCAAATTTCATGCTTTCATTGTTTTTCTCTGCTGAGTAGTACTCCACTAAATGACTCTTTTAACCTAAATTACCTCCTGAAAGGCTCTATCTCCAAATACAGTCACTATGGGATTTGTGGTTTCAACATAGGAATTTGGTTAAGATATAATTCAGACCATAACAATGACAAAGCGCTACTTACAGAAAATGTGATACTCATACAAAGTTAAATAAGTCATTCATATTATAAAAGGAGAAAGGAAGCTGGGCGGTGGTGGTGCATGCCTTTAATCTCGGCACTTGGGAGGCAGAGCCAGGCGGATCTCTGTGAGTTCAAGGCCAGCCTGGTCTACAGAGCAAGCTCCAAGACAGGCACCAAAACTACAGATAGAAACCTGTCTCAAAAACCAAAAAAATAAAAATAAAAAAGGAGAAGAAAGAAAGAGAAAAGCAAAACTACCTATTTATGTTCAAGGTGTTTTGTATGCAGCATCACATTGCATTTTCAAGCTGTGAGTATTGCCTTATAGGTGATAATGTTAGGCCACAGAGGACTATGAAGGTAAAAGTCACACTTGGATCTCTCTAATCTTGATGCTCTTGTTATTGTTGAAATATAAAGAAATATTTGTCTCTAAAAACAGTCTTGGCCCCTTTCAGAAGCCGGCTACCCTGGTGTATTTCAAATGCTTTACTATGCCCATTCTTTCCCATCTGTTTTTATGTGTGTCTTAATGTATGAGCTTCATGGAGAACATGTTTTAAATGTGTTGCTACAAACAGAATTACCAAAGGGAGTTATATGGTTAGAATACAATAAAGTTAATACTATCTGGAAAACCCTCTGAAAATTATAAAGCACATTATAACATTGTCTATGAAGTGTTCTAATTTAGATACAGGTAGATCTTCAAATTGTTGAAAGCAAGCATTTACTCTTTATTGACATGATAAAAATATTCAATTTTAAAATAAAAATATAAACAGAAGTCTAATATGTCCAGTGTTGTTAGCAGTCTATGTATTTATGATTTTAGATATAGTTAGCATTAACATAAATGAGTGAGCGTGTCCTGCCAATTTCTGTAAAAATGTGCTGTGTTATGTATATATGAATTAGCACTGCTAGACACACAAGGAGAAACCTTGAACCTTGGCCCACTTACTTCTGTGTCTTCACACTAAATGCAACTGCATTCGGAGCAAAAGAATACAAAGATTGTTGGTCTTACTTGCTTGCCCTCTGCTGTGGGATAATGCTTTTGTATACTGGTTTAATAAAACACTGATTGGCCAGTAGCCAGGCAGGAAGTATAGGCGGGGTGAGCAGATAAGTAGAATTCTGGGAAGAGGAAGGGCTGAGTCAGGAGTCGCCAGCCAGACACAGAGGAGGCAAGATGACAAGGCAGAACTGAGAAAAGGCCATGTGGCTAAACATAAATAATAATTATGGGTTAATTTAGGTGTAAGAGCTAGTCAGTAATAAGCCTGAGCTAATTAATGGCTGAGCAGCTATAAATAACATTAAGCCTCTGTGTGATTATTTTATAAAAGGCTGCAGGACTGCGGATGAGAGATTTGTCTCAACCTCGGTAGACAGTGATAGAGAAAAATACCCAGTATCAACCTCAGGCCTCCACAGAGGTGCACACATGGGCATGAACAGCCACACACATACACACAGACTCAAAAAGCCCCTAGCAATAAGTGACTTATGGTCTCCTAAAATCATGATAGTAAATATAAAACAGAAAGCCATAATACTTAATCACTTTTTATTGCTATTAAGTTTGTTAGTCTTTATTAAAACAAAAAATATATTTCAAACACTAAAGTACATGATATTTATAAAAATATACAAAGTGAAAGAAAAAGTACATTTCTATTATACTGGTATTTTATTCTATACCAAGTGTTTACATCCAGGATGTCATGGAGGTAGCTTCCTTTTGTACCTAAAAGTAAAAATAAATCCACTTAATAGAAGCCAGCAGGATAGGGTACATTTTTTGATTATCTAATAGCTCTACTACAGTAATAGACTATGGTGAAGAGCCATCCAAAAACTCACAACATCAACCTTTGGCCTACAGATCACTCATACAACACACACACACACACACACACACACACACACACAGAGAGAGAGAGTAAACCAAATACTTGCTGGCACACACAACAGATAATAGCAATACATTATCCTAGACCTGATAAAAATCTCAAAGCTAAAAGTTTTCTGATATTCATTCCAATGTAATTTCACATAAAACATCTAACGTTACCACCTTTAAAAAAATACATTTAATATTACTAAAATTTGAAAACTTACAATCAATAGATGAGCAATCAAATCTGGTTTCCCTACTCTACAGAAGCGAGTTAGTTTGTTTCCATCTAACTAAAGGGATTAGTCAAACAGTAAGGGAGCTGGAGAGATGGCTCAGCAGTTAACAACCCCTGCTGTGCAATTATGAGAACTAGAGTTCCCATCCCAGTAGCCATGTCACAAGCCAAGCACTGTACTTGTGACCACAGCTCCTAAGAAGACAGAGACAGGAGGACAGCTATGACTTCTTGACTTCCACATGTACATACACTCACACAGACACAGACATACACCCCCGCCCCCCCACATACATATATACATAAATACATACATCTTTAAAAATAAGAAATGGTTGCCTACCAGGTTATAAGACCCTACTTATAAGGATGCCGCACTTTGGCTATAGTACATAGAGAACTCAATCTGGAACTGACTGGGAAGCTTCCTCCCTGCTGGCTAGGTTTCAAAGTTCCAAAGGGTCCTAGACAGGCTACTAGGGAAGAGAAACAGCCAACAAGTGCTGGACCTTGCATGCTACAATATGAACCTGACAGCCAAGACATGCCCTGAGTACAAGAGCATCGTGACTGTTATGGGGCTAAACCCTTTTCTGGTTGGATTTGAGGCTGCTCCACAGCATCGAATTCATGCCTGATACTGTACATTTGGTCAATAACCAATGGCTGGAACAGTCATAGGCCCTAGGAGGGAGCCGAGTATTGCTGCTAAAAGTCTTGTTATCGAAGCACCTTCTAAACACGTGTATTCACACCCATATATTAGCACGGCTCTCAGCCTTAGTCAGAGAAACGGCTTTTTGCCATGGGCAGCAGCTAGTGAAGATTCCTAACTGGTCAAAGTGCTGAGGACACGTGACTGGGAGTGTTCAGTCCTAACGGGACACTTATATCAACTCCCATATCCCAAGGCAAAGGAAACATCTAGGAAGAAGGGAGGGGAAGAATCCTAGAGTCTGAAGAAGGGGAGCAGTACTATGAAATGCTGGTACCCTCATGAACTCACAGTAACTGGGGGGTCCTGCACAAGATTAAGACAGTCATACATAAGGCCCTAGGTTCAATCCCTAGCATCTCAAAAAGGAAAAAAGGGGGGGAGGAGCGGTTTGCACTAGAACAAAACAGCTCAGTAGTAAGGAGCATTGCCACCAAATCTAACAACTGGAATTCAACCTGATAACCCACACAGTGGAAAAAGAACATCCCTGAAAGTTGTCCTGTGAATATCACACTTGCACTGTGGTGTGTGTATACATATTATACATGAGTGTACCCCCATACACACACACACACACACACATACATACATACACACACACACACACACACACATCAATTAATCAATCTATTAACATTTGAAAAAAAACAGTCAAAACTTCAGGATGCATATAGGAGGGGTGAAAAGCCCCACTCCTGAGTAACCATTGGCCGTTGACGGCTGTTAAGAGGAGTCATCCATGACGGTTGTATAGCTTGGTCTGTTAGTGGGACCCCTAGCAGCGGGACCAGGACCTGTCCCTGGTACATGAGCTGGCTTTTTGGAACCTACTCCCCATGCAGGGATGCCTCAGCCCAGCCTTGATGCAGGGGGAGGAGCTTGGCCTTGCCTCAACGTGATATGCCAAGCTTTGCTGACTCCCATGGGAGGCCTGTCCCTTTATGAACAGAGGAGCAGTGGGTGGGGTGGGGTGGGGGTAAAGGGACAGCAAGGAGGTGGGGAGAGGGAACAGGAAGAGAGGAAGGAGGGGAAACTGTGGTTGGTATGGAAAATTAATGAAAAAAGAGGAGTCATCCTTTTTACAAGTGGGCCCTGGGAGGCTGCTTATGCTCCACTGGGTGATGTCCCCACATGACGCATACATACATGGGCAACACTAATTGGACTCAGTGGGTTATTTTAAAAGGAATGAAATTGGAAAAGAGACATGTTGAGAGGGGGTCCAGAGGGAGTTAGGGGATTAAAGGATAGAAAGCTAAATTCATGGTATACATGTATGAAATGTTAAAAGAATAAATTGTTAAATTACATTTTTAAAAAGCTCAACATCCTCAAGATTAAATATAGTAATAACACCATGGATTACCTCCAGTTCATTTTGTGTTCTTGGATTCATAGATCCATGTTCAAAAAACATTCAAGTCTCTGATTTATATGGCAGACAATGTTGCAGGTGAGCATTGAACAGCTAGGTCGATTTGAATGCTAAGATCAGGGACACCTTCAGCTGAGAGCACAGTAAAGGGCCCTTACCTGCTTATAACTAGGAAAAGAGGACATCAAGGCAGAGACTGTTCAGCGTCTGCTACCCCAAATCCACTCTACGTTTGGACATGTTGGATAAGGACAATACAAAAAGCCACTTGTCTCAGGTTGTTCAGCTGTCAAATGACTGCAGTCACAATGGCTTCTTTAAATTCGTCTCTAGTTAAATGTCCAAACACCACTCAGAGAAGAACAAATAAATTACTGCTTTCCTGTTACCTTATTTAGCTCTGGAAACAGTTCCTGTATCACAATGTCCAGTAAAACATAGGTCAGCTGCAGCACAGAAACAAGTAATAAAATGTAAGGTACTAGAAGTAAAAATGACAAGCACAAAATCCAGGACTGTGGTAATCGCTAAGTGAGAGGACAGGGGACGCAAATGACAACATAAAGTATAAAATATACCTAACACCCACCAATAATGTTCTACCCTTAAAAGCATGGTAGAGACCTTTGTGAATAAAAAAAACTGACACTATTATATTTCACCCATATTTATGTAAATTGTTTTGAACAAGTTTTAAATAAACAAACAGAACATTGAAATTATATTAAAATTTCAACAAAATATACAGGGACTATATATAAAAAAAAAAGGTTGGCTGGTTATTCTATGACTTCAATTACCAAAATTTAAATGTTTACTTCATGTCATATATTTTCTATACATTCAAAATTTTCTACTAAGAAGATATATTAACTCTAATACTACATGTTACAAAGATAGACAGCCTGCAAAAACAGTATATATGGATTTTCCTATCTGAACGCTTAGATTATATAGACTTGATTTTGTATAGTGACTCATACACCTTGTTGCTCAGCAAACCACACCAACGCTAGCCTACTTACCTGCTTGTTGAGCACTGGCTGCTGCAAGCCGTCAAACAGAAGCCTGATGCTTTCATACTTGGTTTCTTCACCAATACACTTGACTATCAGATCTAAACAAGAAAGCCACATGTGAAACAGTTCATAATGTCATCACTAGCTGCCTCTTAAAGTAAAATGCCTCCTCTGTTCACAGGCACCATGTAAAAGCTGCCAGTCAGTATTTCTCAAACCAGCTTTTGCAAGAAGCTCCTAGAAACAAGTTTTATGGTCATGACAAAAAAAATATAGTTGTCATTAATCCTTTTGGAAGTTTACAATGCATAGGTCATACTGCAGCATATAAATCAACTACCACTTAGTGATAAAAAGAGACTTAAAATTATTCATATTTTATTACACATTGGGGTAAAGCAAACCAATTTTTTTAAGATTTATTTTTAATTTTATGTATGGCTTGTGTCTGTGAGGAGAGATGTGCAAATGAGTGTCAGTGCCCACAAAGGCCGTAAGAGGGCATTCTGGAACTGGTGTTACAGGACGTTAGTTGTAAACTACTTAATGTTCTCTACTAGGATAGTATGTTATGCCGTGCCCACCCCACTCCACCCTTACCCCACCTGGCCCCTCAGCCCTGAGACAGAGTTTCTCTGTGTAATAGCCCTGGCTGAACTGGAACCTACTCTGTGGACCAAGCTGGCCTCCAACTCAGAGCCACCTATGGTGGTATTTTATTTGTACTGAAATGTAATTTTTATCGTATGTTAATAAATAAAGTTGCCCGGGGATCAGAGCTATTAGAGCCATAGCAAGAGCGTGGCGGCGGCGGCGGCGGCGGCGGCGGCAGCGGCGGCGCACGCCTTTAATCCCAGCACTTGGTGGAAGAGCTAGGTAGATCTCTGTGTGTTCAGGGATACAGCCAGCATTGAAGACATACACCTTTAAGACCTGGAGGGCGGTACTTACAGGCAGTGACGAGGCAGTCATGTGTTTGGGTTTACAACCAATAAGAAGGCAGAACAGAAAGACTATTTAAAGATAGACACACAGGAAGTAGCTCTCTTTCGGGAAGCTAGGAGCATTGCAGGAGGTAAGATTTTAGCTCTGAGCTCTGACCTCTTGGCTTTCTCTTTTACATTGGTTCTGTGTTTTTTATTTTAATAAGACAGTTGGCTACATCTATAGCCACCTGCTTCTGCCTCCCGAGTGCTAGGATTAATAGTGTGAGCTATAATGTACTCAGTTGTACACTAAATTGTATTCTTAACTACTGAGCCATCTCTCCAGCCCCCAAGCAAAAGAATTCAAACTGCAATGATGTTTGTGCATTTGTGTACACACATATAGAAATACACAGAACAATGTCTATAACCAGATGTGGACACCTGTAACCTCGTTATTTGGGAAGCAAAGGTAGGAAGATGAATGCACATGAGGCCAGCCTGTTCTACACAGCGAGTTCCATAGGAAGCCAGCCACATAACAGACCCTGTTTCAGAAAAACAAAACCAACCGAACAAACAAAAGACCCAGATTATTGTTTGAGCAGAAATAACCTTGTCTTAAATTTTAGGGGTGAGCCAAATATGGCGGCTCAGACGTATAAATTCTAGCACTCAAAAGACTGAAACAAGAGAACTGTTGCAAATTAGAAGCCAGCCTGGGCTCCTACTTGAGAGTCTATCTCAAACAAACAAAATACTAGTGATATCAACAAAAGAACAAATTGCTTTTATGAATGGTTAACTATTTCTAAAATAAAAACTCATAATAACTACTAGTTTCAATAATCACATTGCAACTTCAAAGGGATGCTGATGTATATGAAATTGAGTTATTTAAGCACTATACCTGGAATGTAATTCATCATTTCTTCAAAAGTCTGTTTTGCTCCTTTTTGCTTATCTTGGAGGGACCGAGGTTCAGTATTTTCACAAAATATAGCATCTAAAAATGAGTACAAGAAAATTATTCTCCAATTTATACACAAGTATTTCCTAATAATAGAAACGTTAGGTAAAACAAACAAACAAAACACCCTTTACTTTTTTAGACCTAACTAAAATCACAAGGACAAAACACTAAACGAAGACGGCTCAGATGCAAACCTCGGAGAAGCGTTATGAGGGAAACGAGCCGGTGCTCCTGAAAGAGCTGCTCGAGCTTGCACTGCAGATAGTAGTCAGTGTACATTTCCAGTGTGTTCTTGAAGAGGATTCGAGTGCCCATCAAAAGATGATGAAGCCAATCTGGAACTTGAAAAACTACTCGTCCTGAGGAAAACCAATTGAGAATCAACTGAGATGGTTGTTGCTCAAGATGATAAATGGATACAAGCAACAGGGGTCAGTTTTACTCACAATCACTAGTAACTTTTACATGTTCAAGGCCAATGTATCAAATCTGTGAAAGGAGTGTCTTTTACAAAGCTGAGGTAGGGCTGTTCTGTGCATCATGAGGCAAATTAATGACGAACAACTCAGAGCAGTTAGACCTTACCTACATACATCAGGTAATCATAGACTCCGTCCACAGTCATCACCTCCATGAAGTAGTTCTGATTTTGCTTTCGCTCTGTAGTCTCAGCACGGTTTGCATTATTCTTAAACAAATCATTGAAAAGCTGAAGTAAAAATTGAAATGATAAAGAGATGTATAGTTTATTGAACCTACTGATAATAATCACTAAGGGTAAAGAACAAAAATGGCATTAAGAAAGTTTAAAATCTGTTTTCAAAGTTTCACATTTATAACCAAAGCTATAATAAAAACATATACTCCTCTCAAACTATTACATAAAAGAGTATATTCACTTTTGACATGAGTTAATTTATTATCCATAAAGAATTTCTTTTCTTTTCTTTGTGCATGCATGCGTGCGTGTGTATGTGTGTGTGTGTTTCCCTTCTTTGGTTGTTTGCTTTGTGGTCCTTGGATGTTCTAAACCTGAGCTCAAGCAAGCAAGGCAAGTGCTCTACCACTAAGCAATATCCCTGCCCCATCATTTTTATTGTTAATTTTTCAGAGAGATGCAGAGACAGGGCAGAGCTATGTAGCCCCAGACTGGCTCCTCCCTCAGCCTCCCAAGAGCTAGGTTTTACAGGAATGCACCAAAGCCGCTACCTCCCCTTCCTTTGTGTTATGGCTGTTAGTGTTTTGCATTTGGTCTCACTCTTAGCCCAAACTGGCCTGGAATCCAGTATGTAACTCAGGCTAACTCAAACTTTTTTGTTTTGTTTTTCAAGACAGCGTTTCTCTGTATAGTCCTGGCTGTCCTGGAACTTGCTCAATAGACTAGGCTTGAACTCACAGAGATCCTCTGCTGTGGGATGGTCTGTATGTCAAATCTGTTGCTCTGATTGGTCAATAAATAAAACACTGATTGGCCAGTGGCCAGGCAGGAAGTAGGTGGGACAAGGAGAGAGGAGAATTCTGGGAAGCAGAAGGCTGAGGCAGAGACACTGCAGCCGCCGCCATGACCAGCAGCATGTGAAGACGCCGGTAAACCACCAGCCACGTGGCAAGGTATAGATTTATAGAAATGGACTAATTTAAGCAATAAGAACAGTTAGCAAGAAGCCTGCCACGGCCATACAGTTTGTAAGCAATATAAGTCTCTGTGTTTACTTGTGTGGGTCTGAGCGGCTGTGGGACTGGCGGGTGACAAGGATTTGTCCTGACTGTGGGCAAGGCAGGAAAACTCTAGCTACAATCCTTCTTTCTCTGTCTCCCAAGTTCTGGGATTAAAGGTGTGGGCCACCACCACCTGGCTGACCTCAAACTCTTGGCAGTTCTCCTGTCTCAGCCACCTAAGATGCTCTCCTTTGTTTACATAAACCTGAAGAAACAAACTAATTTGTAATGGTGTGTAAATATATTACCAACAGCTAATTTTAAACTAGTATGATTTAAAGATCACAAATTACTCATGAATATGCAGATATAAAAATTCACCTTTATACCAAGCTCATTTGTGCACTATTATCCAAGCCCCAAACAGTTTAATCAATACAGGGAAAAACTCTTCTGGGGATCGGCTTATTTGGACAAATACTCGTCTAGCATGCATGTGTGTGGTGGTACATGCCTAGACTCCCAGCACTCAGGAGGTAAATGCAGAAGGAGCAGTTCAAGGTCACCTGCTGGCTACACAGTAAAGGCAAAGCCAGCCTAGACCACATTAGATTCTACCCCAAAAAGACAAAGCAGTCCTACTGATCAAATCTTATGACAAGCAATGACTCTGTGGGCAGTAACAATCTAATATATGTTAGGTAATTCATTTTAACAAAGTCAATGTTTTCTTCATTTATGCAACCATCCAACAAACATTAAGCTCTATGAGTCAGAGATCATACAAAGAACAGTAAATGCAAAAGAGAACAGAAGCTTAACATCTAATAGAAACAGATCAAGAAATAAGCAAACTAAAGTCAGGCCTGGTGGCACACACACCTTAAATGCCAGTACTTGGGAGACAGAGGCAGTCGGATATCTGTGAGTTAGAGGCCAGCTAGGACTACACAGTGTACCCTCCCTGGGGGTGAGGGAGGAGATGAAGGCAAGAGAAATAGAGCAGGACTACCATAGAGGAAAGTGTATTTAACTGTACCTGAAGATGAATCTTCCCTCACCCACCTACATTTTAAGTTTAATTTTTCATTAGAAAACACAGAAAGTCTGAACAGAAAGGGAGAAAACCCAGCCCCCTATAATCCTGTCTGAACAGATCTATAATCATTCGGATTCAAGAGAGCATTCCCTGGAGTTGTGTACTTAGCTCAGTGGTGGAGTATTTTCCTAGCATGCACATTGCTATGAGTTTGGTCTCCAGTTCAAAAAAAAAAAAATTAAGAAAAAAAAATAACAAAAATATCAAAAAATATTTTTCTGCTTTCTTCACTGAATTAAGTATCCATATTGTGCTTTGTAAATTTGCATTAATATAATTTATCTGCTGATAACATTCTTTAAGATAATTAATCAGGCCTGTAATGCTAGAATTCATTTCTAAATTTCCCTTCTATAAGAAAATTTTAGCAGGTATCGTTACATATTATAGGCTTTTCTGTTAATTTACTTTCTTCTATGAGGTCAGAGTATAAACACATGATGACCTATTGTTATATAATACCAAACTTTCTTATCCTAAAGACGGAGCCCATTCACAAGCCACCAGTAAAGTACATTTCCAGTATGACCGCTTGCCTCAGCTATGCGAATGGGCCCTCTGTGCACGAAAATTCACACCCCAGCATACTTCTTCTTTCCTTATGCTTCCCCCGGACAATGCTCTGTGATGCTGCCCATCAGAGAGCTAATATTCCAACACACCAAGAATGCTAGAATGAAGGCCACCTAAAGGAGAAGCTCCGAAAACTTCAGCTGTTTGTGAGTTTCAACATGAAGGTGTATTCCCAACCCAGGAGAGAAGTGGAGGTCACCAGGCAGGTGGTGTGCACTTGTACCTGTCTGCATCTGTCTCTAGGGAGCCACATCTCTCAAGAACAGGGCTGAGAACAACTTACAGTGATGGCTGAGGAGAGGAAAAAAGTGAGGCTCATGTTTTAATTTCTCCTCTTGAACATGCTTTTCCCTATGGCCTTTAATGGAATTTCTACGTTCAATACAGTAGAAGATTGGGGGTGGGGGAGTCTCAAGTGTTTTGTCTGAACTGTCTGCAGAAAACAGTGAACCATTATTGAAAACAATAGCAGACTTGAAGAGAACTGTTTTTTAATTCTAAAAGTAAGCAACACAACTCTTTCAAAAGTCTGAATGGCTGGGTGGCGGTGCACGCCTTTAATCCCAGCACTCGGGAGGCAGAGCCAGGCAGATCTCTGTGAGTTCGAGGCCAGCCTGGTCTACAGAGTGAGTTCCAGGAAAGGCGCAAAGCTACACAGAGAAACCCTGTCTCTAAAAAACCTAAAAAGTCTAGATGGGTTTAAACAGCAGACAGATGAAAAATACACAGGCTGCAGATGGATCAGGATAAAGAGAGACACAAACAGTGGGAACGAGGGGGACAGAACACGGGAGAGCACTGGACGACGATGCTGGAAACAGAATGAGAATTGCATCCGTGCTGAAGGGAGACAGTGAAGGAATGAAAAGGCATGGCTGCAGAGGGAATAGCCGAGAATTTTTCAAAGCCAGTAAGAACACCAAGACTGAAAAGTCACAGCCAGGGGCCATCCATCCCTTGCAGCGTCTCCTGCACGGCCCCGCCCCTGTGGCTGTCTTCGGCATTACTTACTGCCTCTTTACACAACATGCAGTACCTTCTTGTTGTTCTCAGAAGTGGGGCTCAGAATAGTCAGTTCTGGTCTACTCGGTTTAGGTTTTGGGGATTCACAAGAATTAATGAAACTCATGATGAACGGTTCCAAATGCTGACCTTTCTGTGGTGAAAGAGGAGATAAGCACTTTTAATATCACAGAAGCCACTACAATTCATCAGTAATTAAGAACATCACCATCATTTATAAATATACATAAATTGGTAATTCACCTCTTTCATTAGTTTTCCAGGAACAGACTTTATAATTTTCCCTGTAATTAAAAATAAAAATGTTAATTTTATGAAAATATAACATAACTGTTTAATTGTTTACATGAATATTTCATTAGGTAGTTTTAAAAAGCAAATAGTCAGATAAAAAGCCAAGGCTATATAAGCTATAATTCTTCATTTCACATTTCAACAGAAATTTATAATAAAGGTGATACCCCAAACTATTTCACAGATACATTGGGATTTAATGTAAAAATAAATCGTGAAGATGTACTAGAGATGCAAGAAGCTTACTGCTGGTAAATGTTAGTGTACAGCAAGGAGATGAGAACATAATCCTCTACTCAGATGTCTATTTGACCTAATGTTCATTCATTTGCTCACTCATTCATTTACTCCTTCCCTCCTGTCTCCTGTCCTTTTTTGTCTTTGGTGCTGGATCCAAACCTAGGGCCTTTACATGTTAGGCAAATGGTCTACCACTAGCTTCATGCTTTGCCCAGAAAAATTTTATAAAGATGTTTCAACAGGGGGCTGGAGAGGTGGCTTAGCGGTTAAAAGAACTTGCTCTTCTGAGGACCTGAGTTTGGTTCTCAGTCCAAGTTGAGCAGCTCACAGCTGCCTTTAACTTCAGCTCTAGGGGATCTGATTGCCTCTTCTTGACTCCGTGGGCACCTATACACAACATGTCACACACACACACACACACACACACACACACACACACACACACACACACACACACACACCTACATATACAAATTCAAAAAAGTTTTAAAAATGCTTTCAAAACATTTTAAACAATGATGACTATATCATACTTAAACATACACAAAAGTTAGTCAAATATATAAGAATGTTTTGAGAAATATTTAAGTTACTGGAATAGTTGATATTCTAAATTTTTAAAATTTTCCATTCTAGACAGGCATGGCACATACCCATCACTCCCAGCAACTGTGGCAGGAGAATCAAGAGTTCAAGGACATCCAAGACTATGTAGCAAGACCCTTTCTCCAAAACAGGGAGAGGGGGAAAAAAAAAAAAACTAATGCTTTCCCAAATTATTTATTGTTTATATCTCCTGGTTCCCTTATCAAAAATACTAAACATCTAAAGACTTTATCAAGCATTTAGAAAATAATATACAAATTAATCTAAATTTCCAAATACAACTTAAATTTCTTTAAATTTCTTCTACCAAATTCCATTTGGTAGGCATAACAATCCTAAGAAACAACAACAAAGACTTTTTTTATGACATAGAAACTATCCAATCCTCTCACAGCCTATTACCATCCTTCAGAATGTCCCAAGTTCCTCAGGTTCCAGGTTTCACAGAATGTGCTTCTCTCATCTGTGTTATCACTGAGCCCAATTAATGCTCCATGTGATAAAGTAGAACTCAAATCACTAGTCCATCTGTCTGTCTCCTGGCTTCTTCTGCCCTGGAAAACTGGATTCTTAAACTCAGTAAGTTCAAAACTGTTCTAAAATGATCAAAAATCACAAAAAGCAAAACATGCATTCTGTTGTTTACATTTTTTCACCTTCTGTCAAACCTAATAGGAAACGAGGTTAAATTAACTCTATTTCCTAAGTACCAAATATAACCAAATATAAAAAGGTCCTCATAATTTCTCCTTAGAAGAAGGCTACACATATCAAATGCTTTAAATCAACTAAATGTGTTCACATAGAGGTTTAAAGGGAAGCTGGTTCAGTTCTACTTAAACCTGTATCTTAAAAAACATTCTGAGAAACCCTGGATTTATCATATATTGGCTTCAACAATTTTATACAAATATTTCTAGCAAGTTAGTTTAGCTATTTTGAACTTTACATAAAAGAAATGTTGTAGCCAAGCAGTGGTGGCGTACATGTTTAATCCCAGCATTTGGGAAGCAGAGGCAGGTGGATTTCTATGAGTTCGAAGCTAGTCTGGTCTACAAAGTGAGTTCCAGAACAGCCAACACTATTACACAGAGAAACCCTGTCATGAAAAATCAAAAAAAAAAAAAAAAAAAAGAAAGAAAGAAAGAAAAGAAAAAAAAAGAAAGTTGTATTTATTGATTTTCATGTGTGCTTTGTGTCTTTCATTTGACATGTGCTTTGTTTTGAGATGGGGCTCAAACCCAGGGCCTCATGCATGTGGAACAGGCAAATCCCAATGTCACACTTCTAAGACTCATCCACACTGTTGCAAGTTGCTTTAAGCTATGGCATTCATTTCTATAGGGCTCAACATTAAGACTCTATAGTTTGGGGCTGGAGAGATGGCTCAGTGGTTTTAAGAGCACTGGCTGTTCTTCCAGAGGACACAGGTTCAGTTCCCAGCACATGGTGGCTCATATCTCTCTGTAGCTCCAGTTCCAGAGGATCCAACATCCTCACACAGAGATACATGTAGGTGAAACACCAATGTGCATGAAATAAAATTAAATAAATATATTTTAAAGACGCTACAGTTTATCTGTCCATTCTTTCGATAATGAACAGTCATGCTGTTTCTAGTTTGAACTATGATCACAATCTGGCTATAAACATTCTAAAACACAAATATAAGATCCTCGACAGTAAATAAATGAAAAGAAATTATATAACTTGAAGTTAGAGGGGGAAAAGGCCCAGACAAGTCTTTATATCAAACATCAAAAGCTGTGGTATTTTTAAAGAAATTATTAAAGTTACTCATATGGGTGATGATTATGTACATTTACATCTGCTGGAAACACACTATCACTTATTTTTCTTATATGCATACCTAAGGATGGGGATACATCCTTGGAAATTTGCTGCTAGGTGATTTTGCTGCACAAACTTCAAAAAGTGCCCTTATACAAACTTATGACAGCTATAAGTCACTAGGTGACATAATTTAAAAAACCACTGTCATTTATGCAATCTGTAATTGAGTAAAGCACTGTTGTGCAATACATAACTTTATTTAAATATACAAATAAATGTGATATTCCTGGTAAATAGTTTTCTGTGATAAAAGAAGTGATTAGAAGTGACTGGTAAAATAATCAGGATAACGTATTTCTAACTTCAAAAGAAGTCCTTTGGAATTCATCACATGGCCATCCATACTTTCAAAACCATTTTTCTACACTAGTCTGAAAACACTGTTCTTACATATATATTTTTTTTCAAATGACTTACCAAGATTTACATCTGGAAGTATCTTATCAAGAAACTGTGTTTCTCCACCATTAGGGGAGAGAAAGTCTGCCAGAAGTTGACTGTTACTCAGTTCTGGATGCTGCAGAAGTTTCTTCAATAAACAGAACAGAGGAGGGAAACAGATCAGAAACACAGAAGCATAATCAAAACTGGTCTAAAATGATTCTAAACAAACAAAAAGCAAGAAACCTTAAGTCACCAAAATGTAATTCCTATTTAACCAAATGACTTTTAAGCTGATTATATTATCCACTGAAATAATTTACATTGCTTATGTATATATTTTTGTAAATGATTACAGTTTTTGTGTAACACAATGTACATATACTGAGAAAAATGGGAAGTCAATTCTGAGTGGTGACTGGTAGGGAGCTGATCCTAGGAAACCAAAAAGCAAAACCTACAACCTGTATAATAAAAAGGACTAAGTAATAAAGTGAGAAGGACAATTCCCAAGCTGAGAAAGTTAAGCATAAAATCAAACAGAATTCAACATTCTTAGAATACATTTAATTTTTTTATACTAAAAGGTTTTCTTTTTAAGTCTTTCATATCAAGATTTTAATTAGCATAAAACCAATTAAAGCCCTCTCTAAGAAATAGCTATTATTTTATTGGTCATTAATTTTAAAAAAATACTGAGGATCAGGGATATAGATCAGTGGTAGAGTGTTTAGCTGCCATGTGCAAGACCCTAAGTTTGATTCCCAGTATCATAAAACAACAATACAAACAGTATGTATATGATTTTCCCTCTGTGACAGGGTCTCACTATGTAGCTCTCTCTGGCTGTCCTGGAACTAACTATGTAGACCAGGCTAGCCTCAAACTCACCAAGATCCAACTGCCTCTGCCTCTGCCTCTACTTCCCAAGTGCTAACATTAAAGGTGTGTACCATCATGCCCAGCCAAAAGTTCATTTTAAAATCCACATAGAAAAAGGTATGTTGGGCTGGAGAGATGGCTCAGAAGTTAAGAGCACTAGTTGCTCTTCCAGAGGTCCTGAGATCAATTCCCAGCAACCACATGGTGGCTCATAATCATCTATAATGAGATCTGGTGCCCTCCTTCTGGAGTACAGGCAGAACACTGTATATATAATATATAAATCTTGAAAGGAAGGAAGGAAGGAAGGAAGGAGGGAGGGAGGGAGGGAGGAGGAGGGAAGGAAGGAAGGAAGGAAGGAAGGAAAGAAAGAAAGAAAGAAAGAAAGAAAGAAAGAAAGAAAGAAAGAAAGAAAGAAAGAAAGAAAGAAAGAAAGAAAGAAAGAAAGAAAGAAAGGTATGTTTTAATTCTATGGAAAGGTATTACAGAGCAAAGATGCATGGTGAACAAGAGATATCTGCATATCCATGTTTACTGTGATAATACTCACAATAGCCAAGTTTCAGAATCAGACCAAGATGCTTATGCATCAACAACAGGTAATGGATAAGCAAGTGTATTGTGTATGCACACTACTGTTTCATTCAGTCACAAAGAATAAAGTGATGTAATTTACCAGAAAAATGAATGGAACTGGAATCATCATGTCAAGCAAATAAGCAAGTCTCAGAAAGAAACATTATATATTTTCTCCCATAAGATTCTAGATTTTTTTAAAAAAAAAAAAAACATAAAAGTGGAAGAGGGCTATTTAGAAAGAGAAGGCAACCAGCTGGAGGTGGGGAAGGAGGAAAAGAGAACAAAGGGTTAGGAGGGAAGTGAATATGATCAAAATACATCATCCACACATATGGAAATGGCATAATAAAAACATGATTTTGTACAATGAATATATGCTAATAAAAACGTGAAGAAATAAATGAGGAAAACAGGAAAAAGCACATGCACATAAGAGAAGAGAAACACACTGGAGTCATTGATGTCTCGAATCCAGCACGTGAGGTGGTGCTGCCGTAGGAACAGAGCATGGGCACTGGGGCTTACCTGCAGGTATTCCTGAAACTCCTCTCTCTTCGACTTTAAGAACTCATAGTTTTTGGGACCAATGATCCTTTTGGATGGAAGCTGAGCATCAGGAAATGTGCCTGAAATTGGTGTATAAAGTTCTTACTATTTTAGCTATTTGAAACTACTATGAATACTGCCTTGTAGAGATAAAACATTATGTTTCAATAAACTTCACATAATCAGAGTTAGACAGCATTTTTTCCAATCACAAACAGCTGCTTTTAAACTTTTATCACTAAAAAAAGTTAATGTGCACTGTAAAAACTTAAAATATAGGTAAGTAAAAAAAGCAGAAAACCAACATTCTTATTTTCAACAGAATTATATACAACTGTCAATATCAACTGGTACATTTACTTAAATTAAAAAAAAAATCTGGTACAAGACCTTTCAAGAAGGCCAATCACAGAATTATAATGCTTTATATAAGAAAGCAACATACCATGAAATTCTGTTAGTTTTGATTCAAGTACATAGAATTCAAGGTATCTTCTATAGACAGACCAATGTTCAGGCTCATGTCCAACTGTAAGTTAAAAATAAGCAATTTTACAACCTACTACAAAAAGTGAAACATTAATAAAACTAAAATGGGGGCATTACATTACAGTCTTTATTTTAGTTATCACATTATCATATTTTATCCCATACTTTAATTCTAAATTATCTAGAAGAAATTGATAACTTTCATTTTTTATGATATGACAAGCAAACAGATGGTTTTCAGTAATAGAATCACAAAGTGGGTAGGAAGTTTCAAAAGTATGCAATTACTATTTTTAAAATTTACAAAATTATTTATTTTTGGATGTTTGTCTGTATACACATGTATGCCACGCCATAGCACACATGTACAAGTCAGAGGACAACTTGGGGGAGTCGGTTCTCTTTTTCCACCATGTGAGTCCCAGAGCCGTAAATTAGGTTGCCTGGCAAGTGCCTTCTTTTATTCAGTCATTTCATTAGCCCATAAAATCTAAGAATTGTATTTTCCTGCCCCCAAAAAGAAATCAGTGTAGCAAATGATGAAAACGATATACATTTTTTCTCCTTCAGAGGTCATGCTTCCTAAAGGCACATTATATGGACAGCAAGGCTCTGTGATGTTGATGACTATAGTCATTTTTAGATTATATTTTACATTTTAATTATTAAGCCAAACTTTTAAAAATAGAGCACAAAAAATTTAAATGTTTGTTCAAAAAATCAGTAACAAAAACATTTGACCAATAAAAATGAGGCCTGAAGGAGAGATCAGACTCCAGGAAGGGTAATGACTTCACGATGAGCTTCCTCAGCAGGACCAACAGCAACTACTGTGGAATCAGCATAGCCTCTGACCCGAATGGAGTGAGTCCTGCCTGCTACACAGTCATCACAGGAAACATCACAGCCAGCTACTCAGAACAATCTGCTCCTCATTTTATGCTCTGTGTTCCTAAAGTTAGATTAGTTTCTGAAAATATTCTTCGGAAATTCAGTAAGGGAAATGATAAGCACTGGCCTTCATTGCTACTCAGTTAACTAGTCTGAAAACCCCTTAACTAGTCTGTCACTCCCTCACCTCACAGATGCTCCCCCCTTCCTAAGCTTTACTTTAAGTTTCTATTGTCAGTCCCCAAATGTGCAGGACTTTGTGTTCCCTGTAGACTGAATGCCCCACCTGCTCAACAAAGCTGAGTGGTGAGCAATTATTCTGCTGTCAGTGCTGCTCAGTTCTCAATTACAATCCACACCTGAGACAGCCAAAGGAGAGAGACAGCAAAACAAGAAGACGTTCGGTAAAGCTGTGTCTGATCATAGTTCATCCAAATCTACTTCACCTTTAACAAAAAAAAGGGGGGGGGGGCAAGGGAAAAACATGATCAAAATACATTGTATGAAAAAATGTAATTAAAAAATGGTTAAAATGAAAAAGAAATGGAAAAAGGGAATGTTGTTTGAACTGTATAATAAAAGGGCTGGAGAGATAGCTCAGTACAACCGAGCTTGATAGCTGGGATCCACATGGTAGAAAGAAAAGCACTGTCCACAAGCGGCCTCTGTGGTGATATATTGTGTACCCTAGAGCCTCACTGCATATAAATTAATGTAGTAAGTTGGTGTAACACTTGATAGAGTGGCAAATGCATTCATGATAGTGAACTAAGTACAATGCTAATGAATGCAGCAACAAACCAGTCAAAAGAGGGCCGGAGAAGCACTGGCTGCTCTTCCGGAGGAGGTTGGTTCCCAGCACTCACCGGGTGGTTCACAACCACCTGTAACTCCAGTTCCAGAACTTCAGATACCAGGCACATATATATAAACATACAGCCAAAATTCTCACACACATAAGGTAAAAATAAATAATCTTTAAAAACAAACAAAACAGTAGAAGAACATTACATAAGATTCCTTGGGCTCTGAGGTAGGTATAACTCAGTGTTGGCTGAATAAATTAGTTAATTGGTAACAAGTAACCTAGGGAACACTAAGCTTTAGTTTGGTTTTTGTTACAAATGGCGACAAGTACACACTCAGTAAAGACAGACTTGTGGGCATCTTAGGAAGGCTAAGAAATCTTACCTGCTCGTCTATCGTTTCTTTCAACATCAATACAAAACACAGGAATTCTCTCCTTCTTTTCCTTCCTTTCGGAGGAGGGATCCTCAAAGAAGTCAACATACGGAATGCTGATCTTCCAGGCAGCAAGGTTTCGGGGAGTGTGAGGTGTGCTCACAGCTTCCACTGGAGAATCATCTTCCAGTACCACAATACCTTCCTCAATCTGCAGAAAGTTAGCAGGTGAACTTCATGTTTCTAACACATTCCAAACTAGAGTACATGAGATAGAACTGTCAAGTAATATACTAAGTTTGTTTGTTTATTTATTTAGAGACAGGGTTTCTCTGTGTAGCTTTGGAGCCTTTCCTGGAACTCACTCTAGCCCAGGCTGGCCTCGAACTCAAGAGATCCGCCTGCCTCTGCCTCTCAAGTGCTGGGATTAAAAGCATGTGCCACCACCGCCCAGCCTAATTTTATTTTTTTTAACTTAAGAAACTAGGTGATATAGAATTTTCTAAGAAAGTAAACAGTTAAACTTTTTGTTTTGTTTTTCCAGACAGGGTTTCTGTGTGGCCCTGGCTGTCGTGGAACTCACTCTGTAGACCAGGCTGGCCTCAAACTCAGAGATCCACCTGCCTCTGCCTCCCGAGTGCTCGGATTAAAAGTGTGCACCACTGCCCAGCAAAAAGTTAAACTTAGCAAGTTACTAGCATCAACTCCATGCTTCATGATATCATCTACAGGTCAAAGTATAAAAGAAAATAGAGAATAAACATTTTAGATTATGGGAAATAAATAAATGATGAAAATGTAAAAAGTTCCAGGAGCTAGAGAGATGGCTCAGTGGTTAAGAGAGAGCACTGCCTGCTCTTCCAGAGGATCCCAGCACCCACATGGCAGCTCACAACTGTCTGTAATTCCAGTTCCAGGTGACCTGACACCTATAGCAAAACACCAATGCACATTAAAAGAAAAATTTTTTTAAAAGTTCAACCTTGGTTAATAAAAATTATTATGTTCATAGCTTTCATTTTCATAGTATAAAATTTCATAAATGTCATCACCACCATTGATGTAGTTGACACAAATAAGCTGGATCTGTGGCACATGCCTGATGCATGTCAACACAGTCTTTCTGAACTTGGCAATATACTTCTACAATGAGTCACTAAACAGTCTTGAATAAGACTGAAAACATTCTTACTTCAACTAATTTTTTAAACTGAAAAGGTAGTCTAAATATATTCATGGTAGCATAAAGAATGTACAATCAAGGCCACCCCCGAGGAGGACTGAGATCGACCTGATAGACTTAGTCCAGGCAGGTCCAGTCCCCTCCTCCCAGATTGAGCCAAGCGTCCCTGTATAAGTCCCAGGTTTCAAACAGCTTAATCTGGAGGTGGTGGGAATGGGAGGTGGGCTGGGGGGAAGGGGAGGGGGGCAGAAAGGGGGAGAACAAGGGAATCTGTGGCTGTTATATAGAACTGAATAGTATTGTAAAATAAAATAAATAAAAGAAAAAAAAAGAATGTACAATCAAAAGAAGATCTAAAAAGGATCTACTTCTATAGAATCAGACTTTTGTTTGTTTTGAGATTGGGTTTTTCTGTGTAGAGAGACCCTGGCTGTCCTGCAACTGGCCTGTAGACCAGGATGACCTTGAACTCACACAGATACACCTGACTCTACCTCCTATTTGCTGGGATTAAAGGTATGTGCCACCATACCTGGTAAATTTAGATTTCTTACCTCTTTGCTTCTAAAATCATAAACATCTATAATGTCATTTAATGTCTGAAAACAAAATAATTCTTTTTAAAAAATGATGGTCTATAAGCATAGTTCTTTTAAATCCTTCTGAGTCTCTGGGCACCTAGACATCTCTTAGTCATGTTAAAGGAGACAATTACTATAAATAACATACTCATCTTATTTATGTGTTTGTTTTTTTGAGACAGAGTCTCTTGTTATACAGCCCACACTGGCTTTGAACTGAACATCCTCCTGCTTCAGCTTTGTAGACGCCGAGATTTCAGATGGGTACCACCATACTCAAGCAAATGTTAATAAAATAAACTAAGTAATTTTTGTTTTATTTTTAAAAAGATTCCCTCTAAGAAGGGTTTGGGGAATAAGGAAGACAGAGAGAAAAGGCTAGCTGAGGTTCTCTACTTAAGAAATAATAATGTTTCCTATGTTTACCTTTCCTATATGTACTTAACTGTCAACTTATTAATGGGCATATTAGGTTCCAGAAATTTATTTGTAAATTAGCTCTGAACTTGAACAGAAGCATATTTTCAGATGCTTTTTGAGACAAGGTCTCACTTCAGCTCTGCTGGCCCTGAACACATGATTCTCTAGCCTCAGACAGTCATAATCTTATACACCAGGTTTTCATTCCCGAGCCAGTTACCACAGTGATGTGACCCTATCTCTTGTATCCACAGAGCTATGAGTCCTGATGGTACTGTGCTATACAGTGTGCGAAGGGCTTACTATACACCAGGCACCATTCTTAGTGCTCCGGGCAGACTGCTTCTTTAACTCTCCTAATTATACCCCACGTACAACAGATAGCACGGTCCCGATTTCACTCTGTAAGGGAAGGAAATCACAATACAATCGGGCAAGTTGCCTAAACTTACATAGCAAGCAGGAACCACTGCCAAATATCATTTCAACTTTTCAAATCACACACCAGGGAGATTGGCAATTCCTAGAAAAACAGTTCTCAAGGTCCCGAAGCTCCAAACTAGCACAGCATTGTATATGGGCTGTGATAAGATCAGCAGTACAACCTGCTCGGTGTCTACTGAACTCTAGTAGCATCGTCCTTAGCACTTGTGCTTCCTTTAGAAACAAGATGACTATGCTCACTAACAATTACGTCAAAATAACTAGGAGAGAACACTGTCAATGTTTCCAAAATTAAAAACGTTAAGTAGGAGTTAGATCTACCAACTACCCTGACCTGATCGTTATTCATTGAATATATGGATCATATATACATATTTATTTACTATACTCTATACCATATTATAATACATACCATATGTAAAATTACCATGTGTTATTCAAAATAATAATATCAAAATTCAAAATAATAATAATAGTAACAGTAGCAAGGTCACAAAGTGAGAAAATTTAAAAATAAATAAATAAATGGTGAGAAAAGACTCAGGTCTATTGGTAGCTCATGTAAAGGTTAATGAACATCAAGCAAATTTTAAAAGATAAACATGAAGTTTTCTGTGTAAAGAACAGAAGGACCATCAAGTAGGACTGCATGTGCAAAGGTACAGAAAGGCACAATAGCATGGTGCACAAAATACACATACACACAAATAAGGAATCTTACCAAACAGGTCTAGCATGAGGCCTGAGAGCCTGCATGGATAAGTTCCACAGTCTAAGCAATGGGAATTGAGGCTTCTAAATAACACAAACACTCCTGAAGCACATGGTTGGAAAGAGATAACATCAGGATTGAAACAAAAGCCCAAAGAAAAGATGACATAGGGCTAGGAAGATGACTCATTCCATAAAGTGCTTGCCTTGCCAACAAAAAGGATCAAGTTAAATCTTCAGAACAGACATGGAAAAGCTATGAGCTAGATGTGGTGGCATATGCTCTTAACCCCAGCATTCAGGAGACTGAGGCAATACCAGCCTGGCTTTACGTAGTGAGCTCCAGGCAAGCCAGGGCTACATAGTGAGACAGAACCTGATTTATTTATTTACTTGTTTGGTTTTGGTTTTGTTTTGAAGCAGGGTCTCACTATGTATCTCTGGCTGTCCTGGAACTCACTATGTAGACTGAGGCGAGCCTCAGACTCAGAGATCTGCCAGCCTCTGCCTTGCAAGTACTTGAATTAAAGGTATGTACCACTATTCCCAGCTAATAGATCCTGCTAAAAAAGAAAAAAAAAAAAAAAGAGAGCGTGTGCACACGTAGTCCAGCACTCGGAGCAGAGCCAGCATCTGTGAGTTCCCATCCCAGGGAGGTAGAAAGTTGCAAGCTACACAGGACCTGTCTCGAAAAACCAAAAAAAAAAAAAAAAAAAAAAAAAAGAAAGAAAGAAGAAAGCTGTGCACAGTAGTGCAGTACTCCTCCAGGCCAGTGAGACGCTGTCTCAATACATACATACATACATACATACATACATACATACATACATACATAAATAAAGCCAGCAAGATGCCTTAGTAAGTAAAGGTGCTTGCTGCTAAGCCTAGTGACCTAGTTCAATCCCCAGGGCCTACACCGTAGAAGGAAAGAACTGACTCCTTCCAAGTTGTCCCCTGAATTTCAAATGTACACACATTCTCTCTCTGAAAAGAAAAAAAAAAAAAAAAAGAGGCACCTTACTTAGTCCTCTGGCCTCCACATACATGTGCACACACACACACCTGCACACATACAAACATACATACACAAGCACACACAAAAAGTAGTAAACTGTTTGACTATCAGAAATGCCTAGGCTTATTTTCCTTAACAATAACTCAGGTCTAAGAAAAAAATTGTAATAGGATAAGTACAATGAAACTACAAAACTAATTTAAAAAATTAACATTTATATATAAAGGAAGTCTGAAAGAAAGGGAAAATAAGTCACCCCACACTTAATGCTACATTAAGCATGAAACTGGAGATATAGCAAGTTGAATTTTTTTTAATTAAAGAATTTTCACTTACAAAGTCATCTTCACCTTCAGCCAAACCATAATTGGGCAACATAGCTCCCTCCATTGTAGTACTCTTGAATACTCCTTTAATTTTGCTACCTATTCTGCTGATTCCAAATGATTCTCCTCTTTTTTGTGTGCTTCTAAATATTAAACAAAAATACATCAGGTACATAGTAAATTATTGGCATCCACTATACTATACACAACAGCAAAGAAAAAGCAAATTAGCTTTGAAATGGTAAATTAGAGGAAGATTAACAGTGTTTGGAGTTTTCAGTCATTGATTAAGTCTCAACATCCAGAAGCCAAAATTGTCAGAACATTTAAATTCTTTGTTTGAATGAGATAAAATTTACTAACTAACATTTGAAATGTAGCTAATGCTAACTTCAAAACATTAACTGAACTAAAAGTTTTGAAAGAATGATAGCCCCCTAGTGGTATATAGTTCTCATTGCCACAAGAATTTTGTCAAAACATACACATGTATGAACCTGCCAAACAATTTTTTAAAAACTGTACGTCCATTTAGAATAATGATTCTCAACCTGTGGGTCGTGACCCTTTTGGAGTAGCCTATCAGATGTTTACATTATGATTCATAACAGTAGCAAAATTACACTTATGAAGCAGCAATGAAAACATTTTATGATTGGGGGTCACTACAACATGAGAAGTGTATTAAAGGGTTGCAGCATTAGGCAGGTTGAGAATCACTGATTTAGAAAAACTGAATCACTAAAATAAGAATGCAACATAAAAATATAAAACTATGATCTTCTCATTACATTTTTTAGATGAAACTTAATGAAAAACAATTTACCTCTACGGCAAATGCTCAACTAAGTTCAATTTTATAATCTCGGATTCCAGAAGGAATTAGGTATAAAACAAATGTACTTAACTTCAAAGTAATACAAATTAAAAAAAAAAAAAAAAAAAGAACGAGGGCTGAAGAGATGCCTCAGTGCACAGGCTGCTTTTCCAGAGGTCCTGAGTTCAATTCCCAGCAACCACATGGTGGCTCACAGCCATCTGTAATGGGATCTGATGCCCTCTTCTGGCCTGCAGGCATACATGTGGATTAAGCACTCATACCAAAAAAAAAAAGAGGGAAAGGCTAGCGATGATGGAAAGAAAAGCAGGCATAGCTCCAAGGAAGCAACTAGATCTGCCATAAACATGAAATACTAGTTCTACAATATTTTCAAAAGTGAATTTCCAAAAGCAGAAATAGCTAGAAAGAAAAAAGGGGGGAAAAAACCTAAAAGCAGCAAAAAATGATCCGTTAGAGCCAAATGTTCCACATTTCAGGAAAGCAAACTATAAATTGCAGCTAACTTAAAACATGCATAGAACCACCAGAGACCCAACTACAGAGACTGCTGTTAAATCTGACCATTTGTTTAGAATACTCAACTCAATGGAAGCTATTATTCCTATAAGCACAATGTATCCACTGAAATAATTCCACAATTAGAGATATCAAAGAACACTGATCAAGTTTCAAACGTACCATGTTTACTGTGACAAGATTATTTCATGCATTGTCTTTAGAACAAGCCAAACTTGTCTTAAAGCTAGAAAACTATTAGTTAGTAGTGAACAGTACTAGAAGCAAACTAGACTACTTTTCTCTAAACAAGCGTGCAGTTAAGTATTTTAAAAAATAACAGTTTTAGACATTGTGAGTTCTGATGACAGGACTATTGTCATATGAAAATGTAAATGGCAACAAAAATACTAAAATTTTAGACCCTGGGCAGGCTGTTCCAGGCTCTAGAGATTATAAAACAATACAGGTTTTGAACTGTGACATATTTTTAAAGGTCTAATTTGTGATTATGACTAGATCCACAGAAACATCATTATATTTATTTGGGGCAGGAAGAGAAAAAATAAAACCCACAAGTCTTTAAACCCAAATAATTACAAAAATTGTTGAGCAAAATCAGCAACCCTCCTTACCCCCAAAGGGAGTCAACAACTTTGAAAAGTAAGATACTGGTAAATAAATAATAAATATCTTAATAATATTAGGCCATTTTACTTTATAATTATGTTATTTCAAAAATATTTCTAGAGCCAAAGTAGAGATCCACTTTAAAAACTTATCCTAAGTAATTTATATAAAGGCATGGACAACATAGTGATTCATATTTTCCTTTTTAGATGCACCTAGGTTGCTTGGGGTGAACTTTCTGGATTAAAACAGATAATTTACACTGAAAAAAAAAAAATCACATGCTCAAGACTTACCGGAAATCATCCAAACTTAGGCTACCTCTGCAATATCAGATATGTAAGATTATATGAGGAGGAGAGAGAGAAAGCCCAGATATTAAATAGGTTTCACTTTAGAATATAAAATCAAATTTAAAAAGCTTAAAAGTTATACAAGTGGATAGCATCCACCTTTGCAAAAGGAAGAAATCCTATGAATAACACAGTGTAGGGGAGAAAGAACAGTGCATGGCTGTTTGGGTGTATGTGATCTAGATTACTAATGATCTTGAAAACACTATGTCAGGAAATAACTCATCATTTTCTTCTCCTTAGGCATCCCATTTGACACAGCATAAAATATGTAAAGACTAAGCTAGCAAATGGCAGCTCAGATTCTTTAATGCAGAATGGTGTCTATGTTAGATGTACTCATACATGCTTCTTAACTTAATACCTTTATTTAGGCGGAAGTAAAAAAGAGCGCTCTTCCAAGCATGCTGTCTCATACCTACACCTATAATCCTAGCACTGTCACAAGTTTGAGGCTAGCCTAGACTACACAGTGAGCTCCTATCTCATATAAACAACAAAATGTCTGGGGCCTAAGGATGTCAGTGGTAATATTGTTGCCTAATATTCATGATGCCCTGGATTCAATCCCAAACAAATAAACAAAAAACCACAACTTTTAAAAGAATACTTGAAGCTAAAAAGTAAACAAAATGTTCCTAGAGTTATGCTTTTAATACATAATAAAGTAGGTCAGAATTAGCTATGTGCACTACAGTTTTGCTTTTAAAATACAAGTAAACAAACCACAAGATTAAAGACTACTTTATATACTTTTAACAGGAACTTATCCAGGCCACTCTAAATTTTCAAATTAAGAATGTTAGCAAACTCTTCTACTGATTCTATTTAGGTAAATGAACCCCTAAGTATCAGAAAAGGAGTCCTCTTAAGTTGTGATAGTTAACATTAAAGTCAGGTGAATATTAAAAAAAAAACAAAACATACTTTAAATGGCTCTATTAGTATCTGTATTTTCATCCTGCCGTTTTTATATTTTAAAACTAGAAAAGGGTGTGCTAAAGATATTGGATGCTCTTAAAAATGCAAAGAAAGCTTCCCCGCTGAAGCAGAAGCCTTTGATTTACATTTCTCTAGCAGGTGGATTTCATTCAGAAAAACAGTTGATAAAGACTATAATGCTATCACAAAATGATCAGCAACAGCAAGTCAAAATCAGTAGACACCCAGAGTTAAGTATGCCTACCTGTTGAACTTGGAATTGCGTGTTGGTGATTCTGCACCTCTTAAAAGTTGCCTGAAATACTTCAAAACAATAAATACAAATTAGGATTAACTAAACCAGTATTTGACATTGAAATATACCTGTTTACCTTACTTCATTTTGTTTTAATTTTGCTACTTAATGACTACTTACCTAATGCTATCAGAGCCACTATGAAGTATATAAAGTCCTCTATTGAAAGCCTGACTTACCTCATCACTGTGGCAGAACATAGGGGTAAACACATTCTCCAAGAGGGAAAGAACATGTTCATATGCTTCAAAAAGACATCTCATGGTTTGCAGTTTCACAACATCTATGTATGGGCCTTCAGCAACTATTCAAAAAAAATTAATTGCACAAATTATTTCTGAAAAACAGAAATGTAATATATTCATTTAAAATCCATTAGTGAAACAAATGTATAAATTATGTTTTATAGAAACACCACCAGAAGAAATCTTCCTAGAACGAGAGATGAGAATAACCTACCTCCGGTGCTGACAAACATTAGTTACATGAGTTGTTTTGTTTTATGAGTTTTTTAAATGACAGGATCTTACTAGGCAGCCAGACTATACCGGAACTTGTAGTACAGGCTGTCCCAGAAACTGTTCTTCCGGCCTCCAGCTCCAAGTGCTAGCATTACAGACCTGTACCTCCAGGCCTGCCTCAGTTATGCAAATAGCCAACACTCCTCTTCTCAAAGCTTTCATCTCGTCAGTGAAATAAGTATGGAAAAACAGAATTCTTCTTTTTTTTTTTTGGTTTTTCGAGACAGGGTTTCTCTGTGTAGCTTTGCGCCTTTCCTGGAACTCGCTTTGGAGACCAGGCTGGCCTCGAACTCACAGAGATCCACCTGCCCCTGCCCCCAAGTGCTGGGATTAAAGGCGTGCGCCACCACCGCCCGGCTCGAATTCTTTAAACTAAGAAAGTTAATCAAAGATCTCTAGTATTTAAGAAAAAAAAAATAGCAACTTAAGTTGCCCATATAGCTTCCACAGCTGTTGACTAAGTAAAGAATACACGAAGCGGTCAAGAGTACATACTGCTCTTGCACAGGACTGGAGTTCAGTTCCCAGAACCCTTGTTGGGTAGCTCACAACAACCTGTGACTCAAGTGCCAGAGGGAACTGAAGCCTCTGCCCTCCAAGGGCACTTGTGCTCGTGCACACACATGCATGCGCACACACAAATAATAAAAATGACCAGGTGTGGACCTAGGCTTTTAATCCCAGCACCAGCGAAATAGAGGCCAACTTGGTCTGTAAAGCAAATTCCAGGCTAGCCAGGGATATACATAGTGAGAGAACCTTCACTCAAATAAGTAAATGTATAAATACATCTTTTTAAGAATAGAAAAAAATGCTGGGCGGTGGTGGCGCATGTCTTTAATCTTAGCACTCGGGAGGCAGAGGCAGGCACATCTCTGTGAGTTCGAGGCCAGCCGGGTCTACAGAGTTATCCAGGACAGGCACCAAAACTACACGGAGAAACCCTGTCTCAAAGAAACCAACCAAACAAACAAACAAAAATAGAAAAAAATACATGAAGAAAACTTAGCAAACTGGAAAGATCTAGAATATCCACTCTGCGACTTACTTCTTTGAATCTCTTCTACAATGAAGGGATCAAATCTAATTTTGTCAATACTTTCATCCAAGCAATATGTTTTATAAATCTTCTGCAATTCCTCATGTAGAGATAGCATTTCATCATTTGATAACTCTGGTCGCAAAATTCTATCATTAAACTCCTCTAACAAATCAAAGAAAAATTAAGAAAAAAGTTAGTTTATTATAAATGCTTTCATGAAAACTTCATATTCTTATTCTAACTAAAAATAGCAAATACAATCAAATTAATTAATTTAAGCTTTTAAAAAACACTTGAGAGTAGAATACTCAGATTGAAAGACAAAGTCAAGATTTTTATGTCAATATAAAATATGTCAATGTATAAATGGCAATACAAATTTGCAACAACAGAATAGTAAGTATATTTGTAAGATTTTCTCTAAAAAGCATATTGGATTAGTTTCTTATACTAAAGGTCTTTCAATATTTTAAAATCTGATGATTCACTACATAATAAAAATACAGCTTGTTGTGGAATAATCTTTTCGTACTCTGTGAACATGTGTCTTTGCCAAGGCACCTCCTGATTAGCTTAATAAAGAGCTGAATGGCCAATAGCTAGGCAAGAAGAGGTTAGGCGGGACTTCCAGGCAGAGAGAGAAGGAGAGGAGATAAATCAAGGTACAGGAGAGATGCCAGGGGACACAAAAAGGAAACAAGAGGTGCAAGATGGAAGAGAGGTTAAGAAGCCATGAGGCAAAACATAGATTAATATAAATGGGTTAATTTAAGTTATGAGCTAGTGGGACAAGCCTAAACTAAAGGCCACGCTTTCATAATTCATAATAAGTCTCTGTGCCATTTTTTGTAAGCTGGGAGCCCAAAGAAAAATTCATCTACAAGAGCTCATAAAGTTTTTCATAAATCCAATGACCCATGACATTACAGTTTGATATTCTGAACAAAATGAAGACAAGGTGGTACTGATTTGGACTGTTAGTTTGACCTCTCACACATATCACTATGTTAGATTTTTTAGTAATTCTTTTCTGCTATAGGATTTGACCACAGTGAAAGATAAGATCATGCCCCACCTAGAAAGGAATAGACAACTGAGAGAAACTCAGTCACTCTTAGAATATCTAGCAGGTGAAATTTAGGCTGGGGACATCAGATCTGCCCTAAATAACCAAAGCATTAACAAGCATGAAAAAGACACTAGTAAAATGCAAATGAAGCCTCACCAACAGTCAGACAAAACTGAAGCACGTGCACGGCTCCTTCTTGTTTCAGAAAGTTCATAAACCGAAATAAAAGATCTTGTTGTTCTCTGATTTGCTTCAATTCTAACTTCAGCACCTTGTCACAATATGAGAGGAAGAGTAAGTTAAAGATACATAAATGTATTTTAAAACTTTTATCTCAAAAAAGTTAGTGCTGAAAATACTCACAGATGGTTTTTTATTTCTAGGTTCTGCAAATTTCTGCAAGAATGGAACCAAAGGAGAAGCTGGTTCAGTTGCTTTTTCAGGCTTTGAAGAAACAGAATTATCAGCTCAGTAAAATCCACACTGGAGTTGGCATACACAGTCAAAACTGAATGCAGTTACAAGTGTTGCAATATGTTCAATACTCACAGGACTGTCATCTATGAAGATGATAAGCAAGTGATTGACAGTATCCTAATAAAAAGCAATAAACACAGGTCAAAATAATTTCATTGTCAAGTTCTGCCAAGAATTCTCAGAACTTTCACATTATCAAGTTCGCTAGAAAAATATAACAGCACAGGCTAAACTTCTGCACATACATATTACAGAGGAAATCCTAAAGAACTATAATAAGAAATTCTTAACTGTCTAAACATGAGCAAAGAGCAATATGCTTTGCCATTTAAATTATACCTGTTTTTCAAAAATCAAACTGAGCCTAAGTCAGAATTGTCCAAGTATCCATCAATGGATAAATGAGCAAAATGTGACACATACATGTAATAGATTATTATTGAAAACTGAAAAATAAAAGAATTCTAAAACATGTTATTCAATTGCCAAGGACTCAAGGGAGAATAAGGAATTATTCTTTATGGGTATAGAATTTATAGGGTTTTGGTTTTGTTAAGACCAAAGTTTTGGAAAGTGATATTGACAGCTGCTCAAATAAGTACACATTTCATAACAATGTACTATACACATAAAATAGTTAAACAGTAATTCAAGTATATTTTATAATTAAAATAAAAATTTTTAATCTTACTGGATCAGCGAGGAAATCCAAAGAAGGAAGAAATACAGAACCAGATAGAATCTCTCTTATAAGTAATGTCAGGGACCTGGAAATAGTAATAATTCTGTATTTAGTGATTTGCATTATTCCTCATCTTCAAGCACCTCTAAACTATAACTAAAGACCCTATTAAAGTGGAATTATGGAGCTGGACATGGTGGCCCATGCCTTTCATTCTAGCACTGGGAAGGCAGAAGCAATTAGATCTCTGAGTTCAAACTAGCCTGATCTGTATAGTGACTTCCAGGCTAGCTACAGGGCTATACGGTGAAACCCTGTCTCAAATAAAATGATGGGGCTAAGAATGTAGTTCAGTGGAAGGGGGCTTGTCTGACAGGATTCCTCAGTATCCTCCCCCACCCACCTACCCAATCAACCAAAAATATCAGATTAAAATTCAAAAGGACGGGGATGGGTCATTGGACTCTGCATTTTCAGCAAGTGCCAGGTGATGTTTATGCTGCAGATTTGTTAAAAGTGACTATTGTTCAAACAAAATGAGTACTTTCTTACAAGAAGGACTAGGAGACATCAGAACACAGTTCCTTCTAGAATCCTTAATATATTTATAAATTCATGTTTACAGGTTGGAGATGTAGTTGAAAGCTGACTAGAATATACAAGGTCCTGGATTTGATCTCCAACAACACACAGCACAATATTGTTTATGAGCAGTATGTTCAACAGTATGCTCCTAGGACTGAGAATATTTTCATTAGTAATACAAATTAGACTCAAGATTTCTTAAGACGGAGGAGCTCAGTATGATGCCCAGCATGCATTTTCAAGTTTGCACCCTCTCCTCCAGCTTCGGGCACCTACAGTGCTAAGATTACAGGGGCACATCCACCTAAAGACAGCTTAATCACAGTATTAAAATACCCTACCAACATGTACTTATACATCGTTTAATGGATGCGTATTTTCAGGTATACCACTGAGTGGAGCCAGGCGGCACATACCTACAGTCCTAACACTGGGGGCAAAGCAGACAAGGAACACTCCATAGTGTGGCTCTGTCTCAACAGATGGAAAGAAACAGAAAAGGGGTGGAACAGAATAGAGGGAAGGAGGGGATGAAAGAATAAGCCACAGTTTTTCCCTCTAAGAACTATCAGGCAGCACTCAAGAGGCAGAGGCAGCAGATCCCTGTGAGTTCGAGGCCAGCCTGGTCTACAGAGCGAGTTCCAGGACAGCCAGGGCTACACAAAGAAACTGTCTTGAAAAACAAAAACAAAAAAAAAGAACTCTCAAGGTAAGGGCAATGAAGTAACTTGTGGGGAAAATCTAAATATACTTCTACCAGAAGAGGATAGAATGGAGGACAGGACACCTAGGTATTCTTTCCAGCCAGACAGCTTAAACCCCAAACTTAGCTGCAGAGCCTGTTCAAAGTGCTTCTGCCTGTAAGAATCATAGTGTGTCTATCTTTTAAAAGAAACATCAAGAAAATAAAGCACAAGGATTTCAAATAAAATTAATATTACTTGTACTTATCTTTGATTTCTAAAAATCAGTTTTTAATAACAAATTCTAAGGCCACACAATGCACTTCAAATACTCAGCACCTAAACTAGCCTTTTAAAATCTGACCAATTATTCTCAAGTAAAAAACTATTCATACCATAAGTTCACACCAAGTTTTAGTGAAGTCCTATTATAATAAAACATAGCAATATATACATATAACATGTTAATGTATGTATTTTATATATATATATATAATACACACACATACACACACAAATACTACTATGATATTTTCTAGTGCATTTATACCTGCAATCAGTTGCTTTAGGAGGCAAAATATAAGGAAAAAGTAACTCAGTAAGTTTCCTTAAATACTGTAATTCATCTCTTCGACTTCTCAAAGCCACGTGAAGCTCTGGACCATATTCTTCTAATGCAGCTTGTTGTAAATACTCCGTGTTTTTTACTGTAAATAACAATAAAAACTATTGAATGAGTTAGGATATATTAAACTACTTCATTTCTACTACCATACAGAACATCTAACCTCATTCCTCTCCTAGCCCTGCTCTCTGAATAGAAAGGGGAAATTTTTCAGAAATAGGGCATAAAGGGAGATTTTCTCCTTTGCTGTGAACTTACTGTGGTGGCTGAAACAGGAATCCACCCCTATAGGTTCACAGTTTCCAATGCTTAGTCATTAGGGAATGGCACTACTTGACAGGGACTAGGAGGTGTGGCACTGTTTGGAGTAGGTGTGGCCTTGCTGGAGGAAGTGTATCACTGGGGGTGGGCTGTTGCTCACCAGTTTCTAAACAGTCTTTTTAATAAAAAAAATCCCAGAGCCAGATATTGGGGTAAATACTGAAAGATCAGAGAGACAAAGGAACAAGCCACCTTTTACCTTTAGGACTCCTCAGCCTGAAAAGCTCCAGCCGAAAGGGCTTCTAGCTGAAAGGGACCCTTCTGCTGAAAAGCCTTTAGTTCCTGTCTCCTCACGCCTTATAGACCTTTCTCCACCCAGTCATCACTTCCTGGGATTAAAGGCATGTGTGCTTCCCAGTACTGGGATTAAAGGTGTGTGCCACCACTGCCTGGTTCTGTATCCTCTCCTAGTCTGAATCAATCTCATGTAGTCCAGGGTGGCTTTGAATTCACAGAGATCCAGATAGATCTCTGCCTCCCGAGTGCTAGGATTAAAGATGTGTGCCACCAATGCCTAGCATCTATGTTTAATCAAGTGGCGTGTTCTGTTCTCTGATCTTCAGACAAATTTTATTAGGGTGCACAATATATCACCACAGTGGACTTTGAGGTTACAGATGCTAAAGCCAGGCCCACAGTCGCTCTTTCTTCCTGCTGCCTGCCCATCCAGATGTAAAACTCTCAGTTACCTCCCCAGCACCATGTCTGTCTGTGTGCCACAATGCTTCCTGCCATAACAATAATGGAACTGTAAGCCAGCCCCAATTAAATGCTTTCCTTTATAAGAATTGTGTTGGCCAGCCAGTGGTGGCTCACACCTTTAATCCCAGCACTCAAGAGTCAGAGGCAGGCAGATCTTTGTGAGTTGGAGTCCAGCCTGGGCTACAGAGTAGTTCCAGGAAAGGTACAAAGCTATACAGAGAAACCCTGTTTCAAAAAACAAAACAAACAAAAAATATGTGTTATCTTGGTGTCTCTTCACAGTGATAGAACACTGACTAAGACACTTACTTTGCAATAAATTAATTTTCTGAGTTTATTTCCCTGGCAAATAACAATTTAAACTCATGATTTCTACATAATATACTAGCAAATGACTTAATTGGGGGGAAACTATAGAAAATGTGTCCTAGTATACACAAGAGTTTAATTTTCAACTATCTTGTTCATTTTCTGTGACAAGAAAAATTACCAAATTCAAAATTCTTTGCTGCTTTTATATCAATATCATCCAGATAGCTACTAGGAGTATGGGAGAAAGTGGCTTCTTCAGGAGGTTTTAAATTTTTAGCCAGATCACAGGATACAAGAGGTATAATTGAATAACCAAAAGAAATGAGTTATCACACCTTTGAAAAGACAAAGGAGAGCCTTAACTACTTGTTGCTAATTAAAAAAAAAAAATCAGCCTGAAACAGATGTGTGATTCCAACTATATGACACTATGAAAAAGAAGTCAAGCCTAGGCCAGGCGATAGTGGCATACGCCTTTAATACTAGCACTCGGGAGGCAGAGCCAGATGGATCTCTGCGAGCTCGAGGACAGCCTGGTCTACAGAGCAAGATCCAGGAAAGGCACCAAAACTACACAGAGAAACCCTGTCTCGAAAAACAAAAAAATAAAAATAAAAATAAAAAAGTCAAGCCTATTGATATTTTTTCCTACCCTTCCTGACAGTAAAGTGTTCTTTACAAAACTGCTACAAAGATGTTCCCTCTTGTGTATTTTTTTGCCAGTGACAAGACAAGGGTTTTGATGTACTTTCTAGTCAGGCATGGTATATCCACAGTGTATGGAAGGTAAAGGCAAGAGAATCAGAAGTCAACGGCCTTGGTTACATATCAAGTTCAAAGCCAGCCTGAGCTAGAGGAGACCCTATCTCAAAATAAACCACCTAAATAAATAAATTAGTAGGTTATATGGATGTAAAATCTTTTAAACTCACTCATTTTAAGAATGTTTTAAAGGTAAAATTATTTTTCTTATGTGCCTGGTACCCACAGAGGCCAGAAGAGTGCACTGAATGCCCTGGGACTGAAGTTACAGATGGCCATGTGTACCATGTGGGTGCTTGGGATTGAACCTGATTTCTCTGGAAGAGTGTTATTAACCACTGAGCCACCTCTCCTGGTAAAATTCTTTTTAAAAAACAAACTTATTAGCCGGGCGGTGGTGGCGCACGCCTTTAATCCCAGCACTTGGGAGGCAGAGGCAGGCGGATCTCTATGAGTTCGAGGCCAGCCTGGGCTACCAAGTGAGTTCCAGGAAAGGCGCAAAGCTACACAGAGAAACCCTGTCTCGAAAAACCAAAAAAAAAAAAAAAAAAAAAAAAAAAAAAAAAAAAAAAAAAACTTATTTTTTATTATTTTTGGTTTTTGAGGCAGGGTTTCTCTGTGTAAAAGCTCTGGCTGTTCTGAAGCTGGCTTTGTAGACCAGGCTGTCTTCAACTCACAGAGATCCACCTGCCTCTGTCTCCCAAGCGCTGGGATTAAAGGCCTGTGCTACCATATCTGGCTATTATTTTTTCATTATGTGTGTATGTATGTGCTTGTGAGTATGTACACATTAATGTAGGTGCCTGCAGAGTCCAGAAGTCCCTGGAACTAAATTACAGGTGGTAAGCCACCAGACATGGGTACTGAGAACTTAACTTGGGTCCTCTACAAAAAAAAAAACAAAAAAAAAAACAAAAAAAAAAAAACCCAAACCACGTGCTCTTAATTACTCAGCCACCTCTCCAGGCCAAAGGTAAAATTCTTTTTGTTGTTATTGTTTTGAGACAGTGTTTCACTCTGCAGCCCTGGCTGCCTATGTAGACCAGACTGGCTTCAAACTCACAGAGATTCTCCCTGCTACCACCTTCAGGATGCTAGAATTAAAAGTGTACACCACCACAACCAGCCCCCGAGGGTAAAATTCTTACCTGATGTAAGCACATGGAACATTTTAAATAGTAAACTAATAGTTTTATTTAATTTAATCTCAAATCTAATTGCAGCACAATTTCCCAAAATGTGCACTAGTTCTATTGAGATTCAGAGGGGTGGAAAAGTGGCTCCATGTTCAAATCAGGTCACACTTAAAGCTGTTTCTCCACTGCAGGATTATTCAGAGCTTCTGCTTACAGGGAATTTTTAGAAGTGAATACAAATAGTAATACCAAAAAATATGACCACAATATCTGTTTCTATATAGCCACCTATGCAGAATGGCATTCTGCTCTGCACAATGCATTTCAGAAAGCACCGATGAAGAATACTAAACACGGGAAAATCCCAGTCTCACACAGAAGCAAGTGCAAACTGTTAGAGGGACATTTTAAACTTGATTTTAGAGCAAGAAAAGTCCTTACTCAAGATTTCCTTCATTCAATCAGAAAACACTTATTTAACACAGGCTTGGTGTAAATCACATCAGCAAAAAGCCTACAGATGCCAGAGCAGAGTTGCTTTAAAAGGGAAGTGGGGTGGGGTGGCTGGAGAGATGGCTCAGAGATTAAGAGCACTGGCTGCTCTTCCAGAGGACCTGGGTTCAATTCCCAACACCCACATGATAGCTCACAGCTGTCTATAACTCCAGTCCCAGGGATCTGACACCTTCACACCAATACACATAAAATAAATTAACAGATATGGAGAAACAAATATGATACATGGTAGTCATATGTAGGATGAGCTAGAATAGTCTGAAACTGCAAAAGTCATAGAAGTAGGAAAGAGACATGAGCGACAAGAGCAGACCATCATTCAAACTGGTTGTTTGCCCCCCACCCCCGGGGCTGAGGACCGAACCCAGGGCCTTGCACTTGCTAGGCAAGGGCTCTACCACTGAGCTAAATCCCCAACCCCTGGGTTGTTTTTTGTTTTTTGTTTTTTATAAGGCCATTCTTAAAGCATCTGTGAAGAGCAGTAGTAAGGGTGCCAGCACTCACATACTTTTAAATGGAAGCTGATGCATAAACAAAATCACTCAAACTACATAGAGCTGGATTACCTTTCTGTCTCGCTTTAACAATCACTTCTATATGTTTCATTGCCGCCTTTAATAGTTTCTTGGTTATAATAGATGGAATATCCACCTAGAAAAATGAACAAAAAAAATAAATAAAACTTAAAAATAATCACTAAGTTGAAATGGTAAGAGCACTTTATTTATAATACTAGAACAAACCTGGAAAGGGCTAGATCTAAGAAGAGTGAAGTGGGATATAATCAATAACAGAGATTGCACATTTCAAAACTGCTCTCACCACAAAAAAGAAAAAAAAAAGGAAAGGAAAGGAAAGGAAAGGAAAGGAAAGGAAAGGAAAGGAAAGGAAAGAAAAGGAAAGGAAAGGAAAAAGTTAAGTATCTGAGATTGGGGGGCTGGAGAGATGGCTCAGCGGTTAAGAGCACTGGCTGCTCTTCCAGAGGTCCTGAGTTCAATTCCCAGCAACCACATGGTGGCTCACAACCATCCATAATGAGATCTGGTGCCCTCTTCTGACCTGCAAGCATGCATGTAGGCAGAACTCTGTATACATAATAAAGAAATAAATCTTTAAAAAAAAAAAAAAGTATCTGAGATTGTGGACAGGTTAACTAGCTTGTCTTACTTATTCCACACTGTACTGACATACCCTAACATCATTTGTATCACCAAATACATATACTTTAAACTGTCTATTAAAATAAAAATTTAAACACTAGGGGGCACAAGATTTGAGTGGATATTTCTTCAAAGAAGAAATGCAACAGCAGATAAGCAAATGGAAGGATGCCCAGCATCCCTGGCATTGGGGACATGCAAACCAGTCCCAAAGCATTCGCTCACCCAGGCTAGGTAAGCAGACACAGTGATAAAGAGGGTGTGATGGACAAGCCAGCCATCCCAGCAGGGAGAGGCTAAGGCCTACCAGTCTAAGGCCAACCTGGAACATGTAGGGAGAACCTGCCTTAAAAAAGAGTGCAAATCACAAAAGAGAGTGAGAATCATTTTGACAAGGAAGTGAAAGGGGCATGTTCACACACAGGCATGGCAGTGCAAATGTGCAGCCACTTGGGAACAACGGACGAAACAAAGAGCTGCTGTCTCATCTCACCAAGCAATTCATTCCACTCTTTTTTTTTTTGTTTTTTTTTTTTTTTTTTTTTTTTTTTGGTTTTTTCGAGACAGGGCTTCTCTGTGTAGCTTTGCACCCTTTCCTGGATCTCGCTCTGTAGACCAAGCTGGCCTCGAACTCACAAAGATCTGCCTGGCTCTGCCTCCCGAGTGCTGGGATTAAAGGCGTGCGCCACCACCGCCCAGCTCCTTCTAGTGTTAAACACAGACTCATGACAAATGAAAATACAACTACTAAATATAAATCTTCATGAGACTTAAGTTGAAAATAACCCAATATCTATCAACTGAAAATGATGAATAAATTATGAAACTGAAGTGCAGATATATGCTACAATATGACAATATAAATGGATCTAGACAACATTATACCAAAAGAATGAAATCAGTCACAAAAAGCCATGTATCAAATGATTCTATTTTCTTCTGCCCTGTCGCCGGCACTGACCTTACAGGCATATACAGTGTCAACTAGTTTCAATGTGGGTGTTAGAAATTTGAATTCAGGTCCTCATGCTCACGCAGCAAAAATTATACTCACTGAGCCACCTTCTCAGCCCAATCATCCAGTTTTCTCAATGAACAGTTTTCCACACTTAGTCCATTATGAAACAGTTGTCCCAGAACTATTTTTCAAAACACATGATTAAAATCTATTAACTTTGTTTTAATCCTGAATATTTTAGACATGATGATTGCATAACCCCAGCACTGGGGAAGATGAGGCAGAAGAATCTCAAATTTGAAACACAAAATAAAGATCACACACACACACACACACACACACACACACACACACACACACACACACACACACAAAGAAAACTAAGTGGAAAGACCGAAGGCAGCATCTACACACCACTACAACCAGTATTAATAGTGGTGGGATATTGTTATATCCTTAAACAGACTTAATTTGTGAGCTTCATCCCCTCAATGGGAAATGCCACACATATTATTTCCCAGCATCTTCCATTTGCTATTTCCACTTGTAAATAAGCATTACTCTAGAAAGTGATTTTTCACGACTGTGTCGTTAGTTGTATTACAGTTACCCAATAATCAATCATTAGATATCAGTTTTTCATTTTGGTTTTCCTTATTTTAAAACTTACAAATATTCCTTAACCTACAATAAATCTTTTACTATGAGTTTTATATACATCTTTGCATATGTCATAAAAATGCAATTTAAAAGCCAGGCATGGTGGTACACACTTTTTATCGAAGCACTTTGCAGACAGAGGCAAGAGGATCTCCATGAGGCTGAGGCAAGCCTGGTCTACAAAGCAAGTTCCAGGCCAACCAGACCTACATAGTGAAACTTGGCCTCTAAATAAATAAATAAATAAATAAATAAATAAATAAATAAATAAATTTAACGTGGATATAAAGATATATTTTCCTCTTTTTTATTTTTAAATTAAGATATAATTACATTATTTCCTTCTGCCATTTCCTCCCTCTGATCTCTCCTGTGCCTCCCTATTACCCTGGAAACCACAGTTTTGTTTTGTTTTTCTGTTTTTGTCACATATATATAAAAATACCTATATATATAAATACAAGCTTCTCAGTCCACTTAGTGTTGTGTGTAGATAGATTAGATAGATAGATAGATAGATAGATAGATAGATAGATAGATAGATAGAGAAATGATTTCAGGCTAACCACTTAGTACTGGATAATCATTTAGGGGATCATCCCTGGGGAAGACTATTTATCCTACCTATCCCTTAATTGCCTGTGTTCTTTGTCTGTGGCTAGGGGCCATGAGATACCCTTTCATCTTAGCATGTCTCTCGGTAGTGTACTTCTTCAAGTCTTATTTCAGCAGCCATATGGTTGAGTTATACAGATAAAGCTTCCTTGTCATTTCTAAGAGACATAATTACACAGGACATGCTTTGGTCCCCTGGCTCTACAATCTTTCTGTGCCTTCTTCCACAATGCTCCCTAAGCCTTAGGTGCAGGAGTTGTGTTGTAGATAGATCAATAATAATATTTTAACTTGCAAATCTAAATATATTTCTTTTAATAAAAACATAGGATATGGTATCACAGGTCTATAACTCCAGCATGCTAGCGTCTGAGTCAGGAGGATTGCTGAAAGATTGAGGCCAGTCTGGGCTACACACTCAAAACCTTGTTTAAAAAACAAAATAGGCCAGGTGGTGATGATGCACACCTTTAATCCCAGCACTAGGGAGGCAGAGGCAGGCGGATTTCAATGAGTTCGAGGACAGTCTGGTCTACAGAGTTAGTTCCATGACAACCAGGGCTAGATAGAAAAACCCTGTCTATAAAAAAAAAAAAAAAAAAAAAAAAAAAAAAAAAAAAAAAAAAAAAAAAAAACCCAAAAAAAAAAAAAAAAAAAAAAAAAAAAAAAAAAAAAAAAAAAAAAAAAAAAAAAAAAAAAAAAAAAAAACAAAAAAAAATGGTAACAAAATCCCAGACGTCTTAAAAGATTACCAACCCCAGCCAGGCATGGTGGCACATACCTGTAATCCTAATATTTGGAAGGCAAAGGCAGAAGGATCTTAAGTCTAAGACCACACCCTAGGTTACATGTAAGTTCAAAGCCAGCCTGAATTCCAGAACAAGGTCCTGCCTCAAAAAATAAATGACTGGGAAATAGATCTCAATTGCAAAGTAAATGGCTAGCATGAGCAAGGCCTTGTGTTCAATCTCTAGCACTAACAAAAATGTGTATTATTTTAATACTAAAGTTCCCTCAAGTAAGGACACACCAATTTGTGCATGTGTGGAATTCAACTTTTACTCATTTCTTCTTTCAATAACTTCACCTGTTGACTTTTATCATTTTACTATTCCAAACTTTTTTCATCAATTCAATATTAGCTTTCTTTTGAGAATTTCATGCATACATACATACATAGACTGTATTTGTATCCTTCTCTCCCTCTTCCACCTCCTGATTACCCCCAACTAGACCCTCACACTCACGACCTTCTTCTGTATTTATTTGTGAGTGAGTGAGTGAGTGAGTGTGTGTGTGAGTGTGTGTGTGTGTGTGTGTGTGTGTGTACATACACAACCTATGGAGTCTAATTAGTGTTGCCCCTTATTTGCATGTGTTTAGGGATGACTTCTTAGGATTGGTGTCTGGACCCTGAAAAAAAAAAAAAAAAAAAAAACCTAAAACCAAGAAAAAAAAAAGGAAAAAGGAGGAGGAGGAAGAAGAAGAATGAATAAGAAGAAGAAAGAAGGAGGAAGAGAAGGAGGAGGAGGAACTGGTTCTCCCACGCCTCATCAGCCACTGACTGTATAGCTCTTCATCTAGGGATGGGGCCTTGTGAAATGTTCCTCCGTCCATGTTGGCATGTCAATTGGAAGGCATGCCAATTTGAATTTCACGTGCTTTGCCTATTTCCCCACAATCAGAATTAGTGGATATTAATCTCCTTTTTCATCTTTCCAATTTGACAGGTAAAAGAACAGTAAAGTACCTCACTGCAACTTATATATGATGTGCAACAACACATTTCCAATTGTTCGCAAGCCATTTTATATTTTCCTTTTGTAAACTCATTCAATCAAGTGGCTATAGAAACATTTAACATGGTTAAACTTTATTTTGTTAATTAATAGTATATATTTACATTCTATACATTGTTTTTATGTTAATCCTAGTGAACTGACAAAGCAGTAGAGAAGTACTGTTTATAGCCAACAAACTACATACATACTTATATATGCAAAACCTAAATAGACAAACTATCACTCAAAAATATTTTAGGAGGTAGATCATAATCACTGCAATTCACATAACTTCATTTAAATAAAACATGACACTGTTTTCTACAGTTGTCTTTTCATTTTAAATTCCACAAAGCAAGAAAACCAAGTATCAAAGGAAGCAAAACTGACCAAGGGACCAATAGTGATTAATCAACTTTTAATCTAAGAAATGAAAAATGACGAACAAATATGCATACTATAGGAGAAAAAATAAGATTGTCATGATAATGTCCCAAATTTCTCATTATAATCATATATACCTTGTGAATTCTTCGTACTAAGACAGATGCAAAAAATCGTAAGGTGATTCTCAGTTCATCAACAAAGGATTCATCATCTGTCACATCCCTTCAATTAAGGAGAAAAGCAAAAATTCAGAAGTTCTGAGAAATACAGTTTCATCTTGTTGAAACCAAGAAAATAATTTTCCTTTTTTAAAAAAAACTTATTTTTGCTATTTTCTCTTTTCAGTTACAAACAATATATTTTGTTGAAGAACAGAGAAAATGGATAAAAAAAGAAAACAAATCACTCATGATTTTAGCTCGAAATCCTAATCACTATTAACTATTTCCTTGTATATAAGCACACACACACAGGCCTTTTTCAAAGACTAAGACCATTTTCTAAGCATCACCAAATAAACTTCAAAGAAAACAGAACTATCAATGATGGAGAAATAATAAGATACAAAATTTTAAGTTAGTTTAAAATATTTATAAAGTAGTATAATTCTCAAAAAGTTAAATTTTTTTGTAATGCTCAAAGAAAGTTAAACTGAAAATTCATTTTTAGGCAAAGACTCGACCATCGAGCTCCACCCCACCCTGCAAACATTCTTAGACTGAAATCCTTACAAATTTCACAGGAAGAGATACTTTTCATTGTCCTGAAATCTTGTTTTGTTTTGTTTTGTTTGTTTGTTTGTTTTGTTTTGTTTTCTGAGGCAAGATTTCTCTACATAGCCCTGGCTGTCCTGGAACTCACTATAGACACCAGGCTGGCCTTGAACTCCGAGATCTACCTTTGCCTTCCGAGTGCTGAGATTGAAGGCATGCACCACTACACCCGGCTAATTTTCCTGAAATTTTAACATCCTTACAGGAAGTACAGCATATTTTTTTAAAATAAGAATAAGAAAGACTGATGTGAATAATGGCCAGATCCTGAACTTGGGGATGGAGCTGTGACATCTCTAAGTAGAATATGAAAGACACATGTGTCAACCATGCCTCCCACTGCCAACTCAGAGGAGCTATTATAGCATTACTATATGCGCTTTAGAAATACAACCAGATTTTATGTCAGAAAAGTCTCAATTTGGCAATGAAAGAAAGGAAATTTAGAAAGTTTTTAGAAAAAGATTTAGTTTACAAAAGGTTTCATGAGTACTGCTGCTGTTTAAATGACAAATACTCCACATTTAAAACATAATCAAATGTAAAAAAAAATTATAGAGCTGGTGAGGCCACTCAGTAGGTGAGGGTACAAGCCACTGGAGGCCACATGGTGGGTAGGAAGAGAGAAGCAACCCAGGCAGGTTGTCCTCGGACCTCTACACTGTATGTGTAGCACATACACGAATAAGCAAGTGTGAAAAAAATTGCATACATTTTCAGAAAAAAATATAGCATATAAACTGTTGTATTAAATTAGTCTTAACATACTGTGGACGAACTCAAATAGTAGGATGTTTTTAATTAGAAAATACATAAAAACTGAATCAATGCAAAAGTGAGGTATATCATTAGACTGTCAGATTTATATGTTCAAATACAATAAACACACAATGATTACTTAAAGAAACATGCATCAATCAAATGACATTAAATTGGATGCCTGACTCTAAATTAAAATCTCATTTTTCTTTTTATAGCACTAGAATGTTTTCTATGTCCCGCAAGAAACAGAATTTATGTACCTTGTATGCACTAAAAACAAAGTTTCTTGGGGTGGGGGGAACATGATTTTTTTTCAGAGAATCTATTAAAATGATCTTTCAATTTGTGTGTGTGTGTGTCTGTGTGTGTGTGTGTCTGTGTGTGTGTGTGTATGTATGTATGTATGTATGTATGTACCTGTCTGTTTATGTATGCAACTGTTTGTGCATGCATGTGTGCACACGTGTACACAGAGACCAGAGGTCAACCCTGGCCGTTCCTCAGCCATCACCCCCTTACTAGGACCTGGTACTCACCAAGCCTAAGCTAGGCTGTCTGACAACCAAGTCCCCGTGATCCCCAGTGATCCTCTGGTCTCTGCATGCTCAGCACTGGAATTACAAGCATTCATGAACCACACCCAGCTTTTTAACTGTGTACTAGGGATAGAACTCAGGGTCCCATACTTGCACGGCAAGTACTTTACCAACTAAGTTATCTCCCCAGCCCCTGTAAAAATTGTATAAGAAAATTTTGTTGTTGTTTGTTGCAGAAGAATTTCCTTATATAGGCCAAGTGGGCCTCAAACTTGTAATTCTCCTGCCTCCCAAGTTCTATGATTAAAGGCTTGCTTCACTATGCCCAGCTCATCAATGATTCTTAATTGGAGCCAATTAAATCTTCCAGGTATTTCTGGGTCATTTCTGAGGATCTTTATGGTAGTCAGATTGAAAGAGAGTGTACTACCAGCATTTAATAGGAAATAGGTCAGAAATAGATCAGAGACACAGCTAAATATCCAACAACACACAATGTAGCTCTCCACAATAAAGATTTGGCCTAAACTGTCACTGACATATCCTGGCTTACACAGAAAATACATCATTAACATGCTTAGTTTAATGCTATTGGCCATATTAGGGGCAGGGGAGGGGGAGTAGAGGATGGAGCTCTTATGGGAAAAAAAAAAAAACAACATACCTGTACCAAGGATAAACAAAGTTTTCCAACACTAATTCAAGAACCTGCACAAGAAAATTTTAAAGAAAAATAATTAACTATAGGGAAATAAACCATACTACTAAATGATATATATTAGCAACAACCAATTTTATTGTACCAAATACCTCCCCTTTTTGGGGAGGAGAGGGGTTCAAGACAGGGTTTCTTTGTATAGCCTTGGCTGTCCTAGATTTAGCTCTGTGTACTAAGCTGGCCTTGAACGCAGATACCCATCTACCTCTGCCTCCCCAGTGCTGGGAGTAAAGGCTTGTGCCACTGCCCAGCTGACAAAACTTCTTCACAATATATTTATGTCAACTTTACATGGCTGTGAGGCTCACTAAGAACTGAAGGGGAAAAAAAAAAAAAAACCTTGAAATTATATAATCCAGAAAAGAAGTTTCTATTAGAATGGCACACATATCTTAAATATCTCCATAATCAAAAAGTGTTTCAACAAGGGCCATCAAGATGGCTCAGCAGGTAGAAGTACTTACTTGGGTAAGTATGGTGACATGAGTTTGATTCCTAGAATCCATGAAAAGGTGGAAGGAGGGAATTGACTCCAGAAAGTTGTCCTGATATATATATACATACACCATGCATGCAAACCCCACACACACATCATGCACATAATACACCCAATAACACATTTTTAATCTTTTTCAATGAATTGTTACTGACTGGTTTCACTAAACAAAAACCATAACTGATCAACCAAAAAAACTAGTACATAAGATTTATACAGAGAATCAAAATCAGGTGTCCCTGATTTTCTCTGAAGGAACAATGGTGACTGAAGGGCATGAAGGGAAATTCTGGGACACTCCTAATGTTTTATTTCTTGCTCTGATGATACTTATATGGATGCACTCATTTTCTGAAAACTTTAGCTGTATACTTAAAACCAGTATATAAGATAACAGATCAAAAGACCCCTAGGTTCAGTTAAATATTACATTTCTTGGGTCTGAGTGGAGCTGCATGTTGTAACTTTAACAAGGAGTCGCAGCGTTGTGCAGCAACTTACAAAAGCAAGAGAGAAGAGGAAGTAATGTGTGTTCGCTAGTTTTATGTCAAATAGAGACACTATGATTGTGGTGGCTCACGCCTTTAATGTCAGCACTTGGGAGGCAGAGGTAGGCAGATCTCTGTGAGTTCAAGGCTAGCCTGGTCTACATAGTGAGTTCCAGGACAGCCAGGGCTACACAGAGAAATTCTGTCTCGAAAAACTAGGAAAGGGGAGAGAGAGAGAGAGAGAGAGAGAGAGAGAGAGAGAGAGAGAGAGAGAGAGAGAGAGAGAGAGAAGAAGAAGAAGAAGAAGAAGGAGGAGGAGGAGGAGGAGGAGGAGGAGGAGAAGAAGAAGAGAAAAGAAGAGAAAAGGAAAAGAAAAGAAAAGAAAAGAAAAGAAAAGAAAAGAAAAGAAAAGAAAAGAAAAGAAAAGAGAGATTGAAAAAAAATGCTTCCATAAGATCAGGCTGCAGGCAAGCCTGTAGGGCATTTTCTTAATTAGTGATTGATGGGGAAGGGCCTAGTCCACTGTGGGCCTACCTGGGCGGGTAGGCCTGGGTTCTAAGAAAGCAGGCTGAGCAAGCTAGGGGCAGCAAGTCAGGAAATAGCACCCCTCCATGCCCTCAGCATCAGCTCCTGCCTCCAGGTCCCTGCCCTATTTGAGTTCCTGTCCTAATTTCCTTTGGTGATGAATAGTGATATAAAAGTATAAGCCAAATAAACCCTTCTCCCCAACTTGCTTTTAATCATGTTGTTTCATAACAGCAATAGTAACCCTGACTAAGACACAATGTATCTTTAAAAAATGATTTGCCAGCCAGGAGGTGGTGGCCCACACCTTTAATTCCAACACTCGGGAGGCAGAGGCAAGCAGATCTCTATGAATTCGAGGCCAGTCTGGTCTACAGAGTGAGTTCCAGAATAGCCAAGGCTTCACAGAGAAACCTTGTCTCAAAGAGAAAAGAAAAGATTTGCCATTTCCTTTCCTGGCATCAGTAACCAAAGATGTCCATTTCTAAGCAGTAAGGCTAAAATCATTTGGGTTTTTTTTTTAATTACCAAAACTAAACATTAATTATACTGGGGAGGGGGGGGTCACTAAACCCTCAGCTATTTTCTGTGGCTCCAATGCTTGAATTGTTTCCCAGCAACTGACTCTCAACTAGTCTCCCTGCTTCCAAGCTTACTACCCTCTAGCCTCCAGATGCACCAGTGATCTAAAACATGCATTCACCACACACTTCCCTATGAAACCCTCAACGGATTATACCAAACCAAAATACCTGAAAAGCAAAATGGCTGTGCTAATTCTGGAGAGCCTGCATGCCTGCAACCACAGCCACTTCCTTCCTGATCACTTCCTCTACACCCTAAGTCACATCTAAAGCTCTAGTCACACAGTTTGAAAATCATTAGCTTCCAAGTTCAAATAATCTGAAGCCTTCTGATTTCTTTTTCTTGGAGACAGGGTCTCTCTATATATTCCTGGAACTCACTAAGGAGATCATAGAAATATGTCTGCCCCTGCCTCCCAAGTGCTAGGATTAAAGGTACACACCGCCATGCCCAGCATGATCCCACTGCCTCAGTCTCCCAAGTGCTGGAATTATAGGAATGAAACACCATGCCTTTTTATTGTTTTTTGTTTGTTTGTTTGTTTGTTTGTTTTTTCTGAGACAGGGTTTCTCTCTATAGCCTTGGCTGTCCTGGAACTCCTATAGACCAGGCTGCCCTTGATCTCGGAAATCCACCTGCCTCTGCCTCCCAAGTGCTGGATTAAAAGCATGCGCCATCAGTGCCCAGCAAAAAATTTTTTTTCACCATGCCTAACTTAATAAAGTGTATCAAGATTAGATTTTCTGATAAAAGTATCAGGAAATTTTCTCTATTGGTATTCAATATTTTTTATTTGGATATATAGTCATGCACCAAATAATATTTCAGCCAACACAAATGGCATATTTAACAGTGGTCTCATAAGACTATAAAAGTTCCCACCTCCTGGGAGTTGGGAGTGGGTATCACAGCTGCTATAGCACATGTCTGCTAGTATGTTCATAGCAGTTCAGGTATAAACAAAACTACTGTGCTGCCAGTTATAACAATCTACAGCACATACAATTATGCATAGTATATAACACTTGATAATAAGTACATTACTGATAATAAATACATTTACTATGTTATTCATACTTTATAATCTATGGCATACTATACTTTATAGTATATGTTTATATAGTTTTATGTTTATATCTGTGCTACTTAATTTTAACTGTCAACTTCACATAACCTAGAATCACTGGAAAGTCTCAAATAGGAATTCTTTAGATCAGGTTGGCCTATAGGTGTATATATATAATGAATGTCTTAATGGTTAATCAATGTAGGAAGACCCAGGCCACTATGGACAGCACCATTCCCTAGTCAGGGGCTCCTGAATAGTGTAAGAGGAAAGAGCTAGCTGGAAGCAAGCATGCAAGCATCCACATGTCTACATCCTGCCCTGACTTTCTCAACAATGGACTAGAACATGAAACTGTAAGCCAAATAAGCCCTTTCCTCCCCTCAGCTGTTCTTGTCACGATAGTTTATCACAGCAACAGAAATTAAATTAGAACAAGACTGTACTTTTTATTTTAAAGTTTACTCCTATTTATTGAAATTTAAAAAAAAAAAGAATTTTCTGTAAAACAATACATATTCCATGTTAGGCCAGGAGCAGCTTCAAATCCTCACCTTTGCACAACTCTTGACAGCATCAAGAAGCCCTGTGCAATGACTGAAGTTACCATCAGAGTTTGTACAAGCACATTTTGTGATGCTCTCTCTCACAGGGACAAAACTGCCTAGGATTTTCAGAACACAGTCCCATGCTTAAATAATACATGCTCACACTTGGCAATGTTAGTTAAATTACTGACCTCTGAGAGAGATGCATCCACCTTGGAAGAAACTTTCAGGTCTAGCCAGGGCTGGTAGTTTTCAAGTAGCAAGGAAGGCCTAAAGTAAATCAAACAACTAAATCATTTATAATAAAACAATAACTTGTAATAAAATGTAATAAAAGATCAACAAATAAGAACATTTAACTTGGGGGCTAGCAAGGTGGCTCAGCATTAGGTAAAAGCACTTGACCTAGAAGCTCAATTACTTGAGTTTGATTCTCAGAACCCAGATAAAGGTGGAATGAGAGAACCAATTTGTGCTCTGACCTCCAGACATACAGCACGGCCACACACACACACACACCACACACACACACACACACACACACAGCACAATTTTCAAAAAAAGTTTAACTTACCTATGTCGTTTACATTTTACTTTACCACAAACAGCACAGCTATGACCTTGCGGAAATAACTCTTGAAGTCCTAATTGCTAAAAAAGGAAAGAAAAAAAGAGAATGGTCTTTAGTTTCCATAATATCTCTTTTACGAAGAATCAATTTTCAATAGCTTTGTTACCCTCCATGACAGCATTCAAAGAATTTTTTTTGTTTGGTGCTTCAAAACTAAAACTATTATTTGTAATAAGTACCTGCTAAAATAACTGCCAGTGGACACAAAATACCTTATGAACTGTTTTCCCATACCTAAGCTGGGCCTGGGGTGTATGAACCACTCAGTGGTCCAGTAGTAGAGAATTTTCTAGCATACACAGTGGCATAGGTCCAATGCCTATCACCAGAAAGGTAAGAGTGGGAACCAAAAATAAAGGTTCCCTTAGCAGGCATGGTAATACAAGCCTATAATTCCAACTCTCAGGAGACCAAGGATCTAGAATTTAAGGCCCGAGACCCTGTCTTTAACAATAAATAAACAAATAAATAAATCTATCTTTCACTGTGTCTTCAATTGCAAAAATATAAAGAAAAAAACATTCTTCTCCATTTCTCCCAAAGCTTGGCTTCAATGAGGAGGAAGGCATGTGATAAATCCTAAGGGCCATGACCAAATATGGCCCAGACTTCTGTGTTCCCTCTACAGAGAAATACCACAAACCTCCAATGAGGGACTGTATCAATTTAAAGAGCCATAATCCACGATTCAAAGATAGCCCCCTAGGGGTGCGGAGCACAGCTCTGAAGGGCAGCACTGGAATAGCAGGTGCAAAGCCCCATGCTTTCTCTCCATCGGTGAGGGGGAAAGGGTATCTCACTAAATCCTGACCTGTGGACAGAATTTTAAAAGTCAGAATTTTGCCTTACAGAGGACAGTTAATATACTACTACCACTACTAAATTTCAGAAATACAAATTATTTTGGCTAAGCAAATTGCCTAATTATTTTTTATTTTCTATTGTACACATATTTATTTAAGAGATTTACAGGATTGGAGGGTTGGGGTTAGCTCAATGCTAGAACATTTGCTTAGGCACAAGGATCTGAGTTCAATCCTCAGCCTGTGAGAACACACACAGAGAGACAGAGACAGAAAGAATGAGAATTAAGAGGGTTGGATTATTGTTGAACCCAGAATTCCTTAAATGTCTGTGCTACAGAACTATCTGAAAAGCTTTTAACAACACTATTTACAGGGCAGTAGCCTATAACTTTTTAATCAAAATCTGGGGGAAAGGCCCAACAATCCAGACTGTTGATTATGCCCAAGGGGGGTCTCTTGTACAACCAGCTTTAAAAACCTCTGTTCTAAGCTAACTGCCCTTGTGGTTATCATGTACCCAGGGGACAAGCTGACATTGAGAACTGCAACTTTCTGAGAAGATTGTATTTCCTTTTTACAGTTGTTAATAGAACTGTAAGCCTTACAACTATGACTGAAGATGCAGCTCAGTGGGGAATTACATGCAAGGGCCTGGGTTCAATCTTTTTCTATGGACTTCATGTGTTCCATTATAAAATAATAACAGATAGATTTTTGAAAATCATTGCTTTAAGACTAAACAGCACCGGGCAGTGGTGGCGCACGCCTTTAATCCCAGCACTGGGGAGGCAGAGCCAGGCGGATCTCTGTGAGTTCGAGGCCAGCCTGCTCTACAAAGTGAGTTCCAGGAGAGGCGCACAAAACTACACAGAGAAACCCTGTCTCAAAAAAAAAAAAAAAAAAAAAAAAGACTCAACAGCATGGAGTCACATAAACTGACTTTTAAAATTAAAAACCACCGGCTGGAGAGATGGCTCAGAGGTTAAGAGCACCGACTGCTCTTCCAGAGGTCCCGAGATCAATTCCCAGCACCCACATGGTGGCTCACAACCATCTGTAATGAGATCTGGCACCCTCTACATAAATAAATAAAATTAAAAATCACAAGGCTGGAGAAAGGGTTCAGCAGTAAGTGTGCCTGCTGTTCTTCCTGAGGACCAGAGTTCAGTTCTCAGCACCCACATTGAGTAGCTCACAACTGCCTGTGACTCCAGCTCCAGGGAATCTAACGATCACTTCTGACCTCTAGGAGTATTCACACTTGTGATTTGTGATGTATGCTCACACAGACATATCATGTACACACATATATTTAAAAAAATTTAACTTAAAAAAACACAATTTTACCTTAGGTTTGTATTTTATTGTGAAGAATATATTTGGTAAGAGAGAATCAGGTCCTAATGAACAGTAGAATGTCACAACTCCAGCAACAAATGACCAGAAGATCATTAAGACATGAAGATACCTTAGAAATAAATAAAAATGATCAGAACCAAAGAAATGTATAACATTAAAAGCGATTCCTTTATTGGTCTACCATATATTTATTAAGTACCTATTAATCAAAATCAATTTTAAATTTTCCAATCAGTTAACTTTCTGTAACATATTTGTTAGATATAATATAAATAATAGAATTATATTACCAAATATGCATTTTCATTTAAGTATAGGAGGAAATTAAGTTCAACACTTCATAGTTTCATTTCTATGTTAAGTTTAAGTAGTCTGAATTCATTCTTCCAGAATACCTTCTATTCTCACATTCCACCAAAATTATGATGATCATTAAAATTAATTTTTCCAAGTGCCTACTTTGTGTTAGACAGTGTTGGGCTCTGGGATATAACAGAGTACATCACTACCATGGTCTCTAGTAACACAGAGATCAGTCTGGCAGTGAAAGTTGAATAAATGAGCATAATACAATGTGAACATGTGTTTTGTATTATGAAACAGAACTCAAATGCTATAGAAAAACTTAATGATTAGATAAGGGAAAACCAACAGAGGAAGGTAGGGAAAGGAATTGAGGGACCTGGAAAGAGATAGGGAAATTCAAACTTGACAGCACTGCATGCCTATGGTCTGCTCACAGTTTCCACAAAGTAGAGGCTTAGGACACTTGTTGCTTTTTCATCAGAGGACTCAGGTGCTGTGGGATATCATTCTGTATTCTGTGAATATGTGTTACTCTGATTCAATGATAAATAAAATGCTGATTGGCCAGTAACCAGGCAGGAAGTACAGGCAGGATAAGCAGACGAGAAGAAGGCTGGGAAGAGGAAGTCACCAGCCAGACACAGAGGAAGAAAGATGACAAGGTAGAACTGAGAAAAGGTACCAAGCCACATGGCTAAACATAGATAAGAATTATGGGTTAATTTAAGTGTAAGAGCTAGTCAGTAATAAGCCTGAGCTAATTAATATAAACCTCTGTGTGTTTACTTGGGAGATGCAAATGGGAGAGATTTTTCCAACCGCCAGCCGGCCAGGATACAGGAAAACTTCCAACTACACCCAGGTTTGAGTCCCAGCACCCAATGGTGGCTTACAACCATCTGTAACTCTAGTTCCAGGGGATCTGATGCCCTCTTCTGGCCTCCACAGGCACCAGACACACAGGCCAAACATTCATATATACAAAGTAAAATGAGTAGATCTAAAATAATTTTTTAAATGGTCCTAAGGGGAGCCTGAAGAGGCAAGAAGCCAGATTATTTATTGTGTCATATAATATACCGTATTAAGGTGTCTCAAAACAGGCATGCTCAGTATGATCTTACAGATACCAATCCCCTCACACAGTTCAAACTTCAATGACCACAGCATGCTTATTAATTGTGAATAACTGAATAAATCATAAGCTTTACTGTTAACTCTTCAGTACAAAAACCATAATATAAATAACAGATGTACAAGTGAGCAATTGCATCACCTCTGTTGGCAACTGATTACTCACATACAACAGCAAAACATGCAGTGTTTTACCTCCTTGTTCCCAATGATAACCTTGTATGACATTTTATAAAAATGGATAATTTCACAAGGAAACTGACTCACAAGCATGAAAGTGTGGTGGTATTATTTCCCCCGAAGTATTGTGCACTCTAATAAACTTATCTGATGTCAGAGAACAGAACAGCCACAATATTAAACATAGAGGTTAGGCAGTGGTAGCACACGCCTTTAATCCCAGGAAGTAATGGCAGGAGGCAGAAAAGTATTTAAGGCGTGAGGACGAGGAACTATTGCCTAGTTAAGCTTTTAGGCTTTTGAGCAGCAGTTCAGCTGAGATCCATTCCGGATTAGGACACAGAGGCTTCCAGTCTGAGGAAACAGTATCAGCTGAGGAAGCTGTGGTTTGTTCTGCTTCTCTGATCTTCCAGTGTTCACCCCAGTACCTGGCTCCAGGTTTGTTTTTATTAATAAGACTCTTTAAGATTCATGCTACATCTGGCGCCCAACGTTCTTGGTATGAATTCATGAAAAAGCCGCTTGCCTGTGGCCTTCCTTGCAGGCTCCAGCTCAGACCTGAGCTACCCTCAGCCAGTGGTGGTGGAGCACGCTGGTAGGATTTCCTGAAGAAGGGAGAGGCAGGAAGATCCCGAGTTTCAGGCCAGCCTGGGAGGCTTGCTAAGGAGGGAGCCGAGCCACAAACGGTGGTGGTGAGACCATGGAGGTAGGGGCTGCTGCTCCGAGTTGCTGGCTGCTTCTCTTCGTGTTGGTGATGCTGCTACCTGGGATGAAGGGTTTACTACTGCTTGTTCAGAGAAGAACTGTGAGGACCATCATGTTACAAGAAAGCATCGGCAAAAGTCAGTTTGGAAAAGTTTGGCAAGACAAATGGTGGGGAGAAATTGCTGTGATTTTCTCTTCTAGGGAAGAACATTCATGGTTCTGAGAGACAGACATTTATCAGACTGTGATTGCTCCAAACCACAGAGGAGGCACAAAAAAAAAAAAAAAAAAAAAAAAAAAAAAAAAAAAAAAAAAAAAAACTAAAGGGAACCATGACCATGCCTAACAGCGACTTTGAAATCTTCAAAAGGATGACGGGACCCCACAACAATAACTCCACATGGACTATGGTAAAGCCATTAGTCTGATTAACACCATCAAAAGATCGACTTTGGACTACAAACTACTCAGGACAATTTTGAGATGGTTAGCTGAGATGATCCAGATTCACAGACTACTCAAGCAAGGACTTGAGACAAGCCCTGCATTTTCCCATTATGCAGATACTGGACAAATGATACAATTAACCCTCTCAGGACTTGACAATTAACCCAAAATTTTTCTTTTCAAGATTCCCTAAAGATGCCTTCACCCCCAGAAAGCAGGAAGTAATTTTAAGAAAACTATGCCCATATTCCCAAGAGAAGGGGTGAGTGTTTTTTGGTTATTCAATGGCTTATGGATAATTGCCATTGTTTATGATGGTTGGTTACAAGTTGTTAATTGTTAATGGTCAGAAAAAAAAGCTGAACAAGGAGATTAGATTCAGACAAAAGACAATATATATTTGAGGTAGATCACTGAATCTACTATGAAAAAAAGATAAAGAAATAATAGAATAAATGGGTAGATCATTGAATCTACTCTGAAAAGAAAAAGGGGAAGATATAAAAAATGACAAAAGGTAGATTATTGAATCTATTATGAAAAGAAAAAAGAGAGACTATAGATACAATAAGATAAAAAGGGAGATTATTGAATCTACTTTTAAAAAGGGACTACTTGTTTTAAATAGGATAAGTAATGAAATTTTTTGTCTGAGTTTATCAAATGGTACTGGACTGGACATTGTTAATATATATAATGGAATTTTTGTCTGAATCTGTCAAATGTTAATGGACTAGACATCATTAATGTAATTCTTGACTGTATATATTGTATATACTTATTGGATATAGTTTTTCTTGTATTAGTTATAAGCTTTTTTAATTTTAGACCAAAAAAAAGGGGGGGGGATGTGGTATTGTGTTCCCCGAAGTATTGTGTACTTTAATAAACTTACCTGGGGTCAGAGACAGAACAGCCACAATATTAAACATAGAGGTTAGGCAGTGGTAGCACATGCCTTTAGTCCTAGCATTCCAGAGGCAGAGATCTGCCTGGATCTCTGTGTGTTCAAGGATACAGCCAAGCATGGTGACTCACACCTTTAATCCCAGGAAGTAATGGCAGGAGGCAGAAAGGTATTTAAGGCGTGAGGACCAGGAACTATAGCCTGGTTAAGCTTTTAGGCTTTTGAGCAGCAGTTCAGCTAAGAACCATTCCAGATTAGGACACAGAGGCTTCCAGTCTGAGGAAACAGGATTAGCTGAGGAATTGGCAGGGTGAGGAAGCTGTGGCTTGTTCTGCTTCTCTGATCTTCCAGTGTTCACCCCAGTACCTAGCTTCAGGTTTGTTTTTATTAATAAGAACTTTTAAGATTCATGCTACATGAAAGTGGAACAGGAAATGAGCAGCAATAATGCTAGAAGTGAAATTCAGATCAAAGAAAATGCAATTACAAATGAAATAGGTCCTTGTGGGAATGTGGACACTGCTATTGTTAAAGACTCTAGATAAGCAGGACTGAGGATGTAGGTCAGCTGGTAGAGCGCTTGCCTGGCATCCAGGAAAGCCTGGGTTTGCTCTCTAACAGCACATAAACCAGGCATGCCTCCGATCCCAACATCTAGGAGATGGAAGTCTGCCTTAGCCAGCCTGGGCTCAAATGGTGACGGGAATATTAGCAACAAAGGGTGAAAACATCACAAAGTGATTTTGGCAAAAATCTTTACATTTAAGGAAGTTTGGGAAATATTGTATGACAGTGAGTGAAAAACTGAAATCAATCCACATTTAGAAGCTTGGCCATTAGACACAGAGAAGAGATCCCATATACTAAATTCAAATTACTCTCTATTTACATTTATTGCAAAGAAATAAATAAGAGTGTGAACTATGTGAACTACAAACTAGTACCCTAGAGCTAGTACCCTAAAACTAGGGTACAATCAGCTTGGCCATTAGACACAGAGAAGATATTCCAGATACTAAATTCAAATTACTCTGTTACACATTTTTTTGCAAAGAAATAAATAAGGTGAACTATGTGAACTAGAAACTAGTACCCTAAACCAGGGTACAATCAGTCTTTTCCCCTCTCAAGCAATGCTCTCATAACTGACAGCTATGTATCTTAAAAAAAAAAAAAAAATGGCAATGAGAGAGAATGAAGTCACATTTTAGGGAGAACCCAGGAGAGTAAATGAAGAGATTTGTTGTTTGGTTTGGTTTGGTTTGGTTTGTGAATAGGGTCTCACTCTGTAGTGCTGGCTGACCTAGAACTTACTATGTAGACCAGCCTGGCCTCAAACTCGCAGATCCATGGGCCCCTGTCTCCCAAGTACTGAAATTAAACATATGCCCACCACACCTAGCGCAAAAAGGTGTTAGTAGTATATTCTCAATATTGTTCCATGTTTCTCTGAGGCCTAGTTAACAGTATTCTGTTATTTAGTATTCTCTTGGCCAAACCTAGTACAAACTGAGTTTTTATTAGTTATTATCAAAAGTCCTAAGTGGCCTGGCAGATTGCTCAGTAGGTAAACATGCTTGCCTCCTGATGGTGTAAGCATGACGACCTAATGTGATCCCCGGAAATCACACAAAGGTGGAAAGAGAGACCAATTTCACCAAGTTGTCCTCCGACCTCCACACAGGTGCTATGAGCTCCCATACACATCTACATATCTGACACATACACATACATACAAATAATAAGTGAAATAAAAAATACACAGTAAAGATGAAGGACAACTGCAAATACACAGGACAAGAAAAAAGAAAACATGAAAAGAGAGCACAAGTAAGTCCTGAGTGATGCTAAGGAAATGATAAACAATGTCATGGAAGTCCTAGGAAGGAAAGTGACAGTATTACGCGGAGTCCATGCTTGCTGCAATACAGAGATTGGCCTTGTCTAGGAACACACTGGCTATGTCAAAGCTGTTACAATAATCTAGGAGAGGAGATAAGGACCCTCACCAGGGAAGAGACAGAGAAAAAAGGAGCTGATTCTTTTGACAAACAGAAGAAAAATGAAAAAGACTGGAGTAGCTGGTTAGGTATGAACAAGAAGGAAAGCCTTCGATTCATACCATCAAGATACATGCTCAGCTATGTTCATAGCAGCACTATTTGTAATAGCCAGAACCTGGAAACAACCTAGATGCCCATCATGGATGGATGAAAAAAATGTGGTATATATACACAATGGAGTACTACTCAGCAGAGAAAAACAATGAAAGCATGAAATTTGCAGGCAAATGGATGGAACTAGAAAAAAACATCCTGAGTGAGGTAACCCAAACCCAGAAAGACAGTCATGGTATGTACTCACTCATAAGTGGATTCTAGATATAAAATAAAGAACAATCAGACCACAACCCATAGAACCATGGAGGCTATATATATAGCATGGAGGTCCCTAGGACGACTGTGGCTTATAATAAATTTCGGTTTTACTCAATTATTGAAAAAAAAAATAGCCAAATGAATGGAAACACATGAACTATGAACCAAAGGCTGAGGGGCCCCCAGCTGGATCAGGCCTTCTGAATAGGTGAGACAGTTGATTGGCTTGATCAGTTTGGGAGGCAACTAGGCAGTGGGACCAAGTCCTGTGCTCACTGCATGAGTTGGCTGTTTGAAACCTGGAGCTTATGCAGGGACACTTGGCTCAGTCTGGGAGGAAGGGACTGGACCTGCCTGGACTGAGTCTACCAGGTTGATCGCAGTCCTCGGGGGAGGATTTGCCCTGGAGAAGGTGGGAATGGGGAGGGGTGGGAGGGGGAGAATAGGGGAACCCGTGGCTGATATGTAGAACTGAATGGAATTGTAAAATAAAATAAAATTTAAAAAAATTTTAATCCCAGAACTCGGGAGGCAGAGCCAGGAGGATCTCTGTGAGTTCGAGGCCAGCCTGGGCTACCAAGTGAGCTCCAGGAAAGGCGCAAAGCTACACAGAGAAACCCTGTCTCGGAAAAAAAAAAAAATTAAAAATTAAAAAAATTTTAAAAAAAGGAAAGCCTTCAAGAAACAAACTAGTCTTTGGACTGGCCAAGTTTCAGGTGTCCTAGCATGTGCCACAGAAAAATGGCGTACGAATGGCTATATATTGTAACTCTTTACAGAAAATATTAGTTAAAAACAAAGGATTAGAAATTAGAAAAAAAAAAAAAAACACTAAAGTCACAGGAATATATGACGTGACCCAGTAAGAAAAGGAAGAGTTTAAAAAATAGAGAGAGGAAGCCTTTAATCCCAGCAATTGGGGGTTGGAGAGATGGCTCAGAGGTTAACAGCATTGGCTGCTCTTCTAGAGGTCCTGAGTTCAATTCCCAGCAACCACATGGTAGCTTCCAATCATCTATAATGTGATCTGGTACACTTTTCTGGCATGCAGGCATACATGCAGGCAGAACACTGTATACATGATAAATAAATAAGGAAGGAAGGAAGGAAGGAAGGAAGGAAGGAAGGAAGGAAGGAAGGAAGGAAGGAAGGAAGGAAGGAAGGAAGGAATAATCCCAGCAATTGGGAGGCAGAGGCAGACAGATCTCTGTGAGTTCAAGGCCAGCCTGGTCTACATAGTGAGTTCTAGGACTAGCTCCAAAGCTACACAGAGAAACCTTGTCTTAAAAAAAAAAAAAAATACAGAGGGCTGGAGAGAGGTCTCAGCAGTTAAGAACAGAGACCCGAGTTCCATTCCCAGCAGCTCACTATCTGGCTCTGATCTGTCTATAACATCAGCCCCAGGGGATCCAGCATCCTCTTCTGGTCTCCTTGGCTATGATGTGTGTGATATACATAACTCACACAGGCATACAGACATACATGCTAAAATAATATTTTTTAATTTTTAACTAAACATAGAGAAGAAGCTAAGCGTAAGCCAACAAGCTGTATTCCTCCATGGCTTCTGCTTCAAGGTCCTGCTTGAGTTCCTCCCCTGCCGTCCCTCAATGATGGACTGTAGCCTGTAAGCTGAAATAAACCCTTCCCCCATGAGTTTGCATTTGATTTTACCAAGGCATGTGGCAACTATTTCTCAGAAAGGCAGACAGCACTGCGGGGCTGGGACCCATGAGAGAAGGGAAGCATCCTGCTGGGCTTCATGTGCATCCCAGATTCTTCCCTCATATCTCTCCACTTGCAAAAGAAATTGTGAGACCCAGAGCTCAGAATCTGAGGGACGCAGCAGCTAAGATGGGAAAAAATGTAGAAATGCTGATATCTTATTTATAGACAGTGACCAAGTAAGTCAAAAGGTCAGGACACTCAGCTAGTGAAACCACCTGACTGCCATGCTCTGAATTCTACACCTGAGAAACATCCACTCTGTGCCTATTACTAACAATGCTCTCGCCCACTGGTAAAAGGAGCCCGTTGCCAAGCCTGACTACGTGAGTTAGATCCCTGGAACTCACACAGTGAAGGAGAGAACTGTCTTCCAAAAGCTATCCTCCCCGTGTGTGGGGGGTGGTGGTGGTGGTGGTGTGATATTGTGTTTGCCAAAATATTGTGCACCTTAATAAACTTATCTGGGGACAGAGAACAAAACAGCCACTAGATATAGAGGCCAGAAAATGGTGACACACACACCTTTAATCGTAGCATTCCGGAGGCAGAGATCCGCTTGGATCTCTGTGAGTTCAAGGCCACACTGGAAACAGCATGGCATGGTAACGAGAGCCTTTAATCCCAGGAAGTGATGGCAGAAAGGTATTTAAGGTGTGAGGACCAGGAACTTAGAGCCTGGTTAAGCTTTTAGGCTTTTAGCAGCAGTTCAGCTGAGATTCATTCTGGATGAGGACTCAGAGGCTTCCAGTTTGAGGAAACAGGATCAGCTGAGGAATTGGCGAGGTGGCTGTGGCTTGTTCTGCTTCTCTGATCTTCCAGCATTGACCCCAGTACCTGGCTCCAGGTTTGTTTCTATTAATAAGAACGATTTAAGATTTGTGGTGTGTGTGTGTGTGTGTGTGTGTTGTGTACAAGAAATGAGTGAAAGTTCTCACTCAGTAATTAAACATCAATACCCACCCCTCGGAAAACCACTATGGCTCCAGTGTTTACAAAATGTCTCTGAAGCCTTTCCAGTTCATGCTTCACCTTCCTAAACTGTTTCCTTTATTCAAACTTACGATGGAACTAAAGAAGTACACTCTACATCTAAACAAAAAAAAAATTAAGTAAATCTTACATTTGTAAGTAGCAACTATACCCATTTCCCCAAAATCATTCCAACCATGTATAATCCAAATTTAAGATTAATGAATAATTACAGCATAATATATATATATATATATATATATATATATAGCATTCCCAAGTGATATCGATGAAGTGTTCACATCATATATCAACCTGATTTCTGTAATAAATTATATAAACAGTGAGATATATAATATAAATTATATAAACAGCCTCATGTCTCTTCAGGTTATCAAATTTAATTTGGTACCTAAGTTAGAAAAAAAAATTTTTTTTAGAGTGCTTTTGAGGGCTGGAGAAATGGCTCAGTGATTAAGAGCACTAGCTGCTCTTCCAGAAGACCCAGGTTCAATTCCCAGCACCCACAATGCAGCTCATAATTGTCTGTAACTCCAGTTCCAAGGTACCTGACACCCTCATGCAGTCAAAACACCAATGCACATAAATAAAAATAAAAAATAGAGTGCTTTTGAATTCTAAATTACAACTTAAGAACTGTAGAACCCACTACTAGTTACATGCCTGTGGTCTTGGTTACCTGGAAGGCTGAGGCAAAAGGAGGAGTTTGGGGCTAGCCTGGAAAACACAGTAAGAGCCCCATCTCTTAAAATAAAAAATATCCTGTAGCAGGAAGTTCCCAGCCTGAGCTACAAAGAGAGTTCAAGGTCAGCTTGGCCTACCTAGCCTGAGACCCTGTCAAAAAAAAAAAAAGACTATACTTAGAATGAATGACAGTAAACTCTACATTCATTAGTGCTAGCTATAACTAAAGTCAACTAGAACAAAGACATTAAGATGAAACTTTCTAGCCAGGTATCATTTCGCAGTGTACAGACAATTTCACTGTAGCACCTTCTGAGACAAATCCCAGCACAGCACTATTGTCATCAAGAAGCTAGAAAAAATACCCACAATGCACAGGAAAGCCCCCAACAACAAGGAATTATCTGGCTCAAAACAAGTTCAACATTCCAAATGCTAGGGGATAAAAAGAAATTCCAAGTGCACAGCAAGGAAACTGTAAAGAACAAAAAACAATAGGAAGGACAACAGCAGCAAGCAAACTTACCAAATATAAGCTGATTCTTAGAAAAAATAGTAATGTAAACCAACCTCTAAAGGAGTCTATTTACAAGCACTAGAAAATCAGTTTTACTTTTTGTTGTTGTTTTTGAGACACAGTTCTGTGTATCCCTGACTGTCATGGAACTCACTCTGTAGCCCAGGCTGGCCTCGACCTCAGAGATCCACCTGCCTCTGCCTCCCCAGTGCTGGGACTATGTACTTGCCACCACCGCCTGGGAAAACCAGTTTTTCTTTTTCAGACTTAATTCACTTTATTTTTCTTGTATAAAAACTCTTTTGTGGTGGCCAAAGCTGGAGCCTGGATCCTCTGAGGAGAGACTCTGGTGTGGGTTTTTGCAAGATGGTCAGTGAATTCCTGATAAGGACACTTAGTGAACACAGTCTCTTTCTAGAGGTCAGGGGTCAGGTAGCAGCAGGTCTTAGAGATGCCATCAAAGGTGGCCTTGGCAAAGTTGCCCAGGGTGGCAGTGCAGCCCCTGGATGATGTGTAACGGTCATCAATACCAGCCATCATCAGTAGCTTCTTGGGCACAGGAGCAGAGACAATGCCAGTGCCCCTGGGACAGGATGAGACGCACCAACACAGAGCCACAGCGGCCCTGCTTTTATTGCAGTCCCTAAGGCTGGAATGTTTGTTTGTGGATGTATACATGTGACTGTAGTATATGCACTCTTATACACATAGAGGGATGCCAGGGGAGGGAGTCAGATGTCCTCCTCTATCACGTCCTACCTTATTTCTTTGAGACAGGGGCTCTCCCTGAACTTGAAGCTCTCCATTTTGGGGTTTTGGGGTTTTTTTTTTGTTTTTTTTTGTTTGTTTGTTTTTGTTTTTGTTTTTTTTGAGACAGGGTTTCTCTGTGTAGCTTTGCGCCTTCCTGGAACTCGCTTTGTAGACCAGGCTGGCCTCGAACTCACAGAGATCCGCCTGCCTCTGCCTCCCGAGTGCTGGGATTAAAGGCGTGCGCAACCACCACCTCCTACCCCACCCCCCGGCTTTTGGTTCTTTTTGGCTAGGCTAGTAGCCCCAGCCATCCTCTTGTGTCTGTTTACCTCAGTGCTGGGGTGATGGGCATGGGACTAAGCCTGGCTTATTAGAGGAGTTAGGATCTAAACTGATGATCCCCACATAGGCATAACGTGCACTCAACCACTGAGCTATCTCTACAGCTCCTCTAGTGCCCTGTTGCATTTTTTTAGTCACAGAATTTTTAAAGATTTAAGTGTGTGCATGCATATGCATGACAATGTGAATGAGGATATGTACACATGTATGTACAAGTGCCCATAGAGGCCAGAAAAAGATATCAGATCTCTTAGAGCTAGAATTTCAGGAGTTTGTGAGCTGCCCAATTTTTGGTGCTAGTATCCAACTCTGGTCCTCATAATAGAGCAGCAAGTGCTATTAATAGCACAGCCATCTTACCGCATTCCCTCTACAGGTTTAAAGGACTGCCTTATCTGCCACTACTCACAGGTCCTTTCTGTGCCTCATCCAACCTCTCCACCCAGTCAGTTCTTCCACATCCTTCTCCAGGGTCTAGCCTGGGACTTTCTGCACCTCATCCAACCTCTCCACCCAATCAGTTCTTCCACATTCTTCTCTAGGGTCCAGCCTGGTACTTTCTGAACCTTATCCAACCTCTTCACCCAGCCAGATCTCCCACAATCTTCCCTGGGGTCTAGACCTGTGGATCTGCTGACCCTGCCAATCCATGCATCATCCCCAACCTGCCAGTTCCAGCCCTGGTCATACATCCAGTCCTCTGGCCTTGTCTGGTCACCCTTGTGGGATTGACAACAAAATATTTTTAGCTGAAGAGAGAAATGAGCATAGCAGAGAGACTGTAAAAATAAATAAATAAATAAATAAATAAATAAATAAATAAAAGGCATAAATATTAAAATACAAAGTATCACTGAGAACACAAAAAATACCACCAAACATAACAACAGGATGAGTACAAGTAACACACACTTGTCCATAATAACTTTAAATATCAATGGTTTCCCAATAGAAAGACACAGGGTGATTGAATGGATCAAGAAACAAAATCTACCTATTGTCTATAAGAAATCCATTTTAGCTTCAACAATAAACACCTCACTGAGTAAAAGATAGACAACAGTAGCCCAAGTCACAGCAGAAACCAATGAAATATAAGCAAAGAAAACAATATAAAGAATCGACAAATCTAAGACCTGGTTCTTTGAGAAAATAAACAAGATTGACAGATTGCCCAAAAGAAAGAATGAGAGGACTCAAGCTGACAGAATCAGAAATAAAACAGTGAAACATTATTAAAGACACCAAAGAAATTTAGAATATTATAAGGAAATATTTTCAAAATATGTATTCTATTAAGCTGGAAAACCTAAAAGAAATTGATGAATTTCTAAATTCAGCCAAATCACCAAAATTAAACCAAGAAGTCAACAAACCTAAAAAGACCCATAACAAATGAGGTGATTAAAATAGGAAAAGCCTTCCAGCTTAAAAAAAAAAAAAATTGCAGAACCAGATGGATTCACAGCAGAATTCTACCAGACTTCCAAAGGCCAATCCTTCATAAATTATTCAAAAACAACAAAAACAGAAGGAGCACTTCCAAATTCCTTCTACAAAGTCACTAATTACTCTCCTCTAATACCCAAACCAGGTAAAGACAGCAAAAAAAGAAAACTACAGGCCATATAATCTTAGATGGGGGGGGGGGCAAGACCTGCTCAATAATATGCTTGCAAACAGAATACAGACAAATATCAAAAAGATTATACACCATAGCCAATTTAGCTTTTTCTCTGAAATGCCAGAAATGGTTCAACACATGCAAGTCAATGAATGTAATAAACCACATAGATGGACAAAAATCACATGATCATCTCAACAGACACAGCAAAAGCCTCTGACAAAATTCAACATGCCTTCATGATAAAAGTCCTATAAGATGTAGGGTAGAGGGAACATACCTCAACCCTGTAAAAGCTATAAAGGGGAAGCCCACAGCCAACATGATCCTATATGGAGAAAAGCTTCAAGGAACCCCACCCACTACAGTCAGGAACAAGACAAGGATGTCATTATCCCTGTGCCTTTTCAACAGCGTGCTCAAGTGCTAGCTGCAGCAGTAAGGCAAGAAAAGGAAACTAAAGGGATACAAATAGGGAAAGAAGACATCAAACTATTCCTATTTGCAGATGACGTGATACTATCCATTAGAGATCCCAGAATTTTTACTAAGAGCTTCTAGAAATGATGAACAAATCCATCAATGTGGCAGGATACAGAATCAGCTTGCAAAAATCAACAGCTTTTCTATACACTAAGAAGAAACATACAAAGAAGATCACAGACACACTCCCATTCACAATATCCTCAAAATAAAATATCTAGGAATAAACCTAACTAAGAAGTGAAAGACCCCTACAATGAAAATTAAGCTCTGGCTGGGCGGTGGTGATGCACGCCTTTAATCCCAGCACTCGGGAGGCAGAGGCAGGCGGATCTCTGTGAGTTCGAGGCCAGCCTGGGCTACCAAGTGAGTTCAGGAAAGGCGCAAAGCTACACAAGAGAAACCCTGTCTCAAGAAAAACCAAAAAAAAAAAAAAAAAAAAAAAAGAAAGAAAGAAAAGAAAAAAGGAAAATGACTAAGAAATATCACAAAAAAAAAAATGTCCATCATCCTTAGCAATTAGGAAAATTCGAAACCACACAACTTTGAGATTTCACCTTAACCAGCCAGAACGGCAAAGACCAATAAAACATCTGACAGCAAATGCTGCTGAGGCTGGGGGGGGGGGGGGGACGGGACACCTTCATCCATTGTTGGTGGGATTGCAAAATGGTGCAGCCAGGAGAGAAAGGAGAGTGGAGAAGTCTCAAAAACCTACAAGTAAAGCTGGGCAATAGTGGCACACACCTTTAACCCCAGCACTCAGGAGGCAGAGGCAGTCAAATCTCTGTGAGTTTGAGGTCAGCCTGGTCTACAGAGTGAGTTCCAGGACAGCCAGGCCTATTAACACAGAGAAATCCTGTCTCAAAAAAAAAAAAAAAAAAAAAAGTCTTAGAGTAAATGAACCTATTAGTGCCTATTGGCAGAAAGGACCAGGTTTTCTCATATGACATTCCAAGGACAACCTAATAATACAAAGCATATGTTTGTCTTTCTGTCTCTTTCTCTCTCTCTCTCACACACACACACACAGCAGTACACATCTTAAAGAAAATTTATAAAAAAGTACATTATTCACTCTGTTCTGTACCCTCCCTAATACTTTTCCTGAAAAGAGGCTCTCTAACCATTTATTTAAAGACAGCACTGTGGAGGCTGGAGAGATAGTCTATGGTTAAGTATACAGGCTGCTCTTCCAGAGAATGAAGGGTCCATTCCAACACCCACATTCTCTAACTTCAGTTCCAGGAGATCCAAGGCCCTTTTCTGGCCTCCATCGGCACTGCATGCACATGGTACAGACATATCTGCAGGCAAAACACCCATTTACATAAAATAATAAAATAAAAAGACAGCACTATGATATTTAAAGTCACATTAGCTGATTCAACAATAACAAATGGGAAAAGAGTATGCCAAAACAATTTCACTCATAAACATGCCCACTGAGAGATAAAAATATATGTGTACTTTCTCCCTTTTTTACATAATACAAAATTCATGGTACAGATCCCATGTCACATACACCAGACAGCATTTTATGATTTAGCAACATATAATATTAGATGCTATGACTTCCTAAGTTGATGATGCTAGTTCAATATGCTCTCAACTAATGACTGTCCCACCTTGGAGAGGAATTACACTTAAATTCCTGTTGAAGAAAGTTGAGGACAAAACTTAAATCCTGTAGTTTACATTTAGTTCAATTGAACCTGTCAGTCTAGCTTGGAATGCCTTTCAGAGGACAGAATGGTAGTAATTAACAATTTTTACTGTTTAAACGATCTCACTTCTTCCACAGTCCAACAAATACCTCACCACCATAACCCAGGCACTTTTTTTAAAAAAAAACATAGAAATCACTACTTAAGTCTACTTACTTCAGCCCCAAATCAACAAACAAAGCCACCGTGAAAACAAAACAAAAACTGCTGTCACAGTCACGGTAAATGGTTAGCCTTAGTGAAAATACTAAGTTAAATCCCTTGTGTGTGCTTTCCACTGTTATGTTTGCTGATGAACTACTTCGAAAACAAAATGACTGCTCGAAACATCAGAGGAAACAACATGATGTTCTTAAGTATACATCTTTTCTACTATCCCCTGCACCGATACTACTTCTGGAAAGGGCAAAACTAAGGAAATCTACAAGCTTCAGGGGCGGGACCTGACCTCAAATTTTCAATTTAATCATTTTAACTTTTCAGAATATTTCAGCTCTTAAAAAGAGCGAGAGAAACAAGAATATTGTAGATATGTGATGGGTATTATTTCGCTTTCTGATATCGAATCAAAAATCTTTAAAACAGATGAAACTGTGGCTACCAAGGTGTGTGCCCGCGAGTGTGTGCATGTATATACTACTGCAAGAGAGAAGGGTTCCGCCTGGGACTGCGGCTGCAACCGGACTTTAAACCTTCCCTCCTCCGGTAACTGAATCGCCTTTTACCATCTCGAACTGAGGTGGCTATACATATTTCGGTTGTGAAAAAAATAGGCGACAAAGGCCCAGATTTTGAGAAATGGTCAGAAAAAGAAAGGTTCAGGGCTAGGTAACCTCGGAGAATGCCCGGCCCACGGGCAGTCGGCCAGCCCGCATATCCGGGTGTGACCTCGGCCGTCCCTCCCGAGGCCACTGTGCGGAGTTGGCTCTCGCCCGCTGTCAGCAGCCCGCAGCCCAGCACAGCCTCCCGAGCGGCCTCCGCGGGGCCAACGGCAGGTACCTGTTGAGGAGCAGCGAGGCGGCGCTGAGGCAGAGCAGCAGGAAGCAGAAGAGCGGGTACTGGCGGCAGATTTCGCGCCCCACGTCCAGCCGCAGCCGCTGCTTCAACCTCCCCGCGATCGTCCGCATCCAAGACCCCATCTCGGTCCATGCAGCGGAGGACTTGCCGCCCTCAGAGGCCGATGGGGAGGACACCCCCACCGCCCGGCGGCGGATCCACATAGCCACCCACCACCCAGCTTCGCCTCTAGTCACAGCCGCCCCAGGCCCCGCCCCGAGACCCTCGCCGCGCGTGCGCAGTCACCACCCACACCATACGCAAGGCCGCAGTTGGTCCACCGCCGCCACCCTGCGGGAGGACAGGGGCGTACTCAGACCGAGACATACTGGTCCGGCCACCCACTGGCTTATCCGGAAGTCCGGGAAAACCTAGACCGTCGAGACTGGCAGTATTACAGAAGAGTGGAGGAAGGTTACCTATGCACAGCACCCAAGTGCGGCACCCGAAGCCCTCTGGGAAGTGTAGTCCGTATTGCGTACCCTGCCACCCCACCCTTTCGATTCTTGTAGCCACGCCTAAGGGAAAGGAGTGAAGGAGACCTTAAAGTCCGCTTTTTTATAGGGGATCAAACTGGGGATTATGACAGTGGGGAGAGAAACAGCCCACCTGGCCGCCACCCACTGCAGAACACCAACGTCTTTGCCATGTCACTACCAAGGTGGACCCAGAGTCACCTCACCAGGCAGGCTTAGTCACAAACCCGTGTAGGATGGAAGCAGGTTGGTAAACTAGGTACTCCCTTTTAGAATCTCATTCTAAATTTTAATGTTCGTATTCTGTAGTAGCTAAAAATCCAAGCACCGTGCGAAGCATTTTAACTTAACTTATACATTATCCTCATAGCGTAGGTGTTCTAGTTTCAACTATGGTATAGCCACATTGCTGGAACAAACAAGATCCTACTCCGGATCGCTTCTGATGAAAGATTTCATGGTATCCTAACGCTGGCAAGTGCCATCATGTGACCTGTCATCTCTCATGCCTAGAATGTTAACCCTCCAAGGCAGGGAAACAGAAGCTCCTTATACTTTTTTTTAAGTGTGTGCAGCTTCACCAATATTTCCTCAACATTCTCAAAAGATGGGTCATCCTTAGTGACTTGTTTCCTTTTCAGCAAGCACCATCCTTTCTTCCCATTATTACTGCTAAGCATTAAAATTTCATTGATTTCCTTGTTCTTAAAATTTACACGTTTTTCTAGATTCTTCAGAATTAGCTTTGATATTACTTGTGGGCCAAAGGACATTAAATAACTCAAAATACATACCATCTTTGTAGATGGTAGTTAACATTTTCAGTGGTAAAGTATGCCTGTCACCATTAACTACTCTTTAAATATTATAAACTCATTCAAACGTTAAAACTTGTTTCAAGGCAATACTTAACATTAATTTCACTCTTGTAACTTTACACTATAACTCCATAGGGCATGGTAAATCACTGTAATCCTAGCACTTAAGGCAAGAAGATCAGTAGTCTCAGGCTGGCCTAGAATACATAGCAAAGACCCTATCTCAAATCAAAAGACCACAGTGGAGTGTTTGCTAAATATGTGAAAGGTCTATTCTCCAGCACTGCAAAATATTCCTGTTTTTTTATAGAAGCACACTAGGGTTAATACCAAAATAGAAAATCATTTAGAAAAGGTTATATTGAATTAATCTTCATTTATCCTTTAAGTGCTTGGTGAGAATCTAAGTAGTTTGAACTGGTTAGTCACTTATCTGGCAAGATCTTTGCTGGTAAACATCTGGTAAAATATTTGATTCCAAGGCTTATTCTGAAATTAATTTGACCAAGAGCCAGCATGTACTTTCAACAAAATGCTCACAGTTCTATTCAAATGAGACAACTTCCCAACATTTGTCTAATTTCTTTGTAGGAGCAATTAGAATGAACTAGGGAGTTTTCCTATATTGTAAATTAGAAAACTGAAATTAGTCCATACGAGTATTTTTGGCTGTAATAAGGATTGAAGTTTGTCTCAAACATAGTAATCAGTGCACAACTAAGCTAAATACCCTACCTGATTCTTTAAAATCCACAAATAAAATCAAGAGGATACAAACATCTAAGAAAATTAACCTTTATTAAATGCTGCTTCTTCAAAGTGTACTATTCACTTTACACTTATGTCTATAAAATGTCATTCTAATCTTGTATTAAATGTTAAGCTCCCTAGTGCAACTATGGAAATGTCTTGCCTAAGTTACTTAACAGTTAACTTACCTACTTCAGCACCTGAATTCTCATCTCTATAATGGACTTAATGAAGTGTGAAGATTAAATTGCGTGAAAAGTGCATATTAAACATCATTATACATTAATACAAGGAATGTTTTGGATTTCAAATCATGAAAATTAAAGCCTAATCCACTGGTCTAGATGAAAACATGAAATCTCTAGATATGTTTATCCCCCTCCCACCCAATCTAGGCAGTCTATTTTGGTGGTCTCTGACCCCACGACTATTAAACACATGAAACGTGTACTGTAGGTGTAAAATATAAAGCAAAACCAGAATGTTTTTAATCCCAAAATTTAGAACTTGAATAGTTTGAAAGTTTCTTTTTATTGGAAGAAAATTCAAAATATGCCCTGGACTATTACCATAGGCTGTGCAAGGCCACTATGTTAAGATTTTTGCAACATTGTCTCACTCTGAAGCTCGGCTGATCTTGAACACTTTGACAATCACCCTGCCTCAGCCTCAAGTGCTAAGATTACATGCATAAGCCACAATGCTCAGCAAATGTGAATTTGTTTTTATAAATAATGCAACTGTGTACTAGAGGTGTGTTTAGAAACTATGATAATCCATCTAAAGGCCCATAGACATCAAACTTCAATAGTATGTCCATTATTTTAACGAATATTTATTGAATAGCAAATAAGTGTAAGGCACTGTGCTAGATGTGGTGGAAGATACAATGAGTTAATAGTTGAGTTTCTGACCTCCAAAGGCTTACAATCTAGTGAGGGAGACAAGTCACACAAAGATGTAATGTATAAATAATACAGGGCAGATTTAAAGGCTATAATAGTTTTTTCCCCCTAAACAACAGGTAATGGGGCAATTTTTAATGGGTCAGGATCTTGAGAAGCCTCTGGGAAGATACTTGCACAAACAGCAATTATGTTTATTCTCACTTAAATTTCATAATTAATCACTAGGCAAAGTTAAATAAAATACCTAACGTTTCCACTTAATTTAAACCTGATTTCTCTCATCCTCCCAGCATATCCTATAGTGTACAGGAGTCTGAGGTAGTACTAAGTCCCAGTTCACATTACATGTACTTTTTTAAAGACAGTGTCCAGCCTTGAACACCCAGCAATCTTCCTGCCTCAGCCTCCTAGGGCTGTAATTACAGGCAAGAGACACAATACCTAGCTCATGTGTACTTAATCATGATGCTAAATGAAAAACACATTTTAACATAATTCTACCATGTGCACAAACTGGGCACACGAGGAAGAGAAGGATAATAGCATACTCTATCCCTAGAAGCCAGTCCCTCCCTTCAGACTCATCACAGGAGTTACATTTATTTTAAAGCCCCCTCCCTACTCAGTCATAAATCATTAAAGTATTTTTACTCATTTTTTTACAATTTTAAATTTATTCTCAATAAATCGTCTTTCTCCCTGAAACCTATAACTATATATCAACATCTGAATATAAAAATCTACACACAAGAAAAAGTATACTTCAAGTCCTTAAAAAAAAACTAACTAAAATGCAGATTTAATTCACTCATGAGAAACGCAGTAATTTTTAGAGCTCTAAGGTGTTACTTTCAGCCAAGTGATGGTGGCACATGCCTTTAGTCCCAGCACTTGGGACAAGAGGCAAGCAAAAGGATGAGTTCAGGACACAACGGTATACAAAAGGAGTTCCCGGACAGCCAGGGTTACACAGTTAAACCCTGTCTCAAAAACCACCACCACCAAAAAGTGTTACTTTCATATTTAACATTTTTGTGGTATTGAGGTAAACCTCCATTAGGAAGAAACCAAGAACTACCACTTTACAGAATCAGTGGCTCAAGTATAGATACTCCCTGGGTAAATTAACCTACCACCACCAAAAGTCTATGCCCATCTAGGGTTAGCACCAGAAAATTTAATATTTCACATTTGTTGATTTATTTCTACCTTTTAACAAGCTAGCTTCTAAAATCTATTATGCAATTAAGTGTGATTCATAACTTTAGAAAATGTAACTGCCTGGCAATGGAGAACATATCAACTCACCTACTTAAAAAGGACTAGATTGGAAAAGGCACTTATAATCTATTATCACTAACTTGTGACAAGATTAACAATGTATATTTGTCTTATTTCTTAAACAAGTAAAATACTCTATATTAACACTTGTCATAAAAAAGAAAAATGTTTACTGTATTACTTCAGATGCTTAAATGTCTACATAAGCTATCTTTGCAGTTTAAATATTTAACACAAAAAGTATTTTAGAAGTTTTTAACAGTTCTTACCCTATCAGTATTTCATACATCTTAAAGCACTTTGAACCAAGTGTGATGGCAGTGTGTAATCCAGTATTCAGGAGGCACAGGACTGCCACAAGTTTGAGGACTTTGTGGTGTACATAGTGCTTCCTTAGACCAGCTATGAAACTGGGCAAACAAACCCAAAGGGGGGCTGCAGGAACTTTGACATGGGACTTATAGACCATCCTGTAATTAGGCTTTTGGTGTACCAAATGTGGTGGCTCACAGCAGGAATCCCAGCACTTGGAAGAAGAGCCACTGCCTCGAGCTTGAGGACATCCTGGTTACACAATGGCTAGACTGGGCCACAGTATGTCCTTGACATAAAAACAACAAAAAATAGTGAATTTTTCTTAGATTAGTATTTTAATTATAGTTCTACTAATAAGGATTTAACTAATTTAAATAAGTTTTTACCTTTCCTTTAAAAAAAAAATGGGTAAGTCTATTCTCATTAAAAGAAATCCAACATAATATATCCACATTTAAATTTTGAATAAAGTTATTTTGGAAATTTTTGTTGAAAAGTATTACTGGAAAACTTAAAATGCAGCTACTATTTAGATGTGTGCTTCTTTAATTAACATGCACACAAGACTATGAGGATGCTAATTTTTAGTGAAATCAGTCTCACGGCCTACACTCAAGAGTTAGGAGCTCTGCAGATTTTCCAGGTGCTTGGATAACAGTTCAGTTACTTCTACTGTAGATGTGCACAAGTGCACACACTGAATAATGTAAATCAACTTTTATTTCTTGAGGCTAAATAGCTAAGCTTTCTTAACAATGCTTACAGAATCGATGATGCTATCAGTGATGGAGCCATTCTGTGGGGACTCATTACTTCAACTTGAGACCTGTACTGCCACCATCCCTAACAGACGCTTCCAAACATTAGGTCTTCAAGATGTTGAAAACACAATTGACTTAATTATTTAAATGTATGGTCACGGGCAAATTCCAGTTGTTTCCTGTTGCTGTTTTTGTTTTTGTTTTACTTTCCCTGTTACTGTAAAGAAATCATGGAAAACTAGGGATGTAATTAGCACATTAACTGCAAGAAATTCAATTTAAAAAGTATCAGTAATAATTTAGGTGGTTCTGAAGATTCAAGTAAAATTCTGCCACGTTTTAAAACTATGGCTTTCCTCTTGGTTACCTTTAGGTTTACAAAGTGCTTCTTTTTCCCCCTCAAAATAGACAGCATACATAACACACATGAAAAACCCACTTAATTGCCCAAGAAAGCAATGTCAGATTCTCAGACTTATGTTCAAAGTTTTGATATGCCTGCAAGATTTTTGTCTAAAGAAGGTAGTTTGAAGTGTAGCACAATTCTGAAACATGAAAAACATTAATGTAAGGGGCTGCAGAGGTGGCTTAGCAGTAAAAGAGCACTGGCTGCTCTTCCAGAGGACAAGGGTTAGATTCCCAAACACATATAGAAACTCAAAACCATCTGTAACTCCAGTTCTAGGGCATAGGGCATGTCACCCTCTTCTGGCCTCAGATATAGCATGCACATGTTGGACAGACATACATGAAGGAAAAACTATAAACAAACAAAAAATTTTAAGGTTATCAAAAAGCAGACAGTAATTGATGCATTCATGACTAGTAACTGGAGTCTACTTAAACTTGCAGTTTCCATTAAGTGGCCTGCATTTAATATTACAAAGTGCTATTGTGTCTAAAACTGTATTTTTGATTCTCTTTAGAAATTTAACATATCACCCCAGCCAAATGTTTAAGAATATTGTATGACTGGGTGTGGTGATATAATAAAAGTACTCCGATATGTAGAGACAACTAGGAGCAGATTTACACATAATACAGAAATCAAACAAGCCTTGAACTTAAAAAATGCTTATGATATAAAGCTGTACTATAAACAATGGAAAATAAATAGGAAAAACACAAAAAAACAAGTTGTGATAAGAGGCTGGAAAATTATGAAGTGCTAAGAGAGGGTTACTTTTTTTTGGGTTTTTTTTTTTGTTTGTTTTTGTTTATGTTTTTTTTCCAAGACAAGGTTTCTCTGTGTAGTTTTGGTGTCTGTCCTGGATCTTGCTTTGTAGACCAGGCTGACCTCAAACTCAGAGATCCGCCTGCCTCTGCCTCCCGAGTGCTGAAATTAAAGGTGTGTGCTGGGAGATGAGGGGGAAGGTGTGGGGGTGGTTCAAGACTGATTTCAGTAACAAGGAAACACTACAAAGGCTAAAAAGCTTTCACAAATACGCAGGTTTTGTGTAAGGATGCAAACATCCAGTGTTAAGAGCTACGAAAAACAAATGAGAAGAAGCCACACTTAAATGTCCATCATTCTAATACTAGAAAACTCAGCAGAAACAGGTACAGCTCAAATTATTGAGTATGATAATTTTCAATAGACATTGTTTATTCTGTGTGAGGGGTTTTGTTTAACCTATATTTGTTTAGAAACATCCTAATTACCAAAAAAATAAAGGAGGTTGGTCCAAGTGTGCTAGCATACGTATTTAGTCCCAGCACAAAGGAAGTCACATCTCTTGTGAATTCCAGCACAGCTTGGTCTAAACAGAGGGATCCAGGCTAAGCAGGGCTATATAGTGAGACTCGGTCTCAAAGACAAAATGAAATGAGGGGTTCAGCCTTAAATTTCCAGATCAGGCTCAATAAATTATCACCAATGTATTTCATGAAACTTGTCTACAACCTCATATTTGAAATAAACATATATCCTAGAAATTAAAATACACAATTTCTGCAAGAATATTAGTTGGCATTTACATGGCATGTCAACTCCCAACTCAAACATTATCACAGCAATTTAGGAAATTTAGAAGTAACAGTAATGCTCTATGGCTTGATCATTTTCCTTTAAAAGGGACTAGATATTGGCTTCCTTACTGAAAAACTTTCCCTGAAGAGCAACAAGGGAACAGCAATGTACATGTTCATGCTGATTAATGAATAGTCTTCCCAATAAAAAGCATAAAGATTAGGCAGGAAGTCTGATTAAAATGCAAGAAGCTACATGTCATAGAATATGGAACACTATACTATCAATTTAATACCATGTTGTCTTCAGCAGGCATGAAGACTCAAGTTTGGGAATTAAGTATGTAACTATACATAGCTGCTTCTAACAGTTCCCATGACTAAAAGGTTTTACTGATTTCACCTAAAAATACTGAAGTTGGTGGGAATTATTTAATTCACTGGAACCATGACTATTTAGAAGCAGCCAAGTATTTTGCTTAATCAACCTGTATCTTGTCAGTTTGTGTGAGAAATGAAAGTATAGGCCAATCAGTCGCCAGAATGAGGATCCCTATGAATATAAATACACCAGTCCAACTGTCAGATATCCAAGTTCCCTCTTTAGTTTCCTGGTGTATATACACATACAGACTGAGCTAACTGAGCTTTATAGAAGGATGAGTAAGTTCTATTAGCAATGAGATTTTTATATTCAAAAAATATTAATTCAGTAAAATAAAAATCAGTATTTAGTATCATAACCCTAACTTAATGATCTGGAAGTCCTAAGAATAACCTTAAAAATGTCCAGGTTTAAAGAAAAAAAAATGTAAGGGATTACTCTTTAATCAGTTTAAGAGCAGTATAGAGAAACATATTCCAGAGAAGACAAACGAGCACTAATCAAATCCCAAAATATCAAATCTGAAAGCTACCTGCAGCAGCAAAAAACTGAAGCCTCATTATCTGGTAAAATATGAAAGTTGCAAAATGTAAAACTCAGTGGTTTTCTAAACATTGTGAAACCCTATGTTAAAATGTTCTGAACCTTTATTTCTAGACACTTCAAAATAATCTGCTTTGCTCAGTAAAGTACCAATTTGTGTAATAAAATGTCCATTAGGATATATTTAAACATTCTAGGTGCTGGTTTTAAGTTCAGTCTTTCCATGTACCCCAGGTTAACCTCTTATTGTACAGGTATTGGAATTACAGGCGTGCACCAAGATTGCGCCCTGGTAGTTGATTTTTGGTTTTGAGACAGTTTTTCTGTATAGTCCTGGCTGTTCTGAAATGTTCTCTGCAGATCAGGCTGGTCACCTGATCCATCTGCCTCTGCATTCACCACCATGCCCAGATCATCCTAGAGATAACTATAAAGTGGTTGTAAGGTGTGATATCTTAATAAATCTAGTAGTATTTCCCATGATGTACTCTACTAGGCATTTCCATTTTAAACTTCAGCATTTACACTTAACTACACAGAAAATAAAGATTTTTCTCCTGCAAAAGTTATAGAATGAAGCTCCTACATACTTTATACTTACTGAACTATACATACAATTGCATTTTCCAAGGGAGGCAAAAGGCAAGGCCTCTTGGTTTGAAAAAGTAGGAAGGGAGAAAACTAGGGTGAGAGTTGTAAAACCACTTTTCAAGGTCTATGGCTAATCAAAAGTGAATACTGTGTAAGTGTTCATGACTCCTATCATTAAGTGTTATTTTTCTCTGCTCCTAATCTGAAAACAAAACTTGAATAGTGATTTTTTTTTCTCTCAGAGGATTTGCAGTTAGCTATCTCAATGGATTAACAAAATTTATCAATATTTCTTTCATAAATACAAATAAGTAACCATCAAACAAAAGAAAAACTAGAAGCATAAAAATAACTTACTGGACATTATCAACTAAAAATTCTCGCATTTAAGATTAATCAATGGTTGAGTCCAGAAGTCCACAGCTGAGTACACTATATCAATTATACATCTGTAGATATTGCAAGGTGGTGACCTCACAAGAGAAGGAACTCACCACAGGTCTTGATCACTAGTGAATTAGAACCTGTGAACAGCTATGGTCTGATTTAAGACAGTGAGGGCCCTCTTATAATTTAAAATATAAGACTGATCTAGACAGTGCACTTGAAATCCCACATCTGCCTCTAGATTATCTTACTTTCAGAGTACCTGTGTCTTAATCTTCATGCTTAAAAACTGAATAAAAATATTTTATAAATTCAACTCTACTATATAAAAAAACAAAAAGAAACAAAAACCCAATACAGACAAGGAATGGTGGCACTGACTTTTAATTCCAGCAATCAGGAGGGAGAAGCAGAAGATCTGAGTTCTTGACCAGTCTGGTCTATATAGTTCTTGACCAGCCTATCTCCTGTGTGTGAGTGTGTGAGTGTGTGAGTGTGTGCGTGTGTGCGTGTGTAAAAACTCTCAGTAACAAACTCAACACTTGATGTTGAAAGCCAAATAAGCCAACTGAGACAGTCAAGACTATTCCATAAAGGGGAGTAAGTTAGGACCTACACATGAATCCTGAAAAGAGGTTGGAGAGTCTGAACGAAACTGCTTAAATAAAATTAAATGTATCAAAGTATCTCTGAAGTTCTGAGAAAAAAAATAGTTACCTTCCCCCATGAATAAGTGTTTAAAGGTCATGAAGCATTTCTCAAAGTAAAACCTGAAAACAAATTCAAATGGAACTGAAGCACTAGCTATGGAACTCGGCAGTACAGTTTAATTAAAAAAAAAAAAAAAATTCTCACAATGTATTAGGCAAGTGAGTAATGAGAAGCCACCAAGAAGGTTATCTTTAAAAAGGTAAGTAGAAACTCAAGAGAAGGGTGGAAAAATCAAGTCACAGCTCTTTAGTAACTGCAATGGCATCTACCTAGACAAATGGTGATACATTAAGGGAATTCATTTTGTTCTCCAAAGGACCTATTTTGGCAAAGTAGAATTGTACATTATATACTATACTGTTTTGACTATATTCAGTCTACTGACAAGGTAAATAACAGTGTCAACAGTTCTGACTTTTAAAAAAAAAAAAAAGACAAAAGTAAAACCAGAAAAGTAATTACAAGATGAAGGCAAAGCAAAGTATTCTGTGCTGTTTACTTACTTTAGGCCATACTTTTGCTTTTGTGTCTCACTATATCCTCCAGGATGGTATCATGTCAATTCAATCCTGTCTAAGCCTGAGGGCTGACATTACAGATGTGTAATTTAAGCTCAGCATGTGTTTTTTCTAGCAATAACAATAAGCACATAACTAGCATGAGCAAAATTCTTCAAAAAGGGGAAATACTGTTTAGACATAGTAATTAAAAGAGATTTTTAAAAAAATCAAAAAAAAAAAATAAAAGCCAGGCATGGTGATGTACATCTTTAATCCCAGCACTTAGAGGAGACAGAAGCAGGTGGATCTGATTTTTAAGGCCAGCCTGGTCCATAGGTGAATTCTAGGGCAGACAGAGCTACATAGAAACCTTGTCCTAAAAACAAAAACAAAGAGGTTAAACATCCCTACTAGAACTGCCGAAGTTGGGAATGCACTGGAATATAGGATTCATATCCTGTGCTATTTAAGTGCTCTCCAAGAAGTTTTATGTTATTATCAGTCAGAGTGGGTGCAGAGTGCAGACTTCATATATGTAAGGTCATGAATTCCATCTTCAGTACCAAAGGAAATAGTACTATTCAAGATAAACTGTCAATTATAAATACAATAAACATGAATACCATCTTTACTCAAAACTAAAGTCTCTTTATGATCTTTCTTTTCCTATCACTTGGTAGATTAGAAAGGCTATTCATGTAGATGTAGCTATTTTTACCAAGTTATATTTAAAAGTATAGAAACTATTAAAATCAGTAATTTCCAGACAGTAATTAGCCTCTCAAACTGCTATGTAAAGAACTTTATATATATTTTGACTAAAAACCTTCAAGTACCACTACTTCATAAATAAACATGAAGAGTTTTCTGTAGCATAATACACTTAAACTGAACACTATCATGAAGGAAAATTGATAGAATGGATTTTCAGAGGGTCACTGCTAAGGATGACGTTTAAGCATTCTTTTCCCCTCCAATTTCAAATTAGGAAAATGTAAATAGTGACTTTCACACAAATATTTGAAAATTTGTAAAAGACATAAAGCATTTAAATCGTACTACATATGGTCCTGCAACTGAAGGTAACGCTATTCATAATTTTTGTAAAGTCATATTGACAATTTAAACATGGAACTTCATAACCTTAATTTGTAGAATGGCAACATCATGTTAGCATTTAAAAGGATTCTAAATGAATTTAACAATACAACAAATTACCTGAATATCTACAAAGGGAAAAGTGCTTAAGATTGTTTTTGATCTGCCTGCATAGCACCATTACTCAGATGCCCTGCCCTCAAGGAGCTTCCATTCTAGAAGGCTAAAATAAAATAAACATGATCATAACTAGGCAACTTAAGCAAACTGATCAAAAAACAGTAAGTCATACAAACTGAATGATTATAGTATCTTCTCTCTAAAGCCTTTACTTTACTTGATGCTCCTAAATGCTAAATGGATTTTCAGGAACCCAGTAAATCCGCTAAAATTTGTGTAATTTTATAAAAATAAATATAACATCAGAAGGCATGGTAAAGTTTAAAGTAATGCATTTGCCCTTAATAATTCTGAAGCAGTCTCAAGAAATAATTTTTTTACTAACATGTGAGTACTATTTCAAAAAGAAAAAAAAAAGTAAACTCTATTACCCAATACTACACTATACATACACGTTGACTGTAGAACAGAAGGTAAGTGTAATATACAAACATATACATGAACTTTACCGTATTACTTAGCTTTTGTTCTCTTACGTTTTTGTCCCGAGGGACATTCAAAATAAGTGAGAACAAGTAATGTATACCCTTTTCTAATTCATCATGGCATATTAAATAATTTCAAGCAATTACAAGTGGAGCTCCTACCTCTTCAAGCTTCTGCCTCAACCTGTATAGCTGGGATTGTAAGATGCACCACCTGGTATGGCTGACTATTCTATAGCCAATATAAATTCTGATACTCTCTTTAGGTTTTAAACAATGATATATATGCCTTCATGTTTGGCAAATTTGCCCTTCAAATAGTACAATACCTGTATTTCATAAATGTCACGACTACTCAAATTTCATCTCATTTTAAAGTTACCACCATTAAATGATCCCCAAGATAAAGGAATGTCAGGATTTCTGTGAGATGCCATGTAGAATCTAATTTTCCCATAAATCGTGTATTACTGTTAGGAGTCTTATTTTACTCAGCAATCTGTAGTAATGGCCTGTCTACCCAAATCCTTTTGACTTCTTTCCCTGAAAAAGCAAAAACTGATGTAACTTTTCTCCAAGTTGAAATTCCATCACAATAATCCTTTCAGAATAGTTTAAGGAAATCACAATACATAAAAATTACATGTAACCTTTGTAATTCTCAAATCAGAAATCAAGTTTAAATTATAATAATAAACTAAGTAATTTAAGCCTGTAAAAAGCAATTCTGTAGTGACCCTGTTTTTATCACAACTAAATTTATTGTGTCAGAAATACACTTGAAGACAATCTCTAAATGGCTTCCAATTTACCAGGACTTCCCCAATCATAAGTCTTGAAATGATATTCTCATTATTAAATATCATCTTGGGTAGCTACAACAGAAACTTTAAATCAAGTAGCAGTTACTAAAGTATTTCAAACCACCCCTATCTCCTTCCTAGCCCCCACCTCCAACTAGCCTGGAACCGGGAGCCAGAAAACCCGGAATATACTTACAAGTCCTGTACGAGGCCACTGACTTTAATATGCAATGGAGAAGAGTTCATTCACATAAACTCATTTGTAGTAATCTAAATGCAAATTTTATCAAGAGATCATTTTCTTCTTCCCCTCTCCTGAATTATTTGGTACTTCAATCTCATTTTCCAGTCTTCAAAGAAATTTTATTTGCCAGAAATAAAACTGGAGAATAGAAGAACACTACATGGTGAAGCATGTTCCCAAAACAAATTATCATGGAGTTCATAAATCTATTGGCATGTATGTGACCATATATTTCCAAAACTTAAAATTAAAAGAAAACCAGCCCAAATTATTTATTCTACACATCTCCCAGTCATGTGGCTTGCAATTAGAGGTATTTGGGGAATTTGTTTCTACCATTTCCTAGTTACTTTGAATGTATGCATGATCAAAAGGCGACAGAGCTCTAAAGATTCCAAGTGTCTATTAAAAAGCTGTTGAGTGAAAAATGATGAAATGGAGGACACTCACAATAACTCTTGGACTCCTGGAGATCCTAAGACATGCTACAAAAATAGGTCTTTATTCTTAGGAAAATATAGTCAGAGCTAGCTTCCTTATGCTATACATAAAATCTTAACATCAGAGGCAGTACAGATAGTACAGATAGTTTTTGAACTGGTCTCCAAACAAGCACAAACCCACTACGTTGGGAAAAAAAACAGGTAATTTGAGGTTTTTGGCGAAAGACAGTACTTCACACATCTAATCCAAATCAAAAAGCCTGCAGACAGCTTTCAGTGAGACGAAAGGAACGAAATAAATATAAACTCTATGGATAAATAAATGTAAAAGAATTTAAATAAGCTAAAATCTAATTTTTTTTAATTAAAATACTCAGGTACAAGCTTTTGTTTCTCAATGTCAGACTTCTAAATGTTTACCAGACTACTGTTAATATTAAAAACTTAAATCTTTGACCCAGAGTAATACTGATTTGCGTTTGCAAAAAAGGTTGTCCAACTGAATGCTTCTGGTCCTGAAAAACATTTTAGGTACATTATTGAAGGCAGACTGTGGTGTTAATATGTTTTATGTTTTAAGAACTTTTAAAAAGTGACAGACTCAAAAAGTCCATCTATACATTGGCTCAGTTTTTAAAAAATGCCTGTGTGAGCCTTGGTTCATAATTAGCATCTTTAGTGGCATGCCCTATTGAGTGGTAAGATTACTAAGTAAATACTACACCGTAAAAATCATCCCAAGAAGTCTGTTCCATGTATTGTTAAAATAAGTTGTTTATTTGTTAACTTTATACCCACTGATTTCCTGTTCATGTTATGGGTAAGTGGGGAGAAAACAGTCTTGGAGGGTATTATTGGAGTTTTTAGGAACCTGAGCAACCATTTACTCTCGGATCGACTACCTTTTTTAATGCATAAAGCCCTTCTGTATTTTAATTTCTCCCCATCAATTAGTGACTACATCATAACATGATGTATTTGCTGTTTCTGACCAAGTAATTTCAAAAAAGCTGCACTAAAGTTAATTTTCCCGTGTGGTTTGATGTTCATCCTAATACTAAATACATCTTTTCAAATATCTTATATACAATTATATAGCCCAGATTGCCCCATCAATCCATTTGTGTCATTCCTAATCTGTCATGAGAAAATGTTTATACTTTTGTTTAGTCAGATTTGCATCAAGTAGTAAAAGTTCTGCAGTGATCCATAAGATTCTCATGATGCTGTTAAGTGCCATCGTGAACATATTCCTTTTGTGCAATTCAATTCTCCATTTTTAACGTGTGATGCAATTGCAAGGACTAAAAATCTTGCACAAAAAGCATGCTTGGGAAGAATATAATTAACACAACTTTCTCACAAACTAACTTCCTAAAAACTGATAAGCTAAATTTATGAACACTTTTTGATTGCCAAGTAGTCTGCAGAAACAAAATCTTGCGTCTGTTTTGGTTAGGTAACTTTTCAACAATCAAAATTCTTTTTTATAAACTTTTTACCTCAAGGAAGGGACTATTAAAAACCCTTTCCTTGACAATATATACAAAATTTAACTTGTCATCTGTCCATTCTTTGAAGCTGTCAAAGCCAAGAACCCATAAACAAATCACAAACGCAATAACCTACATTAGTTAACATTCCCCCTTTTAACATGTTGACATTTTTACTAAAGGATTAGTTATTTTCGCATTTCCATTTCTCATATCCCATGACATTCCATATAAATTGCATTATTGCTTTATAGGCCACACAACATTCAAAATTATGTTTATATGCATTGCCTGTTTTTTTCTTGATTTCTGATAAGAGTTTGTTACTGATTTTACTACAGAAAATTGAAGTTTGAAAATACCACGGTTAGTATTCTTCTCAGAACTTAATTGTTCACATCACTAATCACTACATGCATATTTAGCTCTGATTATATTGCTCAAAAACTGCACCCATTATCAGAACAGTGCAAATGATATTTAATTTTAAAAGTAATTATAATGGCTTAAATTCAAAGTCATTAAAATGAACACTGTCAAGTATTTTCACTTGAGTTTGTATTTCATCACCACTGTTTACATTACCCTTAAGTATAACCATCAATTCTTCACAATTTTTTAATCAGTTTTCCCTCCCATGTCCCCAAACTAAAATAGCCAAGTCTTAGAAACCCAAAGAGCTCAATACTCCAATATTTTCTTAAAGAACACATTTGTGAACCCACAAAAGTGTTCATCTTTCAACTTTGTCAATGCAGTTAAGTCAAACAACCTGTTCTAGCTTCCCAACAAATAAATCCAGGAATTAACTAAAAGACCTTGACAGTGTCCGTTAAAAATGGTATGACAGTTAAGTGCCAATAGGCATGGCAATGACCTCTTAGATGGGATCATTTTACTCCTTGGACCTGGGAAGTGCCAGCACCAAGGATTACACTGAGATTCGATTTTGCTGAAGGCTACATATAATTGACCCACTTTCCACGACCTAGTGTACTTACTATGTTAGAATGAAATGTACATGTTTTGTGTAGCCCTCAAACTTACGATTTGAGAGATGTACTTTTAAAAAGCACAGGGTTATATATAAAATCAGTGGAAGAAAGTTTCATTAAGCACCAGGAACATATTTTTGTCACCCCATACTCATTTTGTAGGTAAGTTTCAACAACCGGCAAGGCACATTTACATATATTCCAATGAATACTTATTGACAAATTTTAAATTACACTCTATGCCCCAGCTATCCCAGTAACTGACATACAACATACTAAAATGGTTTATTAAGGTAACAAAAAAAATAAAGGAAAAAAAAACCAATTAATGGGAAACATACAGGCTATTGGCAACCACTATTCTAGAATTATGTAAGTACAAATGAACATACTGAAATGTGTGCAATTCTAAGTTTTTAAACCAGAAGATCTGCTATACTAACACACATTTATATTAATGACACATAAAAAAAATAAAAACTTTATTACAAAAATAAGTTACACTCGCCTCCAGCTTACAGTATAAAACAATTTTATTTGCAGGAATGCAAAAATGATTGTTTGCCATGAGCATTTTGAACATATGACATGTCTAATTTTCTTGTTAAATTTGCATTTACTGGGGAACTGGTGTGTATAAAACCTTAATTAGGTATAAGCTCTGATCTTCATCGTGGTGCCTATTGGGTATGTGATATAACTGCAGTATCCCTTTGGGGAAGGGGAGAAGGTATTTCTTTACACCAAGTCCTACTTAAACTATCATTTTACTTTTGACTTTAAGCTATCAACTTAGGACTTGGCAAAAAAATTTTGAGGGTGATTCAATAGAGGATGCTTCACCACTGAACACTCACTGTCATCAAGGTGCTTTAGAAAATTAAAAACATAGCACAAATGATTGTACTCTACTCTACAAGTTATCATGACCTGCATAAGAAATGGAAAGCTGATTCACATTTTTATAGTGATCAGCAGTAACAAATGCACTAATGAAACATACCTTTTACCTAAAAAGCTAAACTACAGCCATATACTAATTTCTATGATTTATGAAAAACTTCAAAATATCCAAATGTCAGGCTTTGCTGTACAATTGTCAGTTTTAGTCTGACTTTTTATAAAGGGACACTGCAGTATTTAGTACAAGTTCGGATGCACTTTTTTGAACATCTGATGTCTTACAAAAGTAACATCTTGCTAAACTATTATACATCCAAATAACTACAATATCTGAAGAAGCAAGGCTGCTTTTTCAGCCACAAAATACGACAAAAGCAAGGCCTGTTATGATGGTCATGAGGAAGTCTTACAAGCCTCTGAAACTAAAGGCAACTAAGAATGTTACATTTGGTTTATTAAAATCTTACCCTCATATCATATTTAACAAGCCTTGCTTTTATCTACAAAGATTTTCTATGTACAGTACAGACAGGGTATAGTTCAATCCTCTGCTACTGAGGTAGTTAACCAACCCTTTAAAAAAGGTTCTGAAAAGAACCACTATCTGGAATGCCTGACTAACCAGCTCTGATGATTACACCTGAAACTGCATCTGAACACAATTCAAAAGTGATTACTATAAAAAAGATATAGACAATCATGATTAACCGTGGTGAGCAGAAATAAATTTTAAGGGTACCAACAGTGGCATTCATCTATATCACTGCAATAAAATTTAAATGCACAAATTCAAGAGAATATTTCAGAATACCACTGCTGAGATCCTTAATTAAAAAAAGAGGGGAAAAATCTACTTAGAGCAGATTTTTTAAAGAGAAGAACTTTATTCTTTATTAAGATACCATGCTAGAAGTTATGAAGGATTTTTGTTGGAACACATTTGGAAAATAGAGTAGCTTTAGTTTAATAACTTGCACTGCAGAGAAAATTGTTAAAGAAATTCATATCAAAGTCCAAGTATTAGTTCAATGTCCCGTATTTGATTCCATGATCTTCATAGGAAGGTCTTCTGCAATAGAATATGCTCCTATACAGCCGAGATATTTAAGGTTGCTTGATTTTCCTTACCATTACTCCACTGCAAGCTTCTGGTGTAATCCCACATAGCAAGTCAGTCTTCATTGTAACAGGTCAGGACCGGCCTCGACCCCTTTTCCCTGCTAGCCAGGTAACAAAAGGAATCAGTTAGATAAATCATTTTAAATCTATTATGTGTACATACATAATGATAACATTAAAAATAAGAAAGCTTTAAATACCCTAAGTCTTATATAAACTCTATCCAACAAGTTAGTTGCCTTTAGAATAACTTAAATTTCTTTCTGCTTGGTTTTCTCACTTGCTTTCAGTTGAATCTTGAGTTTGCTTTTGTGGGGGCCTATTTTGAGAACCCCACTTTTTTCACAAACTGATTTTATTTAAAACACTAAGGAAAAAGCTAACAACTTACACTTTAAGGGACTTGTCCAAATAAATTTATAAGTATTCCTATTTTGAGACATGGAGTAATCAAAGAAAACATCTGAGATTTGTTTACCTAGTTATTTAGAATTCATTGGTTTACTTTTTTAAAAAGCACACCCTTCTGTATCTGTCTCACTTAGCCTGTCAAATATAAATTTCTGAATTTTGGGAGAATTGCAGGTTCACTTTGGACCTTACATCTATCACCACCTCTGCACAAAAAAATAAATAAATAAATAAATAAATAAATAAATAAATAAATAAACAAACTTTAATTTTCCCATCATTGCTATTTTAGACCATGGCAACAGCCATGAAGTTTTTGATATAAACCAATTTGTGAAGTAAATTTAAGCTTTCAATATTTACTAATTAAAAATGTTCTTTTCATCTCAGAGGGAAGCACAATGACTTAAAGAAAATTCAACTTATAAACACTCACATTATTCCCAATATCACATTAGTGTTTCTTTGCTGTCCCATGCTGCACAAAAATAATCAAGAGGGGCAATATACTCAATTGAGTTTTACACTGTTAGGATAAACTTCAAACAACTAAAGTGTTAAGTGTATCCCACAACTCTTGTACCTGTAATTGTCCTTGTTATATAGTTTATCATAAAGTTAAGAGCTATAAAAATACTTACCAACTTAAACTTACTACACATACTAATTATTAATTTTGGTTGATAACATGAGTCTGTTGTATAATAGCACTTTTAAACCAGAAGCAGAAAACTGCAACAAATCAGTGTTGTGTAATGTGCAGACATATTCCACACAAGGCTTTACAAGGCACGAAACCCTTTAATTGGCCTTGACATGCTATACAATTTGAACCAAATTTGCAGGAATTTTTGTGAAAAACGAATTGTAAACACAGTTTTAATAAGTATACATTTAGATGTGAATTTTTTATTGAAATTAACAACAGCATAAAGAATACAAGTAGCCAAATGGTTTTGAAAACCCAATTAGGTCAAAGTCTAAATTAAAAATAGCAGTTGTGTACCAATTTACCTTATTCTAGCAATTTAAGTTGGTAACATACAAATAGTTGTCCTGATACAAGATATTAAAGACATACTTGGTTTTTAATCAACTACCTTTTCAAGACACCAAATCTAAACACTACCCAGAAACATTGTATATGCTACAGCCAATGAGCCAAATTCTCAAGCAGGAATGCAAACTCATTAACTATTTCTCTCTTATCTAAGAATACCTTTATTGGAAAAAAATTAAAAGTAAAAATAAATCAGTTTGCCAGAAGCAGTTAGTTAGAAGTGTGGCTTTGTTCGTGTCCAAGCGGATTGTTAAAATATATACATAATGGGAAAATCTTGCCAGATGTCTCAAATTATAATGGCACCTGTTCAGATTTAGGGCCACTTTCTGGTCAACCTATCAGTCTCCAATTTTACAGGTGCCCTATTGTTTCTATTTCCACTGTTGCCCAAAAGTATCCTGATAGAACTCCTGGTTTTCAGTTTTGTAACCATAGTTACCAGAATGATCACCACCTTGGAGCGGTTGCTGAGCAATGGGTTGGGAGCCCCAGTTCTGATTATTGGTCTGGCGCCGCTTGGAATCTGGCTGGTTGTACCCATCAGCTTTGCGCTTTCCTCCTACATTTCCACCGCGGCCACCCCTTGCACCACGTACCCCGCGGCCTCTTTGTTGTTGGGCACCTCCTCTCGCACCACGAACGCCTCTTGCTGATCCAGGGCCTCCTCTCTGTGAATAACCGGCTCTACCACGGGGAGGAGCAGCCCCACGACCTCTGGATGGAGCAGCACCCCTTGCTCCTCTACCACCCCTTCCTCTAGCTCCAACTTGAAAATCTTCATAACCATAGTATGGATCTTCATATCCACCACGATAGTTATGGTAATCATAGCTATAATAATCATAATAATCTTCATATCCATAATAATCTGGAGGATATCCATAGCCACCTCTACCTCCACGCCCTCGACCTCTTGTTGGGGGGGGCATATGAGGTGGACCATAATAGTAGTAATCATCATACCTATTAAAAAAAAAACACACACAAAGATTAGAGTATAAATCAAATTAGTGAGTTAACATGCAGGCATTTGTAGCAATCAAAGTCTGTTTTAAGACTTTAATACAGAATTATTTGCACTATGTAAGTTCTTAGTAGTAATAATCAGGACCAGGATAAAAGTAGACATCCCAATGTATCAATGAACCTTATTTATCCTTTATGATTTTATAAGGATATGAATTCCGATAACAGAATTTTTACAAACTGGTTAGGCTTTCAAACATCATTCTGAATTACATCTCCTCTACTTTTGTACTTCTAATACACAAAGGTCATTTATTATAAAAATGAAATGGCAATGTCAGGTCAATTAAAGGGCCAAAATTTTCCAATTTCTTCAGCAAAATGGTAAATTTTTTGTGTTTGGTTTTTTTTTTTTTTTTTTTTTTCCTCCAGGACAGAGTTTCTTTTGTGTAGCTTTGGAGCCTTGTCTTGGACCTCGCTCTGTAGACCAGGCTAGCCTCAGAACTCAGAGATCTGCCTGCCTCTGCCTCCCGAGTGCTGGGATTAAAGGTGTACACCACTATCACCCACCTGCAGACATTGTAAATTTTTGTAAAGACTTATTTATTATATATAATGTGTTCTGCCAGTATGACAGACCTCATTATAGATGTTTGTAAGCCACCGTGTGGTTACTGGAAATTGAACTCAGGACCTCTGGAAGAACAGCCAGTGCTCTTAACCTCTCCAGGCCCAATTTTCCTGTTAAGTCATTTGAACCTTCAGTAAACTTAGAAAGGAAAGCTTGCTCCTTTAACCCTAACAAGTAACACCATGGCTATAGCACTGTAGAATGTAAGTATTATTACAAACCAAACCAGAGTAACAAATAATGTGGGTCAGAGGTTGCTCTTTCAGAAGGCCTTGATGGGTTCTCAGCAGACATGGCAACTCATAACTGCTCCTAACACTGGTTACAGGAATCTAACACTCTCCCTCTTTCTGGCCTTCATGGGCTCTTGTATGCATATAGTGTACATTCTAACACTAGCATATTTTTTCAATAATATTATTACTTAAAACTTAAGATGTATGTATTACTGACCTGAGAGCCACAATAATTCCAAAAAACATGTAAAAACAATTTCCCTGTAAAATAATTTACTTTATTTGTTTTGGGAGATGGGGGAACTGAGTATGCATAACTTCCATGGTAGAAGTCAGAGAACAACTTTTAGGAGAAGGTTCCGATTCTCCTTCCACCATATGGATATATTCCTAGGACAGAATTTGGGTTGTCAAACTTGGCAGCTAGCAACTTACTTGCTTAGTTACCTCACCAATTCCAGAAATAATTTCCCTATTTACACTCAATTCATAAAGGCACAACTTTTCCCTATTCCAACAATGGACACCTAAAAAACACAATTCTAGTACAAAAGGTTTCCAGAACTTTTTTGATAGAATATGTGGGTTTTTTGTTGTTGTTTTTTTGATTTTTTATTTCGCGATAAGGTTTCGTGTACCACTACCTGTCCTGGAACTCAATCTGTAAACCAGGCTGGCCTTGAACTCAGAGATCCACCTGCCTCCCATATGCTGGGAATTAAAGGTGTGTGCTACCGTCAAGATAATTTTTAATCTAGCATAATGATTAGTATTTCTGACTTAAGGAAGAACACAAGACAAACGGCTAATCTATGTAATGATTCTCACCAGGGATAATGGTTCTGTTCCAACTCCTACCACTGGGTACATTTGGTAATGTCTAGGGACATAAGTGGGTGCTGCTGCTACCTAGAAAAGGCTGGGGATGTTGTTAAATGTCTTACAATGGAAAAAAAAATGGAAAACCTAAAATGTCACTAACATAAAGACAGAGAAGCTAAGGGTTGGGGATTTATCTCAGTGGCAGAGCATTTGCCTAGCAAGTGCCCCGGCCCTGGGTTCGATCCTCAGCTCCAAAAAAAAGGAGACAGGGAAGCAAGCCATAGTGTAAGTGGTTAAACATAGAAATTATAATTTATTGTTTTTATTTTATGTACATTGGTGTTTTGTTTGCAGGTATGTCAGTATAAGAGTATCAGATCTCCTGGAACAGGAGTTACAGACAGCTGTGAGCTGCCATGTGGGTACTGAGAATTGAAACTGGCTCCTCTCTAAGAGTAATGCTCTTAACCACCAAGCCATCTCCCAGCCCCAAGCATAGAAATTATGGGGCCAGAAACATTGCCTTAGTTCAATGCCATCTCTATACTAATTACTGTGTAACTAACTGGTCTTAGGCAAGTTCACATCTGTGCCTCAAGAATTTCCTCATCTCAAACTGAGTAAAAGATTCAGATGCAATGTGGATTTTCAAATACATGTTAATGCTTTAATCAAGTTACAAATGTAACTTCTCTCATCTCAACCTACAATAATTTGTGATACTTACATATTAATAATCTCTATCTTCTAAAAGAAATGTGAAAAAATCATTTTTATTTCGTACAGAATATTCAATAGTTTGAGTATTAAGACTGAAAATTCTTTTCTTCATTTATACTCCCACCATCAAAACTATACAGTGCACTTCTTTAGTTCTTCAACAAAATATGGATCACAATGATAATTGTTGCATAAGGTATCTGAAAAATTCAAACTGACCACAACTTACTTAGTTGACGTTTGAGATTAAAGGCCAGAACTTACTATCCTCCAACTGGACATTTAACTGTGTAAACTAGAATGTGGTCACTTTTTTGATTATAAAAATAACAGGTATACATAAGAAAAACCTTCCTTTTCTTTTGCAACTCACAGAAAATTGTCCTAAAATACTATTAACTAAGTGGGGCATGGTGGCCCACACCTTTAATCCCAGCACTCATGTGGCAGAGGCAGGCAGGGCTCTGTGAGTTCAAGGCCAGTCTAGTCTACAGAGCAAGTTCAAGGACAGCCAGGTTTGTTACACAGAGAAACCCTGTCTCAGTAAATACTGATTTTATGTTAAACAGCAATTACCTGTGTTTCTCCCTAACAATTTGTAGAGTACTATCTTCAGTTCTTAGACTCAACAAAGTAAAAACACTTGTAAAAAACACTTGGTTTTGTGTACATCATGGGAGTGCATGGCCCAGCGCACATAACAAAACCAGAGGCTAACCACAGGGTCCTAGAAATTGAACCAAGTCTCTAAGCTTGATGGTTAACAACACTGAGCCATATCAGTAGCACCTCCCACTTTTCTTTCTTCATTAAAAAAAAAAAAAGTTTTTGTTTACTTCGTGTGTTCACGCACAAGCATGAGGACAAATAGGATGGGCTGTTTCCCATTCGGTTTCAAGAAAAATGGAACTCAAGTCAACAGGCCTCTTTACCCACTGAACAATCTTGGGGACCCCTCTATTTCCTTAATACACACACCTACACAGAGAAACTCTGTCTCGAAAAGAAAAAAATACACACACGCACCTCCTTGAAAAGCCTCTATCTATAAAAGTGTCTCCAATTAATACAATTCATCACACAAATGTATTTCTAAGATTTTCTTTTTTACTTTTGTGTATGTGTATATACACACAAATGTACATGAACACAAGTGCCAGGAGAGGCATCAGAATTATCTACAGCTAGAGTTATAGGAAATACCAGATGTTATGAGATACCAGATGTGGGTGTTAGGAATTCAACTCTGTCCCACTAGTACTGCAGCGAACACCTTTGACTGCTAAGCCATCCTTCAGCACCCCTAACTTCTTTAATATTTTATTTTACTATCTATATTCATTTCACAGAGTCTATTCGTCAACCTATGAAATCTTTGAGTGAGGAGATATTTTTTAAATGAATCTTTGTATCCCTCTTTGGTGCAAAGGTAACAACCTAATAAAACACTTAATATTCTATACCTCTCCAAGAAGAAATTCCCAAATAGTCTTGGTGGCACACACATTTAATCCCAACACTTGAGGGAGAGCAGGTAGAGCTCTCTGAGTTCAAGGCTAGCCAGGCTAGTAAGTGCTATACAGTAAGACGTGGCCTCAAAAAAAAAAGAAAAGGGAAGAAAAAAAAAAATCGAGATGGGGAATACTCATCCTTTTACAAAAATATTAAGTCATAAAGATTACTAATATACAAGGTACTTTCAGAAGAATATACAGTAACATTAAAGGCTGACTTTCCCTTACTCAAATATAGGCTACTAAGAATTATCACAAATATGGTCAACAGAAAGACCTTAGTAAACAATTAGATCCTTGCCATTTGTTATACAAAGTTCTCAATTCAAGTTGTTTTTAAAGGGAGTTCATGGATTTGATGTTTCAGTAACATAAATTATACCAAAATTATATGCATATAATTTTTCTTTAGAGTATTCATTTTTTACTCACATTTGATTCTTTGCTGCTTGCCTCTGAGCTTTTCTTTCTTTCCTTTTCTGATCTGGTGGCTTAGCAAAAACAATTTCAATATTTTCTCCCTCCAAGTCTTTACCATTCATTTCTTCCATAGCCTTTAAAAAGTAAGACAATGATCAATATGCAAGAAGGGCTTTCAAAGTAATTTTACTTTAAAACTTACAAAATATTTACATTAGCTCTGAAAGCTAATAAACATGGCTGGACTTTAACGATCTTCCTCTTCACTATTTTTACTTAAGAAATTGGGTGAGACCAATAAAGGTTTGCTTGAGTGAATTTCATAACCTGAACTCTGCCTCCAATTTATAAAGCATGCTGATTTTAAAACTTAAAAACATTTGTCTACTTTACATGCCTATTGAATTTCTACCACTTGTTTACCTTGACAGCACCATCTCGTTCATCAAAATGAATGAAAGCATAATCTTTTAGCTTCTTCACTCGTTCCAGTTTCCCAAACTGACTAAATGACTTTTCTAAAATTTCTTCCGTTACAGTATTGGCAAGGTTGCGTACAAACAGCACTTTTACCTGAAATAAAAAAGCAAATTCCCTAAATATTTCCAAAGAGTTCAATTTCTGAAAGCAATTACCCCATCATATAAAGCTAACTTGAATTACAACTAGTAGAACATAAGATATATAGCTTCCAACTTCTCCCATAATACTAAGAAGTGAAACAGCTAGTCAAGTGAAGGGGGAAAAAATAACAGCTAATTACCAAAACAAGTTTTACCATGAAAACTGCTCATCAGTTATTAGCAAACAAGCCAGCTAGCTGAAGTATAAACTACACACCTTTAATCCCAGAACTAGGAAAGCAGAGAAATACAGGAGATCTCTGTGAGTTCAAGGCCAGACTAGTCTACAAATTGAGTTCAGGACAGCCAGCTGTTACAGAGAAATCCTGTCTTGCACAAAAAAGGAGGAAAAAAAATTCCAACAAACAAAAAAAACTACATACATATTGGGATTACAAACGTTTGTGAGGATGTAGAAGGAGAGAAATTTTCATTCACAGAGGAAGAGATGTAAGACAGGCCCTTACAAAACTAAACATATAGTCTTACTTTATGATCTGTTATTATTCCTTGCCATTTTTATTCATGAGTTGAAATTTTTTATGTTCATACAAAAACCCAAATCCAGATGCTTCTAACAGCCTTATAACTCCCCCAAATTAGAAAGAATCAAGATATCCCTCAGAATATGAATGGACACAGCAAAACTTTTAGATACAAGCCAGGCACTGGTGGTATATGCCTTTAATCATAGCACTCCATCCAATCAGGAGGAGGCAGGAGAATCTACAGGCGTCTAAGGATAGCCAAGACTACACAGAGAAACCCTATCACAGAGCCAGGAGTAGATGGTTGCTATAGAGTCATAAAGCCACAAAAAGAGGGCACTTAAAATGTTACCACCGCCAAGTGGTGGTGGCAAACGCCTTTAATCCCAGCACTCGGGAGGCAGAGCGAGGCGAATCTGTGAGTTCGAGGCCAGCCTGGTCTATGGAGCAAGTTCCAGGACAGGCACCAAAACTACACAGAGAAGAAACCCCGTCTCAAGAAACCGAAAGTTACCACCACTCTGAGAAGTTTCTATCATTAATTGCAACACTGAAATGGTAGAGACAAGAGGCTGTCAAGGTTTAAGGGGTAATCAGACAAAGCACAGGATTTTTCAGAGCAGTACTACAATTTCTAGGATACTATAATAGTGACAACATGTTGTAATCTGAATCTCGACTCTCCCTCAAAGACCCATATATTAAAAGCCTGGTCTAAAGGCTGTGGTGTTTTGGAAAGGTTGTGGAACCTTTAGAAGGTAAGCTTACTAGTAGACCCAAGGGCTGAAGAGATGGCTCAGAGGTTAAAGCATTGGCTGCTCTTCTAGCGGTCCCAAGTTCAATCCCCAGGAACCATATGGTGGCTCACAACCATCAATAAAGGGATCTGGTGCCCGCTTCTGGCATGTAGGCACATATGCCGGCAGAAAACTCTATACGTAGTAATTTTTTTTTTTAAATTAACAAGGTGCTAAGTGTCTATAAAGATTTCTATTTTCACTTTCCATGCACTCCCATTTCTTAGAGTATAACTCTAATCGTTTAGTAAACTATACTTTTTGCCTTCAAAAACATCATTTAAAACAACGCATGAAATTAGTTTGGTAAGTTTTCCCTCATCCTCCTATTACCCCCAATAAAAATTGTTCTACCTAACTATATTTACCTTTGCCATAACTTCAGGATCAGGATCTTCTATGGGATCAGCCCATTCAACAGTTCCAACATTTCCCCAGACTTTGACTTTACCACTCATTAACCTACGCCTTGCCTGGGCAGCTGTTTTGTGATCTTCATATTCAAGAAAGCAAAAGCCTCTGTTTTTTTTCTTGTCATCCGGTTGGTGATATAAAATGACATCTGTGAGACCCTCTGAAATTAAGCAAACATTCCAGAAGTCAGTTAACTGGCAAAAATTTGTAAAAGCAAAGCTTTGTTTTACTAAGATAATATTTAAGTTAAAAAAAAAATGAGAAATAATCTTAATTTCTAAGCTAGACACGTTTTACAAAGAACAATTATTTTGAAATGGACCAAAAGTCAGGTGGTGGTGGGACAGGCCTTTAATCCCCACACTCGGGAGGCAGAGGCAGGTGGATCTCTGGTGAGTTCAAGTCCAGCCTGGACTACAGAGCGAGAGCCAGGACAGCCAGGGCTGTTACACAGAGAAATCCTGTCTTTAAAACAAAAAAAAAAAAAAACAAGCAAACAAACAAACCTCTAAGAGATCCCAATAATTTTCCAAATCAACCCTGCCCTAGTATTCTAAGTCCAGAAAACCCAATGAAAGTAAAATATTTTTTAACTAGCCCCAAGGACCATTTTGATTCCACTAAATGTATGAAAGGCAAATAAAAAAAAAAAGAATCTTCATATCACTTATAAAAATGTTATCACCTTGTCAAACGTGGTTAGATTAATTCACTGCATTAAAAATCTATTTAGGAGGGAGTGGTCACGTGTACATGAATGAACCCAGGTCTTCAGCTTAGGTAAAACTTTTACCTAGGCTGAACTACATCAACAGCCCTTACTTTTTGTGTATTTGAGATAAGGCGTCACTATTTGCCAGGCCTAAAATTCATTTAAATGGCATCTTTTTCTGCTCTCAAATATACATGGTATTACTTCAAAGGAAAACAGTAAATATTGCTAATGCTGAACACTTTTCTGTTTATAAAGACTATTAACAATAAATTTCTGAACACTATAGGCAGATGAACAATTAAAAAAATTATGCCATGTTAACAATATATCTACTTATAACCATTTGCTCCTTTAACATGGGGGGAAAGCCTCATTCATATGTAAGAATTCAAAACTAACAGCTAACTGGGCAGTGGCGGTACACGCCTTTAATCCCAGCACTGGGGAGGCAGAGCCAGGTGGATCTACAGAGTGAATTCCAAGAAAGGCTCAAAAGCTACAGAGAAATCCTGTCTCAAAAAACCAAAATATAAATAAAACAAACAAACAAAAAACTAACAGCTTAAGTATGGAAATAAATACAAGGAAGGGATGTACAGTGTCACAGACTGAACTCAAATTGCCGCTGTGTTCCCATGTTTAGTTTTGTCTTACTGTTTTTAAGGCAAGGTCTCATGGTGCACAAACTGGCCTCAAATTCACTATGTTGAACTTCCTCTCTCCTCCTACCAAGCACTGAAATGACAGGTGTGTTGTACCACCAACACCAGGCTTTATGTAGTTATGGAAATCAAAGCTAAGGCTTTGTGAATGCTAGGTAAACTCTATCCCCGGCCCTATCTATTCCTAAATTAGCTTAACTGCAGGAAATTATCCCTAAACCTCTATGTATACTTACTTGTTTTCTTTAAATTTATTTATGTGTATGGATGCTTTTGCTTGTATGTCTGTGTTTGGTGCCCAGAGGCCAGAAGAGGGTGTCAGTTAACCTAAACTGATGTTTCAGAACCACCAAGTGTTTGCTGGGAATCTAACTCTAGGCCTCTGAAAGAGCAGCCAATGCTCTTAACTAGCAAGTCATCTATCTCTCCAACTCAATGTTTGCTTACTCCTCCACCACCGACACAAGACAGAGACACAGACACACAATTTTTCTTTGTATCCCTGGCTGTCCTAGAACTCAAGAGATCACCTGCCTCTGCCTCCTGAGTGCTGGCATCATCACCATCTGGCTTATCTTATTAACAAGGTTACCTAACTCATAAAGCTTAAGTAAAAATTCTTACTGAACAAATACAGAATTTGTACTGTTTAGAACAACACTTGGCATCCAAGTATTTTCTCTTCATTACTGATAAAGTTGTACCTCCTGCCAATTAAATCCAACTTACCTGTCACTTTACTAAACTCTTCAAGAATCTGTTCCTTGGTTTTACTCTTAGGAATAGAGCCCACAAAAAGCCTATTGTTGGCAACTGAGATGCAGACACCAATGTGCTTTCCGGAACGAATTTCATGATTATTATACTGAAAGAGGAAAAAGGTATACAACATTTTAAAATTATTGTTATATATTCATTATAGAAGATTCTCAATCCTATGCAAAGGTAAAACTATTTGTTTGCAAAAACTTTAGTACTTTGTATCAAGTGTTTTCAGTTTTTAAAAAAGCTTCCTTTCTCTTATGGGGGAAAGCATATAAAAAAGGTGAATTATTAGGGATGTGAAAGAGAAAAAGACGTAAGGTGGGGTTAAAAAAAAAACAGGACTGGACATGATTAAATTACATTATATGAATATAAGGAAATGCCATAATAAAGTTTCTTTTTTCAATTAATACCCAATAGTATAAAAATTTTAGCATAATTCCCATTTTAGAAGGAATGGCAATCTAAGATTTCACACACATACATCAAGAAAAAAAAAGGCTCATGATTTTAATGTCAATTTGTTTCTGAATTCTTTAAGTGAAAAAATACTTGAAATTAAGTGACAATATCTTAATCTCTAAAATCATTCTTCCATCCAGGTGTTCAAAAACCATGGAAATCTCAGTCAAGATGATCAAGTTTCCTGCCTCCAAAGTAACCATAACATACATAAATACATTTTCTCATTCCCACATCCTCTTGTAACAAGTTTCAGTAAATATAAAAATATAATAAAAAAAAATCTTCAAGTCTAAAGATGAGATCTTTTTTTTCTATATATATTTAGCCGTATTCTTTCCCTTCCATTTGATTTTCGCCAAATATACAATAAAAATCAAAGGAAAAAGACTAGTTGTTTTTTCTTTAAAAAAAAAAAAAAAAGGTAGATTGCCAACTATGAAACTACAATAAAAAGTAAAAAAGTAAATGTAAGGCCAGGCGATGGTGGCGCACGCCTTTAATCCCAGCACTCGGGAGGCAGAGCAGGCGGATCTCTGTGAGTTCGAGACCAGCCTGGTCTCCAAAGCGAGTTCCAGGAAAGGTGCAAAGCTACACAGAGAAACCTTGTCTCGAAAAAACCAAAAAAAAAAAAAAAGTAAATGTAATATTCAAGTAACCATATCCTATAGAATGGTGAGATATGGAAGAGCACTTCAAAATATAATCTTATCAAGTGACAATGTATCAATCTTACTATTTACAAAGTTTTGTTTTGTCTTTCAGGCCAGGGTCTCTCTGTGTATCCCTGGCTATCCTGGAACTCACTCTGTAGACCATGCTGGTCTCAAACTGTCTCTACCTCCTGAGTGCTGAGATTAAAGGCTTGCCCCATCATAGCTGGGCCAAAATTATGAATTGTAGTTAACAAACTTAAAATTAAAAAAAAAAAAACCTCAATTTTATATGTTAATAACAATGATAAAGACAGGAATAATTCTTGATGAACCAATCCCACCTATACTTGACTTCAAGATCTACTTTGTCACAAATGGTAAGAACCAAGATGAGTTCTAGTCTTGCAAGACAGGCATTATCTGCTATTACAGGACATAGATAATTCAGGGAGGTGACTCATCACCTTGTTCATCTCCAGATAATTAAAGTTTACATACATTATCTACAGTTCAGTTTAATGGCTTCATTTTTGATCAAGCCAATTAAAGATTTACATCTAATTCTCAATATCCATACCAAACACATGATTTTAAAGTTGCAAATTTTGCCTATTTTCATCTGAGGTAGAGGTATGTCTCAGTAGTTCAAAGCATTGTTACTCTTCCAGAGGGCACAGGTTAGATTCTCAGAACCCACACAATGCCTCACACCCATTTGTAACTCCAGTTCCAGAGGCTCCCATACCCTCTTCTGGACTTTGCAGGTGCCAGTTAACATACATAGCAGACACATATAGTTCAGATACACAGTAGGCAAAAACACCCATAAACACATAAAAACTATAGTGTTGAAATTTAAAAAAAGAAAAAAAGAAAAAAAGGAAGTCTCAGATTACCATGCCACTGAGATACATCAAATATATCCCAAAACTCCTGGCTTATTTTCATTTCTCTCCACAATACCTATATACATACACATTTCTAAGATACATAATTTTTGAATCTCTGAGCCTCAAAAAATTTTGTCAGGTGGTAGTGATGCATGCTTCCAGGACAGCCAGATCTCCGTAGAGAAAGGAGGGGAAAAAGTTTCCCTGAAACTTTCACCAGCTAAGCTCATCCAATAAACCGAGCTCATACAAACACTCTTGATCCACAAGTCCTATAATGGTCAACAAAAGCACTCTTTCATGATGACATCCCCCTATAGTACTCACTAGGAGTAATTCTGGTCCTCGGGAGACATCTGATGTTATTGGTTGCCACATAATGAAGGGGACAATTGGGAGGCAGGAATATCACTCCTGGTATATGATGGATAGGAGGTCATACATTCTATTCTAACACAGCACAACCAAATTTATCAGTTAACAAGAGGCTGACAAATCTTGTCATGTATTTTATTTTTCATATAGCATTTACATTTTTATTTACATATTATCTTTTAGACAAAAAACCTCTCATTTTTGTTTTGTTTTGTTTGTTTTCCCCGAGACAGGGTTTCTGTGCAACTCTGGCTGTCCCAGAACTCACTTCTGTACAAAAGTCTCCTATAAACTTAAAAAAAAAGAAAGAAAAAAAAAAAAAGAATGTTTTCTGAAAAGAATGACACAGTAGTTGAATCTATTATTGCAGTAGATTACAACATCTTATTTTCCAAATATTTAATCTAAATTGTATTTTACCATGTAGTCTCCTACCCAACATTCACATAATTTAGCATTAAATAGCCAGCCTTAGTAATATTAACAAATGCTTTCAATTTGGTCTTGTAGTCTGTTTAACATTTAAAAACTGATCAAATAAAATATCAGGAATAAAATGGAAACTACAAACTTTAAATATAGACAGATACAAGTTACAGTAAGGTTAACAGAAACTTTTGATTCATATTCTCATTCATATGTTCTCTCTCCATTTAAATGGTCTAAACAAAAGAAGGTATTTACTTAAAATACTTAGGCCAAATGTGATGACATGCCTTTACTTCCAGCACTCCAGAGGCAAGGCAGGTGAACTCTTATTTAGTTTTGAGGCCAGCGTGGTCTACATAGTGAGACCCTGTATCAAGAGCAAAGCAAACAAAGAGAAAAAAAGAACTAACTTTAAAAATATCTTGGCAAAAGCCGGGCGGTGGTGGCGCACGCCTTTAATCCCAGCACTCGGGAGGCAGAGCCAGGCGGATCTCTGTGAGTTCGAGGCCAGCCTGGACTACCAAGTGAGTTCCAGGAAAGGCGCAAAGCTACACAGAAAAACCCTGTCTCGAAAAACCAAAATATATATATATATATATATATATATATATATTTTATATATATATATATATATATATCTTGGCAAAAGTTTCTTGGTTATACCAACAATTATTATTGAAAGCAAACAAAGTCCTTGGCGGGGGGGCACGACGGACACTAGGAAAAGGAAGAAGAAAAAATTCCTTAAAGGCAACAGTAATCAGAAATTCTAAGTACTGGGCATAATGGCACATGTCTAATTCCAGCACTCAAGAAGCAGAGCAGGTAGATCTCTGTGAGTTGTAAGTCAGCCTGATCTACAAAATGAGTTCCAGGACAGCCAAGGCTATGGTTATGTCTCCAAAAGAAAAAGAAAAAAACTTTAAGGGAACCCACCTGTCTGTAAAGTAGCAAACACTTCTTCAGTCACAAACATTGCAGCACTACTTCTAAGTAATGAATATTTCTACTAATTATTATCTACAGAAAAACCATGTCCTCCCTTCTAAACCATCATCATATGCCTGGATCAACACAGGGTAAAATGAAAGATTAAGTTTAGAGTGATTTAAATAAAATTGTAACCTTTTCACCCATATCTGAATAAACAAAAAGCTGAGTGCAGTGATGCACATCTGTAATCCTAACCCTTGGAAGGCTGAGGCCAGAGACCAGCATGGGCTATATATGTGGACAGATTACAAAGGAAAGAAGGGAGGGGAGGAGACAAAGGGAGAGGTGAGAGAATACCTACCTCATTTCCTGCTGAACAACCCTGAGTCAATGGGAAAGAGTACAAACAACCTGATTTTTATGAGAAGTTCTAATTTAATGATAGGCCCTAACTTTTGAAACATGTCCCTCAGGCAGTTAGGGTTTTTCAGCACAGCATGATGATATGAAGGATAAACAAAATGTGAGGCATTACATATTTAGCAAAATGGGTTCTCAAAAAGGTTTTAAAAATCTAGCTTTCTGGCCCAAAGTCAGTGAGGTGACCAAGAATAAAATAAAGAGGAATTCTGACCACTAATTAAAGTGTGAAGAGATGGCTCAGGGGGTAAAGTGATTGTCATCCAAGCCTAAGGCCCATACCATGAGTTCCCATACCCAGAACCCATGCAAAGTCAACACAGTAGCACTGCAATACTAGCACATCTTAGAGAAGGGAGGCAAGAGACAGGAGAATCCCTGGAAAATTACTGACCAGCTAGCCTGGCATGCATAGCAGCAAACAGCAAAGATAGCCTGTTCCCAAGGTAGAAGAGGACTAACCAATACCTAACGTTGTGTTCTGACCACTCTATGAGCACTGTGGCACATGAGCACCTGTGCATTCATACAGACGCATTTACTCTCACTCTATCTCTCTCTAATAAGCCTGTACACACTCTCACTCAAAACACTCTCTAATAACCACCTGCGCATACTGTCGCACTCACACACAAGACAAAACACACACACACACAAACTTAGCAATCTCATATTTGAATTGTAATCAAGAAGTGATTACTATCATAACTCTTCTCAAAGCCACTATATACTATAAGCCTGTTCGTGTATTTTTTTTTCCGAGACAGGGTTTCTCTGTGTAGCTTTGCGCCTTTCCTGGAACTCACTTGGTAGCCCAGGCTGGCCTCGAACTCACAGAGATCCGCCTGGCTCTGCCTCCCGAGTGCTGGGATTAAAGGCGTGCGCCACCGCCGCCTGGCAATTAGTCACCCATTTTCTTAAATTGTATTTCCTTTTCTTTTTATTTTTTTTCTCTCCCCCCCCCCCCCACCTGAGGATCGAACCCGGGGCTTTGTACTTGCTAGGCAAGCACTCTACCACTGACCTAATTCCCCAACCCCCTGTTAATTTAATTACATTTAATTACAAAGTTTTCTCTATGTTGAGACAAAAACCTTTTCTTAAAAATTCTACAGTGAAGCCAGGCAGTGGTGGCGTACACCTTTAATCCCAGCACTCGGGAAGAGCCAGGCGGATCTCTGTGAGTTCAAGGCCAGCGTGGTCTACAAAGTGAGCTGCAGGACAGGCACCAAAACTACACAGAGAAGAAACCCTGTCTCGAAACAAAAAACAAAAAAATAAAAAAATTAAAAAAAAAAAAACAAACCTGTTTCCTTATTAGAAAAACAACTCTTCAGATTCCTACACAAAATGCTCAGGACTTAAGTTGTTTTTTATGTTTGACTAATCATTCTATTCCAATAATGGCAAGCAAAACTACCTACCTCCAAGAAGCCAGCACTCTCAAGTATCACTTCAAAGTGTCATCTACAATATAATATTGGTAGATACAGACTGAGATTGAGGAGACTAAATAATCCACCCATAGACACATACACCTCTACTACACATACTCTAGCTTATCTGACAGTCACAGCACATTACTTACATTAGTTACACAAGGATTTGACTATATCTTGTGAACTATTTTTCCTAGGCTATCAAATGTTTCAGACCCTGATTTTCTCATCCAATGTACAATCTTTTTTCTTCAAAATCACTGACCTCCTCCTTGTTGTTATAATCCCTCTTTTGGCCTCTGTTCTTTTCATTCAAAGATTTCCCATTATTCAACCATTTATGTCATGCCACCCACTCCAAGGTTCAAAACTTTCTACTATGCAAGAAAGCATTGTCATTTTATAAAATACCTCTGGCATTTGTTACAGAAGCTTTATCTTATATTTATTTACATAAAATGTTACAACTAGCCTATTTTCTTCACTGTGCCACTCACATCTTTCTCAGGCCTTCTCTACCAACCCCAACCCATGTAAATCCTTTCACCCTTCTTCCTTTATCCTTTGCCCCGTTTGCTTGCACTTCGATTATAGATAACCTCTCCTGTCCATATAAACTCTCCAAAATCAACACTTTATCCACCATAGTAGAAACTGTCATGTTAACACTTCTCTCATATATAGACTACAGGATTTATAAACACATGACATGAATGCAAAAGGGGAATTATGTGAAGGAAGAAAGCGGACCAGTAAGGAAAGAAAACAGGAGACAGGGGAAGCAGTGACAATGAACAAGGGACTATGCTATGTTAAAATTTAGTAATGAAAATTAGAGACCCAAAAGAATTTTAGTAAGTTCACATGTTAAACACACTTAAGTATTTTCTAAATTGCTGGTGAAATATTTCATGGATTTATTTCACCAGCTTCATTGTTTAAAATGGTTATATATACATGATGGTAGTATACACCTGTATATGTGTATGCATGCAAGTTTGTGTTTAAGAAAGGGTCTCATAACATAGTAAAATTAGCTTCAAACTCATGGCAAAAACCTTAGTCTCTTGCATGCTGCATTAATTCACCAGCAGACACACACACAAAAAAATCAACAGTAATAAAAACTTCACTGTCAATATAGAAGTAGAAATCTCATCTATCAGTATTAACACAGGTACTACTAGGCAGTGTTTTTTGTTGTTGATTTTTCCATGACAATATTTGTACTCTGGAGAATTATGATGGACCCTGCAGCCACTATCCACTGAATCCAATTCAGCAACACAACACACAAGTAAACATACATACTTGCCTGTACTGTCCTCTTTCCTGTTGTTTTTTGTTTCTAGGTTTTGCTCTTTTTTTGTAAGGGAGGGATGTTTATCTTGTATGTACAAGTGTTTGGGCTGTTTATGTGCCTGGTAACTCCAGAAGTCAGAAAAGGGTCTCAGATCTACTGGAATTGAAGTTATAGATGGAGTTATAGATGATGGTGAGCCACTAAGTGGGTGTTATAAATGGAACCCAGGTCCTCTGTAAGTGCAACAAGTGCTCTTAACAGCTGAGCAATCTCTCCAGTCCCTTGTTTTTGGCTTTTTGATGTGTGTTTTCTTCACTTTTTTTTTTTTGGGGGGGGGGGGGTTTCAAGACAGGGTTTCTCTGTGTAGCTTTGCGCCTTTCCTGGGACTCACTTGGTAGTCCAGGCTGGCCTCGAACTCAGAGATCCGCCTGCCTCTGCCTCCCGAGTGCTGGGATTAAAGGCGTGCGCCACCACCGCCCGGCTTTGTTGTGTGTTTTCTAAAGACAAAGTCTCACATATCCAAGGCTGACTTCAAACTTAGGTAGACAAGGATGACTTTTCTAACTTCTATTCCTCCTAGTTCTAGGACTATAGGTGTGCATCACATATTTGGTTTGTGTTGTTGTCTAAGATCAAATTCAAGCCTTTATGAATTCTAGACAAGCACTCTACCTCCAGAGGTTCATCCCCAATCCCATTTCTTGGTTTGTTTGTTTACACAATCCAAAAGACTATACTCCTAAGCATCTCAGATGAAAACATGACCCATTAATCTAGTCTTAAGCCCTACAAGTGAACACTGTATCATATTTAAAATTATTTCAAGTGGAGGCTAGAAAATCATCAACCTACATACAAATATAAATTCTGGTGTAAGAAATGATGGCACTAGTTGGGTTATTTACCCAGCAGATACACAGTGGCACTGTTTGTTGTTTGTTTGTTTGTCTGACTGTTTTGGTTTAGTTTTTTCAAGACAGGGTTTCTCCCCGTGTAGTTTTGGAGTCTGTCCTGGATCTCACTCTGTAGACCAAGCTGGCCTGGAACTCACAGAGATTCACCTGGCTCTGCCTCCTGAGTGCTGGGATTAAAGGCGTATGCCACCACCCCCTGGCCCAGTGGCACTGTTTTAACTGAAATAATTTAAAAGCAGGCAGAGGCATGCAATTCCAGGCCAGACAGGACATCACCTCAAAAAAAATTTTTTTCCTCTATAAACACACATGCCATGTCAGGTGCTGTATACATACATATCCATCCATACATATATACATGCATGCAAACTATCTTACACATAAAAGTAAACTTTTTTATTCTAGAAATAAAGATATTATTTACTTTGAAATCCTCTATACTACCTAACTGCATTATTCAAATAATTAGGCTCAACTATCTACTTAAATTGCTATGCCTAGTTTATGTTAGGCATCCCAGATAAAGAAACCTAGTATCACACTAAAGCTATGCTAGTAAGATACATGGTCTCACAGATCACTCACTCAGCCTCTATACAGATTCAGGTAAACTGCTCTCTCAATTTTTTTTCTCTAAACTTAAAGATTCGTACAGTTCTCAGAACTCAAAGAAGTTTCTCTGAGCAATGGATGATGGTTCAGGCAGAAACTCACAACTCGACAAAGTGTTAAGGATAAATAAATGTCAACTGGTACTCAGTCAAAACTGGGACCTTTATCAAGAAGAGACAGAAAGTCAGGGAAGACCAGAGGACCAGAGCAAAATGTCTTCTAATGGGGCAGGACCACTGCACTGATGAATACACAAGCTAGCCAACACTTCAGTATGGAGAAGCAAGAGGTTCACTAGCCCCCACTCCTAACTGAGCACATATGGGCAGTTAATGGCTTCTGGGTAAAGGGAGTCAAGGGTATGGCCCCTAGTAGGTTGGCCACGCTCCCTGGATGGCTCCCACACCCAGAAGCATATAGGCAGCACAAACTGGACTCAATGGGTTATTTTTAAAAATAATAAAAATTTAATGATACTTGTATTTAATTCAAATGTTCAGAGGAAGAAGCAGACAGATCTCTGAGTTCCAAGGCCAGCCACGACCACTTAAGACTGTCCTTAAAAAGAAAAAAAAAAGAAAAGAAAAAAGGACATTGGGGGAGGGACAGAGAGATAGTTATGGAGCTCGGAATAGTTAGGAGGAATGTGAATACGATCAAAATACATTTTATGAATTTTTTTTTTTTTTTTTTTTGGTTTTTTCGAGACAGGGTTTCTCTGTGTAGCTTTGCGCCTTTCCTGGAACTCACTTGGTAGCCCAGGCTGGCCTCGAACTCACAGAGATCCACCTGGTTCTGCCTCCCGAGTGCTGGGATTAAAGGCGTGCGCCACCACTGCCCGGCTATTTTATGAATTTTTAAACAAATAAAACATATATACTGGCTTCCAAGACAGGGTTTCTCTGTGTAGACCAGGCTGTCCTGTAACTCAAAGACCTCCCTGCCTCTTCCTACAAGTGTATGCCACTACGCCCAACAAAAATAATTTTAATAGAAAACTGAAGTTGCTTTAACCTCATGACTTCCTTTAGCTATCAACAATTAACGCAGTTTATAGCCAGGAGTTTATAAAGAAAACCTATTGTGCCAGGCGGTGGCGACGCGTGCCTTTTTAATCCCAGTACTTAGGAGGCAGAGGCAGGTAGATCTATGAGTTCGAGGACAGCTTGGTCAGACACCAAAACTACAGAGAAACCCTGTCTCACCAAAAAAAAAAAAAAAAACCTGTTTTATAGATAACCCACAAGAAAATGCAAATTTATAATCTGTAATAGTTGGGGGTTTTTTTCTTTGTTTTTTGTTTTGAGACATGGTTTCACTATAGAGGTCTGTCTGCCTCTCCTCCCTAGAACTATATTATAAGTGTGAACCACCATGCCTGGCTTAAAATAGTTTTTATTCTAAGGAAACAAACCACTATACATTTTTTTAAAATATCTAAACACCTTAACCTAAAATACTTCTCAAGACACAACAAAGAAGGAAAAAGTATCTCAATTTTATATCTATGAATAACTCAGAAGAGACATTTTCTCAATGTTTGGCTGTGTATAACTAGAATAACACTCCAATTACATAAAAATTCACATTAGTCAGTTATAACTCAAATAGAACCTCAAATTATGACCCAAATCAGGATAATTTCTAAAATATGTTCTATTGAGAAATTATTTAGGAAAAGCATGCTCATTCATATCCAGACACAAAGTAGCAAAAAAATCTAAGTCAATTTCAATTTTGTATTTTCATATGTTTCAATCATTTCATTCCCTCCGAAATCTAGTTATTTTTTCATCTTAAAGTAAATCACCTAAATCCCATGCACAATAATGAACCCCTTTTTAAGGGGCTAGGGAAATGGCTCCAGTTAAAGAGTATCAGCTGCTCTTCCAGGACTGAGGGTTCAATTCCCAGCACCCATATGGCAGCTAATCTTCTGATCTCCAAGGGCACGCAGTGCCCTTGTTGCACAGAAATACATGCAGACAAAACACCTTAAAGAAATGTTATTTTTAAAGTGGCTGGAAGAATATAGACCAGCAGTTAAGAGTACTAGCTATACTATCAGAGGACCCAGATTTAATTCCCAGCACCCACAGGGTGACTCACAATCATCTGTAGTTCCAGTTCTTGGGGATCTGATACCTAACTTCTTGCCTTCACCACCCACAACAGGAACACACAGGGTGCACATACATACATGCAGGCAAAACATTTATATACAGAGCTAACAAGAAAAAAAATCTTGAGAAACCCTGTCTCGAAAAAGCAAAAAAAAGAAAAAAAATCTTAAAAATAAAGAACAATACATCTAAGAGATTCCAGTGGATCTCAGTTCTACCAAGAATATCTTTTAAAAGGCACCAAACTGCAAAGTCTCCTATTTACCCACAATTAAAACATTATGACTCCATATAAGGACCTGAATCATAAGCAGAAAAACCTAGATATATGGAAAGGAGCCGTGCGGTGGTGGCGCACGCCTTTAATCCCAGCACTTGGGAGGCAGAGGCAGGCGGATCTCTGTTGAGTTCAAGGCCAGCCTGGTCTACAGAGTGAGTTCCAGAAAAGGCACCAAAACCCTGTCTCGAAAAACCAAAAAAGAAATATGGAAAGGTTAAGGATGCGAGTTCGTAGATCAATCAAAAAGGCTATATGGTCATCTATTAAGTTTCTGTTATTAGTCAAAATATATATTATTAATACATGTATATTAAAACTACACAAGCAAACCATAATAATACAAATTTGGATTGTATTTATTAAACCATGGGAGTTTTCTAAACTAAAACATCTCAGTCTATTTATTGGTACTCAAAAATCATGTTAATAGTGAATTATGTTGTCACTATTTAATGCTTCTTGAATTCATCTAGAAATGAGAAGAATCTGATACCAAAAAAGTAGTCCACAGGAATGGAAAGCTGACATGGCAGTTAAGAGCACTGCTGCTTTTGCAGATGACCCAGGTTCAGTTACCAGGACCCACATGGTGTTTTAGAACTATCTGTAACTCCGGTTTCACAAGACCAGATGCCCTCTTCTGACCACCTCAGGTACCAGGTAAACCATACAACCCACATACATGCATGCAAGCAAAACTCTCATACATACAAAATAAATCTAAACTTTCATGTTAATGCCATTTAAGACTTTTTTCCCCCAAAAGTTGAGTCTAGTATCAATAGATAAAATTCTCTATTAGCTTTTCTTTAGTAAGATGGTTCTTTGTCTTCATTTATATTACTACTCCAACTTTAAAAGGCTTTTGGCTTTTATTGTTTTTAAAGAGGCTAGAAAAATGGCTCAGTCATTAAGAGCGCCAACTGCTCTTCCAGATGACCCAAAGTTCGACTCCCAGCACCCACCTGGCAGCTCTCAATCCTCTGTTAACTCCAGTTCCAGGGATCCAACACCCTCTTCTGGACTCGACAGGCACCAGGCACACAAGTGGTACAGATTTACATGCAGGAAAAACACCCATACATGTAAAAAAAAAAACTTTTTAAGCTACTTTGTTGCTACCTAGCATAAATGGTGTTATTTTATACCCCAAGCAAATGATTTCTTAATGTGTTATGTACTCATGTATACAGTGGGCATGCAAGCTAGCTGACACTAGAGGTCTTCCTTTTATCAATTCCCACCTTATTTTTAAATGACTGAGTCTCTCAGTAAACCTGAATGGAGTTCACAGGCAAGATGGCTGGCAAATTGGTTAAAAGGATTCTTTGTTCCCATCTCCCAGTGCTTAGGTTACACAAGTTTATCACCAAGCCTGTCTTTTACATGAGTGCTGAGGATCTGAACTCATATCTCAAGCTGGCATAACAGGCACTAGGTCACTGAGTCATCTCTCTAACCCCAAGGAGATGATTTCTAAAGCACTTCTTTCTGCAGTTTCAAAAAGTCCTTCATTTCACCTCAACTGATGAAATTCAACTTTTGATAGCTCAAAGGTTACCAGACTACCAGAGAATGACTCCCTGAAGAGCTATATCATATTTCCTCTTAAAGAGAAGCATTCTTGTAAGGAAAAAATGAGCTATTATTTATATAAAAAAACAAAACAAAACAAAAAAACCCTGAATTCCTGAATTCTTTAAAGAAATCAAGAAACATAAGCATACATATTCAATTGTACTCATCAGCAGAGATTCAAGCAATAGAGAACTGCAAAATACACTTATTCCTTCCCTTGAGGTCTGCCTTAAAATGACAGTGAGAATATCAAATCTGAAAAATCAGAAAGATAATACAAAAGTTTGCTTTCAAGCCAGTCAGAAGAATCCTGAATACAAGGTTTTCCTTGGCTACACATAAGTTCAAGGCCATCCTCTGGCTACAAACACCCTTTAAAAATAAGGTGGTCTAGCCGGGCGGTGGCGGCGGCGGCATCTGCTGATGTTTTGCTAAGCAGACATTTGGTTAACTGTCTTCTAAACATTTTATGAGTTTCTTTTTAAATTTTATTTCATTTTCTTGATTATGTTCTGGCCCAAGGAGGCCAGAAGATGGTGCTGGATTACCCGATGCTGGAGTTACAGGAGACGATGAGCCACCCTATGCAGTTACTGGGAACTAAACTGGAGTCCTCCACAAGAATATATATGTTCTTCATTGCTGAGCCAACTTTCCAGACCCCCTCAACATTTGTTTATACCCATAAACTAGTGATGCTCTCAGCCTTGGGCAAAGAAACACTTATTACAGAGGATGATGCGCAATGTAGAGATTCATAACTGGTCAAAGTGCTGAGAATAAGGGACTATTGATTGCTTGGCCCAAAATGGACCAACTATATTATTCCCTCCAAGGCTCAGGGAGCAGCCGAGTTGGCAGTAGAAAGACTGTCAGAGTTGGAAAATAGGAAGTACTATGAAGCATGAACTTCTGGACATGACAAACCCTTTGCAATCAGAGATACACTACCATTAGCTTAAGGATTAAAGAGGGCCTCAGGAGGCCCTACCCCTCCCTGAGGAGCACTTCAAAGTTAATAGAGGAGGGGTGAAAGTCATTTTCTTCAGTCGTGTAACCACTACAAAGTAGTCCAGAAAACAGATCCTGTTCATGCTCATACTAGTTGAGAAGAATGGGGTGTTAGCAAGAGAGGGAAGGTAATTGTTGAGGGGATAATATGGTAATATATTGTACACAAGTATGAAATTTTCAAAATTTTAAAAATGACTGTAAATATCTCAAATTTAAAAAAAAAGCAGCAGCAGCTGCCTTTACTCACAGCACTACAGAGGCAGAAGCAGGCAGATCTTGAGTCCAAGCTACAGTGAGACCCAGTCTCAAAAATAAATATATATATACGTACGCCTCAGATATCTAAAGGACTTCTAATTCAAATATCCTACTTATCCTCTTTAAGAATTTTCAGGAGAAATCAGGCTGAAGATTTTAAATTTGTTTAGATTCCACAAAATGGATAAGCCATTTTAATAAGTAGCAGTCATAGTGAGTTGTCTACAGAAATCATAGGCATGTGGAGAAAAAGGTAGAAGATTTCTGGAAATCTGAAGCCAGCTTGGCCTACAATTTCAAGTTACAAGTAGGCCCAAGCTACATAGTGGAAAAGAAATAACACTAACCCCTGGTTCTTAAACTTTTTATAATTTTTAGAAGTAAAAATATAATTACATCATTTCCCCCTTCCCTTTATCCTTGCAACTCCTCCCATGTACATATACTCCCTTGCTCTCTCTCTGAAGTTAATGGCCTTTACTTTAATTATCATTGTTGCAGGTGGTGGTGTGTATACACACTATTGGGTTCTTACTACCCTTCCTGGCTGGCCTCAAACATGTTAATCCTTGTGCCTCAGGTACATTCAGGAGTAAGCCACTACATCTTTCTCAATCTTTTTGATTCATAGAATTTAATAAAACCAATCTGTTATATAAGCCATTAGTTCTTAACATTTTTAGAATTAGAAAAACCAGTTAGGTCTCACCTGATATCCGTGTTTTTAAATCAAGTATTCCCACTCACAACAAAATCCTTTATGCTGCTATCTAGAAATTTATCATCCTGGTCTCTGATATTTATTCATTTATTTATTGGTTGGTTGAGACAGGGTTTCTCAGTGTAGCCCTGGCTGTCCTGGAACTCGCTCTGTAGACTAGGCTAGCCTTGAACTCAAGAGAATCCCCTGCTATGCCTCCTGAGTACTGGGATTAAAGGCATGCACCACCACCACCTTCCACCTGAATATTTATTTTTTGATTGTTTTATTTAAGTGTATGGATGTTTGGCCTATATGTATGTTTGTATACCACATGTATGCCTGATGCCACCAGAAGAGGGCATCAGATCCCCAGGAACTAAAGTTACAAATGGTTTTGAGCTGCTCTGTGGGTACTCAGAGTTGAACCTGGGACCTCTGGAAGAGTAGCCAGTGCTTCTAACAGCTGAGCCATTTCTTCAGCCCTCTTTGGTGAATTTCTAATGAAAGAAAATATATGGTCCAGGTGTGGGAAAAACCTTTGGGAGCTACATCATAAACCTTTTCACATTCCTTTAAACTTAAAAGATATATCCAAAGACATATGTTTCAGTAATCAACTAGGAATTCTATACAACCATCTTACATATCCTGAATCTTATCCACTAATCCCTGCTATTATATTTTCATAGGAAAGTAAAAGGCACATTGACTCATCAGCACTTCAAACACTGCCTGATATGGCACATAAAAAAAATCTGACATTAGGGATAGAAAATGTAAAGTCTAAAAGGGGGTAGGAACAACTTACCAGTTTAACAGCCTCTTGTGCTGCTTCTTTTGTACAAAAAGTGACAAACGCATAACCTCTGTTGAGACCAGTGAGTGGGTCCATCATTAAACGAAGATCCCATATAGGTCCAGCTTTCTCAAATAATGGAACAAGCTCATCCTCAAATAGATCTCTGGGGATCTTCCCCACAAATATCTGTAAATTAATATGAATTCACAATCACGGCGAATTCTTTAGGAAATTAGATACCTTTTATACAAATGGTACAAGTTTTAAGTTTCTTTACCTCAGTGCCAACAGAAGGCTGCTGACCTGAATAAACAGAATCTGGAGGTGGTCCCCCATACTTCCTCTGCCCGGTTGTCACATCAAGTGTGTAGCCTGTTCTTTCCAAGAGTGCCTTGAAAAAGTCAAATATTATTAATGCTTTATTCACATGATCACGTACATAGAATTACAGTTAAGTCAATCCTATTCAATTATCTCAGCAACATTCCTCCATACAAATGTGTATGGTCTGTGTTAGAACTCTTCCTTTTATGTATACTTATCAAAACTTCAGGATCCTGTAAATATTAGTTTTTAGTGTCCAATTAATTACTGAGCAATAAAAAGTAAAATCAAACTATCAACACCTTTCAAGATATATCCACTCTGCTAATAAAAACCTCATTTAAAATGAACACTTCTGATTACCTCCCAACTTTGGATTTCTTAATAAATTTTTGTAACCCACTCCTAGACACACAATGCCATTTATGGGCATTTTGTCTCCTCTGAATATACCACTCCACTCCTCAAACCAAGCCTATACACTTGGAAAAACTTGATTATCTGGTGCTGAAGTGGTGTGCCACAAAGCATGGCTCATTCAGAAAAAATAGCCAAAATGACTTTGAATATTTATGAAATTACAACAATGTAACCTCTAGATTTATTCCTCTCAACTGTTAAAACACAATTAAGAGTTTCTCTTCATCTCTCATTATAGGTAAAAGTAACAAAAGGATGTATGTAATCCATTAATAAGCCATAAAACTCCATTAAGCCACAAAACCCCAAAAGTCCTGTTCTCCATTATATCAACTACAGAACAGTTTTGTAAGTAACAAAAACTGTGTTAATAACTAGCTGGCAATTCAAAATAAAAAGACATGTTAAAACTTATCAAAATGTTAAGTGACTAGAGACTGAGTCACCTCAGTACCCCAAAATTTCATCTTTTCTACTCAAACATGACCTGTCCAAAAAAAAGAAAACAATTACTGATTTATGAAAACATATCAATTTAAAAAATATTCATACTTTTTTAATGAAATTTCTTAAACAGCTAAGAATCTTAAACAGTTCTAAGAATCTTTTTCATTACACTCAAATTTTTACTCCTTAAAATTTTAACACTAGGGGTTAGGGATTTAGCTCAGTGGTAGAACGCTTGCCTAGCAAGTGCAAGGCCCTGGGTTCAGTCCTCAGCTGGTGTGTGTGTGGGGGGGGGGGGGTTAACACTAAAAATATCAATTAAACCAAATAGGTCACCTTTCCTTTCCCTCATATAAAATCCCTGTGCTACAAAAGGTTTTTTAAATGTAATATTATTTATGTCCCAAATAACAATGTCAATCTAGGGGAAAACTACTTTATCACTTCCATCAAACATCCTTATAAAAATGTCATAATATAAGTCCCATTCAAGTTCATTCAACCCACCTCCTTCCAAACTTTTAGAAAATTTTCATAAATTCCCCAATCACTGGAATAACTGCAATGGAAACAACTACACCCCCTTGTTAATGGAAATCTAAATTATAGTTCAAACTCAATTCACTCACAGCTAGATATGTCAAAACTCATGGTTTCTGATAACTACTAACTTTGTATTCCAATCTGTCCATGATCTAAGCTTTCTTTTCCAATATGGGTAAAATACCACATTTATGCCCTGTTTAGCAACTGGTTTTCTTACACTATAGCCTTTTACCTCAAGAACAGTGGAACAATAGTAAAGAACATCAACTTAAAAACTAATAAACTATACTCAACTATACACTCAACAAGACAAACATAAAAACATAGCTGAATATGAGGAAATTTAACCTCCTTTATGACCTTAATAATCAACCAACCAGCAACAACAACAACAAAAAACTTTCACCCCTAACCCAATGTCCTTGCTTACCACACTTAACAGTATTATTGTCGAAAAGTTAGTTTTAGAAATAGCTATCCTCGGTAACCCAATTTAAGAGGCAATTATTAAAATTCCAAATTCATCAGGACCCAAGCCTCCCAAGAAAAACAACCATTTGCCCCCAGTTTTGTCAGTAACCTGTAAGTATGAATTTAGACTTAACCATAGATCACACAGCATGGAACATTAGTGGCCAGACAAGATAAAAATGAATTGTTTTTGAAAATCATAATAAAAAATTGGGTGTTACTTTTCAAATTTTAGTCATTAGAAGACAATAACCTTAGAAATATACTCTACCACACACATGGAATATTTACCAAAACTAGAAAATAACTCTAAAAAAAAAAAATAAAAAAAAAAACTTAATTAAAAAAAAAAAAACCCTTAAAGCTACAGAATGCTTTTAAAGACATACCTTAATCTTTGCCTCATCTGGTCCTTTACTAGAATCCGCTACTTTGGTCCCTTGTTTCTCTCTCTGCCTGTAAGTCTTCATGACTCCACATAAAAAGGCACTTTTGTTCTGTAAAGAAATTTTCCACTCATATTAACATTACTATTATGTCTGTGTCTAATTAAATTTAAATGAGCAGATCAAAAGTACTTATTTTTTTATTCTTTTTACACTGACATTAAATTAACATTACCTGAACATGAGAGAGATCACTGTCTTTAAACTGTTGAAGTACTGCCAATGCGCCGTCTTCATTGAACTCTTTTAAAGCTTCGATAGCTCTTTCATCTAAATCACTATGTGCAACTAGCCCTGGAGAAGAGAAAATTTAGTTAGTTATCACCTTTTAAAATTTCCAAATTCTTTCTTCAGGAAGTCCTGTATTAGCCAATACAGGTACACATGTGACAATGATTCTACTCCCCTTATCTACATAATGAAGATCATACTTTAGCCATTCTGAACTAAGTCCTCTCAACCACACAGAAAGAAGTCAACATATTTTATATCCTGTTTTGTGTCCAAGTAGTCCTGAACACTGCAGTATTTCTACAGTAAATACATAGGCCTACAAATCCTAAGTCAACCAACAAAACACCAAGCATAACAACTGAACATCTATCTACTCAATGTCAAGTACCACTAGAAAAAGGAACTACCACACCAAGAAAGACAAGAGAACTAGCCTACACTTACCAAGTTATTAAACAAGAATCCTGCTTTAAAAATACCCCAAAAAGTCACATGGGCTGCTCTCAACATTTAGCAGCTGTTGCTACTATCATATACTTATCCATCAGGCCAGACAGCCTTCCCCTAGGGAGATCTTTTCCCCCACTTCATCCCTCCCTCTACACTTTGGAAAAACTCTAGATCAAACCTAAATTAACCAACTATCAGAACAAGGCAAAGCTCCAGTTCCCACATTTATTGGAAACCACAAAAAGTTGCTATTTTAGCTCAAAGCCAGAAATCCAATAGAAAAATTTCATAATGTAATTTTGCAAGTGTTAGTTCTTACCTGCAACGTAAATTTCATCTAGTTTTTCAGCAACTTTCTGTGGTAAACCAGCATCAAGCAATGTCTGAAAATTTTCTGAATGGATAACTGCAGAAGTAGTATCCATGGGCTCTTCAGTACCATTTCCATTAACATGTTCTGTAGCCATGTTTCCAGAGATCTGTTCAAACGCAATAAGCAAAATTAAACTAGGATCTTCAAAAAGAATAGAGGACAATGACAGTCCCAATCTTTACTTTCTCTACCAGTAACTACAACCAGCCAGCCTGCACCTCCCTTGAAAGAAACCTCCTTAAAGTCACCATCTCCTGACAAGCCAGATTTGGAGCCCGGGGTACAGAAGGACCGAGTCACTACATTCTTCCTGAGCACCACCCCTGTCTTCACCTGCTAACACTCGCTAGGAAAAACCTTACTACAAATGAAGCCGAATCAGCACAGGGACCGGCCCAGCCTGCCACATGCAGCCGTTCCAAAACGGAGAATAAGGTGTGTGTGTGTGTGTGTGTGAAGAAAGCAACGCTGGGTTTGTCTCTCTCCAAGGTAAACCAGAAAGTGCGCTTTTCCCGCCTGCCGCTTATAGATCAGTAACAACAGCCAGCGAAGAACAAAGCGCTCACACAAGCCACCTTCCCACCACCCAATTCCTCCACCCTTCACCCCCACACCCCAAAGCCCGCCCCCGACTCCGCACCCGGAGCGGCAGCCTCACCACTGCGGCCGCCAGGAGCCCATTAGAAACACGTGCTCTGCGCCTTCAAATGTCCTACAACTTCCTTCAACGGAAACCCACCGAGCACCGGGCCGAGGCGGTCGTCACCGCCTCCCAACAGCAACCCGCAGTCCGCGGTCCGAGCCCCCCGAACGGTGCAGCCGCAACCATCTCGCCCCTCAACACCGAGGCCGCGGCGGCGCCAGGCCACGGGCTCTCCCCGCCCCCCAGCGCCGCCGTCTCCGCCGTGACACATGGCTCTCCGCCCCGGGCGCTCCCCAATCGCCCGCGACCCCCGGCCTTCCCGCACCCCTCGGCGTAGCGGCTGCGGCGCCGAGGCCGACAGCCCGCGCCGGGAGGGCGTTCCGCCGCCGGGCGCACGCCCGCGGGAGCCCGAGCACCGCCCAAGCCCGCCGGCCGGCCGCGGGACGGCACCCGCGCCTCTCCGCCCACTCCCGCGCCGCCGGCCACGACAGCACACCAAGTCCGCCGCCGCTCGCGGTCCGCGCGGGCCACGGGGCTGCCCAGGCGCCTCCTTCCCGGAGCGCCGCAGACAAAGCCCAGCCGCGGCAGCACATGGAAGAGGAGGAAGCGGCGGCGCGGACCGCGGCCTACTCCCTGGCAGCCCCGGCCAACGTGCTCCTCTCTTCCCCCTTGGAATCCATTTTCCAGAAAAGCCGGTTTCTCCCCGCGCCGCCCTCCCCCAAGCTCCCTCCACAATGTCATGGAGCTCCCCTCCCAGACCCGGGTGCCGGCGGTCGTTACCTCCCCGCGGGGCTGCGGCCGAGGAATCCTGTCCGACCGGGTCGGGTGGCGGGGAACGCGTGCTCGCTGCTCCCTGTGTCCGGCGCGAGTGGAGCTGTTGTAAAATGGCGGCCGAAGCTCACGCCGCTGGCAGCAAACCCGATCCAGTTCCACTCGCCTCCGAGCGCGCTCCCAGTGCGCGCGCGCGCCCCCGCGTGACCCCCCTTCCCTCCCCTCCCTGGCGCGTCCGCTTCTCTCACTCACTCCCTCAGCCCCTGCCCTCCTCCAGCTCCTCCTTCTCCCCCTGCCACCTCCGCCGGCCACCGGCCGCCCTGGCCCCTCGGCCTTCCTCCTTCCCCTCCCTGCACCTCCTCCCCCAGCGTCCCCACTCCCGTCCCGCGGCCGCTCAGGCAACGAGTGGCCGCCCTTCTCCTCCTCGCTGGCACTCTGGCTCACGCCCTCCCTCGCGCTAGCTCTCTCGGCCCGTCCCCAGTCCCTGCCGAAGTCGCTCTTTCTCTCTCCCGCGCTGACGTGACGACGCAGCCGACGCCTCAGGACGCGCGCCCGCGGGCCCCGCCTCCCGCCCCGCCCCTCGCTCCCGGGTGGTGGTAGGGGGGGGGGAACGAGACCCCGCCCTTCCGCCGCGGCGGCGGTGAGGGGCCAAGTGAATGAGAGACCCGCCCTCTTGTGCGGACACTCCCTCGTGCTCCGCGGGCGGGGCGGGCTGGCTCGGCGTGTCCCACTCGTTCTTTGTCAGGAGACGAGCATCTCCCCACCCCGCCCTCCCCGCCCCCACCGCCGGCCGGGGCTCCGAGGGTGCCCGGCACGGGGCGCCCCGTTCTGCCGGGGCCGCCGCCGCCGCCGCCGCACCGCGCCCTGGGCGCTCGGGAAGCTGCAGGCGCACGTGTCCCCCGGGGCGGGGCGAGGCGAGGCAGACAATGGGGCTGCGGAGGAGGGGAGCCGCACGGGGTGGGTGGGTGCGTGGGTGGGGGGTGACGGGGGAGGGATGGCGGAGCTCGGGGCGACCGGGTGGCGGGGCTCGAGTTCGGGAGTCACCCCGGGGAGCCCCGGCTTCCGCCGCTGGACAATGGGGCATCCCGCGGCCCGGCGCGCGCCCTCCTCCGCTCGCACGGATACCCTGGGCGGAGGGAGGGGCGCCGCGGCGCCGTGGGTTCGCGAGGAAATCCCAGTGCCTCCCGCCCCGGGGATGACACCGAGGCCAGATTTGGAAGCTTAACCCGCCCGGTGGTGTTGGGTTGTGCAATATTCCGTTTCTGTCCCTGGCCTTTTAGGCAGTTGCGTGCTCCTCCTGGCACACTTTGAACAACTTGAAGCCGCACAAAGCTTCGTGATTAGGACAACTGTGAGGAAAAATGTCTGTGTTTCTTTTCAAACGTCTTGGCAACTAAATGTTATGTGAAGTGACATTTCCTTTGTAACCGTTTACTAGGTACAAGAAAGACAAGACAAAGGCGTTTGTATCTCAGACGGTGTGGATACTAATTTTATCCAGAACAACTGTAATGAAAATAGCATTATCCTTTTTACAAAAAAAAAAAAAGGCTTATTTTTAGAAAGCTACTGGTTCCCCCCAATGAGCTTTATGCTTTAACAAGCCAGTAGTCCAAAGAAAGTTAGCCACTCTTCAAAGTGCCCACACACATAAAATTGTGGGTTTTTTTTTTTTTTCCCGTTGGCAGGTGAACCAAATAGGAAATATTTCTGAAGTACTATTTAACCCAAACCTGTTTAATAAGGTTCTGGATATCCAGAGCCTAAATTCCATGCTATCAAACATATTCCTGCTATGGAATTTTATTAATTCAACAAGAGATTTTAGTTCATACCCCAAAGGTCTGGATGATGGTATCAATGGAAAAACAACCAAAACGTTAATAGGGGTAATAAAAAAGCCTATGGACTAGACAAGGTGGACAAAGATTGAAACCAGGTTTTCTTTAATGAGTCCGGAATACAAGAGCCTGCTTAAAAAGCGCCGCTCCCTAGGCAATGTCAAGAACTCTCAGACTGAAAGCTCTCCATCTCTGACCTAAATTCCTTTCGTGTTAGACCTTACTTTTCCTTGCACTTTTTTCAAGACTTAGTTATCTGTATGGTATGTATGTGTCAACATGTGAGTATGTGCATATGAGTTCAGGTGCCCCCAGAGGCATTGGATCCCACTGGAGCTAGAGTTACAAGCACTCATGAACTCCTGGACTTGGGTGCTAAGAACCAAACTTGGGTCCTCTACGAGGCAGCAGTAAGCACAACCACTCTTAACCACTGGCCCATCTCTCCAGCCCGCAAACCTGTTTTGTTTTGTTTTAAGGCTCTCTGTTAATCTCTGATGTTTCAAAAGAAACTGAACACCAGATCCTTCCTTTAATCATTTCGATAATCCCAGCAGGAGGAAGCTAGATAGCAAGTTCAAGGCCAGCCTGGCACTTTGAGATGCTATCTAAGAAACAAAACAGCAACATCCCCAGAGTCACCACTGACAGGACAGTCATCCATTAGCATCCAGCATCATGAGCTGGAAAAGGAGTCCTGTAGGACACCAGATTCTCAGTCAAATCCTGTCAGTTATCTCCTCTCCCAGAGTTCCATATCTGCCTTTCAACCGTCCAAAGCCACCACCCTCTACCATGTATACTAAAAATGGATCCTTCTAATTCATCCACTCTTGAAGATCTGATCCATTCAAGGCTAGCCCATTTGTGTGCACTCTCATCCCCCTGCCCAGCCCAATACTTTTTAAAAGAGCCTGTGAAACATTTGTAGTTCAGTGCTCAATCCTGCTTGATCTCCAACATCCTCCCCCACCCCCAAGGGAAAAATTACACTTAGGAGAAAATCCTTGACTGTCTGTGTCTGCCCCCTACCCCCTACCCTACCCTGCACCCCGACAGAGGCACGTAGTTCAGCTGGCCCAGGATGACCTTGAATTTCTTTCTTTCTTTTTTTTTTTTTTTTTTTTTTTTTTTTTTTTTGGTTTTTCGAGACAGGGTTTCTCTGTGTAGCTTTGCCCCTTTCCTGGAACTCGCTTTGGAGACCAGGCTGATCTCGAACTCACAGAGATCCGCCTGCCTCTGCCTGGAATTAAAGGTGTGCACCACCACCACCCTTGAATTTCTGATGCTCCTAACTCCACCTCCCAAATTTTGAGCCTAGCTTCAGGTAAGCCAAGCAAGCACTCTGTCACCTGAGCTATATCCCAAGCCCAAGACCTCAAATCCTGAAGTCAACAAGGCCCTCCACTACCTAACTTAGCCAACCTCAGCTGACTTTTCCTTGATTCTGGCATTTTTAAGGTATCTCAGACTAAAAACTTACTCAGAGAAGTGGCTGGTGTCCTGGGCAGAATTAAATGAAAAACATTCAGCTATGCTCTCTACTGAACAACTCTCCTCCTTGTTTCCTCTCTCTCTCTCTCTCTCTCTCTCTCTCTCTCTCTCTGATAGAAGGGTAGAATTCATTATTTTCCCAGAGTGGTCTCAAATTCCTAGGTTCAAGTTGCCCTCATGCCTCAGTCTCCCAAGTAGCAGGAACTACAGCAAATAACCACCATACCCAGCTCATTTGACATCTTTCAAATGAGAGATGAAGCAATAATATAATTGTCCTCCTGGCACTCAGGCATTCTGATTCCAGACATGATCTGGAAGTATTATTACTAAAATATGGGGAAATCCCAATAAGCTAAAAGCAGAACAGGGCAAGGCATGATATGCACACCTTTAATCGCAGCGCTTGGAAGGCAGAGGCAGGTAGGATCTCTATGAATCTGAGGTCAGCCTTGTCTACAGAGCAAATATCAGGCCAGGGAAAGCTACATAATGAGACAGTTTCAAAAAAACAAAAATTAAAAATTTATTTAAAAAGCTGAACAGATGATTGTTTATAGCACAGGGTTTCTCTGTGCAGCCCTGGCTGTCCTGGAACTCGTTCTGTAGACCAGGCTGGCCTTGAACTCACAGAGATCTGCCTGGCTCTGCCTCCCAAGTGCCTCTGCTTCCCCGGTGGAATACTGGGATTAAAGGCGTGTGCCACCACCACCTGGCTGGTTTTAGGATATTTTTAAAAGGAGGAAAAATTAAAGGCACATGCCTTTAATCCCAGCACTCAGGAGGCAAAAGCAGGTGGATCTCTGTGAGTTCAAGACCAGCCTGGTCTACGGATCGAGTTCCAGGACAGCCAAGACTACACAGAGAAACCCTGTCTCAAAAGAAATATATGAAATTCTCTGGTCTGAGAAGTCTTATTTCTGTGTGAGAATCGTCTTTATTATCTAGACAAGAATTAAATGCTGCATTAAGCCAAAGGATATAACAGGCTGACGTCCCAGATCTGCTACTGAATAAACTAGGGGCTTTCTCATCTTAGAACTACTATTTCTTTGTTTAAAAATCATTAGTGGTGCAGGAGGAATAGGGGCACCTGCCAACTTAGTGTGAAGGTGAGAAGTCAAGTCTGTGCAGTCAGTTCTCTGCTTGCATCTTTATCTGGGTTCCCAGAATCAGACTCAAGTTGCCAGACTTTTATGGCAAGTATCCTTACCCACTGAGTAAACGTACAGGCCCCAAATTGCTGTTTCCATATCTATTAAAGAGGTGACTTGAAATGCAAATTTCTACCTCAAACATAGATTTTTCAAACTCTCCAGTTTCATGTTATTTAAATATATGCAAATGGTTTTGCCATTTAAGGTTTTCTCCATTTGAATTTTAGCTTTATATAAAATTTATAGAATTTTAGTCTATAGAAAATAGTCTACTTTTTCCATTATATGGACCCTCACTGCCCCTACACACACACACACACACACACACACACACACACACACACACACACCACACACACACCAAAAATAAAAACAACCCAGCAATAAATCCAGGTATGGCTGTACACCCCTGTAGTCATAGCCCTGTGAAGATTGAGGTTAAGAGGATCGAAAGTTCAATGCCAGGGCTGTTGAGATAGCTAAGTAGATAAATTCAGTCCCCAGGACCTACATAGCACCAACTCCCCAAAATTATCCTCTGACCTCAACATGTGCACTAATAGGCATACATCCACAGGTGTAAACATATACAAAGAAAGAAAGAAAAAGAAGGTTTTAAAGTACAAGGCTCGGGCCAGCAAGATGCTTTAGCAGGGAAAGCGCTTGTTTCAAAAGCCTGCTGATTATGGGAGCTTGAGAGATGACTCGGTGAGAAAGCGCACTGACTGCTTTTCAAGAGAACCTGGGTTCAATTCCCAGCACTCATGTGGCAGCTCACAGCTGTCTGCATCTCCAGTTCCAGGGGTTCCAACACCCTCTTCTTTCTGGCCTCCACAGCCACTGCAGTGGTGTACGGACATACATGCAGGGGAAAGATCCATATAAAATCTGACTTGGTGAAGAGTGTGTGCTGCTCCTGCAGAAGAACCAGGTTTGGTTCCCAAGGAGCCACACATGACAGCTTACAAACTCCAGTTCCAGAGGATCCGATACAATCTTCTGTCCACTATGGTCAGCAGACACAAAAGTGGAACACATCCACTTTTGCAGGCAAAAGCACTCAGACCCATCAACATAAATTAATTTTTAAAAATCAAAACAAAACACTAAGGGGCTAGACAGCCATCTATGTCAGTGAATTGCTTGCTGTGCAAGTATGATGGGCTGAGTTCACACCTCAGCACACATGTAAAAAGCCAGGCGTAGTGGCACACTCCTATTATGTCAGCATTAGGGAGACAGAGACAGAAGGGGCTCAAAGCTCAGCCAGCCTACCTAGCCTAATCAGGTCCTAGTGAGAAACCCTGTTTCAAAACCAAGGTGGACAGTCCTGAAAAATGATGCCAGAAACTTACCTCTAGCCTCCACGAACACAAACATGTATGCACATACACACATACCTGCTTGTGCACACACATGCACCACCCCCACCACCACCATACACATACACACACAGGCTGATAATCTTTGGTTTTGGAATTTTGGAGATCATTCCCAGCTTGTATGTGGTGAAATCAAGACTCACATTCACTGTGCATTACTCACGTTTCTGTTTTTTGCCCAGACAAGGTCTCTCTATGTAGCCCTAGCTGGCCTGGAACTCAACTAGTTAGATCAGGCTGGCCTTGAATTCACAGAGCTCTATCTGCCACTGCCTCCCAAGTGCCGCAGTTAAAGGCATGCTCTACCTTGCCTGGCTGATAATTTGGTTTTAATGTTTAAAGATACATATATATGAAATATAAACAATACTTGTGCCGGGGGTGGGAGTGGTACATGCCTTTAATCCCAGAACTCGGGAGGCAGAGGCAGGTGGATTTTTGTGAGTTCGAGGCCAGCCTAGTCTACAAAGCGAGTTCCAGGAAAGGCGCAAAGCTACACAGAGAAACCCTGGAGAGAGAGAGAGAGAGAGAGAGAGAGAGAGAGAGAGAGAGAGAGAGAGAGAGAGAGAGAAGACCAATACTTACAATATGAAACTATGTTAAATGTTGGCCAACCAAGTATACATGCTTATAATCCCAGACTCAGGTGACTGAGGCAGGGGAATCTGTCTCAAAGATACTGTCTCAGAAACACAAAATTTAAGAGCTGGCTCAATAGTTGAGAGCACGTGAGGCTCTTACAGGTGACGAGTTCAGATCCCAGTACACAGGTTTGGCAGCTCTCAACTCTATCTGTAATTTCAGTTTCAGGGTATCAGACATTCTCTTCTGGCCTCCATGGGCAACCATGTCACATGCATATAAAGACATAAATGCATACCCTGACACATAAATAAAAATAAATTGAAAACCAAAATTTCATTATTCATTTGCTTTATTATTCTTCCCAACTATGTGACTTTTGAAATAATGAGAAAGGAAAAACTGTTGAATTGGCAAATAATGAAAAGCAGGCATACAAGCAAGATTGTTTGGGTTCTTATTTAAAATGCTTCCATAAACTCAAAACCACTTAAAAAAAAAAAAATCAGACAGGCGGTGGTGGCGCACGCCTTTAATCCCAGCACTCGGGAGGTAGAACCAGGCAAATCTTTGTGAGTTCGAGGCCAGCCTGGTCTATAGAGTGAACTCCAGGACAGGCACCAAAACTACACAGAGAAACTCTGTCTCAAAAAAAAAATTACTAGCCGGGCGGTGGTGGAGCACTCCTTTAATCCCAGCACTTGGGAGGCAGAGCCAGGCGGATCTCTGTGAGTTCGAGGCCAGCCTGTGCTACCAAGTGAGCTCCAGTAAAGGCGCAAAGCTACACAGAGAAACCCTGTCTCGAAAAACCAAAACAAAAACAATTTATTTAAAAAAAAATTATAATGTAGTGTTCTGTGCATTAGCTATAATTGTTAACAAAATTGAGTGCTTCTATTTCATGTGAATAAATAAACAAATAGTATTTGAGACACTATAGTTGAACAAGTTCATCAGATTCCTCCAACTGGAACTATGTATGGTTAGCCTGGAAGGTTCTTTTAGGCACTTGACAGCATGTATGAAGACCCTGGGCAGAAACCCAGCACTAATGTGTGTGTGTGTGTGTGTGTGTGTGTGTGTGATTTGTCACACGCCTGTACAAACAACTAAATACAGCTTCTCACCAGTTTCTCTTTTCCCTTCCTCCTTCCCCCTTCAACAGTCTCCCATATGTAAATGGAGAGATGACCTTGAACTTCTGATCCTTCTACTTCTACCTCCTGAATATAAGTTTACAGGCACAGTTCTACTGAGCCTGGTTTCATGTTGTGCTAGGAATGAAACCCAGGGCTTTGTACATGTCTTGCAACTTAAAAAACATATCACCATATTAGAATAAATTTATTCTCCATGCTCTGTCTCAGCTTCTTAGTCTACCTTCTGTGACTTATTTGAAGGGAATTTACAAAGTGACAACATTACTCCTAGGAAGAGGTGACCAAATGTCTATTCACCCTAGATCAGAAACTGTAGTCCAGCCTGGTCTACAAAGTGAGATCCAGGACAGGCTCCAAAGCTATACAGAGAAACCCTGTCTCAAAAAAAAAAGAAAAAAAAAATCAAGCCAGGCAGTGCTGGTGCATATCTTTAAAATGGTGCACACCTTTAATCCCAGCACTCAAGAGACAGAGGCAGGTAGATCTCTGCATTCAAAGCCAGCCTGGTTTAGAGTGAGTTCCAGGACAGCCAGGGTGGTTATGCAGAAAAACTATGTCAAAAAAAAAAAAAAAAAAAAAAGCTGGGTAATGGTAGTACACCCCTTAATCCCAGAACTCAGGAGAGAAACCCTGTCTCAAACAAACAATGATTTTTTTTTTTTTTTTTTTTTTTTTTTTTGGTTTTTTAAGACAGGGTTCCTCGTGTAGCTTTGCGCCTTTCCTGGATCTCACTCTGTAGCCCAGGCTGGCCTCGAACTCACAGAGATCCTCCTGGCTCTGCCTCCCGAGTGCTGGGATTAAAGGCATGCGCCACCACCGCCGGGCACAAAGGTTGTATATTAGATTTTACAGGCAAGGAGGGGATCCTCCAATCCGCCCCCACCCTTCCCCCACCCCACCTCCTGCCCCTGCCCCCTGAGGCGGGGTTTCTCTGTGTAACAGTCTTAGTTGTTCAGGTTGGCCTCTAACTCACAGAGATCTGCCTGCCTCTGTCTCCCAAGTGCTGGGATTAAAGGTGTTCACCATGGCGGTATAGCTCAGTGGTAGAGCATTTGACTGCAGATCAAGAGGTCCCTGGTTCATATCCGGGTGCCCTCTCGGAGTCTTTTCCTCAATTTAATGGCCAAATAATGATACATATCATTTCAAATATGATCTTAACCCAATCCTGGGCTAAAATAGGTATTTAAAAAATAAGGTTGTTCACTTTATGGCTGGAGAGATGGCTCGGCGGTTAAGAGCACTGACTGCTCTTCCAGAGGTCCTGAGTTCAATTCCCAGCAACCACATGGTGGCTCACAACCATCTATAATGAGATCTGGTTCCTCTTCTGGGAACTATAAGCATATATGCAGATAAAACACTATACATGCCGGGCGGTGGTGGCGCACGCCTTTAATCCCAGCACTCGGGAGGCAGAGCCAGGCGGATCTCTGTGAGTTCGAGGCCAGCCTGGGCTACCAAGTGAGTCCCAGGAAAGGCACAAAGCTACACAGAGAAACCCTGCCTCGGAAAAAAAAAAAAAAAAAAAAAAAAAAAAAAAAAAAAAAACAACAACAACAACAAAAAAAAACACTATACATAATAAATAAATATTTAAAAAAAAAAAAAAAAAAAAAAGGGTGTGCACCACTGCCGCCTGGCCTAAAACAAAGTTTCTTGGAGGGGAAAAAAAACACATTATTTTTTTCAGAGAATCTATTGAAATGATCTTTCAATTTATACATACATATATGTGTGTGTGTGTGTCTGTTTATGTATGCAACTGTTTGTGCATGCATGTGTACACACGTGTACATAGAGACCAGAGGTCAACCCTGGCCGTTCCTCAGCCATCATCCCCCTTACTAGGACCTAGTACTCACCAAGCCTAAGCTAGGCTGTCTGACAACCAAGTCCCCGTGATCCCCAGTGATCCTCTGGTCTCTGCATGCTCAGCACTGGAATTACAAGCATTTATGAACCACACCCAGCTTTTTAACTGTGTACTAGGGATAAAACTCAGGGTCCCATACTTGCACGGCAAGTACTTTACCAACTAAGTTATCTCCCCAGCCCCTGCAAAAATTGTATAAGAAAATCTTGTTGTTGTTTGTTGCAGAGAGGATTTCCTTATATAGGCCAAGTGAGCCTCAAACTTGTAATTCTCCTGCCTCCCAAGTTCTATGATTAAAGGCTTGCTTCACTATGCCCAGCTCATCAATGATTCTTAATTGGAGCCAATTAAATCTTCCAGGTATTTCTGGGTCATTTCTGAGGATCTTTATGGTAGTCAGATTGAAAGAGACTGTACTACCAGCATTTAATGGGAAATAGGTCAGAAACAGATCAGAGACACAGCTAAATATCCAACAACACACAATGTAGCTCTCCACAATAAAGATTTGGCCTAAACTGTCACTGACATATCCTGACTTACACAGAAAATACATCATTAACATGCTTAGTTTAGGGCTATTGGCCATATTGGGAGTGGGGGTAAGAAGGGTGGAGCTCTTATGAAAAAAAAAAAAAAAGACATACCTGTACCAAGGATAAACAAAGTTTTCCAACACTAATTCAAGAACCTGCACAAGAAAATTTTAAAGAAAAATAATTAACTATAGGGAAATAAACCATACTACTAAGCTATATATGTTAGCAACAACTATAGCATAAATTTAAAAAGGTCTTGTTAAAAAAATAAAACCGGGAGCCAGGTTTTGGGGTAAATTCTGAAAGATCATAGAGACAGAATCAGCCACAGCTAGCCTCGCCTCACCAATTCATCAGCTGATCTCATTTCCTCTATGTCCTTATCCAAATGGATCTCAGCTGAACTGCTGCTCAAAAGCCTAAAAGCTTAACAGACTCTAGTTCCTGGTCTCACACCTTATATATTCTGCTTCCTGCCATCATTTCCTGGGATTAAAGCGTGTGTCACCATGCCTCATTGTTTCCAGTGTGGCTTCAAATTCACAGAGATCCAGATGGATCTCTGCCTCCAGAATGCTAGGATTAAAGGTGTGTGTGCCTCCATTTCTGGCCTCTATGTCTATCTAGCAGCTCTTCTGTTCTCTGACCCCAGATAAATTTATTAAGGTGCACAATATATTGGGAGACACAATATCACCACAAACAACCAATTTTATTATACCAAATATTAACAATATCTCTTTTTGGGGATGGGAGGGGTTCAAGACAGGGTTTCTTTGTATAGCCTTGGCTGTCGTGGATTTAGCTCTGTATACTAAGCTGGTCTTGACACAGATACCCATCTACCTCTACCTCTCAAGGGCTGGGAGTAAAGGCATTCCCCACCATTGCCCAGAGGAATTTTCCAATTTATATGGGGGAGGGGGAGAATCCATAGCACAACATCCTTCTTTAGACAAAACAGTGAGAATCTACCTTGGAAGAAAATAAAGAAAGAACCCAATTTGAAAATAGGCAAACCCTCCCGGCGGTGGTGGCACATGCCTTTAATCCCAGCAGAGGCACAGAGGCAGGCAGATCTCTGAGCTCTAGGCCAGCCTTGGTCTACAGAGCAAGTTCCAGGACAGGCTCCAAAGCTACACAGAGAAACCCTGTCTCAAACAACAACAACAACAAAAGGTGAACTATCTGAAGAGATATTTGATGAAGAAACACAGGCAGAAAACAAACATATGAAGCAGTTTGGTTTGAAGGAGAAATGCACTCTATGGTCTCAAGAATTTGAACACCTAGTTTATGGTGTGGCTAAGGGAGACTTAGGAGGTGTGGTCTTGCTGGAGGAAGTATGTCCCTGAAGACAGGCTCTGAGAGTTTAAAAATTCAAGCATTGTTGAGTTTGCATCCTCCGCTTCATGCTTGCAGTTGAAGGTGAGTTCCCAGTTGTTTCTGCCACTGTACATGCTGCTGGCTGCCATGATTTCCTGCCATAATGGACTCATATCCCTTAGGAACCATAAGCCCAAATAAACTCTTCCTTTTATAAATTGCCTTGGTCATGGTGTTTTAACACAATAGAAAAATAACTAATACAGAGACTAAGGGATAACAAAGTCAAATCATAGCAAGATGCTATCATTTATATTAGGATGGCCCAAGTCCAGAACAGTAACATCACTAGGTGTCGGGAAGGTTGTGAAAACCAGGACCTGCCATTGCTGCTGGTGATGCAAAATGGTACAGACCCTTTATATGATGGTTTGGGCAGCTTATTGCAGTTAAACAGAATTTTATCATTTAATCCATGAGTTGCACTCTTTCGTATTTATACTCAAAGGATTTTGAAACATTTGTCTACCAAAAAACAAAAAAACCTGCTCTTGGATCTTTATGGTAGCCTTTTACAGTTGCCCCAAACTAGAATAAACTAGAAGCATTCTATGTGATGACCTTCCATAGATGAACAAATAAACAAGCTGTGAAATGGATAGTTTAAAGGCACTGGGAAGGCTGGGGCCAGCCTGAGTTTCATAGTCCCTTCCAGCCTAGGCCACAATGTGAGAGCCTGTCTCAAACAAACAAACAAATGAACCAAATGCTATAAAGCAACAAGTAGACATAGAGAAATGCCGAGTGTGTGTTACTCAATGAAAAGAGCTAATCTGAAAAGGCTGTCTGCTGTGTGCTTCCAACTGTGTGATGTTCTGGAACTAGAAACAGGCTGGAGAGACAGCTCAGCAGGTAAGAGCACTCACTAGATGCTCTTGCAGAGGTCTCAAGCTCTATTTCTAGCACCCACTTGGTGGCTCATGACAATCTGTAACTCCAGTTCCAGGGTATCCAATGCCCTCTTCTGGCCTCTGTGGGCACCAGTCACATACATGGTGCTCATATGTTCATCCAGGCAAAATACGCACATAAAATCATATATATATATATATATATATATATATATATATATATATATTAAAATCATATATATATTACACACATAAAATCATATATATATATATATTTCAAAAAATGACTGAAAGCTCAACATGGGAGAAGGAAGGAGAAACAAGATCTAAATAGGATACACCAGGATTTTTAAGGTTCTGTGATGACTAGTTTTAAGTCAACTTACCACAAGCTAAAGTCATCTCAGAAGAGGGAGCCTCAACTAAGAAATTCCTTCCAAATTATCTGGCTGTAGGCAAGCCTGGGGGGCATTTTCTTAATTAGTGATTTGATGGGCAAGGGGCCATCCCATTGTGGGTGATGTCACCCCTAAGCTGGTGGTCCTGAGCACTGGGCAAACCATGAAGAGCAAGTTAATAGGCAGCACTCCTCCAGTGGCCTTTACATCAGCTTCTGCCTCCATGTTCCAGCAATGTTAAGAGTTCCTGCCCTGAAATAAAATAAATGAAATAAAACCCATTCCTCCTGGAGTTGTCATAGGTCATGGTGTCTCATTACAGCAATAATAACCCTAAATAAAACAAGTGGTAAAATTGTACTGTACAGATAGGTGTCACTATATATTTTTACCTAAACATATAGGGTGTAATACAGCCAGAATGAGCTCTAATGCGAAATATAGACTTTAATAAAATGTATCAATATTGGTTTGCCAATTGTAACAAATGTGTCAACTAATATACTATGCTAATACTAGGAAAAAGGTTTGGGGAGGCGGTATGTGGAAACCACACACTGCTGTTTTCTGTGGAGCTAAAAGTCCTCTTGTTCTAGTTTGTTTCTCTGTTGCTGTGATAAAACACCATGACCAAAAACAACTTAGGGGAGGAAATGGTTTATTTGGCTTACAAGTAAGAGTCCATCACTAAGAACTCAGGGCAAGAAGTGAAGCAGAAAACATGAGGAATGCTGCTCGCTCGCTCGCTCGCTTGCTTCCCATGGCTTGCTTTCTTTTACAATCCAGGCCCTCCTACCTGGGAATGGAACCACCTATAGTAGTCTGGGCCCTCACACATCAATCATTAATCAAGAAATTGTCCCACAGACGTGCTTACAGGCCACTCTGATGGTGGTAATTCCTTAACTGACTGTCACTTCTCCCCAAGTGACTCTCATTTGGGTCACATTGACAAAAACTAACCAGCACAGCTCTAAAAATGAAGTTTATTAAAATTTTAAACTAGAACTATATTTTGATTATAGCCTTTTTGTTTTGTTTTGTTTTTCCGAGACAGGGTTTTTCTGTGTAGTTTTGGTGCCTGTCCTGGATCTCGCTCTGTAAACGAGGCTGGCCTCGAACTCACAGAGATCCACCTGCCTCTGCCTCCCAAGCACTGGGATTAAAGGCGTGTGCCACTGCCACCCAGCTATAATAGCCTTTTTTTTTTTTAAAATCTAAATTACATTTATTTGTATGTGAGTAGGGGCACATGTTTGTGTACATGTGCATACACACCACTGGGCACATGTGGTGGATAGAAGACATTGTGGGGGAGTCCGTTCTTCCTTCCATTGAGAGGATCCTGGAGGTATAACTTAGATCATCAAGTTTGGTGGCCAGTGCCTTTACCCACTGAGCCATCTGGCCAGCTCTCATGGTTATAGCTTTTTATCTCTATGTGCAAGATTCATAGCTCAGTCTCATTTTAGTTCCTTGGTTCTAACGTTGGTAGTGGAAAGGTAGGTTTAAATTATAAGAAGCCATGCACTGGGTGTGATCCCAGCCCTGGAGAGACAGAGGCAGGCAGAACTCTGTGAGTTCGAGGCCAGCCTGGTCTACAGAGTGAGATCCAGGACAGCCAGAGCTGTAATACAAAGAAACCCTGTTTTGAAAACAAACAAATAAAAAAAAAAAAAGCAAAAGAAAAAAAAAGGAAAAAGGAGTTTGTAGAAGAAATAACTACACAAAGAACAGGGTTATGCAAACATAACTCTTCTCAAAATTGGTTTATAAATGCATTCCAAACTCACTGACTGGAGTTCAGTATATGAGCAACCTTCAGTTGTTGTGACTTTCAAGATGATTTATTACAAGAAAAAAGAAAGCATAGCAGTACTTCTTCCATGGAGCATGCCCATGGCAGGATATCTTGAAGCTCTCCTCAAAGGTGACTTTATTCAAACACTACCCCTAAACACACACATACCTGCTAAGGAAGCCACGATGGCTGTCTCATTGTTATTATAGCACACTTAGCCTAGGACACATGCTCCGTGTCTTGCCTAATTACAAATAAGGAATGACCAAACGCAAATTATGGCTTGCTTTATCTTTCTCTTTCTTTCTGTGTCATTATTTCCAGTATAATGACAGGCCATTAAGGTCTGTAGTCACAGATATTTCATAAAATGCCATTGCTCTTTTTTCTCTGTCTTCAAAGCAAGTTCTGGGCCCTCAGTGGAAAGCCAGGCATTTTTTGTGTTACTTTAGATTGAGAACGCTTACCTTGTACTCATTTTAAGCTTCACCGCACTCCAATATGTGGTAAGTCCACTGGAATCCTGTGCTTAGGAGGTGCCATGGTCACTTTAATGAAATGGAGTGGGATGAAGTGACAGGCACACATACTGTGTATATCTCCCCTGCTCACACACATATCCTGTTACAGAAGCAGAGTTTCTTTGTTGTTTGTGTATTAGAGACCTGGTTTCAGAAAGCCCTCGCTGGTTTTGAACTCACTCTGTAGCTGAGGATAATCATCTCCCTGCCTCCTCCTGCTCAAGTACAGCAATTACAGGTATACACCGCTACACTGGGCTCAAAGTACAAGTTTAAGATACAATTATAGTGATTATAATAATGCATGCCCGTCATTTCAACACTCAAGAGGCTAAGAGAGTTTCACAGTTGAAGGCCCTCCTTTATTATATGAGGAGTTCAAGACGAGTCTGAACTAAATAGAAACATTGTCTTGAAAAGAAGGAAACTGCCTAGGAATACTAGATTAATTAAGCACAGAAAAAAAAAAAAAAAAGCTGGTACAGAACATTAAGTGACATCAACAGTGCTATAGAAGATGGATCTTGAAAAGAATATGAGGAGCCGGGTGGCGGCGGCGCACGACTTTAATCCAAGCACTCTGCAGGCACAGGCAGGTGGATCTCTGTGAGTTCGAGACTAGACTGTGTAGCTTAAGTTTTTCTGCCTTGCCCACAGTCAGGACAAATCTTTGTCACCCGCCAGTCCCACAGCCGCTCAGACCCAACCAAGTAAACACAGAGACTTATATTGCATACAAACTGTATGGCTGTGGCAGGCTTCTTGCTAACTGTTCTTATAGCTTAAATTAATCCATTTCCATAAATCTATACCTTGCCACGTGGCTGGTGGCTTACCGGCATCTTCACATGCTGCTGGTCATGGTGGCGGCTGCAGTGTCTCTCTGCCTCAGCCTTCTGCTTCCCAGAATTCTCCTCTCTCCTTCTCCCACCTACTTCCTGCCTGGCCACTGGCCAACCAGTGTTTTATTTATTGACCAATCAGAGCAATTTGACATATAGACTGTCTCACAGCAAGACTGGTATACAGAGTGATTTCCAGGACAGCCAGGGCTGTTACACAAAAAAAACTCTGTCTCAAAAATCCAAATGAAAAGAAAACACAGAAGATGATGTTAGAGACATCAAAGGAAAGGCCATTCAAAAAGGAAGAAGTGGTCAACATGGTTGGCTTATTTAGGGTTCCTATTGCTGTGATGAAACACCACATCTAAAAGCAACTCCAGACGGAAAAGAATTATTTCACCTACATATCCTGAGTAATAAATAGTCCACTGAGGAAAACCAAAGCAGGAACTCAAATCAGGCAGGAACCTGGAGGCAGGAGCTGATGCAGAGGCCATGAAGAAGTGTTTGAAGGGATGCTGACCCATGCAAGCATGTGGCTCTGACAGGCCTTCCCCTCCCCCTTCCCTCTACCTTGCTAAAAACCTTTATATCCATAAAGCTAGTTATCAAGGTCTATTCTCTTATTTAGACATTTTCTTTTTCTTTATTTTCTTCTTAGAAGCATAAATATTTATTTGTAACAAAGGAGTTTGTGTACAGGGTTGAAAATCTACAACTTCAGTCAGGCGGTAATGGAGCATGCTTTTAATGCCAGCACTCAGAAGGCAGAGCCAGGCGGATCTCTGTGAGTTCAAGGCCAGCCTGGTCTACATAGTGAGATCCAGGACAGGCTCCAAAACTACACAGAGAAACCCTGTCTCGAAAAACAAAAACAAAACAAAACAAAAAGTATCACTTTATATAAGCATTGAAATATTCCATGATTTGGATTTCATTCTAGCCCAAAGGTAATTCCACATTCTCCACCCCACCCCCACCCCCCAGACAGACCTGGGAAACCTGGAGCATAAGGCACAGACTGCAGGCAGCTCAACAGCTTGGAGAGTATCCTTTCCAAGTGACTGGCTGAAACCTCTTCCAGGAAGCTGGTCTTGTTTGGGTAGCTTCTTTGCAGCCCAGCTTGTCAGTCTTCCTGGCAGCTTCACTCTTCTCCTGAAAGGGACTCTCAGCTTTTATTGTTTACTCTGGCCAGGAGAGGCCTAGTGAATCTGATCGATTTCAGGGACTTCCTGGAGCTATTTTGAGTGTTTACCTTCCTGGTTAAGGAGCTTCACTGTAGATCGGACTGTTTTAATCTTGGAGGAAACTGTTACACAATAGCATCGTGTGTGTACCCGGTGCCTGCAGAGGCCAGCAGAAGGGATTGTTGGATTCTCTTGGTGTTATGAATGGTTGTGAGCCACCTTAAGGGCACGGGAAACAAACTAGGGTCCTCTGCCTGCAAGATCAGGAAGTGCTCTTAACTGCCGAGCCACCTCTCTGGCCCCTATGCTGCATTTCTTTTCTTTTTCTCTTTTCTTTTTTCTTTTTGGCATAAAGTGATACTTAGTCGGGTGGCAGTGGTGCACACCTTTAATCCCAGGCACCAAAATGACACAGAGAAACCCTGTGTCAAAAAAACCAAAATAAGTAAGTAAATAAATAAAATAAAGTGATACTTAAAGAGGAGCTGGAAGAGAGGGAGAAATCGAAGATAGAAGTGAAAGAAGGAATTGTCTATCATCTGTGTAGTATTGGGGTTTATAGAAACTAGTGATGTTCCATACACAAGGACAGGGACCTTTGCCTTCTTCCCTTTTTGTGTCTAGAACAGTACATTCTTCTCATAGGAATACCACGTGGAAATACCTTAAACTGAATGGCTCAAAATAACATAAAGGTGTCGTCTCATAGTTTTGAAGGTAAGGTGTCGAGAGTCAAGGTTGGTAGATTCCTGCTTCCTTTGAAAGCTTCTTTGACTCTTTGTCCCTGGAGGTACTTGGGCAATCTTTAGCATTCCTTAGCTTGCAGCTACATAACTCCAGACTTTCACTGTCACATGGTTTTCTTTGTTTTTTAATAGCCCTCTGCCTGTAAACATAATAGTCATGTTGGGTTAGGAACTTGCATTACTCTAGTATGACCTCATCTTGAGTAATTTTACTTGCAAGTTGCCTGTTTCCAAATGAAGACCCACCTTGTGATATTGGAAGTCAAGGTTTGAACATCGTTTTTGGAGGGAGGCATAATTCAGCCCCAAGTAAATAGAGTAAATCCTGAACTATCATTGAATGAGAGGATGAATGTGCCACAGAGAGCATTAGGGGAAGAATTTAACTTTACATTCATTGTAGGACACCATTCCATTTGGTATGCTTTGCATCTTTAATGTCCCCTAAACCTCATGCATCAAAGGCTCGGCTTCCCTTCTAATGGTGCTGTTGAGAGATGGGGGAGGCTTAAGGGAGTGAGACATAGTTGTAGGAAATAGGTCATTGAAGTCATACATTTGGAGGATCCACTGGGTCCCTCTCCGTTTCTTTCTCCTGCTTTCTGGCCTCTACCCTATGAGCAGTTATCTATGTCCTATGCTGCTTTCAATGCACAGTCTTACCACAAATCTCTGAAACAATAAGCCAAATACATCTTGCAGTTCAGAAGACTGAGAACAAGTTTGTGGAAGGAATTTGAAAACTTTTGGAGTTGCTAGCTAGGAAAATCTTGGAATACTGTAAGTAGAACTTGATGGGTAATTTTGATGTGAGCCCAGAAGACCAGAGGGCTGACAGAAAGGCAGACAGCAAAGAGCATTCTCACAGGGCTTCGGATGGAAACAAAGACTCTACTGGAAATCACTGTGGCAAATAACTTGTTGACACTTTCTTCATGCCTTGAGACTTTGTGCAAGGCTGAGCTTAAGAGTGACAGGTTAGGGTTGGGGATTTAGTTCAGTGGTAGAGCGCTTGCTAGGCAAGCGCAAGGCCCTGGGTTCGATCCTCAGCTCAAAAAAAAAAAAAAAAAAGTGACAGGTTAATTAGACTGGCAGAAGGAATTTTCAAGGTAGCCCACATTTGTTCTTTGGCATGGATGTTGCTGGATGCTTTTAGACATGCTTAGAAGGATAATTGTGAAATGAAGCCAGAGTAGAAAAACTTGTAGATTCACCAAGAATGGAATGCATTTAAAGTTGAAAACAAACTGGGTGTGGTGGTGCACTCCTTTAATCAAGAGGCCGAGTCAGGCTGATCTACACAGAGAACTCAGACCAGGCAGGGTGACATAATGAGACCCTTTTTAAAAGATAGTAATAAAGTGGAAAACAAAAAGAGTGTGGTAGTTAAAGCTATTGGCAGCACTAATAGAAGCAAAGCAATTTACATTAGGAGAGATTTTAAAGAAGAATTCAGAACTCAGCAAGACTCCACTCATCATAAACATAAAGGTGTAAAGTTGTAAACTCATTTGAAAGACTTAGCTTTGAGAAGTGTGCTCTAGGGCCCTCTATTCTCACAGGGTTATTTGGGGAATTGTTTCCCCATATACTTTTGTGTTGGCTAGGTTTTTTGTTTATTTTCTAGACCAGGCTGGCCAGGAACTCAAAGAGATCCTCTTGCCTCTGCCTCCCGAGTGCTGGGATTAAAGGCTGTTTGTTTTTATCAACAACACAGAATCACCTGCGAGGAGGGAATCTGGACTGAGAAAATGCCTCCATCAGATTGGCCTGTAGTCAAGTCTGTTGGGACAATTACTTACTTCACTACTGGGCAGGTGGTCCTGGGTTGTATAAGAAAATAGGCTTGGGCCGGGTGGTGGTGGGGCGGGGGGGGCGGGGCGGCGGCGGCGGCGGCGGCGCACGCCTTTAATCCTAGCACTCGAGAGGCAGAGCCAGGTGGATCTCTGTGAGTTCGAGGCCAGCCTGGTCTCCAAAGCGAGTTCCAGGAAAGGCACAAAGCTACACAGAGAAACCCTGTCCGAAAAACAAAAACAAAACAAAAAAAAAAAAAAAAAATAGGCTTGAGGGCTGTGGGGATGGCTTCACTGTTAAAGGTTAGGCTCATAACCAAAGAAAGCAGGCTGAGCAAGCCATGGAGGGCAAGCTCTCTTCAATGATGGACTTTGATCAAGACGGGTAACCCAAATAAACCCCTTCTTCTCCTAATTGCTTTTGATCATAGTCTTTATCACAGCTATAGAAAGCAAAAACAAAACAACCACCATCTAGGCACTGGTATTGTGGTATTGTGCCCCAGGGATTGGTGGCGGGGGTTGGCTGATGCCCAAGCTGGCAGCAGTCTTCAGTCTTTGGTGTTATTCACATGATGCTGGTTTCACAAACATCCGAAAGATAAGAATTGTGAGTTATGGAGGCTTCCACCCAGATCTCAAGGTAAGCACTGGGAAGTCAGATAAGGTGGAGCAGGATTGGGGTCCCTGTGGGCATCTTTGACAAGGTATATCTGAAGCTATGAGAGTGAAGTCCACAGTGCAATAAGGAATTCAGTAAACTGGAGACATCAGGTGCAGGGGAGACATGCTGATGAACATTGCAGGTAGCCAGGAGAGTGAGTCCCAGAAAGACTTGTGGCTGCGGTGGGAAAGTCCATAGGGATGGGGATGCCCAAACCCTGGATGATGGACTTGGAACCATGGTACTTAGTTTTCAGGGGAGAGTTTGAACGTGTATATTTGTTTGTTTGTTTAGTTGTTTAGTTGTTTGTTTAAGACAGGGTTTCTCTGTGTAACCCTCGCTGTCCTGGAACTCATTATGTAAACCAGGTTGGCCTTGAATTCAGACATCTGCCTGCCTCTACCTCCTGAGTGCTGGGATTAAAGGCGTGCGCCACCACTGCCTGGATGAATTTGTAGTTTTGTATGGTTATAGAACTGTTGAACTATCAGAGGGAAGGAATTTCAAATTTTATTGTACACCAAATAGTTATATCATGTCAGGTGCCATTATGAGCTTGTTATCTTTATTTTGGAGCATTTTTAGATATATTTAAAGAAAGTATGTTTGCATATCAAAAGAAGAACTTACGATGGTTAATCTTTTTGTTTGTTTGTTTGTTTTTTGAGACTGGGTTTCTCTGTGTAGTTTTGGAGCCTTTCCTGGGTCTCTCTTTGTAGACCAGGCTGGCCTTGAATTCACTGAGATCCACCTGCCTCTGCCTCCCGAGTGCTGGGATTAAAGGTGTGTGCCACCACCACCAGGCAATGGTTAATCTTGACTGTAAAGATGGAGTGAAGAAAGATTCATAGGAGATTTCTAAATTATAATTCTGGGTGAGGGTCAGGTGATGGTAGAGCATGCCTTTAATCCCAGTAGTCAGGAGGCAGAGGCAGGCAGATCTCTGTGAGTTTGAGGCCAGTCTGGTCAACAGAGTGAGTTCCACACAGTCAGGGATACACAGAGAAACTGTCTCAAAAGAAAAAAAAAAAAAAAAAAAAAGCCGGGCGGTCGGTGGCGCACTCCTTTAATCCCAGCACTCGGGAGGCGGAGTCAGGTGGATCTCTGTGGTTCGAGGCCAGCCTGGGCTACCAAGTGAGTTCCAGGAGAGGTGCAAAACTACACAGAGAAACCCTGTCTCGAAAAACAAAACAACAACAAAAAGCTAATGATAATTTTCTGGATGAGTCTATGAGGGAATTTCCATAGATGATTGGCAGAAATTGACTGCGAGACACAAATGCTGAATGTAGGTGATTCTGTCATAAGGCTAGTAGCCCAGAAGGAACAAAATTAATGGGTGATAGAAAACCTCACAGTATAGTCTTTTCTTACCACATTTGGAACTGTGAGCCTAAATAACTAGGAATAGTCACAGCAATGGCTTCACACTTAGTACGGATTTTCTGTGTAGGTCACTTTTTTTTCACTATGACAAAGTACTTGATATGAGCAACAGAAGAGGAAAGAGGGTTTATTTTGGCTTGTGGTTTCAGAGATTTCAGTCCATAGTCATTTTTTTTTTCATTACTTTTATGTCTGTGTTTGGCAGGGAGGGACCTTATGTTGGGGACCATGCTGTAGAGCAAAATAACTAACCTCATAGTAGAGAGGAGGAAGAGACACTTGTGAGTGAGACTTTACCAGCAAGATTCTTCCTCCTTCTGCTCCATTCAGCTTCCTAGTCTATTAGACAGTGCTTCTAATTTGTGCAAGAGAGTCTAAGGAGTTCCTGACTTCTAGAAAGCAACTCCATAAAAAAAGTTGCTGCTAATGTGATGTAAGGGGCAGGGTTCTTCCCTGTCTGGTAGCTGAACTTGGCAGTGTGGTCCACACGATGCTGGCTTCAGAGGCATGGAGAATGCAAGAATGAGAGGGTTCTGGATTCTTCCTCCATGGTTTCAGAGGCCATGCAGCACATGGCAGGGCTGTCCCTGTGTGAAGGCCCTTGAGGGAGAAGGAGACCCTGAGAGGCCATCTGTGAACCTGTAAAAGCAAAGCCTGAGTTTCAATGGAGACCACAAGATACTGGAGATGCCAGAGCCATGGGATATCTGCCAAGGAGAGCTGTGTACAGGGAGTGGAATCAGGCCAAGAGAAAGGTATAGGTTGCAGCAGCAAAGCTGGAGGGCAGAGCCATCTAAATCCTTTGGTTCTGGACATGAAACTGTAGGACTTGCTTTTTTCCATGATGAATTTAGGTCTTTAGTCCAGTTTTTCCTCATGCAATCATTCTTCCCTTTTGGAATGGTAATATGTATTCTGTGACATTATGTGTTGCAAGTATGTAATTTGCCTTTTGTTTTTGTTTTTCGAGACAGGGTTTCTCTGTGTAGCTTTGCGCCTTTCCTGGATCTCACTCTGTAGACCAGGCTGGCCTCGAACTCACAGAGATCCAACTGGCTCTGCCTCCCGAGTGCTAGGATTAAAGGCGTGCTCCCACCCGGTATAATTTGCTTCTTGATTTTACACAATTACAATTAAGAGATTACCTTGAGCTAGTCTTGGTGGCACATGCCTTTTTAATCCCAGCACTTGGGAGACAGAGCTAGGCAGATCTCTGTGAATTCAAGGCCAATCTGGTCTACAGGGCAAGATCAGGACAGGCACCAAAACTACACCGAGAAACCCTGTCTCAAAAAACAAAAAACAAGGGGAGCTGGAGAGATGGCTCAGAGGTTAAGAGCACTGGCTGTTCTTCCAGAGGTCATGAGTTCAATTCCCAGCAACCACATGGTGGCTCACAACCATCTGTAATGAGATCTAGCGCCCTCTTGTGTGTAGACAGAAAACTGTATACATAATAAATAAATAAATGTATCTTTAAAAAAACAAAAAACAAAAACAAAACAACAAACAAAAAAAATTGCCTTGTGTCTCAGAAGAGAGTTTAGACTTTTAAACAATGGTGAGACTGTAAAAGATTATCCAGACATCTCAAGTTGAACTAAGTGCATTTTGCATTAGGATACAGCCATGGAACTATGGGGGTTAAGAAGTGGAATGTAGTGTTTTAAATGAGAATGTCTTCCCAACCCCTCCCTGTGGATTTTGAATACTGGCAGTGATGTTTAGAGAGGTTTAGTAGTTATGGACTTGATGGAGGAAGTGTGTCACCGGGGGTAGAATTTTAAAGTTTCCCCTACTTCTAGTTTGCGCTCTCTGTTTCAAGCTTGAGGTAAAAGATGTGAACTCTCTTCATCCTTTCCTGCCATCCACGCCTGCTGCTTGCTGCCATACCTCCCCTTGGTGACGGACTGTTAGCCCTCTAAAAACATAAGCCCAAATAAACTCATTCTTCTCAAAGTTGTCTTCGACAATTTGTATTTTTTTTTTTTTAGTAGAACCGAAATTTATTATAAGCCACAGTCGTCCTAGGGACCTCCATACTATATATATATAGCTTCTATGGTTCTATGGGTTGTGGTCTGATTGTTATTTATTTTATATCTATAATACACTTATGAGTGAGTACATACCATGACTGTCTTTCTGGGTTTGGGTTACCTCACTCAGGATGATTTTTTTCTAGTTCCATCCATTTGCCTGCAAATTTCATGCTTTCATTGTTTTTCTCTGCTGAGTAATACTCCATTGTGTATAAGTACCACATTTTCCCCATCCATTCTTCCGTTGATGGGCATCAAGGTTGTTTCCAGGACAATTTGTATTTTTATTATAGTAACAGAAAAGTAACTAAATACACTAGTGAAATGTTAACTATTTGGAGAACCCATTGATCATATAATTAGTCATCATGGTCATATTCAAAGTACCTTAAAGTTTCAGCATTAAGGAATTGGACAAAGCCAGGCGGTGGTGGCACACGCCTTTAATCCCAGCACTCAAGAGGCAGAGCCAGGAGGATCTCTGTGAGTTTGAGGCCAGCCTGGGTTACAGAGTGAGTTCCAGGAAAGGCACAAAGCTACACAGAGAAACCCTGTCTCTGAGGACCAAACCTAAGGCCTTGCGCTTGCTAGGCAAGCCCTCTACCTCCAAGCTAAATCCCCAACCCCACTAAACCAATTTATATACATTAGCAATGACCTTCCCAAGAGATATGAAACTGCTTGTATAGTTTAAGACATTTTGAGTTGAGTTTTAAATTAACTTCATGAAAAAATATCATAAGATAGAGATGACAGTGATTATTTTAAAGCTATTTTAAAGCTGGGATGTGGTGGTGCACACCTTTAGTTCCAGCACTTGGGATCTCACTGAGTTCCAGGGCATCCATGACTGTTATACAGAAAAAACTCTGTCTGGAAAAACAAAAAGAAAAACAAAGCAAACAAACAAAAAAGATATTTTGAGTTATTGCTTGGATATTAAATAACTTCAAAAGTTCAGTGGTAGGAAATATGATTGCTAGATGATGAGTTTTTCAAAACTAACTGGATTGTGGTATTCATTGGTGTATTAATCCACAATGGATTCATAATTTGATGGCACTATTAGGAAGTAGTGTAAACAAGGAGATGTGGCCTAAATGGAATGGGAGTGCCCTGGATTAATTTATCTTGCCCACGGCGCCTTCCTTCTCCTTTTCTTCTTGGCTGATATGAGAACAGTAATGCCTGTTGCCTAGGTGTTCTACTTTACAATATCCTAGATGCTACAGAGCAAGCTAACCATCTCAGAAACTATGGGCCAAGACAAAAGTTTTCTTTTATATTGCTTCTGGCATTTTGTCACAGTGATGAAGAGTGACTGACTTGTTAGAACATAAAATGGTATGTTTTGGAAGTTTCCATTAAATTTAGTAATTTGTCCTTTAAAAAAAAACATGGGGACAGAGAAACAGTTCAGTAGTTAAGAGTACTTGCTGCTCTTGCAGAGGACCTGGTTTAGTAACAGGTACCCTCATGATGGTTTACAACCATCTGTAACTCCAGTTCCAAGGCATCTGATAAGCTCTTCTGACCTCTGCAGGCACCAAGCATGCACATGTACACATACAGACTAGGAGACAAAACACACATATATAATACATCTTTTTAAATTATGTAATGTTCTCTAAATTTTACAAAATGCTGAAACAGTGGAGATCGTCAATTAATATGAATTTTTTAAATTATATAGCAAAAAGAATACTATATAGATCTTTAATCAGTTACATTAATGATTTGAAAAGGAGAAGACAGATGTTCTTCAAGTATCTAATACATTGGTTTTTTTTTTTTTTTTTTTTTTTTTTTTTTTTTTTGGTTTTTCAAGACAGAGTTTCCCTGTGTAGCTTTGCGCCTTTCCTGGAATTCATCAGCTTCACCTTTTCACACAGATAATTATGGAAATGTCTCTTCTCATTATAACTGTTTTATCTTTGAAAGATGATAATCCCAGCACTCAGGAAGCAGAGGCAGGTGGATCTCTGTGAGATCAAGGCCAGCCTGGTCTACAGAGTGCATTCTGGGACAGCCAGGGCTACACAGAGAAACCCTGTCTTGAAAAACACAAACAAAAAACAACAACAACAAAAAAATGACTTTCCTGAGCGAAGGAAATGAGACACCGTATAATTTCTTGTGAGATACATTTCTCCTACCTACCAAGTACACTACTAATTGTAAGTTTTAATAATCTGACAAATTGACAGTAAATTTAAACACACAGAAGCCAAATTCATCTTTCAAAGATAAAACAGTTATAATGAGAAGAGACGTTTCCATAGTTATCTGTGTGAAAAGGTGAAGCTGATGGGGCTGGTATCAAATTAATTGCTTACAGAACTGAATGAAAATAATCAGCATTTGTTGTGTGGCACTCTGATATAAAAACCTATCTTGGGGGGAAGCTATTTAAGACACGGGATATTCTTGGGGAGGTGAAACATTCCATATTGCAAAGACTTCAGGAAGTCCCTGAAACTGATCAGACACACTGGACCACTCCCTTCACTAGCATATATAAGTAGTAAGGACTGCTGAATGAACCCCAAACCAGCTGAACTGCCCAGAAGAAGCTTAGAGCAGCTGGGCTGTCTGGAGGAGGAAGAGACCAGCTAAGCTGCCTGGAAGAGACACGTCCTGACCTGTTGAACCTCCTTCGAGGTGTGCAGTGAGTTCCAGGTTTCCAGCCTGCATGAGTTGTCATCCGTGCTGGGGTGAGATTTTGGTGATTCAGTTACCTGAGTAATTTCTGATCCTGTAAATAACTCCAATAAATTCATTGCTTCATCAAGTTTGAACTTTGGCAGTATCCTTAACCTGTCCTCAGTTTCTGATCTAGGGTGAATAGACATTTGGTCACCTCTTCCTAGGAGTAATGTTGTCACTTTGTAAATTCCCTTCAAATAAGTCACAGAAGGTAGACTAAGAAGCTGAGACAGAGCATGGAGAATAAATTTATTCTAATATGGTGATATGTTTTTTAAGTTGCAAGACATGTACAAAGCCCTGGGTTTCATTCCTAGCACAACATGAAACCAGGCTTAGTAGAACTGTGCCTATAAACTTACATTCAGGAGGTAGAAGTAGAAGGATCAGAAGTTCAAGGTCACCTCTCATTTACATATGGGAGACTGTTGAAGGGGGAAGGAGGAAGGGAAAAGAGAAACTGGTGAGAAGCTGTATTTAGTTGTTTGTACAGGCATGTGACAAATCACACACACACACACACACACACACACACACACACACACACACACACACACACATTAGTGCTGGGTTTCTGCCCAGGGTCTTCACACATGCTATCAAGTGCCACTAAAAGAACCTTCCAGGCTAACCATACATAGTTCCAGTTGGAGGAATCTGATGAACTTGTTCAACTATAGTGTCTCAAATACTATTTATTTATTTATTTACATGAAATAGAAGCACTCAATTTTGTTAACAATTATAGCTAATGCACAGAACACTACATTATAATTTTTTTTTTGAGACAGGGTTTCTCTGTGTAGTTTTGGTACCTGTCCTGGATCTCATTCTGTAGACCAGGCTGGCCTCGAACTCACAGAGATCCACCGACAGGGTTTTTCTGTATAGTGCTGGTTGTCCTGGAACTCACATGTGGGAACAGGAAACTGAACTCAGGCCATCAGACATGTTGGCAGCAAGTCCCTTTAACCACTGGAACACCTCGCTGGCCCATTAAAACTTTGTAAAATGTTTAACTTTGTTTTGAAAAGTTGATTTTAAGGTGGCAAGAAGACTTAGCAGGTAAGAGCACTTGCCACTAAATCCGAGGACCTGAGTTTGATCCCTGGGACCCACTTGTTGGAAGAAGAGAATCAACTATTTATTGCAAGTTGTCCTTTGTCCTCTATGAGAGCACTATGGCACATTTGCGTCTCTTTAACACCATAAAACAAATAAATAAATATTTAAAAAATTTCAAGTTGATTTCATTTTTAAAACTAAAAAGATAGTCAGGCGGTGGTGGCACATACCTTTAATCCCAGCACTGGGGAGGCAGAGCGAGGTGGATCTCAGTAAGTTTGAGGCCAGGTGGTCTAAAAAGCAAGTTCCAGGATAGTCAGGACTGTTACACAGAGAAACCCCATCTCCTGTCTTGAAAAACCAAAAAGGAGAAAAAAAGAGAAAAGAAAAGACATTTCCATGAACCCATTTTCCAGCTTCCATGTTTGTTAATTTGAGACTAATTTTGCTTTACTTATACTTACTCAAGCCCTTACTCAGATTTTCATATTATTCTGTAGCAAATCGTTTTGTTTTGTTTTTTTTTTTTTTCGAAATTTTCTTGTTAGCTTTGCACTTTCTGAACTCACTTTAGCCAGCTGCTCACTCCAGAGATCACTGCTCTGCTCGATGTATTAAAGCGTGCCACCCGCCGCTCTGTAGCAAATCATAAACATCAGTTTCATCCATAAAGAATTCAGTATGTATTTATAATAACAAATTAGAAATAACACCATTATCATGCCAAACAAAAGCCCCATTGATGGCATACATCTTTAATTCAGAGACTCAGGAGGCAGAGGCAGGCAGTTCTCTGTGAGTTCAAGGCCAGACTGTTCTACATAACAGGTTCCAGGCCAGTTAGGACTTCATAGTGAGTGAGAATCAGTCAGTCAGTCACTTTGTATACCTGTATGATTGTCTGTCACACACACACACACACACACACACACACACACACACACACACCACAAAAGCCCCAATGATCTCCTAATTATGTGAAATACAAAGTCAGTTTTCAGATATCTCATAAATATCCTAATTTCTTACAATATTGATTCAGAATCCAAGTACAAACATTGGGAATATAGCTGTATCTACCTAGTCTCTAAGTTTATAAGTTACCCATTCATCTCATTTGTTAGGGTGGTGTTTTGTTTTTGTTTTGGTTTTTTGAGACAGGGTTTCTCTGCATAGCTCTGGCTGTCCTGGAACTCACTTTGTAGACTAGGCTGGTCTCAATCTCATAGAGATCAGCCTGTCTTCTACCTCCTGAGTGCTGGGATGAAAGGTATGTGCCTGGCTGGTAGGGTGGGTTTTTTGGGTTTTTTTTTGTTTGTTTGTTTGTTTTGGTTGTTGCTGTTTTTTTTTTTTTAACTCGTGATACATATGTTAAATAAAACATTTACTTTCCCATCGTTTGTATTTTTTATTATAGTTCTGTGTGTTCTCTAAATTAGCAGTTATACCAGATGCTTTATTAAATTCATATTCAATCTTTGCTCTTTTGTTTGTTTTTTTATTTTATTTTATTTTATTTTACAATACAATTCAGTTCTACATATGAGCCACGGATTCCCTTGTTCTCCCTCTCCCTCTCCCTTCTCCAGCCCACCCCCATTCCTGCCTCCTCCAGTTTTTTTTTTTAATATTACTGTAAACACGATCTAGCATCTTTTTTTTTTTTTTTTTTTTTTTGAGTAAAACCGAAATTTATTATAAACCACAGTCGTCCTAGTGACCTCCATGCTATATATATAGCCTCCATGGTTCTGTGGGTTGTAGTCTGATTGTTCTTTATTTTATATCTATAAAACACTTATGAGTGAGTACATACCATGACTGTCTTTCTGGGTTTGGGTTACCTCACTCAGGATGATTTTTTCTAGTTCTATCCATTTGCCTGCAAATTTCATGCTTTCATTGTTTTTCTCTGCTGAGTAGTACTCCATTGTGTATATGTACCACATTTTTTTTTCATCCATTCTTCCATTGACAGGCATCTAGGTTGTTTCCAGGTTCTGGCTATTACAAATAGTGCTGCTATGAACATAGCTGAGCATGTATCTTTATGGTATGAATCAGCATTCCTTGGGTATATGCCCAAGAGTGGGATGGCTGGGTCTTGAGGTAGTTTAATTCCTAATTTTCTGAGAAACCGCCATACTGATTTCCACAGTGGTTGTACAAGTTTACATTCCACCAACAGTGGAGGAGTGTTCCCTTTGCTCCACATCCTCTCCAACATTGACTGTCATTGGTGTTTTTGATCATAGCCATTCTGACAGGTGTAAGGTGGTATCTCAGAGTCATTTTGATTTGCATTTCTCTGATGATTAAGAATGTTGAGCATTTCTTTAAATGTCTTTCAGCCATTTGTAGTTCTTGTTTTGTGAATTCTCTGTTTATCTCTTTAGCCCATTTTTTAATTGGACTGTTTAGTATTTTGATGTCTAGTTTCTTGAGTTCTTTATATACTGTGGAGATCAATCCTCTGTCAGATGTAGGGTTGGTGAAGATCTTTTCCCAATCTGTTGGCTGTCTTTTTGTCTTATTGACTGTGTCTTTTGCCCTGCAAAAGCTTCTCAATTTTGAGAGGTCCCATTTATTAATTGTTGTGCTCAGGGTCTGTGCTGTTGGTGCTTTAGTTAGGAAATGGTCTCCGGTGCCAATGCGTTCAAGAGTGCTCCCTACTTTCTTTTCTGTTAAGTTTAGTGTAACTGGATTTATGTTCAGGTCTTTGATCCACTTGGACTTGAGTTTTGTGCATGGTGACAGATATGCATCTATTTGTAATCTTTTACATACATCCAGTTATGCCAGCACCATTTGTTGAAGATACTTTCTTTTTTCCATTGTATAGTTTTGGCTCCTTTGTCAAAAAACCAGGTGTTCAGGCGGGCGTGTGGCACGCTTTAATGCACTCGGAGCAGAGGCAGGAGGATCTCTGTGAGTTCGAGGCAGCTGGGCTACCAGTGAGCTCCAGGAAAGGCAAAGCTAACAGAGAAACCTGTCTCGAAAAACAAAAAAAAAAAAAAAAAAAAAAAAAAAAAAAAAAAAAAAAAAACCAGGTGTTCATATGTGCATGAATTAATGTCAGGGTCTTCAATTCGATTCCATTGGTCCGTGTGTCGGTTTTTGTACCAGTACTATAGCTCTATAGTAGAGTTTGAGGTCAGGGATGGTGATGCCTCCAAAGGTTGCTTTATCATATAGGAATCTTTTAGCTTTTGTTTTTCCATATAAAGTTGAGTATTTTTCTTTCCAAGTCTGTGAAGAATTGTGTTGGGATTTTGACGGGGATTGCATTGAATCTGTAGATTGCTTTTGGTAAGTCAATCTTTACTCTTTTAGGCAAGAGCTCTTCATAGGCAATGTACATTGTTGTAAGGAACATATACTATCTGGTTGCTTCTCTTGTTTGATGTCAACATGATCAGTGCCTGCATATATTAATTTATTAGACCTTGAAAAGTGATGATATTAAGCCAGGCAGCAGTAGCACATACCTTCTACCCTAGCATTTTATTTTATTTTATTTTATTTTTGAGACAGGTTTTCTCTGTGTAGCTTTGCGCCTTTCCTGATCATTGTAGCAGTGGTCGAACTACAGAGATCACTGGCTCTGCTTCGAGTGTGGATTAGCATGCGCACGCTGCCGCTCTACCCTAGCATTTTAGAGGCAGAGGCAGGTGGATCCCTACGAGTTCAAGGCCAGCCTGGTCTACAAAGCTAGTTCTAGGATAGCAAAGGCTACGAAAAGAAACTCTTTTCTCAAAAAACAAACAAACAGCCGGGCGGTGGTGGCGCACGCCTTTAATCCCAGCACTCGGGAGGCAGAGGCAGGCGGATCTCTATGAGTTCGAGGCCAGCCTGGACTACCAAGTGAGTCCCAGGAAAGGCACAAAGCTACACAGAGAAACCCTGTCTCGAAACCCCCCCCCAAAAAAGATAAACAAACAAACAAACAAAATGAAAAGTGGTGATATTGGGGCTAAAGAGATGACTCAGTGGTTAAAAGCACTTACCGTTCTTCCAGAGGACCAGAATTCAGTTTCATCAACAACATGATGGCTCACAACTGTCTGTCATTATAGTCCCAGGTGATCTGACACTCTCTTTCAGCCTCTGTGGGCACCAAGCATTCTTGGGGTGCACAGATATACATGTAAGAAGAAAAAAACCCACCCATATACATGAAAGAGGAGAAAGTGATGCTATTATGATTATGTCAGTGTATTTTAATTACTTACTGAAATAAATCAATAAGAAGAAACTTATTCTCACCTTCTATCTGGTTATACACTGGCATACTTAGTGTTGAAAAGACCTTTCAGCTACAGTTTTGGCTTGGTTAACCTGTGACATTATATTTAGCTTTCTTGTCACTGTCATAAAATACCTAGAAAAAGCAACTTAGAGGAGGGAAGATAGACATTTGATCATGGCCAGAGGCTTCCGTCATCATGACTGAAGGGGTATGGCAGAGCCAACTTGCTCACCTCAGCAGCCAAAAAGCAGAGAGGCAGAATACCTGCGCTCACTCACAGCCTTCTTTTATTCTTCCCCGGTATCCAATCTTGGGTGGATGTTCACGTTTAGGGTGGCTCTTCCCTATTACTCTCTTAAAGGCCTTCATAGACACACCAGATGTGTTCTGTGATGATTTCCTAGGCATTTCTTTTTTTATTGAAAAATTGAAAATAAATTTTTCAGTCAGGCATGGTGGTGCATGCCTTTAATCTTAGTAGAGGCTGGCAGATCTCTGTGAGTTTGAGGGCAGCCAGTGTGGTCTACAGAGTGAGTTCCAGGACAGCCAGGACTGTAACACAGAGAAACCCTGTCTCAGAATAAAAACAAAATAAGAAAGAAGAAAGAAAGAAAAATCAAGTCAGAAGAAGAGATCAGTGCTTAGCCCAATCATCATCAGAGAGGCTTCCTCCGGCAGCTGATGGGAACAGATGCAGAGACCCATAGTCAAACATCAGATGGAGCTTGGGTAATTCTGCAGAAAAGGGGGAGGAAGGAGCCAGAGGGGTCGAGGACATCGCCCACAGAATTAACTAAGCAGGGCTCATAGGAGCTTGAAGAGACTGAATTGGCAATCATGGAGCATGGGGGTCTGTGCTAAGTCCTATTATGTTATGGTTGTTAGCTTGGTGTTCTTGTAGGACTCCTAAAAGTGGGGGTTGGGGGTGTCTCTGGCTCTTTCACCTGCTCTTGGGACCCTTTTCCTCCTACTGAGTTGCCTTGTCCAGCTCTGATATGAGGGTTTGTGCCTGTTTTTTTGTTTTTTTTGTTTTTTTTTTTGTTTTTTTGAGACAGAGTTTCTCTGTGTAGCTTTGTGCCTTCTCTGGATCTTGCTCTGTAGACCAGGCTGGCCTCAAACTCACAAAAATCCACCTGCCTCTGCCTCCCAAGTGCTGGGATTAAAGGCATGTGCCAACACTGCCCGGCTGTGCCTGGTCTTATTGTAACTTATGTCTTGTTTGATTGATATCCTTGGGAGGCCTGCTCTTTTCTGAAGAGAAATAGAGAAGGAGTGGATCTGAGGGAGAAGGGAGGCAGAGAGGGGTGCTGGGAGGAGTAGATGGAGGAAAACTGCATTTGGGATGTACTGTATGTGAGAAGAATACATTTTTTTTTTCCGAGACAGGGTTTTTCTATGTAGCTTTGGCACCTGTTCTGGAACTCACTCTGTAGCCCAGGCTAGCCTCGAACTCACAGAAACCCACCTGCCTCTGCCTGCCAAGTGCTGGGATTAAAGGTGTATGCCACAACTGCCCAGCTGAAAAGAATAAGTTTTTTTTTTTTTTTTTTTTTTTTTTGAGCTGAGGATCTAACCCAGGGCCTTGCGCTTGCTAGGCAAGTGCTCTACCACTGAGCTAAATTTCCAACCCCAAGAATAAGTTTTAAACAAGAGAAAGAAATTAATTTTTCTCATAAAGTGAGCCTTAAGTCAAATCTAGAGGTTCATGTTCTTCCTGTCATGTGATTTAGTCTCTCTTCAAGAGTCTCAAAGCCACAACAGGTTCAACATTGTTTGAAAGTTCAAGTACAGCCAGGCGTGGTGGCCCATGCCTTTAATTCCAGCACTGGGAAGTAAAGACAGGTGGTTCTCTTGTGAGTTAAAGGCCAGCCTGGTCTACAAAGCAAATTCCAGGACAACCAGGCTGTTATGTTAAGAAACCCTGTCTTAAAAAAAAAAAAAGTTCAACACCAGCATCTCCTCTGAGACTCCAGGCAGATAACTTATTGTGAAACTCTCACAAAATTACAAAGTAAGTTATGTGCCCCTAAAAAACACAATGACACAGAGTAGGTATTCTTGTCCCAAAAGAGAGGAGTGGAGGCATAGAAATCAGGACTGGAATCCAGAATGGCAAACATTAAACCCTATAGCCCCATGCGTAGCATCTAGGGCACATGGTATGATAAGCATTCCAAAGGGTTTAGGAAGTGCCGCCCCTGCGGCCATGTCAATTCCAGCCCGCTCTCGGGCTGGGACTGCGTGGTGCCTGCGGACTTCCTAGGCAGACATTCCACGTTCTTGGCATCTCTAACTTCACATGCTCCCTATGGAGCTTTAGCCTTATCCTTGGAACTTCACATATCGTCCTTCCGAGGGAAGCCGACAGGAATCTTTACTATGCAATGCATCATCTGGCTTCTCAGGCCTTCCTATGAACTCTAAGCGAAAGCCTCAAGGACCCTATAACTTTGTTTTAGTCATTCATTTTGAGGAGGACCAAGGCTCATGTAGCCAGTGTTAGCCTCAACGCTGCTGTGTAGCTGGCTTTCAGTTCCTCATCCTTCGGTCTTTGCATCCCTAGTGAAGGTATTACACATGTGTGCCACTGTGCCTGGCTGACCCTATAACTCTTACACTATATGTGCTTGTAACACCTGCAATGCCAAGGTCAGCTGATAGCTAGAGCAGTACCCGGACACCTTTGGATAATAGCTTCGGTGGCCTTTGAGTGACTAGATGGCTAAAAATGGAGAAATACTTTCCTAGGTGGCCCTGTGCAATTAGAAGCTAAAGGCAGCCGATAATAGTCATGTGAAAGCCAGAATGCGGGAAGCCATCACATTTTCTTCACTAACTTAATCCATTAGACACAACCAACCACAGAATCTTAGGTCAAGAACACACATAAAATGTTACATTGTGTCAAAAACAAAACAAGCCCCCCCCAAAAAAAAACCTTGTCCACGTCATTTTTCCCAGTCCTCTTTCTCATTTGAAACCTCATGAGCAGTCTTTTCTGTCCAAATTCTTTTTTGTTTTGTTTTGTTTTGTTTTGTTTTTTTGAGACAGGGTTTCTCTGTGTAGCTTTGGAGCCTGCCCTGGATCTCACTCTGTAGACCAGGCTGGCCTCGAACTCACAGAGATTTGCCTGCCTCTGCCTCCCAAGTGCTGGGATTAAAGGCGTGCACCACCACAGCCTGGATCTGTCCAAATTCTTATCAGCAGTCTAATTTTCAGGACCCTCACTAGATTCCCCATTAAGTTCTGTCTGCCTGCCACATTCTAGAATTTCTCTACTGGCCTGCATACCTAAATTTTTCCAAACTGCTCCCACCAATGATTCCAAAGGCTTCTAAATCACATCCATCAGGAATAAACATGCTGGTCTGTGGTGGTGCAGGCCTTTAATCCCAGTACTCGGGAGGCAGAGGGAGGCAGAACTCTGTGAGTTCGAGGCCAGCCTGTTCTACAAAGTGAGTTCCAGGACAGCCAGAGCTGTAACACAGAGAAACCCTGTCTTGAAAAACAAAACAAAACAAAACAAAAAAGGAATAAACACTATGGTAGGTAGTGGTGGTGCACACCTTTAATCCCAGCACTTGGGAGACAGAGGCAGGCAGATCTCTGTGAGTAGCCTGGTCTACAGAGTCAATTCCAGGACAGCTAAGGTTAGCTACACAGTGAAACCATGTCTCAACCCCCCACCACCACCACCAAAAAAAGAACCCTATAATGACCCCACATCTCTGGCATCAACTTCTCTGTTAGCTTTTTGTTGTTTCTGTAACCAAATACCCAAGAAAAAAACAGTTTAAAGAGAAAAGATTTATTTTGTCTCATGAATTCAGTCCATTGTGGCAGAAGGGTGTAAAGAACAATACTCCAAACCTCATGGCAGCCAGGAAGCAGAGAGACACAATGCCTGAACTTAGCTTCTAGTTTCCTTGCTTTGCTCAATTCTGACCCCCAGCCTGCCATATTCAGAGTGGGCGTTGCCTCCTAGCTAATCCTCTCTGGAGATGCTCTTATAGACATGTCCAGAGGTGTGCTAAGATAGTCTGCTAGGTACTTCTCAACTGCTCAAGTTGAAATGTGTTCCCTCTTTTGTCAGTGGGAGCTCCTCCAAGCAAGCTCCTGAGTTCTTCTAACACACTCTTGGCAGTTTGGCTTCCTTGGAGTCTCCTAGAGAAAGATTTCCCAAGCACATTTCATACAATCCTTGTTTCAGATCTGTAGTCAGCCTTTCTCCTTTGAGCTCTGATTTCTTCAAACAGTAAAAGGTATTTAGGAGTCACTCTCTGGGCCCTGGAGGGTTCAGGCATTAAATGTGCATGAATCATTTTTAGAGTCTATGTTTTCTTTTGCAGTGCTTCCCATTTCACCATAGTTTTGGATGACTCATGAGGGTCTATAGAATCCGCGTATCCTGTTTCTACTCTCCCCCTGCTGTGCATACTCTTGTCCCCAAGGCACTGCCATGGAAAAGGCCCTCTCCCAGATGTAAGTGAATGGTTCAATCCTTAATACTCTAAAAACTTTTGCTTCATTAATCTCAACTTTTTATGGACATCTTTCCTGTCAACCCCATTTAATATTACAATAATTTGCAATTGTGTAATAATTTGCTAGTGGTATAACTCAGTGTTAGAACATGTAGTTAGCAAGCATCAGAGTCTGTGTTTAACCAAAGTAACAACAACAATTACTTCTCCAAACACACCCAACAGCCCATATTCTATTTTTATATCAGTTTTCATTTAGTAGCACGCTTTATACTATTGGTGGTATTCTTCCTTTGCTTTTAAACTATGAGCTCCACAAAGACAGGAATTCTCATCTGTTTGATTCATTGCCATCACAGAACAATACCCACACATGCTAACCATTGAGTATGTGTTTATTTAATGAACAAATGAGTGTGAACCTTTGTATGTTTCTGAATCATCACTCATCTAGCCTATTAAGATGACTTGATACCAAAAATAGCTGATCAGATTTAAAGCAAACCAGATGCTTAAAGAAAGTAAAGCCATGGTGGCATTCACCTGTAATCCCAGCCCTTGGGAGGTGGAGGCAGGACAGTCAGGAGTTCAAGATCAGCCTCAGCTTTGTCAAGAGTTCAGCCAGTGTAACATACATGAAACCATGTCTCAACATGCCCAAGCTGCCCTCCACCCACCGCCATCTGCAAATAGAGAGCTGTATTCACACATGTTGAGATGGATCCACAAATTTCAAAGCTGTTTTGACATTATGGAGCTATCAAACTCTGAGATATTTTTTAAAGTTTTTTTAAATTACAATGTGTGTGTGTGTGTGTGTGTGTGTGTGTGTGTGTGTGTGTGTGTGTACACGTACAGGTATGTAGCAGGCCACATGTGTGGAGGTCAATAGACAACTTGCAGGAATTAGTTCTTTCCTTCTTCCATGTGTCTTAGGAATGGAACTCAGGCTGTCAGGCTTGACAAGTGTCTTTACCAGCTTAGTCATCTTGCCAGTTCTCTGAGAGTGTTTTTGCACTCATTTTAAATTTTTATTTGTTTGCTTGTTTATTTATTGTTTGTTGTTTTGTTTTTGTTTTTTTTCTTTTCTTTTCTTTTTTTTTTACTTTTGGAGACAGGGTCTCACTATGTAGTCCTGACTGTCTTGGAACTCACTATCTAGACTAGGCTGGCCTTAAACTCACAAGAAATCCTCCTACCTTGGTTGCTGGGATAAAAGATGTGTACCAGGTTGAGACAGAATCTCTCTACATAGGCCTGGCTGTGTAGATCAGTCACACCTCTAACTCACAGAGATCCTCCTGCCTCTGCTTCCCAAGTGCTGGGATTAAAGGTGTGCACTCCCAGGCCTTGCTCATTTTTAAAATTTAAATATAAATATATACATATTATATACATAAGCGAATTAACCTCTAGTTATTACAATATAAATATTAAATGTTAAATTATATTAAATATTATTAAATTATATTAAATATAAATATTACAATATAAACATTAGCAACAATAAAAACATAGGCCACATACATTACCTATTTTTTTGTTTTGTTTTGTTTTTTGAGATATGATTTCTCTGTGTAGTTTTGGTGCCTGTCCTGGTCTTCACTCTGTAGACCAGGCTGGCCTGGAACTCACAGAGATCCACCTGGCTCTGGGACTAAAGGCGTGCGCCACTGTTTCCCGGCTTTTTTTTTTTTTTTTTTTTTGAGACAGGGTTTCTCTGTGTAACAGTCCTGGCTGTCCTGCAATTCACTTTGTAAACCAGGCTGGCTTCCAACTCACTGAGATCCTCCTGCCTCTGCCGAGTGCTGGGATTAAAGGCGTGCGCCGCGCCGCCGCGCCGCCGCCCGCCGCCGCGCCGCCGCGCCGCCGCCGCCGCCGCCGCCGCCGCCTACATTACCTGTTTTTATACAAAAGTGTGCTTCCTCCTAAATGCTTAAGGGAAGTTCCTTGTCTGTGTATCCTGCATAATGGGCGTTAACAGTTTCGATGCAAGATTGTAAAACATCGGTAGGGAACTTCTGCCCTCTGGGGTTCTCCCATTGTGCTGTAAGCCTGTATTTAAGACCTCTTTCCTCCTTCAATAAACAACATTCGGCATTAAAAAAAAAAGGGGGGGGAGGGTGTGCTTCACGGATTGTCGCTGATACCTGATAAATGTAATTACAGCAGTGAGAGAATGAACACCAAACACTAAAGTCCTCTGGGTCAGTAATGAAAATGATATCTGGGGCTGGAGAGACAGCTCAGCGCTTAGCTGTTCTTCCAGCATCCACATGGCGGCTCACAACTGCTTGTATCTTCGGTTCCAGGGAATATGACACACCTTTTTCTGGGCTCTGTAGGCACGTAAACACAAGGTGCACAGACATACATGCAAGTAAAACACCCATACATAAAATAAATAAATAAATAAATAAATCTTTTTATTTTTTCGAGACAGGGTTTCTCTGTATAGCATTGGAGTCTTTCCTGGAACTCACTCTGTAGCCCAGGCCGACCTCAAACTCACAGAGATCCTCCTGCCTCTGCCTCCAGTGTGCTGGGATTAAAGGCGTGAGCCACCACACTGCCCGGCTAAATCTTTTTTAAAAAATAAGATTTGAGTATGTCATACCCCTTTAATCCCGGCAGCCGGGGGTGTAAAGGCAGGTAGATCTTTGAGTTTGAGGCCAGCCTGTTCTACAGAGTGAGTTCCAGGACAGCAGGAGCCAGAGACCTGTCTCAAAAAACAAAAACAAAAATAAAACAAAACAAACAAACAAAAATATGGGTGCCTCTTGATTCTGGTTTCTGAATTTTATCACAGGTGGAGGCTTTCAGTCCGGATTGCATTTCTTTGGAGCATGTTAACATGTGAATTTGGAGGGGAATATACACAAACCATCCTCAACAGCTTCCAGATTTTCTTATTTCTTTTGTTTGTTTCAGAAATTTTAAATCATACCTAACCAGTGTTCACCTTAAATACACACACTGAATTTCATTCAACTAGAAAAATATTCCATAGAAGTCATTACCCCACTCTCTCCATTGACTTTATAGAACACACAGCTGTGACAGTCTCTGTTTTCAATGAACTCAAGTTTCAGGGCTAGAGAAGGATAAACCAGGAATCCAAAAAACGATAAGCTATGGGCTTCTGTGTAGCATCGTCAGGGAGGGTCTGATTTTACTTAGTTTTCACCAGTACCTGCCTATGGCACACCTAGTGTTTATTCACTCTTACTTGGGATAGTTTCCTAGCAGAATTTTTATGTCCATCCTGGATCCAGCAGCCTGGACCTTAAGATCCATAGTTTTAACACTTTTCCTGTGTCCTCAATACCCTTGACAGCCCTTGCTCCGATACTCCCAGGTGATTTATTCCTAAATTCGATTAAACTGGTTATCTGTTTTCTGCTCCCAAGCTGATAAGCACAGTAGGAGAATAATGAAGAAATATGCAGTTAGCCTCATTCAAATAGGTAGTTTCCAGCCTCCACTGACATTTTAACACTGTGAGACAAACCTGTGACCTTGACCAACTCTGTTTCCCTGAGTTCCACAAGGTCTGATGAAAACCCTTATTACACCTGTTAAATTTCTCATCTCATTTTTTCCTGAAGGTTACTTTATTACTTTGCAAATCTGTCATTCAAAAAGTCACCCTTTCCATTTTCTTCCCATGCAGTGCTGTGCATAAAATTCCAAGTGTCCCCCTGCCCCCAGGGGGGTTATTTGTGTCGTTCTCATCCCTGGTTTTTTTGTTTTGTTTTTTTTTTCCTGCTCATTTGGCTTTAGGTTTCCTTCATCATTCCCGATTCCTGTTCTACATGCAGCACCTGAACCTGACAACACAATATGTCTGGAATTTGAACGAAATGAATCTGAAATGTCCTAATTGTGGAATACCGCAGAGCTCAATTTATCGATTACTTCTCTTTCCCATCATTCCCCTGGTTGTCTTATTTAGCTTGTTGGCTTTGTGTGTGATGCGGTGAGTTCTCCTACTCCTGGCTACTTTAGTGACGTGGGAGATTCACTTGAGCCCATAAATTTGAAACTAGCATATGGGGCATATGAAGAACATCTGAAAAATAAAACAAAACAAAAATCTCTGGGAGATGTAGCTCAGTAATAGAGCATTTGACCAGAATGTGTAAAATCCTGGATTCACCCCTGATAGTATCAAAAATAAATAAAATAACCTTGCACCTGTTTTTGTTTGTTTGTTACTCTTTTTTTTTTTTTTTTTTCTCGAGACAGGGTTTCTCTGTGTAGCCCTGGCCATTCTAGAACTCACTCTGTAGACCAGGCTGGCCTTGAACTCACAGAGATCTGCCTGCCTCTGCCTCCCAAATTCTGGGATTAAAGGCAAGCACCACCACTGCCTGTCATAATCTTGTAGCTCTAAATATACCCACCATATACCAATGACTTCAAACTTTATGTCTATAGCTTCTATAACTTAGATCTCTCTCCAGAAGTCTAGACTTAAAATTTTCACTGTCACTGGGCAGCAGTGACATACACCTTTAATCCCAGTACTAAGGAGGCAGAGCCAGGTGGACCCAGTGCCATCATGCATGTTCTACCAAATGTAAGAATTTCAAACGTTTTTGTTTTTTTGACTCAGGGTTTCATTTAGCTCAGGCTAGCCTTAAATTCATTATGAAGTTCAGCAAGGGGATGACCTTGAACTCCTGATCCTCTTGCCTCTACCTTACAAGTTCTAGGATTAAAGGCATGAACATTTTGACATTTTTATAAGATGTTGTATATGTGGATCACATTCATCAATGGATATGCAACATGGTTTCATCATAGCTATTTATTTTTATTTTTATTTTTTGGTTTTTTCCAGACAGGGTTTCTCTGTGTAGCTTTTGGAGCTTGTCCTGGATCTCACTCTGTAGACCAGGCTGGCCTTGAACTCACAGAGATTCACCTGGCTCATCTGGCTCTGCCTCTCGAGTGCTGGGATCAAAGGTGTGTGCCACCATTGCCTGATGTAAATTCTTATTGTTCATGCATGTATGATGAATACATGAGTATGGGCATGAATATAGAGGTCAGAGGACAACTTTCAGGAGTTGTTCTCTCTATGGTATCTGAGGATCAAATTCAGATGGTCACGTTCATGTGGCAAGTGCCTTTACTAGTTTCCATTTCAAGAAATTAGAGCTGGGTGATGGTGGCTCATGCCTTTAATCCCAGCACTCAGGAGGCAGAGGCAGATGGATCTCTGTGAGTTTGAGACCAGCCTGGTCTACAGAGTGAGTTCCAGGACAGTCAGAGCTACACAGAGAAACCCTGTCTTGAAAAATCAAAAAAGAGCCGGGCGGTGGTGGCGCACGCCTTTAATCCCAGCACTCGGGAGGCAGAGCCAGGCGGATCTCTGTGAGTTCGAGGCCAGCCTGGGCTACAAGTGAGTTCAGGAAAGGCGCAAAGCTACATAGAGAAACCCTGTCTCGAAAAACAAAAAAAAAAAAAAAAAAAAAAAAAAAATAAAAAAGAAAAAGAAAAAAAAAAAGATCAAGTCAGGGTTTGCTACTGAGTTGAGTTTCTTACATATTCTGTATATTGACAGATGTACAATTAACAAATATTTTTTTCCAGTTGTAAGGGGTTTCCCTCCCTTTTTTTGTGGTATTGAGGATTCAAGCCTGTACTTTATACATACTAGATGGGCTCACTACCTCTTAGCTTTATCCTCAGACCTCTTCTTTCTCTCTCCCCTTCTACCTTCCTTTCCTCCTTAATATGTAAAAAAAAAAAAAAAGTTCTGTTCTTCTCTTTCATTACATCTATTTTGTGTGTGTGTGTGTGTGTGTGTGTGTGTGTGTGTGTGTGTGTGTGTGTGTGTTGAGGTGTGCCATGTCATGCGTGTGGAGGTCAGAGTACAAGCTGGTTTCCCCGGCTTGACAGCAAGTGTCTCTTATTGGCTGAACTGTTCCTACTTTGAGGCAGGTGCTCACTAAGTTATCCAGTCTGCGCTTCCAGTTTGTTCTATTCTTTTTAAGATTCTGTTTGTATGTGTATGTGTGTATGTGTGTCTGTGTACTTGAATACCTGTGTGAATCCAAGTACCCACAGAAGTCAGAGGTGTGGGATCCCTCCTTGGAGCTGGAGGTACATGTGGTTGTGACTCACCTGACAATAGATGCTGGGATTTGAACTCAAGCCTTCTGGAACACTCCCAAGCACTGAGTTGTCTCCCCAGCCCCAGCCCTTCAGTTTGTGATCAGCCTCTCAGCACACTGTCTGTCACTGAGCTCAGCTCTAAGCATCTCTTCACTCTGTCCATTGCTATGCAGCCTTTTTAGTTCTGTGAGTAGCTTCCTATTCCCAAGTGTTACACTTAAGCCTTTGATTCATTTTGAGTTTTTGTCATTCAACCTGAAATACAGGGATCTTCTCTGTATTTCACAACGCTTCGTACACGATAGCACATGCTTCACCACTATTAAATGTCAAGTCCCTGTGTCTCGTTTACATAGGGAACCTAAAAAGCTTACTTCATGAAAATTGGGAGTATAGTAATAGTTACTATATGCATGGGGGCTCAATAAAGGTACTTACTTTCATCAACATATATTCCTGCTGCTTTTGTTGAAAATCAGTTAGCTATAAATATGCAGTTATTTCTGGGCTTTTTATTCTGTCCCGTTGGTCTATGTGTCTGTTTCATGCCAGTACTATGCCATTTGGTTGATAGCTTTGAAACATGCTTTCAAGTCAGGTATTTTAATGCATCCAGCCTTGTTCTTTTTGCTAATGATGTCCGATTACTCAAGGTCTCTTATGGTTCCTCACAAATTTTAGGAGTGTTTTTCTAGTTCTGTAAAAAATATCATTGGTATCTTCTTGTAAGAATTTCTAACATTTTGTTTGTTTTTATCTTTCAGTACAGGGTTTCTGTGTATACCTCTGGCTGTCCTTGAACTAAGAGGTCTGCCTTCCTCTGCCTCCTGAGTACTGGGATCAAAGGGGTGTGCCACCACTACCTGGTAAGCATGTACATTTTAACAATGTTGATTTTTCTTTTCTCTTCCTTTTTTTTTAAATTTTATTTTTTATGTGCATTGGTGTTTTGCCTGCATATATGTCTCTATGAAGGTGCCAGATGCCCTGGAACTGGAGTTACAAACAGTTGTGAGCTGCCATGTGCATGCTAGGAACTGAACCCAGGTCCTCTGGGAGAGCAGCTAGTGCTCTGAATCCCTGAGCCATCTCATCAGGCCCTCTCTTCCTTTTTAAAAAAAATTTTTTTTTTGAGACAGGATCTCACTATGTAGTTCTTGCTGTCCTGGGACTCTGTAGACCAGTCTGGTCTCAATCTAAAAAAGACCTACCTGCCTTTCTAGTGCTGGGATTACACCCATGTGTCACCATGCCTGGCTCAACTCTATTAAATAACAGTTGTGAAACTGGAAATTCTTTTTTTGTTCTCAATTGTCAAGGAAACATTTGCTCCTTTTCTTATTCAGGACAACACTGTTACAGATGGTGTTTCTTGAGTAGTTTTTTTATTCCTTTTTTTTTTTTTTTTTTTTTTTTTTTTGTCAGATAGGGTTTCTCTGTGTAGCCTTGGCTGTTCTTGAACTCAGATCCATCTGCCTCTGCCTCCCCAGTGCTAGAGTTAATGGCATGTGACACCACTGCCCAGCAATGTATTCCTCATTTTTGTAATGTTTTTTCATGAAGTGATGCTGAGTTTATCCAGTATTTTTTTCTTCTGTACCTACTGAGATAATCAGTGTTTACCCTTCATTCTGTTGATGTGATCTATTTCAAATTTTGTCCCATGTTCTGAGTCATCCTTATACCATGAGGCAACACTTTATTTCCTTATAATCTTTATGTATTCTATAGGTTCAGGGAAAATCCTCTAGTGATTAGAGATAGTCCCTAAACATAGTCTTTCTTTTTGTATTTTGTTTATTTGTGTGTGCACATGCACAAATGCTGAATGCCATGGTTTGAATTTGAGGATCAGAGGGCAAGTAGGGTTGGGGGAGTGGGTTCTCAGGATCAAGTTCAGGTCATCAGGTTTGGTGGCAAGTGCTTTTTCCTGTTGAGCTGTCTTGCCAGACCCTGAATGTACAGTCTTAATGTGAAGATTTTCAAATAATTACTTAAAACATTTCTAGGGGGGTTGGGGATTTAGCTCAGTGGTAGAGCACTTGCCTAGCAAGCCCAAGGCCCTGGGATCGGTCCTCAGTTCTGAAAAAAAGACAAAACAAAAAACAAAAACATTTTTAGGAAGAAGTTTATTTTAGTTAATGGCTTCTGTATTGCTGTGATAAAACACCGTGACAAACTTGGGGAGGAAAGGGTTTCAGTTTACAATTCTCAGGCCATACTCAGTCACCGAGGGAAGTCAGGGCAGAACTCAAGGTAGAAAATGAACTGTTCATTTGTTTTGAGAGAGGATTTCTCTGTGCAGATCTGGTTGTCCTGGAACTTGATCTGTGAACCAGGCGGGCCTTGAACTCAGAGATCCTGCCTGTCTCTGGACCACGGGGATGAAATGCTTGGCAACAACCACCACTCAGCTCAGCTTGTTTTCTTATACTATCCAGCCCCTCCCACCATTGGTGGTACTGTTCCAGTGAGCTGGACCCTCCTATGTCAACCATTAATCAAGAAAATGCTCCATAGACTTACCTATAGGCCAATCTTAAGGGGACATTTTCTCAGTTAAGATTCCCTCTAGAGGGGCTGTAGAGATGGCTCAGTGGTTAAGAGCACTGGCTGTTCTTCCAGAGGCCCAGGTTCAATTCCCAGCACCAACATAGCAGCTCACAACTGTCTGTAACTTCAGTCCCAGGTGATCTGACACCCTCACACCAATGTACATGAAAATTAAAAAAAAAAAAAGAAGATTCCTTCTAGAACCAGAATGGTGGCTCATGCTTATAAAATCCCAATACTTAGAAACTTGAGTTAGGTTTGAGGCCAACTTGGGCTGCACAGTGAGACTGTCTTTAAAAAAAAAAAAGAAACAAAACCTAGGTAAGGGCTCTAATCCCCACTTGGCAATTGGAGAAAAAAGTCATGAAAACAGCCAGAAGCTTGTATATTGCAAGCAGCAAGCTCTTAAGGCCTTAGTCAGTTCAGAGGACACTTGACTGGAAACCAAATGCTGTGCAGATTAGGTTTCTGGCAATAGAACTAATTTTAGAAAGCACCAAATGGTAATTTGTACTTACTATATTTTAAGATTATCTGGAAGCCTGACACAAGGCTGGGGCAACTGAATTCCAGTTGGCCAAAGTTACTGAAGCCAGGTATGTAAATTCTGCTCTCAACCTGCAAAACCAGTCTGAAACAAGCAAATACATTTCATATTATTGTAGTGAGGTCCCGTTAAAGTTTTTGTTCTGTTCTTTTTTTTTTTTTTTTTTTTTTGATTTTTCGAAACAGGGTTTCTCTGTGTAGCTTTGCGTCTTTCCTGGAACTCACTTGGTAGCCCAGGCTGGCCTCGAACTCACAAAGATCCGCCTGCCTCTGCCTCCTGAGTGCTGGGATTAAAGGCGTGCGCCACCACCGCCCGGCTTGTTCTGTTCTTTTAGACTTGAGTCTTTAGTGAGCTCTCAGGTAGTTCCTTAACAACTCTAGGCCCCTGATAATGACTAGTATTAGCCTTTTACTAACAAAAAGAATTACTTAGTCAACATCCATAAAGTAGAAGGCTAGTCTTTCATGCTTAGTGAAAAAAATGCCATCCAATGTGTATCAAAAGGTTTGAGTTAGTAAGTTTGATGAAAACTAATTTTAACTATAAAATGTAGAGCTTTCAAATTTAGTTCCACTAAAATGATGCCTTTTTGGACTTGTTTCTTGTTCAGGTATAAATTCTTCAGTCATTGATCTAGTCCATTCCTTTCATCCAACTCATGCCAACATCCCCACCAACTTATCACAAATAGGTTCTAAACCATACTTCATGCATGCATGGTGTTCTTTAGGCCTAACTGTATTTTTACCTATTCTTGAATTGGTTTTGACTCAATCTGTTTAATCCTTTGATAGAAAAAAATTCTGCTGTGCATGGTGGCACATGCCTGTAACTCCTACACTTGAGAAGCAGGATTGCCATAAAGTCAAGGCCAGCTTCGTCTGGGTGAGTTCCAAGCTAGCAGCTAGCCAGGTCTATATAGTGAGGCCCTCTTCCAAACTGATCAATCAATATTTATTTTCTATTTCTGTAAGATTGCTTTTATTTATTTATTTATATATATATTTTTTAAGACAGGGTTTTTCTGTGTAGTCTTGGCTGTTCTGGAACTCCCTCTGTAGACAAGGCTGGCTTAGAATTCAAGAGATCTGACTGCTTCGGCCTCTGTTGGAATTAAAAGCCATGTAGAACCATCACCTCTCCTCCTGGCTTGCTTTTGATTTTTCTTGGCATCTTGTACCACTGTTGACAAAGGGAATAGAGAAATTCTTATCTTTGAGCTCCTTGGCATACTAATACTTTGTAATACATAAAGAGCACGCACAGTAATTCAGATCAACTGAATATGCTATATTAAAAGACCCATTAGAAGACAATAAACAGAAGGAACTGCAGAAAGAGGTCAGAGGGCTTCAAAACAAACCATTTCACAACCTTGCCTTGCTCTTAACTGTTTGCCAGCTTGGATAAAGTGCAATGTGCCTTAAATTTCTTAAGTCCCTATCCCCTGACAGGGTTTTTCTGGATAGCCCTGGCTGTCCTGGAGCTCTGTAGACAGGGTGGCTTTGGAACTCAAAAGAGATCCACTTGCCTCTGCTGTGATTAAAGGCATGTGCCACACCAGTTGTGTGTGTGTTTTTTTTTTTTTTTAATATTTACTATACAATATTATTAAGTATCTGACCCTATTTCTGGACCTGAGATCTTATTGATTAATAAGACCTCAAAAGATGACAGGTTTTTTTTTTTTTTTTTTTTTTTTTTTTGAAAGATTTGCCGGGCGGTGGTGGCGCACGCCTTTAATCCCAGCACTCGGGAGGCAGAGGCAGGCGGATCTTTGTGAGTTCGAGGCCAGCCTGGGCTACCAAGTGAGTTCCAGGTAAGGCGCAAAGCTACACAGAGAAACCCTGTCTCGAAAAAAACCAAAAAAAAAAAAAAAAAAAAAAAGATTTATTATGTAGACAGGAGAGGGTGCCAGATCTCACCATGTGGGTACTGGGAATTGAACTCACGACCTCTGGAAGAGCAGTCAGTGCTCTTAACCTCTGAGCCATCTCTCCAGCCCCAAAAGATAAGTTTTTAAAGCCTATTTAGATAAATTTTCAAGCCGAGAAAAACAAAAACTAGAGAACCAGTAAGAACTCAAATATTGTCCACCCCACTTCATATACTATGTTATTCACGACTCATCATTTGTAAAGTGCAACCTTGAGGGTCTCACTGTTGTCTGAGTTAGCCCCAATCTGGGTTCAAGTGATCTTCCTGCCTTAGACTCCTAAGATGCATCTCCATTTTGTACTTTCCGTGGAAATTCAGTAACTTACTCTTGAATAGCCAATGAATGATGAAATCAATAGGGAAATTAAAAATACCTCAAATTAAAAAAAAAAAAAAAGGAAATATAACACGTAACCTGTATGATACATACAGCAAAAGCAGTGCTAGACAGGGAAATTTATAGCAATCAACATGGCCTTTAGTTCCAGCACTCAGGATCCGAGTTAGAGGGCAGCCTGTTTCTACAGAGTTCCACAGCCAGGACTACATAGAAACCATCTTAAAATAAAGCCAATCAAGAGCATCAAATAAAACTTTTTCAAGTACTAAAGAAAAACAAATAGGCCAGTTAGTGAAAGCTATAAACATCAGGAGAAATAACATTAAAAAAACCCCAAAAAACAAAAAAACAGGGGTTGGGGATTTAGCTCAGTGGTAGAGTGCTTCCCTACCAAGCACAAGGCCCTGGATTCAGTCTTCAGCTCCCGGGGTTGGGTTGGGGAAGACAAAATAACAAAAGAAAATAAGTCATATTAATACACCAGCATCTGACATTGAGGAAACCCTAGGATGTCTTGAGACAACTTAAGGTTCCCCCCTTTCACCAGTTTAATTCAGTAGTGCATGTCAACCAGGCAAGAGGGCTTCTAAATTGGAAAAGTTGCCATGGTCGGATCTTATACCAAAAGCCTACACCAAAGTTGTTATTCACTGAGTTCTGTAAAGGTCTATAGGATGGAAATTTACCTATTAACATTGCTGTATTTCAGCAGAAATAAGAAAATGTCATGGAACAGAGTCCCTGATTGTCAGAGCTAAATAGTATCAAAGCTGGGAACTGACTTAAAAACATGCTTCAACTACATCCAAACAGCATGGTGCTGGCTTGAGGCACACAGGCCAATGGGACAGAAGATCTCATAAAGAACTGAGTACCCACAGCCATTTCATTTTCCAACAAAGGCAGCAAGATTTACTTTAGAAATTTGAAGTCCAATGGTACCAGGAAACTGGGTTGTCTATAGGGGAGGGTAAAGACTAGACTCTGCTCATCAGGGGAAAAAAAAAAAAATTCTAGGACACTGGGCTGGGAAAAGCCATATTGGATTAGACCCTTCAAAGCAGGAGCCAATCAAATGTAATTCTATCAAACTAAAAAGCGATAGCACACTAGAACATTTACCTAAAACTAGGCACAATGACACTACTTTGCAAAGGCAACTTTGGGAGACTATTTTAAAATCTGAAGTAGAGGCAGCTGGATCTGAGCTGAGGCCAGTTGTCTATATTGTGAACACCAGGACAGTGGTAGAGACCCTGTCTCAAAAAACCACAAGTTCAACCCTTGGCACTTACTACAAAAGGAAAACTCAAGTTAAGTTAGAAGGGCAAGGTGGGCACTGCAGGCCACCCTTAACCTCAGCACTTGAGGCTCAAGCCCAGCCTGGTCTGTAGCGAAACCATTTCCAAAGACCAAAAAAGAAGACAAAACACTATCATTGTGTTGTGTAACTTGTTAATGTCAGGGAAACCTAATAATCCCCCCCACACACAGCCCACCAACCTCAATTACCATGCAAATAGAAACACAAAGGGCAGTCAGGTTATCTGTTGATTCAACTGAACGTTTATTGCAGCATTTACAGTAAGCCCTGCTGGATAAGGAAATGCAGCTTGTAACAAATTTTACAGTCACAAAATTGTCAAACTGATGCTTTACACTGCTGTCATATATGTATTTGCAAGACAATCTATTAACATACAATTCTTACATACAAGGCTCAACTGTCCAGGCCAAACCAGATGCTGTCCTGTTTACACTGAATTCTGTTCACTAGACAGATTGCCATAATCCTACTAGATTCTCATGAATCACTGCAAACTTCCACACAGCTTTAATTCCATCCACATCTTAAACCCAATAAAATTAAAGAATCAATATTTTCACTTAGATGAAATTCAACAACCCTTTTTAAGAAGCCATGATCTCATCTTCTATCCATTAATAAAAATTAGTATCATAGTTGGCCTTATTGGCACAAAACCCCTAGCACCTAGGGGGCAAGATGGCTGAGTTCAAGGCCAGGGCTATGTAAAGACCTCATCTCAAAACCCCCTAGTCAATTTCTTCTTTTGTCTGCCTTTTCTGCATGTTCACAACATCCAATTCTTATACGCCAGCAAAACCTTGTGCCACTGTCCCTAGAAAAAGAAACACAGGCATTACAACACCACCAACACTAAAGCTTAACACAACAGTGCCTTTGTAACGGTCTATCTCAGAAGCCAGATCCGTAATTTTAGTTTTTCAACAGGAATTCAGGTTCGGGATAGGATCATCATAGACTAGACCAAAGACACTATGTTCATTCAGCAAAACAAAAAAAACAAAAAGCCACTCACACTCATTCTCCCAGCAGCTCTAGGAACCTTATAGGCAGCTGGCACCTCTATGCGTTGGCAGTCACTGCTGGGAGAAAAAAGTACCGTGACATAATAAGTGCATTAATTACATAAAAAGTCCTATGCAGCTAGATTACTTCATCTTAACGCATTATAGTCGTTCTCCAGGTAACCATCTTTGAGATAGAATTCATGACTGATTAGACTAATGTCTTACAATGTCTTAATAGCATAGCCACTCCAAATTAAAAAGGCAAGCATAGGAGAAGGCATATGGCTTAAGTCACATGACTACAAAATGGAGTAGCTGGCCAGCATTGTTTCAGAACTAAAATTATGGAAGCTGTTGGCGCACGTTTTATTTTACACTATGTTCTGTATGGGATAAAAATTAAAAATCTAGGCTCAATACACACCTTTTGAAACGAGAAAGAGTCAGGTCTTTAGCAAGTTACTTAAGTTATGAATTCCCTCGGATGGTTTGGGCCTCGCTCTTCCATCTAATGAAAAGAAGCAAAATTTTAAGCACCACACCACTTCCTATTGCCAAGGCAAGATTGCTCTTTCAATTAAAAAACTAAGCTGCATCACCCTTACCTGGGCATCTCTTTGCAACTGCTTTGAAGACCCAGAAAATGACGGCGTCATTGTTCCTGTGAAAGGATTGTGTAATCAGTCGACTCTGGACGGTACCAGTACCTTCCGAACAGCACATAACTCATAAAACCTCCCTCCACAAATCCCGATGTGTCCGAACCCACCCATGCTGGGGTTGAGGAACCAGACCCCGGCGGCCATTAAGTTAGGCCGCCCAGCTACACTCTCCGGGCCTACGCTCCAATCCTGCAGCCTCCCATTGCAGATGCGCATTTCCTCGAATAAGTTGGCAACAGCAAGCTAATCTCAAGCCTCCGAGGCTGTCCCACAAAACCGAAGCCTCTCAATTTCTCCCTGCGCCATCGTATTCCGCTTGGTCATCCACCCACAGCGCTCACTCACCTACAGAGACACACAAAGCCTTTGGATCCCGGCGTAAAAGAACGAGCCGCGCCGCCAGCGGCTCCCTTTATAGCCTCCGCGGCGTGAGACCGAGGCTGCCCCTCCCTCTCGCACCGATTGGCCGCGACGCCGTGCGGGGGCGTGGCCTTTCCCCCAGGCCCCCGCGTGGGAGCGCGCGCGCCGTGGCTCTTTTCTTCCGGGCCATGCTGGGGCGTGGTGCGCGCCGCCCGCGTGCCGCGTGCTCGTTCATCCCTGCGCGCATTCCCGCCGGCACGCTGCCACCCGTCTCTTCCGAGTCTGTCGGGCCGCTCGGCTCTACGTGGCGTGGGAGTGGCGCCAGAATTCAAACGAACAGCCGCAGTTGGAGGCGAGGTCACCGCCTGCTTCGAGCCAAGTCGGCTAGCACGGTCGGCGGCGGGGAGCGGCCTTGACTTGGCCGCGCAGGCGGCCTTTGCGCGCGGTCGCTGGAGGAGCCTGGCCGGCCCGGTGGCCGGTGCTGCGCTACCATGGTACACCCAGCGGCGCCGCCGAACGGACCCTTGGCGCACAGATCTACGCGGGTGAAAACCGAAAAGCCCTGCGTTTATTCTTCGTGCAGCCTGCCGGTCCCGCAGGTCTGCAGAAGGCCACGCTGTCGCGTGCACGCCACCCAAAAGCCTGCTTGGGCACTCAGCCCGGTCCGGCCTCCCCCACCCCCACCCACACCCCTGTTACCAGTCACTAGTGACAGTTATTCTGTGGCAATCCTGAGAAGTTAAGCACTCCATTTCACAGAGGAGAAAGCAGGTCAAAAGCCGTCAGTTGGCCTAAAGTCACACGGCCATCCTTTGCTATTTTTAAGTGTCTTCCTACTAAATTATAAATTTAAAAAGGAAAGAGAATAATTCAAACGTCAAACTTAAGAGTCAAAAATAATGCTTCAGTAATTGGCATGTGTGAGTGAATTATGGGGGCACATGCTACATTTGAAGTTTTGAGCATTTGGAAACTCGGCTCCTTATTTTGTAGCATTTTTCACTAATTAAAACCATGTGTGCATTTGTCATTAGTTCCCGTTACAGTGTGTGAGGAGCACCTCTGGTTTTGTGCATTTCTCTTTATTTGGCTTAAAGCAGAGCCTATGAAGTCGGTGTCAGTAATTGTTAAATGAGTGAATGAGTATGTGTGGTGGCTTTCAGAAAACTCGAATGATTGGACTCATTCATAAAGATGAGATTTCTCCTTGGAGACAAAATAATTACTAGTTTTGTGTCCCCCACCCCCACCCCCACAGTATTGGCTAATGTACGACGTAAACTTACGTATTCCTCACATTGCTTTTAAAACACCTGTGGTATGTAAGGATATAGACAAGTAAATGTCCTTACGTCTCTGGCACTCTTCTCCCCAGTACTACTCCCAAGTAGTAACCACCGTCAGCAATTTTTTTGGAATTTCTTTTTTTTTTTTCGTTTTTCGAGACAGGGTTTCTCTGTGTAGCTTGCACCTTTCCTGGAACTCATTCTGTAGTCCGGGCTGGCCTGGAACTCACAGAGATCTGCCTGGCTCTGCCTCCTGGGTGCTGGGATTAAAGGCGTGCGACCCTGACCCCCTCCCTGGGCTGAACAAACAGCATAAGAATTAGTGTAACCAGGGCTGTCAAGATGGTTTGGTGAATAAAAGTCTTATCAGGAAGGCCTGGTGATTTCAGTTTGATCCCTGAAACCGGTGTAGACGTGGAAGGTGAGAACAAACTCCAAAAAATTGTCCTCTGACTACCATACATACATTGTGGCATGAAAGCCCACCCACCCACACATGCGATAGTAATGATAATACATGTAATTAATAATTAATTAGATAATTAATGCAATCATTTGGATAAGATATTGTGAGGGACATCACAATAATGTTAGCCATAGAAAGAAGGAAACCGATTTGGATATGTTAAGAACTTGTTATAGCATCTTGTGTTAGCTTCAAGTTAAGTGCCTTGTCTCTGGACTACATTTCCAGCCTTTGGTGTTAGTTTTGTGTTTTTAAATATATGTGCTCAGATGTGCACATGGACGTGGAGGCCTTAGGTGTTGTCCCCATGAACACCACCCATTTCCTTTGAGAGGGATCTCTTATTTGCCTGGAGCTCACAAATTAGATTGGTTGAGATATCAGTCCTAGGGAGCCTCCTGTTTCCACCTCCCAGTGCTGAAATTAGAAGCATGTGCTACAACTAGCATCGTTTTTATGTGGTTCTGGGGTTCAAACTCGGGTCTTGGGCTTGCAAAGCAAATGCTCTACCTATTGGACTAACTCCACAGCTCTGGTATTAGGTTCTTAGATCATTAACTCAATGTAATCTTCAAAATGATTTTAGTATGTTTTTGTTTGTTTTGTTTTTTCAAGACAGAGTTTCTCTGTGTAACAGCTGTAGCTGTCCTGGAACTCTCTTTGTCAACCAGGCTGGCCTGGGACTTACAGAGATTTACTTGCCTCTGCCTCCTCAGTGCTGGGTTTTAAGGTGTGCACCACCATCATCTGGCTCTAGTATGTATTTTTAACCTTATGTATTAGCTTTCATCACAGTAACAAGAGACTTTAGATTAGTGGTTCTCAACCAGTGGGTCTCCAACCCTTTGGCAAACCTCTTTCTCCAAAAATATTTGCATTATGAGTCATAACAGTAGCAAAATTAACAGTAGCAATGAAAATAATTTTATGGTTGGGGGGTCACCACAACTTGAGCTGTATTAAAGGGTGGCTGAACTAGGAAGGTTGAGAGCCACTGGTTTAGATAATGAACTTCTGTGAAAAGAAAAGGCTTATTTTGGTTCATGGTTTGGAGGCTCTAGCCCATGACTGGATGGTCCATTGCCTTGGGCCTATGGCAAGGCTGGATGCTATGTTGGAATTGCATGACAGAGCAAAACCACTCACCTCATGGCCAGGAATGAAAGAGAAGAGAAAGAAACCAGAGCCCCAGAGTCTCCTTCAAGAGTGCACCTCCGCTGACCTAACAACCTGGTAGGTGCTTCTTAAATGCTGGTTAATGTTTATGGTCAACCTGACAGGATTTACTATGACCCAAGAGCCATGCCTTTGGGTGTATTTGCGAGGATGTTTCCAGAGAAGTTGAACTGAGGAAAGATCACCCTGAATGTGGTTGGCATCATCCCATGGCGGGCGGGAGTCGGGGCAGACAGAATAAAAGTGAAAAAAGAGAAAGTGAGCTGGGCGCCAGCGTTCATCCCTGACTCTGGAAGGCTTGTGACCCGTTGCTTCACACTCCTGCTGCCACAGCTTGAGCCGTTTTTGCCAGCACTCTTTCTCCTAAACGGTGGAACGGGCCCTCAAAACACGAGCCAAAATAAATGGCACTTTGTCGCAGTAATGGAAAAGTACAACCACTGAATAACATGGCTGCTGTGAAGAATAAGTAAGAATGTGTGGCCAATGCTTAAAAGGACGGGTAGAGTGCCAGGTGGAGTGGCGCACGCCTTTAACCGCAGCACTTAGGAGGCAGAGGCAGGATGATCTCAGTGAGTCGGAGGCCAGCCTGGTCTATAGAGTGAGATTCTGTGTCAAAAGTAAAATAAATAAATAATTCCTGCCCCCCCCCCCCAAAAAAAAAGTACAACCACTTTCCCGTACTGCCAACATGGGGACCAAGCCTCTAACACATGGGCTTTTAGAAGACACTTAAGATCCAAGCTATTGTGTCTTGCTTTAAAAATGAGGAAAAAGATGCACGGAGATCTGAGTTAACTCTTATTTCCAAATGATTGTGATTCCAGACTCATAATCATGTCAGCCAAGCAGGCTATTGCTGAGGAAATGATAGGATGTGATGATGGACTGTAGTAGCAGAAAGGAGGCAGAGTGGACCCGAGTGGTGAAGAGAATGGCAGCCCCAGTGACTCATGGGAATTTGAGTTCAAGGACAAGAGGATGATGCAATTTTTCTTTTGTTAAATTAAAAAAAATTATTTATTTGGATGTGTATGGGTGTTTGATTGCTTTTATGTCTGTGTGCCATGTGTGTGCAGTGCCTCCAGAGGCCAGAAAAGGGTGTCAGATCCCCTGGGACTGGAGTTACAGGTGGTTGTGAGCCACCATAATGGGTGCTGGAAATTGAATCCTCCAGGTCCACTGGAAGAGCAGCCAGCGCTCTTAACTGCTGAGCAACCTTCCCAGGTCCTTTTTATTAAATTTTAGATTTAATGTTTGGCTACTTTGTTCAATGAGCCATCAGAATTGTAAAACTGAACTCCAAGAGAAAAGTTGGGACCATAGAAAGGCTAGTGGACAAATGCTGATTAGGATCTCTGGCTAAGGGCTAATATAATAGCAGCAGCCTGGGATTGGCACCACAGTGTATGCAGACATCTTACTGTAGCCAGCCTTGGAAAACATAGCACCTATAATATAAGAAGATTGTTATATAATAAAAGATAAATAGCACTATTGTAACTTTCAGTTAAATCACAGGAAAGTATGTACACCAAGCTAAGTATGATAAGCACAATTCATTTATTTCAAAGCAGAAAAATAATCTTAAAAATTCAAAAATCCTGTCTTGTCAGTGTAGTGATCCCCTCCACCTCTGGTCTGAACTACCCAGCAAGGGCTAGGTTTTACAACAAGACAGACAACTGGCAATTTTATGAAATTAAAATCAAACAGTGAATAAACAATAAAGTCAATGAATTCAAGGAAAGAAACTGTCTCATATTTGTGGAAACATTAAGCAGGCAGTTTGATACACGAGTCTGAAGTTCAGAGACGAGGTTGGGGCTTGAGTGTCACTGGCATAAGAAAGTAATTTAAAGCATGACAGGCATGAGATCATCAGGGAAAGAATATAAATAGAGAACACGAGAAAGCCTAGTACAGGGCCTGGAACACTGGAAACTTGAGAGTTCCAGTGGAGGATGAAAAGCTAGCCAAGGAGACCCCTAGAGGGGAAAATTGGAGAATGTGATTTTCCAGAATTGAAGAGTTTCAGTGAGAAGTAGGTCAACTGGGTTGAATGCTTCTAAAATATTAAGTTTGATAATAGAAACAATCACTGGGGTTGGCAACATAAAGGCCGCTGGTGGCGTCCCATGGTCTCAGTGGCACAGCAGTGAGGGTTGTTTATTTAAAGAGGGCTGTGGTAAGATGAAGGTGAGAAGGCAGATGTGGATTAGCAGGTAGAGAGGAATGTAAGGCTAAAGGACTGCTTTTATAATTGGGTGACACTAGACATGGACATTGTGTGGCTTTATGAGGCAGGAAAGTGTTAGGATTTCAGGAGACAAATCTTTGACACAACAAGAACTCCTTCTCAGAATAGAAGTGAAGTCTTTGATCGGAGCAAGAACACTTCGTCTGTTAGAACAGAAGAGAAGGCAGGTGTTGGCAGGGGAAGTCCTGTGCAGCCTGTCCACCATCCCATGCCTATGTAAGAGTGTGCTTTGGCTGAGGCTAGAACATTTTCTTTTTTGCACAGAGTCACGAAGTCCTCACAGGCTGTGCTGGAATATCACCGTGTTTGGCAATAACTTTTCCTGTTCCAGGGTGTGTGTGCACTTCTCTATTCTGCTTCAAGAATGTGCATCCTCCAGAGACCTACAGCCAAACATCAGGAGGAGCTCCAGGAACCCTAAGGAAGAGGGCGGGGGAGAATTGTAAGAGCCAGAGGGGTCAAGGAGAACACAGCCCACAGAATAGGCTCCTAGGGGCTTAGAGAGACTGAAGTAGCAATCATGGAGTCTGCATGGGTCTTTGCTAGGCCCATCAGTTATGGTTGTGTAGCTTGGTGTTCTTATGGGACTCCTAACAGTGGGAGTAGGGGTGTTTCTAACTCTTTTGCCTACTCTTAGAACCTTTTCCCTCCTACTGGATTGCTTCATCTAGCCTTGAAATGAGGGTATGTGTCTAGTCTTACAGTAACTTATGCTGTGTTTGGTTGATATCCCTGGGAGGCCTGCTCTTTTATGAAGGGAAACAGAGGAGGAATGGATCTGGGGGAGAGGGGAGGTGTTTGTGGGGAACTGGAAGGAGTGGAGGGAGGGGTAACTGCAGTTGGGATGCAATGTATGAGAGACTAATAATAATAAAAAAAGAATGTGCATCTTCTAGCAATTGGTCAATTCCACTGCTGTATCCGTCCCTGGTCAGGAGAAACCAGCTCATTTGGCCATGATCCAAGAGTGATACATGTAGACCACCACTCTGAGGCTGCTATATGATAAGACCTGCTGGCCACGAGGGGACAATACTCACTGTTAACTAATCTCTATCTCCCTCATGTGGGGAAAGCAATGTTGACATCTATAATTTTTAGAGTGCATCACCTAACAGGCCTCCTACTCCTGTTGTTAGTTGATGAACAGTTTGGCACAGAAACAAAATCACCACAACACAGAGGACACATAGGTCTTATCATTCTAGCAAGCTCAGGGTGGTGCCAGTTCCCTGAGAAGGTGTCAGGCTGACCAAGTTGTCTTTCATCTGGTTGTACTGGGTAGATGGGATATAGACCACCTGTCTGTCAACAAGAGAAGGGAATGGAAATTCAAGAGGTGGCCTGGGCTTGGTGGGAAGGAGAGGCAGGCAGATCTTGGAGAGTTCAAAGCTAGCCTGGTCTACATAGAGAGTTCCAGGCTAGCCATGTCTACATAATGAGAAAAACCTGTCTCCAAAAACAAAACAAACACCCCAAACACAACTATGACAAATGTAGCCTAGGCCTCAATCCTGATAAGGTCCAGGGACCTGTTTAAGAAATACATTTTTGGGAGAAATCTAGGCCAGTATATGAAATATATATATATATATATATATATATATATATATATATATATATATATACTGTGTGAATATAGGTCACTATGATTCATTTAATAAATGAGCTGACTGGCCAATAGCTGAACAGGATAAGGTTGGGCAGGAAAGCCAAACTGAGAATGCTGGGAGGAAGAAGCGTGAAGTCAAGAGTTGCTAGCAGACACAGAAGCAAGATGGGCATGTTGTAGTGAGAAAAGGTACCAATCCACATGGCAAAGCATAGATAAAAAATGAGTAAATTGAAAATTTAAGAGACAGCTAGTAACAAGCCTGAGCTATTGGCCAAGCATTTATAATTAGTATGAAGACCCTGAGTGTTTATTCCAGAGTGGCTGCCAGCACAGGAAAACTCTGCTTACACCAGTAGTCAGAGGAATATCGATAAAAATGAAACAAAAATTGCTGTCCTTGGAAATATCTATAAATAAGAAAGAAGATTCCTGATTACTAAGTCAGTTTGGGTAGTACAGATAGCAAGTGTTTTATCCTGGGTATTCTTTTGGCCCCATTAGTCAATATTGCCAAAAACATGACCACCTTTACAAGTGCCAAAGGTCATAAGACATGGAACAATACAGGCTCTGCTAATGGAGGCTGCAGATCGATGCCAAAACACTTGGGAGGCTAAGACAATAGGATTGCAAGTTCTGGGCATAGTGGCACACAGCTTTAATCCCAGCACTCAGAAGGCAGGGATAGGAAGATCTTTGTGAATTACAGCCCAGCCTGGTCTACATATCAAGCTCCAGGACAGCCAGGTTACAAAGAGAGACACTGTCTCAAAAACAAAACAAAACAAAACAAAAACAAATAAATGAACAGACAACAAAAAAAGAGGATTGCAAGTTCAAGTTTGCTGTGGGATGTGCTGTATGGCAAATGTGTTGCTCTGATTGGTCAATAAATAAAACACTGATTGGCCAGTGGCTAGACAGGAAGTATAGGCGGGACTAACAGAGAGGAGAAAAGAAGGAACAGGAAGGCAGAAGGAGTCACTGCCAGCCGCTGCCAGGACAAACAGAATGTGAAGATGCCGGTAAGCCACGAGCCATGTGGCAAGGAATAGATTTATAGAAATGGATTAATTTAAGCTATAAGAACAGTTAGCAAGAAGCCTGCCACAGCCATACAGTTTGTAAGCAATATAAGTCTCTGTGTTTACTTGGTTGGGTCTGAGTGGCTGTGGGACAGGCGGGTGACAAAGATTTGTCCTGACTGTGGGCAAGGCAGGAAAACTCTAGCTATACAAGGTTGGCTTGATATATGCAATGAGGGTTTGAATATGCAATGTCTTTCCACAATCTCATGTGTTGAGGTTCTGGCCCTTAGCTGTTGGTGCTATTGAGATGTGGAAGTACCAACCTCACTGATGGGTATCCTACTTAGAGCTGAATGGACTTTTTTTTTTTTTTTTGGTTTTTTGAGACAGGGTTTCTCTGTGTAGCTTTGTGCCTCTCCTGGAACTCACTTGGTAGCCCAGGCTGGCCTCGAACTCACAGAGATCCACCTGGCTCTGCCTCCCGAGTGCTGGGATTAAAGGCATGCGCCACCACCACCCGGCAAGAGCTGAATGGACTTTAAGGAGGAGGAAACTAGTCATAAGAAGGAGGTCACTGGCAGTGTACCTTTGAAGGATAGATATATCTTGTTCTTGCAACCATTCTCTCTCTCTCTCTCTCTCTCTTCTCTCTCTCTCTCTCTTCTCTCTTTCTCTCTCTCTCTCTCTCTCTCTCTCTCTCTCTCTCTCTCTCTCTCTGCCTCCTGGCTGATACTCACTTGAGGTGAGTATCTTCTTCTACCATATACTCCACTGTGTGGATACTGTCTCGTTTAGGCCCAAGGCAATTAAGCCAACTGACCATGGACCAGATCATCTGAAATCATGAGCCCAAACAAATACTTCCTCCTCTTAAGTTGGCTTTCTCAGTTATATTGCCACAGCAACTTTTACTCAAATGAATTTGAACTGATAACAAGAGACTACTTAATCAGTACATCTGTACACAAAACATTAATATGCTGGGGTGGTGGTGGTGGTGGTGGTGCATGTCTTTAATCCCAGCACTGGGGGGGGGGAGGCAGAGGCAAGAGGATCTCTGTGAGTTTGAGGCCTGCCTGGTCTACAAAGTGAGTTCTAGGACAGCCAGGGCTACACAGAGCAACCCTGTCTTGAAAAACAAAATAAAAAACCAAAACCTAAAAAAAAAAAAAAAAAAAAAAAAAAAAATCCACCCAAAATCATTAATACATAAAAGACCTGGGTTATACCACCTTCAGATGGCAACTTTGCTTGCTATTGGGCCTTTCTGAAACTAGACCACTCAACCATTGTGACCTTAAAGATGTATATAATGTTAAATCCAAAGCTACCAATTAGTATATGGGCACTCATTAATTCTATTAATAAAGCAAGGGTGGCTGGAGAGATGGCTCAGCGGTTAAGAGCACTAGCTGCTCTTCCAAAGGTCCTGAGTTCAATTCCCAGCAACCACATGGTGGCTCACAACCATCTGTAATGAGATCTGGTGCCCTCTTCTGGCCTGCAGGCATACATGTAGACAGAACACTGTATACATAATAAATCTTAAAAAAAATTTTTTTTGTTTGCTTTTTTTTCAAGACAGGGTTTCTCTGTGTAGCTTTGGAGCCTGTCCTGGATCTCACTGTGTAGATCAGGCTGGACTCACAAAGATTCGCCTGACTCTGCCTCCCAAGTGCTGGGATTAAAGACGTGTACCACCACCGCCCAGCTTAAAAAAAAAAAAAATCTTAGCAAAACTATGTCATTAAATAAAATTCTACTTCCAAGATATAGCCCAGCTGGGACCCCAAGAAATTAAGCAATTCCGTTAACAAATAGCTGTCTTGCTGAAGGGGACGACCAACCTACAAGGGACTCTTCTTTTTCTTTGGCTAAATGGAACTCATGATTCAAAGATGTTCTAGCTGATGATATGGCTTGGTTCATGGATAGATCTTCAAATCCCAAGGGTAATGGAGTCTAAACATCTGTCTTCCCTAAGTGAGCTGGTTAGTTTTATGTCAACTTGAACCAAGCTATAGTCATCTGGAAGGAGGGAGCCCTGATTGAGAAAATGCACCCACAGTGTCAGGTTGTAGGCAAGTCTGTAAGACATTTTCTTAACTAGTGATTGATGAGGAGGGTCTAGCCCATTGTGGGTGGAACCACACCTGGGCTTGTGATCCTGGGTTCTAGAAGAAAGCAGACCGGGAAAGTCATGAGGAGTAAGTCAGTAAGCAGCACTCCTCCATGGCCTCTGCATCAGTGCCTTCCTCCAGCCCTGTTTGAGTTCCTGCCCTGATTTCCATCAGTGATAAACAGTGATGTGGGAGCATAAGCCAAACAAACCCTTTCCTCTCCAAGTTGCCTTTGTCATGGTATTTCATCACAGCAATACCAACCTACCTAAGATACTAAGCATGGCCAACTTCTCACTGAAACCAGTCTAGTACATTCTGCCTCATGGTCCAAATGCTATATAACAATAGCAACTCCCAGTAGATATTTTGTAGATATGAGCCTTACCTATGTGCTAGTCATGTGGTTGATGATTAAGATTAATAAATAGACCATGAACCAAAACCTGTGGTAACAGCTTGAAAACTGAAAATATACCTATTTGTTTTTCATGTTGCAGCCCAGGACAAAGGATCATTCAAAAGGAAACATAAAATGAAACTCACAAATTGAGTTAGCAAGTGCTCAGATGGTCACAATTGCCAGTTCTGTTCTCCATAGCATATGACATAAAAACCCACCCCAGGCACAAAAGTAGACAAAATCATGAGGACTTAATGAGATATAACAGACATGTGATTCCTGTTAGTAAGTCCCAGGCACGTGACATAGTAAACCCAGAGTGTGATAACTGGGACATAGGCCTTATGTGAGTGTGGCAATTGAATCCGGGAGCCTCACAAGTTACAATCAAAGATTTCAGAGGTGCTTCACGGACAAGCATAGACATTCCAGATATGGAGCTGTTACTCCAGTGCAACACATTGATGTGGAAACCTGTAGTATTGCATCAAAAATCACTTCTGTCTTGCATTCAAATACCTAGTAGAATTCCAGTCAAGACCTGCACGCTCTTCACAGGGTACATAGCTATGGGCATGTTCTTGGGGTATTAGATGGTGTTCCATTTTGCTTTCTGTTGCTGAAATGAACACCACAACCTAAAGAAATTTGGAAAGAAAGAATTTATTTGTCTCACACTTCCATGTAAAAATCCATCACTGGTGGAAGCCAGGGCAGAAACTCAAACAGAAACTATGAAAGAACACTGTTTACTGGCTTACTCTCCGGCTTATGCTCAACCCCCTGCCCTTTTGATATTTGTTTTTTTCTTTTTTTCTCTTTGTCTTTTCTCTTTCTTTCCTTCCTTCCTTCTTCCTTCCTTCCTTCCTTCCTTCCTTCCTTCCCTCCTTCCTTCCTTCCTTCCTCCCTCCCTCCCTCCCTCCCTCCCTCCCTCCCTCCCTCCCTCCCTCCCTCCCTCCTTTCTTTCTTTCTTTCTTTCTTTCTTTCTTTCTTTCTTTCTTTCTTTTTTTTCTTTCTTTCTTTCTTTCTTTTCTTGAGACAGGGTTTTTCAGTGTAACAGCTCTGGCTGTCCTGGAACTCGCTCTGTAGACCAGGCTGGCCTCGAACTCACAGAAATCCACCTGCCTCTCTGCCTCCTGAGCACTGGGACCAAAGGCATGTGCCACATCCCGGCCCTATATTTGTTTTTTTGAGACAGGGTTTCTCTGTGTAGCCCTGGATGTCCTGGAACTTGATCTGCAGACCAGATTGGTCTCAAACTCAGAGATCTGCCTGTCTCTGCCTTCCAAGTGCTGGGACAAAAGGTGTGTATCACCATGGCCCAGTCCCACTTTCTCTAGTTGATCAATCCCTCGTTGAAACTCTCTTCCCAGGTAATTCTAGGCTGTGTCAAGTTGACAGTTAAAACAAACCATCACACTATCTAAAATCTGAGAGTCAGAGGAAAGGAACAGCTTACTTCTCCAAGATGGCCCCTAAATGATACTTGACATCCCTTCTCCCGAATGTTGGTGCAACCCTGTAATCTTAACACTCGGGAGGTAGAGGCAGAAGGATCTGAAGTTCTTACATAACAAAATGTTTATGGATGTTTTGCCTGCATGTATGCATATGTACCACGAGCATGCCTGGTACTTTCAGAGACCAGAAGAGGATGTCAGATTTCCTGAAACTGGAGTAGCAGATGGTTGTGAGCCACCATGTGGGTGCTGAGAACCGAACCCATGTCCTCTGGAAGAGCAGCCAGTGTTCTTAACCACTGAGCCAACTCTCCACCCCTCACCACATGTAAGATACTTGGAGGAAACATCAGCATCTGGCTTCCCTGAACTGTTAAAGAATTATAGCATACACTATTGTTCTTGACCTTTTCAGTGCAGATTCTGCATTTGCTCAAGAAGATTTCCTAATTCTTACCTTTATGGTTTATGGTTTGTATGTATTGAAATCTTTTTATCTTATTAATATGGTTTCCCTTTACCATTAGCCTTAGTTGCATAGTAAGTAAACTTCTGAATGATAGTCCCTAACAAAAAACTAATCTCTGTCTCATATGCCACAGAAACACATTATTTTGTCATCCAGGACTGCTGTGGTGGACTGTCTGTACTAGAAATTCAGACTTCCATCTTTCTGCTATAGCACCCTGGCATGTGACTTGCATGATCTGGGCTGCATTATGGGTCTGTGTGTTCCTGTAGCTCCGGTCATGTTGTTCATCTTCCAGACAGCAGGAGAATGTGGAAAAACACTGAAGCATACATAAAAGTTCAGTACTTCTCTTTTAAGAGGTATTCCCTAAAATCTTGCTCCAAAAGCTCTATTTAAATATCGCTAGCTGTAACTTAATCAAGAGGTCATGCTAAGATTCAAGGGAAGGAGAAAGTGTCTTTTGTGGGGCACTTTTCATGCCCCACCTATCCTGAGGGCAGGGAGTATCTAACCCATCCTTTGACAATGTCCTGATCTGCTTTCTGTTGCTGTGATAAACATCATGACCAAAAGCAACTTGGAGAGGGAAGGCTTTTTTCAACTTACAGTTTTATAGTCCACCATGAAGGGACGTTAGGGCAGGAACTCAAGGTAGAAACTGGAGGCAGGAATTGACAAGAGACCATGGAGAAATAGCTGCCTCTCTTTCTCAGTGTGTGTGTGTGTGTGTGTGTGTGTGTGTGTGTGTGTGTGTGTGTGTGTAACCCAAGCCAACATGCCTACGGCCCACAGTGGGCTTAGACCTCCTACATTTATCAGTAATCAAGAAGGCCACACAGACTTGCCTATGGACCAACCTGAGGGAAGCATTTTCTCAGTTGAGACTCCTCTTCCCAAATGACTTTAGCTTGTGCCAAGTTGATTAAAAAAACAAAAAACAAAAAACAAAACTAACCAGGATAGACAATTTCTGGAACCTGCCAAGCCTCAGGGTCTGTCTGAAAGGCTTGGATGGGTAAATGGTTGGCTCTGGGGTTTCCCTGGGGCTGGGAGAGTGGCCACCCCTAAGCGTGGCTGGCTGGTGTCCAGGAAAGTGTGGAGCTTGACAGCATCCCATGGTTATCCAAGCTACTTCCCTGCTTGTTGCCCTCTGTCAAACAGCCATGCCTCATTCTAAGACCAGGTGTGGCTGATCAAACTGTATTTGTTCTTTCTCAGTAGCCTAATGGTCCCTGTACTGCCCCTTAAGGTCTCACAGTCTTCGGTGGTCAGAGAGATCATTGATGTTCTGGTGCCCTCTCATCTAGTTCTGGCAGAATTCTTCACCCAGAGCCTAGGTTGGGTTAAAGTCTGGTGGGTGGGCTGGGTGCCTGCAAGGCTGGCAAATAGAGTCTCACCAGGTAGGACACTCTGGCATTGGCTTTGTAGCTGCTATGGCAACAGTGCTGAAGATGGAGGGTCCACATCCCATTGACTGCTAGTGTCTCTGGGTTTTCATGAGGCCAGTGGTCTGGGAGTGATAGTGGGTGTGCTTTGCCTATCAGGCCTAGTCTCCATGGCTCCTTCCTGCAAAGAACTTTGCAAGCATGATGTTATTCAGTCCTCTTCACAGGCCTGTGAAGTTGCTTTGATTAAACCATTTATGGATCACAAATTGAGGCTCCAAAAGTGAAATCACATGCATTAAGTGACTCCTGTTCAGTTGGCCATCTTGACTTAAGAGGACTCTCTGTGTCTCTTTCCTCCTAGGTTTTTACTCCTGACAGGGGCCCCCTGATGCATCCACGGTTATTATCTGCATCCCAGGTCACGAGACCCCAGCATTCTGCAGTGACCTTCTGTTCAGGGCACAAGGCCTTAGCAACCTGTGCTGGCCATGGCATCCCATAAAAAGCGACTCCAGCAGTGGCTCTCGTTTTTATCAGAGTCTTTCAGAGTCTGGTAGATGTCCTGTACTACACTCCTTCTCTAATGCTAAGTATTGAAAAATAAACTTTTACCATAGTGGTTTGTAGTGCTGAGGATCATCTACACTTAAAACAAAATTAGGGCCTATTACCTTATTTCTAAGGAATGGCAAAGTTTTCATTAAGAAATTAAAAGCTGCCGGGTGGTGGTGGCACAGGCCTTTAATCCCAGCACTCGGGAGGCAGAGCCAGGCAGATCTCTGTGAGTTCAAGGCCAGCCTGGTCTACAAAATGAGTTCCAGGAAAGGTGCAAAGCTACACAGGGAAACCCTGTCTCGAAAAACTAAAAAAAAAAAAAAAAAAAAAAAAAAAAGCCAATAGCTAGTTATGTGTGGCCCTCTTTCCTTCTACAGGAAACCAAGTGTCCATTATCTTCTTCTTGAGAACAAGATGGCACACACCTTTAATCCCAGCACTCAGGAGGCAGAGGCAGGTGGGCCACTGTGAGTTTGAGGCCAGCTTGGTCTACAGAATGAATTCTAGGACAGTCAGAGCTACATAGTGAAATCCTGTCTCAAAAACCAAAAAACCAAAACCAAAACCACAAAACAACAAACAAACAAAAAAACCGACCCACTCAAAATAAACAAACAAAACAAAAAACCAAGCTGTTGCCCCAGTTATTTTTTTTTTCCCAGTCAAGTTGATTTGGTTATTGTGTTTGTGTGTTTGTGTGTGTGTGTGTGTGTGTGTGTGTGTGTGTGTGTGTGTTGTTACTCAAACTCAGGCCTTCATAGCACATATGATAACCAACCAACCAACCAACCTTCTTGAAGCAGCCACCCACGTTCATAGGCTTCAGTTTCTTACCTCTTCAATCTCTGGCCCGTTCTAGGTTGGTTTCTACTTTATGCCTTCGTAGAAGCTGTGTTTATCAAAGTAATTTCCTGGTTGGATTCATATTCCCCATTTCCTAGAACAGTTCTTAGTTCTACTAAATGTTATTTGAAAATTGCCTAAGCATTTTTTTTTTTAAACCAGAAATGTTCTTTTCTTCTCAGAAAGAAGGTGTCAATTACATAAAGTAATTCCATCCTGGTCCAGGCTTGGAAAAAATTTATTTTGCAAAGGCAGCTGATTTTAAAAATCGAGGGATGATATGGGCCAAAACAAAAGAAACAATGACTGAAAGCCAAAGCAGACATCTGGAAAGAAAGAGTATGGCCTGGTGGGATGGAGTCCAGGGGGAAGAATGGACAATGAGTGGGAAGGACCGTGATGAACTATGACTAAATGCTTGCAGCCCCAGGAGAAGAGACTTGGTGCTTATGAAAGTGGGTGAAAGCCAACACAAGTCTGAATAACGACCTTTTGATCTCTCTATTATTATTAGGGAGTTGTAACTCAAAGATTATTTTACTTATTTTAAAAGTTTTATTTTTTCAGCTCTATTTTTTAGTACATTTTAATTAAATCACTTTCCCCTTTCCCTTTCTTCCCTCCAGCCCCACTCATGTTCCTGCCTTACAGCCTTTCCCATGTCTTCCATCTTACTCTCAAATTGATAGCCTCTTTTTCTTTGATTATTATTGTTCCACACACGTATTTATACAGATGTACAATATGCAAATGCAGTCTCCTGTTTTTGCTGTGTGTATATGGTTTCAGGGATGGCCACTTTGCAGTAGATAACCAGTCTGGGCCTCACTCCCAGGATAGACTAATTCTCTCTCTCTAAGCAGTTATTAGTTGTCTGTAGTTGTCTGTCTCAGGGTGGGACCCTGTGAGATTTCCTTGCTTTGGTATGAGGATGTCTATCTTAGTCACTGTTCTATTGCTGTGAAGAGACACCATGAGCGAGGCAACTCTTGTCAAAAAAAGAAAAAAATAATAGAAGAAAGAAAGAAAAGAAAAAAAGCATTTAGCCACCCGTGGTGGCACACAACTTTAATCCCAGCACTCGAGAGGCAGAGCCAGGCGGATCCCTGTGAATTTGAGGCCAGCCTGGTCTATAGAGTGAGATCCAGGACAGGCACCAAAACTACACAGAGAAACCCTGTCTGGAAAAACCAAAGAAAAAAAAAGCATTTAATTGGCGACTTGCTTACAGTTTCAGAGGGTTAGTTCATTGTCATGGCAGCAGCATATGTGGTGTTGGAGCAGTAGCTGAGACCTTTATATCCTAATCCACAGGCAGCAAGTAGAGAGGGAGAGGGGAAGGGGGGGAGGGGATATTGTGTGTGGCATGGGCTTTTGAAGTGTCAAAGCCCACCCTTAGTGACACACATCCTCCAACAAGGCCACCCCTCCTAGTCCTTCCCTTACAGCTCATCAACTGGGAGACTAGGCATGCAGATATATGAGCCTATGGGGATCAATGTCATTCAGCCACTACCGTGTCTATTGTCACTGTCCAGGTCTTGTTTATGCAGCCATTTCTAGGAGAGGCAGCCTTATAGCAGATTTCCTGGTATTCTGACTCTTAGAATCTGAAAGACGATTTTAGCTGGATATGGTGGCACATATCTGCAGTCCCAGCACTAGGAAAGCCGAGGAAAAAGGACTGTGTTCAAGGCCACCTGGGCTGCACAGTGAAGCTCTGTCTCCAAACCTCCCAAAATTAATTATCTTAATCTCACTTTTATCCACATGCATCCGAAGGAAAAAAAAATTTTTTTTGTTTTTGTTTTTTTGAGGCAGGGTTTCTCTGTGTAGCTTTGGTGCCTGTCCTGGATCTTGCTCTGTAGACTAGGCCGGCCTTGAACTCACAGAGATCCACCTGGCTCTGCCTCCCTAGTGCTGGGATTAAGGGTATGTGCCACCACCAGCCAGTACATCTGAAGAAAAATTAAAAAAAAAAAAGATTAGTGCTTTTACCACTTAGAAAATTTCTGCTGAGTAACTCTGTGGATCTTGCTTTTGCAATTCTGTAACCTACCAGGATCTGGTGTCTGAAATCACACTGCAGCAATGAGTGATTTATAGTCTTGAAGCTACTCTGTCAAGCTGAACTAAATGTAGCAAAGACTGAATTCCTCCATTTGAAGATAAAATGGTGGAATTCCCACTATTTCAAAATCTTTTTTTAGTTATCACCCTAGTGTGGCCTATAAACTAACTTTACTTTTCCCCTCATTATTCCTAGTTTTCTCTTGCCCACTTACTAGCACATCTTTTTTCTTTTTCTTCTCTTCTTCCCACCCTTTTTTTTTTTGAGCAGAGTGAATGTAGATTTATTAAGTAAAAGTGAGATTAACTTCTGAGTGTAGGAAGGGTCCCAAAGGAAGAATACCCATCTCGTGTTTTTATCATGAGACAGTTTCCAGTGGATGTTCATGGACAATCTTTTACATCTTAGGCAATCTCCAAAACATTAGCACTATCAGCACTGTATAGTGGCTCACACTTGTAATCTCAGTACGGAGGTGGGGGTTGGGGAGCGGAAAACAGGACCGGCTGAGAATTAGTTCAAGGGCAGCTACAAGGTGAATTACAGGTCAACCTGGGATGCTTAGCAAGATCTTGTCTCAAAAACAAACAAACAACAACAAAAAACATAAAACAAAACCAAAAAAATGCAAAGAACTGCCCAAACAACAAAAACTCTAAACTATCTAATGATTTACCTCATGTGTAATCTTAGCAAGTTCTTGGCTTTATTTAAGAAAGGTGCTGGCAATCTCTAATAAGAATGGTAAAGTGATCTCACTTATCAGTGACAAACTTATGACTAGAGTAGGGCATATGTACTAAGCAACCTGTGGCATGGGCTCTGGAGCCCATAAAACAAGGCTTATTTGTCCAATCTTAAGCTGAGTAAGATGGGATAACGAGAAAGCCAGAAGAGGCTTTCACTTTTCCTGGTTTGCCCAGATGTGTGGGAGCCCACAGAGGCTCTCTAGTGAGACTTTATTTAGGGTCAGAGAGTCTGAGCTTGCTTTACCCAGCAGGGCTGTGTAATGGGTGATTTGACCACGGGTGTGGTTACCAGGTGTTTGGAAGGGTCTGCACTTGGCTGTATGGTGTGCTTTGATCTTGCAAGGAGGAGGTCTTTTGGGTGAGGCTGTTGGGTATTGACCCAGGCCCTTCCGAAGCTATCCTGTATTTCTGTCTTTCTTCTCGTCATCTAGGTCTCCTTTCTTTTCTTTTCTTTTTTTTTTTTTGTTCAAGACAGGGTTTCTCTCTGTAGTTTTGGTGCCTGTCCTGGATCTTGCCCTGTAGACCAGGCTGGCCTCGAACTCACAGAGATCCTCCTGGCTCTACCTTCCAAGTGCTGGGATTAAAGTTGTATGCCACCACCGCCCTGTCTAGATCTCCTTTCTATCTGATGTTTTCTTATCCCTCTCTCCTCCACACTAAGAACCCTTCGAAAGGTGGGAGCTGGACTCCCACACAGAGGTTAGCAAACAGCCTTATGCTCCTATTGGCATGGTCAAAATTTCTCGTCTCCATGGTTTTCCTATCACAAATGGACTGTATCCTCAAAATTATCAAAAGTAAACTTCCTTTCCCTTAAAAACTGAGAGGGAAAACAGGGGATCAGAAGAAAAGAAAAAGACGGTCCAATAACAAACAATCCGAGATAAAAGTATGAAGGGGGAAAAATCATGAAAGTTTAGAAAAGCTAATAAAGTAAAAATACCGCTAAAATTAGTTAGAAAAAAAAAGATGGGGGGCTGGAGAGATGGCTCAGAGGTTAAGAGCACTGACTGCTCTTCCAGAGGTCCTGAGTTCAATTCCCAGCACCCACATGGTGGCTCACAACCATCTGTAATGAGATCTGGTACCCTCTTCTGTATACATAATAAATAAATAAATCTTAAAAAAAAAACAAAAACAAAAAAAAAGATGAACAAAAGGATATACAAGGGGTGGGGAGAAAAACAGAAAAAATATGAAATGTGGAACTGTTTTCTTTCTGGGAGCTGGGGAGGGTAGGCTGAATCTGTTTACTTTGGTCTTTCTGGGTCTGAGCCTGTATAGTACAAGCATATGGTATCTGCCAGAAGTGCCTTCCCTTCATAATTTTTCTTCTTTGCATACCAGGGTTCTCTACTGAATGTTCTTAGTTTTACAGCTATGAGTTGGACGGATTCTCCTGCCCTTTGGAGTTGTCACAGTTCCTGCCCTCGGGGTGGCTAATAGTCTACTTGGGAGGTTGGGAGGTGTCTCCTCGACACATTGGGAGTGAGGAGAGCAACTACAGCACTGAGGTCTGACTACTAAGCATCAATCACTTTGTTGAAGCAACGAACAGCTTTGGCTGTTAAGTATTCCTCTGGAGCCTCAGAATTCCTGGACTCCGTAAAAGAGAAACTCAGGCAGAATGCTGGCTCCGGCATTTGATCCACCCACTGACCTCATTCTTTGGAGTTATTCTGTTGATGAGGTCAGTTCCTGGCCACTGAGGGTAGGTCTGTCTTTCCTGATAGACTTCACTGCCAGAGCTGAGCTTCCTGCTGCATGCAGTTTGTGCTTGTCCATGTCTAGCTTTCCTGATCTCTATACATGTCTCCCAGACTGTCTCTTACCCAGGGGGCTGTGGCAGTTTAATTTGGGTGTCCTGATTTGTGATTATTCTCTGATTTCAGGCCTTTAAGTAAGTCAGTTTTAAACAATAAAATTCGTTGTGAGGATGGTACTTGGTCAATGCCCTGTAAGTTATATAGAGTAACTGAGAATTCTCTTTACTGATGATTCATCTTGTTGGATGAATCACTGACTCATCAAAACCTGTGTCTGGATTTAAACTTGTGGGGACTGGAGCCTTTTCCTGAAAGTAACACTTCCAGTCTTTTACTGGGACCACCTGGTCTACCTTCTGATGGGGCTTCTGCTTCTTAGCATCCTGGGAGCTGCATGGCTGGAGCGGAGGGCTTGAATTTCTTCTCGGTGCCTTGATTCTCTGTCTCCAAACTTTTCAGCTGTTCAGTCACCGCTTTTGTGAATTTTTGAAGCCCTTCCTCTCTTTCTTTTGGAAGTAGAGTTAGTTTTTCTAATGCTAACGCTTTTCACCAGGCCACACAGAGGCAGTTCTACTCTGCCATTTGACCGGAAGCCTTCTCCATTTCTGAGATAAGATCTCATGGTATAGCTCAGGCTGACCTTGAATTCCTGATTGCTCTATGCCTCAATCAAGGATTAGCAGAGTGTTTCATCACATCTGCTGTTTTGTTTTATTTCCTTTGTTGTTTTATTTTGATATATTGGCTCTTAGCTCCTCAGAAACATTTGTCATACTGCTTTAATCATGGTAGATAATAATTAAATATCTAATGTTGATGATGATATGTGCTGCCTCATATGAAGAGGTCAAAACCTTTAAACATAATTATCTAACATTAGTGCTGTGTAGTCAGTAAGGCATATGATATTTCCATTTTTAAAAATTCAAAAAGGGACACAGAAAAGGTATGAGATTTACTTACCTAAGAAATTAGCAGGGGATCAGTCTTCAAGTCCCTCTAGAAGTATTCTCCAACTGTGTTTTAAAAGACTTTATCATTCATTCATGTAAAGTGACTTCAATAGCTTTGCCTTGGTCAATCTATGGCACAGCTATGCAGAGGGCTAGTATACTGGACAGTTTCCAAGATGAAAAATGCCATGAAATGAGATTTAAAGATATGTAGTTGAGCCGGTGGCGATGGCGGCGGTGGTGGCGTCGGCGCATCTTTAATCCCAGCACTCAGGAGGCAGAGCCAGGCGGATCTCTGTGAGTTCAAGGCCAGCCTGGTCTACAGAGATCCAGGACAGGCACCAAAACTACACAGAGAAAGCCTGTCTTGAAAAACGAAACAAAACAAACAAACAAACAAACAAAAAGATATGTAGTTGAACTTGAACTAGCTGAATTTGAACTTGATAAATGATAGTTACTCATTTATTTAGAAGTATTACAGATGAAAGTGGAGAAATACAAATTTATTCGGGCTCCTCTGTTTCTCTTTTCCATGCTTGTTAAATACTTCATTATTATATTAATATAATATTTAGAGCTAGGTAGAAATTGCAGTTGGTGTCGCATATGTGGAATCCCCGTATTTTTTAAATACAAGATGCTATTGTAACTTATGTAAAAATAAATCACATTGATTAATGATTTTAGGGCAGAAGTGTGTTATCTTATATATTTTGGATTTGTGAGATGGGGGTCTTACTGTGTTGCCTAGGCTGTCTTGAAACTTACTATGTCACTTAGGGGGACCTGTGAATTATGATCCTCCTGCCTCAGCCTTTAGAGTACTGAAATTATATATGACAGCCATAATGCCTAGCTTAGATATATGCTTTTAATAAAACAAAATGCGAAAGGAAGCATATTTCATATCTGTGTAGAAATTCAGTGGCCATAATTAATCTGTTACAGTACAAATAGTTACTTAATAGCAGTCTAAACTTATTTCTTCTGCTCTTGTTAGCACCTTTCCTTTCTGTTAAAATTCCCAAGATGGGGTCCATGAAATTAGCTCAGTAGGTAAAAGCACTTGGTGTGCAAGCTTGACAACGTGAGTTCAATCACCAGAACCTCCATAAGGTGGAAAGGGAAAACTGATGACACAAAGCTGTCCTCTGACTTCCATACGTGAGCCAAGGCATGTGTGTGTCAGTACATATGTACATTGTGCACACACACATTCTCACGATAATAATAAAGTGAAAAAAACCAAGTTTCTCAAGGTGCTCTCATAAATTTCCTATCTTGATTGAACACTTTAAAACAGAGAGCCAACATTTGAAGACTCTCAGTCACATTTACAGGAAACAATTCTTTGCAGTGCAAATTTCCTTTCTCATTTCCATGGAGAAAATGACATGGCTTACTGTTAGTGCTGACCTCGGCCTACCTGCTGGCACAGTCTTCCTAACTACTCTCTTAATTGATGGACTTAACAATAAGAACTCACACTTTTGAGTTTTGTTTTGAGATATTTGATTGTCCTGTATAAAGATGTGCCACTGTGATCAGTTTAATAAAAAAGCTGAACCGCCAATAGCTAGGCAGAGGGAATAGGCAGGACTTCTGGACAAAGAGAGGAACTGGGGATGAATCTAGGCACATTAAAGGAGACTCCAGGAGATGCAGAACAAGTTGGAGGTACAGAGTGAAAGAAAAGTAAAAAGCCATGTGGTAGAATGTAGATTAAAAATATGGGTTAATTTAAGATATAAGAGCTAGTTAGGAACAAGCCTAAGCTATAGGCTGAGCTTTCATAATCAGTAAGAAGTCTCCATGTCATTATTTGGGAGCTGGCTGGTCGGACAGAGAAATACTGGTCATACACACTGGAGGTTGGGAGGAGGAGAATGAGTACATATATTAACTCAGTATTCTGTGTCATCTTCACTGGTCCTCATGGCCCCTTCTCAACTCTCCCAACCATCTGATTTAGCATTGAAAATTATGACCACCCCATATGCATAGAAGTAGACATTTTTTGAGACAGTCTCATATGTTCCAAGCTAGCCTTGAGCTGACTATCTAGCTGAGACATGTATATGTGTGGTGTGCATGTATGTGTATTGCATGTTTGCAAGTGTGTTGGAATGTGTGTGTGTGGGTGTGTGTACATGTGTAGCATGAATCTTAAAAGTTCTTATTAATAAATCAAACTGAGGCGAGTTATTGGGTCATGCTGGTAATCAAGAGACAAAACAAGCCACAGCTATCTCACCTCGCCGATCCTCAGCTGTCTGTTTTCAGACTGGAAGCTTCTGTGTTCATCAATGGCTTCAGCTGAATGCTGCTAGAGCTGATGCTTAACAGCAAATGCTTAACCAGCAAATGCTTACAGCAATGCTTCTAGTTTCTGTTCCTCTTATTATCTTTCTGCTTTCTACCACTCCTGGATTAAGCTCGCTTTCTGGATTAAGCGTGTATCACCATGCTTGGCTATTTCTAATGTGGCCTTGAACTCACAGAGATCCAGAGGGATTTCTATCTCTGGAATGCTAGGATTAAAGGTGTGAGTGCTACCATTTTCTAGCCTTTGTATCTAGTGCTGTCTGTTCTCTGACCAGATAAATTATTAGAGTACACAATATTTGGGGAACACAATACCACCACATACATGTGTGCCCATGCATACCCAAGATTGATATTGAGAGTCTTCCTTGACTATTCTTTAACCATATAACCAGATGTCTCTGCTTCTGAGTGCTTACACACACACACACACACACACACAATCTGATGAGTCTGTTTAATGTTTGTATCTGTATTTTTTCATGGCTGACCTGTTAGATAACCAAGTGGGGGCTCATCCCTGGAGAAGACTAATTCTTTCTCTCTCTCAGCAGTTGTTAATTGCCTGTAGCCCTTTGTCTAGGGGTGGTTTCTGGTGAGACTTCCTCCTTCCATGCTGCCTGTCTATTGGTGGTGTCATTATACAGGGCTTGTTTAGGCAGTCATATTGTTGAAGTTCCATGAATGTGGTTTCACTGTCATTTCTGGGAGACACAATCTCACAGTAGACTTCCTGGTCCTCTGGTTCTTATAGTTTTTCCACTTTCTCTTCTGCAATGTTCTGAAAGCCTTGCATGTGGGGGTTGTTTTATACATGTATCAGTTGGGACTGAGCACAGAGTATTAGTTGTTCTCTACATTTTGACCAGTTGTGGCTTTTTGTATTAGTTTCCATCAGCTGAAAAGTGATGTTTCTTTGAAGAGGGGTGAGAGCTGTACTTATCTGAGTATAAGAATAAGTCTTTAGCCAGGCAGTGGTGGCACACACCTTTAATCCCAGCACTCAGGAGGCAGAGGCAGGCAGATCTCCATGAGTTTGAGGACAGCCTAGTCTACAGAGGGACATCCAGGACAGGCACCAAAGCTACAAAGAGAAACCCTGTCTTGAAAAAAAAAACCAAAAACCAAACAAACAGAAAAAGTAGAAAAAGCAGAGACACATGTTCTCATGCACAGAAATCCCATAAATGCACAAAACCAGAAGCCATAATGCATATGCAAAAGCCCTGTAAGGTTAAAAAAAATGCCCTGACACAACATTATAAGACAAAGAACCTCCAAAGATTTGAATTCATTTTGTGTTGGCCATCTACTGCTGGGCATGGGGCTTGCCCTTAAGAGTGGTTTGTATCATCAGTGAGGCTCCACTGGAGAAAGCTAACTTTTTTATTTGTGAGTGGTTATTAATTGGAGATAGCTTCTAGATTAAGGGTTGGGGTATGTGTTCACTTCTCTCAGTGCTGGGACCCCATCTGGCTTGGGCCCTTGCAGGCCCTGTGCATGCTGCCACAGTTTGTGAGTTAATATGCATGTCAGTCATGTTATGTTTAGAAGGCCTTGTTTCCTTGATGTCCTCCATCCCTTCTGGCTCTTACGATCTTGCCACCTCCTCTCCCACAGGGTTCCTTGAGCCCTAAGGGGAGGCATTTGATGGAGACATGCCATTTTGGATAGAGTGTTCTAAGGTCTTTCACAGTCTGCACATTGTGTGACTGTGAGTCTCTGTATTTGTTCCCATTTACTAAAGCGGGAAGCTTCTATGATGGCTGAGCAAGGCATTGATCTATGAGTATTGCAGAATGATATCAGGAGTCATTTTATGGCTATGTTCCTTTAGCAGATCAGCAGTATTTGGTTTTACTGTAGGTTCCAGGCCTATCTGGTCTCAGGTTCTTGGCCACTGACTAGTGTTGGGGATGGGTTCCATCTCATGAAATGGACCTTTAATCCAATCAGGTATTGGTTGGTTGCTCCCACAAACTTTGTACCACTATTGCACTAGTGCATCTTGTGGGCAGGTCACCATTGTGGATAGAAGTGCTGGTGTTTACCTTTCTCCTTTGATAGCATGCCGAGTACCTTCTAGTACCATGACACTATTTCATAGGAATAAAGGCTCTTGGTAGGCACCAGCTCAACTTCTCCATGTTCAGTGAGTTGTATAGGTGTTGTCTTCAGCAATAGGGCCTTACCATCAGTTTGTAGAGAGCAACCAAGAGCCTTGGCAATAGCCTAGGTTGTTTGGGGGTGCCCATAGGGACCCTTTGGCCAACAACTTGGTTAGATGTATCCCATTTCTGGTACTGGAAACTTCATTTGGTTATGAGTTACCTAGTTGGAGCTTTGTGTACCCCGTTATTTGGTGATTTCATTTAGATTGCCTTCATATATGTATATATTCTAGGAAGCTTCTCCTATATTAGGTTCTAACACAACAACTGAAATGGCCCTTAGTTTTACTGTCCTTCCTCATATTCCCTCTCTTACTCTCTTCATTCCTTCCCCTTCCCATCTGATGCTCCTGTTTCAGAACCTTCCCCTGTCTATCCATAATTACCTTTTTATTTTTTAAGATTTATTTATTTATTGTGTATACAGTGTTCTGTCTGCATGTTTCCCTGCAGGCCAGAAGAGGGCACCAGATCTCATTACAGATGGTTATGAGCCACCATGTGGTTGCTGGGAATTGAACTCAGGACCTTTGGAAGAGCAAGCAGTGCTCTTAACCTGTGAACCATCTCTCCAGCTCCCATAACTACCTCTTCTATCTCACCTTCCTATGGAGATCCCTCCTTCCCTTCTAATCCCTTACTCTATACATAACTTCTGTGGTTACACGGATTATAGCTTGCTTATCAAAGACTTAACAGCTGATATCCACATATAAGTAAAAATATAAGATATTTGTCTTTTTGGGTCTGGGTTACCTCACTCAGGATGATCCACTTATTTATGCATTTCATAAATATTATAAATATTAAAATATTTACTGTGAATTACATGATTTCATTTTAATGGTTGAATAATATTCCATTGTATAAATGTACCACATTTTCTTTATCCATTTGTCCACTGATGAACATCTATGCTATTTCCAGTTTTTGGCTATTATGAATAGAACTGCAATTAACATGGTTGAGCAAGTGTCCTTGTGGTGGTATGAAGCATCTTTTGGATCTTTGCCCAAGAATGGTATAGTTGGATCTTGGAGTAGATTGATTCCCAGCTTCCTAAAGAACCACCACACTGATTTACATAGTGGCTGTACAAGTTTGTACTCCCACCAGCAATGAGTGAATGTTCCCTTTACTCCAAATCCTTGCCAGCATGAGCTGTCATTTGTTTTATTGATCTTGACCATTCTGACCAATTGTATTTCCTTGATGACTAAGGATGTTGAACATTTCTTTAAGTGTTTCTCAGCTGTTTATGCTTCCTCTATTGAGAATCTGATTATATCTGTACCTCATTTTTTAATTGGGTTATTTGTTTTCTTGATTTGCAGCTTCTTTTTAGTTCTTGGTAAAATATTTTAGATATTAGACCTCTACTGGATGGTAGTTGGTAACCTGCTGTGGGATGTTCTGTATGGCAAATGTGTTGCTCTGATTGGTCAATAAATAAAACACTGATTGGCCAGTGGCTAGGCAGGAAGTATAGGTGGGACTAACAGAGAGGAGAAAAGAAAGAACATGAAGGCAAAAGGAGTCACTGCCAGGCGCCATCAGGACAAGCAGAATGTAAAGATGCCAGTAAGCCACGAGCCATGTGGCAAGGTATAGATTTATGGAAATGGATTAATTTAAGATATAACAACAGTTAGCAAGAAGCCTGCCACGGCCATACAGTTTGTAAGCAATATAAGTCTGTGTTTACTTGGTTGGGTCTGAACAGCTGTGGGACTGGTGGGTGACAAAGATTTGTCCTGACTGTGGGCAAGGCAGGAAAACTCTAGCTACAGTAACACATTCTGTAACCTGCTGCCTTGTCTGAATGATGGTGTCCTCTGCCTTGTAGAAGTTTTTCAGTTTCATGAGGTCCCATTTATTAACTGTTGTTCTTGATGCCTATGGTATTGGCGTTCTGTTGAGAAAGTCTTTTCCTGTGGTAATGAGTTCAAGATTTTTCCCCACTTTCACTGAAGATCCAGGCAATATGTCCACATACCTATGGGCACCTGATTTTTGATAAAGAAGCCAGAAATACACACTGGCAATAAGACAGTATCTTCAACAAATAGTGCTGGATGGTTGAATGCAGCTGAATGCAAATAGGCTCACATTTATCACCCTGTACAAAATTCAACTCCAAATGTATCAAAAACCTCAACATAAGACCAGCCACACTGAACCTGATAGAGCCTAGCATGTCTAAGGAATGCCATGGGATGCCATAAGATGCACATGGGAAGGGGATCAGAAGAATGAACTTCTGAATATAGTCTTTTTTCCCCCTTAGGATTTATTTATTATGTATACAGTGTTCTGCCTGCATGTATGCCTGTATGCCAGAAGAGGGCACCAGATCCCATGATAGATGGTTGTGAGCCACCATGTGGTTTCTGGGAATTAAACTCAGGACCTTTGGAAGAGCAGCCAGTGCTCTTAACCTCTGAGCCATCTCTCCAGCTCCTGAATATAGTCTTGTTGGCTTGTTTTCCAGTCACTTTCCTTATCTGTCATCGTCTATATAATAGACATTATTATCTCCTTTCACCCCACTTTACCTCAGATCTCTTTAACTAGACTTTTGCTTATTCATGACATTACTGGAAGGCTTCTTCTAGCAGACACAATGTATGCTTTGATGGTGTGTGATGCTTTTTTGGATCTATTTCTGGACACAGCAGGGACACAGATGTGCTAGGGTTGTCTTTCTGTGTGCTGTGAATGTGTGTTGCTCTGATTTAGTTGATAAATAAAACACTGATTGGCCAGTAGCCAGGCAGGAAGTATAGTATAGGTGGGATAAGTAGAGAGGAGAATTCCAGGATGAGGAAGGCTAAGTCAGGAGTTGCCAGCCAGAGACAGAGGAAGCAAGATGTGAAGGCAGAACTGAAAAAAAATACTAAGCCATGTGGCTGAACATAAACAAGAATTATGGGTTAATTTAAGTGTAAGAGCTAGTCAATAGTTAGCCTGAGCTAATGGCCAAGCAGTTTTAATTAATATTAGCCTCTGTGTGTTTACTTGGGTCCATGTGCTGCAGGAATGTCGAGTAGAGAGATTTGTCCTGACCATGGGTCAGGTGGGACACAGAAATTTCAGCTACATAGATGCAGTGATGATTAGGGCCAACAGGTTAAAAACCTCTAAGCCCAGATCCTCTTCATCCTGAAACTGATGTTTATGGGGATGAAGGATAGTAATGAGAGGAGGAAAATAGGCCTTTACCAGAAGGGAGCACTGTGCTACAGCCCCACCTTGGCTGAAACTAGTGTTCCATACAATCTAAGCCAAACTGCATACTAGTGATCAAATAGTAGCTTGATTGGGTCTTTTGCAACATTTTCCTTTTAATTAAAAAAATTAAAGGTTTATTTTATTTTATGCATGTGAGTATTTTTGCTTGTATGTATGCATGGGTACCATGTGCATGCCCGGTGTTGAGGAGGTCAGAAGAAGGCTTTGAATTCCCTAGAACTGGAGTTACAGATGTTTGTGACCCACCATGTTGGTGCTGGGAACTGAATCTAGGTCCTCTGAGTGACAGGTGCTATTAACCACGGAGCCAACTCTTTAGCCCTCCTTTTCAATTTTTTTTTTCATTCATTGAACACTAAGCTCTTACTATGCATATATGTAACTCAATAAATGTTATGGCTTGCTGTAGTGCTGCACACCTTTAATCCTAACACTCAGGAGGCAGAGGCAGGTAGATCTCTGAGTTTGAGGCCAGCCTGGTTTACATAGAGTTCCAGGACTGTCAGAAACTCTCCAGGGCTACACAGAGAGCCCTGTCTCAAAACCAAACCAAACCAAACCACATCACACCACACCAAAACCAGAACAGACAGAATGAAAAGTTAAATGAAGAGAAAATACCTGTCAATTCTGAAGTCATGCTTCATCTTGGCCTTACCTCTCACATTACAGGTGGATTAAAGTGTCTACAATGAAAACTTAAGCACAATATGACATACTGCAAATGTCTGTCCTGCTAAGATGTCTTCTCTAAAGGTTCCACAGATATTAGTGAGCCTTTAGCTTTTTCTGAGGACATAACAGAGATGGTGCCTGCTAGAGAAGACCGAGACTTCAAAGTTCCATGGTGTTAGGATCGGACTTTTAGAGCCCCAGCTCGTTCCAAAGGTCTTCACCATGTCTAGAAGGATGCTGCTTGAGAGACTGAGTAGGAGGAAGGACTGGAGTTACTGGGTTTTTCTTCATCAACCTTATTGTACTCATGCAAAGCTGATGATTTCCCTCTTCATCCTGTTTGTGTAGCGCCTTTCCCATCTGTAGAAAGATTTTTTTTTTTTTTGAGATTCTTAACCAGATGCAGCAGGAGAAAGTTGTAGTAGGGAGTAAGTGTTGTGTAGCAGTTCTCCATGGATTGAAACATTCCATCAAAGTCAAACTCTTCAAGATAAAAGTTGTAAATAACTCAAAATAGCTTCAGGAAGTCCCTGAAACCAACCACATTCACTAGGCCCTTCCCTCCCAAGAGTAAACAATAGAGACTACTGAGAGTCCTCTCAGGCAAGCCAAGCTGAAAGAAGATTGAGAGTAGGCCAGCAGCCTGTAAGAAGCAGAAACACACAGACCTGCCTGGAAGAGGTTTATATCAACTGAGTCACTTGGAAGGGACACTCTGGAACCTGTTAAGCTGCCTGCAGACTGTACAGTGTGCTCCACGTTCCTAGCTTTTGCAAACTGTCACCATGCAGGGTGATCTTTTATGCTCCTGTAAGTAAACTCTCACTCATATTCTTGTATATAACCCCAATAAAACTCATTGGTTCACCAAGTTGGACTTAGGTGGTATCTATACTTTTGTCTGTCATGCTCTCCATCTGGGGTGAATAGACATGTGTCCCCTCAGGAAAAGTCTTGTCACACAACAGGAGGTAGCCCACATTTGCCATTCTCTGGTGATGCCAGAGGTAAGACACATGCTTTCCACTCAGAAGATGGAGCTGTTGTTGAAATAAATCAACCAGTTCAGGCTGGCTAATGTGAGGCATAAACAGAATGAATGGGTTCAAAGGGCTGGATGTTCTGCTCTAGGCAGTGTGGCCCACATTGCCTAGTCTGAACCATTTATTACCAGTGCTCAGACTGGACCCATTTCTTTTTTATTTTTATTTTTTTTTTTTTTTTAATTTCAAACTCTCATTTATTAGTGTACCACTCAATCTTAAAAAAAAAAAAGAAAAAAAAAAAAAAGAAAAGAAAAGAAAAACCGGCTCCAAAGCTAGTCTTACACCATTCTTTACAAAAGGAGACTGTTCCTTCTAACTGCACCCACCCACACCCCAATCTCAAAACACTTCATTTAATTGTCTTGGTCATGTACATTTCCAAGATGAGATTTTATATTTCGCTCCCACAGCTTCTGATTATCGGAAAAGCCATGCTTTCCTTTATTAAAGGAGTTTGGTCCAGCCGATGTTGGTGTGTCCCTTCCGATATTCTTCATCCTCATCTTTGCTTCTGGAGGCATTTCTTCTGGTTCACTATCTTCATCTTCATTGAAAGCTGCTGCTACTGCAAGGGTTTTTGGAGCAAGAGTTGGAACCGTTTGCTTAGGCTTATTTGATCCAAGTTTGATGGATATGGCCGATGCTTTCTTTGCCGTCTGACTACCTATGGCAAATCCAAACTTGGAGATCTTTGTAGGCTTTGTTGGGAGGTCTGCAGCTTCTTCGTCAGCTGATTGCTTTTCAGCGCTGCAACTGGAACTTTCCCCTCCATTACTGGAAGAAACAGTCTTAGTTTTCACAGGTTTTTCTGCTTCTTCTTCAGGTCCTGGTGAAGTCGAAACAACTTACCAAGATGAGCTATTTTTACTGAGCAGATGGATGGGAGCTACAAAGCATCTTTACAAGGCAGACCCAACAGTCTCTTCCACTCCGGCGGCTCCGGCTCGCTGCGGCTTCTCTGGCTTCTCCTCTCCCGCCTTCAGGTCAGCCATCTCCCCTCCCCCCCATTTCTTTTTTATATTTTAAAACTTTTGAAACTTTTCATTTTATATTTTAGTAGCATATATTAGTTATACATGCTAAAATTATGACATTTTCATACATGTACATTTTGAACATATTCACTCTCTTGCGCTCTCATTGGACCCAGTAATTTCTTATCTTCTCTTTGACAGCTTCAGGCTCTATCCTAAGCAGTGTGTGCGTGCACTGAATATCTCTGAGAAGTCAGTCCTAGCCCTGAGTCTGTTTGGGGAAATGGGTGAAGGCATCCATGGCTCTCACTCTGAGGCCATACATTGTACCCAGATCTCTCGGGTCCTCTGGCCATCTAACCAGTTCCAGGGAGAGTAAGTACCAGAGTGATAGCAGGCTGAGCCTCTAGAAAAAAGGAGTATTACATTTCCCATATCTGTAGTGCTTGTTCCAGTTTTAGTGGCCATGATAAATGCCACGGCCACAAAGCAAATCAGGGAAGGAAAGAGTTAATCTTCTGACAGGTTCCAGTCCAAATGAAAGGAAGCCAAGGCAGGAACTCAAGACAGAAACCAGGAAGCTGCGACTGAAGCAGAGAGCACAGAGGAACACTGCTTGCTGGCTTGCTTCCAGGCTCACATTTAGCTACATTTCTTGTATAGCCCAGGCCCATCTGCCTAGGGACAGCATCCCTCACAGTGGACGAGGCCCTCCTACATCAGTTAGCACGGACAAAATGCCCCATGTGTACACAGGGCAGTCTGACAGAGGCAGTTCCTCAGTTCAGAGGCTCTCTCCCCAGGAGTGTCAAGTTGAGAAAGTTAGTTAACCATGACATCTCTGTTTAGAGCTTATGCCACAGGCTGCCTGATACATATGCTCCCATTTGGTCATAAATCAGTTATTTTCATTCTGCTGATAAGTGGGGCCATTTTATTTACTTTTTCGTTTTTTTCCCTTTTATTGAAAATAGATTCTTTTTTTTTTTTTTCAAGACAGGGTTTCTCTTTGTAGCTTTGTAACCTATCTTGGAAGTCGCTTTGTAGGCCAGGCTGGCCTTGAACTCACAGAGATCCTCCTGGCTCTGCCTCCCAAGTGCTGGGATTAAAGGTGTGCGCCACCACCGCCCAGCGAAGACAGATTCTTTTTCCATTCAATATATCTTGACTATAGTTTCCCCTCCCTTTGCTTCCCCCAGTCCCTCCCCATCTCCTTTCCCATCCAGATTCACTCCCTTCCTGTCTCTCATTAGAAAAAAACAGGCTTCTAAGGGATAACAAAGCATGACAAAATAAAATATAATAAGATGAAGCAAAAACTATCATGTCGGAGTTGAACATGGCAAACCATCAGAAGAAAAAAAGCCGCAAGAGCAGGCACAAGAATCAGAAACCCACTCTTTCTCACTCTTAGAAGTCCCATAAAAATATGGAACTAGCCGGGTTGTGGTGGTGTATGCCTTTAATCCCAGCATTCCGGAGGCAGAGGCAGGCTGAGATCTGTGAGTTCAAGGCCCATTTGGTCTACAAAGCTAGCTAGTTCCAGAACAGCCAGGGCTGTTACAAAGAGAAACCCTGTCTCAAAAACAAAACAAAACAAAAAAATTGAACTAAAAGCTATAATATACATGCAAAGGACCTGGTGCAGATCGATGCAGGCCTGTGCTTGCTGCTTCAGTCTCTGTGAGTGTTTATGTACTTTGCTTAGTTGATTCAGAGGGCCTCATTCTCTTGGTGTCCTCTGTCGCCTCCGGCTCTTACACTCTTTCTACCTCCTTTTCCATGGGATTCCCTGAGCTCTGAGGGGAGGGATTTGGTGGAGATCTTCCATTTAAACTCTGTGTGTAATGTCTGGCTGTGGGTCTCTGCTCCTGTTCCCATCTGCTGCGGGAGGAAGCTTCTCTGATTATGACTGAATAAGGCACACATCTATGGGTATAGCAGAATACCATTAGGCGTCATTTATTGATACTCTGTTTGTTTGTTTTTTGAGACAGGGTTTCTCTGTAGCTGTGGAGCCTGTCTTGAAACTCACTCTGTAGACCAGACTGGCCTCAAACTCACAGAGATCCGCCTGTCTCTGCTTCCTGAGTGCTGGGATCAAAGGCATGAGCCACCATCGCCCAGCTAGATTTTTTTTTAAAAAAAGACTAGTAGTGTTTGGTTTTACTCTAGGTCTCTGGGCTGTTTAGTCTCTGCTGTGCTGCCTAGGTGAGGGGCAGGCCATTTCCCGAGTGTTGCCACTGGTAAAGAGGAGAGTCAGCTCTCCCATCTGTTGCAGGAGGTAAGAGCAAGGGGTAAAGGGGGACACTTCTCACCCTCCCACATCGACCCACGACAGTAGTGGTGACAGCTCTCCCACATTTACAACTTCTGAGCTGGCTCACCCACACCTCCGCCGACAAGGTTGGCTGTATCGTGTTACTCAGTGAGGTGCAGGGCCTGCTCTCCCAAGTGTTGCAGCTGGTGGCAGGTGGGGACAGTTCTCCAGCTCTGGTGACCTCAGGGCCAGTTCTCACACCTGCTGAGGCCACTTTATGATTAGAATTTGTTCCTGCTGTTTCTGTACCTGGTCAGGTCGCTCTTTCCTCTCTCTTCTTCCTGGCTTACTTTACCTCCTTTGTGTTCTGACCTAACCATTACCTTCTCAGTGTGGGTTTCTTTGATCAGCTCACTCAAAACTACAGTTCTGATCCAATAGTTCCCACTCATCTCTCTCATTTTCTATTTGTGGACTTTTTTTTTTTTTTTTAATGTTTCCCTTAGTGAAACATAGGTACCTCGAGGCCAGGAACCTATACTTGTTTTATTCATGGTTTGGCTAGCAGGAGATCCCTAATAATTATTACCAAATGGTGTCTGGATAAATGTATTTTGGTACTTTAGTAATTTACAGTGTCACATGGAATTCAAAGGATAGCTATACATAAAAATCTACTAATTAGTGTGATGATTTCTGAGGCTCCTGTATAAATTTCTGGGCAAATCAGAAAAGAACATTGTAAGTGTTCAAAACTTGAAATGTAGCTGGGCATGGTGGCACACACTTTTAATCTTAGTACTTGGAAGGCAGAGGCAGGCAGATCTCTGTGAGTTCCAGATCAGCCTGATGTACAAATCAAATTTCAGGAGAGCTAGGGTTGGTACACAGAGAAACCCCATCTGGGGGGGGGGGACAAAACAAAAAAATCAAAACCAAAACCAAAAAACCAAATAAAAACCAAACCAAACTAAACCAAAAAACTTGAAATGCTGTAATTCAGAGAAATGTTGGCCACTTACGCTCATTTGGACTCATGATAGTAATAATTCCCCAGTAATAGTTAAAAAGCTATATAAAAAAATGCAGTAGAAGTTTCCTTACCTTGTTGACATGAAGACATAAGAGTCTTGCAGCTCAGGCATTTGGATTTATTTAAAATGGTCATGGAGTGCCCTCTTTTGGTGAGGACTCCAGAGAGTCACCTTCGAGGATGTTTTATTGAGATCAGCAATATCACAGCAGTGTAGCTAGGAGATGTAGCTCTGTGGTAGAGTGCTTGACTCTCATGCACGGCCCTAGGTCCAATTTCCAGTAGTTTCAAAAGAATAATAATGTACTTTTAGGTATCAAATGTTCATACAGGGACAGTGAGATGGTGGGTAAGGACACCCAAGCTTGACAACGTTGAGGCTGTACTACTCCAGGTGTGTGCCTCCCCCATAATAAAGTTTTAAAAATTCAATTATTTCCACATGTTAGTGACAAGATGCTACAGTATGACTTTTAGTGAAAGTCAAACTTTTGGGTAACATGGACCAAAATTAATTTTAGAATCTGTACATAGTCACCATTCATGCATATTTTAATCTCTCTATTAACCTTTCAGTGTTAGTCAATCAAAAAGTTGGTCAGAGAAGAAAATCAAGAGCTAATATGCTTCTAAATGATTTCATTTTAGTGTAATATATAAACATAGATGGATATTTTGTGACTCTTTTCACTTTGGTGAATGCTTTTATTAAAATTCTAAGTCTGCTGGACTTAGCTTTTGAATTAAGAGTTCTTCCAAGGTTTTCTCCCTCCCCTGTCCCTTTCCCCCTCCCTTCTCTCCTTTCTCCTGATCTTGTTATGTAGCCCAGGCTGGCTTCATACACACACTTTTTTTGCCTTAGCTTTCAATGCTGAGATTACAGATATACACTGCCACACCTGGTAATTTCTCTATTTTTTTTATGTCTTTCTTATACATGTTCATTTTCAAAAAAGTTTATTCCCCACCAAGTATCTTTTGTGAAGGCACTTAAGTGTGTCCAGCATAGTCCTCTTTTACCTAAATACCAATTTTTTCTTTTAGTAATAAATGCTTTGCATATTACTCATTATTTAATTTTTCAGTTTTGTTTGTCAACACAGGGTTTCTCTGTGTAGCCTTGGCTGTCCTGGAACTCCCTCTTTGTTCTAGGTTGGCCTCAAACTCAGAGATCTGCCTATCTCTGCCTCTCAAGTGCTGGGCTTAAAGGTGTGCACCACCACTGCATGGCTTTATTTTGAAATGTGTAGATGTGTTTCTTCTATTAATTTAATTTAATGTGTGTGTTTTGCCTGCATGTTTATTTGTGTACTATGTGCGTGTGGTACCTATAGAAGTCAGAAGCTGGCATTGGATCCCCTGGGACTGGAGTTAAGGATGGTTGTGAGCCACCACGTGTGTTCTGGGAATTGAACCCCAGTTCTACAAAAGAAGTCAGTGCTCTTAATCACTAAGTCTTCTCTCCTGCCCCACTTTTTATTTTTATTTTTAATTTTTAAAAAGTTTTTTTCTTTTCTTTTTTTGGGGGGCGGGGGTGGGGATTTTTTCTTTTAAGATTTATTTATTTATTATGTATACAGTGTTCTGTTTGCATGTATCCCTACAGGCCAGAAGAGGGCGCCAGATCTCATTACAGATGGTTATGAGCCACCATGTGGTTGCTGGGAATTGAACCTCTGGAAGAACAGCCAGTGTTCTTAACCTCTGAGCCATCTATCCTACCCTCCTCCCACTTTTTAATTGTTTAACATAATGGAACCAATTGATCTTTGAAAAGCAGACACCTCATCCGGTGAGAACTTGAGAGTGGAAGCATATCTCAGATGACTTCCCTGGTGTAAGACTTTCTGTTGTCCTGGGACTCTGCATTTTAAAGTCAGGAAGGGGTGTCTTTGCTCCCCATTTAAGTGGTGATCAGCCTTCGTTCCACTGAGATTTTGTTTGAGCTATCAGAATCATTTAAGGAAGAACATTTTAGTGTTATTTATTCATGTTGTCTGTTAACATTAGCAAGTACTCCGAGACTGTGACATTTTTTTATTTAAAAGTACTGGTACAAATTGGTTTAGTAATGCAGGGCATTTTTATGTTTGTGAAATGATTTGATTTCAACTGTTTTCATATGCTACTGAAAAGTATGCACAGACAAATGTATACACCTAGCCTGTCACTAGAGGGCACTCATGGCCCATTCTTTAAAGTGAATGCTGCTCTGGGTAGTGTGAATGGAAAAAAAAGAAATAAGGAAAGGAAAGGATATGACTGTTCCTAGTTATGGTGGAGGAGAAAATTTATTGTTGATAAAAGGGAAAGCGTAGGTAGAGGCATGGATAGGGACATCTGGGAGAGTCCACAGTGGACATGACCAGACTGAGCTGGGCCATGGGAGGTCGGTGCAGGGGAGAGGGGAACCAGGTGCAGGAACTAGGAGGCCAAATGTACAAAAAAAGTGGGCAACAAAAATGTCTGGATTATACAGGGAAGATCCTCTGGGGGAAGGGTGGCCCAGTCCCTGGGCTGGAGGGCAGGAGGTGGGGTATGCCAGCCATGCCCTGTAACAGGTAAAGACTGAGGGATGCTGGGAGAACCTGGTGGCCAGGTCTGCTTTGATGTGTTAAGTAGGCACTTCAGCCATTTGTCCCGGGTTTGAAACTTAACAGGTATTAATTCTAGAGGAATGATCAAAGAAGTGCAGTTTGGATCCGCAGAGTGAATCTGGAGTTCAATTGACAGTTATTATCGGACAGCACTGGGAGTCTGCTCATGCAAATTTATTAATTTCATAAAAGGATAGTTATTTATTTAGGATTTTGGAAACAGGATTTCTCTTTGTAGCCCTGTGTAGTCCTGGAACTCAGTCTGTAGATCAGGCAGTCTTGAACTCAGAGATATGCCTGCCATGCCTTGCTACAAAAGGGTTTTTAATAATTATACAAATGCAAATTCTTTTTCTTGATGTGTTGTTCAAGAGCTCCTTTAATTTAAAGTTTAATTACCTGCAGAGCATGGTGGCACACGACTTTAATCCTGGCACTCAGGAGGTAGAGGTAGGCAGATCTCTGAGTTTGAAACTAGCTTGGTAAACATGTGTTCTAGGATAGCCAGGGCTATGTAGAGAGAGACCTTGTGTCAAACAAACAAATAAAAAAAAAATTCAGTTACCATTTCATTGATCATGTAATTATTGAAATGAAGTTATTGTTTATCATATTAACTAGCAAACATTACTAGACATCTACTAGAACAAGAGAATTTACTTATTTTACATATTGTATACATTCATTTAAAATAATTTTTTTGTTTGTGTATGTGTGTATGCATGTGGGTATATGTGTTCACATGTGGTGCTAGTGCTCATGCATATGGGTATGGAGGCCAGAAGTTGATGTCAGGTGTCTTTCTTGTCTGTTAGGTCAGAAGTGGCCCCTTAAAATGGTAGTGCTGGTGACAATATCCTAAACAGAAAGACTTTGGACAGGTAACCTGAGGACTGTTGTTGGATAAACAGAGGCCTAAGGACCTGGTTTCTGTTTACCCAGGAACTTCCCTTAATCCTGTCCTCAAAGCTTAACTACCTTCAGCAAGGGCAGCTAATTCCCCATCAATCCAACCAGCCAGTGTTAGCTCAAAGATCCCACCCTGCTGACTGTCATCTAAAATCCACTTGCTTTTCCTCCACTTTTCTCTTCAAAAGCTGTGGCAGTTTGATCCCCAAAAATCTTTTTCTTTTCTACCCATGGAGTGGTTCATTTCGGTGGTTTTACTGCACCTCAGTTACACTCTCCACTTTATTTGAGGCAGGGTCTCTTGCTGAACCTGGCCCATTGTGGATTCCCAGTCTCAATCTCTTGAGTGCTGGGATTAAGGGTGGTTAGCATGAGCAGGCTGGTAGTGGCACATGCTTTTAACTGTGGCACTCAGGAGGCAGAGGCAGGCTGATCTCTGAGTTTGAGGCAAACAGGTCTATAGAAAGAGTTCCTGGACAGCCAGGGCTACACAGAGAAACCCTGTCTCAACAAACAAACAAACAAACATCCCCCAAAACAAAACAAAATGAAACAAAAAACAGTGGCCATTGTATCTACCTGGTTTTATGGTTCTGGGGATCCAAACTCTGGCTCTCACTCTTGTATGGTAAGGACTTCATCCATGAGCCTTCTCTTCAAGGACCAGACAGTGTCTTTAATAGCTATTGGTTTTATATATCTGTTTGCCTTTTGTTGTTTTTGAGACATGGTTTTACTATGTAGTCTTAGCTGGTCTGGAACTTGACATATAGATCACGCTGGCCTTGAACTCACACAAATCCTCCTGCCCCTGCCTTCCAAGTACTGGGATTAAAGGTTTGAACTACCATGTCTAGCTGTGTATTACCTGTTATTGTTGCTTAATGAATTTCTAAAGTGTAGTGGCTTAAAATCTCAGTAATTTATTATAATTTCTGGGATCCAGAAACCACGAGTTTATTAAGGTGCTTTTGGCCCTACGTCAAATTTTTTATCCAGGGTACAGTCATCAAAAGCTCCAGTTATTCAGGGTACAGTCATTGAAAGCTCCATCTGAGCTGTAGAATTGGCTCCTAAGATCAATCACTCACATGGACCTCTCTACAGCACAGCCTGGCAAATGACATTTGGCTTCCTTTAGGCCAAATGGTGTAAGAGGAAGAAAGAATGTGTGAATGGAGGCTACAATTGCTTTATAAGATAATCCTCAGGATGATGCTTCATTACTTTGTTAGGAATAAGTTATTAAGGGCTAGACCTGGTGGCACACACCTTTAATGCCAGCACCTGGGAGGCAGAGACAGGTGAATCCCTGTAAGTGTAAGGCCACACCTTTCACTTTACAGACAGAAACACTTCCATAGGATGTAGCATGAATTTTAACAGGTCGTATTAATATAATCAAACCTGAGACAGGTATTGGGGTGAATACTGGAAGATCAGAGAAGCAGAACAAGCCACAGCCTCACCGCCCAACTCCTCAGACGATCCTTTTTCCTCAGACTGGAAGCCTCTGAGTCCTCATCCAAATGGCTCTCAGCTGAACTGCTACTCAAAAGCCTGAAAGCTTAACCAGCTCTAGTTCCTGGTCATCATGCCTTATATGCCTTTCTGCTTTCTGCCATCACTTCCTGGGATTAAAGGCTCACTTCCTGGGATTAAAAGCATGGGTTACCATGCCTGGCTATTTCCAGTGTGACTTTAAACTCACAGAGATCTGGATGGATCTCTGCCTCCCAAGTGATAGGATTAAAGGCATGTGTGCCACCATTTTCTGTCCTCTATATCTAGTGGCTGTTCTGTTCTCTGACCCCAGATAAGTTTATTAGGGTACACAATATTTTGGAACACAATATCACCACAATAGGAACTTTATTATTGTTATTATTATTATTTGGTTATATATATATAGTGTGCATTGGTCTTTTCCCTGCATATATGTCTGTGTGAGGATGTTGGATCCTGGAGTTACAGACAGCTGTGAGCTGTCATGTGGGTGCTGGGAATTGAACATGGGTCATCTGGAAGAGCAGTCAGTGCTCTTAACCACTGAACCATCTCTCCAGCCCCTGGTTTTTCAAGACAGGGTTTCTCTGTGTAGCTTTGTAGTCTGTCCTGGAACTCGATTTGTAGACCAGACTGATCTCAAATTTGCATAGATCCACTTGCCTCTGCCTTCCAAGTACTGGGATTAAAGGTGTGTGCCACCACACCCTGGCTGCAGGAACCTCATTAAGATTATAGTGAGGGGGCTGGAGGGTTGGCTCAGTGGTTAAGAGCACTCACTGGCTGCTCTTCCAGAAGACCCAGATTCAATTCCCAGCACCCACATGGCAGCTCACAACTGTCTGTAACTCTAGTTCCAGAGTATCTAACACCTTCATATACAGACATACATGCAGGCAAAACACCAATGCACATAAAAAAAGGTTATAGTGAATGTTTAGATTATGTTGAAAAAATCATCTTAATAATGTGGAATCTATCAACTCAACTCTGAGCACTGAATGTCTTTATTTATTTAGATTTTGTTTGACCCAATTCACCTCTTTGGTTTACTGAGTTCTTCTTCTTCTCTTTTTTTTTTTTTTTTTTTTTTTTTTTTTTTTATCATGATTTCTGTCTGAGCAAAACAATTCATTTATGTTTACCATTTTGCTGGAATTAATCACTCTGGAGAACGCAGTTCTTCCTCTCTTCAGCCTCTCCTCCATCTTTTTGAGACAGGTTTTCTCTGTGTTGTCTCTGCTGTTGTGGAACTTGCTCTGTAGAGCAGGATGGCCTAGAACTTAGATATCGGCCTGCCTCTGCCTCCCTTAATCACTCTGCTGGGATTAAAGATGTGTGCCACTACCCCCAGCTTCTAGTAGTTCATTTTTGAAAATTTCTTGAAAATGATTTCAATTTTAGTAATTTTTTTTTTTTTTCGAAATAGAGTTTCTCTGTGTAGCTCTGGCTATCCTGGAACTCCTTCTGTAGATCAGGTTGGCTTTGAACTCAGAGATCTGTGGAGTGTTGGGATTAAAGTCATGCATTACCATTGCCTAGGAGGAAGTGATTTTTTTCATTTCAAATTCCAATTATTCCTATACATTATTGGCAGGAAATACCTTGACTTTTGTCTCTTGTCCATCTACATAGTTTCTTTTTTAAAAGATTTATTTATTTATTATGTATACAGCATGTATGACCAGAAGAGGGCACAAGGTCTCATTACAGATAGTTGTGAGCCACCATGTGGTTGCTGGGAATTGAACTGAGGACCTTCTGGAAGATCAGTCAGTGCTCTTAACCTCTGAGCCATCTCTCCAACCCTCTACATAGATTCTTGTTCTATCCTTCTGTCACAAGATCCAAAATGGTGGTTCTATTTCAACATGAATTTTGAAAATTACTGTATGGTATAACCAGAATGCTGAATTTGACAATTCACTGCTGATGTTGAAAGTGGTTCATAGTCTTTGGGGAACGCTAAGCATTCAACTTCCTGTGGTGCTCTGGACAGCCAACAGAAGGTATTGTAACAGGGCCCAGACCTTAGTAGGCTCCAAGACCATAGCACAACTGACTCCATGATGGAAGTACCATTCAGGCTGTAAAACTCAGCACCTAGACAATACCACCTGTCAAAACTACAGCAAAGGCCTAATCTATCAAAGCCCATAGTTATGGGAAAGTCTTTCAATGTACTAACCTTGCTTTTTGGCTTCTATCGTTCTCCTGGGTAACTGTTCTTGATAACTAAAGTATGTCAACCCAGGACGTGGTTTTTGTGCTTAAAAGCTCACCCTGAGAAAGGCTTGGGGTTTCACTGGGATCCCGAACACACAGGGTAGTCGCCATCTGGCTAATAAAGGACTTTCTATTGGTTTAAATCCATAGAAAGCAGTCTTCCCTGGTGAATACCCCACAACAAGTATCATAACGATTTTCCGACTCAGTGTCTCCCACAGAGATATTTGCTTTGTTTCTAGAATGAATACACTGGAGCTTCCTTCTCACATTCTATACTGCTTTGGGACACCTGCGGTTCGACTGAGAGAAAGGTGAAGGAATTTCATATCACTGTCATGAGGTGGGTATCTGTTCTAAACCATGAAATCCACCATTCCTGGTAATTCAAGTGTGGACCTGTGGGAAAATGTCCTTTTATACTTGCCATAGATTCTCAGAGGCTCATGGGTAATGTAGTCCCTCACCTACGGGGCCATCCCTCACAGGATCAAGTAAACAGCTCCTGCAAATCGGCGTGTGGACGCCTCTGTCCAGCACTCTTCTGGAAACTGGCTTAGAAAGTCGCGACCTGGCGTGGTGCTGACGCCATCGCTCAGGCTGAGAGCTTGCTGCGGGGTTCCTGGAGGCGGATGCGAGGAAGAAAGAGGAGAGTGATCTCACGATCCTCGGAAGCTGGATCCGAACCATTTCGCTTGGTGGAAGCAGAAACATAGGTGGGTCTTGGTGGTGGGGCTGAGACGTGGGGCAGACCGGAGCAGGTCTGGGAGGAGACTGCAAGGATCCACCATTTCCCATTTGGAACAGACGACCTGGACAGTGCGTTCATGGTTGCTGTGTCAGAAGACTGCGCTAGGAGGTGTTTGGGTCTGTGATTCCAACTGTCCAAGGGATTTACAGAAGCTCTGCCAAGGAGGTGAGAGCCCAAGATGGCGACTTGGGGGTGGGGGCGGTGCGTGTCTTTAGATTGCCCTGGCCAGCAGGCCTGAGGTGTGAGCTCAAGTTCTAGCCCTTGCCGGTGAAGAATCCTGTTGAGACCAGACTGCAGAACCAGGAATTTTTCACTAGCATGAACCCAGAAATCCCAAACCGCGAGCCTGGGAAAGTGTAAGTTGAAAGTGTAAGTGCTGTAGACTGAAGGGGGCCTGTGACCCACGAGTCCGTACGAAAGACGGTGTTTGTTATCCTAATGAATTGACCCGAAATTCTCACATACTGTTTTTAGACTCTGTCGGGCATTGGCGATTCTGTTCTTTAAATTTACTGTCTCGTCACGTTTTTTGGCTTCCTGTGCACCGCGTAGCCAGCTTGACAGTGGCCAGCTTGGCACTCCAGGTTTGGAGCTCTTAGCAATTCTCAACCTATGGGAAGGGTCGCATATTAGACATCCTGCATATTAGATATTTACATTACGATTCATAACAGTAGCAAATTTACAGTGATGAAGTAGCAATGAAGATAATTTTATGGTTGGGGGGTCTCCATAACATGAGGAACTGTATTAAATGGCCACAACATTGGGAAGGTTGAGAACCACTATCTTAGAAGGTTTTGTTTCGTTTTTTGCAAATGCCAAGTCACCAGAGACGAGAATATCTCTTAGGAGATTCTAGTATTGAAATAGGAACGTTTTCTTGAGAACAAAATAGAGGGTTTCAAGTTCTGAAGGGGAGGGTGTTTCATCAGTAGGAATTCCATCACCCTAGTGTGGAGGAAGACCTTAATAAGAGACTAGGAAGCGCTGAGTCCTGGTAGGGAATTAGCTCTGGGTCCAAGCCTTAGAATGCTGCCACCTAACTCTACAGAACTGCAGGGCCTTGTGATACAGGTCCCTTTGACTAAAACTGTACTTTGATTAACAGGGTCTGCCCACATTTTCATGGCAGAGATTGCATAATTGAAAGTTACCTGTACATCATGATGTTTCAGAACAGTACAGTGTCCAATTTGGAGTCCTTCCCCATTACCTCAGTGCTCAGCCTACTACGTTGGTGGCCAGTACAGGGAAGGATTGCTGAGCTGTTAATGAATTTGCCCTTTAGACCAGAATAGGAAGTATGTTTATTGAGTATAATGCAATAGAAGAGCAAGCAATTATAGTACCACCTGCCTCATAGGCTAATGAGCTGTGGGTGAGGTTGGAGACAGGGGATATACTTGTTCAGTTAGAGGGAGATTCTTTATGTGCATTTCTCTGGCATGTAATACATGATGTGCGAAGATCAGTCTACATGAGTCAGTGTACATCTCTAGGGCGTTAAGCAAGAGCTACTGTGAAGGTAATTCCAGCTGTGTTTCCATCTGTGTAATGGCCATGCAAACAATCTCAGTCCTGTGAAGATTCTCTAGTGGGGACCTGCTCCACAGCAGGCAAGATCTACTGTTAATGACCTTCCCTCCACAACTAGTGCATTTGAGCAGAGGCAGAGTGAAGGTGAAACTTTTAGCTTTGCATGACCTAAGCAATTACTGATCCCATTGCTTAGAACAATTTTTGGGCAAAGCTACTACCTTCTCAGAAGCTATCAATATATGGGTGGTAGTCGGGGCCTTGATCCTCTTTAGGTGGTTGAGGTTGTCGCTCTTCTACCAGCTTAGTTGAAAAAGATAGGCAAGGACCTGGGGAATATGTATTGGATCTGGAAGTTGTGATATAGTGTGGAGAGGTGCCCTGTCACACCTGACTGAATCAGTGGTTGGTAGGTTTACTTTTCCTCTTCCCTCACTGTTCCCAGTGTGTGAGCTCTTTTAATTAATTTTGTATGTTTGAGTATATTGTCCACATGTATGTCTGTTTACCATGTGTAGCTGACAAAAACCAATGTTTGTATATTTTCTAATACTGATTACTAGTTACCATGAAAATGCCTTAGATTTGTGTTTTTCTATTTTTGGTGTTGAAATCCAGTGTCCAAGTGTGAACTGCAAATGCTTTACCACAGAACAAGGTGACTGGTTTTCAAATACTTTCCAAATACTTTTTGCTAAGCTTCCTATCCCTGTTATCATTAATACATTCTGTACATTATATAACCTTAAAGGTTAAACATAGAAGTGTTTTACTTAATGCTAGCATTCTGTAAACCAAAATTCATAAGAATGAAAATAATAGGAATCAGTCTCACTTTCGTAAAATGAAGAAAATAGATCACATTAAACTTGTGCTCTAAACCTATACATGCAAATACTACAGAATGCCACATTGCCATGAACCTAACAGCTTCTCTGTTTAAAAGGTTAGACGCTCTTTTGCCAGACAGTGCTGGTTTGAATAATGTGACTTCAGCTATTCCTACTGTGGTTTTCAAACCTTAGGCATCTGGTTACAGAATACTTTTTACTGTGTTTGTCATGCTTGGAAACTATTTCCCATTATATGTTAAAATAATTGAATTCTAAATTATTAGATGTATCAGTTTTTCTTGTACAACAACAAAAATATTACTTTAAAGAACAATTTGATTTTTTTTTTTTTCACATTCCTCTAGGTCAATGTCTGGACTGGTCTCAGCTGGGAAATTGCTGTCTTTTGTTGCCTTCAGTGATAAATGAGGTTTGAGTCATCAGTGCTTTGAGGCTGTCTCATTCTGGGTGTTCCGTCTCACATCCAGGGGTTCCTGCAGAGTCTCCTCAAGGCTTTATTTTCATCAAGCTGCCACCAAGGTTCTTCACAACACATTTGTGTCTAGTAGGTGAGCACTGGTCAGGAAATACTTTTCAAGCTTCGGTTGTCTTCACATTTGCTGAGTTCTCTTGGTAAAATGGCTCATTATTATTCGTGGGAATGAAATCAGGGTGTGGATACATAGAGATGCCCCATTTGGAAACATTATTGTAACAATGTCCTATAAGAAATGGGCATTGTTTAATTTCTTCTTACTGTATAAGCATGGGCAAAACAAATCTTGCAATGTGCATATTTTCCATGAAAATGAGCTGTACAGCCGGGCGGTGGTGGCGCACACCTTTAATCCCAGCACTCGGGAGGCAGAGCCAGGCGGATCTCTGTGAGTTCGAGGCCAGCCTGGACTACCAAGTGAGTCCCAGGAAAGGTGCAAAGCTACACAGAGAAACCCTGTCTTGGAAAAACCAAAAAAAAAAAAAAAAAAAAAAGAAAGAAAATGAGCTGTACAAAGGAAGAAGTAGTATGAGAAAGTGCTCATATGGAGCCCATTTTGGTGGAATAATAGAATATTTCAATAAAAAACAGGTGCATTTCTGTGTTAATGGTAAGAGCAAACATAATGACTTCTGGTTTCCTTTTAAAAAGGGAATGTTAATTATTACTAATATGTTCATTACTTGCTGATGTTTGTACTCATTAGTTCAGCCATAACTGTCATGTGTAATGGCTCTGAATGCACTTGTGAGTCCATTGCCAATGCTGTCTTTGTTGCACTTTCTTGTGAATGGGACTGTTTTCTTTTTTAAAAAGAGTTATTTTTGTGTGCATTGGTGTTTTGCCTGCATGTATGTCTGTGTGAGTGTGCCAGATCTCCTGGAAATGGAGTAACAGACAGTTGTGAGCTGCCCTGTGGGTGCTGGGAATTGAATCTGGGTCCTCTGGAAGAGCAGCCAGTGCTCTTAACCACTGAGCCATCTCTCTAGTCCCTAGGAACTATCTTCTTACAATTTTAACTTTTCTTCTTCTTTTTCAGCTAATTGTATAGTGCTTTGAGTGGAAACTCTAGGACCAAGCTATGAATATCCTCTCCCTCTCATGACTCTACACTAGTCTCCTTTTCTCAACTGTATCTCCAATATCATCTGTGTGTTTCCAAGGGCAAAATCATGAACAAGCAACTTGCAAACATCATGAATGAATATGGGGTGAGTTGTTTAGTCCCCATTTGATTACATATTGTTATTTTATTCATATCTGTTGTTGCCCCGTGTCATGGAGATCCTGTAGCTTTGGATCTGAAGGACCGGCCCTTTCATATGCTCCAGCAGATCATAGGTGGGGTGGGTGTTGGTGTAAGATGAATTGTTAAATGGTCTTATAATAAAAAAAACAGAGCCAGATATTAGGGTGAAAACCGAGAGATCAGAGGAATAGGACAAGCCACAGCCAACCTCATCTTACTGACACCTCAGCCTCCAAAGAGACCTCCTTGCTGTATACCCACTCCTATATGCCTTTCTATTCTGCCATCTCACTTCCTCTGTCTGCTCAGCTATATCACTTCCTGTCTGTCTGTACAGACCTCCAGACCTCTATGGTTAGTGCTGGGATTAAAGACGTGAGCCACCATGCCTGGCTCAGTTTCCAGTGTGGCCTTGAACTCACAGAGATCCGGATAGATCTTTGCCTCCTGAATGCTAGGATTAAAGGCATATGCTACCATCGCCTGACTTTTATGTTTACTGTAGTGGCTGGGTTTTCCTCTGATCCTCAGATAAGCTCTTTATTGGGGTACACAGATAAAATACCACCACATGTTGGGGTGGGCCAACTCATAGCCCTGGTTCTGGGTCTGGATGGTTGCTGGATTGGTCAGCCCACCAGCTCTCCCTCATTTTCACTACCAAGGTGAATTTCTCTAGCACTGCCTGGCTAGTTCATCCTGTGCAGCAGACAGCAAGGGGTGGGGCTAGTTCTTCTGCTCTCATACCCTTGGGGATGGCTCACCCAAACCTACAGCACAGGGGCAACTCTACTGTACTGCCCAGGTGAGGTGCAGGACCTGCTCGCTCTCCCTAATGCTGCAGCCGGTGAGGGGAAGGACCAGTTCTCCCTAGTGTTGCAGCCAGTGAGGGGCAGGGCCAACTCTGTGCAGCCTAATCCTTGGCCTTTGGTGGTCACAGGAGCCACAGACATCAACAGAGACTGTGGCTGCAGCAGGGACACTGACTCAGACATGGGCCCTGGCAGCAGCCCAGGCCCAGGCATCACCATCGCCCCAGGTAGCAAGCAGGGCACCTATCTCAGCCTGCTGCTCACCATTTTTACCTCTTCAGATCTGCCTCTCTCCACAGGACATGAACCATTCTGTCTCTTTCTCCCATACCACACCATGTATTTATTCACCATATAGTGCCCAATGCCGGGTGCCTTTTGGCCTGGGGGGGGGCTGAGTTTTCTCCTCTCTGACAAGGGCAGGCAGCCCCAGGCAAGCATATGGGTCTCCTCCTGCTCAGTCTTTTTTTTTTTTTTTTTTCCCCAGAGACAGGGTTTCTCTGTGTAACAGTGCTAGCTGATCTGGAACTCACTTTATAGATCAGGCTGGCCTCGAACGGACAAAGACCCACCAGCCTTTGCCTCTTAAATTCTGGGATTAAAGGTGTGAGCTACCATCTGCTGTCCCATTAAGTTTTAATGGAACTATTGCTTTCTTTTTATGACTGTGGCCTTTTAGTACCAGAAATGAAATCGAAGTAAATTCTTTAAAAAATATGTCCTTAGAATTCACCAAAATCCGTTACACAGAAGCCACCCACATTAGCAACCTTGTTTCATTGTGTCTAACTAGATCAATCCTGCTTCCCTCAGAAAGGAGAATATCTCTTGGATCTTGTATCTTTTTACTAAGACATTGGGTTGAATTCTTCCAGTGAACCAAATTTCCATCTCAGTAAATCCTACCTGTTTATTTTTCCTAAATACTTGAAATTTTATCATCCTTTATTAGTATTATCTTTCTACTCTCATTTTTTTTTAAGGTAGAGATAGGTAACTAGGTAGTACTTTGTACATTTCCCCAGGAATTTGCTTAGGTAGACCAATGAGATACTCAGTTGCGCTAACCATTTTGTGTGTCCTGTTAGGTAAGAATTTTGGTCATATCCCTGTTTACTTTTTCCATATTTTTGACCCATTTCTGACAATACGTTTATGATTCCCCTTCACTCCCTCATCAAGTGTTGTGGTGTCCTTCTAGCTTGAATTTCGGGTAACCTTTAGACCTCACCTTATTTGCAATGACAGGGTCATGGTCTATAACTTTTTATTAAAATAAAATCCCATTTCTACATAACAGATTATATTTTATTTAGCCAGCTATTCTTCTTGAATTAGGCTTTTTGTTGTTTTGTAGCATGATAACTGGAGAGCAACAACCTATTGGAAAGGACTTTTTGTTGTTGTTGCTCATGGTAATTGAAGGCTGAGTTTATGGTGTCCTGGTCTCCTGTCCTGGAAAAGAACATCATACATCATACTGATAGGTATGAGTGGCTTTGAAGCTTATTCTTCTGGTTGTAGAAAGCAATCAAAGAGGCCAGAAAGGGCCAGAGACTATAATGTACAAGCAAGGACATGACCCCAGTGATCTATTTCTTCTAGCTGGTCCCAACTTCCTGAAGTTTTCTTCACTTCTAAAAATAATGTCACCAGTTTATGACCAAGCATCTGGTGCATGAAAATGTGGAGGATCTTTCATATTCAAACTATGGATCAAAAACCATCCTAAAAATGTGACAACTTAGAATAGTTTATAACTGCTGGTTCTGTGGTAGGGATTCTCTGCTGGCTGGCTTTAACTCAGTGTTGCAGTGATCTGGCAGCTGGAGTGGGTCACTGAAAGCAGAACTGGGATGTTGTACAAGAACACTCACTGTTGCCTGACAGTGGGCAGCTGTAGGAATTTCCATGTGTCCTAGGAAGAAGGTTCTTCTGGATTTTCATTGTGCTTCTTTGGTTGTCTCAGGATATCTGGATTTCCTACCCAATGCCTAGCTTCCTAACAGAGCTGTGTTGTTGGGGGCACGAGATGTGTTGTTGTTTTACTCACAGAGAAGCCCCAGGAGAACCAGGAATGTTAATCATTGCAGGAGTGTCTCCTCAATGGACGAGTTAAAAACCAAATACCACTATTCCATCCAGAAAGCTGAGTGAGAGTGGATTTTGTTAATGACCTGGTGACCTTTTTCCTTTCTTTGGAGGCAGACCTCACCCACCTTTTGCTACAGAGACAGATCTCACCTAGCTTTTGCTATAGAGGCAGAGGGTTGCCCAAATTCACCAGAATGATTATTCCAGACTCTTCCCTCCCTAGTTAGCAATCCTTAGGGAAGATGTTCCATGCACTTTATAGCCTGCTCACCTCTATGCTTTGGTCAGAGACCAATCTAGATTCTAGGTCTTTTAGCTATAGAACTCACCCTCATGGTCACATGTACCTTGTAAAGGAGTTTCTTTGTAGTCACACTTTGAGCTTTATTGTGCACCTGGAATTGGATTGATTGGACCAATTATTGCCTAGAAACATTTTCCCAGATTGTACTGTGTTTTAAATATGCTGACAATGAATACCTGGCATTTGACTCCCCAAAGAATCTGTACCAGGTTTTTTTTTTTCTTTCCTTTCTTTCTTTCTTTCTTTCTTTCTTTCTTTCCTTCCTTCCTTCCTTCCTTCCTTCCTTCCTTTCTTCCTTCCTTCCTTCCTTCCTTCCTTCCTTCCTTCCTTCCTTTCTTTCTTTCTTTCCCTTCCTTCCTTCCTTCCTTCCTTCCTTCCTTCCTTCCTTCCTTCCTTCCTTCCTTCCTTCCTTCCTTCTCTCTCTCTCTTTCTTTCTTTCTTTTCCTCCTTCCCTACCTCTCTCTCTTTCTTTCTTTTCTTTCTTTGAGATAGGGTTTCTCTGTGTAACCTTGTCTGTTCTGGAACTTCTTCTGTAGACTAGACTGGCCTCAAACTCAGAGATCTACCTGCCTCTGCCTCCTAAGTATTAGGATTAAAGGCATGAGCCACCACCACCTGGCTCCTGTTTTCTTTCTTTATTTTTTGAGCTGAGGACCGAACCCAGGGCCTTGTTCTTGCTAGGCAAGTGCTCTACCACTGAGCTAAATCACCAATCCTCAGTTTTCATTCTTACCTCTTCAGTTGTTTGCTTTCCTGTATGACACCTGCAGGGACCCCCTCACTGTGTGACTTTTTGCAGCCTTGCCTATGAATTTTCGAGATGCTACCTTTGCCATGTTTCATTGATCAAACTAGTTGCTACAGATAAGGCCTAAGAGGATTTAGTTTCCACCAAAGATGGAAGAATTGCCCAGTAGTTGTGGCCCACTCCCAAAAGTCAGTATCCAAGTTCACTTCAGTATTCTTCATGTATACTTGCTTAGCTCAAAGGTTATTACAAAGTATAGTATTTAATTTCTGAATATTGAGTCATTCCTAGACTCTTGATTTGATACTGATTTCTTATTTATAGGATTTATATTCAGAGCATATATGGGATTTTATTTTAGGGATTTGTGTTTTGGGTCAACATAATGTTCGGTTTTGGTGAATTTTCTGTTTCTTCTTTAACACTAAAGTCAAGATTTTTGTCATCAATATCTGCCTTCTTCTTGACTTTGTAGCCTATGTCTCATTAATTTCTTTTCTTTTCTTTCTTTCTTTTTTTTTTTCTTTTGGTTTTTCGAGACAGGGTTTCTCTATGTAGCTTTGGAGCCTGTCCTGGAACTCACTCTGTAGCCCAGGCTGGCCTCGAACTCACAGAGATCTGCCTGCCTTTGCCTCTCAAGTGCTGGGATTAAAGGTGTTTCTTTTGATTTCTACCTAAGAACTGAACTCAGGTCCAGAATACTTCTAGCCCTCAATTGTTGAGCAGAGTGTGTGGTGTATCTCTCTCTCTCTGTGTGTGTGCTCTGTATGCTAACTTTTTATTTTAATTTCATTGATTTATTCTTTGATTCTTTTTTTTCTCCCATTGCTGTATTCAATTTTTGTTTTTCTGCTCTCAAAAGGCTCAAACTTAGATTACCGATCTTAGCTTATTTTTCCTAATATTTTATTTCATGCATCAGTTTCCCTCTAGTAGCAGTTTATGCTGTAGTCTACAATTTTTATCTTACTCATTTTTTTTAAAAATTCATTTCAGAATATCCTTTTTTACATTTGTGTGTGTGTGTGTGCATGTATGTTCAAGCACACACACAAAAGGGTACAAATCAGAGGAACATGTAGGTCCAGGGAAGGAATTTAGTGTGTAAGGCTTGATGACAGGCACCTTTAACTGCTAAACCATTATGCCATCTCTCCATTTCAAAATATTCTAAAACTTTCTTAAAGAGATCTTTTCAATCCAATCTTTATCTAGTAGTAATTTGTTTAACCTTAGTCTGTTTGGAGAGCCTCTACCTGTGGAATAGGAATTTCATAGCAAGATTTTTGTTCGTTTGTTGTGTGTGCATGCGTGTGTGTGTGTGTGTGTGTGTGTGTGTGTGTGTGTGTGTTTCCTCCTCTGTATCTGAAAAAACTCCCATGTCTCACTCTCTATTATTCCTTCTGACTATCCCATAAGCCTTTCTAGTTTTTCTAGGGGATGGCTGTTGAAATCCAGATCTGCTCAGTTCACTTACCTGTTCTGATACAATTTCATAGTATTATACTGTAATTTTGTAATTAGTAGGTCTTACAAATAACAAGTAATAAGCAGTTATTTGTATGGGCAAGGAAATATTGGAATGTCAGAGTACACACCTTTAATCTGTAAGGAATACCATTTGGCATATAAAGCTTGCCTATTGCTGCCATGAGGACCAGGCTCCAGCATCTCAAGGATTGAGGAGGAAGCCACAGAGTTGGTGAACTAATAAAGTATGCCTTTAAATCATTTTCCAAGATATTTTTACCTCAAAGTCAATTAACAAAAACATTTTAACCTAACCTCAAGTCATTATTTATTTGAAGCTTTGCTTTAGTTACAATGTACACTAAAAACTTTGAGCACATCTTCCAACATTAAGGTTAAAAGAATTTAAGCTATCTAGGCTACTGGGACTCAATTGTTTTTCTTTCTTTCTTTTTTCTTTTTTTGAGACAGGGTTTCTCTGTGTAGCTTTGGAGCCTGGCCTGGAACTCACAGAGATCCACATGGCTCTCTGCCTTCTGAGTGCTAGGATTAAAGGCGTGCACCACCACTGCCTGGCTTCAATTGTTTTTCTTAATCATTAACCTAAGTCACTAATCAATGTCTATAGCACTCCTCAAGAGACATTTTCTTGTTCTTATTTTCTATCCTCTGCAGCCCCTGCTTTATTAGGGGCAGGGGCAACATTGTATCTTACTTTTACCTATATTAGTTTTCCCACTAAGCTAACCTTTATCCTAATCTCTTACTGTATTTATTAAAGACTGTCAATCATCAAAATCCTATTTAAGCCAGGGTACACGCCTTTAATCCTAGCACTGGGAGGCAGAGCCAGGCGGATTTTGTGAGTTTGAGGCCAGCCTAGTGTATAGAGTGAGATGTAGGACAGGCTCCAAAACTACACAGAGTAAACCCTGTCTTGAAAAACAAACTAACAAACAAACAAAACAACAAAAATCCTATTTAAACTAATAAACTAATATTTTATTGTGTAAAATCATTGCTTTAGTTACAGTACAGTTTAGGAGAAAACCATCTTCACAATAATCCACAGGTAAAAATGCCCAGCAGAACAGGATATTTCCGTGAGATAATCACACCACATTAAAGGCAATGGGGATCCCCCCATGCCCATTCACACCATGCCAGATACCAGTGAAAAAATGGCAGCAGCAAACATATAAAGGCATAGCAGTAGCAAGAGACATATTGGGGCTGAAGCCCTTGGGTCCTTTCCTAGCCAAGATATGTCTAGATATGTAAGTACAGAATCATTCATTTCATAATCAGTTCTTCAATTTTATGTTTTCCTGTTGTCACAATACAGGGAGGTTCATTCACCTATATGTGATACTATGTATAGGACTATTACTATGGAGTGTGGTTGCTTGTGTGATTGAGATAGAGAAGAGTTTCAGCCATGCCAGGTAAAGCAAAGGTTATACTTTCAAAGGTTCCTGAGGAAGGGGAGGTCTTGCAGGAAGCAGGTTGGTTAACATAAGAGTTATGCTGCATGACTTAGTGACAAGGGTCACTCTATCTTTGGGAGTGGTGATTGTTAGATTGTTATTGCATGACCCATACAACACGACAGTAGTGAGGCTGCCTCCAACCCTTAAGAGGGAAAGTGAGGCCTGGGTATGTTCATGCCTCACGTGCAACCCTATGTGATTAAGGCCTAGTTACCTGAATAGCCTTGGTTCTCTTACACCAACAGTGAAGTCTTTAATCTATAAGGTAATCATTGTCCTCCATTCATAAGTCAATAATATCAGAATAATTCTTTGATATTTCTTTTTCTTCACTATATAAGCAAGGGAAATTATAATGTAACATATACATGAGAGCCTTCCACTCCTTAAGAGAAGCTGGGTCTTCAAGTTCCTGTTTATAAGCATAGAGTAATTGACTGAGGAGAAATGTGCTGTTGCAGGATTTGGTGTCATTTGAGGATGTCACTGTGAACTTCACCTGGGAGGAGTGGCAGAATCTTGATGATACTCAGAGGGTGCTGTACAGGAATGTGATGCTGGAGACATACAGCAGCCTGGTGTCCCTGGGTGAGTAGTCTCAGGAGCAAGCACTTTCAGTATAGTAAATATATGAACAAATGTGAGATCTAAAGCTGTTTAGGGGTAAGGTTCTAGGCCACACATTGTGATTGTTCAGTGCTCTCTAGTGAAAGGTCCACAACAAAGGTTGCACAGATCTTAAAACCTGTTTTTGTCTTTCTGCAAAGAACCTTTATAGCAGAAATTTTCTCTAAGTCCTACATTATTTCTTTTTAACAGGACAATGTGTTCCTAAACCTGAGTTGATCTTCAAATTGGAACAGGGAGCAGAGCCATGGACAGCAGATGAATCTGCAAACCAGAGTCTGCCAGGTTAGTCATACTCTTGGACATGTCTAGCATAAGTTGGCCATTTTACCAATTTATCCCAAGTTCTATATCTGAGGGTGCAAACTTGTTCATTACATACTCGACAAGGAGAATTCTCTTGAATATGTACCTACCTTTCATTTGATGAAAATTTTCCAAGAATTATACCTGAAGTCTAACCTTTGACGTCTGTTTTTTGATTATTTCCTCTGGTATTTCTTTTTTCATAATTTCAGTTGTCTCTTACACTCCAATCTCATGGGGATTTTGTTTTCAGACATTTTTTCATGTGTTTGTTTTTGTTTTAGCACATTTTAATGAAGCAGATTTCAAGTGCTGGTCATTTTATATATTGTACATCAATATACAAATTGTACAAAAATGTAAGACTAATGTCCTTACTTCATGGACTTAACACTTTGGTAAAGGACAGATAAGTTTATTTACACTAAGGAGTCACAACTCTATGTAATGTTGAACCAGAGTATAGTGAGTAACAGATGGTGTCTAAGTTATAGAGTATTTTACTTAGGTAGTTGATAAGAAAATAGAGAAAAAGATCTAAAAGTTAGACTTGTGAGGTATGATCTAAGAAATCAGAAGGAGGACCCAGCATAGGAAGAGGTGTTCTGACTTAAGAATCAAGGAGAAGTGAAATAAGTTTTCATATTGAAGAACTCAGCTCCGGGTGGTGGTGCATGCCTCTAATCCCATCACTTGGGAGGCAGAACCAAGTGGATCTCTGTGAGTTCAAGGCCAGCCTGGTCTACAGAGTGAGTTCCAGGAAAGGCACAAAGCTACCCAGAGAAACCCTGTCTCAGAAAAACCGAAAACCCCAAAACCAAAAACCAAACCAAACCAAACCAAAAAAACCCTCAGGTTCTTTTTTTTTTTTCAAATGGGGACTACAGTCTGAGTACAGCTAGACACTTTAGAGATGACATACAACATACATATTTCCCCAGGGTGGAGGTGGACAGGTGTTTCCTTGTATTTATTATAGTTTTGAAAAGGATAGTACATGTTGTTCAGTTAAGACCTCAATTACTGGTATCTGTTTTGTGTGGAAGTGGAAAGGAAGAAATTTCATGTTTGAAAAACTCACAATCCATGACTACTCCTGAAGTAGTAATTCTAAACAAACTAAGATGCAAATTCATGGCCATAAGGGAAGCTTCAGGTTAGGAAGCTGTCCTTTGGACTTCTTTCATAATCTGGAAAGAAGATGTTCTAGAAATTATTGCCCATTTTAGACCAGAATAAAGAGAATGCCAGAAAAAAAAGGTCACAATTGTCATGTATAAAAGAAAATATGAGAATAGAACAGTGTAAAAAAATGTAACCATTATCTGAGTGGAAAAGTATGCCTAGCAATGAATCGATATTTTTATTTATTTATTTATTTATTTGTTTTTCAAGACAGGGTTTTGCTGTGTATCTTTGTAGCCTATCCTGAAACTGTCTTTTTAGACCAGGCTGACCTCAAAATCACAGAGATCCTCCTGCCTCTGCCTCCCAAGTGCTGGAATTAAAGGAGTGCGCCCCCACCACCCACCCAGCTTGATATTTTAACAAAATATTTCTTCACAAAAATAAAATAAAGTGAGAAAAAATATGTTAACTTATTAGTATGTTTCAGTATGTTATATCTAAAGTTTAAAAATTAATACTTAATATGATCTTAAAACACTATGCTAGTAAGATAGGAAAAATTCCTTAACATGAACATGAGAATTCCATTAAAACCTGAAGTGTAATTCACAGAAATGATTTTTTTTTTTTTGGTCCTTTTAGGCTTCTACAATGTGGATGACAACCTCACTGAACACCAAGAAACATACTCAGGGAGCAAATCTTGTAAATGCTTTGAAAGTAAAAAAACCTTTACTAGCCAATCAGACCTTAAAGTTCATCCGGGGACACATAACCAGAGAAAAGCCCATGTATGTATTCAGTGTGAGAAACTCTTTAGCACTAAATCTTCCCTTACTAGTCATCAGAGAATTCACACAGGAGAAAAGCCCTATGGATGTAGTAAATGTGATAAAACCTTCAGGCAAAAGTCAGCCCTCATTGTACATGAAAGAACTCATACTGGCGAGAAACCCTTTGAATGTTACGAGTGTGGTAAAGCCTTCCAACATAACTGGTATCTCAAAATGCATCAGAGAACTCACACAGGTGAAAAACCATATGAATGTAAAGAATGTGGAAGAGCATTTCTAAAGAAGTCATACCTCAAAATGCATCAGGGAACTCACAAGAGTGATAAACCATATGAATGTGAAGAATGTGGAAAAACCTTCCATAACAGGTCTTATTTCAACATGCACCATAGAACTCACACTGGTGAGAAACCCTATGCATGCAATGAGTGTGGGAAAGCCTTTTACCAAAAGTCAGACCTCAGGAGGCATCAGAGAATTCACAACAGTGAGAAATTACATGAATGTAAAGAATGTGGAAAATCCTTTCAAAATAAGTCATACCTCAAAACTCATCAGAAAGTTCACACAGGTGAGAAACCCTATGAATGTAAAGAGTGTGGAAAAGCCTTTCAAAACAAGTCATATCTCAACAAACATCAGATAATTCATACAGGTGAGAAACCCTATGAATGTAATAAGTGTGGGAAAACATTTCAGTGGAAGTTAGTCCTTAGTAAGCATTATAGAATTCACACAGGTGAAAAGCTCTATGAATGCATTCAGTGTGGGAAAATGTTTGGCTACAAATCATCTCTCATTGTACATGAGTTGATTCATTATGGGGAGAAACCCTATGAATGCAATATATGTAGAAAAACATTTTCACAGAAATCAAACCTAAGTAGGCATCAGAGAACTCACAGACATGGGGAAGTATGATGATGATGGGTATAGAAAGACATTTATTTAAGCCTCAGAATGCTTCAAATACTACAACCAAGAATTCCCTTGAGTGTGTGTAGTATAGGTGTTCTTTCTGTAAAACAGCTCTCAGTTCACATGAGAGAACCCTCACAGGGTTGAGAAACATTAGGAACATATTGAATGTGAAGGAAAGTTTCACCAGAAATTGCCCTTAAAATGTTATGAGAAAACTCACACAAGAGGAAATTTTTATAAATGTAATACATATGGGAAAAGGTCCCACACTACAGGTCTAAACTTGGAATGCATCTAAGTATTTACATAGGAGAAAACATGAATATAAAAAATATAGAAGTTTTAAACATGTTTTAAATATATCTAACTCATATTGGAGAAAACCTCAATGAAAGTCATAAATGTGGAAAATACATTTTATAACTGAGAAAAATATATGAATAAAAGTTGAAAATCATTTTGGCATCATTCATGCCTTAATATGCATGAGAAAGTCTGCACTGGCAAAAGACTCTTGTAGAAATGTAATCATTAGAAAACTGTCTAAAAGTCACTCCTTGTTAAATATGAAATAATCCTGTGAGTAAAATCTCTGTGAATGGAATAATCATGGAATCTGTCCAGTGGAAATTTCCACACAGCATGAATCAGAGAACTCAATTGGAAAGGAATGCCTATAATGGTGAAAGCCCATTCATTAACCATACATCACACCTAAGCAAGTATCAGACAGCACAATCAAGGAAAAGTCTTATAGTATTGAACAGCATCAGGATATTTAGAAATTAAGCATTGGCATATATCACAAACTGTGTATAATGGAATAATACTGGGTAGCAGAGTGGCTATGCCCCCAGAGACCTTTTTCTTATATCTCTGGACCTAGCCTGCAATTCTCAGCCTCACTATGGTCATTATAAGTTAAGTGAGTTTTGCTGGGAGACTGTGAATTCAGCTGATATGCAATATTTCTAGACTTGGCAACCCAAAGAACAGCAGACATTTTTTTCCAGTTTATGTCAAAGTGAAGTGAAGGTAACCCCTCCCCCCGCTTTTTTTTTTGAGACAGGGATTCTCTGTGTAGCTTTGGCACTTTTCCTGGAATTCAATCTGTAGCTCAGGCTGGCCTCAAACTCACAGAGATCCGCCTGCTTCTGCCTTCCGGGTCCTGGGACTAAAGTCATGCACCAACACCGGCTGGCCCAAAGGACATTCTTACAAACACTGAGGAAAATTTATTGGGATTAAAGAATTGGTTGAAGAAAACAGAGATCTTTCACCTTTGTCTTTGTGCCCTATGCCTGGCACATTAGTATGAAATAAATATTTGTAATATTTAGTCTTCCCAAGTGTGATCTGTTTTCATTGTACTACTAACAGGTCACTCTTGATAATTCATTTTATGAATACAGAGAGTCTTTCTGAGAGATGTGAGTAGCCTTTTATCAGCATATTCATACAGAAGAGAAGCCTGCTTAATCATTCGTCATTTCCAGCTTAATTCTAGAAGAATCAATTGTGGAAAGATCACAATGAATCATTTTTGGGATTTTTTTTTTTTTATCATGCAGGGGTATCTCACTAAAGAAAAAATAGATCACTGTCAAATATTTCTATAGTATTTTCATTTTTCTTTTCTTCTTTTTTTTGTGTGTTTTTTTTGAGACAGTGTTTCTTTGTGTAGTTTTGGCACCTGTCCTGGAACTCACTTTTTAGAGCAGACTGGACTTGAACTCACAGAAATCTGCCTGGCTCTGCCCCCCCCCCCATGCTGGGATTAAAGGTGTGTACCACCACCACCCTACTATTCATTTTTATAAAAAATTGTAATGAAGAGAGACTTACCAACTTATGTATTATACATATGGATACAAGTAATGTTAAACATAATTACTTTAACAACAAATATTTGAGTATTGACCAGGCATAAAACATGAGTGGTGATATAGTCTGTGAAGGTACATTTGACTGAGTCTGGAGACATTCTTGTTTATTTAACTGGATGTTGGGAGCTGCTGATCATCAGCTCCTGGATAGAGGCCAGGGATCTGATACATTGCTTAAGGAACACTGAAGAGCCTCCTCAGGTTAGAAATTTATGTCAGAAATTTCTCTTAATGACACCTTAACTGTGACATGATAATACATACAGCTAATATAATAAATATTGTGACAAATAGTGTGCTCTGTCATTTTCTGTTGCTGTAACAAAACACTTAATGTTTAGATCTTTACCAGGAGATTAAATTTATTTTGATGATAATTTCTTTTTTAGGTTGAAAATCGAAGATCAGGTAGTTTCATCATTTTAGCTTCTACCTTGGGCCTGCTTAGCTGTTTTACAACATGCTGAAGAGTTGTAAAGGGAACAAGCTCTGTGTAGAGAGATAGCAAATGTGCTTTGACCCTGCATTAAAAGTAACACAAAATTATGGGAGTAAGCCCAAGATTAGCACTAATCCCTTTTGTGGCATTTTCCCTTGATCCAGTTCCTCTTCCTCCTTTCCTTGCCATCTGGCAGAGGTTCACTCACCTTTCAACATTACCACACAGTGGGCCAAGTTTTACCTAGCACATACAATTTTGAAAGGAATTTACACTAACTTCTACTGCAAGGTAATGCTGTTTTAAGTATGACACATAGAAGAATTATACTATACATTTTCTACTAAAGAATGTAAAATTTTAATTTATATAAAAATTTTTGTTGTTGCTTTGAGACAAGGTCTCCTTATTATGTAGCTTTTGCTGTCCTAGACTTGCTATGTAGACCCATCTGACCTTGAAATTTGCTATGTAAATTAGACTGACCTGCAACTCACATATCTACTTGTCTCTGCCCCCCAAATCTGGGATTAAAGGTGTGTGCCAACATTGCTAGCCAGTTTCTATTTTTATTACCTAAATCATAAGTAAAACACATACCCCCATGTCTTCACTGTGCATAGTTGCACCCAGTAATAAAAAAAGCATTTTTGTAGACATGTACAACCCTTGCACATTACTTTGCACAGATTAACTGTTAATTAACTCAGACAGCTGTCAACAATGGTAATATTTTATTTCATCCAGTTAAATGCAGTCTCTGGAAGATGAATTTCTAATTTAGAAATTGGTACCTGCACAGGTATAGATATGTATGCCAAAGGATGTGTGATGAGTTACTCTGTATAATTGAATCTCCAGTTATGGAATGCTAGGTGCATGCCCACTAATAGCTATTTAATTGGTAAGCTTTGTTTCGACTACACTTTAATGAAAAAAAGAGATGTATTTACTTGACTTTACATGTAAGTGTTTTGCCTGAATAAATGTACATATGTTATGTATGTCCACCACATGCATGTCTGGGGCCTGAGAAGGTCAGATGAGGTCCTAGATGAAAAGCCACATTCATTTTTTTTTTTTTTTTTGGTTTTTCGAGACAGGGTTTCTCTGTGTAGCTTTGCGCCTTTCCTGGAACTCACTTGGTAGCCCAGGCTGGCCTCGAACTCACAGAGATCCGCCTGCCTCTGCCTCCCAAGTGCTGGGATTAAAGGCGTGCGCCACCACCGCCCGGCTCGCCACATTCATTTTTATCCCATCTCTCTTGCATTTTGAAAGATCATAGAGAATGTGGGATGGCCATGTAAAAACTTTAGCTACGATTTCTCAAAGACAAGCATTACCTGGGGTAAGCCTTTGCCTCTTCCCCTACTTTTTTTTAGGATGACTGTACAATGGAGTAAAATGAAGCCTGTTTTAAAATCTGCCCACAAAGATATATTTTACAAAACATTACTGTGTTCCAGCAATATATACCACAGGGGTTTTAATGGGAAACAAAAATAAAGTTCAGAGATTCTAGCCAGGGAAACAGGCTAACTATGGATCATCACTTCTCCCTCCTCTTCCAAATCCAATCCCCTAGTCTCAGCTCAGGCATTGTAGCAGACCATCTGCTGTAACCTTCCCTTCCTCTCTGCCCCCACCTCTAGTGGATTACACAGATCTTCCCCTCCAACTTTCTTTCCTGCTTCTAATCACATTATTCCAGCCTCCAAACACCAGCATGCATTCCCTAGGAACCCTTCAGTGAAGCCTGCCAGAGAAGCAAGTAGGCTAGGGAAGCAGGCAGGCTAACTGAAGATCTTCAGTCTTCTCTCCAAATCCAATGCCCTAGTCTCAGCCCAGCTCTGTAGCAGACTACCTGCTGTGGCCTCCCTTCACTCTCTGTCCCATTTCCCAGGGCACAAATTAGATTCTGGTGGAACACCTGCTTTTCTCCATCCTAAGAACTTCCTTAACTCTCTTACACCAGCACACCCAGCACTACTTATCAGCTCCTGGTACTTAGAAACACATTTTACCCAGAATATTTTCTAAAATCACAGATTGATATCATTAAGTTTGAAATTACAAAAGGAAAAGCAGGAATATAAGCACACCACAAATTATTTAAAAACAGTGAAATATTGTAGCAAAAATTCCTTTTATTTATTTTTTTAAGAAAAGTTTTCACTGTATATCCTAGGCAGACCTTAAACTAAAACTCCTCCTGCTTTAGCAGGTCATCCTCTGGTACTCTAAGGATTAAAGGTGTGAGCTACCACAGCCAGCTAAGCATGACCTCAGGAAACTTTGTTGTGGAGATTTGTTTGTGGATACTGGCCATAGAGTTAAGTCAATCTTCCATCCATTTAGAATACTGCTATTTACAGGAGCTCAAGTACAGCAAGCATCAGTAAAAGCAACATGGAAGGAAGTGGGTATGGTCTTTAGAAAGTATATAAGGACATTCCAGGGGCCAGACAGCTTCATTCTTCTCTAGACCAGACAGAGTGAGTCTCCATATCTTCTGACTCCTAGACTGCTAGATCTATCCACTCCACACATTGGGGATCACACCCCAGAGCTGAGCTAATATTGCTGTGTCTTCTCAAAACACTGCTGAGACTGGAGACTATTTCTTGGGTGAGTGCATAATTTAAGATTGAAAGTCAGTGTTTTCTATTTTAATTTATTACAAAACTGAGGTTTCTGCTTAAAAATGCTTGAAATTTGTCTATTTTTCAAAAGAGATTCTGCTCCCATTTGGTCATCTTGTTTTGTAAAAATACTGTGAGTTACAGCTATAGATGATTGTAGTTTATCCATTCACAGTGTTTCTTTGCTCTGATGTTCTACCTTTCAATTTTGTTCTCTCTCTAAATTTTAGGAATATTTATAGAGAATTTCTGTATGTAGTTCATAGATGTGAGATTAACACCTCTAAATCAATTTTACATGTATAATATATGAAATAATTGCTCTGAAGAGATTGATGATTACTAGCATTTAGAGATATATTCTATGAGTATGATGTATTAAAGTGAAAACTCATTATTTAGCAAAGGAAAATATTTTAGTATTTTCTGTTGTAAACTATAGGAAAACATTACAGTGTGAAATAATGCTTGATAATAGTTTACCATCTTTTAAAATCTGGCTTTTCCTGCTATTGGTTGATTTGCTAGGTTGGAAGTATACATGTGATGAATTTAGAGAAAACTAAACACAATATTCTATTCAGAAAAGTACATCCTGGTTATAATCTGGTGCAATTTTTAAATTCTGCATTCAGTTTTCATTATTTCTGTGAATTTATAAATTATTTTGGAATGAAGTATCAGAAGCTCATTTTTTAGTAAAAGTGGGGACCTGTATGGCCCTGGCTCCAGTTTTGGTTAACTGTTGCCTTGCTTGCTGACCTTGACCTTGATATCCTCCCTAAGCTAATTCCCTGCTGAGTTCTACCCTCCTGAATGCTTAAGGCAAGTTCCTTGTCTGTATATCCTGCATATTGGGCATAAACAGCTTACTTGCAAGATTGTAAAACATCAGTAGCACCTTCTGCCCTATAGGGTTCCCCCATTGTGCTGTAAGCCTGTATTTAAGACCTCTTTCCTCCTTCAATAAACAGCATTAGGCATTCAAAAAAAAATGAAGTATCTAGTATACAGAAAAAAATACCAAATGGGGGTGATTACGTAAGTTAAGGAAGGGAGCATTGGAGTCTCCATCTCTTTTCTAAAATAATCTTGACAATGAGTATTAGTATTATTTTCAAGGTAAATAGTACTACCAGCTAAAGCCATGGACTCAATTTGCATCAGATCTCACAAGCTGAAGTTATTTGGGGGATGTTTATCTCAGTCAATCCAAGATTCTTTATTTGTGTAGATGTTCAAAGAGAAGGAACAATGGGTACCTGTTGATTAAATAGGAAATTCTGCTGTAGTCATGAGAGCCTCATTTATGCATCAAGGTTCATCCAATAAACTGAAGCCACGAACTGTATCTTTGATAAACAAACAAGTTTCCACAGAGAGTACCCTAGATTTCAACTTGATGGGATTTTGGATAGATATGGTAACCTCGGGATGTCTGTGAAGGATTATTGGGGGGTAGATTCACTACAGTTGGTAAGATCCACACTAAATGCTCATGAGGTCACTTGACCATTCCATGGGTTGAGGTCTCAAAGTAAGGAAAAGGGAACAGGAGCTGAGCAGCAAGAGTTCCTTGTTTTCTTCTTGCTGATTTTGGATGCAATGCGACCAGCTCCCTCAAGCTACTGCCACCATTTCTTCCCCATAATGATGGACATATCCTTGAATTATGAGCCTCCCTAATTCTTATTCTTGGTAACTATTTGCATCAGAAAGAAGTCAAGTAACTAATGTTGCCTTCAAGTGTCGAGGGGTGGGACAGGAGGATGTGAAGGACTAAGATGCTAAAATCAGAAATGAAGCAAAGCATTTACTAGGGACCATGTGAAATAGGGAGTGTTTTCTTGGATAGCCAACAAAGAAGGGTGTGTTTAACCTACCTATGTCTGTAGTGAAGGGCATACATGTGGACTTGAAGGAGTTTGATCACTCTAGTGTATATTTATTTATAAACACTTGGAAAGCATGTCTCAGACCAGCAACTAAGACACTAATTTGAATGAGGTCTCCAAAAAAGATGCAGGTGGAATGGCTCAGAAGGACATCAGATTAATCTATATTTCTGTCAAGAAGAGTGAAACAGGAAAGATCAGCAACTGCAATCCTATACTTATGTTGATTTTTTTGTTCCTGAAAAATGAAGCCTGCTTTGCCATACACAGAATTAAATCACAACTTGCATCAGTTTTTGTGCTGTTTCTAGCTTCTCTGGAGTCGAATAATAGTAATTCTGCTTTTCTTCCTTCAGAAAAATGGAGTCAGACATTTCACAAGCCTTCCAGAAAGAACTCACCTGCTTCATCTGCCTAAACTGCCTGACAGATCCAGTCACCACAAGTTGTGGTCACAGCTTCTGTCGAGCCTGCCTCCAACTTTCCTGGGAAGACTTCCAACCTCCTGTCCAATGCCCTATGTGTAGGGAACAATATCAGAAGGAATTGAGAACCAACATTGTTTTGAAGAAGTTGGTGACCATTGTCAGACAAGCCAGCCTCATGAAGGACCTAAGCTCTGAGGAGCAAAAGTGTGTGACCCACGAGGATACTAAGAGGATCTTCTGTCCTGAGAACAGGCTCTTCCTCTGTGAACTCTGCTCTAACTCCCATGAGCACAGAGGACACAGACACTGTCCCATTGAAGCAGCTGCTGAGGATGAAATGGTGACTGATGTTTCTGAGAGAACTTGCAAGCTGGAGAGAGGTAGGCTTAGCAAACCACAGGAAGATGCTGGTCCTCATTAGTAACAAGCCACACTGTTTACAGAATGGTGTAACTTTAATAACAGCTAATGAAGAAAGGGTGATTAGGACTGTAAACATCAGTCCTTTGGGGGACCGATGAGTGTAAAGATCATTTGTATTTTATGATACTTTATGCCCAGGTCACTGGAAAGTGCAATACTAACTTCTTATCTTTTAAAAGTGTCTATGACTGGAGACTAAATTAGAAAATGTACATTGGACTCAACTAGAGAGAAGCATCTGGTACTCTCACTACATTAATTGTATTAATTGCCCAAGAGTTTGTCTATCAGTTATATTTTCCAAAATTGATATTCATTGTTTTTTTTTTACAAGATAGACTTTTGAAGCAAATGGCATCTTTATGGGAGAAGGTCCAAGAAAATCAAGAGAATTTAGAGGCAGAGAACAGAATAAGAAATCTCTGGACTGTGAGTATGAGAACCATGCTTAAAATCTGCTTGATGCAGATATTTTCAAAATTTGCCATTCATGATTTGAATATAAGGCCTAGGATAGGGTACTTGGAATATGTGTCCTATTCACTTTTAAATCTTAGTGTATAATATTTCCCTGTTCTTGGAAAAAATGGTCTGCCTCTTGCAGAAGCGTCTGGGACTAATGAGTGAATTGCTGACAGTTCTGCACACTGCATTAGACTCTATGACTACACCATGAATTCTAATTACTACATGCAGAGTTTCATGACTTTGTGAACATATGAATGATCATTCTTTTTTTCAGGCACCTCTGCACCTCTAATATAAGTGTAAATGCATCTTAGGGTTGGATTGCCTGTGTAATCAATAAAGAAGAAATAAATGGAACCAAGGCATTTACATTTTCTGAGGTGTGAAGACAGTCAATCATAGTATATGCATCAGAGTTATACAAGTCATTTGTGGAATTTAAGCATAGGAGGATGGAATGAGGGAGGACAAAATACTTTGCAAATATGATTGGGAATGTGTTTTTTTCTTCAGTACTACTTGACTTTTCGGGAAGAAATGATCAGGACAGAGTATAGAAAGCTACATCCACTCCTCTGTGAAGAGGAAGAGAAACACATCGAGTCTATGAGAAATGAAGGCCAATGTGTTTTAGAGAAACTCAGGACAAGTGAAGCCATGGTGATGCAAAAGAGTAAAGAACTAAGAGAAATGTATCAGGAGCTGATGGCAATGTCCCAGGAGCCATATGTGGTCCTGCTGCAGGTGAGCATGGAGGAGTGCAGGAAGAGGCTTTATTGTCTTAGTCCCACAGTGGTGATTGTTATACTAAGATAGCTTTCAATATTCCCTACACTTTTTATGAGAGTTTTCTTTTCAGAAATTTTCTGGAGAAACAAAATTCTGTAATAATCTTGAAAGAACCAGCTTTTTGAAATTATGTCAGTTGATTCTCCAGGGATTATGTCCTAACTTTTGTCTTTTGTGCCTTGCTTCTCCAAAAACTGAAATTCAATGGTTTAGGTTTCCAATATTTTTTACCTGTACTTGTATATTGTGCATATTTAATGTAACCCATGGCTTAATTTCTTTTGTTTGAGTGTTGTGTTTTTGAGAGTCTTTTAGGAGTTTTGCATTTTGAGATAGGATCCTATTTGGTAGTACATAATACCTTGCAACTCAGTAATGCTCAGGCCTCTAACCCTGCAATTCTGAAATACACATGTGAAGCACCATGCAGGGGTGAGGCCACCCTTTTGAAGTATCCTTCGCTAAAGTATCCCTATGGCTTGTAGAGAAGCTCAGGGAATGTTACCTTTGCAGACAGGTGGGTGATCAAAAGCAATGTACAGTCGATACCCATATCCTTCTCAAATTTGACTCTCCAGTTTGATTTCATCAAGAATTGAAGATCTGCTAATCTACTTGGTTGACATTATCTTAAAACATGAATATAATTTCCCAGGATAGATTCGTGTGATGTTGACTGACATTTATATGAACTTTAGAAACAAACATTTTATTTCAATTCTTCAGATATCTAATCTTGTTTTGTTTTCTTTGCAGCGTTTGGAGGACGTGTTCAGAAGGTAAGTTTAGCCATCAGTGCAAGTCAGGACACCCTGAAATATGCTGTAAAATTGTCCAAGTTGCCTTAGGAAAGTGCAGATGTCTTTTATATAAAAAATACTAAATTGTTTTTGTGTGATGTTTTTGGGATTTTTTTATTTGTTTTGTTATTTTTATGTGTGTGTGAATGTGTGTGCATGTAAATGCACTTGTGTGCAGGTCAGAGGATAACTTTCAGGGGACAACTTCTCTTTCCCTCAAGGGTTCCAAGGATTGGACTCAAGTTGTCAGGGTTGTGTAACCTGAGGTGTTTGGCTGAACTTGGAATGAACCTTTTCCTAATCACTGTGTGATTTCTTTAGCACCACACACATCAGTATTTTCTTTTCCTTGCAGGAGTGAGTCAATACAGCTGAGCATGCCACAGCCTATTAAGACAGAACTCAATGCTCTACTCATCACTGGACTGACTGAAAGTTACAACCAGTTCCAAGGTGAGTGTCTTCACTAATAAGATGATGAGAGGTATCATCTTTGCAAACACAAATATTTTAACTCCCCAGAAATATGTCTAGGTAAGTCAAATCTATTATTATTGAATCACATGGTCATCTTACAAACAAACCAACAAACAGAAATGCATACTTATATCATGTTGTATGTAATAGTTGCAGAAAAGAGACTATCAGTTGTTCATTGAGTAGAATGGTTATTTCACTCTGGACAGTATGATTCAAACCAAGTGTAGCCAGGGATGGAGATATTTGACTATTTTCTTTTCAATGTGTTAGAAATTAATTTCTTAATTTGAATTTTACTCCATAGATTAAAAAATACACAAGATAAAGAGGTGCACACCAGTAATCCCAGCATCAAAAACCTAGTGGGAGGAGGACTGCCAATGAGTTTAAGGACAGTCTGGTTAACATAGTGAGTTTCTTGCCAGTCTAGGACAAAGAGCAAATCCCTATCACAAAAGGAACCAAACAAAAACATAAAATAACTAAATAGACAAAGCCATGTATCATGAGAAATGAAAATAAACCAAATTGATAGGACATGAGGCAGTGTTTAAATCCCCATTTTACATCAAAAATGTCAATTGTAACCTCACAGAGAAAGAGTATCAGAGGAACCAGAGGTTAAAGGAGGACAAATACATTGGGGATCCACTTCTAGAGCATATTTAGATTCTCCTAGAGTATAAATATGCTCAGGTAGATGCAAATGAAAACACCAATATGAAAGTTATCACTACTTATATCTACATAAAAATGACTTTTCATGTAGATCCATGAGCACAGCCTTTGCTCTGGCCCTTGCTGCAATGCACACATCTTCCCTTAGGCAGGTGTTATTAAAAGTCACCTGACAGAAGTAGGCTGAGGCTACCTCCTCTACGTTATCTAAAATATTCAAAAAATTAGAGCATGCTACCATTCTTTTCTGTGGAAATCCTTGACATTGGTTTATTTTAGCCAAATTAATCCTCAAGTCTTAGCATTCTCTTTTTAAAATCCACGAAGACTCTATGGACCGCTCTCACCCGAGAATGCAAATTGTCATTTTACCTAAAATGTTGTTTCTTCCCACAGTGCTCATTATCTTTGACAACTTAGCCATGTTGCATTACAAGATGAACCTATTTAATGCCATGAGAAGATTGAGCTTCAGACCTCACCATAAAGATACACCTGAGGATTCTGTTGGATGCTATTTGGCTTCCTGGAGGTCACAGAGCTTCATCTCAGGGAAATATTACTGGGAGATTGTTTTGAAGGACTCTTGGGACTGGGCTGTAGGGGTTTGTAAGGATTCCTGCTTAAGGAATAGAGACCAACTGATTGAATCTGAAGTGGCATTTCTTCTTGTGTATGTGAAGGAGGGTAATCATTACAGCCTCCTCACCACACACCCAGTATTCCAGCACTATATAGAGAAGCCACTGGGCCGAGTTGGTGTGTTCCTTGATTGTGAGGAGGGATGTTTAAGTTTTGTGAATGTTGCCAAGAGTTCCCTCATACACAAGTACCCTCCTGGCACCTTCAGTTACCCTGTCTGGCCTTTCTTCTCCAATGGGCAAACTGCAGTCCAGTACCAAGTGATTTTTAAGTCCTCCCTACTGTAATGTTACCTCATTTATTGCTACTAAATATTAAAATACTATTAAAGAAAATACTGGTCGACTATGTTATTTTTTCCCCTGTGGTCCACATATTCCACAAGAACATTTCCTTTCATAGTGATTTTTTCCATTTTTCTTTATTAAGAAATTTTCTACTCACTCTACATACCACCCACTGATGCCTACTCCTCCCTTTTCCACCTCCCAGTCTTCCTTCCCATGCTATCCCACATCCCCACATCCCTCAAATCAATATCTTCCATGGGGAGTCATCAGTGCCCAGCACACAGAGCATAGGCAGGTCCAAGCCCCTTCCCAGGGCACCAAGGCTGCACAAGGCTTCACACCACAGGCACCGGATTCCCAAAAGCCTGCCCATGCACCAGGGACAGATCCCGATCCCCCTGCCTGGGTGCTCCACAAACAGTTCAAGGGAAACAACCATCCTTCGTTCCAGAGGGCCTAGTCCAGTCCCATGGGAGCTCCACAACCACTCGTCTGCAGTTCATGCACATCCACTAGTGTCGCCGGTCATCTCTGCACGTCTTCCTGTTATGATCTGGATGTCCCCGCCTGCAGAATCCCTCCTCTCTCTCATCAATTAGATTCCCAGAACTCAGCCTGGTGCCTGGCTTGGATCACTGCATCTGCCTGCATCTGTTCTATGATGATAGTTAGGATATTCGCTAGACCAGTCACCCTCTGGACCACTGCCAGCAGTCCAAAATGCAAAAATACTCAAAAAAAAAAAAAAAAAAAAACAAAAAAACAAACAAACAAAAAAACTGGCTAACTGAATCCAGGAATACATAAAAAAAAAAATCCATCATAGTGATTTTTGTTTGCTTGTTTTTGTGTACCTGACATTAAGTAATTAAGTTTAGATACTAAGGGACTAGTCTTAGAGACTGAGGCTCTAGTTCAGTGTTAAATCCCCTTTTAAGTATGCTCAGGACCCTCAGTTGGATTCTAGCACCATAAAAATATGCTCTAGCTATTGGATTCTACTTAATGGTGTCAAGCTGGTGCACAGATATGTATTGTGTTCACTAATTTAATGTCAATTTGACATAGACTTTTGGTATTTTGAGAAATGGTTTCTCTGTCTAGCTTGGGCTCTCCTCTGTATTCCAGGTCCTGGGATTAAAGGCTTGCACCACCAAGACCTGAAAAAAAAAATCCTTTCTTCCCTCCTTCCTTCTTCCCTTTCTTTCTTCCTTGCTTCCTTTTTTCCTTTTGTTCTTTCTTTCCTTTCTCCCTTCCTTCTTTCTTCTTTTCCTTTTTTTTTGTTATTTGAGACAAATTTTTATAACCTTGATTGTCCTGGACAAGGCTATGGAGGTGGCCAGTCTTGAACTCCCAGACATGCCCCTGGTCACAGAGATCTATCTGCTCTCCTTCCTGAGTGCTAAGATTAAAGGAGTGCAAATCCACCCCCAGACCACAATTCGGCAGACATCCTGAAAAGACAATTATCAGATTCATATGGAAATACAAAAAAAGAAAAAACCAAAAAATCCCAATGACAACAAAAAATGCTAAAAATAGGAAAGCTAAAACAATCTTGAGTAATAAAAGAACTGCTGGATACATCACTATCCCTGTGTTCAAATTGTATTACACCCCTATAATAATAAAATAGTTTGATGTCATAAAAATAGATGCATTGCTTTAAATTTCCATGCCAATTTACAACCCCCAGACTGTACCAGGCAAGGTTAGTGGCTATTGAGGG